>NC_067422.1:5362576-6640737 GCF_009764475.1 Pristis pectinata
GCAAATTCAGCAACATACTTTCATTGGTTTCATGCAAGTCATTTATATCAATTGTAAAAATGTTGAGTCCCCAGCAATAACCTCCAAGGCACATCACTCATTACACCTTGCCAAGCAGAAAAAGACCTACTGGATGTTTGTATGTATTAATAGAAATATATTTGTGCTATTTTTGCATATGACCATTAAACACATTAGCACTTAAGTATTACAAGGAAGACAAGTGAATGCATGGCAATGTGTCACTAAAAAACTTTTGCTATGTCCATTTCTAGTTAGCCAGCCAATCATCTATCCATTCCAACCCGTTGCCTCCTACAGTTAACCTTTTTTCCCTACAATAACCTTTGACGTGATAGTTAATCAAATGCCTTCCAGAACTCTTAGTATATCAACTGGTTCTGTTACCTACAGCACATGCTAATTTTTCAAAGAACATAAATTCCTCAAACATGATTTCACAAAACCACGCTGTCTTTGCTTGATTTCCTTGAATTTTTCCAATTGCTCTGCTTTTGCATCTTAATGACAATTTCTTTCATTTTCCCCTCAACAGATTAAATAAACAGACTTGTGGTTCCCTGTTTTCTGTCTCCCTCCCTTTTTGAATAAAAGAGTTACATTTGCTATTTTCCAATCCAAGGAATGTGCCCCAAATCTAGGCAATTATGTAAAATTAAAGCCAATCCACCAACTACCTAATGAGAGGTTTTTAAGACCCTAAATTGTATGCCATCTCCAAGACCGGATAGAAAAAAAATAAAATCCTTTCATCCTCAGAGGTAGATCTTACAAGGAAGCGTGCTTTTGGAAGTAGGTGAAACATACTAACCTTTCCAGCTGTGACAGTGCGCAAAGTGTCGATCAGTCTCAATTTGATTGGCAGGTCAGTAATCTGACTGACATATGTGTAGCACTCCTGGACCATTTTTGTAACTGCCTACATAATAAACGAAGTAAACAGTGATGCTTTTAGCAACAATGACTACAATGTAAATTGGTGACCTATTGATTTTCTCCCAACATACAAGTGCACTTCACATCACAGGGAGAATGAACAGAATCTATAAATTGAATTCATAACATGAGTTTGAATTCTATCATCTGAGTTCATTGTTGCAAACAAGCAAAATATTCTTTAACCATTTCAACGATCACCAGCATCAAGCCTATTGGATGCTGTAATATTTTCAGTCATTTGGAAATCTAGGAAAACATTAGCTAAGACAAGATTTTTATTTTTACTTTTACTAAAAAGGTACCACTGATTTTATTGATGTTCATTTTTATTAAATAAAAAAGGTTCATAAATTTTGTATGCCAATTAAATGTGAATGTTAAATTATTCAGCTTTAACATTCTTCTGATAATAGATTAACTGGCAGATATTTTTTCTTCGAAGTAAAAACAGAGAAAACAATTTTAGTCACCTGTTCTGCACAAGCCGAAAACCTTACCTGCTTTAACTGACTTCTCCTTTTAGACAAAAGTACGATATTTTCATTGAGTGCATCCCAGTCCTTTGCATCATAACACATTTTCACTATTGCAACAAGGATTCTTGATGTGGAAGCCATATCAGAGGCCTAGAATTTATAATGGAAAAATTATGCCCCAACAACAATTTTATTATAATTGAGAAAACAAGTCAGCTGAACATACTGGAAACTTTTCGATTATGCAAAATTAACTAATGAAAATGCATCAGGTGGTTTGGGATACTTTAACAATAAGGAAGGAAGAAATGGTAAACAACTGCATGTGAACTTCTCACAAACAATATAATAATAAGCAAATCCTACATATTTTACAGAAAAACTGAGTAAACAGTTTCAAGGAAGAATTACTGATACATCTAGCCCACCTACCCAAAATTATTCTGTAATAATGTTCAAGCTGATTGTACTTCACTCTTTCTTAAATTCAATTAACTTTTCCTTTTCTATCTTCTGGTCCAGTAATCTGCTCTATTCCTTTGATTTTAGCATTTGAGTAAAACAATAATCATGTTTTTTTTTGTCATTTTTCTTTATCCTGAGAAATTATGCTTTGATAAAACATGACTATTTTTCAAAAGAGAAACAGGTGGTGGGGAGGACATATTTAAATTATTCCCTGGTTCTATGAGAATAATGTCAATCTTTCTAAACATTAGCTAGCCAATTGGATACAAAACTGGCTTGGTGGAAAGAGAGGAGTATTAGGGAAGGGTTGTTATTCAGTTTGGAAGCCTGTGACCAGCGGTGTGCCACAGGGATTGGTGCTGGGTCCACTGTTGTTTGTCATCTATATTAACGGTTTGGATGACAATGTTGTTAAACATGTAGTAAGTTTGCGAATTACACCAAACTTGGTGGTGTAGTGGTCAGTGAAAGGGGTTATCTAAGATTACAACAGGATCTAGATGAACCGGGGAAGTGGGCCAAGGAATGGCAGATGGAATTTAACCTGGACAATTGTGAGGTGTTGCATTTTGCCATGTTAAACCAGGGCAGGACTTGCACAGTAAATGATAGGGTCCTGGAGTGCTGTAGAACAGAGAGACCTTGGGGTACAGGTACATAGTTCCCTGAAAGTGGCACCACAGGTAAACAGAGTGGTAAAGGCAGTATTTGGCTCACTTGCCTTCAGCAAGTTAGGGCACCGAGTTGGGACATCATGTTGTAAATGTGCAAGTCTTTTGTGAGATCACACTTGAAATATTGTGTGCAGTTCTGGTAGGCCAGTTATAGAAAGGATTTCATTAAGCTGGAAAGGGTGCAGAATAGATTCACGAGGATGTTACTGGGACTGGAGGGCTTGAGTTATAACGAGAGGCTGGATTGGCAGGGTCTTTTTTCCCCTGGAGTGTAGGAGGCTGAGGCTGATTTTATATACCTTATAGAGGTATATAAAATCAGGAGGCGTGCAGATAATTCTTCTTCCCCAAGGTAGTGGAGTCTAAAACTAGAGGACATAGATTTGAGGTCAGAGGGGAAAGATTTGAATGGGATGTGAGGGCCAACTTTTTCCACACAGATGGCAGTGGGCACATGGAACCAGCTGCCAGAAGAAGCTGTAGAGGTGGGTACAAGTATAATATTTTAAAGACATTTGGACAGCTACATAGATAGAAAAGGTTTAGGGAATATGGGCCAAACACTTGCTTGGATAAACATCTTGGTCGACACAGATGAATTGGACCGGAGGGCCTGATCTGTGCCGTATAACTATGACTCAATCGACAACATTCTGAAGCAACTGCATAGCAAAGAAAAGGATGCGAACAATTCTCTCCTGATCGCTTCTCCCTACACTGGGAAAATGTGCTATTGGCAAGAAAACCTGTAAACTCAGTATGTTGCTTTTTGTGCAAACTATAGATACCTATATATAAAAAAAACTTTAATTTAAAAATCAACTTCTACATAGTTGATGCAGAGGGAAATCTGGATTCCCTGACTAAGAAAATTAAAGTTGCAAAAATTTAAATTTTGCTCTTTATTTTTCAGTGATTCTAGTGATTAAAAAAGAAAGAGATGCATTTATAACCTAATGTTCCAAAGCATAATTACTCCTGTAATCAAGCTCAATTTTTAAGGAGTAGTCAAATTGCATAAGTTTCACAAACTGAAGCGAGATAGATCGTGCTAGATAATATGATTTAGTGATGTTGACTGAAGGTTAAATGCAAATTGTGGACTTTATTTTTCTTCCTCTAATGGTGCTGTGGGATCACTTACATTTAACTCAAAGACAGATCTTGGCTGATCATGCAGCCGCATGTCAGCGCCAAAGGTCATATTGTAGTCGCTTGGCAACTAACACAAGGTGATGATTGTGCATAATGAATTGAAATTAATGATATGAATGGTTTTCAAGTCTTGGGAGTGGGATTGGACCCCATGGTCTTCTGATTCAGATGAAAGAATGCCAAGAATGACAGTCTGAATAGCTGTAAGGAAAAATATTCTGCTCTCCCTTGCCTGCCATTTAGGGGTCAGACTTCTGGAGAAAAATATTGTAAATTTTTCCAAAGAAATCTAGGATTACAAAGAAGGACCCTTGGATGGTGTCCAATAATACTTTTAGTGGACACCTGTTGTGACCCCTCCAAAAAGCTGCTGGTTAAGTAGATGCAAAATGTATTCCACTTGTTTTATTCTACACTTCTGCTTGATTCCAACTGAAACATGCAAGTTAAGCATGGTTACGTGATGGGATGGTAGAAATTTGGGGAAATATGTTATTAGAATGAACACAGCTTGATGAATTTAATTTACCTTCCCAAATGTCTTGTAAAGTTGATTTTAATTTCACACAAAGTGATACAATTTGCACTTACTGTTCGAGTCTGCTTTTCCAATGATAGAAGATTATCAATAGCTTCCTGCAGTCTTCCATCCTAAATTATAATAGATTATTACAGAAACATTATACAAATTATAGCAAAAGTCTAATAAAACACACTCTTCCCCCATTCCAAAAGCAGTTCTCTTTGCAAAGTAGACATAGATATTTACTTCACAACACAACAATCTCTCCCTACTTGCCACAATCACATGCAATTCTCTACCTGAATGGTATTCAGGAGATGAGAGAAGTACATTGGTAGTTTTTTTAAATCCCTGTACGACTACCATTCAAATGAATAAAGCATTTTGATGATTATGCCCCTTTATAAGCTGTAGTGGTTTGCAACTCTTCAGTTGATCCAATAAAGGAAGTAAATAATAAAATAATTTAACTCAATTAAATTCTGCATTTGACATTTAAAAAAAATCTTTGGCTGAGCATGGTAAAACATATAAAGATCAGCCAAGTGCAGGCTAGGGCTAAATAGCAGTCAAGAATGGAGCAGACAACAACACAGAAAAAATGCACAGACAAGTATAGGATAGCTGGAGTGCAATGGAGCTAGACAGTTTACATTGGCTAGTGGAACTCAGGCTTCATGATCAAAGCAAAAACAGAACACTCAAAACTCAGTGGGTTAAGCAGCATCTATAGAGGCAAAAGGTGTAAGGTGATGTTTAAAGACTGAAAGGGATCAGAAGAGCTTGCCGGTATGAAGCAGTACATAGTAGAGAGGTGAAGGCTGCTAGGTGGTACCAGATGGGGAGGGGATGATGGGCAGATGGAACCAGATGGGGGAGGGTGGTGGGGAAGAGGCTGATAAGTGATAGGTGGAGCTAGATGGTGAGGGGATGATGGGCAGATGTACCAGGTATGGGGGGGGGGGGGGGGGGGGCGGAAGAAAACTATGTGGCAGGTGAATGTGTATTGGCAGAGAGCACTGGAGGTGTGGGTAACCTGAAGTTAGAAAATTCAAAATTCATATCATTGGGTTATAAGCTACCAAAGCAGAACACAAGATGTTCTTCTTAGAATTTGCGTTTGGCTTCTCCATAGCAATGGAGAAAGCTGAAAACAGACAGGACAGAGTGGGAACGGGAAGGAGAGTTAAGATTACATGCAACTGAAAGCTCGAGATGGCTGTTGTGGATAGAGCACAGGTGCTCTGCAAAGTGGTTGTCTAGTCCATACTTGGTTACACCAACGTAGGAGAGGCCACATCATGAGCACCGAATGCAGCAGACCTGGTTGGAAGAGATGCAGGTGAACCTTGCCTCAAGGTTCTATTATAATTTAAAAATCTATTATTATTTAATCTATTATAATTAGGATGGAAGACCCCCTCTGGGGAGGGGGGGGGGAGGTGGGTGGTGAGGGGAAGCTGTGATTGGCAGTGGAACTGCATCAGAGCAAATGGCAATGGATGACATGTTGGATGCAGAGGTTGGTGGGTGAAAGGTGGGGACCAAGGGAAGTTACATAGGTATTAAGAGTTTCCTCTTCCCTATCCAGACAAGTAATTAAAATGTACACTTTAATGGTTTAACTTCAGTGCTTTTAAACCTAGGATCACAGTCAAATCACCTAGACGCCACAGCCAAGAAAGCTCACCAGCGTCTCTACTTCCTCAGGAGGTTAAAGAAATTTGGTTTGTCCCCTTTGACTCTTACCAACTTTTACAGATGCACCATATAAAGCATCCTATCTGGATATATCATGGCTTGGTACGGCAACTGCTCTGCCCAAGACCGCAAGAAACTGCAGAGAGTTGTAGACACAGCCCAGCGCATTATGGACACCAGCCTCCCCTCCTTGGACTCTGTCTTTACCTCTCACTGTCTCGGTGAAGCAGCCAGCATAATCAAAGACCCCACCACCCGGGACATTCTCTCTTCTCTCCTCTTCCATCGGGTAGAAGATACAGGAGCCTGAAGGCATGTACCACCAGACTTAAGGATAGCTTCTACCCCACTGTGATAAGACTATTGAACAGTTCCCTTATACAATGAGATGGACTATGACCTCATGATCTACCTTGTTGTGACCTCACACATTATTGCACTGCAATCTGTGGCTGTGACACTTTACTCTGTACTGTTGTTGTTTTTACCCATACTACATCAATGCACTTTGTACTAACTCAATGTAACTGCACTATGTAATGAATTGACATGTACGATCGGTTTGTAAGACAAGCTTTTCACTGTACCTCCGTACAAGTGACAATAATAAATCAATACCAATTTATTTTTACATTGGGATGTTTGACATATTCTGTGTCTCCCAACTCCCGAAAGCTTTTGCAGTTAGATGAAAGTATAATGGTGAAATGTTGATTTAATTCACTTGCTGCATATAGTTTCCTTAAGATAACGCGTCTATAGAAGTAGTAATCTTTTCCATCAGTCAAGATGCACATATTTATGTATTGGGTAGAAAGATAGTATTCTGACTAACTGTATCCAAAATAGTCCTAAACAAAGTCAAAATGAGTCACAAAGCAGACAGCACCCCTGGGGATCAAATAATTTAGACAATGATATCACTGTCTTGCTTCAATACATTGGCAATTGCTGTTCTACGTCAATTGAAATATATCAAGTTCTATTATCTTTATCTCCAAAATTTAAACACTACACTCCTCCCCAATAGCTTTTTCAGATTCAGTGAACTTAATTATATTTTGTCTCAGTTTTTGATTTGATAAGAACCCAAAACAAAAACAAGGATGCAAAAATAAATTGTTCTGTGAATTAATTTTCTTTTTCTAATAAAGTGCTGTTGAATAAGAAATTTGATTTTTCTGGTTAGACTGACTCAGGTTGAATTACAATTGATTTCAATGTTCATTACTCAGCTGAGATCAGGAATTTGAAATCGTCTATTTAAATTAAGTTACAAACATTCAATGTGCATTGTTCCTCACCATTTAATTTCAGATGAACAGATGATTTGAATGCTGTATTTTAATTAAATACAACAAAAGGCTTCTCTCAAAAAAGAAATCCTGCATAAAAAGTACGATTAATTGGGAACTCTGGCAATGCAGCAAGTCAACTATTTTTCTATAGCGCAGTTAACACTGAAAATTGTGTGATGACCCTTTGTATGGGGATTATCAAATAAAAATACTGATAGCCAAACCACATGAGGTATTAAGGCAGATAATCAAAACCTGGTGAGAGGCAGTGTTAAAGGACCATATTAAAAGAGGAGAGGCAGAAATATTACGGAGGTAATTCCCCCACCCAGGTCCTTAGAGGCTGAAAGCACAGGTGCAAACAGTGAAGTAAGTAAACTCAAGAACGAGCAAATGGCTAGAATGGAATACAAAGATCCTCAGTACTTAGAAACCAGCCAAAGTGCCTCAATACTGGATTTACTGGCTTTATGCCAAGTGTCCATAAATAAGTTAACTTTTTTTTAAAAAAAAGTTGATTTAAAATTTTAGTAGATTGCAGCACATGATAGGAAGGACAACTGTCACTTTATAAGGACAGTAGCCTTACACTATGTAAACTAAGGAATACAACAAGGATCAATTCCTATATTAAAACTCAACTCAGTTATTTAGACGGGGCTGTTTTTAAAAACAGGTTTTAAGGCTACAAACCAAGACTCAGGAGATTTCAAACCTTATTTGACTGGAAACTTTGGAAATTAGGATAAGCTTGATTGCAGTAAGTGGGTAGGAATGTAGGTTAAAACTGGTTGTGCCTTGCACCAACAGCGGTATGCTACAAGTGCTGAGGGCTATTTATTTTTAATACTGTCTAATCTTCTCTAGCAAGAGGTTCACAATGAAAATGGGGTGGTAGCATGTCATTAGTAAGTTCACCAAATTAAAAATATGAAATCCATATCCCTGCAATACTTTTGGTGTCAGAAATAAATTAAAACCAACTCCAACTGATTTTTCCACACAGTGCAGTCTGTTCATCCTTCAGGTGTGGAGGTCACCTTACTTTTCAAAATGTTACCATCTTATAAGAACATAATACTTTAGCTTTTGTGGGGATGGGGGGGGCGCAGGTGCTTGGAGGCTTCTTGTCATGTTTATAAAGACTGAGCGAGTAGAATTAAAGATGAAGAATGCAACATGAAATTTATTCATGCAGTCAGTTCCTTCAATGAACATGAACACATAGCATAAAACTATCATTGAGGAGGTGTTAAATTGGCAGCTGAAATTAGAATCCATATAATTATCTGTGAAATGAGGAATCACACTTGAGATTTTTTTTCTTCATTGTAGAGCAAAAGAGTCATTCAAATTCTCACAGGACCTTCCATAACCTCAGAATATTTTGAGGAGCTTTAAAGACAATGAAGTATTTATGAAATGGTCCAGGTAAATTTGCAAAAGCTGGAGCCAAATTGCACATGACAAGTTCTCACAAACTGCAATGTGATAATGGCTGTTAACTGTGTTTTGTGATCTTGAGGATTTCCTAGGTGCTTGAAGTGGATAGAGTTCTATTTCTCACCACTTCAGTTTCTCTAATTGAGCCACACAATTCATCATTGTAAAACTTAAAAAAATACTTAATTTCATATACATATGGCTGCTAAGAATCTATCCAGTCAATATATATGCAATTTTACCCCAGTACAAGACAGTCAAATATAATGGATGAAGAATAAAGGGACAATGGGATGTGGGACTAGGACTATGAATATGATTGAGCCTGTTTACTTCCATTAAGGAGCAAATAATGACACAGCCTATTTCCTTGTTGTAAAATCCACAAATTTCCTTTTCAATAAGATGCCATATCAAAGGCAATTGCAGAAAAACTCCTAGTGTAGAAGGCAACACAGTGGTGTGGATAAAATATTATCTGGCAAACAGGAAACAGATGTAGGGTCATTTTCTACTTGGCAAAATGTGATGAGTGGTGTGCTACATGGGTTTCAACTTGTTACAATTTATATAAATGTCTTGGATGAAGGCACCAAAGGTATGGTTGCTAAATTTGCTGGTGACACAAAGATGGAAAGCAAGTTTGTGAATAGGACATAAAGAGACTACAAAAGAACATACATAGATTTAGTGAATGGACAAAGATCTATCAAAATGAACATATTGTGAGAAAATGTGAAATGTGGCAGGAGAAATGCAAAAACATTATCTAAATGGTGAAAGATTGCAGAGCTCTGAGATGCAGAGATATATGGGTGTCTGAGTGTATGATTCACAAAAGGATAATATGCAAGTTCAGCAAATAAGTAGAAAAGATAACAGAATATTACTGTTTATTGCCTGGAGAACCAAATACAAAAGGAGAGAGGTTATGCTTCAATTACATCGAGCATTCAGAAGTGCTGTTTACAGTAGTGGTCTCATTATTCAAGGATGGAAGTAAATACACTGGAAGCAGTTCAGAGTAGGTTTACCACACTAAAACCTGGAACAGGCAGGTATTCTTGTGAGGAAATGTTGGATAGGCGAGGTTTGCATCCACTGGAATTTAGAAGAGTGAAACATAAAGAATAAAACATTTAAGATCCTGATGGGTTTTCATACAGTATGATGGATGTGAAGAGGATGTTTCCTTTTGTAGGGAAATCTAGAACTAGGAGTTATTGTTTAAAAATAAAGAGATCACCCACTTAAGACAGGTGAGGGGTTTGAGTCTTTGGAACTCTTCCTCACAGAGTGGTAGAAACAGAGCCTTTGACTATTTTAAGACTGAGGTACAAAGATTCCTGATTTTAAAAAAGGGTTAAAAGTTACTACGAGTGGAGTGGGATGCAGAATTAATGTTGGAATCAGATCACTCATAATCTTATTGAATGATGCAGCAGGCTTTTGGGGCTGACAGCCACTCCTAATTTGTATATTGAATGTAGATTAATACTGGGATCCACTTTTAGGATCCAAATTCTTCTATTTATTTATTTAATCTTGCGCACAGGCCCTCTATAAAATTGTAAACGTCACACATTAAGGACAGAAGCTTGGGGTAGAGGCTTCTTGGGAGCTTTTCTTATCCATTCAGTTTAAAAAATAATCAATTTTCCTGGGTTAGGGGAATGACTGTGTATTTTTAACACTTAGAACATAAGAAACAGGTGCAGATGTAGGCCAATTGGCCCCAAGCCTGCTCTGCCATTCAATAACACAGCTAATCCAGTCTTGGCCTCAATACTACTTTCCCACTCTCTCTCCATATCCCTCAAGCCCCTTACAGTTTAAATGACTATCAATCTCTGCCTTTGAACGTGCTCAAGGACTCGACCTCCACAGCTCTCAGGGGTAAGAGAATGTCAAAGATTCACGCTTCTGAGACAAGAAATTCCTCCTCTGAAATGAGCTCCTGAAACTACACCCGCCAGTTCTAAATGTCCCCACAGAATCTTACATGTTTCAATAATATCATCAAATTCTTTTAGTATCAAATGAGTACATACCCAAACTGCTTAACCTTTCTTCCCATGTCAACCACTTCATCTCACAATCAACCCAATGAACTTTCTCTGCACTGCCTAAAATGCACGTTCTTCCAGCACAGTGGTGTGGCTAATAGAGCTGCTGTCCCAGATTCAATTCTGAGTTCAGGTACTGTCTATGTGGAATTTGCATGCTTTCCCTGTAACCATATGGTTTCCCCCCAGCTGCTCCAGTTTCCTCCCACACCCAAAGACACATTGATAGGTTAATTGGATACTGAAAAATGCCATTAGTCATAGAGTCATACAGCAGAGAAAAAGGCCCCTCGGCCTGGCACATCGATGCTATTAAGTATTCACCTATACTAATCCTATTTACCAGCATTTGGTCTGCAGTCTACTATGCCTTGGTGATTCAAGTGCTCATCTAAGTCTGAAGTGTGCAGGTGAATGGCAGAATCTGGTGTGAGTTAATGGAAATGTGGGAGAATAAAATGGAATTGGTGTAAATGGATGTCTGATAATAGGCTTGGGGGTCTGTTTCTGTGTTATACAATTCTGTGACACTATATGGAAACCAAACTGTCCAAGTGTAATATCACCAACACTGTAAATTTGCATCAAAAGCTTCCTGACTCTTATACTCTATACCCCTTCCAATAAAGGTCAACATTCCAACAGTCTTCATAGTCACCACTTTACCTCCAAGTCAACCTTTTGAATTTTGTGCACCAGGGTTCCTTGAGCCTGCTATAACACCACATTTGGTAGTTTCAGCTCATTTAAATGATAGGCTTTTTCATTCTTCTTTCCGGAGTGGATAAGCTCACATTATCCCAACTGCTAACTTCTTACAGCGGCACGGTAGTGTAGCGGTTAGCGTAATACTATTACAGTGCCAACGACCCCGGTTCAATTACTCGCTGTCCTTACACACTGTCTGTAAGGAGTTTGTACGTTCTCCCCGTGTCTGCGTGGGTTTCCTCCGGGTGCTCCGGTTTCTTCCCACATTCCAAAGACGTACAGGTTAGGAGCTGTGGGCATGCTATGTTAGCGCCGGAAGCGTGGCGACACTTGAGGGCTGCCCCCAGCACATTCTCAGTAACGCAAAAAGACTCATTTCACTGTGTGTTTCGATGTACATGTGACTAATAAATATTAATATCAATGCGCCTTTATGGGCTCTTTTGTTCCCCCTCACAATTTGCTTAATTTTGGGTCATCAGCAAATTTGGCTCAGTTCCTGCATCGAAGTCCACAACAATGATTATAAATAGTGAGGCCCCTGCACTGATCCCGATGAAACGCCAGTTAATCCTAAAATGGCCCATTTATACCCACTCTCTCTGTTAGTGAGTCACTCCCCTGTCCATGTCAACATGTTACCTCAACCCTATGCGCTCGTATCTCGTGCAATAACCTTTTACACGTTATCCAATATAATTAACAACTTACACTGATAGAAGAGCAGTCCAGGCACTCCACACGGATGCTGTATGTTTCTACCTGGGTTTCGGCAACTTATCACACATATTTAAAAAAGCAGGTTTAATTTCCCCCGCGTTCCTTATTTCCTGTCAAAGAATGACTGATCCAAATGCACCCAGAGCTGGTGTAGTTGTGCAACCAGCCGAGGTTTGAGGCCTACTGCCTCCAAAGGCCTAGTTCACTCTGATCACTCGAACCGCATGACTCAGTGACAAACGACTGGCACTTACTTGGGCCATTTTCTCGCACTCTGGGAGCTGCTGGTCCACAGTAGAACTATAATCCATCTCCATTTTTACAATCCTGCCATCGGCTCGTTCGGTTCCCTCCGCCATCGTCGCTGCAGCTTTCCTGATCTTCTTCCCCCCACTGTTCTCTTTCTGAATGAAAGGTCGGCGCGATCCCTCTCACAACAGAAAAGGCCCGAAGCCGCCGTAACCCAGTAACAGGCGGACGACGTCGAACGACAAGGCGACGTGCTCGTCATTGCAGCAACTGGCGGGCGACGTCAGAGGACGCTGCGGCGGGCGCGGGCATGGAACGCGCACCGTTAGGAAGGGGAGGGGCGGCGGCGGCGGCGGCGGGCACGCGCGAGCTCGCGTTGGCGCTCGAGCGGCGCGAATATGGAATGCGCGCCGTTAGGATGGGGCGGGTCGGCGGTGGCGGTAGCAGGCGTCAATGGGACATGCTGGAGGCGGACGGGGGAAACGCCACTCCATTAAGAGTAGGAGAACCATCACTGTTTTAGTTTATTTTTTAGTGAGGCAGTTTACTTCAGCTTTCCCGAAGTTTAAGAGGCACCAAACCCTTGAGGGAGCGTTGCAGCTGCCGGCTTGTCGTCAGCTCTCTCGGATGTTGAAGGGGAGAGGCATCTGTGGAGCTGTCCTTTACTCCTTCTAAATGTGCGTGAAGTGAAACTTACCGTTACAGGTTAAGAAATGTTTCATTGGACTTTAGCATTAAAAAGGGACATCAAATATAAAATAATTCAGCTTTTGGTGAGGTGACAAGTTTTGTCAGCATCCTGTCAAAAGTTGTTTGGGCTCAAAACACTTGACCAGCTGGAGTTATTTTCATGTCTTTGGGGCCACATGGGATTCCAGATGGATCATATTTTATGCCATTAATAATTATTTTAGGCACCAATGACTATGGTCTCCCTGGTGCAAATGATTAACATATTCAATGGGTTTAATGACTTTCACTCAACCTTGACTTTTCTTACAAAAACAAAATACTGTGGATGCTAGAAATACTCAGCAGGTCTGATGGTCTCTGGAGATAGAAACGGAGTTAACGTTTCAGGTCAATGACTTTTCATCGCTGACTTGTTCTAATGCTGATGTATGTTATTAATTGTGCTTGCAGCAACAATATTCTTTTACTAGTTGCTTATTGAGATGCTTGCAGTAGAACAGGGCCTATTCATTCTTGGAAAAGATTATTTCAGTAATGCATGGGCTGTCTTGCACCTGTTGTGTCAACAGATTGACTTGAATATTTTACAAAAAATATGTTCATGCAGTCGTTCTGTGGTAGTTGACAATTAGGTGTCATAATTCCCAAAATCCACTCTGATTTGTTTCTCTCAGTATCTGATAGTTATTTATTAAAATAAGGAAGGGATGAACAAATCTATAATAAAAACACATATTGCTCAATAAGACTAATGAGTTATCCTTTTTGCCTTTCAATGTCTTCATTAAAGTTATTACCTGAAAAGGCTGGCCTTGGAATAGATGTTTTGCCATGATCCAATGTGAATGGTGCATTCTGAGCATATGCATGCACCTAACTTACCAGAATATATCATTAATATTTACTCATATACATTGTCTCGGTTCCTTTAAGTTCTAAAACTTTGCCCTGTAGCTTATCTTTGAGTAATTGTGAAAAGGACATGTTTCAAAAGCTTAACTAAAGTGACATTTATAATGGGCAGTTCAGTGATGTAGCATTTAGTGCTGCTGCTACACAGCTCCAAGGACCAAGTTTGATCCTGATCTTGGTACTGTCTGTGTGGAATTTGCACTTTTCTGTGAGCACCTGGGTTTCCTCTGGGTGTTTTGGTTTCCTCCCACATCCCAAAGACATGCTGATACGTTAATTGGCTACTGTAAATTACCTTTATTGTGTAGGTTAATGGCAAAAAAAATCCGTAGATGGACTGTATGAAAAATAAATTGCGGTGTAGAAGAAAACAAGGATAGGAAGAATGAGGCTAATGAGATCTTTCAGTTGATGTATTCATACTTGTTACACATAAGTGTATCACTCACTCTGTCATTAAAATTAAGCCAAGGAAGCAACCCTGATTCATTGGCAAGCATGGAAGAGCACATCAGGAGCACCATTGTCTGCACCTAAAAATGAGTTGCCCAGTGGTTTTGTAACATTATAGGACTACATGCATGCTGAAGAACAGAAGAAGCACGTTATAAACAGCCATTAAACCATATCAAACTTCTGCAACCCTGCTGTATCCAGGGATAGCTGAAACATTTGCAACCATCTTTAGCCAGATGTGCTGATTGAATAATATACATTAGCCTTTTCCTGTGGACCACATCCTCACTACAGCCAATTTTATTTGCTCCATGTGATAGTAAGAAGCGATTGAATATACTGAGTCTACCAAAGCCGCCAACATGGCTGTGGTGCTGAAGATCTGTGATCTTGAACTCATTTCACCTCAAACCAGGTTGTTCCAGTGCAGCTAAACAGTGGAATCTATCTGACAATATGGAAAATTGCCCAGGTATGTCCTGTCCATAGAAGGACCAACCTCATCTACCCAATTATCAATGCTCTGAGTCATTAACAAAATGATAGAAGGAATTATGGACTGTGTTATTGAGTGGTATTTGCTTGCAAGTATTCTGCTTACTGATGATCAATTTGGTTTTCACCTGAACCATTTAATTCCAGACCTCATTCCGGCCTTGGTTCAAATATGGACAAAAGAACTGAATTCCAGAGCTGAGGTGAAGGTAATTGCCTTTAATATCAAAGCAGTATTTGATCAAATAATGCATCAGGGAGTTCTGATAAAATTGAGCAAAAGTCAAACTGGTAGGGGAATTTGCATGGTCCAGAGTAGAAAGGTTCACTGATTGCACTATGTTTAATTCCATTCTCACCTCCTTAGATAATGGAACAGAATATACTTGCATGAAACAAGAAATGGACAACTTGTGGCATTGAGCTGATGAATGGCAGGAATATTCATGTCACATTAATGCCAAACAATGACAGTCTCCAAGATGAGGGAGATATAATAAGCTTGCTTTCACATTCAGGAGCATTACTGTTGGTGAAATCCTGATGTCAATGTCTTTGGGGTCACTGTTTACTAGAAACACAATTGAGCTACCTATCTACCTTGTCGTGACCTTGCACCTTATTGCACTGCACTTTCTCTGTAGCTGTGACACTTTACTCTGTGCTGTTAGTGTTTTTACCTGTACTACATCAATGCACTCTGTACTAACTCAATGTAACTGCACTGTGTAATGAATTGACCTGTACGATTGGTTTGTAAGACAAGCTTTCCACTGTACATCAGTACAAGTGATAATAATAAACCAATACCTATACCAATTAGCCACATAAATACTGGGGTGACGAGATAGATCTGATGTTGGGAACTCTATGGTGTGTGACTCACCTTCTGACCTCATGCCTATGTCATCATTAGTAAGGCATGTAAGGCAAATGATGGAATACTTTCCAGTTGCCTTGATATCCAAGTCCAATAATACTCAAGAACATGCTAGATTGTCATATTTTCATTCACTATCCCGAATATTCACCACTAGCACCATCATCCAAGGAAGCATTTTCCAAAAGTAAAACATTGCAGACGTAGTTGTAATGAATTTGTTCTGATGAAAGGCCATTGACCAGAAAAATTAACTCTCTACAAGTGCTATCTGACCTGCTGAGCATGTCTAGTATTTTCTCTTCCAACTCAACCATTATAAGGTCCAGTTCCACACTGCATAAACTAAACACAAAGAATAGATTGGAATGCAGAAATAACTCCTGCCTTCTTGTCACCATAAATCATTATCTTAAACCTCCATTCCTGTCTCCTTCTTCTCGTCTCCAACAACAAATGTGAGCTCATGAATTTTTTTGTATCATGCTAATTAAAACAAGGGTTGTAATTTCAGGAATATCAATAAATCAAAGTGCTGGGAGTCTTTTAAGAACCTTATTAATATTTTGGTCATTCTTTCAAAGAAGATAAAATAGAAAATGTATAAATCAATAGGTTATGTGAGAAGATTGTGAGGATGGAGTCCTGTAGACATTCCAGAGGAGGTACACAAGAATGATCCCAGGAATGAAAGGCTTAACATTTGAGGAGTGTTTGATAGCTCTGGGCCTGTACTCAATGGAGTTCAGAAGGATGAGGGGGGAATCTCATTGAAACCTACCTGAAACTGAAACACCTGGATAGCGTGGACGTGGAGAGAATGTTTCCATTAGTAGGAGAGTCTAGGACCCAAGAGCACAGTCTCAGAATAAAGGGATGTCCCTTTAAAACTGTGATGAGGAGGAATTTTTTTCAGCCACAGGGTTGTGAATCTGTGGAATTCATTGCCACAGAAGGCTGTGGAGGCCATGTCATGGGGTATATTTAAAGCAGAGGTTGATAGTTTCTTGATTAGTAAGGGCATCAAAGGTTACGGGAAGAAAGCAGGAGAATGGGGATGAGAGGGAAAAATAAATCAGCCATGATCGAAAGGCAGAGCAGACTCTATGGGGACAAATGGCCTAATTCTGCTCCTATGTCTTATAAAGATTGAAACCATCCAGTTAGTCACTTTTCTCCCTTGATCACCCCATCCAATGTCCTACGATGTTCTCAGCTTCCCTATTTCTGAAGTGATTTTAATTCTCTGGTTTTATCCCATTTCCTGACTTACTGTGCCCAAGCTCACCTTGCTCAATTGACCTGGTCTTGCTCACTTGATCCCATTCTCAGCAAACTGTTGATTCCCCTGGCCCCTAGTTTCACCAATGTTAGCCAATATTGTCAACAGTTGTCTTTCCTCACAGACAATTTTCCATCACCACTTTCAAATCTGCTGGCATTATTGCTCTCAAAAACTCATTCTTTACATCCTCACCTGTCCTTGCAAGTTACTGGCAATCATAAAAACAAAACTTGTTGGAAGTAGGAAATGAAAACAGGAAATGGAGGAAACACTTAGCAGCTCAGGCAGCACCTGCGCAAAGCAAAACAGTATTAATATTTCTGCAAAGACCCTTCTTCAGAAAGGGGAAAGAGAGAAAATGTTAGTTTTAAGTTGCAGAGGGTGTGGTGGAGGGATGGATATGACAAAGGGAATAATCTGATAGGATGAGTTGAGGGTTGCCAGGGTGATGAGCTATTGATGAAGTAATCCCTGGTTGATGGATTAATGAGGGGAATTGCAAGGAGGCAACACAAACAAAGTTGAAATTTTGAGATGAGGGCAGTCAGGGAGAGAAAATATAAGCAAAGGAATGAAAAGGCTGTGAAATGCAGAATTGTAGGGACAAAACTGATTACTAAGATCAAAGGAACCTGTTTTGCCCTTTACACTGATGACCTACATTCTGTGAGAGGAAGAAATGGAAAATGCTGGAAATACTCAGCAGGTCAGCAGCAGGTGTGGAAAGGCAAGCGGTTTAAGTTGCTTGGATATGGTATGTCCTATTTACAGAAAGCAGTACAAATGCAATCTGGCTAATTACCACTTAATCAGTTAACTCTCAATTATCAACAACATTTATGAAAGGTGCCGTCAACAGAGCTATAAAACAGCATTTACCAATAAATAATGCCCAGTTTGGGTTTCACCAGGATCATGAGGATCTGGACATCATTACAGCCTTTGTTTTCAACTCTTTGATCCACATTCGGACAATCAAGTGTCTGTTCTTGATATCGTGGCAGTGTTTGATTGAGTATGACATCATGGAGCCTTTGTAAAGCTGAAGTCAATGGACACCAAGGGGAAAGAACTCCAATGGTTAGAGTCGTACCTTGCACAAAAGAAGTTGGTGGTATGTTGGAGGACAATCATTCCCAAACTCAGAATATCACTACAGGAGTTCTTCAGGGCAGGTCCTAGACCTCAGTCTTAAGGAGCTTTATCAATGTCCTTCCTTCCATCAAGTCTGAAATAAGGATATTTGCTCCAAGGGTTTTCAGAGCATGGGAACGCCACTTCCTGCCTGTTCTCCTCCAAGTTGCACACCATACTGATCTGCAAATATATTGCCATTGTTGCTGGGTCTGAATCTTGGAGGTCCCTGACCAAAAGCACTGTGGAAGTACCTTCACCAGAGGGACTACAGTGTTTCAAGAAGGTGGTTCACACCATGATCTTAAAGGTATTTAAGGATGGACAGTAAATGTGCCCAAATTCTAAACACTGATTAATTTCAGCGGTTCCAAAGAACAGCTCACCACCACCTTCAAAACCATGTTCTGTGTTTGAATAAAAAATGCATAGTGACCAACCTTATACAATATTAGTAAAGATGTGTGTGCTTATGTATTGGAATTGTTTATTATTGCCACTTGTACTGAGGTACAGTGAAAAACTTGTCTTGCATACTGTTCATACAGATCAATTCATTACACAGTGCATTAGTACAACAATAAATAATGCAGAGAAAAGTGTCACAGCTACAGATAAAGTGCAGTGCAGGTAGACAAGAAGGTGCAAGGTCATAACGAGGTAGATTGAGGTCAAGAGTCCATTTTATCGTACTAGGGAACTATTCAAGAGTCTTATAACAGTGGTTTAGGAGCTGTCCTTGAGCCCGGTAGTACGTGCTTTCAGGCTTTTGTATCTTCTGCCTGATGGGAGAGGGGAGAAGAGAGAATGTCCTGGGTGGGGTCTTTGATTATGCTGGCTGCTTTACTGAGGCACTGAGTCCATGGAGGGGAGACTGGTTTCTGTGATGTGCTGAGCTGTGTCCACAACTCTCTGCAGTTTCTTGCAGTCCAGGGCAGAGCAGTTGCCATACCAAGCTGTGCAAGAGAGAGGGGATTCAGTGAGAGAAATGATCGAATCCAGGACACCAGTATCAAAAAGAGAACAATGCATTGCAAATTGGAGAATAATGCAAAGCAAATTGAAGTTAGATTTCTCTCCCTCTCATTCTACTAGTAATAGAAAGACCATACATAACTATTGAAATTCTGCAAATGTTGGATTATTTGGGGTTGTCAACCAAACAAAGGAAATTATGAAGGGAGAGTTGACTTTGGATGTTTGGGAAAATAGATTGAAAGGTATGAAGGTGGACAAGCAATAGGTAGATTTTAAATAAAGCATAATTTACAGAAAAAGTATTGCTTTAAGGCAAGAAAGTCAACAGGAAAAGTGATCCATCAGTGGCTGAGAAATTCAAGTGAGTATGAAATCCAAGGAAGATGTTTGTAAAGTTGCCATAAATAGCAATAGGCCTGAGGATTAGAAGCACTTCAGAACAACAAAAGATAATCAAGAAATTTATAGAGAAAGGCAAGATAGAACTGAAGCAACATAAAAATTGGTTGTGAGAGCTTCTACAAGTACACAAAAAAAGACTAGCAAGGGCAAATGTGTGTCTCCTTATGGATGGAAACAGGAGAATTTATAATGGATAATAAGGAAATAGCAGAAGTATTAACAACTATTATAAAACATGTAACGGAAATACCAGAAAATCAAGACCTTGGAAGGATGAGGAATCAAAGGAAAAGCATTAGTTAAAAAATAGTACTGCAGAAGTTGGCAAGACTAAAAGCCAATAAATCACGACGACCCAAAGATCTACACTTCAGAGTTTTGAAAAAGATGGCTCTAGAGATAGTGACTACTCCAGTAACATCTTCCAAAATTCTATAGATTGATCCTGTGGATTGACAGGTTGCTGATATGACCACACTGCCTAAGAAAAGAACGTGAGAGAAAATGGGAAACTACTGACCAATGAGCCTAACGTGAGGAAAAAGGGGAAATACTAGAATCTATATTGAAATATGTAATAAAGAACATCTTGAAAAGAATAATAGGACCGAGCAGATTCAACATGGTATAATGTGAGGACAATTACGTTTGACTAATTTACTGAAGTTCTTTGAAGATGTGACAAGTAGAATAGATAAGGAGGAACTAGTGGAATGGGTGTTTTTGAATTTTCAGAAGGCTTTCAATAAGGTCTCACACAGGAGGTTGGTCAATAAAGTTTAGACTATACAGAATTGGGGATAATGTGCTGATACAGACTGAGAATTGATTATTAGACAGAAAGTGAAGAGTGGGAATAAAGGCATCTTTCTAAGGTTAGCAGGCTGAGATGAGTAGAGTACTGTAGGGATGTTACTTGGGTCCCAGCTATTCACATCTGTATTAACAGTTTGGCTGAGGGGACCAAACGTTTTATTTTCATGTTTGGTGTTGATACAAAACTGGCAGGTTTATAAGTAGGGAGCAGGATGTAAAGAGGCAAGGATGTATGGACAAGCTGAGTGAGTGGGCAAGAATACAATGTAGAAAAATGTGAAGTGATCCACTTGGATACACAAAATAAAAGCAAAATATTTTTAACTGGTAAAATATTGCTAATTTTGATATTCAAAAGGGCACACGTGTCCTTCTATACAAGTCTCTGAAAGTCAAAATGCAGGTGCAGCAAGTGATGAGAAAAGCAAATGGTACATTGGCCTTTATTGCAAGAGAATTTGATTACATTACCACCTTATTGGGTCTTGGTAAGACTGCAGCTTGAGTATTGTGTAACATTATATTCTGCATTCCATTATTGCTTTTATCTTGTACTACTTAAATGCACTGATGTGATGAAATGATTTGTATGGATGGCATGCAAAACAAATTTTTGCACTGTATCTTGGTACATGTGACAATAATAACCCAATTGCCAATTGTGTATAGTCTTGGTATTCTTACCTAATAAAAGGATATATTGTACATACCATGTAGGAAGTGCAGCAAGGATTCAGTTGACTGGTTCCAGGGATGGCAGGTTTGCCATATGAGGAGTTGTGTAGATTAGACCTGTGATTTATTGAATTTAGAAGAAGGATCGGAGATCTCATTGAAACTTACAAAATTCTTATCAAGCTTGACCGGCAGGATGGAAGAAGGATGTTTCCTCTGATTAAGTAGTGCAGAACCGGGGTCACCTCAGAACAAAGGGTAGGCCATTTAGGACTGAGATGAGGAAAAATTTCTTCATGTAGAGAATTCACTATCCTGGAGAGTTGTGGCTACTCAGTAACTGAGGTCATTCAAAACCAAGATCAAGAAGATGGTAGTGAGGCAAACCAGACATCAACTGGATCAATGATGGAGCAGGCTTGAAGGGTCAAATGGTCTACTCCCTCTGCTGTTGAAATATGGAAACCTAGACTGTTATTCAGATTTGGGAGATTGTTGTGAACTTGTTGGAGGGAATTGAGCTGATGTTTGGTAACTACCTTGTGTTTGATTCTTGATTCTTCAGAAAAAGAATACTACAAAAATAGATTCACAAACTTCAGTGGAGATAAGGTATATTTGAAAATATATGTATTCACGACAAGGCTTACCTAACACCAGACTCTTGTAACAGAAGCTCTATTCCAAACTTGTTACATTAAAAGATTACCAGGTGGACAGATGCACGGTTCAGGAATGTCCTCAAAGCCTCCTTGTAAAGGTGTGATATCGTGAGGATCTCTGACCCGTGAGTGCTCAAAATGGAAGAGGAGTATTTGGGGTGGCTTTGAGAATCCTGAATGTATTTGTCAGAAGGACAGAGAAGACGGAAGGAATGCACCTCCTCACCTGTTGCTCTGTCAAACATCCCCTGCTCCAACTGCGGCACAGTCTGTGGATCCCACGTTGACCTCATTAGCTATGTTAGAACCCACAGAACACGAGTGAATCTTGAAGGGTTGTTTCAGAAGAAACTTTCACAGTACTTTTATAAAGGAAGCAAAATCCTTGTCAAGTCGTTAGTTAACTTATGGTTATCATTTTGATCGTGTCTTCAGTTGGTATGCATTTCAGGTGCATGTGTGACAGCAGAGGTATTACTGTTGAAAATAAATTAGGCAATTAGCCAAACTAATTGACCGGGGAGGGCCTCTAAGACGCTCATAATCAGAATACTTAGTGCAAAGCTATTTTAATAGTACAACCCAAACAATCGCAAGAAACATTTATATGTAAATAGATTTTTTAAAAAAAGGTGATTCACTGTCAGTTTTTTTAAAAAAGCGCGCAGCAGTTAATAACAGTTGGTACAATTCGGAAATAATTGTTCGTAATAACCTTATTTTGATCCATGTCAATCGCATTATATCTCGTAACCTTAAAGCACGATAATCTATTGAACTAATCCAAATCTGAAACCATTAGTATCCAATATAATTAAAAAATGCCAAATGCGTGTTTGATTAAATGCACAGTTCGCATGTGGAAAATGAGAAATTAAAGATCGATTTGTATCAATGACATTTTTTGTTTGAATTCGCCACATTCCAGACTAGTTTATTTCCGATTGGACGGAGTCATTAGCCTTCCTGGTGCCGTCACTGAAGAAAACTGCGGGGAGTTGTGCCGAAGCTACAACTATTACAGTGAACGGATACACAATATCTATCAAGGTCTAAGAGGATAGCTGGTGTAAAAAAAACGCTGATATGCTGAGTTGTGCAAGGGAGATAGTTCAGAGTTCCTGAAACAGGAAATAAGCGGTGTTTGCTTTCAGCTAAGGAAGGAAAGACAGAAGGAACAAGCAAGCTGTGCAGTATCGTTAAGAATAATGTGAACGCATTCACGTTTTGGTGGGTCAGTGCATCTTTGAGGTTGTCTTGCCAATGGCTCTGCTGGAATGAAAGTGTTCTCTCCCCAGTCAACATACACTTGCGCGTGATGTTCGGAAAGGAGTCGTTTCAGTCTATACCGACTCTCTGCATTCACATGATCTGAACTTGAAACAAGATCTCAAACAAAGATAGCGAAGACTCGATTCGCTTGTGTTTGATGCATGAACCTTCAGAAGCTAACGGTTGATTTGCTTCACTTCATTTGTTGTGCAGTGACTCGGTTCTAACAACAGAAATCTCTGATATTACGAGTTTCAAGGGAGGGGAAAAGAGTCTTTCGAGGAAGGGCTATGTTGGTGAAGGAGTTCAGGATTTGCATGCCCCTGACAGTAGAGGAGGTAAGTGTAGCTTACGTGATAAATATTTAATGGTGGTCTTTTTCTGAACAGAATGTATGTCTGAGCAGTGTAATTGTAGCTCAATGTATTTTCTATTTTGTTTTCACCTATTATTTGTCCCGGATAAAGGTTCAATTAATTTTGTCGGTTTGCATGAAATAGAGCACGTTTCCGGTCGCTTGTTAGGTTTAGGAAACGTTCCATCTGTTTCGGCTTATACATGCATCTATTGCAAAGCATTGCTATCACATAACGAAAATCATATGACTGCGTTTTGTGTACACGAACCGCGGGTTGCGCACTTGAAAGCTTCCCTGTCTTACTGGAAGTACTATTGAACAATGTCTCCATTTGATAATAAACAAATAAGTTGAGGAAAATCGGTGGAAGTGATAACTAGCGAGGTATAATAATACGGTATCGTAAGTGTGAGTAGGACTAGCTCCTTAACACCAGAGGCGGTTTTTGGTGTGTACGATGCCTTTGTTTAGGTTTTTCAGTCGGAAGCGGTTGCCTGCTCTTCGTGTGTGACTACTAAATTATTATTATAGTAGGTGGTGCTTAACGGCATAGATTGAAGTCCATTTGAACCAAGGTCATCTTTTGGTGTTAGGATTTTATGGTAAACAAAAATGTGAATATAATACATTCATCCGTTCATTACCGTCACTAGATGGCGCCGGAATGAAACTTGTTTATCGTGTTCCTAGGCAGCTCAAGTGGAGCGAGCTACCGAAACTACAAAAAATAACATTAGCTTGGATTACATTTCCCTTTCTAAGTTCCACATAGATTACTTTTGAAGGTTTTATCAAAACATTTTTCAACCAAAATGCTCTGAACTTTTACAAGATAGGAAGTTGACAACTTATCTTTACTTTCTATGTTTGAATAATCAGGACTGTTGGCCACAATACACAGATTCAGCCATTAATTCAAAACAATGTGAATGATGCCAATCTCTTCAGATGTATTTAATCCAAGTAAAGAACACATATTTGAGCCAAGAACCTTGCAACATAATTTTACAAACATCAATTTCTCAGATCGATGTGTTGATGCCGATTACCATGTATCATTTTAGGGGAGAACATTGATTCATGTCACTTGAGATTTAATAGTGTAGCACATTGCAAAGTTGTGTATTGCCAAAGTGTTCAAGGTTTTAAGAAGTATTGAAGAATTCAGAAGATTGCTTACGTGGTGAAAATCTATGTGAATGGATTGATAGGCTGTCCAGTTTTATGACTTTTTTCACATCTTTGTGTATATATGGGTGCACTATAAATACATAGAAATAAAATAGACCATTGTAAGGGCAATATCTTCCATGTTTTGTGTTAGACAGATAAATTAATCACCGAAAAGGAAATAAATCTTTTTCAAACTTTCTTGAATATTGTAGAAAAGAAATCTACTGTGCACAGAGCTACAAAGATTAATACTAAATGGTCTGTTTGAGACTAGCCCTTCATTGGCATTGTAACCAGCATGCTATGTCTATGCTGACAGGACTCAGCAGACAAGGTGTTGAATTCTCACTTCTGTGTGAGAAAAGGATATTTGCTTGCTGTGGTCACATTCTGTATGTATATTGCCTTATTACACTCAATAAAATTATTTAAAACAGCTCCTAATTTACTAAGTGCCCATCTGAAATAAGCATCAGGAAGCCCCAAAATTGCTTGATCCAAGGCTCTCCCAGATAAGGTTATGTTCTATATTTTTGTGACTTGTATTTTGACGGCTTTTTATCTTGCAAAACTGAACTTTGTATTACAAATAGTCTTTTTTTCTGTTGCATAACATTGTTTTCATGCAATTCATCATTGCTTTACAGATTTCAGCAGCAGTGTTTCTGCTGCAACCAATTAACCACTGCAGCCACAATTTCAGTGCTTAGCATGGTTGGTCTATGAGGCCTGAGTACCAATGGCTACACTGGATAAAGAGAAAGAGAGAAAAACCTGTAAAGGGGGAAAAAAAGGCAGGTTTGTCTTCTCGTCAGGTTTTGAATGACCATTCGCAGGAGGCATGGAAATCACAAATTCATACTTGGGCATAATTGCACTCAAATAGCGCAGGTTCCCATTTTCGGTTTCTTTTTCAGTAGTGAGGCAATCACCGAATTGTGTGGTTTACAGAAGCCTGAGCTGCTAATGACATTTTGCCTTTTGCAATCAAAAAGCACAAAATGAACTTTTATTCCACAATGTTCATTTCAAGCCAGCATAGTTACATTTGTCTGATTTGGTTAAAATCTTTACTGTAGTTTTTCGGGAGGGAGGGGTGTGGGGGTGGGTGACTGAAATCCTTGCTGGAGCAGTATTTGTTATTTTTCCCCTTGGAAGGAATGGAATAACTATTACCAAATGCCAGAATTCGCTGAAGTGCAGTGTTTCTTTGACGCCTATGTAGCAGACAAAGTGCCTAATAACAACTGAGGAAAGATGTAAAAAAAGTAACAGATTCTCTTTGATTATTGGACCATCGCAGCAGGATATTATAAGGTTCTTCGAGACATTGGCAGAAATCACTGTGCATAAAATTGCAATACCACCTCCATTCAAGCATTAGCTTGAATGAAGGGATGGCAACAGATGTAACGTCAATACCACTTGTACTTGGTAATAATAGCCAGCGAGAACACCACATTTAGTTACCGATGGAACTGACATCAGAATTGGATTTCCTTTGAGGAAGGTCTGTGAAGACCAAAGCCGTTGTCCTTGGTCAATGCTGCAAATTCTGTAGACGAGCTACGAACTCCAATCTGACAACTTTCTGAGGCATCCATTGCTCCATTGCTTGCTGACCTGCATTTGCTTGTAGTCCCTTAACTCCTCAATTTTAAAATTTCCCATTCTAGGTTTTGAACTTTGTCCATGGCCTCAACCTTCTGAATCTGGAATAGTGGCAGGGTCATTTCATGATTGAGAAGAAACAATAATTTGTATATGTATTTCACCTTCAACTTAGTAAAATATCCTAAGGTGTGTCACAGAATAGTTTTTAAAAAAAAATTTTGAAACTGAATAACACTAAAAAAAATATTGGGGCAGATAGTCAAAAGCTTGTCCAAAGGGGTAGATTTTAAGGAGCATCAAAGGAGTAGAGAAGTGGAGAGGATTAGGAAGACATTTCAGGGATTGGGGCTAGCAGTCAAAGGCATCGTTGCCAATATTGGGTTGATGAAAATTGGAATGCACAAGAAGCCAGAATTAGAGCAGTGACCTCAAGAATTGTAGAGCATAATAAGGTTATGCAGATAGGGACTCAAGGGACCAGGAGGCAAGGAAACCAGTGAGCATGGATTTTTGGAACTTTGTGCAAAGTTTTGGTGGAGTATGATTTGAAACAGGAGTTCAGCTATGAGAGCATTGGAACATGCAGGTCTAGAGTCAATAAAAACATGAATGAGATTTTCAGCTGCAGAAGAGGTGAGGCATTTGCCATAAACAAATGTTCACTGGACAGCAGCTTGTCCCAGTGAAATAGCAGGTAAAATGAGGAATAGCAGGTAGACCATACATCCTACACTTCAACCAATGTCAATCACTGGGAGTGATTGGTTATTCAAGGCAAGTGGAATTCAGAATATTATGTTGGGGAAAAGTCAATACATTGCAGAATTGGCTGTAAGATTGCTCACTGAGGATCTCAGAGGCTACTTTTAACCAAGTTTCATCAGTTGCTTCTCAGATCAGTCACTTGCCATCATCAGCTTTGGAGGGTCAGCATTCCTCTTCCTCCATTGTCAAGTCAGTTTCAATTTCAGGATTTCTTGTTGCATGCTCTGCTTGATGGAACATATGTTGCCATTGATTCTTCGCCAATTTAGTTTTGAAAATCTGGCTCTCTGAGGAAGATGGGTCACCACTCAGATGTCAAACTTGTTCAATTCAGCTCTTATTGTGATTCAGCTGTTGGTCAGGCCAAGCTGACAGGTCAGGTCAAGACTCAGGCTCTTTGTCTTGTGAATTTTCCCTGGGCTTATTTGGAGGATACCTTTCATAGTGTTTTGCAGGTTCCCTCAAGCTTTTTCATACATAGAGCATGGAAGAATCTGAAAGCACTACACAAAGGGCATTTGCTGATTGATCATTGCAGCCTGGCATATATATCCAATTGAGTTCAGATCTATGGATTCTGTAGTAACTGTCAGTTGGCTGTAATCTGACTTTATTCCAATTGCTGCTTGCCTGTGACCAACCCCAATTATCTCCTACTCAGTGGTATTGTTGCTCAAGGGCTTCCTTCTGCCTGCTCCTATCTGATTTCTGATGTGAAGCACTATACACAGTTGTTACTTTTTGCAGCAAAGGAACATTTATGGCAGTCTATTGATTATTGAATATAAAGCACTGGCAAGGAGATATGGAGAAACAATGTTATTTTGAACCTGCATAAAAGATTGGTTCAGTCGTAGCTGGACTATTCTGTACAACTATGGCAATTGCAGTAGGGAGGTTGTGAAGCCACTAGAAAAGGTATAGAGAAGGTTTGGCAGAAATGAACCAGGGAAGAGGAAGTCATTTCTTAGGTTAACTGGAATTGTTCTCCTCTGACAGAGAAAGTTGAGATGTGATTTATTGGATGCATTCAAAATCATCAAAAATTTTCAAAGTGAATAAAGGAAAAACTTTGTTTTGGTGGAAGGATTGTGAATCACAGACTTGAGATGAATCCAAATCATCACTGACTTGAATGATGTGAAATTTGTTGTTTTGTGGCAGCAGTACAGTGTAAAGGCATAAAATTAAGATAAATTACAAAAATTTTGCAAGACGAAGGAATAATGAGGTAATATTCATGGACTGTTCAAAAATCTGATGGCGGAGGGAGAAAATATTGTTGGTCACATGGGAAATGAATGAGGAATTGGACTGATTGGATTGCACTTGCAGAGAGCTAGCATGGGTTTGATGGGTCAAACACCACCTCCCATACTATAATGATTCTATTATTCTAAGTTTAGATGCAGTTTAGAGAGGCCTTGCTATTGCTGAATCAGCATAAGTTTCTTTCCCACTTCTTCACTGGCACTCCATTGGTTCCACCACAGCTGACGTACTGTGACTGCAGTGTGTCACCTTACATATTTCACAGTACTCACCTTGGGCATTCTGTGTTGGTGGTAACTTCTACCACCAAGACAGTTAGAGACTGCAGGCACATGGGGACGCTTGCTGGTTTCTATCACAGTCACACACTGTCAATGTGGAAACATACTGCCATTCCTTCATCTTTGGGTCTAAATTCTGGAACTCCCTTCCCAGCAGCACTCTAGGAGTCTCTTCATATTAGAAGGAGTGCAGTAGCTCAAGAAAGTAGCTCACTGCCACCGTTTCAAGGGCTATTGGAGTTGGGCAATAAATGCTGGCCATGCCAGCAATCGATGCCCATGTGCTGAAAAATGAACTTTAAAATATTATTTGGATAGTTGTTATTGTTATGTTTTAGGTTTGGTATAGAAGGATTTGTTTGTTTTTACGTCTGGACTTGAATAATGCATTCATGGCTGTTCGCCTTCATTCTATTTTCTGTACACTTGAAAGATAGGATAGCTTTTCTTTTTCAAACCAGTTTACAGTCAGGAGTCAGGGACCTCATTGGAAATGTACATAGCAACAAACACTTACCTAGAATCGGCAGGCTACTATTATGATAGATTGTTTAAACAGAGTCTAAGTAGATAATGTGCTTCTTACTTTATTTGAGTCTGTACTAGATAAAGTTGCTTTTAAAAAGCTGTAGTAATATATTTTTGGTATACTGAGTACCTGTAGATATTGGAGCTCTAATTATGTCCAGAATTTACCTCAAAATATGATTTAACTTGAATTTATTTCCCCTAACAAAGAACTGGATACCAAAACTTAAAACAAAGTACAGTTTTATGAATTGTATGATAAGTAAGAGTGATGTCACTAATGACTGAATAAAAATGTTTTGTACCAATTCACATATTCAGCCATCCAGTGGATGGCTAATATTCCGATTGGTCACTTGAATTGGGTTTCAGTTGAATAGCATGGTAGAGCCTGCTACCAAGTCAAGAAATACTCTATTAAAATCAATGAAGTGAAAATTGGGTGGATTTCATAACAGGTGGGGAATATACTTTATCAGATTATTCACCTCAGTGAAGATGAAAATGTATCATATTATGTCCATGCTGAGCATTATCAAATTATAATGCAAGCTGCTGCAACATCATATTTCACTGGGAAATTAAGTAAATATATGTTTCATTATATTTACACGCCTCAAAATACTTTTTTGAGAGAGTAAATATTGATACATTGACACGTTGTTAATTGAACTCCTGGAATGCAATTTTTAATTTCTGCAAATAGGTCGTAGAAATACAGATTGGATTCAAATATCAAAATCTCTATTACAACATTTGAAAACAGCTTCAAAGTGGAAGTACACAGTTAATCACAATTATGGCTAAATTGAGGTTGTCTATTTTGATAAATCCAGTTCATAAAGAACAGTACTGTACTTAACCATTTATTTAGTCAGAAGAGCTATTAATCAGTTCACAATGTTATGTCTCATTTGGCAGTTTAAAGATCAATGACTGTTTGTATAAAATTAGAAAAATGCTGAACAAGCTATGGGCTTTTAAGGAAATGAGCTGTGAGATAAATGTTTGTATGAACAAAGCTTTAATTCAAGTAAGCAATTCTATTTTGAGATTTACTTATGACAGCCCAAAAAAGACTGATGGTCGACTTTACTCCGCTATAGCTCATATTTGCGTCATATAGTTTATTCAGATTTAGTTTATGAAATTGTCTATGTATTTTCTAGGAATGGCTGCACTGGTACAAAGTATGTACAACTTCATATGTTTTGATTTTCATCTATTTTCTGGAACTTGATTTTGGTTGTGGGTGATTATGAGCTTTTAATTTACATTCTGATGGTTAAACTGTGCTGTTGACAGAGATGCCTAAATGTTACATGATAATTGAGGTTTGAACTTCTCATTTTTTAAAATTTTTGATGCAGTTTGGTGATGGTTTTTTTGGATGTGATCACTTTTTTTTTGCCAAAATCAGATATTTTCAGTTACTTTATCTTGGATAAATACACTAATTTTCTGCCACTAGAATATATTGCAAAAAAATTAGTAACAACAGTGAATAGTATTTGCATGTTCAAGGTCATTCATTGCGATTTATGTTTTTACAAATCCGCTTTTTAACTTTAGCTGCTTGTTCATATCACATTTATCAGTAAAAGTATTATTGGTGTGGAGGGGGGAAGGGATATATTTTTACTTGTATGAGGTTTTTTAAATTATTAAGGGTAAAAAAAAAACAAAATAAAATGCATGCCCTAATTATACTGGAAAATGTTGCGGTAAATATGCATCAGATTCATTGCGACAAAGCCATTTTAAATAGAAAGTGAAGACAAGTTCAGAGCCAGTTGTGAAATAACTAAAGCACAATTGATGACTTAAGGAGAAAAAATAATGAGGTAACTGGAACCTGGGGAAAATTTCTTCTGTGCACTATATGGCAAAATTGTAATTCAATTTCTTTGTTTACAGTTTAGCTACATTGAGTACAAGGACAAATGCTGCCCCTTAAAGCATTGTTACAAAATTGCTGGATGCATCAATAGTTCTCTCAAAATTTTGCTTGAAAATAAATATAAAATTGTTTGTTATTCAGGGTGATAGTTAGATAACTAGAAAGTGTTTCTGAAATAACAAAAGTAACTTCTTAAGTAAGTTAGGAAAGCTTTTGTTACTGTTTGATCAGATATTGCATTCACTGATTTTGTTTTGTTTAGAACAAATATTTTTAAAACTCTTGTTTCTAGGTACCAAGAATTCCAATATGTCTCAGGGATATTCAGGACAGCAATGAGAATTTCTTCACCCAGACATTAGTGAATCTTTGGTATTCTATGTCCTTGAGGGTTATAGAGGCTTAGTCACTGACAATATGTGGCAGTGATCAATAGATTGTTAGCTATTTAGGGAATCAAGGAATATAGTGCCTGAGTAAAAAGATGAGTCATGATCTTATTGAAAGTGGACCAGGTATGAAGGGCCGAATGGCTGCTCCTGCATTCGTTCAGTGTGCTTTTTAACTTGAACTCAGTTTCCTGTATTTCCTCTCTGTAATCCAAAACTAGCTAGATGAAATTGGCCGCCTTCAATTCTACCAATTTTCCTACAGTTTTCCCTGATATACACACGTGGATAAAGCACATGCCATGTGTGCTAGGATGGACTCAGTGCAAATGGAGTGCTGCAGTTCTTTAAAAGATCAAAAGCTGCTAAGAAAATAACAATAACATATCCAGTGATGTATTCTGCTTTTATTTTCTTAGCTCATCCCCCAGTCTGTTGACAAACACATCCATTTTTGTTGCAAGATGCAATTGTGTTGAAAGCTGGTCAAAAATTGCTAACATCAGTTTTGTGGTGGATTGGCAGATAGAAGTCTTGTACAACTACATATTAGGTAATACAGTGATTCACCAGGAATTTCAGGGCTCGAGTGTTTAATCAAAAAAAAGTCAAGGCTTTCATTTGCATAGCAACTTTCCCTTCACTTTCAGGACATATAAAAGTGCTTTTGGGGAAGAGAGATACTTCTGATGTGTGGTCATTGTAATATTAGAAAATGTGGCAGTCATCTTGAAATAGCAAGCTATCTCAAACAGCCTTTATAATAATGAACTGGTAATCTTACCTCAGTAATGTTGATTGAAAGATAAATATTTCCTCCACACTGGGAGTAACCTTTCTTCACTTGTGCCTTGGGATATTTTACATGGGGATTTGGTTTAATATTTTCTTTCACCCTCAGATGAAATTCTACACACTCATCACTTTCATTCTCACCAAGCTCAACTGAATGTTCAACTTTGATTTCACAACTCTCCATAATCTTCGACTGCTCTATTTGTAATAACTTTTTCTTATTATATTTAATGTGTCACTTTACAACCAATCTGTTTAGTTATGTCTTTGGTTTTCCACAATGGCTCCAAATCCTTAACTGCATTCACTTGCTTCTGTGTAAATGTATAGGTTGTCCCCAGGTTATGAACACCTGACTTGTGTACATCCCCAAGATATGAATGAATGCTCATAAATTCAAAAGACAAACTTATGTTGACGTTTTCATTCCTATGAATGACAGTTTCCTATGTGCACTGGGCGAATGAGAACACTTCATGGGAAGACAACTCAAGTCTCCCACCACTCCCAGTCATCTTGAGTGAGCCATATTGAGAGCAGTAAAGTACAAACTGCTGGAGAAACTCAATAGGTAAGGTCGTGTCTGTGAAGGCAAAGGGATACTGTATCAAACATCGTACAGGTACTGTGTGTTTAATTCTTACAGTATTTTGCCATTACCATGCTCCTAAAAGTAAAAAAAAGATAAATGTGACAGTAGTACATCTAAGAAAAGGAAACTCACAATGGATATTAAAATGGATATAATTAAGTGATCTGAAAAGGGAGAAACACCATCAAAAATTGGCAAAGTGTTGGGTTTCAGTCACTCAGTGGTAGGCGCATTCAAAGTGCACCTTTCTGAGCACGTTAAAGGATCCGCCCTGATACAGGCTACAGTCATTGCAAAGTGGTTTCATAATTGAGATGGGAAAAACTGGTGATATGGCTTGAAGATCAAAATCAATGCCGAATACCTAATAGCCTGATGATTATTGAAGAAAATGTAAAGAGCCTGTTCAAAGATCTGAAGAAAAAGCATGGTAATGAAAGTGAAGAATTTCTTGCAAGGTTTAACGGGTTTAAAGCAAGGGCTAATTGTATAACATTAAAGTGCATGGAGAAGCAGCAAGTGCTGGCCGTACTGTGGCGAGTGCATTTCCTTGTGCTTTGGCTCAGATAACTAGTGAGGGGTGTTATTGTGCTGAACGAGTGTTCAATGCGGATGAGTCTGGAGTATATTGAAAACATATGCCTGAGAGGAAAAGACTGCCCCAGGGCATAAAGCAGCAAAAGAGAAACTGACCCTACTGCACAGTGGAAATTCTGCGGGAGACTGCAATCTTAAGCCTTTGCTTGTTTATTCATTTGAGAACCCTTGGGCTCATAAAAGAATTTGTAAGGTATTTCTTTCAGTCATCTGGAAGTCCAGCAGAAAAGCTTGGGTAACATTGATCCTCTTTGAAGACCGGTTTATGAACCATTCTGTTCCTGAGGTGGAGAGATACTGTGCTTTCAAGAGTTTGCCCGTCAAGATTTCATTGATTTTTCAATAATGCCTCCAGATGTCCTGCATCTTTGAATGATTTTCATCCATAGGTCAAGGTTGTGTATGTGCCACTGAACACAACAGCTTTTTTCCAGCCAATGGATCAGGGTATAATTGCAAATTTTAAAGCACACTCCCTCCTTAAGACATTTTCTCAAGTATTAAAGTAACTGTTGCCCCAGAAAGCAAGACTTTAAGTGAATTTTTGAAGTCATACAATATCTATGGTGCAGTGAAGAATATTGCAGGTGCTTGGGCTGATGTAAAGCAAACAAGTATGAATGGTGTATGGAAAGAACTTTGCCCCAACTTTGTTCATGATTTCTGAGCTTCTTTGAGATGATAGAAAATGTGAAGGAGAACGGGGTGGCCCTTGGTAATCAGTTTGAGATTAATGAGGATGATGTCAATGACTTGGTTGAATCTCATGCTAAAGAGCTAAGTGATGAAAACATTATGGAATTGGAAAAGCAACTGTTAGAAGAAGAAAAAGAATGAGAAGTTGAAACCTCAGAAACTGAAAAGCGATTCACTACAAAAGGATTGGCAGCAGCTTTGAAAAACTTTGAAGGTTTGGCAATGCAAGAAGAGCAAGACCCTAACTTAGCAACCTACTCTAAGCTTTAGGGGTGTCAATGAGAGTATTCAATGCTGCAGAGAAAGTTCAGAAGAGTAAAGCATCAGTTCAATCTTCACTTGACATGTTTTTAAAAAAAGTTTGGAAGGAAATCAGAAACGGTTGCCTCCACCTCCAGCAGCATCTCTAGAACCTGTTGCATCTACATCATTACCATGGAGACATGGTTACTATATCAAGTGACTTCTGTGTATATACAGACATATTTTCTGACTCGTGGACAAATTTGACTTAATGACATCTGTAAAAATGGAACCCGTTCATAGACTGGAGATGAACTGTACGTAAGTTATTGTTTATTGGCTACAGCTGTTTATTATGTATGAATTTTACAGAGGTTGTTTGATACTTTTGTTTAGTTCTTTGGTTCAAATACAGGAAGCATTTAATAATTAAAAGGGCATGGAGTGGTTTATGTTGAGAAAGGTGCTTAAACGTACTTGGGATAAGCAACAGATGCAATCAATGAGTCAGTTTGAATTACTGTAGGCTACTTGTATTGCAAAGGAATTATATGTTGTATTAAGATGACTTTTTTTCATAAATTTTACTGTGCTGATAATTTAGTAATATTTATTCATGACAACCAACCATATTTAAATATCAAAAATTAAAAATTTATTTCTGGTGGATTTATTAAAGTAATTCTTACAGAAGCTTAGCCTGAGTCTCTGGGAAATACATTAATTCCTTGGATTCCTTTAGGGGATTTTATGATTTTTGTGGAATGCATTGGGATATATATTCATCTATTTTTATTGTCTTTACAATATTTTCCATTCATAATAATTTATGTCATGGAACAGAACATTAGGGAAGAGTGGATGTAAAATTGCAAGTATTCATAGATATTATGTTTGTTTTAAAATAGTAAAATAAGAATTCAATATGGATTTTTTCTATTTTGTATCAAGATGTAAAAATTGAAAATTTGTGCCTTTTTATTAATTAAAATGTATTTCCATGAAAACGTCAGACTTGGCTCAAGTTATGAATTGAAGCAGATGGACAAATCAACGTGGAAATCTCAATTTTCTCAATGTAACATAACATTATATTTAAAATTACTTAATCTGTAAAGGGGAGACACAAAGCATGAGACTATAGGCCAGTGAGCTTAACATCTGTCAAAAGGAAAACATTGGAAGCTACAATGTTAAAGGCTTTATAGCAGGGCATTTAGGAAAATTCAAAGTCAGTGGACAAAGTCAATGTGCTTTTGTTCAGAGGAGATCATGTTTGGCCAATTTATTGGTGTTCTTTGAAGAAGTAATGTGTACTGTGGATAATGAGACGCACGAAGATTTCTAGAAGGCATTTGATGATGTGCTGCTTAAAAGGTTATCGCAGAAAATAAAAGCTCAAGATGAAATTAACATATTAGCATGGATAGAACATTAGCTGACAGGAAACAGTAGGCAAAGGGTCTTTTTCTGGTCAAAGTTGAGTTTATTGTCATATGCACAAGCACATGTATGCACAGGTGCAATGAAAAACTTGCATGCAGCAGCATCACAGGCACAGAGCATTGAAGACACAACATTCACAAGAAAAACATAAATTAAACAAATTATACAAGAACACAATTAGAACAAAAAAAACAAAGTCCATTGTAATGCAAAGTGGTCATAGTGTTGCCATACTGAGGAGGTTATTAGAGTTATGCAGGTTGGTTCAAGAATGGAATGTTTGAAGTGAGGTAGCTGTTCTTGAGCCTGGTGGCATGGGACTTCAGGCTTCTGTACCTCCTGCCTGATGGTAGCTGCAAGAAGATGGAATGGCCCAGATAGTGGGGATCTTTGGATATTGCGTTCTTGAGGCAGCGCCTCATGTAGATACTTTCAATGGTGGGGAAGGATGTGTCTGTGATGTTTTGGGCTGAGTCCACTACTTGTTGCAGCTTCTTGCATTCCTGCACATTTGAATTGCTGTACCAGACCATTGACAAGATGCAATGAATGAGGTGCCACAGGATTTGTGCTGAGGCCTCAACTTTGAAGGAACTGAAAGTATGGTTGCTAAATTTACTGATCACACAAATATAGATAAGAAAGTAAAATGTGAAGAGGACATAAGGAAGCAACAAAGAGAGAGATGGATTAAGTTGTTGGGCATAGATCTGTCAAGGAGAATAATGAGGGAAAATGTGAAATTATCCACTTTGGCAGGAAAAACAAAAAAAACATGTTATCTAAATGGTGAAAGATTGCAGAACTCTGAGATGGAGACACTTGTGTGTCCTTGTATTTGAATCGCAAAAGGCGAGTTTGCAGGTACAGAAAATAATCAGGAAAGCTTATTGAATGCCATTATTTATTGGGAGGAGAAATAAATACAAAAAAAATAGGGAGTTTGTTTCATTAATGTGGGGCATTGGCTGGAATACTGTGTACATTCTTGGTTTCCTTATTTAAGGCAGGATGTTAATACATTGGAAGCAGTTTACTAGACTATTAACAGGAAAGTGCAGAAAATTCTTAAAAATTGCAGATGCTGGAAATCTGAAATAAAAGCAGAAATAACTTTAAACACTCAGGAAGCATCTGTGGAAAGAGAAACCGAGTTAATACTTTGGATCAAAGACTCTTCAGAAATAAGTGTTGCCCTTTCGAGACTGAGATGAGAACTAATTTTTTTTTCTCGATCATTGGATCATGAGTCTATAGAACTCCCTTGCTTAAAAGGTGGTGAAAACAGAGTCCTTCAATATTTTTAAAGCAGAGGTTGATAGATTCTTGATTGCAAAAAACAGTGGAAGGTAGTATGAAGCTGAAGTTGTAATTAATCAGCCATGACCTTAGTGAGTGGTAGATCAGGCTCAAGGGGCTGAGTGGCTGGCTCCTACTCCTTTTGTATGTTCCTTCTCCAATTTGCTGTTTAATTATCCATCAGCATTTTTGCAGCTAGATGTTTGATCTGATATTGGCTGAGAGATCATGTGACCTTTTGCATTGCTGTTTAGCAGAGCAAGATCAAGGGACTGAGTGGACTATTTCTGCTTCTAACTCTTATGTCCAGACATAATCTTTCAAGTTGATTCTAGCTGATCATGGAGTGGGCAATATTTTAAAAAATCTGTGAATAAATACCTTTTTTATTTAATTTGTCCAGATGAAGGGTCTCAATCTGAAACATTGACTGTCCATTTCCCTCCACTGAGCATTTTGTTTTGTTTGCTCCAGACTCCAGCATCACCATCAGCGTCTCGTGTCACCTTAAATTTATAGGTAGGTTCTTCAACATAAATTCAGAGGAATCCTTGGAGAAATTGCATAAATATAAATATGATAACATTTGCTAAGCTTTCCCTCTGAATATTCAAAGCCATTCATTTTTCTGTGGAGAGCCAGCACGTAGTGGAGTATTTCTGAAGAGACTAATGCTTGTGAATCTGAACTGGATAAGTCTCAAATGGAAGACAGCGTATTTGATATTTAACAAAGAAATAGTAAATTTAAAAATTATTTTATAAATATTCAGGATGTACTATCATTGTTAAAGCAGTTTGTTTCATTTTAACATTGATACACCACCGTTAATTTCTTTTTGTACTTCCATCTCAATATCTGTCTACATTTTTGTTTAGCCTAAATCTCACAGTACCCGACTTGCAGTAGCAACTGGGCTATTCCTCTAAACTCTTTTCAACTGTTGTGTTACCTGCTGTGTTAGAATTGCCCATATTTGTCATGCATTATATTGCTGGTTTTCTGTTTTAGGTTTTGGCCCGCTTAATAGAAACTTACTTGTTGTCATGTACATGGATTAAAAGGCATTGAGGAAAAAAGACTTCCCAGCAAAAGTTGCACAAAGTATAGCACTTTTGTTTCAGATAAGATATTCCACTTACGCAGCTACATCTTCAAACTCTCAGAAGACCTGTTATGTTGGTTTTACATGAGGCCCATACCTGGAGGTTCCTCACAATGTAGAAGTGTTTACAATTTTTTATATAAAATAGAAGGTGGAATTATCAAGCATTGACCTTGCATTATTTTTAATAGATTAATTCCTTTTGCACCTCTCTGCTGGATTGAAAGTTATAATTATGGTGTAATTGAAGACCATTGTTCCTTCAAAAATATTACTCTTGTATTGGCAAAATAGAATGATTTTGTAAAAATAGGAAGTGATTTATCTTATTTCTTCTGAAGTCTCTAGAGTTGTTAAGGAGTACTCTTTTTCCATTAGAGGAAATGGTGGTGTCCATGCTACACCATTTACTCAGAGATTAGAAACTGTGAAGATGAAGATATTGGCTAAACTTTCTATCTACCCGGCAATGATCTTTTGCTAGAATGATAGGCTTATTTATATTCATTCACACGTTAGTTTTAAAAGCATTGTGATTTTACCTAGCAAGGTGAAGGGAGCTACACTTTTCCATTGTTAAAGAAAGTAAACGAGAAAAGATGTGAGCATGTTTTCAAATCTTATAAGGGGTGTCTCAAAGTGCTTGTTGTATAATACATTACATTTAAAGAACAGTAACAATTACGTAAGTAAATAGCAATAGTTGTGGTTGTAATTTTTCTTGTAAGTACATGCTCTTCAGTCAGATTTTCACCTTGCTTATTGTGTTCTACCACTGTAAGCTTCCCAAGTGTGCTTTAACTTGGAGGAAGGTGGAAAAAAATAGTGAACAGAAATCTGAACCCCTCCATTCCTATGAGTCAGTGCCCCATTTCCAATATCGCTGAAATTCTTGTTCCTTTTAAACTCATGAGTCCATGTCTCATTTTTACTGCAATTCTATATCAAAGTCTCTCCAATCAGGTTAATACCTCTACCGCAGTAGTAAAAGGGCTTAAACAATGGTTAATAATTACAAAATTTATGATTTTTGAGTACTTTGGTCCTATGGAGGAGCTTTGACACAATCAACTCTAATATCTTCCTCCAGATGCCCCTCCTGTTGTATATCGGACTTCCTCAGTTGATTCTAGTTCTCCAACCACTCCTACTTTGTCATGGCCAAAGCTTCCAGTGGGACTGGCTACACTTGGTTTCTCTCCAACTTACTAATATTATATTTAAATCTTCTTCAGTAATAGCTTCTCTTCACATCAGATCCTCATAAGATCTGGCCTTGGTTCCCACCTCTTGTTAAATACTGTGCCTTGGCATGGGATAGATTTCCATACCTATGCTGACATCACTCAGCTCTGACTCACCAGTTCCTTAGTGCTGTGGACTGTTTGTCCAATATGAAAAAAGGAGCGAAAGGACATAAACAAAAGCAGGAGTAGATATTCAGGCCTATGTATCTACTCAGCTATTCATTGAGATCGTGTCTGATCTACTGCCTCAGAGGCACTTCCCTGTAAAATCAGTATCCCTTGATTTCACCACTATCTAAAAATCTATCAATCTCTCTTGAGTTTACTCAGCCACTAAGCTTCCACAGTTGTCTTTGGTACAGAATTCCAAAGACTCACTGCTCTCTGGGTGAAAAAAATTCTTCCCAACTGAATGATTGCTGTCTTATTTTGAGTGTAACCCTGGCTTCTAAACATCCCAGCCAGGGAAACGTCATCCTTGGATTTATCCTTCCACGTTCCCTTAGAATTTTGTAAGTTTCAATGAGTTCTTCGGGCTTCTAAACTCTTGAGACTAAAAGACGAGTCATGCTTAATCTCTCCTCCCACCCTCCACCTCATAGGAATCAATGTAGTGAACCTTTGCACTTCCTCTATTGTGGGTTTATCCTTTCCAGGGGTGGTGTCATTGGGGCCCCGTATAGTTGCCGTGTGACATCTTTGCTCTTGTATTCAAATCTTGGTAAAATAGAGGCCAACCTACCATTTGTCTTCCTAATTGCTTTCTGAACCTGCAAGTTAACTTTCATGAATTTGCTTGCAAACATACCCAGCTCCCTCAATTTTTTTTTAACAAAAAAAATCTCTCCATTTAGAAAAATACTTTGCTGTTTTAGTTTGCTACTAAAATGCATGGCCATATTTTTGTACATATTACATCTGCCATGTCCTTGTCCATTCACCTATTCAGTTCATATATTCCTGAAGCCTCTCTGTGTCCTTCTCAAGCTTGCATTCCCAATCAGCTTTGTGTCTTCAGCCAACTTGAACATGTTACACATTGTCCCCTCATCCAATTTGTTGATATAGATTGTGAATAGCCAAGGCTGATTTACTGATTTACTGTGGCACCTGACTAGTTACAGACCCCAAATGCAAAAATGTCTTGTTTATTTCCACTCTGTTTTCTGTTTGTTGGCCAATCCTCAATCCAGGATATTACACCAAGTTTTGTTTAATAACCTTATGAATGGCATCTTATTGAAGGCTTTCTGAAAGTCCAAATACACCAACTGCATTGGTTTGCCCTTATGTATTCTGCTGGTTACAGTCTCAAAAATTCCTAACAGATTGGCCAAACATGATTTCCCTTTCATTAATCCATTTAACTCTGGCCAATCTTATTCTTATTTTCTAAATGGCCCATTACCACTCTATTAAGTATAAACTATGGCATTTTCCCCACAGTGTATATTTGGGTAACTGGTCTGTAATTCCATGTTTACTCTCCCCTCCCTTCCTTCTCACCTCCCTCTTTTCATTAAATATACTTCTACTTTTCAGGCTATGGGAATTGTTCTAGAATCTATGAAAGTCTGAAAGATGATAACCAATGCATCCAATATTTTCATTATCCCACGGATTTGAAAGTGGAGGCACAGATAATCAGGCGCTGGGGGTTTATGAGCCTTCAGTTGCATTACTTTCTCCAATACTTTGTTTTATAATAATTTTTTGACAGTGTCTTTCATCTCCTCATTCTCCATTATAGAACATAACAGCACAGTACAGGCCCTTTGGCCCACAATGTTGTGCCGACACTTTATCCTGCTCTAAGATCTATCTAACCCTTCCCTCCCACATAACCCCCCATCTCTCTATCATTCATGTGTCTAAGAGTCTCTTAAATGTCCCTAATGTATCTGCCCCCACAACCTCTGCTGGCAATGTGTACCACACACCTACCACTCTGTGTTTAAAAAAAAAAACCCTTACCTCTGACGTCCCCCTTATGTCTTCCTCCAATCACCTTAAAATTATGTCCTCTCGTGTTAGCCATAGTCGCCCTGGGAAAAAGTCTCTGACTGTCCGCTCAATCTATGCCCCTGGTACACCTCTATCAAGTCACCTCTCATCCTCCGTCTCTCCAAAGAGAAAAGCTCTAGCTCACTCAACCTATCCTCATAAGACATGCTCTCCAATCCAGGCAGCATCCTGGTAAATCTCCTCTGCACCCTCTCTAAAGCTTCCACATCCTTCCTATAATGAGGCGACCAGCACTGAACACAATACTCCAAGTGTGGTCTGACCAGAGTTCTACAAAGCTGCAACATCACCTCGCGGCTCTTGAACTGAATACCCCGAACTAATGAAGGCCAACACTCCATATGCCGCCTTAACAACCCTATCGACCTGCACGGCAACCTTAAGGGATCTATGCACGTGGACCCCAAGATCCCTCTGTTCCTCCACACGGCTAACATTATCAGGATTTTTTCTGTTTTCTTCTATGTAGATAGACACAAGATATGTATTTGGTTTTTCTGCTCTTTCCTTATTCCCTAATGTAATTTCCTTTTTACATACCAAAAGAAGATTATATGCCTCTCACTAGATGACATTGTATTTCACTTTCCCTTTCCTTATCAATGTCTTGGAACTCCTTTGCTGCATTTCTGACCTTTTCATGACCTTCCTGTTCTTTTGCCAACATTATAAACATTATAAGCCTTTTCCCTTGATCTAAAACTATCTTTAACTCCTTTTGTTAGCCATGGTTGTTGAGTTTTATTTTATAGATAATCCATAAGGATTAGAGAGTATTAGCTATAAGGAGAGGCTGGACAAACTTGGAATATTTTCTCTGAAGCATGGGAGGCTGAGGGACGACTTGATTGAAGTATATAAAATTATGAGAGGCATAGATAGGCTAGGTAGTCAGTCTTTTTCCCAGGATGGTAATGTCAAATACTGGAGGGCATAGCTTTAAGGCGAGAGGGGGAAAGTTAAAAGGAGATTTACATGGCAAATTTTGTTTTACACAGAGAATGTTAGGTGCCTGGAAAGCACTGCCAGGGGTGGTGTTGGAAGCAGATATGGTGACATTTAAGAGGCATTTAGACAAACACATGAACAGGCAGGAATTGACAGACATAGACCATGTGCAGGCAGATGTGCAGTCCAAGTTGGCATCATGGTTGGCATAGACATTGTAGGTCGAAGAGCCTGCTTCTGTGCTGTACTGCTATACTCTATGTTCTAAGGGATAATGTATTTATAAACTAATTATTTCTTTAAGTATCACCCATTTCTTATCATACCTTTTTAATATAGTTTCCCAGTCTACAGAGCCACCTCACTCCTCACACTTTCATTGCTACCTTTGTTTAAATTTAAGAACCAGTTTTGGTTTGAACTAAATCACTTTCAGTCTCATTATTTAAATTTTTTTTAAATTTAAAATTTAAAATTTAAAAGTTCAAAATTTAAATTTTTTAAAATTTTATTTACAGCGTGGTAACAGGCCCTTCCTGCCCAACAAGTCCGCGCCACCCATTTTAAACCCCAAATTAACCTACCCGTTCATCTTTAGAATGTGGGAGGAAACCAGAGCACCTGGTGGAAACCCACGCAGACACAGGAGAATGTACAAACTCCTTACAGATGGCGACGGGAATCGAACCCTGATCGCTGGCGCTGTAATAGCGTCGCGCTAACTGCTACGCTACCGTGCCGTGGTAAAGATAACTAAAATCTGTGGATGCTGGAAATAGGAAATAAAACAGAAAATAATGGAAACACTCAGCAGGTCAGCCGGTATCTGTGGAAAGAAATCAAAGTTACCATTTTGGGCTGAAGATCCTACATCAGGAAGTATAAAATTCTATCACGTTATGATTACACTTCCCTAAAGGCACGTCAACTACAAAATTATGAATGAACCCTTTCTCATTGCACAATATTAGATTTAAAATAGCCTCTTCCCTGGTTGGCTCTTCAACAGACTAATCCAGAAAACCACCTTGTATGCTCTTCATGAAATCAGTTTCCAGACTTACTACTGATGATTTGATTTGCCCACTCTATACGTATATAATCCTTCATGATTACTGTTTTGCCCTCATTATGAGTGTCTCTTAATTTCCTTACTTATACTATGCCTTGTGTTACCATTACTGTTTAGAGCGTTTGGATAACTCCCATCAATATTTTCTGCCACTTGCTATTTCTTATCCTCACCCAAACTGATTTGATGTCTTGATTTTCCAAGATAAAGTTCTTTCCCTCTACTGTTTTTATCCCATATTTTATTAACAGGGCTTACACCATTTCCTTTTTTATTTTATCCATCTTGAAGAATTAACAGTCCTAGAATATCTAATTTTTAAACCTTTGTCACTTTTATAACCACATCCCTGGATCTGGGCTTTGTTGGCAAGGCCAGCATTTATTCCTCATCCCTGATTCTTCTTAAGAAGGTAATGGTGGATTGCTGCCTTGAACTGCTGCAGTCTTTCTGGGGTGGGTACTCGCGCAAGTTTCAGGATATAGACCCAGTAACAATGAAGGTACAGTGATGTATTTCCAAATCAACTTGAAGGGAACCATGCAAATGGTGGTGTTGCAATGTGTCCTAAAAACTTGTTCTGCTTCATGGTAGAAGTCATGGATTTGAGAGGTACTGTTGGAGTAGCCTGAGCAAGTAACTGGAGTGCATTTCGTATATGGTACACAATGCAGACACTGTCCCCTGGAGGTGGAGGAACTGAATATTTAGGATGATTGGGGTACCAGTCAAGCAGACTGCTTTGGTCTGGATGGTTTTGAGCTTCTTAAGCTTTTAATTCTTAAGCATTTATCTGGGAAGTGGAACGTATTTCATCAGACTCCTGACTGTGCCTTTTAGACAGTGGAAAGGTGTTGGAGTGGCAGGAGATGCAACATTTACTGCAGGCTACCCATCCTCTTACTTCTCTTGCATCTACAGTAGTTATGTGACTGGGACAATTGAATTTCTTGTCCACGATTACCCCCATAACATTTTAAGGCTGTCAACTATGGGAAAAGGGAAGCCATGGTTCAAGAAGAAGGAAGACACCTCAGAGGCAACCGTGTAGAAAGTATTGTCATTGGAGAAAATGTATTGGGCACTAACATTCATACCTAGATATGGCAGGACTGCAGACCTTTGATCTGATGCATTGGTTGTGAGATTGCCTAGCTCTGTCCATTGCCTGTTATCTAGCATGCACATTGGGCACCTCACTTTTAGATATGCTTTCTGCTTGCCCTTTTACACTTCTCATTGAATGAGGTTTGATCACCTGACTTGATTGTAATTGTAGAGGTATGGATAAATTAAGCTTTCAGATTACAGATTGTAGTGATGTACTTTTCTACTGCTGATTGTCCACAGCACTTGATGGATACCCAGTTATAAGCTGACAGAGAATCAAAAAATTGAAGATGCTGAAAATCTGAAACAAAAAGAAAAATGTTGGAAACACTTAGTAGGTTAGGCAGCATCTATGGAAAGAGAAATGAGAGCTAAGCGAAAAAATTAAACAGAGCTCCTGCCTCCTCGTAAAGATCAGGATCCAGTAGTCCTGACTTTACTTTTTGACAACCATGGGTTTACAATTTCAGCTTGGTGTTTATATAAAATTTTAACTTGTATGTGGCTCTGCAATCTTCATAGACATTTTGACCTATTTAAAATAAATGGATGAAGAGCTTAATTCTTTAAATGCATACGTTTTAGCATGATCATGTGTTTGTGTGGTAACATTAGCAATTCTGATGATATTTAGCTGCAAACAATCATAATGCAATGCTACAGTTCCCGAGAGATCATTGACAGGAAATGTATCTTTGCTTGCGTGCACAGTTTTATGCCAAATTTTTGCTTTGATTTTTAAAAATGTTGATGTATATCACTTCTTGAAATTCTTGTAACTGTGAAGCAAATTGAATTGAATGAGCTTTTGATCAACTTTGTTTCCTTCTGCTTCAAACCAGCTGATAGTGGTTGTTGGTTTTGCTGTGCTTATTTGCTCACGGTTATATACTGTATCTCTTTTCAAATATTTAAATAACAATAACCAGCCTGGAGTGAGAGGCATTTACATAACTGCAATATCCAAATGATGTATCAAAGCACAATAATAGAGACTGCAGGGAAATGCTGTGCCCTACACTCCACTGAGATTCAGGTCTTTGAAACAACTTGCTTCTCAGTCTGCCAAGGGAGCAGATGACGGGAGGTGGGAAAATAGAGGAGAAAATTCTTATTTGGAAATATTGACTCTCTGTTCTTATCTGGATATTTGATAAAGTGCAGCAGCTTAGAAATGGCCAGCTGACCCACCCTGATGGCCACAGGATACATGTGACCTTGAAGGGACTGATAAAAAGATAAAACAAAAAACATTTCCAACTGGTGTGTTAGATTTTGTTGGTTTTGAGCAGAGTAGCATTAAAATGCTTTAATGGACAATGAATAAGAGGTTTTTCCTTCTGTAAATCAGATGTGACCATTTCAGTACTTTTAGCTATTTAATATCACATGTATAACTTAATCTCTTTATAAAAGACCATAAATTTTGGCATCACTTCTTAAAATGGGTACAGTATATATTTCCCCTTTACTTATAGTATTTCCTGCTCTAAAGGAAGAATTTGATTTTATTCCAAACCACATTGCCAGTTTTGTTCCTTTCCGTTTGGAAGGTGCCTCAATGACTACCAACTGGTGCCTCTGACATCCACCATCATGAAGTGCTTTGAGAGGTTGGTCATGGCACGCATCAACTCCAGCCTCTCAGACAACCTGGACCCATTGCAATTCGCCTATCGCCGAAACAGGTCTACAGCGGATGCCATTTCCCTGGCCCTACACTCAGCTCTGGAGCATCTGTATTGACTACAGCGCTGCCTTCAATACAATAATCCCAAGTAAGCTTGTCGCCAAACTCAGACCTAGGACTCAACACCTCCCTCTGTAACTGGATCCTTGACTTTCTAACAAACAGACCGCAATCAGTGAGGATAAGCAGCAATACCTCCGGCACAATTATTCTCAACACTGGTGCCCCACAAGGCTGTGTCCTCAGCCCTCTGCTCCCTATACACTCATGACCGTGTGGCCAGATTCTGCTCTAACTCCATCTACAAGTTTGCAGATGATACCACCGTTGTAGGCCGTATCTCAAACAGCGATGAGTCGGAGTACAGGAAGGAGATAGAGAGCTTAGTGGCATGGTCTCATGACAACAACCTTGCCCTCGATGTCAACAAAACAAAAGAGCTGGTCATTGACTTCAGGAAAGGGGGCGGTGTACGTGCATCCATCTACATCAATGGTGCTGAGGTCGAGAGGGTTGAGAGCTTCAAGTTCCTGGGAGTGAACATCACCAACAGCCTGTCCTGGTAAAATCATGTAGATGCCACGGCCAAGAAAGCTCACCAGTGCCTCTACTTCCTCAGGAGGCTAAAGAAACTCCGTTTGTTTCCTTTGACTCTCACCAACTTCTACCGATGCATCATAGGAAGCTTCCCATCTGGATGTATCACGGCTTAGTACAGCAACTGCTCTGCCCAGGACGGCAAGAAACTGCAGAGAGTTGTGGACACAGCCTAGCACATCATGGACACCAGCCTCCTCTCCTTGGACACTGTCTTTACCCCTCGTTGTCTTGGTGAAGCAGCCAACATAATCAAAGACTCCACCCACCTGAGATATTCTCTCTTCTCTCCTCTTTCATCGGGTAGAAGATACAGGAGCCTGAGGGCACGTACCACCAGACTTAAGGACAGCTTCTACCCCACTGTGATAAGACTATTGAACGGTTCCCTTATACAATGAGATGGACTATGACCTCACGATCTACCATGTTGTGACCTTGCACCTTATTGCACTGCACTTTCTCTGTAGCTGTGACACTTTACTCTATACTGTTGTTTCTACCTGTGCTATCTCAATTCACTCTGTACTGACTCAATGTAACTGCACTGTGTAATGAATTGACCTGTATGATCAGTTTGCAAGACAAGTTTTTCACTGTACCTCGGTACAAGTGACAATAATAAACCAATACCATTTCATGCTTCGTATTGGAATAATGTTCCTTGGTTCATAAGTTTTTTGTTACCCAAGTGGTCATCCTGAATGTTTGAGATGGTGTCAGCAGACTATTTGACATGACAGTTGAAACTAAACTCATCCATTGCATACTCCTAGAAAAGACATGAGAGCTGCATATATTAAATATGGTTGAAAATATATTACATACTTTTAGAATACAAATAAATGTACTTAATGTGTTTATTTATTTAATAAACGTACCAAAATTCATTATCAAAGAAGTAATTTAATTTGATCAAAAATACTTGAACATGCTTTCTTTAAACAAGCAAAAATATTAAATTACATGTTCATACTTATGTAGAATTAATCTTGAGATGTTCAATGAGTCTCTTGGTCATAAATAAGGCAGGAATGGAATTATCCACATTGCTTTTCCTAGTTTGCGCTAAGTGGCTTGGAATTGATTTGCTGGGTAAGACTAGTTGATGATCAACAACATAGTGTGTACTTATCCACATTGGACGTAGATTAAAATGGTTGAATCGTGGGGTGTGATTCTGTAAGTGTATTTCCAAAAACCAGATAAAACTTGTAATACATTGGGAATTCCTTTAATGTAACTTTATAATCCAGTGAAAAGGACACGTCTCCAGTCTGCATATATTTGAAACTGCCGATGCCAACAGATTCTGCTGTTTTGAATGAGAATTTATCTGGCAGAGTACTTGGAATTATCCTAAGCAAAACTTGGTTCCAACTGAAGTTATACAGAACAAACAAATGAGTGAGATGCACATCAGATGGAAATAATTTAGTCAGTGGCACAGCTAGTAAAGTTGCCACCTCACAGCTTGGGCGACCTTGGTTCCATGCTGAACTCCAGTGCTCTCTGTGTGGAGTGTGCATATTCTCCCTGTGACCAGGTGGGTTTCCTCCAGGTGCTCCAGTTTCCTCCCACATCCCAAAGACATGCAAGTTAGTAGGTTAATTGGCCCCTGTTGATTGTCACGAATTGGTTGGGTGAGTGGTAGAATCTGAGGGGAGTTGATAAGAATATGGGGAGAATAAAATAGGATTGGTGTAAATGTGTGCTTGATGGTTGGCATGGACTTGGCAGGATGAAGGGCCTGTTTCCATGCTGTATGACCCAAGGGAAAATCATTTTTCATAACATGAAGACCCAAATACTTTACAACCCTAGATATAATTTGTGAAGTACTGTCATTGTAATGAAGGAAGCACAACAGCTAATTTCACATTCAGCTCCCACAAACAGCATAAGTATTCCCCAGATCACAGGGGATATTTCTCTGATTATCTTCAAAACAATGTCAAGAAACTTCTTGTTCCCATTTTTTTCAACATATAACATCCAAAAGGCAGCATTTGTGCTAGTGCAGCATGCGCTCAGTATTGCAAAACTTTAAATGGGGGTCAAGTTGATCCGAACAGTTTTTACTTGCTCACACAAAGTTAGGGAGTTGTCTTCATGCAATAATTTACAGGACTAAACAGATATTAACCAATTTGACATTGAGAGAGCATACATGTCACCAATTGTTTATCAAGGTTGAATTCTGTTAAAGTACTACTGCCACTGCTTGCCAACACTCACTTCTGTCAGACTATATTATGTTCCAGCCAGCATAGGACTTTTCCAGAAGGACTCAGATTACTGTCATCTAACTACAAAATTGCTACTTTTCTCCCATTAACTTGTTTTAAAATAAATCTGATTGAATTGTGATGTCTTTTGTCAAACTAAACCCTGTAGCAAAAAAAAATAAGTGCATAGAAATTCTGCCTCCAAATTAATGTTCTGGACTAGTGTTGCATTTGGGCACAAATGGCTGTTTCTTAAGCCTTTATTGCAAATTCAAGTTGTGCCCAAGGGCCTTGGCCCGGGGTTTGGAGGGGTAGGGGTAATGGTGGGTTATAGTTGGGAGAGGAAGTAGTGCCTAGAAAGCTAAGGTCCATTTGGGAATGGGAAGAGGAAGGATAGAGGCTTGCACCTTGGGTTATTTGAGGGGGATGGGGGTGGGAGGCAGGAGAGAATAGGAGAATGAATCAGATCTGTGCTGTGGATATGGGTTGAAGTGTGGAGAAGAAGGATGGGAGGTTGTGCCTGGGGTCAGGATGATGGCAAGAAGGATTGGGCTTATGGTATGGATAGGGATGTGTATAGGTTGACTAAGGAAGCTGGTAGTGGGGGATGAAGGGTAGGGCCTGTGCCTTAGGTGGGCAAGAAAACTGATCTTGACAAAGAATTGGGTGGTGATGAAATATATTGAATTTCTGGAGTGAAGTGAATTGAGCTGGAAATGATTGTTAACACATTTCAGTGCAAAAGAAAACTATTTTCAATTGCATAATACTGGGGGGAGGGGAGAAAGTGTTATACAACTGAATTTCTAGGCCAGGCATACTGTTTTATGCAGCTGACACTGCAGTCTGTGAAAATATTCCTTGTCAGTCAGTTGCTAAGAGCAACTACTTTCTCTCAGCCTTCAGTTCAAATATCAATCCTAGTGCTCAGCTTTAACCTCTTCTCTGTTCATTCCTTTCAAGAATTTACCTTGTGTGCATATTCTTGTAATACTGAACAGGAGTGAGATTTTACAAAAGTAATAAATTGCACTGGAAAAGAAAAATACATTATCTAAATAAAGGCTAGAAGTTGAAGTGGAAAAACTTACAAATGCTTTCCCACTGCTGATTTCTGACACACTCGGATAAGAATGGAGTATTCCATGTTCTTCATTTGAGACTAAAATAAAATATTCAGTAATTATATTTTATCGAGATAGATCCAGCACAGTTAATTCCACCTCATTCATCTTGAGTAACCAATGTATGAATGAAATCTGTTACTAATTTGCATCTTCGTGGTACAACAATAAGAATGTACAAAAATTGACAAGCCAAGGGTCCTGCTCCATATAATAGATGTATTTTTAAAAAATCCAGTGTTTATTTTTAATTAGCAAATTATTGCTGTTCACATGCAGTTCATCTGTATCATTAGAGCAATTAGGTTTTTAAATTGGGGAGGACTCTGGTAGCTTTTGCAGCTATGTTGAATTTGCAGCAAAATTGCTGTGTCCATCTGATTTTGTTTTTATCCCTTCCTTGAGGTGAAGTTTGGGTAATTTCTGCTGGGTTGCCTAAGAAGAGAAAATGATTCCCAGAACTAGCATCAACCCTCTGGCTGATTTGTTAACTAATGTTGCTGATAAAACTTATGGGAATGATTGGAACATTCCAGCCATCCGAATTAAGAAGAGTAATGGGTCTAATACTATTTGGTGCTGAAGAGAAATGGCACTTTTTGTTCCTTCCAAAGTAGATTTTTAACTTTGATTGTGGATCAGCAGCAAAGGTTTCAATGGGAATGAACCATGGTTAAAGTAAGATTATGTGGAAGATTGGCAGGGGGCGAAGAGTTTTTAAAGTTGTAATTGGTAGAGTTTAAAATCTGGATTGAGCATGCAAACTCCAGGTAGACCAAGGATTGGAACTTGAAACTTTATTTCACAGCTCCACTGAACGTAAGAGGACAGCACAGTAGCTAGTAGAACCACTGCCTCACAACTCTAATGACCCATGTTCAATCCTGACCTCCAGTGCTGTCTGAGTGGAGTTTACACATTCTTCCTGTGACCGTCTGGGTTTCTTCAGCGTGTTCTGGTTCCCAAAGCTGAATTTACATGGTGTTTGTTATGAGCACAAACCATATAGTAGGCAATGTTGCAAATAACACTGGCAAATAATTTAGTGTCTGAATAGGTCAAGTTCTGTTTTTATAAAATGATATTTTAAGATCTTTTGGGATTGAATTCCTCTACCATTACTCTGTTAAAATTGTAAATATGTGGTCATTATTTTGTGTTTTTTTTGGATTACTTACTGTTTAACAAATTGGAATACGTCAGAAGGTATTCTGAAAGGGGCACCAGTGAAGTGGCTTTTCCTGTAGGTCATCAGATTTCATCTTCCTATGATATCAAATCTATGCCCAGTATCGAGTGTTTTCACTTAATACCAGATTCTGCCTATCCAGTCTAGGTATTTATAATGACTGTAATTTTCATTTAAATGTTGCACTGTTTGGTGGGCATTGCATTTACACAGGGCTGTCTGAAATATTCATTTCAAGAAATGGTAGTGTGAAGCAATCATATCCAAATCATGTTCTGAACTGGAGCTGAATAGATGGAATTCAGCAGGGGAGGGTGTGGTTGAGCTGTATTCCAAGCATAGAAAGACATATATACATAGCACCTTTCAGGACCTTGGAACAGACTAAAATGCTTTACAGCTGTGAATTACTTTAAAATGTTGTTATGGTTGTAATACAGGAAATGCAGCAGCCCTTTTGTGTACAATACCACCCCCTCCCACAAGTAGCATTGTGATAATGATCAGACAACTTGTTTTAGCAGTGTTGGTTAAAGGTTTAAACATGATGGGGTCACTAGGAAGGACTTGTCTGCTCTTCAGAATAGTGCCATAGAATCTCTTACATCTGTGGGGAGGATATATGGGGCATCAGTTTAAGGGTCAAGAAATTCAATTGTATAGCCGTGTTTATTTCAATGATATGCAATTGAAAATGAACCTTGGATCAAATGAAAACAGATAACAAAAAATTCCAGGTCATTTCACATTACTCCTCAATGTGAGTCAGTTTGCATGACTGCTGTGATTTCCAATTCATCTGACACTTCTGTGGCATTTTCAGGGTAATTAGTCCATGTTGTCTCTGAAGTGACCAGCTTTGATCCTAGGTTCAATTCCAGCCACTGTCTGTAAGGAGTTTGTGTGTTCTCCCCGTGTCTGCGTGGGTTTCCTCCGGGTGCTCCGGTTTTCTCCCACGTTCCAAAGATGTACGGATTAGGAAGTTGTGGGCAAGCTATGTTGGTGCCGGAAGCGTGGCGACACTTGTGGGCTGCCCCCAGAACATTCTATGCAAAAGATGCATTTCACTGTGTGTTTTGATGTACATGTGACTAATAAAGATATCTTATTAAGGAGGAGGATGTGTTAGCTATCATGGAATGCATAAGAACTGAAATCTATAGGGCCTTATGAGATCAATCCCAGGTTGCTATGGGAAGTAAGGGGAGGAGGGGCCCTGACAATTATTTTATCCTTATTATTCATAGGTGAGGTGCCATAAGACTGAAAGATAGCTAATGTTGTTCCTTTATTTAAGAAGGGCAGCAAGGATAACTACAGGCCATTGAGCCTTATGTCAGTGGAAGGAAATTATTGAAAATCTGAAGGAATAGGATTTATGTATATTTGGAAAGGCAGGATTGATCAGGGATAGTTAGCACAGCTTTGTGTAGGGGAAATCCTATCTCACTAATTTGATTGGGCGTTTTGAGGAGGTACTAAGAAGCTTGATGAAGGCAGGGTAGTAGACTTCAATAAGGCAGTTGACAAGGTTCTGCATGGTCCACAAGACGAGCTGGCTAATTGGATGCAAAATTGGCTTTGTGATTTAGGAGGTAGTGGTGGAAGGATGCTTTTCTGATTGGAAGTCTGTGACCGTATATAAAATTTTATGAGGGGTAGATACAGTAGTCAGAATCTTTTTCCCATGGGAGGGTATCAAAACGAGGGCATGGGTTTAAGGTGAGAGGAATGAGTTTTAAAGGGGACTTGAAGGGAAAGTTTTTTTTAAATCGAGTGGTTGATATCTGGAACTTGCTGCCTGAGGAGGTGATGGAATTGGATGCAGTCACTAGGTTTGAAACATTTAGACAAGTAAGTAGGTAAGGAATAGAAGGATACAGACCTAATGCAGGCATATGGGTTTAGTGTAGGTGGCAAAAAGGTCGGTGTGGATGTATGTAGTGGGCAGAATGGCCAGTTTTTGTACAGTACAATTCTGTCTTTATGATAATCTAACTCACACTAGTGTACTCACCACACCCCTGCTGGTCCGCACCAGGTGTCAGTTCCAGACAGCACATTTTCATTTGCTAAAATTGCCGACGTGCTCTCTGCTGAAGTTTGCAGCAGGGTGTGCAATGACAATATCTTCTTCTTAGTCCCTCTGGATCAAGGATGACTTGCTTCCACTCTAGTTTATAATATGTATGTATTAGTCTACTACAATCTCATCAAAAAGGCAGCACTTTTGTCAGTACAACATTACTCAAGCTAACTTCTATTATAAATGCCAACAACATATTACAGGAAATAATACTGGTGAATCTAAAGCATGATGCTAATTATTACCTTAGCACTTCTGAATATGTGTTGTATTTATTTATATATTATATTCAACATGTACCATTTCTTTAATAGACCAATACAGACAGCCGAAATCAAGATCACTGTGAAAGAGTCTCAGATTAAACTGTTTTAGATACACAAGTAGTACATTTCTTGTTACCTCTCATTCACTCTCTGCATCTCATCCAGGCAACCAGATTGAAAAACACATTCCCACTTCAATTGTTCTACAAGAAGATATTTTGTGCCATTGTGATGGCAAGTAGATAATTATATAACCATGTCTTTAAAAATAATTTGTTTTATTTCTTGTATAATATGCTTTTCAGACATTTGTTACATTTCAAAGTGTACTGAATGTATTCTACATTTAAAAAGACAATTTTATGATGGCTTTTCTCAAAAACAAAGTCTTGATGGGTTTTCAGAATGAGTCAGGTTGAAAATATGTTGTATTTATAAAATTTTATTTTCTGAATCTCGTAATGTCGGTATGAATTTGTGGTTTCCTGTTTTAACAAGGGCATAGATTGCCTCAAGCATAAACTATTTATAGAATAATTGTTCCTCACATTTCATGCTTTGTATTTTGTAGCATTGTACTGTATTGCCATAGTTCCCTTAGTTGTTAATTCTTCACTTTACATTTGAAAACACTATAAACATTTCTACAAAAAAAGTTTGCCTGATTCAATTATCATTATAGTGTCCTTTACATCTTGTTCTATATTCTCTGATAAAACAATATAGAATTCTTACCGTATGGAAGGAGGCAATTTCACCCACGTCAGCTCTCTGCAAGAAGAATCCATTCAATCACATTTCTCATTCTTTTCTGTAGAGCCCTACATTTTTTTTTCTTCAAGTGTCTGTCCAACTAGCTTTTGAAAACCATGAATAAATCTACTTCCATTGCCTTTTTAGGCAGTGAATTCCAAAACATACCAACTCACTGCTTGATAAAGTTTTTCCTTGCATTGTCTGGTTCTGTTTCCAATCATCATGGTTGTCTTTCCACCAATGGAAACAGTTTCACTTTATTCATATTGTCAAGATCATTGAATTTTTTGAACATTTCCAGCAAATCACCTACCAATCTTCTCTGATCAAAGGAGAACAATCACAACTTCTCCAGCCTTTCCTAGCAAATGGGTTCCTCATCCATTGGATTGTTCTGCAAAATCTTTTCTGCACCATTTCCAATGCCTTCATACTTCTGAATACAGTAGACGGACAGTACTTAGACACTAAATGTTAGTTGTGACTGAATCAATATTTTATGGAGGTTCAAAATATTTTGATCCTTGCCGGCACCTTGCACTCAATAATCTGTTGCCACAGCTGAAAGCTACAGTAATGGTCAAACCACTTTGTGCATAGCTGTTGTCTTTCACTTCAAAGCCTTTTACTCCCAAAGTGACAGATGCATACTTGAATTTTTTTTTAAACCGTATTGTTGAAAAAGCACTTTGATTTTTAATAAACTTGTTCATCCACTAACATCAGTTGGTCTCTAATCGACCTGAAAGAGCATCAAAATATTTGCTAATTCATTATGGGGGTTTCACTTTGCTTGAAGAAAGCAGTTTTGACGTATAGCTAAAAGTATTCAACTTGTAATTGTGTTCAAGATCTATTAGTCTTTGTAACCTTCTGGAACGCATGCCTCCAAGTTGGCAAAAGACATCACATTAAGTTTTTATTGTAATGCTCCTGTTCTTTGAAAACATCACAGCCTTCATTTTATAAGCATGTAGGAGAGCTTCTGTGTTTTTTTTTTCCCCCCTCAATTTTTCGGGGTCTCATTCCTGTAACCATTGACATTCAGAGTGCAGGCAGGCCTTCTTAATCTCTGGCAATGGTATTTGTGAGTCAGCAGTTCAAGGGGTGCATGAAAGTGACCAGCTGAATTTTTTGCTTTTTAAAAAAAAGCTTTCAAAGTTTTGGCATTTTTCTGGTAAGGTTCCAACACTGATTTTACAGCACAATAATTCTTTTCAAACAAGTCCATAATTACATCCTATTATTCTTGTTTTAAAAAAAACAATGTTCAGGAGCATTGATCAGTGGCACCAATGCACTGTTTCTTGTTATTGAAATGATAGTTGATGTAACGTGCATATCTATAGAAGAGTGAGGCTTTAAAGTATTATTCTGGATGAACATTGCGCAGAGTTCTAAGGTCACACTTTTGTTGTTATTGGAGTTCAAGAATTAATACTCGAGGACACAATTGTTACAGCTAGAGTACTTTTCACTCTGTCCTTCAGAGGTGTAACAATAGTCACAGAGAGAGACAGCGTGGAAACAACCTTTCAGCCCACTGGGTCTGCACCAATCATCAAGCACCCATTTTTACACATTAATCCTACCCAACCCATTTTATCTTCCTCACATTCCCATCAACTTTTTCCAGATTCTACCACTATCTTCACACCAACTTAGTGTCCAATTAACCTACCAACCTGCATGTCTTTAGGATGTGGGAGGAACTGCCACATCACAACTACCTCAGGGATCTGTACTGGGACCCTTACTATTTGTGATTTTTATAAAATGACCTGGATGAGGAAGTGGAGGGATGGGTTAGTAAGTCTGCAGATGACACAAAGGTTGGGGGTGTTGTGGATAGTTTGGAGGCCTGTCAGAGGTTACAGAGGGATATAAGATGCAGAATTGGGCTGAGAAGTGGCAGATGCAGTTCAACCCAGATAAGTGTGAAGTAGTTCATTTTGGTAGGTCAGATATGTTGGCAGAATATAGTATTAATGGTAGGACTCTTGGCAGTGTGGAGGATCAGGGGGATCTTGGGGTCCGAGTCCATAGGACGCTCAAAGCGGCTGCGCAGGTTGACTCTGTGGTTAAGAAGGCATATGGTGTATTGTCCTTCATCGATCGGGGAATTGAATTTAGGAGCCGTGAGGTATTGTTGCAGCTATATAGGTCCCTAGTCAGACCCACTTGGAGTATTGTGCTCAGTTCTGGTCGCCTCACTACAGGAAAGATGTGGAAGCCATAGGGAGGGTGCAGAGGAGATTTACAAGGATGCTGCCTGGAATGCGGAGCATGCCTTATGAAAGCAGGTTGAGGGAACTTGGCCTTTTCTCCTTGGAGAGACGGAGGATGAGGGGGGACCTGGTAGAGGTGTATAAGATGATGAGAGGTATTGATAGGGTAGATAGTCAGAGGCTTTTCCCCAGGGCTGAAATGGTTGCCACAAGAGGACATAGGTTTAAGGTGCTGGGGAGTAGATATAGAGGAGAGGTCAGGGTTAAGTTTTTTTACTCAGAGTGGTGAGTGCGTGGAATGGGCTGCCGGAAACAGTGGTGGAGGCTGATACGATAGGGTCTTTCAAGAGACTGTTAGATAGGTACATGGAGCTGAGTAAAATAGAGGGCTATGGGTAAGCCTAGTAATTTCTAGGGTAGGGACATGTTCGGCACAGCTTTGTGGGCCAAAGGGCCTGAATTGTGCTGTAATTGTTCTATGTTCTATGGAGCATCCAGACGAAACCCTTGTGGTCATATGGAGAACGTACAACCTCCACACAGTCTGTACTGGAGGTCAGAATTGAACCCAGGTTGCAGGAGTAATGAGACAGCAGCTCTACTAGCTGCCCCATGTGCTACTGTACTGCCCCATTTAAACAGTTTTACCTATGGCAATTGCACCATCCTTCATGGGTTTTAAGTGTGGTTGGTAAAGTTTTTGGTCAGAGACCTAATTGACTTAAAGTCATGTACAGAATTAACTTCTATATTTGTTACATTTAATTCCAAACTCCGTATGCCTCTCAAGGATGATTATACCTCCTGTCACAGACCAATCAAAATCCACAAAAGGTACAGGATGCTTTCAGTCACTTACAGGTTTCTTCAACATGAGAGCAAAATGACTCTTACCTACTCATTTCTGTGAATGGCAAAGACCAAGTTAAGTCAGAATGGTTCAATGGTTCCTTCGACTGGTGATACTTTGAGTATACGTGCATCCATAAGTACTGTCCACCTCCAAATTTGGTTTAAATACTTTGTCTGAATCAGTAATGGGTGAGTTCACTAACTCCAGTTGAGAAATAGCATTCATTTTCTTTTTTTTTGGACTTGTGGAAGATTATCCAGTTTACACCCTTAGATGAAAAGTTGTTCATCATCTTCCATGTGGGTATTTTCCAGCCTTTGGGACCCAACATTGAATTCAATAATTTCAGGTTACTTGCTTTCTCTGTTTGCATCAGTAGCCGCCAGTTTTGCTGTAGATTAGCCTTCTGTAATATTAACTCGGCTTTTCTCTCTTCACTGATGGGCTTGATCTGCAGGGCATTTCCTACTGTTCTGGGCAGCTTTTCACAACGTTTTCATGTCCCTATGTCTGTTTTCTCTTTCAAAGGATAGTTTCAGCAATCAGAATCAGGTTTATTGTCACTGATATATGTTGTGAAATTTGTTGTTTTGCGGCAGCAGTACAGTGCAAGAAATAAAGACATAAAAATTACTATAAGTTGTAAAAATAAATAGTGCAAAAGAGGGATAATGAGGTAGTGTTCATGGACTGTTCAGAAATCTGATGGTGGAGGGAAAGAAGCTGGTCCTGAAACATTGTGTGTGGTCTTCAGGCTCCTGTACTTCCTCCCCAATGGTAGTAATGTGAAGAGGGCATATCCTGGGTGGTGAGGGTCCTTAACGATGGATGCTGCTGCCTTAAGGCACTGCCTCTTGAAGATGTCCTCGATGGCGAGGAGGGTTGTGCCTGTGATGGAGCTGGCTGAGTCTACAACCCTCTGCAGCCTCTTTCGATCCTGCACATTGGAGCCTCCATACCAGGCGGTGATGCAACCAGTCAGAATGCTCTCCACTGTTCATCTGTAGAAATTTGCAAGTCTTTGGTGACATACCAAATCTCCTCAAACTCCTAATGAAATAGAGCCATTGGCGTGCCTTCTTCGTGATTGCATCAATGTGTTGGGCCCAAAATAGATCCTCTGCGATGTTGATGCCCAGGAACTTGAAGCTGCTCACCCTTTCCACCGCTGACCCCTCGATGAGGACTGGTGTGTGTTCTCCCGACTTCCCCTTCCTGAAGTCCACAGTCAATTCCTTGGTCTTGCTGACGTTGAGTGAGAGGTTATTGTTGTGACACCACTCAACCAGCCGCTCTCTCGCTCTCTCGCGCCTCCTCATCGCCATCTGAGATTATGCCAACAACATTGGTGAATTTATAGATGGTGTTTGAGCTGTGCCTAGCAATAGCTTGGCAAAGCTCCCCAACTTACCTTGACATCACAGAAACCAAAAATGCTGAAATACTCAGCAGGTCAGGCAACATCCATGGAGAGAGAAGCAGAGTCAATGTTACAGATCAGTGACCACTCCATAAGAACTGTAAAAGTGAGAAAACAAATGTATTTTTAAGTTGCAAAATGGGGTGGGATGGAGAGAACAGGTGGAATATCCATGATAGGGTGCTGACTAAAGTTGTCAAGGTGAGCTTTGCTTTAAAGACTGGCAGTCAGAGACAAATGAGAAGAACAAATTGAAACTAATATATCCAGCAACATTTGAGAATGGTAATTCAAGAAACAGTGAATTGCTTAAGCATCCCTGTAATCATTTGAGAGCAGTGAATAGGGAAGTGCTGGATAGTTGAGAGTAGTGATTTGTTAACCCTTCCTCAAGTCTATAGGAAAGAATGTGAATGTTATTTCTCAACTGGAATTAGTTTCAATTTGTTTTGTTTCGTTTTTCTTCTGTTTCTAACTGCCAGAAATTAAAGTAATGGTTGATTTGACAAATTTGGTCTGCACTCTATCATATCCATTCTCTTTGTTCTCTCCCTCTTTGTTTACCAGTTGATGATGTAGTTTTATTCTTATGTTTTCAGTTCTGATGAGGAGTCATTTCTCTTTCCATTTAATGCTGCTGAACCTGCTGAATTCTTCTGGCATCTTCTGTTTTGGAGTTTCAGCATTTACAAATTTTTGCTCCAATTACCTTGCTAACACCTGGGTGAACCCTGGAATGCCCATGTTGTGACTGCCTTGATATGACAAACTACCTTTGGGCACCTACTTTGGGCTGGCAGCCTGCTGGTTCTGCTAAAAGTAGTTACAGAACTGAGTTTGGGTATTCGCAAGAAAGCTTTTTCCACTTGACCATTGTTGGAGCCCAGAAATTCTCACATTCATAGTTTGAATTCAAATCTCTTTAAATTCATATCTTATATTTATCTAGGGATTCTATCATTGTGGACCAGAAGCAATTAGAAATCCAAACTGATTTTATTGGGAGTTAAATCTGAAGTGAGATTCTGAAACTCTTTTTGATTACTCTCATAAATTGATTTTATTAGGAGTGCTATTTTTATTTCTGATAAACCAAAATACAGCACAGCTATAATTATGTATCCAAATATTACTCATCTTCAGATCAACCACCAGGAATTTTGGTTTTGAGTAGTACTGGATCTTTTAACTGCTGCAGTAAAACATTTATTTTCTCCATTTTGACCAGGATAGGGATTTTTACAAAAAAAATTTAAATGGTGTACAAGGAGCCCAGCCATCCCATCAAACCTGTGCTTATTCCATGTTGAACAATTCAATAAGTCCCATGTGATCGCCCATCCAGTTCTCTGAATCCAGCTGGCCTCAAGGTCCCAATCCCTCCACCTTTGCTCCCATCTGCCTCTCCCCTGCCCAAATTCAGGTCGTCTTCTACATTTCTACTTCAGCTTTCCCACTCATCATGACCTTGTGACCTAACTGGGTTCTTTTACTTATGGCAGGGCAAGGGGAAAGGGCCTTTGTGTGTGTTTTCCTTGTCAGGCCTATTCTGTTGCCTTAGGCCTCATTTGCCATAGAATCTTCCACCAATGAATCCATGTACAAAAAGATAATAATGGCATGCCCCATTATTCCTCACTCCATTTCCTACTCTGCTCTCCCCTTGAGTCACTTGTAGCATTCATTGTCATTTAGAGTCAAAAATGTAACAAAACTTGTATAAGTGCATCAACGTCAAGAAACTGGAATGTGCAATCCAAATTCTCAGTGTGAACAGCCAGTTATATATGTTGGTATAGATATAGTTTTAGTATTGTTTCTGGGCATGATTGTTCTGGCTGTTTCAGGAAATACTTCATTTCTTAAATGAGAATAATTTTATTAATGACTTAGTTGATGAGATGGAAAGCACATTTCCAAATTTGCCAATGACATGAAAGTAGGCAGTGTTGTAAAAGATATTGATAGAACTACTAAATTACATGAATGGGCAAAGCTATGGCAAATGGCTTTCAGTAAGGGGAAAATTGAGATTATCAACTTTCAACCTTGAAAGGATTTTAAAATTTATTAATTTTTTGGGATTCGGAGATCGCTGACATGGCCCAAGTTTATTGTTCCTACGGTGCTGTTGGGGAGGGAGTTCCAGAACAGACCCAGCGATAATGAAGGAAAGCTGATACATTTCCATGTCAGGATGGATTGTGACTTGGATGGGAACTTCAGATGGTGATATTCCCATCCACTGGAAGCCCACCATCTGTTGTGTGAAATCGTTCTTACTGTCTTAAGGATCAAGGACTCTGGACACAAGCTTTGTAGACCAAAACTAGTTTAATCACAAAGGCAAACACGGGACAGAATGGATGGGAACAGACACACACTCACTCACAGGATACCACAAACATGAGAGGGAATCGCAACTAGGGTAAAATACACTCTCACACATACACACTGATACAAGCAAGCACACAATAACAATGTACAACTTCAGGATTATAACACTTCAATGCCTGTCCCACACTAGCATTGGCTGTAATACTACCCGGAGTCTGAGTGGAACACTCCCAGACCATGTGGTGATGCACTCTTACCAGTGATCTCTGCAGCATTGTCTCACTACTCCTGGGGTCGTCAAAAGAGGAGGGGCTAGGGGGATGCAGCCCTTTTTATGGTGCTAGGAGGCTGGGTGGAGCCTCACTGTTGTGATTTAAATGAGCCAATGGTGTGGGACTCAAAGACAAAGGTTCCTGCCACAGCCAATGGTCAGGCAAGTTCAGAGGCAAAAGATACTCTCACACCTGAGGGGTGCGTGGAGCTGCACCTTGATTGACAGTAGTATCACTTCCAATCAGAGGAGCAATGCTGTCCTCTGGTCAGTGGGGGTCATTGTCATTACTGTCACGTGACAGCCATGTGGATTTCTCACAACACCATCTTGGTGGTGGGTTTGTGAGGTGATGTTTAGGTTGTTTTCATGAATAACTGCAGTACTTTCTAAATTGTGAAAAGGAAGAAACAGTGGCCATGCAATGACTCGGGGGGAGGTGGGATGGGGGCTTGTTCATTGGTCATTAAACTTTTATGGAAGGATTCAGAAAGCCACTATATCTAGATTTGGGTATCTGGGTGAAAATTCTGTACATTAATGATTAGGGTACAAAATATTAAGTTCTAGAAGTTATCTTACAGCAATGTAAAACCATTATTTGTTTTTCATATTGTTGGTAAGGCCAGCATTTATGGTCCATCTCCTGTTGCCACTTGAACTGAAATGGCCTGGCAAACTGCCACAGTTTACCAGGCTTTTCAGAGGAAGAGCTAAGGTTGTTAGTGGGCTTGTAGTGATACACTAGATAAAAATGGCAGAAAATCAAATTGGTAGCTCTGACTGTCTAATAGTTTCAAGGTCACCATGACTGATTCTAGCTTTTCATTCCCATTTATTAAAGTACTTTGAATTTTAATTTCCTCCAGATCAATAGTGCAGCCCTCTGGATACTTACCACTGTGGTGGTGAGTGGAACAGTGAAAATGTGCTCAGTGAACCAGCAAGAACATGACTAGAAATAATAGCATGTGTATGAAATTTTTAAAAAATTGTTTCTCATGAGTGGTCCTTAGATTGCAAATCTGGTTCCATACTAAGCATATGAAAATCACTGTTTCTGGAGCACAATGCAATTATGATGGATTCTGTGTCATTTCTTGCTACTCAAGTTCTGAAGGGGAGGCCAAAGTGCTACACGAGTGCCTGCTACTTCACAGCTGAACTCGTGGAAAATGAGTAGAGTTTTTTTGAGAGTTTAACCAAAGAGCTTGATTTGGCAACTGTTGGCCTAACATATTTCAGGTGTGTCACTGCTCTGAGGAATGGTCCTGGGGATAAGGTAGTCCTGTCCAGTTGGCTAAGATGTTATGAGCACTCTTCACCAAATGACAAGCATAGCCTCATACTAAACAGTTTCTTGGATTAAGCAGCTTTAAAGAATTCAATCAAAAGCGAGAGTTAAAGAGCCTCGGAGGTACCGGGTTAGATAAATATGTCACCAGTAGCAAGTAATTACTAATAAAATGGATCATGAGGTTTCTGTTTGAATTAACTTCACCTCAAACAATATTGGACAAATGTTAAACTATTTATCTGGCTAATCTCTAAATTGATTGTGTAGGATCATTTACATCAGTACTCAGGTGATAAAATTTAGTTAAAAAGAATCATTCCCTTTGAGTCACTTTCAGTACCTCCTGAGACCCCTGAGCTAATGAACTCCCTATCAGGCAAAGGAAATTAAAATACCATTTGTTCAATAAAGCTTTGTTTACAAATTGGTTATCTCTGTAGATGAACTCGAGGAAACAGATGCATCAATTTTGACGTTTTACAGCTTAAGCAAGTAAAATGTTGAAGAGATATTGTTAGAGGGAAAGCTATTGAAGTTGATATTTGCTTGAAGTCAGTTGCACAGCTTTTGTGTTGCAGATCATATTGCATTTGTTTGCTGCACTGCTTTTGGGGGCAACTTACAACTGTTCCCGTTCACTCACAAAAATCTGGGAGCACATTATGCAGGGTTTGGATGAGATGGCAATCGAAAAGCTTGCTGTGTGATATTGATATCTAGTACCGATTATGTTCCAGCCTGTCTTCAATGGTCAGCAAAATGAATCAGTGGCACTCTTTTTACCATTTGAAGCATTTGTGTAAATACATTTTGAGCTGCATGCTACAGTCACTGGCCTCTTGATCAGATGCAGCGTGCAATGGCTTTAGATCACTTGCGACATGTAAGCTGATTGGGCCAGGCCCTTGAGTGGAGGGCACCCAGACATGCAGGAGGGTGCAGAGTCCTCCCTCTCTGGTGCTTTCCCTCACCACTGTGGCATCCTTTTCTACAGCTGTACTGTGGATGCCATTTGCAGAGTTCTGCAAGTTTTTTTAAGCTCTGAGTTGCTTTTGAGTGTAGCATGGTAATAGTTTGCTTTCAGCTCTGCATGCATCTTCCAATTGCTGTGTATGTGTGGCAGATGAAGGTGCAGTTGGAATTATTAGAGCTGACACTTTGACATATCTTGTGATCTTGTTTACTTTTTACAACATTGCACCAAGTTTGTTGGGATTGCATTCATGTCTGACAGCACTGCAGTGACGTTTTGTCAGATACAATAGAATATGTCTCTTGAAAGCTTCCTGCTTTACTGGTGTGAATTACCAGCTTCTGGTGTGATTTCATTCCCCAGGATCTCCAAGTTGCATTCTGCCAAGTGGGAATCATGCTCCCTCACTTTTCCTGCCATTTCAACTACCATTGCAGAAACTGGACCATTTGTAGCAGTCGTGTCTGTACGGAGAGGTCCATTCAAGTGCAATAGCCCTGATGTATTAGCTGCAAAGCTAAATGCCAATTGCTTCACAAAATTCATTGACAAAGTATTTAAATCTGTACAGTTTCATATTCCTTTATTAAACAACAGTGCTCAATTTGCACCAGGATAACAATTGGAAAATTGTAATACTTAATGCTCCAGTGTGAAACGGCATGGGAGAACTGAGCAGTGTTGTTTTAATGCTCTACTTAAAGGAGCAAGTGTATTTCCAGTCTGTTGTAATTTTCAATTATTCCAATTGTGTCTTCTGAGAAAACTTCAATAAGCCTGCAGAGCGTATTAATGATGGTCTATCCCAATGCTATTAGTTTATCCAAAATCAGTGATACAACACTTATTGCTCTGAATCAAGTTTTATTTCTGTTAAATACTGATTTTCATGTTGAATCAGGAAGTAACTGTACCTTTAGACTCCAATTTCAATACTGAAAAGGAAAAGTAAAATTACAAGGCTATGTGAAAAGAGCAAGGTTACTGGAATTAATTGGAAAGTTCTAACAAAGAACCAGCATAGATAAGATAAACACAGGTGTATGGTTAGTGGATGCACCTTGCCTAACTATAACGGACCTGATTACCTATCTGAGCCTGACAGGACTTGACTATGTGCATCAAGTTCGGATTGGTTCTCAACAAATTTAATAGTCCTCCAGCAACACACACAAAATGCTGGAGGAACTCAGCAGGTCAGGCAGCATCTATGGAGGAAAATAAACAGTCAATATTTCAGGTCGTGACCCTTCATCAGGACTATGTTTATTTCCCTCCATTGATGGAGCCTGACCTGCTGAGTTCCTCCAGCATTTTGTGTGTTTTGCTCCAGATTCCAGCATCTGAAGAATCTCTTGTCTCTGGAAGAGTTCTCCAGCTTGTTGATTTTGGATTTGGTGTGGTCAGATCATGTTCAAGTTGGTTTACATCTGAGCAGAACTCTTAATTTCCTTTCCTGTTGTTTAAGTTTAACCAATATGTGTTAAATGAATCAATGTTTCTCTACAGATGAAGAGGTATTAACTAGTACAAGCTTAAGTCTCACTGGGTTGTTTTTTTTGGTTGAAATTTAGTGCTAACAGCAAATTTGAATATGTGTTGATCTATTACAATATATGAATTTGAATTGCAAATCTTGTCAATATTGCAAATTATTTTATGCTTTCATATGACCCAGGTTTCTTTGTTATTTACGCAGTGTAGCAAATGAAAGCTACGTATGATGTCGCTTCAGATAACTTTTCATCTTTTGCATTTAATGGAAAATTGAATATTTTGCAGAATTTAATATTACACAAAATGACATTGGCAAGAAAGAAACAATTGAGACCTTTCAGGGGTGAAATTGGACTTTGGCTGTAGTGCAAAGCAGGCTTACACATGAAGAATAGTCATGAATGAGGTGATACCCTTTCATCATCGTGGAAAAGACATTTGGCCAGATTATAAACCTTGTTGCCAATTTATTATTACCTGTTTTGAACTAGCAGGGATATTTAATTTCAAGCCCTTCATTTTGGTTTTGACCTTGCTGTTTTAGATAAAATGGTTAAAGTTATCTTGATGTACAGTCAAATGCATTTTCTCCAGCACCTAAACTTAATGGGAATGGTATATAAGCTACAAAAGTGGAGAATAGCAGGTTGAATTGTTCATCAAAATGGAAATTAATTTTTATCCTTGAGACATCTGTTGCTTCTTTCAGCATTATTTAAATGGTTTAAATGTAAATTACTGAGTGCTTCAAAAACCTGGATTCAAAACAAAGAAGATTCCATGATGACAATTTACTTGCCTTACACTTAAAACAATGTGCATGCCGCATTGAGCAACCTATACTTCAAGGCAGAGTCTGTGGAGAGAGAAAAACTGAGTTAATATTATGGATGGATAACCTTGCAGCAGAAGTGGCCAGTTCCAGGTGAAGCAGCAATTTAGTTACACTTCCAGTCTAGTGTATTGCATTCACATTGTAGTCTCCTCTATATTGGAGAAACCAAATGCAGATTGGGTGATGCTTTGGTGATGCAAATTATATGGCCTGGTTTTCTGAGTGACTGTGTAATCAGAGGCTCATCATTGGCGATGTTAGTCTGAGAGAGGATGCTGACATTGATTTGTTTATTCTGCCAATAGATTTGGAGGATTTTGCACAGACAGCATTGGTAGTATATCTCCAATGTCTTGCAGTGCTTACAGTAGGTAGTCTATGTCTGAGAAACATTCAGGAGGACAGGGATTGTGGCTGACTTGTATATATGAGAAATGGTTCACACCTTCCAGGATCTCGTAGATCTTTATAGCCGGAGGATGGTGTTTGGGGGGATGGGGTCGGTTGGTAGAGGACTTTGAAAAGGGTGTTTGGATGATGATGCTATTTTGCTGTCTACCAGTCTGCACTGAGATTGGTTGGCTGTGTTGTGGATTCTTTGGTTGAGATCATGACTTGCATGCCATTATAAACCGGACACAAAGTGGAGGTGAATTTCAATGGGCAACCAGATTTGAAAACTGTCTTTCAACCCCGCTTGATTGATGGAGACAGAGGTTTTGTGAGATTTAAAAAGAAGTATAGAAGTTGGTGAAGCTCGCTGCATTTCTCTTTGGATTTGTAGTGGATGAAGATCATGTCCATTGTATCTCTAGATGCATGAAATCCAAACTGCAATTCAGGAAGCAAATCTTTAGTCATTAGGAGAAGGTTGAAGAGGACAATGGCAATGACTTTCTTTGTTGCAGACAGCAGGAAGACAGTTCTGCAACTACTGCAAATCATTTTTGTCCTTTGTTTTGAAGATGTCTCTCCTGACAAAGTGCTTAGAGCAAAGACTTGACATAACCAACACTCTGTTTTGCCAGAAGGGCAAACAAAGTATTTTCTCTGATCCAGGCACTTGCAACTGTTAATTATATTGTCATCTGACTGAAAGACTACAAGGTGTTCCACATCGCCCGTGCCACAAGTAATAGTGACTGGTGGAATGATCTTAATTGACTCTGTTATCTGTATCAGCCTGACCCCAAAACAATGGTAGCTTTGCAACCAGCTAGACAACTCTGAAGTAATGAGAGCTGCAAAGTGTCCACAGCACCACTTTTAGCATCTGTGAAGAAATGCTTGTTTTATCTAACAGAAATCATTTATTTAATATCATTTCATACAAAGCTCACAGTTACAGGAAATAATTTGGCCCATTGGCCCTGGACAAACAGAAGTGGAAGCCATACAATCCACAGCAAATCAGGTGTGAGGGCCTCCAATGTTCTCTTTGCGCAGGGCCAATATATCTTAATCAACCGTCTGATGCTGAACCTTGGCACGTGGACCAGCCTGGAATAAAAATATTTCACTAGATCCATATTAGCAATATTACTTGGGGGATATATATTAGCCAGATAATTGCAGGAAAATTTTCCAGCCCTTCTAGGGATAGTACCGTGGAATCTTTTGTATCCATTTGAGAGAGGAGGCAGGACCTTGGTTCAATACATCATCCAAAAAATGTCATCTTTGTCTCTCCAGCACACTTGTGCAGTTTTGGAATCTCAGTTAGATTAAAAGCCCAAGCTGTGCATATTTAATCTATACATTTCTATTTATCAGTCTTTTGGTTGTCTTGTGCTGTGAGTGTGAGATTTCCATCTTAACCTCAATAAAAATGAAAATCTTGAGATTCTACTTAATTTCACTTTTTAATATTGTATGTAAATATTCATATTGCTGCAACAAAGACCTTCAAACCTTTGAACATTCACAAATAAAGTCTTTCATTCTGATTTTACATATTTATAGTAGGTGTCTCATCACTGATCTGAGAAGAAGCACTATTAACATTTGGGCAATGTAGTCTTTGCACATTGAAAGAAGAAAATTAGATATTTTTCTGAGTTAAAATTTGGAAGCAAAATACTGCAGATGCTGGAATGAAAACTGAAAATGCTGGAAATACTCAACAGTTCTGGCATCAACTTGAAATGTTAACCCTGTTTCTCTTTCCACAGATGCTGTCTGATCTCCTGATTTGTTTTCAGTATTCGCTGTTTTGAGTTCAAATTAAAAAGTTGCTTTTGAAATAAGATTCAAAAGAATAAGGAGCACGAGACTGGATGCTGGAATCTGGAGTAACACACAAATCTGGAGGAATTCAATGGTTCAGGCAGCATCTATGGAGGGAAATTGACAGTTCACATTTTGAATCAAGACCCTTCATCTGGACTGAAAGATTGAAGGGAATGGCCAGTGTAAAAATGTGGAGGGAAGGGATGGAGCAAGAGCTTGTAGGTGATAGGTGGATCCAGGTGAGGAGGGGGGGCAGCCTTTTTCTAGGCTAGATTCCTTTCTTTTTTCTATGGTCTGAGCTGTCTTGCTATCCTTGAAGGCCAGATTAAATTGCAGTGATATTAGTGCCTCTAATGGTCCCAGTTCAAACTTGAGCTTTGTTTTCCCCTTGTACCGCTAGAATGCGTATTGCAAAAATGGGCTGCTAAGTACTTCCTCTTTGGTCACAGCCAGCCTGAGCAGTTGGTTTGCAATTTCTTTATTTGTGTCTTCTGCAGATTTTCTCAACATAGAATATTTGGAGTCAGATAATAAAACTCCCAATTTTGACTTTAAAAGTCTATTTCAGTATTGCTGCTGAGCTGCTCATCTGATGAAATGTACCTCTTGAAACCAAACGCAACAAATTCCAGAGAGTAATGCACACAAAATGGTGGACGAATTCAGCGGGTCAGTCAGTGAGTCTGGGTGAGCAAGTTCCAGCGAGTATTGGCTGCTGAGATGAATTATCAGGACTTCATAGTTATGATTTAGAACCATAAACATGGTGTTAAAGAGGGTTATGCAGTAGATGTTCAAGGATGTGGATAAGAGTTCATTTGAATAATAGGGATGACTGCATCAATGACAGTGATTTTTATTTCGTATGGCTGTCAAAGCCAATGCTCTTATATTTTCAAATAGGTAAAAATATATGTACAACCTTTTGTTATTTATAACTCATGCAGAATAATTTCAGGATGTTTAATAACATTAATTAGATTCATTAATTAGTTGCCTCCTTGTTTTGATGGGGGAGCTAAGTCTTTGTGAAGTGTCATTGAAATTCAAGTCACGTTACCGCTGTCTGAACGTAAAACACAGAATGAGAAAAGGCCATTCAATCAGTTTACCTTCATGGAGAATGAATGGATGAATTTCAATGAGGGAAAGTTTTTCTCCTGTGCTTAGACTGCATTTTACTAATTGCAGGAAGTCAATCGGGTCATTTCAAATTGAAATCCCTGCGGTATTCGCAAATTTACAAAATAAAACTACCATGATATCTAAATTGTATTGCTTCAACTGTTCTAATTTTTATGAAGGAAAAGTATGATCATACAACATGCACATTTTTCCTGATAATTGCTCTTTTTTTGGTACATTACACGTAATTAAAATACTAAAATGTAGATTTCCTTTTAGTGTATCAGTGGCAAAGGCAGTTAGGGTTAGTTTTACTGTTACAAAAAGGGCTGACAGTAAAATTACTTCTCTCTGTAAAACTAAATAATATGTGATCAACTATGAATGACTGTTATCTGTTTAAGATTTATTTCAATTTTGGAAAATAAGATAATACTTTTTAAGTTAATTATTTTCAACTTTTCTTGCATTTCTCAATTGTGATCACTTCCAGGCATTCATTTTCAGTTTCTTGTTAGCTCTGGAATAATTTATTGTTTTTTAGGGGGAGCTAATTTACAACAATTGTTAATACAAGCTATGGTGTGTGTTTAAACTGTTGGTTACACATTAAAATCTATTAATTGAAATCTGGAGAATTGATGGCCAGAGTTGCTGCGAACCCTCAGCAGGTGAGGCAACACCTGCAGAAAAGAAACAGAAAATGTTTCAGTTCAAAGACCCTTCATACCTGAAATATTAACACTGACTCTTTCCACACATGCTGCCTGATCTGTTGAGTGTTTTCAACATTTTCTGCTTTTACTTCAGATTTCCAGTATCTGCAATTTTTTTTTACTTGTTTTCTCACCATCCCATGATTTGATGCCTATCTGCTTTCCAGTTAAAATAAAATTACAGGTGGGTTTCTGAAGAATAGACATCACTAATCAATGAATTCTGCAGATATAAATTTTTGGTTGGTGGCACCATTGACATAAGAGATTATAGTGTCAAGGCTGGTGTCAAAGGAAGAGTTGTGGACTTGTAACTTTCCCTGGCGAGACAAAGGTGAGAGGGTCAAGCTCAAGCTAGTGATCTTGAAGAAAGAAATGTCAGGAATTGAGGGTCAGAAGTGGTGATTATGGGAGCTGGTGGTCTGCATCATCAAAGTAATATTGAGGGACTTGGGAGGGATGAGATCGAGAGAAGGAGAGAAAGCTAATGGTTCAGTGAAGTGAAGAAATTGGACAAGTCTAAGAAAGCTGTATGAGACTGCACTTCCAATATCTTTCTATACCATTAAGAATTAGGATATAAGATGTGGCCCAGAGAAACCCACAATTCAAACCACTGCAGATTGTAGCGTGACAATGGTTATCCCTGGAACCTGATGTTTTGTATATGAAAGAATGAGGAGGAAGCAATAAGTACATACAATTAGGGGTAAGTATCTGATAACGCAGTCTGATAATTTTCTGAGGAAGAGGTAATCATAGCAGGCAAAGGCTGGATTTCCTGAATATTACAGGCTATTTGTCATGGTGTTTTTTTTCTGGCATCTTAAAAAGATTTAGTAGTACTGTTGATCTTTGCATAGAAGAATGCACATGTCTGTCACTTGGTCTGTTCCATTATTTGCAAATCATTATTTGTGTTTTATTGCTTTGTAATTTATGCCATCTGGAATTCTTACATTGACCACAAGGCTAATTCCATTTCATTGACTCTGATCTCAATATTTTAGAATTTCCTTTGTTTTAGGAAAAGCTTTGAAATATTTATTGTCTTTCAATAAAGGATTAAAGGAATATGTTCAATGTATTCAATTGATTTTTTTTCTTGAAATTATTCTGGAAGTTGTACACTATGTGAATATTTTGCATTTATTTGAAAGCTTTCTGTACTTTCCTCAAACAGGTATTCTTTCTGTTAGACTGAATTATTGGCAGGCTTTTAGTATTGGATGGGGAGGCTAAAATTGAAGCTAGGTTTGCTTTAATACTTTCACCTGATGTTCATGGAAGTGTATTTGCTAGCTGGAGTTTATAAGTCATGATTTGGTATAAAGGAGATTTGCAAGGCAAATTTTTTTTTTATACAGAGTGGTAAGTGCCTGGAACGCACTGCCAAAGTAGGTGGTAGAAGCAAATATAATATCAATGTTTGAGAGGCATTTAGAAAGACAAGTGAACAGGCATGGAATAGAGGGTTACGGACCATGAGCAAGCAGATGGGATTAGTTTAGATTGGCATCATGGTCAATGCAGAGATGTTGAGTCAATGGGCCTGTTCCTGTCATATATTGTTCTATGAATCAACACACTCACTTTACACTGTAACCAAATAAGGTTTGGTAGTGAAGTAATATTAAACATGCAACATGGGAAAAGAGCCTATCAACAAAGTGATAAAAGCAAAATATGTTGGAAACACTCAGGTGACATCAGTGGGAAGAGAAATAGAGTTAATGATACGGGTCAAAGACATTTAGTCGTAAATGGGAAAGAGAGAAAACAAGTTGGTTTTAAGTTGCAGAGAAGGTGAGAGACAAAATGAATATCTCTGATAGGGTGAGGCCAGGATTGCTGTGGGGATACACTGTTGATTATCTTCTGTTTCTATTGATTTTTTTTTTGTTTTTCTTTCAGATTTTTAGCATTGGCAGCTTTTAGAAAAAATATTAACGAAACAGTATATCAGGAAGCAACAAAAGATGCAAGATGGTGGTGAGGGAGGAGGGCTGTGGCTTTGGCTTTAGGTTGTTCTGGCAAAGACGTAGATCTAAGGTGAATGGCATCTTCTACTCCATAGCCTGACCAGCAACATTGTTTTTTGCAAATGGTGTTCCAAGGCAATAGGTTACCTTGGGAGTGCTGCCAACTTTGCTAAATCAATGACTGCTTCATCTTGTTCCCTTTCCCCATTCGCAGCCCTCAAGAATATTATCAATTGACTCATTTAATTGTTGATGACCATTATGAATTCAGACTGGTTCCAGGTATATACATAGGTTGAGTAAAATCAATTCCTCTTTCAAGCTGTCTGATGTGCTTGTTTTTAAGGAAGTTGACTTGTAATGCTGTGTAGCAGGATGGATGTGTAACAGTGAAACATAATTGTGAAATAAAGTGGAAACTGCTGAAAATACACGGGAGATCAGGCAGCATATTTGAAGAGAGGAATAGAGTTTGTGTTTCAGGTAATTTTAAAAAAGTTTATATGCACCAGTCATATCAAAAGATCACTGATTTGAAACATAACCACCTTTCTTGTACTCTCTCGCTCTCCAGGCATTGCCTTGCACTAGGTATTATCAAAATGTTCTGTTTTATTTCCAATTTCCACCATCTGCAGTATATTGCTTTTGAAATATAGTTGTGATCTGTGTCTTAAGCATGCAGATACTAAGCTTGCTTAAAGTGGATCAGGTTAACATTATGCAAGGTATCATTTCATTTAATTTATTGCCTTTTTATTCCATGATCGACAAAGAAAGGAAGAGGATGTTCCTTTACTAATACCTATACTAATCCCATTTACCAGCTCTTGGTCCACAGACTCCTATTCAAATGCTTGCCTCAAAATGCTGAAATGTTTTGGGAGTACCTGCCTCCATCAGCCATTCAGGCAATACGTTTCAGATTCCAACCACCCTTTGGGTGAAATATTTCTTCCTCAGATCCCCTCTAAACCTCTGACCTCTTGTCATTAAATCCATGCCATCTAGTTTTAGGTACCTCTTCTATGGAGAAAAGTTTCCTACTATCTATGCTGCTCATAAGGTGTACCTCTAACAGATTCTCCCTTAGCTTTCTCTTCTCCAAGAAAAACAAACCCTGCCTATCTGGTCTCTCCTTGTTACTTAAACATTCCAACCCAGGCAATATCCTGGTGAATCTTGAGTACAATCACCTCCTTCCTGAAATGTGGTGATGAGAACTGTCCACAGTACTCCATCTGTGGCCTAACCAATGTTTTATGAAGTTCTACCATAACCTCCATGCTCTTGTATTCTACACCCTAGTTAATGAAAGCAAGTATTCCATATGTCTTCTTCCCTATCTTATATACATGTGCTACTGCTCTCGGGGTCTCTGGACTTGCAGACTGAGGTCTCTCTCCTTATGAATACAGATGAGAAATATTCATTTAAGCTCAAACCTACATCATCTGGATCCATGCACAAATCGCCATTTTGGTTCCTAATGGGCACTCCCCTTTCCCTGGATACTGTCTTATAAAATACTTTGGGGTTTTCCTTAATCTTGTCTGCCAATAATATTTTCTACCCTCTCTTTACCCACATAATTTCTTTTCAAAGTATCCCACTACACTTTCTGTACACCTGACGAGTCTCCCATGTTTTCAGTTCTCCGTACCTGCCATACAGTAATGCACAGGAATGCAAGAGGCTGCAGAGAGTCATGGACGCAGCCCGGTCCATCACAGGCGCAGCCCGGTCCATCACAGGCACAGCCCTCCGCATCATTAATGGCATATATCGGAGGTGCTACCTCAAGAAGGAGGTATCTGTCATCGAGGACCCCCCACCATCTGGGTCATGCACATGGCTCACTGTCAGGTAGGAGGTACAGAAGCCTGAAGTCCCACTCCACCAGGTTCAGGAATGGCTACTTTCCTACAACCATGAGGTTGTTGAACTGACACTAACTCTATCTCAGCAATGAAACATTATGGGCCACCTCTGCGCTACCATGGACTTGTCTCTCATTGTGTCTTTTTTTGCACTAAGGTCTTGTTTCTGCAATCTTTTTTTTCCTTTTCACTGTCTTTTATAACTTTTGTATAATTTATATTCTGTTTTGTCTGTACCTATGTGCCTGTGACACTTCTGCAAGCAAATTTTTCATTGTACTTGTACCTGTGCACATGACAATAAAGTCAACTTGACTTGACTATGCTTCCTTTTTTTTGATTATTATTATTATGCATCCATTAACATCCATTGACATACAGCATTCCTTGGACTTGCTCTCTATATCTTTCATCCTTTTGGGAACATGTAGGCCCTGAACTCTCTTTATTTTACTTTTGAATGATTCCTACTTTTCTAACGTAGAACTACCTGTAACTAGCTGCTCCTAGTTTGCCTTTGCCAAATCCTTTCTTGCAATATTGAAATCCGCCTTTCACCGATTCAGAACCTTAATTTCCAGACCATTCTTATTCCTTTCCATAACTACCTTGAAACCTACAAAGTTATGGTCACTACCACCAAAATGCTAACACTTCAACCGCTTGCTTACCTAAGATTTGAGTCCAGTACTGCCCCTCCTCTATTAGGCTTATGTGTGTGCAGGCTTAAAATGCTCTCCTGGACTCCCTTTAAAAATCCCAGCCCTTCTATGGCTTTCTTCTACGACCATAACTCTATTACTTTTGCATCTCTCTGTGATTTGTCTACACATCTGCTCCTCTATCACCTGCTGACCTTTAGGAGGTCTGTAACATGGTCCTAGCAAAGTGATTGGCCCCTTTTTGTTTCTAAGTGCTATCTATCTAGCCTCATCTCTAAAGCTTCTAGGATATCCTTCCTCATTTCTGTGGGAATGGATTCCTTAATCAATTTTGCAATGCCACCTCCTCTTTTACATTTCTCCCTGTCCCTACCACCATCACACCTAAAGATTCTGTAGCCTGGAATGTTGAGTTGCCAGTCCTGCCCTTCTATCAGCCATGGCTCTGTGATAGCAACAGTATAATATTCCCATGTGTTGATCAGCACTCCCAGTACATCTGCTTTATTAATCAGACTTATTGCTTTAAAATAGATACAGTTTAATCTTGAAATCTTCCCATGTGCCTATGTCAGCTCTGCCTACTGTACTAACTTGGTTTTTCTTTATTTGACTGCTCCTCTCCTCCCAACCATACATCTACTGTGTCCCATTTCCCTTACCAAGTTAGTTTACACCCTTTTCAATAGTACTGGCAAATCTCCCTTCAGGAATGTTGGACCCATAGAAATATAGAAAACCTACAGCACAATTCAGGGCCTTCAGCCCACAAAGCTGTGCTGAACATGTCCCTACCTTAGAGACCTATAGCCCTCTATTTTTTTTCAGCTCCATGTACCTATCCAAACATCTCTTAAAAGACCCTATCGTATCTGCCTCCACCACCGTTGCCGGTAGCCCATTCCACGCACTCACCACTCTGAGTAAAAAACTTAACCCTGACATCTCCCCTATACCTACTGCCCAGCACCTTAAACCTATGACCTCTTGTGGCAACTATTTCAGCCCTAGGAAAAAGCCTCTGACTATCTACCCGATCAATGCCTCTCATCATCTTATATACCTCTATCAGGTCCCCCCTCATCCTCCATCGCTCCAAGGAGAAAAGGCCGAGTTCCCTCAACCTGCTTTCATAAGGCATGCTCTGCAATCCAGGCAGCATCCTTGTAAATCTCCTCATCACCCTTTCTATGGCTTCCACATCCTTCCTGTAATGAGGTGACCAGAACTGAGCACAGTATCCCAAGTGGGGTCTGACCAGCGTCCTATATAGCTGCAGCATTACCTCTCGGCTCCTAAATTCAATTCCACAGTTGAAGGACAATACACGATATGCCTTCTAACCACAGAGTCAACCTGTGCAGCTGCTTTGAGCGTCCTATGGACTCGGACCCCAAGATCCCTCTGATCCTCCACGCTGCCTAGAGTCCTACCATTAACACTATACTCTGCCATCATATTTGACCTGCCAAAATGAACCACTTCACACTTACCTGGGTTGAACTCTATCTGCCACTTCTCAGCCCAGCTTTGCATCCTATCTATGTCCCGCTGTAACCTCCTGACAGCCCTCCATTTGCTCCCAATTTAAGCTTCCAGTTTCCTGTCTGAGAGCCTTATAATTCCCTTTACTCCAACTGAACGCCTTTTTAGTCTGTCTGTTCCTATCTCTCTCCAATGCTATCGTAAAGGAGAGAATTATGATCACTATCTCCAAAATGCTCTCCCACTAAGAGATCTGACACCTGACCAGGTTCATTTCCCAATACCAAATCAAGCACAGCCTCTCCTCTTGTAGGCTTATCTACATATTGTGTCAAGAATCCCTCCCGAACACACTTAACAAACTCCACCCCATCTAAACCCCTCACTGTATGGAGATGCCAATCGATATTTGGGAAATTGAAATCTCCCATCACAACAACTCTGTTATTGTCACACCTTTCTAGCATCTGCTTCCCTATCTGCTCCTCAATATCCCTGTCACTATTGGGTGGCCTACAAAAAAACACCCAGTAAAGTTATTGACCCCTTTCTGTTCCTAACCTCCACCCACAGAGATTCTGTAGACAGTCCTTCCATGACGTCCACCTTTTCTGTAGCCATGACACTATCTCTGATCAATAGTGTCACTCCCCCACCTCTTTTGCCTCCCTCCCTGTCCTTTCTGAAACATCTAAAACCTGGTACTTGAAGTAACCATTCCTGTCCCTGAGTCATCCAAGTCTCTGTAATGGCCACCACATCGTAGCTCCAAGTATTTATCCAAGCTCTAAGCTCATCCGCCTTGTTCACTATACTCCTTGTGTTAAAATAGACACATCTCAAACCATCTGTCTGAGCACGTCCCTTCTCTATCACCTGCCCATCCTTCCTCTCATACTGACAACAAGCTCTCTCTATTTGAGAGCCAAACACCTCTTCCCCAGGCTCTCCAGTTTGGATCCCACCCCCCCCCCCCCCCCCCCCACCCCAACAATTCTAGTTTAAACTTTCCCCAGTAGCCTTAGCAAACCTCCCCGCCAGGATATTGGTCCCCCTGGGATTCAAGTGCAACCCGTCCTCTTTGTACAGGTCATACCTGCCCCCAAAAGAGACCCCAGTGATTCAGAAATCTGAATCCCTGCCCCTCACTCCAATCCCTCAGCCACGCATTTAACCTCCACCTCATTCTATTCCTATACTCACTGTCACGTGGCACAGGCAGTAATCCTGAAATTACTACCTTTGTGGTCCTGCTTCTCAACTTCCTTCCTAACTCCCTATAGTCTTTTTCTCAGGACCTCTTCCCTTTTCTTACCTACAGTATGTCGTTGGTACCAATACATACCACGACCTCTGGCTGTTCTCCCTCCCTCTGCAGGATATCTTGGACACGATCTGAAACATCCCTGACCATGGCACCTGGGAGGCAAACTACCTTCCGAGTTTCCTTCCTGTGTCCACAGAATCGCCTGTCTGCCCCCCTAACTATTGAGTCCCCTATCACTAGTGCCCTCCTCTGAGCCACAGGGCCGGACTCTGTGCCAGAGGCACTGCCACTGTCGTTTCCCCCAGGTAGGCTGTCTCCCCCAACAGTACTCAAGCAGGAGTACTTATTGTCAAGGGGTACAGCCACAGGGGTACTCTCTAGTACCTGACTCTTCCCCTTCCCCCGCCTGACTGTGACCCACTTGCCTGACTCCCGTGGCCCTGGTGTGACCACCTGCCTATAACTCCTGTCTATCACCTCCTCATTCTCTCTGACCATACAAAGGTCATTGAGCTGCAACTCCAGTTCCCTAACGCGGTCCCTGAGGTGTAGATGTGGACCTCCCACCTCTGACACCAAGCACAGAAAACCGCACTCATTCTACTTCCTGTCCTCAAATCACCTACCTCGCCTCACCCCTTACCACCTAAGCCCATTGAGTCAAAGCCCAATCACTCTGCTCCCTCTCACTCCGCTGCCCACTCCGATGCTGCCCACTGGATATGGTGGTTTGCTTTTTAAACTGCCCGCGTGCTGACTGCTTACGTCACGTGCCTTTGCAGTCTTGCCCTGCTATTCCCAATTAGAGAAAGAAAAACTTAGCTGCTCTGAAGTCCAAAATCCGCTGAAATGACCCGAAAACAAAACCCATTCTGGTTTAGATGCAACCGGTCTTGTACAGGTCTCCCCTTTCCCAGAAATGATTCCAGTGATCCAGAAATATAAAGTCCTCCTGCCTATATCAACCCTCTAACCACACATTCATCTAACCTATCCTCCTATTCCCATAATATGTGATACAGGAGGTAATCCAGAGGTTCCAACCTTGGAGGTTTATTTTTTAATTTGTGACCTAGCTTCCTAACTTCATGGACCTCATCCTTCCTTTTACCTACATCACTAGTACCAATGTGGAGCTCTGTCTGTTTACATGCCCACTTAGGAGTTCCCTAATCCTGGCAAGGAGACAACACACCATCCTAGAGTTGAGCCACTCATAATGATGTGATCTTGGCTGTGGCTAAAGTCTTCATAGATACATTCATTCCCACTATTTTCTAACACTGTTTTGGAGCAAGAGGCATTCATAGGATTCCCTTCTACCTGCTCGCCTCCCTTCCTATGCTAGATGGTTACTTCTCTGACTTTTTTTTCCTTAAGCTGTGGGGTGACTAGCTCTAGAAACTTGCTATCCACATAAGTTTGAGCTTTGTGGATGCGCTGTGGTGCCTCCAACCAGCGCTCAAGCTTGAAAACCAGATACAGTCATTTGGACCTCGAGAATTTAGGAATTCCCACATGCTGCAAGCTGTACAACACAGGATTGAGCTCACCTGTTAAATTTTTAATGTCAAAGGCCCCTTAAAACATAATCCAATCTGGTCTCACATGTTATGTGAACTTCTTTTCAAAAAAAGTGTAAATACTAACCAACCACCTACCTGACTAGCACCAATATTATCCTGTCTGACCAAAGGCCAGTGTTGAGAATATTCCACAGACCCTTCTCACTCTTTCACCAAAGACTGGACTCTGAGACCGCTGCACTCAGATCTGCTGTGCAAAACCTGCCTGACCAATATATTTTCAGGCACAAGGCTGTCAGTACAAAGGTGACATTTTTGCCTGTCTCCTGTCTGGTGTGCTCTTGCTGTGGAGGTCAAGATCATATTAAATTTCAACTTTTTTTGCCACTGGATCTTTTCAAGCAGTTTCTGCAGATCTCTCCCAGGTCTCCCAATTTGCAGCTTGCTTGTTGAATCAGAGAAGTTACCCAGGCATTATATTCATGATGATACGATTTCATCTATTCTGATGTTTAATGGAGAATAGAAGGCATCTTGGGTAGTGGGTTTTGCTAGCATTGCTGGCTTCCTATAAGAACGATGTGATTGCACTGGAGAGGGTGTACAGAGGAGATTTACTAGAATGTTGCCTGGAATGGAATGAGACCAGATAAGTCGTGTTTGTTTTTTCCTTGGAGCAGAGGATGGTGAAAGGGATGTGAGAGAGGTGTACAAAATTACGAGGGGCGTAGATGGGTTGGATAGTGAGAAACTTTTCTTCATAACAGTGACATCTAAAACCAGATGGCATGGTTAAAGTTGATGTGTAAGAGGGTTGGAGAATATTGAAAGAAACTTTTTTTTCAGCCAGAGGATGATTGGAATCTAGAATGCACTACCTGAAAAGGTGGTGGGACAGGTACTCTCACAACATTTTAAGTAGTATCTATAGGAACACTTGAATCACCAAGGCATTGAAGGCTATGGACTGAGTGCTGGTAACTAAAATTAGTATAGAATAACTCTGTGCTTATGACACTAAAGGTAGGACTCTTGACTCAGTCTTTCTCCACTGTGCAAGTGTAAACAGTGCTGTTCATATCTTGTGAGTTCATGAAATTTCTTTCAGCATCAGTCCATTTCTAATTGCTACAGACCACTGTATCCATCTGGTACTACCTCTTGTGCTGGGCCAGGCAGGTCTCCTGTACCCCCTTCTGGCCCACAAATACACAGGACTTTCTTCCAGGCATGTATCATACTGGCCAGGATTTGTATGACTTGGAGTGCTTGTGGGAGCTATCTCCCTTCCTGCTGCCCCTTCATGGCAGATAAAATTCGTGTTAGTATTATGCAAGTTTCACAGATGAAATTGACTTTGTAGATGGAGGGGAAGGTGAAATTCTAGTGCAAGTCTCCATAAATAAAGAGGAGGTAAGTGTTGGGACCCTTGCTGTTTGTAATATCTGTGAATGATTTGGATGTGGATGTAGGAGGCATGATCAGTAAGTTTGCAAATGACACAAAGGCTGGTGGAGTTGTTGATAGTATGGCTGGTAGTCTTAGGCTACATGGTGATATTGATGTGTTGTTGAAAAGAGCTGAGAAATGGCATATGAAGTTTAATCCAGATAAACTTGAGTTGATGCACTTTGGGAGTACCGATGAGGCTTGGACATACACCATGAATGGTAGGAGTATTGAGGAACAGAGGAACCTCGGTGTACAAGTCCAAAGATCCTTGAAGGTGTCAGTACAGGTGGATAACGTGGTTAAGAAAGCATATGGGATGCTGGCTTTCATTAATCATGGCAATGAATACAAGAACAGGGAGGTTAACCTCAAACTTTTATAAAATGTTGGTCAGGCCTCAGTAGGGTACTGCACGCAGTTCTGGTCGCCACACTATACAAAACATGTGATTAGCACTGGAGAGGGTGCACCAGGATGATACCTGAGATGGACCGTTACACTTAAGAGGAGAGACTAGAGAGGTTGGGTCTGTTTTCCCTGAAGTGAAGGAGGTAAAGAGGGATATATTAAATGATAAGGGATACATGGCAGGGATCTATTCCCCATGTCAGAGGTAGATAAAACTACAGGAAGAGATTTAGAGGGGATCTGAGGAAGACCTCTTTCACCCAGAGAGTGTTGAGTATCTGGAATACACTACCCAAGAGACTGGTGGAGGCAGAGTTGCTGACGGCATTTAAGGAGTGATTAGATGAGCACTTGAATCACCTAGGTATAGAAGGCTAAGGGCTAAGTGCTGTAAAACGGGATTAATCATGGATAGGTCCTCACTAGTCAGCGTGGATGTGGTGGGCTGAATAGTCTGTTTCCATGATGCTGTTTCTATGTTGCTGCTGTGTGGAGTGCATCTGTCAGGGCTGATGCCCTTTTCTGAAAGCAGAGTAGAAAGGGTTTTGCATTAACATAAAAATGGGAGCAATATGAATTTAAGACAAACTCTGTATGTACACAATATCTGTTGTGAAACATTGCTCAATGATTAGATGAAAACTTGTCAAACTGACACAAGCTCTTCAAAATGTTCCTTGTCTTTGGATAGCATTAGAACTCATGATTTATACTACAAGCTATAAATTTGGGAATCTAAACAAACAGGTCGACAATATTTGGAAATTAATCCAGCAAATTTAAGCTAAATACAAAATATTGAAGTGCAATTCATCAGATCTACAAAACTAATAAAAGACTGACATTTCATTACTTTTTTCAGCAATAAACTTTGACTAATGTCCTCAATATAACTCCCACTGCGGTTCCAGTTCCTAGAGTGACAGCAGGCTATTTGAGAAATAACCACAGGATTCAAAGTCCAAATTAGCATACAGGAAAAGAATTGAAGTTTTGCTTTTATTTAAGTACTTCAACAACCAGGACCATTGGTTCTTTCTCACTCAAATTGAGAGGGCAGACAGGATCTTGGTTTAACACCTCAATCAAAAGATGACATTTCCAACAGTACAGCATTTCCTCGGTTCTGTATTGTAGGGTCAGCCTGGATCAACTCCTCCAGTCCTTTCAGTGAAACAAGAACTCACAATCTTCCTTCTCAAAGGCTAAAGTCATTCAGGAAGTCAAAAGTTGCCTTCTACAGTTGATACAGTATTAGTTTATTGAAAGAGATGATGGCAGTTTAATTATGTTATGTAGGCAGAAGGACTTGATGCATCTTAAACTGGACTCCACCCAAAGTAACGGTAAAGAAGATGTAGATACCAAAGAATGACATCACCTGACAATTAGAAAGCTTGCCATCATCATGAACAAAGCACCTGAATACCTCCCTCTCAACAGACAGCAACAGAATAAATGAGTTGTCTGGTGCCACTGCATGCATGAGGTTCTATACTCTAATTCCACAGTTAAACAGAACATATCAAGTTAAAATGCTGTTGTTCTGACTGCATCAGACGCGAAGTACAAATCCAGTTAAATGTTTTTGTAAACCTTAAGCTAGTTGTCTGAAGCCAAAACAAACAATCTATGATGTGGGTTCCACGCATTCTATCATCAAAATGCACTTGTGTGCAAAAAGTAATTTTTCTCTGTAAAAGATTTTTGTATAATTTAGAGCCATTTATTAGTAATGAAGATTTACCCCTAAGCCATTAAATCTAAATTAGCTTGCATTAAAGCAAATTCAACGTAACAAGTCACATCTGAGACATACTCACCTCAAACCTATGCCCTTCAGTTCTTGATTCCCCATCCCTGGAAAAAGACTGAGTGTATTCACCCTATCACCTCTCAGTCTCCTACGCTTCAAGGAAAAAAAGTCCTAGCCTGTCCACCCTCTCCCTATAATTCAGTCCTGGCAACATCCTTGTAAATTTTTTCTGCACTCTTTCCAGTTTAAGAACATCTTTCCTATAGCAGGGTGACCAAAACTGAACACATACTCCAAGTGTAGCTTCACCAGCGCCTTGTACAACCGCAGCATAACCTTCCAACTTCTATACTCGGTGACCTGACTGATGAAGGCCAGTATGCAAAAACTGCCTTCATCACTCTGCCTATCTATGTCTTCACTTTCAGGGAAACGTGTACCTGAGCTCCAAGGTCCCTCTTCTACAATGCAAGCATGGATCCAAAAGGTTGAAGGTCACCTATATTGTAATTATACCAGAATAGAGAGGTTAAAATGATCAGGAAAGATTGAACAGCCTGGGTTTCTTCTCCAAAAGAGCACTATGGTGTAGTCCAAATACAGAACATGTAAATGCAAAAGACATCAATAAATTCATTAAGAATTTATAAAGTAGTTGATTTAGATGATAATGTGGTATACTGGATCAGCAAATTTGCAGATGACACCAAGAATGGGGGCAGAGTGGACAGCGAGGAAGGCTATCAAAGCTTGCAAAGTGATCTGGATCAGCTGGAAAATGGCAGATGGAATTTAATGCAGACAAGTGTGAGGTGATGCACTTTGGGAGGACAAACCAGGGTAGGACTTGCACGCTGAGGTAGAACAAAGTGACTTGGGAATACAGATCCATAATTCCTTGCAAGTTGCATTGCAGGTCATAAAGAGAGCTTTTGGCACATTTGCCTTCATTAATCAGGGCATTGAGTACAGGATTTGGGATGTTTTGTTGAAGTTGTATGAGATATTGGTGAGGCCAAATTTAAGAGTATTGTGTGCAGTTCTGGTAACCTACCTACAGGGAAGATATCAATAAGCTTGAAAGAGGGCAGAGAAAATTTACATATATGTTGCTGGGTCTTGAGGACCTGGGTTACAGGGATAGGTTGAATAGGTTTGGACTTTATTCCCTGGAGCGCGGGAGAATGAATGGAGATCTTATAGAAGTATACAAAATTGAGGGGTATAGATAGGGTGAACGCATGCAGGCTTTTTCCCCTCGGGTTGGGTGAGACTGGAACTAAAGGTCATAGGTTTAGGGTGAAAGGTGAAATATTTAAGGGGAACATAAGGGAGAATTACTTCACTCAGAGGGTGGTGTGAGTGTGGAATGAGCTGCCAGTGGAAGTGATAGATGTGGGTTCAATTGTAACATTTGAGAGAATATTGGATAGGTACATGAATGAGAGGTATGGAGGGCTATGGTCTGGGTGCAGGTAGATGGGACTAGGCAGAAAACCAGGCTGGCATGGACTATATGGGCTGAAGGGCCTGTTTCTGTGTTGCAGTGCTTTATGACATCTAATAATATGGAGTACTGCACATTTCCCTATTTGTCACAATTACTCATTAATTTATGGCTATAGAAAAGAAACAAGTTGTATGTATTTAATATAATTGAATAACTTTTTTCTTGAGTTTTTGACTAAGGCAATAAAATACTCTGATTATTTGTCTGTTTCTAATTTCCTTTTAACTGAATGCTGAACTCCACATCGCTGAAATCATTGTAGAAAGTGAGTCATTGGACTAAGAATGTTATTTTATATCAAAATAATATTCAGTGCTCTGCTTTCCGTGAGGTAAGCCACAGGCATCTAATGTTGTGGAAAATTAAATAAAGACAGAAGATTCTGGAAACACTTGGTAGGTTAGGTGAGAGAGAACCAGTCAATGTTTCAGGTTGATGACCTTTCATCAGTTCTGATGAAAGATGTATTGACCTGAGGTGTTTCATCACAGATGCTGCCTGACCTGCTGAGTATTTCCAGACTTCATTGTTTTCAGTTCATATTTCTACCATCTGAAGTTTTTTTTTGATTTTGGAAAAGAGTACAGGATCCTGAAGATGGAGTCAGTGTGCAGACTACATCTGGTTCTGCACTTAAGTAGCCTAGGCGCAAAATGTTTGTCTCAATTTCAAAATATTTTAAATGCTGCAGTAAATTGCTCTCTCTTGTGTCTCTGCCTTTACATTAGCCTCTCCTGCTCTTTCTGCCTTCTTTTCAGTCTGCTTATTCATTTCTTCCCACATTTGTATCTGTTTTCCTTTTCTCCATTTATGTTTTTAACATTTAGCACCATCTCTAACAATGGACAGTGACAACCTCAAGGCCCAACTCCCAAACAGAAACAGCCAAGCTTCTGAGCAATAAGTGGAAGCAGTGAGACTTGGTTGGAGTTAGGTTAGTGTAGCCACTGTGTCTGGGCCAATGTGGCGAAACAATATGTTAGAGATGCTGCTATATGCTATGAGTGGAATCCAGTAACAACTTAGTTGGTAACCAACTGTTTGGACAGTGCTCTAGTCAAACTTTGGTTCATCTTTGGTAAGCCTTGTCAGTCAGTAATTCCAGAGATAGGCTACTTTGTAAGCAGTATAGATGGAAGCAATAAATTACCAACAGATTATGCAATTAGGTAAAATGATGGCAAATAGATCTAAGCGTAGATAAATGTGAGGTCATCCTCTGTGGGCACAAAAAGAATACAATGGAATGTTATTTAAAGGTGAAAATCTAGAAGCAGCAAAGGTCCAAAGTGACTAAAGGATCTTGTACATGAATCATTAATATGAGATGGGCAGGCAAAGAATTAATGAAAAAGACAAATCAAATGTTAGCTTCTTGTATCTCAAGGAATCATGTACAGGGAGTGAGAAGTTTTGGTCATGGAGTCATATAATGCAGAACCTGGACCTTCATCCAAGCATGCCAATGCTGACCATCCAGTATCCATCCATATTAATTACATTTACCAGCATTTGGTTCATAGCCTTCTATAACTTGACATCTCGAATACTCACCCAGATACTTTCTAAATGTTGTGAGAGTTTTTGCCTTTACCATTTTCTCAAGTGTGTACCAGATTGCAACAACACTCTAGGTGAAAAAAATTACCTCAGATTTCCCCTAACCCTCTTACTTCTCACCTTAAATCTATGCCCTCTGGTTTTATACATTACCGTTATGAGGTAAAGTTTCTCAGTATCCACCCTATCTATGTCTTTCATAATTTTGTATACCTTTACCAGATTCCCTCCTCAGCCACCTCTTCTCAAAGAGAAACAAACCCAGCCTGCCCAGTCTTTCCTCATAACTGAAACATTCCATCCCAAGCAACATCCTGGTTAACTCTTCTGCACCCTCTCCATTGCATTCACGTCCTTCCCATAGTGTGGTGACCAGAACTGCAAATAATACTCCGGCTATGGCCTAACCAAAGTTCTATAAAGTTGTTACAGCTACATGAATCCCTGGTGAATGGTGGGCAGTTCTGAGCACCAGCCCTTTGGAAAGATATAGTGGCTTCGCAGAGAGTGCAATGTAGCTTTATCAGAATACCTGGATACTGAGGGTTAAGCTGTGAAGAGAGATTACACCAAGTAGAGATTTTTCCCCTGGTCACTCATGTAACATATCAGGAAAGATCTTGAGGGTGCAACATGTATCAGCTGGAATTATAATATAAGATATCTTTATTAGTTACATGTACATCGAAACACACAGTGAAATGAATCTTCTGCGTAGAATGTTCTGGGGGCAGCACGCAAGTGTCGCCTCGCTTCTGGCGCCACCATAGCATGCCCACAACTTCCTAACCTGTTCGTCTTTGGAATATGGGAGGAAACTGGAGCTCCTGGAGGAAACTCACACAGACTTGGGGACAATGTACAAACTCCTTCCAGACAGTGGCAGGAATTGAACCTGGGTCGCTGGCGCTGTAATAGTGTTACACTAACCGCTACACTACCATGCCTGCCCTATTGTGCCGCCACTGCACAAATTGTGTGATTGGAGAATCATGGGTTAGTTAATAGGCATGTGCGAAAGAATGAATTACAGGGAAATGGGTGTGGAAATGGGACTGCTGGGATGGCTCTGAGACTTGATGGGCTGAAAGGCATCCTTCCATGCTTCTATATAGTAAAGAAATATGAAATTATCAAAAAGATGTATTTCACTGTGTGTTTCAATGTGCATGTGACTAATAAAGATATCTTAAAATTAATTTCTGGTCAATTGTGTTAAATGCACTATATGGCAGCATCAACATATTGTATTACATTCTTTGAAATAGTGCCATTTTATCTTAAATGGGACTTTGCTTTTTTTTTTGGAGATTTAAGAGGTCAGCACCAATCTTATAATGTTTAAATCTCCTCTGCATCCACTCCTTAAAAAAAAAATCATCCTCTCCTGCTTCAGGATAGAAATACACCCTCTAGGATCAGGATAGAAAATCTTTTATTAATGACTGAAAGATGGATGTGAGTACAATCTGTTGGATTAGAAATTGAAAACACAGCTGGACTATTCATCAACAGTTAGTGTTGTTTTATTCCAATATCTCCAATAATTAAAAATCATTGCCAAACAGTAGTTCATACCATTGAGAAAGAAATACAATCTTTAAAATTACAGAATAGTTGGCATAGTAATTAGGTAGAGGGAAAATCCTTGTAGACATTTAAAGAACATGGCTATCAAAAGGAGCACATAGCTGGTGACAGCAGTAATAGATCATGTTTCACAACCTTCTGAGATTGTTTGAGGGGCTTAGAATGGTATTGATTGAAGTAGTGATTATCCAGCAGATCTCAAAAGGTCTATCAAGCAGTTGTATTTGACAAAATTCTTCATGAAGAAAGGAAACTTGAGGGTCCTTGAATCATTGACACTTTGTAAGATTTTCCAACTTTTATTTAATTTAACCCAAGTCAATAGACTTCTTTGTGACGACAGTGAACTACTCTGGGTACTGGTATATTTGTTATAATCTCAACAAGTTTACTAAGTTAGTTGCATTCAGCACAAAGAAGCAATACTTAACAAAGACTCTCTGTTCAAAACCTGGGAGGGTCACTATCTGTGCATCAGCAACATGGTCTTTTTTTCCACCCATTGTGTCCTGTTGACTGCAGATTCTCTTGCTTCTGGTTATGCTTGCACTCAGTCTCGCTCTCTAACTCCATAGTTAATGTGCTTTTTCTCTTTTGACCTTGTATGCTAACTACCAATTTCTGAACCTAGTTTTGAAAATCAAAAACTGGAAATCTGAAATAAAAACAGAACATGCTGGAAATACTTACCAGAGTTGCTGAAATTATTCTGCTGTTTATGGAGCCATCTGTTGTGTTCTGCTGATGTGAGTCAAGCACCTTCACTCTGTCCGCCGGAACAGCCAGAACCTCCTGGTGGCCAGCCATTTTAATTCCACTTGCCATTCCCACACTGACATGCCTGTCCACGGCCTCCTCTACTGCTGAGGCTAAATGCAGATTAGAGGAACAACACCTCATATTCCATCTTGGTAATCTCCAACATGATGGCATCAACATTGATTTCTCTAACCTCTGGTAACCACTCCCCCTGTTTTCCCCCTCTTTTTTTTCCCTTATCCCTCTGGACCCTTTACCCCTTCTTTTTCCTCTCCCCCGCCCTCATGACCTGCCCCTCGCCCACACCTTCCTCCCTCTGATTCCCCACCTCGTTCCCTTTATTCCATGGTCTACTGTCCTCTCCTATCAGATTCCATCTTGTTCAGCCCTTTGCCTCTCCCACCTATCACCTCCCAGCTTCTCACATTATTCCCACCACCCACCCCCACCCATCTACCTTCCGTCTATCACCCATCACCTGCCAGATTGTGCTCCTCTCCCTCCTTCCATCCCCTTTTATTCTGGCTTCTGCCCTCTTTTTTTCCAGTCCCAATGTAGGGTCTCAGTCTGCAATGTCGACTGTTCATTTCTTTCTGCAGATGCTGCCTGACCTGAGTTCCTCCAGCATTGTGTGTGTGTTCTGCTGTTGTATTCTTTTGGTTCCAGGTCTCAGCAACTCTGACCTACATTTTACAGCTTCACGAGTCTTTCTGTTTGTTTTCTCTCTTCCTAACTTTCCTCATTAATTTAGTCAACCAGATGACTCTATGCTGTGGAATCACCTCAGAAATCCTGGTCTCATCCTATCAAAGCTATTCTCTTTGTCCTATCCATCCTTCTCCCACCTTCTTCAACTTAAAGAAATTGTTTTTTTTCACTTTCCCAGTTTTGATGCAAGGTCTTCAATTCGAAATATTAACTCTGTTTCTTTTTCTATGGATGCAGCCTGATCTGCTGAATATTTCCTGCATTTTTGTTCCAGATCTATTTTACCCCTGTTCCCTTCAAAAATACATGTGATGTTTCATTATTGTCAGGCATCTCCTTTGCACGTTGGTGCATTACTTATCATTCTTGTTTGCTCTTTCACACCATTGATCTCCTTGAATGCTACCCTTATACTAATTGTGTAGAATTCTGTCACACAACCTGCTTGCTCTAGCAACATGGCTCTTCGACTGTTTCAATCATTCCTCAGTTCCTTCCATCTCTTAATCAGTGTTCTGCTTCAATTTTGTTAGTGAGTTCCTGGTAGATTTAATGTACTTGTTCTGTCCCAGGCTGCTTCCAACTGTCTGCTTCCAACATAATATCATAGTTCCCTGATTTTCATATTCTGCAGGTTTTAAAAATAGTTCTGTTTCAGCACATTCTTTGCAGTTAGCATTATTTTTGACTTAACTGACCATCATGCTTTGCTTCGTGACCTTGCACCATTTTAATGGACTTAATACACATGGTATTTGCTTTCTCACCTTTATCATAACGTTAACAATCTTTACAGCTCTGTTCCATTACAGCAAGGCTATTAATACACTAAGACACATCAGGAACACTTTAAAATAGGGTTATACATCTAAAGCACTTTGTTATTTGTTTAAGCTACCTCTTACAATTTATCTTGATGGATTGATAATTGACTTGGTAACAAAAAGATTAAAGAACATTTTGCCTAGGAAAAAAGTAATCAGTACTGTTCCACAGGAGCTGGTTTTGAAACCTTTTATTTATGGTACGTTAAGAGTATAAAAATGTCCTATTAAACTTGGCTGTCATACAATATGTTTACAGTATTGACATTTGGCCAAGTGCCGGTGTGACTGCTCCACATGAGCCTTCCACCCCCCCCCCCCCCCCCCCCCCCAACCTTGGCACAGATATATCCTTCTTTCTTAAAGTGTTTCTCAAGCTACCTCTTAAATACATCAGTAATTGGTTTATTATTGTCACATATACCAAGAAACAGTGAAAAGCTTTTGTACACATGCATCCAGACAGATCATTCCATCCATAAGTAGATCGAGGTAGTATAAAAGGAAAACAATAACAGGGAGTTACAGTTATTACAATTACAGCCTGCAAACAATTGCAGGGAAAGTGCAGTGCAGGTCAACAAATAAGGTGCAAGGGCCATAATGAGGTAGATTGAGAGATCAAGAGTTCATTTTTATTGTATTAGAGGTCATTCAAGAGTCTTTACAAAAGCAGGATAGAAGCTGTCCTTGACCCTGTTCGTATGTGTTCTCAAGCTTTTGTATTTTCTGCCAAACGGAAGGGGGAGAAGAGAGAATGATTGGGGTGGGAGGGTCTTTGATGATGATGGCTGCTTTCCTGGGATACTAGGGAGTATAGACAGAGTCAATGGAGGAGAAACCGGTTTTTGTGATTGACTGGGCTGTGTTCACAACTCTCCGCAATTTCTTGCCGTCTTAGGCAGAGCAGTTGCCTTACCAAGCTGTGATGCATTGAGATGGAATGCTTTCTATGGTGCATCTGTTTATAAAAAAAAAATTGGTGGGGGTGATGCCGATTGTCTGTATCGCCCTTTGTTGTTGCAAGTTCCAACTTTTAAGGTCTTTCTATATAAAGACATTTCTCTTAAATTTCCTCATGGATTTGTGTTACTCTTATATTGATGGCTTGTATGTCTGGTTTTGCTGTAAATGCTATCATCTTCCAATTTTGAAATAGGAATGATTTCCATTAGATTAACCCTCAGTTGTCTCTTTGGTAGATATGAGCTTGGAATTAGAGAAGGCACAAGAAGCATAAGATAGGACTGATCTCCTGGGAGAAAGACGACTATGACAATAGATAACTAATGCAGAACAAAATCATAATTCATGAGGAACATTGATACTAGCAGAGATGGTATTAACTAGATATGGTATCTGGACTATGAACTCCTGCAGGGAAATTCGGCTGTTAGTGGATGTGAGACATCATGACTCTTCTCAATGTTTATTCCCTGTTCAGAGACTGACTGGAAAGATCAGAGAAGTCGGCCATTCTTCCGATTTGACCTTATGACATATGATTTATTTAATGCACAATGAAAGAAAGCATGAACTAATTTTATTCAATCAATCTGCACTATTCCCAAAGGCATATGGAATTTGAAAAGAAGCCTCCTGTTCTTTTGTTGTTCTTCCTGGTAATCTGTTGTAGACAATATACAGCAGTTGCATGTTGGCAAATCCCTAAGTGCAGCTGAGTGCATGCCTGGGTCCTGCTGCAGTTCAACTGACTTTAAACAACGCCACAATAATAACTTCGGTTTATACAGCGCACTTAATGAAGAAAAAAAATCCAAGCCATTTCACAGAAGTGTATTAGAAAAATGAAAGCTGAGTGAAGAAAAGTGGTATTAGAATGGATGTACAAAAATTTGAAAAAGGGTAGGTTTAAATGTAGTCTTAATAGAGGAAAGGGAGGTTGAGAACTTTAAGGTGGTTGAAGGCACAGCTGTCAAAATTTGGGATGAATAGAAAGGAGGAATACAAAAGGAGACTTGATATTCCTTTGCTGAAAGAAATTGAGATCTGTCCACTTTCTACAGTCTGACAGCACACAGGCAGTTGAGAAATCAACAGAGGTGAGAGTTAAACTTACTTTCATTTGTGATCTGAAAAAATATTAAGCCGATTGAAATGTGTGTACCTTAAAGCAGAACAACATAGCAAGTAAGCTTTCTACCTTTTATTGAGCATTAAGATAAGATATTTATTTATTAGTCACATGTACATTCGAAGCACACAGTGAAATATGCCTTCTTGCATTGCTAAGAATGTGCTAGGGGCAACCCACAAGTGTCGCCACTTCCAGTGCCAACATAGCATGCCCACAACTTCCTAACCTGTACGTCTTTGGAATGTGGGAGGAAACCGGAACATTGATGGTGATCTGAATCTTGGCACTGAATGTTTCCTTATTTCTCTAGTAGCAGAGTAGAAATTCAGGGTTAAATTATTCATTCCTTCAAAGTCAGAACAAAGTATTTGGGTAAAGCATTTTAAAACAATCGTGTTGAAATCAACTACCAGTATAAACTTAAATACTTGTTGGCAAATTCATTTCTCAATGAGATGTGAAGTTCACTTCCACCTGTATTTCCATTCTTGCCAAAACATCTTAATTTTTTTCGACTCTCCTACAACCATTTAATCTCATGATCCTTGCCTAATGTTTTCAAAAAATTGGAATGCGGTCACTTTTACTTTTTAAAAATGGTATTCAGTTAAAAAGAAAACTTGGTGACATACACTCCACAGTTATAGACAAGCTGCAAAACTTTCCCAACTCATTGAATATCAAAAATAAGAACTATGCTCAATGGCTGGACAGCATCTGTGGAATGAGGGTCATGAAGTTAATATTTTAAATCTCTTAATCCTTGTATCAGGCATAAAATATGAATTATTTGTGTTTTGAGTTTACTTAATTAATTTAACAATTGATTGGAATTAAATGTCAGTAAATTAACCAATTTTAAACATTACACCTCCAAAATATTGACAACTGATTGTTTGCTGTGTTGTAAGGCAATTGGTGCCTTATCGAGAATGGATGTTCTGCATGTAGCTCTAGATCAGAAACATTGGGATCCCAATAAAAGGCTCATGTTTTGTGATTAACTAATGTCTTATGAATGATTTTATTTTTGTTGATGATTGGCCACTCCACAAAGTGAATCATTTTGTCGTGGTGGAATTTTCTATTATGGGAATGTGAAGAAAATCTTTTTAAAATGTTTCACATTATTTTAAATTTGTTTTACCTGATGTTGATGGATGTTGATGCAACTCTGGGGGAGTTCAGATTGGTATTAGGCAGTATAAAGAAAGGTGAGCAAAAACAGTTAAATAATGTAGCATAAGTGAATTCGCCATTTAAAGCTCATTTCTTAAGGAGGTGATAAATTGTCTGAGTATCAATACATAAGAGCAAATGCAATGACACAGTGTATGAAAGGTTAAAATGTCACACAAACTTACTCTGTATGTTGATGAGTGATACAATACAGCTCTGCATCATAAGCTAGGAGGCCACATGATGAGTAACTCCACAAAACTACCAAGACAGGGTAACTGTCACCACTTATTATGTGTAGATACTAAAGCAATTTGGAATAATCTACTGCAAAACTGTATTTCAATTCTCAACAAAATAGTCAAGTTTGCAGCATAGAAAATGCTAAGAAAACTGTGTAATTTGATTTTCTTTATTTTAGTGTTTTTATCATGGCAATTCAGATACAAAATGTGAATTATCTGGACAATTCAGACAGAAAATGTGGAATCTATTGGAAAGATTTGATGCTAAACTATTGTTTCTTTATACTGTGTAATGTCAATTGGAACATTTGGGTTTGTGCAATTTGTGAATGCAGTAGAAATTCTTTACATTGAATATTAATTTTGGGAGATAGAGGAAATGGGTGAAGTAGTTTTGTTTTTGTTGTCCTGCCCAGCTGCCAAGGACTTCTCCATGGGGAAAGAGGAATAAATAGAGGACTGAAAGCCCAGGCCACATTATTGCAATTCCTATTGCAGAAGTATGTTATTGGAAAATTATTGGAAAAATCAAAACAACTATGGGCTATTCAGGCTGTTGAAGCTCATCGTTTCGTCTCTCAACTCTTCTAGCTAGTACTTAACCGCAATTTGAATAACTCTAATGCCTACTTTTAAATGTTCTTGCCTGGCAAATAACCTTGATTAGTTCTTTGAATAAACAATTCTTGCCATTAGATTTTAAATTTATTCTTGCTTATTTAAATTCTGTCCTTTATTCCTATCAACCTGATATTCTTTAAAACCATAGCTGGGAAAAACCCAGTCAGATAGTGGGATAGTTCCAGATAGGGAGTGGGCAGGGGGAGGGGTAATGATGAACAGATGGAGCTAGGTGGAGGAGGAGGAGGGGTCTAGAGGGGTACATCTCCACCCAGAAGGTGGGTAGAATCTGGAATGCACTGCCTGAAGGGGTGGTGGAGATCGTTACTCTCTCAACAGATGTATCTAGACAAGCACTTGAATCACCAATGCGTAAAAAGCTTTGGACCAAATATTAGTAAGTGGGATTAGTGTAGGCAGGTACAGTCAGTATGGACGTGGTGGGCCGAAGGGCCTGTTTCTATGCTGTGTAACTCTATGACATGGGCAAATGTGTTTAAAGACATGCAATGCCACAACTGTAATTTTAAGTACCTCAATCCCTGATTATCAATCTCCAGCCTTCACTGCCAATCACAAAAATCACTTCCATTAACAATTGATCTTTCCCTGAATCAGCTACAATCACCCCCCCAACATTGAGTGCATCCTCACGTTAGCTACCACCATACCACAACAGCTGATTGCATCCTTCAATCAACTGTGAATCTTCTCTCCAATTCCCAGCAGCCAATCCTCTCTACAAATCTCACCTCCCTGCTTATAGACATAGTGCTCAAATGAAAATCCTAATTTGTAGGGCTGATTCAGTAGCTCACGAGACTTGAAAAAGTTTCCACTGATAGGTCCAGGAACAAAGTGTTTGTTGGTGACTGATTTATACACCATTGCCTGTGTTAATCATATTCTAGGCCAATTATTCATTAAATTTGCATGATGGTGACCAGCCCTCCTGTTAGAACATTTAGATGAAAGCAGCAAGTACAAAAAATGGTACTTTAATCCACTTTATTTTTCCTTGGAGTCTTGTGTTTCAAATCTAGCCCTAGATTAAGATCAGTGATATTGTTTGTGTTAATTTAAAAAGCCTGTCACTAAACCCAGTGGTGTTGTTGCAATTGCCTTACAAAAGTGAAGGGTCTATTTGACATGGTTGTATTATTAAATAGCTCTGAAATTGATTGCTGCTATGAATTTTAATGCTGTCTAGGTGGTGCCTAGAGAATATTGCTAATTTTGCAAAAAGAGATCAAACTTGGCTACAGTTTAGCAAATTCAGACTCTGTGTCCCTCTACACGAGTTGATACTGTAGATTCAAATGGACAGTCTCAATTTTGGTTTTAAAAAAACAAAATCATCATTAGGCATTTATATTACCTAGAAATAAACTTCAATTCTTATTCCCTAGATTGATTTGGAGAATTAACTAATCTTTTTTCTTCCAGCAAACTAAACCCCTTTATATTCCCTCCTGGCTGTCTATCAAGTTAATTAGAATTTTGGCATGTTGGTGTCTGCAAGTGCAGTGCACTAATGGTATTTGCACCATACAAATGCCAGACAATTACCATTTCCAAGAAGGGAAACACTAAACACTCAAATTTGACATATAATAGCATTGCCATTACCAAGTATCACACCATCATTGACCAGAAGCTTAATTGAACAGGCACAGAAATTTAGAGATGCAAAACAGATCAGGGTCTAGGTATCATAAAGCAGGAATTCACCTCCTAATTCCCCAAAACCTTTCAACCACCAACAGTGTTGGAATATTCTCCACTTTTCTGGATGAGTGGAATGGACACAAGATATTGAACACCATACAAAGCACCTGCTTGATTGCCTTAATATGCACAACCCTAAATATAATTCCGTCACCAGGGGCAAAGGAGATGACACAAAAACTGGCTGTGTGGTTGACAGCGAGGAGGAATCCTTTGGGTCTATTAGTTGGGTGGAAAAGTAGTCAATGGATTTTAATCCAGACAGATGTCAGGTAATGCATTCGGGAAGGTGCAACAAGGCATGGGAATGCACATTAAATGGGAGGATATTGAGTGCTGTGGAGAAACAAAGAGACCTTGAAATGTATTAAATGTCACAAGTTAGGCCAATAAGGACACTTTGCCCTTTTAGCCAAGTTACAGAAAATAAGGCCTATGCGTGAGCTGTATATAATACTAATTATACCACAGCTTGAGTAGTGTGTGCAGTTCTGGTTAACACAATGCAGGAAAGGTGACATTGAACAGAAAGGTTACAGAGGAGAATTATGAGAATGTTGCCAGGCCTGGAAAATTGTAAGTATGAGGAAAGGTTGGATAAGTTAGGGTTGAGTTCTTTGGTGAAGAGAAGGGTGAGGGGAGACTTAATTGAGATGTACAAAATTGAGACAAATAGGGAAGACATAGTAGATCAGTAGATTGGTCAAAAACCAGTGGATGTAGATTTAAGGTAGCAGGAGTATGTCATTCAGCTGATACTATATCTCAGTATCAAATTCCTGCAGTCTCTCCATATTCCTGATGCTTTCAGAGTCTAGAAATGTATCTTTCTCCTTAAGTATTTCTGCAATTTAGTCTCTACTCAGAATTCTATAGGCTCACCATCCTCTGAGTGAAGATATTTCTCCTCATCTTAGTCCCAGATACCTTTATCCCATATCCTGAGACTGTGATCCCTAGTTTTGGACTCCCTTGACAGAAGAATATCTTCCCTGCATCCAGAATATCAAACCCTATCAGAATTTTGTACAGTGCAATGAGATCTCTTCTTCTTCTTCTTCTTCTTCTTCTTCTTTATTATCATCATCATCATCATCATCTTGTATGGTGAATATAGGCTTCTTGACCCATCTCTCCTCAAGTGAAAGCCCTGCCATCCCAAGAACCAGTCTGCCGAGCTTTCATTGCACTCCTTCTATAGCAAGGATATTCTCTCTTCGATAGGGAGACCAAATCCATGCACAGTACTTCCGGGAAAGCATCACCAAAGCCCTTTTATAATAGTAGTATTTGTAGGTGAGAATTTCTGTTTTAGTGAAAGGATTGTAAGTGTTTGGAACTCTCTACCTGAAAGGGCAATGGAACAGAAAATCATCATATTTAAAAATACTTAGAAGTAGTTGAAGAAATGTGGCCCATGTGGTTATGAATCTTGTGCTGTAAAGAGTAGCATCAGCTCTGACATAAATTTTCTATTATTCCACAATTCTATAAGTATGTACTGCAGCAATTTGCTGAGGCTTCTTCATGTTGATGATGATTTCTACTAGTTCAAAGGGAAAGGGCAGCATTGATATGAAATACAAGCTCCCCCCAGTTCTGGCATCAGCCTGAATTGGGAAAAATATCACCATATGAAATGTCCCTGGTGCTACTGCACAGCAGAGTAAGAATTTCTTTACTGTATGGACTGCAGCTGCAGTTCATGAAGGTGGCTCACCACCATCTTTTCTCGGACAATTAGGAATTTGTAAATTGCTGGTCTTGCCAGGAATGCCCACATCATTCACTAGTGTTTTTTAATATCCATATTGAAGTAATTAGAGTATTCACTAATATTTCAATCAATTTGTGCAACAACTGCCATTTATTTTAATAAGATAGCAGCAACATCACTGAGTTGTTATTCAACAATAAACCTAATTTTTAAAGAATCCTCCTTTTGCCAGTCTGTTAAAGTCTTCTCCTTGTCACCTGGAGAATTTGCATCACTAACCCTGGGGCTACATCGAAGACTTGAATGCACGTTAATGTTAATTTGAAAAATTTGAAATAATTTCACTGCATCTCAGAAACAAATAAAGTGCAACTAAATTGTGTGAAGTTGAAGTGGAGGATTTTTCAAAATCAAGAGATGATGCATAGGCCTAGGAGTGTATGTTATTTCAGTCCATTAATAGCTTTCTAATTCTTGCAAACAATATAGATCCTAATTTATTAAGAAATATAAAGTTATGGAACAAGCAAAAGAATGTCTTCCAAAATTGATCTGCAGTGCAGTTAGTTTCGCATCCTTGGGGTTATCTTCTTTTGAGAATAAGATTAATTATATATTTAAATGATTGAACAAGTCTATCAAATTAAATGCAGTATTATTGCAACCGAATCCTGAGGAAAATTGTCAGAACTTGAACTTCTGATCATTAGTTTAACAACACTAGTTGTTTGTGTGCATCTGCGGATGTTGGGTGAGGACAGTCTGGACTTGGCTGTGATACCTTTACAATAACGTGTTAGTGCTCATTGCTTTAGTTCTCATCTGAATTATGGACTTTTGGGAAAAGTCTGACATTTACAGTGACATTGTGAAGCCTTAAATAAAGTTTTACTTTACATAGCATCTTTCATAGCCCTAGGTTATCACAAAGCACTTTACAGGCATTGGAGTATAGTCACAGTTAGAACATTTCAAGAAGATAGGCTGAGTCTTGCAGCTTTGAAATTAGCATCAAGTATTACTGTATGTAACAATTGCACAGTGCCATCTATTCAGCAACATTGTTGAGGTGGAAAGTACTTTATATCTGGCATAATGTTATTACAACCATTCATTTTCATGGTTGTTTCAATACATTCATTTAATTATCCACATTTATAAGTTATTTATAAGCAAATGAACAACAGATGCCTGAGGTTGGAATGAACAGCCTGAATTATTTAATTTTGGGAATGTATTGCTTTTGTTATACAAGGTAATTAAGCTGTAAATAAGACATATACAAAATCAAGTAGTTCAGCATTGCAAGTAACTTAAATTGTACAATGGATTCAGTGCTCCATGCTAATTTTTTCAGAGCTTTGTCATTCATATGCCTTGCTGTAGTTTGCTGGTAGACATTTGGAAAATGCTTCAGAGGGTTTAAAAAAAACTTAAAACATAGGTTTGAAGATGTCCTAAAATTCAGTGTTTGCCATAAACAAGCTGTGTAATGTTGAAAAATATAACTAAGAGAAGGTTTAAAGGAGACCTGTGATGCAATAAATGGCAATCCAAAATAGGTAATCCAAAAGCAGAATATTGCAGATGCTGGAAAGTTGGAATAAAAGCATGCTTTTTTATTTATTATTATTTATTTTTATTTCCTGTTTATTTTTATAAGCAGGAAATAAGCAGCAGGTCTCGCAGGAAAAGAGTCAACTTTTCAGGTTGGTGGCCTTTCATCAAACTTAAGGTTAGAGATAAAACAAGTTTTAAGTTATGTAAAGAATGAAGATGAGAAATTGGTGGTAACTGGCTGAAAAATGGTAAAAGTTAGTGAATAATGGGTGGTGTACATGTGAGACGTATAAATAGGAGAATATGAAATCTGAAATTAGAAAAGGGAGAAAACAAAACTGAATGCTGGAAATGAGAAAAATAAGGCTTGAATGGTTGATTATGTAAAGGTGTTGAATTTGAGTGAATCTGGAAGATTTGACTCAGCTGGAAGTTGAGGTGTTGCTACTTGATCTTGTGCCATGCTTCATTGGAACAGTATAGGAAACCGAAGTCAGAAGCTAAATGTGGGAGTGGATTGAAGCATTGTGACAGATATTTGGACACTCAGCTTTACGTTGCAGACTGAATGAAGATGTTCTACAAAGCAGTCGCTCAATCTCCATTTGGTTTCCATATGTAGAGGAGACTGTATCATGAACATAAATGCAGTGTACTAAATTAGAACGAGTACAAATAAATCACTGATATGCCTCAAAAGGGTCTTTGTGTCCTTGGATGACAGGAAGGAAAGTGATACAAGGCAGGTGTAGTGTACCCTGTGGTTGCAAGGGAATGGGTATTGGCAGCAATGGAAAATCAAACTGGGGAATCCTGGAGGGAATGGTCCCAATACAATGCTGAAAGGGAAGAAGAAAAAGTCTATTAGTGGCTTCACTTTGGATGTTGGAACATGGATGGTGGTGGGGTGGAAGGCGGCAAGGGAACCCTGCCCTTGTCCTTCCTCCCTCCTCCAACCCAGGATGAGAGTGAAAGTATGGGAAATGTAATTGACACAGTTGAGAGCCCTGTCAAATATGGTGAAGAGGAAGATGTGGTTCGGGGACTGCCATTGGAAATGTTTATGTGGAAGGTCGCTTCATCAGAATGGATGTAACGGAGGTAGAGAATCTAGGAGAATGAAATGACATTGAAAAGGTAAATTTAGAACATTATTTCAAATTAAACTGATAGTGGGTCATATTTGCAGCAATAGAAAGCAATGTTGGGATTTATATTAGGAATTATTTAAGTTTTTTAAAAAAGGCAAGGACAAGGTAAACTTCCACTTAGGGCAGAGGAGACCAAATCCCTGGGAAATATTAATATCAGTTTGGATTTCTGACAGAGGACCATATACTTGCAGCTGGTGAGTGAGTTAAGATGGGCAGAGTACACCTCTTTATCTGTAATTAGCATCGGTAACCCTGAGATATCCAGAGAAAGTGCCAGGAATGTTCAAAGAATGTCTGCGTCCCAAAGCAGCACTCATTCAAAAGTATTCAAAGTTCAGTCTCTGTAAGTAAGAGTGATCTCTAAGCTTGAGCAATATAGTCTTGGTGCCTGATAATGTAGCAACTTGCAGAAAAAATATCGGACCCTGATTACTAGAGTAGATGACCTTGAAATTCTGGTATAGTGGATAGCTGCAACAATCGGACGGCAACAACTATGTTCAGTTGTTCGTCCCCAGTACAAATCTCTGTTGCACGTTTTCTTCACGTAGACTCCTCTTTAAATTTTCTTTCTTGGTGTTCAATCTATCCACCTCCATTCAGTGTCAATGTCCTCATGCCTGGGTCTTTTTTGCTGGTCATTAGACCTCAAATTAGTAACACCTTCATTTAGAATGTTCTGTTCTGATGAATAAAACATTTGTCTTTTGTGAATTTAATAATTATTTTTATATCTGAAAATTGTAAAGTTTCTGAAATTGTTTTAAGAATTCTTTAACAAATTTAGTTTTAATTCAACTGTAACCAAAGATTATGAATAAAGTATTTTTGAGAAGTACTACAAATTGAACTACAATAATATCTTGTTAACTGACATTTTTTCTGGTTTATAATATTTTATTATCATGCATTAATTTTTGGTGTTTCACTCTCAATTATCAGTTTCTCATTGTGGTCACCAATTGCATATTAATGGTATGAAACAACATAGAATCTACTGTGGAACACTCATGCAATAATATTCCCAAAACATAAGCTGTGTAAGTGTCATAAAAGTGTAAAAAATGAAATGTAAATCTTTGTGGCTTTGAATGTATTATCTTAAAGCATTTGAGCTTTGCTGTTTTGGTTTGTGATATTTGTAAGTCCCTTGTTATGAGTACCTTTTACAGTCATCAGAAGTTTGCTATATTTTACATTCAGTGTAACAAATTAAATCAACAAACAAAAGTCACCCTAAAGTGAGATGTAAATTTAACAGAATTGGACATTGTGAGGATTAGGCTTGTAAATATTTAAATAATTAGACAAAAAGAATTCTGTGACCTCAATAGAATACTGAGGGAGACTTTGTTACTATTCCAATTCTGGCATGAAGCCAATGAGCTAAAATGTTAAATGTTTCTTACTCCATAGATGCTGGCTGATTTTTTTTTTAGTATCTGCAGCATTTTCTGTTTTTATTTCAGGTGTCCAGAACTTCATATAATTTCTCTTTATATAAAGCAGGATCTGAATTGGTAAATTGGAAATAAAACATTTAGTTTGTCGTTTCTTTATATTTATTTTTGTTTTTTATGAAAAACAAATCAAGAAAATCATCTAAATCATTTGGTTAGAAATTGGATCATGTTTGAGTACCACATTATCTAAGAACAACTTTAGTGTATAAGCAATAATTCCCAGATGAAATGGCACCAATTGTACTTAATTAACATGCCTGCTATTGCAGCAATGCTGGCAAATCCCAGTGCCCAAAATGCCAGTTTATCCTTGTTGGAAAAAAAAACTAATCAGTCCTTTGTGAGTACGTTGTTTAGGCAATCTCTTTTCTACTGTGATGAGCAGCTAACTGAGAAATCTGGCATATCTCTACAACTGCTGCTTGGAATGACCCAGTGATCAGGATGCTGAGAATCATAATCATGACCTATATGGAGAATGAGTGCTTAGCTGCAAAATACATGGGTCATCAGACAGGTCTGAGTAGGATGGCTGTCTCTGGAGCCGGAAAAATTCTCCTTGCAGATGGATATATCTTTGCCTCCTGCCCCATTGTTCCTGACCCTCACTGAGTTGCCTGCCACTCTTATCCTAAAGGTTCCACAATGTCACCCTTGAGGCACCTATTAAGTGAATCGCTCAGTGCTAGATAAAAGCACTCCTTGTATGTAGTGGTACACTCTGTGGACTTTGCATACTGATCAAACATCTTCCAATTAGTTCTGAGGCTGTCCAGTAGGTCTCCCAATGTCAGCAATATTTCCCTTTTAAATGCCAAGAATATGTGCTCCTAATTCTTCTGAGAAATTTCAGAACAGTCGCTGTCTGAAGCTTTGATCTATTTTACGTCAGAATGGATAGAAACTTGTGGTGGTTGTTGATCATAGAAAGAATTTCTAACAGCATGCATCACCCCTGTTGGCACCTGCTTTTCTAGAACCTAGGGGACAAGGGTTACCTTCTACTTCAGTGGCTGCTCTCACTAGTTTGGACTTGAACCACACCACCTGTGTGCTGATACAACATGAGGCACTAAAAGACCTGAATAGTTGTGGGAATTGCCATTCGCCTGCTCAAGATGCAGTTTTATGGTCTGCATTAATCTGGGGGTATTCAGCTGCCTATGCTAACTCGGTGTGGAAACTTCCTCGTGGTCTGCTTACTGCTGCATAACATGGTCAACTGTAGACAGCAGCTGGTGCTGCAGGAAGAAAGGCCTGGAGATCTGGAATCTAAGGGCCATGAGGCAGAACCTGAAGTAAAGTAGGAGCAGGAGAATGATTAAGGTTATTGGGGGTTTGTCCCACTTTAACGTCAATGATTTCACCTCTCAACTGTTCCAAGGAGGGAGGCGTTGTCTGCATGGGCTGTAAAGGATTCATTGATGCAAGACGCTTTTCATGAGAACCCTGTTAAATTACGGTTCCTAATGCCTTTCCATACTCTCCACATTCCACTTGTCACTGTCGATATGAAGTACACCAATAATCAACCAGGAGAGCCAAAATTAACACAAAATTCCATATTTCCACCTGTGCAGGTTCACCTGCACTGATTATAACACGTGATTTAATGAATCAATCCTTGATTCAACAAGTTCCTTGTTAAAACTTTCCGATTAGTGTATCTTGTTAACAAAACCTCTGCATAAAATATACTTTTCGTGGGGAGAAATTTCCACAGGTATAAAATTGATCAACACTTTGAACACCTTTGACCGCTGTTCAATGCCATTGGCGGGTAGTTACCGTTGTAGCCACTGCAGCTGGAAGTAATATATCACAATATAGATTCGCATGCGATGGATAGGCAGGTGCATTGATGGCTAACATTTCAAAACAATGAAGTTAACACACTCATGGAACACCATGTGACAATCTCAAGGTATACCATGCAGAAGGACTGATGAAGCCTCAGCTGTAGAAGCACTGTTTCACTTAGCTCACAATATTAGGGTGTGATCAATGTAGTGAAATACTTTTCTGCACACAATCACTTGATTAACTCCCACCTATTTTCGTCACATTCAATCCTATATTTGAAGTGGGCTCACAGAAACTGGACAACATAGATCAGATGCTTCATTTCATTATGTGACCTTCCTCATGTACTCAGCCTCTTTTTGGAACTCCTCCCTCAGTGATTTCCATTATAAGTATTTGAAGGGCACATTCAGCAGGGGAGAAGAATTCCAAGGTAAGAATCAACTTCATATTAGAAATCATACGCAGCCACTACCAGAATAGCATGGCAAATAAAATTAAAGTAAAATTATTTCATAATTGTGCTCCTTGCAGCAAGAATCAATTTTAATGAGAAAACATCTCTCAATGTATTGCAACAGTTAAAGGTTAACTTGAGAACATTGATAGGAAATGCGTAATATCAGCAACTTTTTAAAGTGATACGTGGCAGAATACGCAGCAGTGCCAGTAGATACCACACCAGTGCAACTTATCTCTGCATACTGAAGTATATTATATGCCTTGTATGAGAATGCATTTTAACATTGTCTAGAGGATTTTTTTACAACAAAACAAAATGAAATAATACACAAACCTGAAGACTTGACTCTTACCTATTAAATTAAACACTACTGTCTTTCCTGTCTGAGGTGGAGATGGTTGAAAGCTTCAAGTTCCAAGGTGTAAATATCACCAATAGCTTGTCCTGGTCCAACCATGTTGACACTATGGCCAAGAAAGCACATCAGTGATTCTACTTCCTCAAGTCTAAGGAAATTTGGCAAGTCTAAGGAAATTTGGCAAGTCCCTGTTGAATTTTTATAGATGCACCATTGAAAGCATCCTATCCGGATGGATCATAGCTTGGTATGGCATCTATTCTGCCCAAGACTGCAAGAAACTGCAGAGAGTTGTGGACGTAGTTTAGGCCATCACAAAAACCAGCCTCTCCTCCATAGACTCTGTCTGTACTTATTGCTGCCTCAAAAGCAGCTAGCATAATCAAAGACTCTTCCCCACTCCTGACGTTCTCTCTTTTCCCCCCTCCCATTGGGCAGAAGATACAAAAGCTTGAAAACACGCACCACTAGACCAAAGGACAGTTTCTATCCTGCTGTTATAAGACTCCTGAATGGACCTCTTGTATGAAAAGGATGAACTCTTGATCTCTCAATCTAGCTCATTTTGGTCCTTGTGCTTTTTGTCTACCTGTACTGCATTTTCTCTGTAACAGTAACACTATATTCTGCATCTGTTGTTGCTTTTCCTTTGTACTTATGTTTTGAAATGATCTGTCTGGATGGCATGCAAAACTAAGTTTTTCACTGTATCTCAGTACATGTGACAATAATATTCCAATTCCAATTCCAATTTGGCAATCTTGTAGAAGAGTTAGTTGTCCTTCTGCTATATTTCATTGTCCCCTGAGTGGCTGCAGGAGTCTGTGTTGGGGCCACTTCCTTTTACTTTGTATATCAACGATTTGGATTATGGAATAAAAGGCTTTGTGGCTAAGTTTGCCAATGATACAAAGATAGGTGGAGGGGCAGGTAGTGTTGAGGAGATGGAGAGTCTGCAGAGAGACTTGGATAGACTAGGAGAATGGGTAAAGAAGTGGCAAATGAAATACAATGTTGGAAAGTGTATGGTCATGCACTTTGGTAGAAGAAATAAACAGGCAGTCTACTATTTAAATGGGGAGAAAATTCAAAATTCAGAGATGCAAAGGGACTTGGGAGTCCTCGTGCAGGATACCCTAAAAGTTAACCTCCAGGTTGAGTTGGTGATGAAGAAGGTGAATGCAATGTTGGCATTTGTTTCTAGAGGAATAGAACATAAGAGCAGGGATGTGATGTTGAGGCTCTTTAAGGCATTGGTAAGACCTCACTTGGAGTACTGTGTGCAGTTTTGGGCTCCTTATTTAGGAAAGGATGTGCTGACGTTGGAGAGGGTTCAGAGAAGATTCACTGGAATGATTCCAGGAATGAGAAGGTTAACATATGAGGAACGTTTGATGGCTCTTGGGCTATACTCCTTGGAGTTCAGAAGAAGGGGGGGGACCTCATAGAAACATTTCGAATGTTGAAAGGCCTGGACAGAGTAGATGTGGCAAAGTTGTTTCCTATGGCAGGGGTGTCTAGTACAAGAGGGCACCACTTCAGGATTGAAGGGTGCCCATTCAGAACATAGATGCGGAGAAATTTCTTTAGTCAGAGAGTAGTGAATCTGTGGAATTTGTTGCCACAGGCAGCTGTAGAGGTGAAGTCATTGGGTGTATTTAAGGCAGAGATTGATAGGTATCTGAGTAGCTAGGGCATCAAAGGTTATGGTGAGAAGGCGGGGGAGTGGGGCTAAATGGGAGAATGGATGAGATGATAGAATGGCGGAGCAGAGTCGATGGGCCAAATGGCCTACTTCTGCTCCTTTGTCTTATGGTCTTTGGAGGGCTGCTCCCATTCCCATTGAGTTTGCACAGATATCCCTGTTGACCCATAAAGAGTTCTCACCCTAGAAGGGCTGACTTCAGATTGGATGGTTGTCTATGGGTCATGGGTGGGTTTATTTCAGTTTGTGATGTGAACTGGTGACTTTATGAGAGGAGATATCAGTGTCCTGAAGCTGCACACCGAGTGACTTCTCTGAATAGGGTGTTAAACAATCTATGCGTCCAGACTGCTGTTTCAACCTTGAGATCTGGACCTGACAGATACTGCAGCAGAAGTGTTGAGTCCCTGCTGTCTTCATTTCTTTCCTCTCATCCTCTCTCTCTGCAACTTATGCAGTGATTTCTCCATGGGAGCCATAATGTATGTTGGTGCAATCTAGCGACCAGGGAAATGTGTCTTTGTGGGCTATATTTAATGCTTTTTGGGTGCTTTTGGCCAATTTCACAGTTTTATTTCAGAGGACCTGATTTACCAGAAGCACTCCAAAAGCAGATGCAATCCAATTTCTTGGGCATCATTTCCAATATTTCTTCTAAATATAGACTTGGGGGTTCACACTGTGGATTGTGATGTATGAATATATGTGATGTATAGAACCAGCCATCCAACCTTCCTTCCTGTGGTCTTGCAGATATCTATCAATAGACTGGAAAAAGCAAGTAGCTTCTGTTATAATTGCTTAGATTTTCAAACTCTCTTGAGTCACAGCTAAAGGATTTTATGCTAAATTGGTGGAAAAAGTCAGTTCATATGTAAAAAGGCAATGGAGGTCATTTTGATTTTAAGTGATGGCGTAAAGCTGATACTATCAGATTAACTGTCATTCTACCCCCAAAACTGCAAGAAATATGTATTGGTCAGCTGACTGGACAGAAGTGTGCTGTCAGGCAAACAAATAATGTGGCCTGCCCAGTTAACTGATTGTTATTAGGGCCTCAGTTCTGGAGATGTTAGCTTGAAGCAGGACTCTGGTGTTGATTCGGTTATCCTTCCATTGAGTTTGGAGGAATGTGCAAACTGGAGGTGCCTGGTGAAGGTAAGTCCAAGTCTCACAAGCATAGAGGATGGCAGGAATCACCCTGCTCAGGAGACCAAAATTTTGTACCAGGTTTGACATCTTGATTTTCAAACACTTCCTCAATCAAAGACTGTACTGGCACATTTGAAGGTGATAGTGAATTTCATCATCCATGGCTGCCTTCGCTGACAGGTGGATCCTGAAAGAAGTGAAGTGGTTCACGTTTTTCAGGATCTCACCATGAACCTTAGTTGTGGGATGATGTATTGTACACCAGTGGCAGGTTGGTAGAGGACCTTTGTCTTGCTGATGTTCAGTGTTTGGTCCATCCTCTTGTATGTTTCAGTGAATGAGTCAACAATGGCTTGGAGCTCAGCCAATGAACACACACAAACACAAACATTGTCTTGCAGACTGCATCTTGAATACAGAGGTTGGGGTGACCTTGGTCTTGGAGTGTAGTTGCCATAGGTGGAATAGTTTCACATGAATTTTGAAGATCTGCTCCATTCCTGCAGGAAGTTTGTGAGGTATGCGGCATTTTGGTGAACTATTTCAAAATATGTAATGGTAATAATGCAGCATTGTCTGATAATGGTCTTTACTAAGATCAGCTCCGTTGGTTAGGGTCCTGGTTTGCATGCCATCATGAGGCAAACGTAAGATAGAGACAAATTTCTATGGGCAGCTGAATTTAAGGAGAGTGCTCCCAAATCCCTCCTGGTAGAATCAATGACTTTTGTGAAGTTGCAAAAGCCATGCAGTGAGTCAGTGCTGCTCCCTGCATTTCTGTTGGAATTGTGTGGTGAAGATCATGCCTCTAGATGAACAGAATCCACACTGCAAATCATTGAGTGACTCTTTGGCAACTGAGAGGAGGCAGTTGAGGAGGACCCTGGCGATGACTTTCCCTGTGGCAGACAGGGTGACTCCTTTTTAGGTAACACAGTCAGACTTGTGTCCATTCTTGAAGATGGTCATAATTAAGGCATTTAAAGGCCCTGTGGTATACCCTCCTTCTCAGGGATGAATAATAGGTCTGCTGTATTTGAGACTGAAGCTCTTCATTAAGTTTTAAAACTTCCTTGAAGATACTGTCTGCTACAAGGTGTTGTTATTTTAGTTCACTTTTCAACTTATTGTTGATCAGGAGTGGCAGCAAACCTCGACCATATAGGCTGCAATGGGATAGAGTTAAGGAGTCGAGTCAGAGTCGAGTTTATTGTCGTATGCACAGGTGCAATGAAAGACTTACTTGCAGCAGCATCACAGGCACATAGCATCATATAAGCAGCATTCACAAGAAAAACACAAACATAAATTTATCCAATTTTTACAAGAAAACACAATTAGAACATTTTAGTCCATTTTAGTGCAAAGCGGTCAGACTGGTTGTAGTATTGCTAAACTGGAGTGATTCAGGTTTTTCCAATTGGTTCAAGAACCAAATAGTTGAAAGGAAATAGCTGTTCCTGAACCTGGTGGTGTGGGACTACAGGCTTCTGTACCTTCTGCCCGATGGTAGCTGCAAAAAGATGACATGGCCCAGATGGTGGGCATCTTTGGACGTTGCCTTCCTGAGGCAGTGCCTCCTGTAGATACTACCAGTGGTGGTGAGGGATGTGCCCGTGATATATTGGACAGAGTCCACTACTCTCTGTAACTTCTTATGTTCCCATGCATTCGAATTGCTGTACCAGACCATGATGCAACCAGTCAGGATACTTTCAACGGTACATCTGTAGAAGGTTGTTAGTGTGTTCAGTGACAAGCTGAACCTCCTCAATCTCCTTAGAAAGTAAAGACGCTGGCGCACTTTCCTTATGATTGCATCTATGTGCTGGGCCCAGGACAGGTCATCTGATATGTTGACACCCAGGAACTTAAAGCTGCTGATACTCTCCACCACCAATCCCCCAATGTATACTGGCAAATGTTCGCAATCCTTCCCCTTCCTGAAGTCAACAATCAGCTCTTTCATTTTGCTGATGTTGAATGAGAGATTGTTGTTGCAGCACCACTCAACCAGGTGTCCCATCTCGCTCCGGTAAGCTGACTCATCGCCATCTGTGATTCGTCCAACAACAGTAGTGTCATTGGCGAATTTGAAGATGGCACTGGAACTGTGCTTAGCCACATAGTCATGTGTATATAGACAGTAGAGCGGGAGTAAATGCACAGCCTTGAGTTGCACCTGTGTTGATGATCAGCGAGGAGGAGATGTTGTTGCCAATCCTCACTGATTGAGGTCTGCTGATGTGGGAGTCGAGTATCCAGTTGTAGAGGGAGGTAGGAGGCCCAGGTTTTGAAACGATGATGAGTTTGGATGTAATGATTGTGTTGAACGCCGAGCTGCAGTCAATGACCAGCAACCTGATGTATGAGTTCCTCTTGTCCAGATGGCCCAGAGCAAAGTGAAGAGCCAGAGAAATCACACCTTTTGTCAACAGTGGAGCGGATCCAGGTCATCTCTGAGGCAGGAGTTGTTTCGTGCCATAACCAACCTCTCAAAGCACTTCATTACAGTTGATGTAAGTGCCACTGGACGGTAGTCATTGAGGCAGATCACCACGCTGTTCTTGGGCACAGGTACAATAGATGCTTTTTTTTGAAACAGGTGGGAACCTCAGACCACAGAAGCGAGAGGTTGAATATGTCTGTAAATACTCCAGCCAGTTGGTCCACACACATCTTTATTACTTGGCCAGGTCCAGACGCCTTTCATGGATTCACCCTCTTGAAGGATGCCCGGACGTCAGCCTCAGAGACTGAAATTACAGAGTCATCCAGAGAAATGGGCGCTCAAGGACAGGTGGGGTGGTCTTCCAAAAGTTCCTTCCAGCAAATATTGACTGCCTCTCTGTCCTTGGGAAGTTCACCTCCATTCCTGGTCTTCAGCAGAGTGGGGCCATGGATCAGGGCACTGAAGAACCCTCGTATCATAAGTTTTAGCAAGTTGTTTGGCTATTTTACATTATCACTCACTGTCAAAATTTTCCCCGGTATCTCAGTTGTGTATTATGTAAGCAAATGGATAAGAGGAAACTCTCAGATGAATTCTTTTGAGATAAACAAAGCAAGACATTGTAGTCTTTGGTTCTGTGAAAATGACATAGCACATTAATTGATAAGAATGGATAACTCAACAGATACCCTAAATTGTCTTACTATTCTTCTCATGATTTTCTCAGGATACTGAAAAAATATTCTGTGGATGGGGGTTATTGGAGAAGTCTTTGCATCCCGAGATAATCTTTGATCTGTTGATTTAGAGGCATATCTGTATGGAAATGGGACGGTTTGTCTTCCAGGGTGCAGATGTTTCTTCACTAATTCCTGTCTTTGCCTAATCCTCTACATAATACAAAAGGCACATGTAGCCCAGAGAGAAGTCATTCTGATCACCTTGTACTATGCGATCAGCATGATGTTTGATGATTTTGGCAAAAAGCCAATCTGTGTTTCTTTATCCCTGTGGGCAGGTTCTGCTTGGATGGAGGAGTTTGATTGATGCAGTGTCTGGATTTTTTTCAGCTGATAAACTAGTCAATGAACAATCTCAGCTTTAAAATGAAAGTCTTTACTTAGAATGAATAAAACCATATTTAGTTCCATAAAAATATAAGCGGTCTATGTTTGGCATGTTAACCAGTGTAAGATTAAAAGAATGGAATGACTCCATGTATATGGAACTTATTACATTTCAGAATTCCTGTGCAGTTTTCCAAATGTAAAGTCCCTACCAAAATTCTGCTCCTCTCTCTTCTTCCATTGTAAATTCTTGTCTCGGTATTATTTTGTTTGAACTTAAATGTTCGTGTCAATGGCAATGTAAGAACTTGATTTCAAAGATGATTTGTTTTTAACATTCTGTGCTCTAAGCAATTTAATTTCTTGTTTCTTTGATCTAATCCTACATTCTGCTTTCTTGAGATTAGGCTGAATTCATCAGATTAGATCAAATGAAATTAAAAATTAGATAAAGTGACCTGAAAAAAGATAGTTTCTGCAGAGAAATCTTTACTTGTATTTCAATATTAAGTTAACTTTAGCTCAATTCATAATGCTTCACACTTTATGCCAGTTATTATTTTTCTAAAATGGATTGTTTTTAATTCATGTTATCTTTGTTGTTGCTCCCTTTTGTTTTCAGACCAGTTTGCCATGCCCCTCTTTCATCAGATCAGATTAGGGTATACTTGCTTTAACTGTGTGTACTCACTTTGTCAGAATTTCACTTTGACATTGTTGGAAACTAAAAGAAACAGTAAAATTCTAATATAAAATGTACAAAATGTTATGGTTTCTTTCCTTTTTGTTTGCTCTACATCACCCTCCTGTGGATGTGCTCAGATTGTTACCTCATTGTGTACTTATAATGCATTGGTACATATTACAACATTGAATGTTTTTTTATTTGTGTGGGTACTTTACTTTTCTTTGCATTATGTAAATTTGAAAGTAGGAAACGTGATAGATAATTTGATCACGAATTGGTAGTGACTCAGGATCTCTTTACCAATAAATGATTTTGGATTTGAGAACATAATGCCTCTCATTATAATTATGTGTTATTGAAACTTGAGAGTCTTGCATTATGGCAACACTAATATAAAATCATGACGGCATAGATAGAGTGAGTGATCTTTTTTTCCAGGGTTGGGAAATTGAAAACTAGAGGACATAGTTTTAAGGTTAGAGGTGAAAGGTCCTGAGGGGCAACTTTTTGTTTACACAGCAGGTCGTAGATATATGGAACCAGCTACCAGAGGAAGTGGTTGAGGCAGGTACATACATTTAAGAAGTATGTGGACAGGTATATGGATGATAGGAGTTTAGAGGGATATGAGCCAAGTGCTGGGAGATGGGATTTGCTTGAATATACATCTTGGTCAGCCTGGACAAGTATGGGCTAAAGGGCCTTTTTATTAAAGGTATTTTATTAAAGCTATTTTAAATTTCTAAATAAGAATGAAACCAGATCCCAATACGTGAAGAATTTATTGGTATTTCAAGTATCTGAGTGTGCACACTGGCCCCACAAAAATATTGTAACAATTAACTTTCTGGGGGCTTCTTTGACTTTGTTCCCAGTGAAACCCACTGCAGAATGCAACAAGACTTTTCCTAGAATATCAGTGGGGCTTCTGTATATTATAGGACCTAAATTTGTACATTAAAAGTGGTCCACTGCATCAGAGGCTGGGTGCCAGATTATCCTGAGGCAAGCACCTGTAAAAGAAGTGAAAGCATCAATTTTGATGTGGTGGTGAATCTGCCAACTTCACATTGAGGTTGGTACTTCCTTGATAATGCCAATTCAATTTTCAGTTTAACTTCATATTGTGTACAGTAATTGCACTCTCAACACCCAGCTCACCAGTATTATTAAAGAGAACTGAGACAATTTTGGTGAAGGAGCATGACTTGCAGGGCACCTTATATATTTTTCCTGTACACTGCATGAAATAATTGCTAAATAAAAAATAACTAATTGAAATGTCATGGTGAGTGAAAACTATGAGAGTAAGTTGGCATTTGGAATAAATGTTGGTACATTAGATAGGTGGAAGCTAAAAGAATATTGTGTTCTTAGACATTCTATAGAAATAGAAGCAGATAGTTTGGTAAATAGAAAAAGGTGCAAGTATTTAATGAATAAATGAATGAAGAATGTGGAGTGGAATATAATTATTTTAATTTGGGGGCCAGGCTGTTGAACTGCCATGATCGTTTCTAATATAGCATATCCTGATGTCACACAAAAGTAATAGCTTAAATATACGGAAGGTGAATGGCCTTGAAAGTTAGCATTTTTTGACATTGCCTAGTTTGAATAGAACCAAGAGAAGTGTGTTGTCGTCGTCGTCATCATCATCATCATCATCATCATCATCATCATATTATTATTATTATTATTACCAATGCCATTCTAAACTCAGGTCTCACTTACATAAAATTAATGTAAGTACAGCATGAACCTGAAGTTAAGGCAATTCAAATGCTTGTGCCCTCTTGGAAAAGGGGCTCCCCAGACTCTTGGAAAAGGGGCTCCCCAGACTCTTGGAAAAGGGGCTCCCCAGACTCTTGGAAAAGGGGCTCCCCAGACTCTTGGAAAAGGGGCTCCCCAGACTCTTGGAAAAGGGGCTCCCCAGACTCTTGGAAAAGGGGCTCCCCAGACTCTTGGTTTGAAGTGAGTTCAGACCTTGACACACAATTGACATTTTACAAGTACAGTGCTGTGGAAGCCAGAAACCTTTGTGCACCATCAAACTAGTATTATGAATCTAACATGGTGATTGTTCAAAACAATAAATTAGGCACAGCTCCTGCACATTGGAACAGATTTGAATGCACCCCTGTATTTCTATGCCCATTTGTCTTATATCTGTCAACTTTACTAACAGATGTGTATGTGTATAAATTCATTGGGGAGGAAGGTGTAGCAATCCTTCATAAATGCTGTGATTTATTGCTTCTTAATTTAAAAATTGATTTTATGCACTTAGAAACGTTATACTGCTGTAGAACTATAGGACGTTCCAGCAAAGAGGTGGGCCAAACGATCTTTAAATCTTCATGACCCATCAAATCCAATCCCACTTTCTGCTAATTTCATGCACTATTAATATTCCTCAAGTAGCTCATTTTCTTTAAGATAAAAATGGATTCTGCCTTATCAGTGGTCTGTGGCAGAAAAGTCAATTTCTTCAGAATGTTTTTTTTATTCACTGTGATTACCTTAAATTAGGCCACTTGATAATATTTAGCTGACAGCTCAAAATATATATTTATTTTACTTTTATGATACTCTTCTACAATTTTTAAAGAATCCCATTAGCTCATCCTGTAACTTTCTCTGTACTGAGGAAAAAAGCCTCAGCTTCTTGATTCTGCTCATAAATATAAAATCCCCATTCTTGGTTACACTTCAGTGAATCTATGTTGCATCCTTTACTTGATAAATTGCAGTGGTAAAACAGTGTGCAAAACTGTAACCTTGGCCTTAACCAGAGTCTTGTCCAAATGCAACTATTCATTTCTCTGTGTGAAACAAAATCAAGGACTTCGGTCAGTTGGTGGTGGGGTGGGATGGGGGGGGTGGTGTAGTTCACTGCCTAATCTAACTGGGTGGTCAGGAGAAAGATTGGTGGGTGGGTTAACACAAAAGTATAGTAGGGTGGATACCTGAAGGATAAAAGGTAAGTATTGGACTATAGTTAAATCCAAGTTCAGCGCAACGTTACAAAGTCCTAGTTGTTCTGGGATTGTCCAACAGTAGTTGCTTCCTGAATCACATAGTCGAATTTCTCCATCTACACTGTCATAGGAATCACATGGATACACAACCAAGACACAGTCCCAATATGAATTTCCAAAATGAAATGAAATGATTCAGAAATGGTAATATTTGTGTTTTACCTTGTAGACTTATATTGTGCTAAAATAAAAGCAACTGTGCTTGGTTTTCTATGCGCACCATGTAGCTCACTGGTGCTGAAACCATAGATGGTTGAACCAAGAGGAGAATATGTGCAGCTGTTATCTGTGTACCTTTCATGGCTCAGGGACAAGCACTTTCTGTAAGATATAATTTTCTATATTGTATGAGTTCTACAACCTGATGGAGAAAGGGATATACTGAGTAACAATCCGTTCCTACCTTGCTCGCTCACATGCATTCTGTTGAAGTTAGTTTTTTTTGAGAAACTAAATAAAGAGAAATCGGTGCATTCAGTATATCTGTACTTTCAAAAGGCATTTGATAATATGCTATGCAAAAAGTTGTTATTTAAATTAGGGACTTGCGGGGTTTGGGAAATATACTTAACATGGAGAGGGAATTATTAACGGGTAGAAAATATGCAGAAATCAATGCATTTGAAAAAAAAACTGCAGATCTGAAACAAAAATAGAAAATTTAAGAAGCACAGCAGGTTAGGTAGCATCTGTGGCAAGACTTTAATCAGGGTCAGTGACCTAGAACATTGACTCTGTTTCTCCCTTCACAGATGCTGCCTGATTTGCTGAGTGTTTCTGGCATTTACTGTATTTGTCTCAGAAGTAAATGCATCATATTCAGGTTGGAAGGTTGTAGTTGGTAGAGTGCCATGAGCTTGGTTCTATGGCCATAACTAGTAATAAACTGGATCAATAACAATTGGAAGGACTGAATTTAGGGTAATCTAGGCTTGCCTAGATGTAAATTTGTTATATTGGAAAGTATCTATTTCACCTCCCTCACAGATTAACATATCTGGAATTTCTGAATAAATTGATGAACCTTTACGATTGGAGCAGACTGCCCAAGGAGGTCGTATTTATATTTTTCATTTTACTGTTCTGACAAAAATAATGGACCTGCCAAATAATTAAAGGAACTTATTGAGTCATGCACGTTTACTTGTATTTTGACAGGTTTTAATGGTATACTGTCATCAGTAAATTGTTTGTCCCCGCATCTCTAATTTTGTGCAATCCTGAAGATTTAAATTGATAAAAATTGAAATAAATGCCAAAAAACAATTTTTTTTGTGAAGATTACCAAAAATATTGGATATATTTAGACCTGCCATAATTCAAGTTTGCTACTGAAACAAAGCTGGGTGGGAGAGTAAGCTGTGAGGATGACGCAGAGTCTGCAAAGGAAAGGGAAATTCCATTGTGATGTTGCTACCTCTTGTGCGTAAAAGTTTTAACTCTTTGGACTTGGAAAAAGATAGGATTGCTTTTAAAATAATAAGAAAATTATTACAACTTCAAAAGCTTATACAAGAAGAGGAAAACTCTTAACCACCTCATGGCACATTGTACAGTGGAAGACCTCAATAGGATCAGGTTGTTGTGAAGTCCAGTCTTTGAAGCTTGCTTTTGATGAATTTTTAAAACATTACTATTGAGGCTGTAATTGATCTTTGGCTGTTTAAGTGCCCTTTACCGTGAAATTACATGAATTGGAAGTTTTGCTTGAATTTAAGTAAAACAAAAATTATGCATTGGTTCTGTTCTAAATGGCTAAAACTTAATTGGATAGCATTAGATAAGATATATCTTTATCAGTCACATGTACATCAAAACACAGTGAAATGCATCTTTTGCGTAGAATGTTCTGGGGGCAGCCCGCAAGTGTCGCCATGCTTCCGGCGCCAACATAGCATGCCCACAACTTCCTAACCCATACGTCTTTGGAATGTGGGAGGAAACTGGAGCACTCGGAGGAAACCCACGCAGTCACAGGGAGAACATACAAACTCCTTAGAGACAGCGGTGGGAATTGAACCTGGGTCACCGGCGCTGTAAAGAGTTATGCTGACCGCTACACTACCGTGCCTGCATTACGTAGAAAATAAAGTTTTTCCTTAGAATATGAAGCAGTCCATGCCTACATGCACATCCTAGACAACGTTAAGGCTTAGGTTGATAAGTGGTAGGCAACGTCCATGCTATACAAGTGCCAGGCAATGACTTGCTCCATCAATAGAGAGTCTATCCACCTGTCCTTGACATCCAGTGGCCTTGTTATCACAATGTCCCCACCATCAACATCTTGGAGTCCCATTTACCAGACATGCAATTGAACCAGGCACAAAGAGCAAGTCAGAGGCTGATATCCAGTGGTGAGTGACTCCTCTCCTGACACACCAAGGCCTTTTCATTAGCTGCAAGGCGCAAGTCAGGAGCGTTATGGAATGCTGGATGGGTGCAACTTCCCTGGGTGAGTGCAGCCTGAAACACACACATTTCATATATTTGAAAGATTGAGGAATTGAGGATTATGGGGAACTGGCACAGAAGAGGGGTTGAAGCCAGTGTAGATCAGCCATGATCATATTCAATGGCAGGGCAAGCTAGAGGGGCCTGGTCGCCTACTCCTGCTATTTTCTTGTGATCTTGTGTGTTCAAGATTCTTCTCTGACTCCATGGTTTTTATTGTATGAGCACTTGGCTCAGCTTTCTGTAATACTAATTATAGTTGGAAGCTTGGGATTCATAGGATAAAGCTTGGTGCAAGTGGCGCCATTGGTCCACCATGATACCATGATTATAATGGACACAATGAAACTCCTCAGAATGAATGAATGAATTATGCAGGTGTCCTGTTGTATAGTGTTAACCATCGTGATTAACTGCTTATGACTGTAGAGTATTTGAAGATTGAGAGAGTGCAAATGTTTCACAGTGAAGGACACTTAAAACAGCTAAAGATTAATTTAGGGTTCTGGTGTTGAGCTGTATTGACAAAGCTCTATGCCCACACTGTATTTTCTCTACCCTTCCTTAGCTGAGGGAAAGAAGACATTTGCCTCTGCTTGAGTTGAGAGCCTTTGTCATCATCTTGGAGTTTCCAATGGCATAATATAAACCTGGAGAAGCAGCTGATGCCTGATGTGCCCCCCTGAGATGATCAGAGGCAAAGAAGTTGACAGACACTATGATAGCCACAGCAGAGTGATCATGGCACAGCCCTGTGGTTTGAGCTCCACTTTCAGTGGCTGACAATTCTTGGAAAACATCTAATCTGCACACCTAAGTCAAGCTTAAACACTCTGAACACTTTGGCAAGGTAGCCCTCCTTGGGCTTCTTGTTTTGCTTCCTTCTGCCTCTTTTTCAAAATGGGCACTTCCCTCATCCTCACGGTCCCACGTGGCTGCAATGAAAGCCATCGTTCCTTGAACAGAAGGGCCTTCCTTGTACCTCAGATTCCTTACCTACTATGAAAGCTGCCATGTTTAGTTAATGATAGCCTTGTAAGTGATGCACTCATCTTTAAAATGAATGGAGAAAACTCAGTCCAGTCCTTGTCAATCCTCAACAAGCCTATAAAGAATCCCATTAAATATCAAAGGTTTGTGTGGGGGTTGGGTTTTCGTCCTGCTGGTAGCATGTTACTCATTTGTCTAATTGGCATGAGTTGTTCTACAAATGTGCATTCACGATTCGCGTAAGAAATTCTGAGGAAGTTGTCACCTGCGGAGCCAAAAATAGGCACTACACAACCAAATAGCGTGACCCACTATATTTGAAATAGACCCAGTTGTTAGAGAAAAATTCATTTTCATTGATTGTTCTATTAATTTATTGTCATCAAATGAATACTTATGTAATTATTATGCTTTAATTATGGGCCAGAACTTGAGATGCACTATCTGGTATGAAAACTTAAGCTGCCAGCTTGTATTTTCCACTTATAATTAAGTCACCACAGCAAGTTTCCTACGTGTCAGCAACAAATGATTCTTGTTGGGTGAAATGGATGGCTAATGCAGCTTGACTATCTAACAGTTGTTTGCTAACTTGTAATATGTTTGGAGCTCTAGAAAAAATACATTACACTTGTTGAATGGAAATTCCTATTCTATTAAAATTAAAGTTCAGAATGCTATGAGGAAAAAGAGTAAGACATGGAAATTTGTTTTAAAATGTAGAGAGCCAGCTGATTTTTTTAAAAAAGTTTCCGTTTTCTCCTTTTAAAAATTTTGCTTTTCGCAGAATAATAAAAATTTATGACATAGACGGGGACCAATTGATGCATCATGTTCATGCTGCAGTCATGAGCCATATTGCAAATTATCAGTATTAATTTATCCATTCAAGTAACAATATAAATCCTGGATATGTAAGCCGACTATTCAGCTGTGGAGGTTATTCTGCTAATAAGAACATAGAAGTAGGAGCAGGAGGAGGCCATCTGTCCTGTCGAGCCTGCTCCGCCATTCAATAAGATCATGGCTGATCTGTCCATGGACTCAGATCCACCTACCTGCCTTTTCCCCATAACCCTTAATTCCCCTACTATGCAAAAATCTATCTAACTGTGTCTTAAATATATTTAATGAGGTAGCCTCCACTGCTTCCCTGGGCAGAGAATTCCACAGATTCACTACTTTCTGGGAAAAGCAGTTACTCCTCATCTCTGTCCTAAATCTATTCCTCCGAATCTTAAGGCTATGTCCCCTAATTCTAGTCTCACCTGCCAGTGGAAACAACCTTCCTGCCTCTATCTTATCTATCCCTTCCAAAATTTTATATGTTTCTATAGGATCCCCTCTGATTCTTCTGAATTCCAGCGAGTATAGTCCCAGACGACTCAATATCTCCTCATAGGCTAATCCCCTCATCTCCAGAATCTACCTGGTGAACCTCCTCTGCACTACCTCCAAAGCCAGTGTATCTTTCCTCAAGTTAGGAGACCAGAACTGCACACAGTACTCCAAGTGGGACCTCACCAGTACACTGTACAGTTGCAGCATAACCTCCCTGCTCTTAAATCACTCTAACAATGAAGCCAACATTCCATTTGTCTTCTTGATAACCTGTTGCACCTGCAAACCAACCATTTGCGATTCATGCACAAGCACTCCCAAGTCCCACTGCACAACAGCATGCTGCAATCTTTCATCATTTAAATAATAATCTGATCTTCTATTTTTCCTTCCAAAGTGGATGACCTCGCATTTACCAACATTGTACTCCATCTGCCAGACCCTTGCCCACTCACTTAACATATCTATATCTCTCTGCAAACTCTCCACATCATCTGCACAATTTGCTTTTCCACTCAATTTAGTGTCATCAGCAAACTTAGATACACTGCACTTGATCCCCTCTTCCAAATCATTAATGTATATCGTGTACAGTTGCGGGCCCAGCACTGACCCCTGTGGCACCTTTCTCACCACTGATTGCCAACCAGAGAAATGACTATTTATCCCAACTCTCTGCCTTCTATTGGTTAACCAATCCTCTATCCATTGCTAATACATTACCCCCAACTCCATTCATCCTTACCTTATGGATAAGTCTTTTATGCGACACCTCATCGAACCCCTTCTGGAAATCCAAGTATACAACATCCACCTGTTTCCCTCTATCCACTGCACTCATTATATCCTCAAAGAACTCCAATAAGTTTGTCAAACAGGACCTGCCCTTCCTGAATCCATGCTGTGTCTGCCTGATGGAACTATTTCTATCCAGTTGTCTCACTATTTCTTCCTTAATGATAGCTTCAAGCATTTTCCTGACTACAGACGTTAAGCTAACTGGCTTATAGTTACCTGCCTTTTGCTTATATCCTTTTTTAAACAGTGGCGTGACATTCGCTGTCTTCCAATCTGCTGGGACCTGCCCAGAGTCCAGAGAATTTTGATAAATTGTCGCAAGTGCATCTACTATAACCTCTGCCATTTTTTTCAGTACCCTGGAATGCATCCCATCAAGATCAGGGGACTTGTCTACCTTTAGGCCCACTAGTTTGCTCATCACTACCTCTTTAATGACAACGATTGTCTCGAGGTCTTCACCTCCCATCACATCCATAACATCTCTATTTGGCATATTAGACATGTCCTCCACTGTGAAGACCAACATAACATAGTCGTTCAAGGCTTCGACCATTTCCACATTACCCAATATTAGAACATAGAACATTACAGCACAGTACAGGCCCTCTGGTCCACGATGTTGTGCCGACATTTTATCCTGCTCTAAGATCTATCTAACCCTTCCCTCCCACATAGCCCTCCATTTTTCTATCATTCATGTGTCTATCTAAGAGTCTCTTAAATGTCCCTAATGTATTTTCCCCCACAACCTCTGCCGGCAGTGCGTTCCACACACTCACCACTCTCTGTGTATTTAAATAAAAACCTTACCTCTGACATCCCCCTTGTATCTTCCTCCAATCACCTTAAAATTATGCCCCCTCGTGTTAGCCATTTTCGCCCTGGGAAAAAGTCTCTGATTGTCCACTCAATCTATGCCTCTTATCATCTTGTACACCACTATCAAGTCACCTCTCATCCTCCTCCTCTCCAAAGAGAAAAGACCTAGCTCACTCAACCTATCCTCATAAGCCATGCTATCCAATCCAGGCAGTGTCCTGGTAAATCTGCTGTGCACCCTCTCTAAAGCTTCCACATCCTTCTTGTAATGAGGCAACCAGATCTGAACACAATACTCCAAGTGTGGTCTAACCAGAGTTCTATAGAGCTGCAACATTACCTCGTGGCTCTTGAACTCAGTACCTTGTCACGAACCAGCAACAAAAGAAACACACTGAGCATGATTCAGTGTTAAAAACTATTTTATTAATCACTACTTATGATAATACGTAAAATAAAAGTAAAGATGTTAGTATGTTAGAATTCAAAAATGTTAAACCTTGAACGTTAACCCCTGAAACTAAACTCTTTGTGTGTGTGTGTGTGTGACAAAGTCCAAAACTCCCAGTTCAGGAATGGTTCTTAAAGTTCAGTTCCGCAAGCCATAAGGTGAAACATGAGCAAGGGCTTCTTCAACAACCACCGTTGTCAGAAGATAAGACGTAGATGTAGGGAAACATAGAGAGTAAATACGAAATCCAAATGTTCCACGATGGAACCCAAACGACACTCCAGTGTTTACTCGGTAGTGACTTCCTCACACCGAAAAGCATCCGAATCGTGGTCGTCCACACATAAATACCTGTTTCCTTCTACAGGTCAGCAATAAAGTGAACTCCACCGGATTACTTCCAACTTCCATACATGGATTTCAGTGGCAGACACAGTTATAGTTTCTCATCCATCGATAGAGAAAACAAGCAGGCTGGTGTCTCTCTCCCTTCTCTCTCTCTCTCCTTCTTCTTCTTCAGCCACGTCATTACGTCCTTTATCTTCTATTGACGTAAGCACGCCCCACACACACATACACACACACTCTCTATCTTAAAGGGACTTTCACTGAGTCCATAACAACCTTGACTAATGAAGGCCAACACACCATACATCTTCTTAAGAACCCTATCGACCTGCACGGCAACCTTGAGGGATCTATGGGCGTGGATGCCAAGATCTTTCTGTTTCTCCACACTGCTAAGAATCGTGCCATTAACCTTATATTCTGCCTTCAAATTCGATCTCCCGAAATGTATCATTTCACACTTATCCAGGTTGAACTCCATCTGCCACTTCTCAGCCCAGCTCTACATTCCATCAATATCCTGTTGTAATCTACAGCAACCTTCTACACTATCCACAACACCACCAACCTTTGTATCATCAGCAGACTTACTAACCCACCCTTCCACATCCTCATCCAAGTCAATTACAAAAATCACAAAGAGCAGGGGTCCCAGAACAGATCCCTGCGGAACACCACTGGTCACTGACCTCCAGGCAGAATACATTCCATCTACCACCACCTCTGTCTTCTATGGGCAAGCCAATTCTGAATCCACACAGCCAAGTTTCCCTGGATCCCGTGCCTCCCAAGTTTCTGAATGAATTAATTCCCCCTTCTCATCTTCCAAGGGACCTATGTTCATTTTAGTTGTCCTTTTTGGCTACATATAATTATAAAAACTTTTACTATCTGTTTTTATATTTTGTGCTAATTTATTTTCATCTATCTACCCTTTCCTTATTGCTTGCTTAGTGGTTCTGTTGCTTTTTAAGTTTTCCCAAACTTCCAGTTTCCACTACTCGTAGCAATGTTGTGTGCATGAGCTTTTAGCTTGAAGCTGCCGTTTATTTCCTTAGTTATCCAAGGCTGGCTCTCCCCACCCATACTTTCCTTGCTTTTGACTGGGATATATCTTTGTTGAACACTGTGAAAGATCTCTTTGAAAGTCTTCCACTGTTCCTCAACTGTCCCACCATATAGCCTGTGTTCCCAGTCTACGCTAGCCAGCTCCTCCCTCATCCCATTGTAGTCTCCCTTGTTTAGGCATAATACATTGGTTTTAGATTGAACTATTGCACCCTCCATTTGTATGAGAAATTCAATCATACTATGGTCACTCTTTCAAAGAGGATCCCTAACTGCTCTTTATTTAAATGATAGCTTATCTTTACCTCTACTTTTGTTTTGCCAGTTTTTTTAATGTTATTATCATGCAAAAACTTGTATCCACAGCCTTTTGGTGGATCAAGAAGGAAGGAATAGTAGAGAAGGTGATGTGGGGACACTTCCAGGTTTTAATTTTATCTATCTTAATTATCAACAAATTAGCTTTTAGTAATCTGGGATCTAGGAAAGTAATGGTGCTAGTAAAGATGCATTATCAGTGGGGCAGCACAGTGGGCCGGAGAATGTTTTTCTTGGGGACCTACCACTGCAAAACTCAGTCCTCGTGCTACTGAACAGGCCTTCACAGAGGGAGCTATCTTTCTTGTGTGTACTTCAACCTTGTGGAGCGTACAATCTGGAATCATGTCATCATGGGAATGGCCAGAGGAGGGTTGAATTTATGATGTAGGTTAGGCATAAAGGCCAAGAATCATTTGGGGGATTGGCATTTGGCATGTGGTGATGGGTGGAGGAGGTGCAGGGGGGTCACTGGCTCGGTTCTGCAGAGAGGTTGGTGGTCAGGAGTTGGTAGAGTGACTAGCAACGTGAATCTCTACAGAGATGCCATTAGGCCAGGATATCGGTCAGACACTGAGTGATTCGAATCAGCTGGGTTTGGGGGCAGGTCAGTAATCAAGACAGGCATCAGCAAAATAGCAGTCAGGTTATTAGTGTGTTGGACCAGCAGTCAAGGTAGTGTTTGCTTTTTCCGCAGATCCATGACTGGGTGTCTTTAGCAGTGGAGGTGGGGGTTGGTGAAGATTGGAGTTGTATCTTGGGTGCTGAGTAGCAGTGTTGGATGGGGGGAAAGAGCTGTCAAGGTATATTTCTTAAAATGGACCTACTGAAGGCAGATTCCTAGCACAGGACTGCATGGATTGAAGTCTGCTCAGTAAGATCCCCCAAGCAGGCCTCGCAAGATGTGTGGACACTTAACTGCTCTTTCTTGAATGACCTCTGCTATACGTGGGCCAGCACTGTGTGGTTGAAAGTCCTGGAAGTGGCATCATTCATCCATGAGATGCCACTGGGCATAACCAGGCAATTCCACACATGGAAGACCCAGAAGGAAAATGATGGGCTTAATGTAAATCATGGAAAGCCCATGATTTGTATTGAAATTGAATCGTGCAGTACAAAGATCTGGTGCTATGCAATTCAATTTCTAGCCATGTTTCTCTGACTGACAATTTGCTTGTAGATCAGAATTGGAGGAAAAAAATCCTATTATCTTCTATGTCTGGATGTCTTGCTCTGCCCTGCAGCTTTTTATGGCTACTTGACGCCAACAGCTCCTGCAATAAACCATTCTTGAAACGTACCCAAAAAGGAATGATGAGAAAAGCAATTTAACATAAGTTTCCTGATTTTGCTCCTAATTTGCCCTGTGCTAATTGTATGATTATATCTCCTTATTCCCCATGCTACCAGAAAAAATGGATTCCTATCCATCTTGTCTGATCTGTTTATCATTTTTAAAGACATCAATTGGAACATTCCTCAGATTTCTAAATTCTAGTGAAAATAATCCAACTATTCAACTCTCATGAATCTATGTTCTGTCTTCTCCAGGGTCAGCAATTCTTCCATAGGGTCATAGAGTTGTGCAACACAGAAAATGGGCCCTTCAGTCCACCACACCCATGCCAACCTTTTTGTCCATCTACACTCATCCTATTTGCCCACATTAGGATCGTATCTTTCAATGCCTTTCCTATTCAAGTGTCTTGTCTTTCCGGAGATTTGACTGAGACACTGTACAACTGAAACATAATTGCCTCATTTCTGAATTCCAATCCTCTTGTGATGAAAGCCAGTAATACATTCAATTTTTTATCCTACTTGAAAAAAAGGAATCTAGTGGATTGCGTACAGACTTGAATGCAGTATTTAAAAAGATGAAGTCCCTAAATTTACAGATTATACTGAATTAGGAGAGATGGCAAACAACAGAGAACAGTCTGATTTAAATAGAGAGGATCTGTGTAAATTGGCAAGTCAGGCTGAACAGCACATCCAGAGACTGAGGGGACTGCAGATAAGGAAGAATAAGGGCTTGATTAACTAATCTAACTCATGGTTAACTTCATTGTCTTTCTCATAATCTTTTCAGATACTTTTCAAGAATGTCTTTTACAGGAGCAGCTGGCATCATACAACCAGTCAAGGCAGAGAAACATGAAAATACAGAAAATAAGAGCAGAAGGAGGCCATTCAGCCCTTCAGCCATCTCCACTGTTCAGCACAGTAATGGCTGATCATCTACTTCATACCCTGTTCCTGCTTTCTCCCCATACCTCTTTATCTTTAGCATCAAGAAATATATCTTCCTTTTTGAATATATACAATGGCTTGGCCTCCACAGCCTTCTGTGGTACAGATTTCCACAGGCTCGCTGCCCTCTTAATGAAGAAATTTCTCCTGATCTCAGTTCTGAAAGGCATACTCTGTATCCTGAAGCTTTGATCCCTGATTCTGGACTCTCCAGCCATTAGGAAGACCCTTGCTGTATCCAGTCTATCTAGTCCTTTTAGAATTTAGTAGGATTCAGTGGGATTCCTCCTTATTCTTCTGTACACCAGTAAATATAGGCCTGACTGATCCATTCTCACCACATATTCGACATGATCATCACAGGAACCAATCTAGCAAACCTTTGTTGTATTTCCTCCATGGCAATAACATCCTTAGTAAGATAAAGAGACCAAAACAGCAGGAAAAAATCTCCAGAAGGGGTCTTGCTAAGGAATATAATGGTTGCAGCAAGACATCCCTGCTGCTATACACAAGTACTCTAGCAATGAAAGCCAACATATCATTTGCTTTCCTCACTGCTCACTGCACTTGAATGCATGCTTTCAGCAACCGGTGTACTAGGACAGCCAGGTCTTATTGTACTTTCCCTTTTCCCAATCTATCATCAATCAGATAATAATCTTCCTTTCTGCTTTTAGAACCAAAGGTGATCACCTCACAATTATCCAAATTAAACTGCATCTGCCAATCATTTGCCCACTCACCTAACTTGTCTAAATCACATTAAAGCCTCTTTGTATCCTCCTCATTACACCTCAGCTTTGCATCATCAGCAAACTTAGAATAGTTCCACTTAGTTTCCACATCCAGATATCTGATGTATATTGTGGATAGTTGGGCCCAAGCACTGATCCCTGCAGCACCCCACAAGTCACTGCCTGCCATCTGGAAAAAGATTAATTTATTTCTACTGCCTTGCATTATTCCTTCTCAAAGTGTGTGCCTCCTAGTATTTGCTTGCTGCAGTTTAAACTTGCTTTATTTCAGGAGCTATCAGTTGACATGATTTCTTGCCTGAACACATCAGTTTCAACTTAATCTGTAGGGATGAGTGCATGATGACAACTCACAGCACATCTGCAAGTTTTCTGCATGTTGACAGCATAGTTTTTTTTAGATTCTTGGTGTGGCATCTTCTCCAGCTAAGAGAGTTTACAATTAGAGCTGGCAAATTATCTTTGGTACTATTGGTTACACCCTGGATTTTGGGAAGAACAATAAAACTTTTAGTTCTACTGCAACAAAGATGATGAATTTGGGATTGTTTTTTTCATATTATAATGGAGATATCGGAGAGAAATTAAACTGTGTGTTGATAAGACAAGACGATAAATCTATTTAACAGCAATAATTAAATTAAACTACTCTGCACTGCATAATTGTAAGATTTGCAAATCCTAAGAATTGAAAATCTTAAATGGGTGGAAAGGAATTGATGATAGGAATGAGAGCGGGAATTATGTTTGGGGTTTGGTTCCCAAAAATTTTATTGGCCAAGGAGTGGTGAGTTAAGTAGAGCAAACAAACCAAGAGGCACTCAGGTCAAGCCAGCAGTTCAGAGTTCAAGCAAGCTTGTTGAAGTGAATTAGTTAATTATGCTTTTCCCGTATAGTATAAACATATATCACTAAGTTCTATCCTCAGTAGGTAACTAATGTTATTTTTTTAAGTGTGGAAAAGGAATTGAAGAAAATTTTGATTCGGTCTTATTTATCCCTCCTGAGTTAAGGACACAATATTGCCTTGACATGGCTGTCTTCCAGTGGAGGTCACTGAATTATTGTACCCATCTGCATGCCATGCTATCCATTGTGTTTAATAGTAAATACTCACCAAAGAGCTCATCAGTGTGGTCCACTCACATATAAAACTGGTGTTTCTTTATGTTAATGCATTGCATTTTAATAAATAAATCTTATGACATGCAATGTATAGTATTTAATAAAAGAGTTGATTGGCAATGTAATCTCTTGTAGGATTCCAAAATTTCAGAACCATTTGCAGTATATCATTGAAGTATATCACCAGATTATCTATTCTATAAATAAATTGATAAATTTATTAACCATCTGTTTAGACTGATTGATTGGATTCTTCTGATGAGAGTGGAAAATGTGCTTAAATGTTTATGAGCAACAAAGAGGATAGTTTTCTGGACCTTTGCAGCTGACATATGCAAGCAACATGGAATTTTCCTTTTTTGATAAAGTATTAACGAAAGAACTGCCAGTCCCAAACTTTATATTAAATTCCTACTTTTGAAAAACTGGCAGGATTATGGTTGATTATTTCTAAAGAAACACTGTATCATGGCTTAAACAGTTACAGACTTTGAAGCCTTTCTTCTCACATTCTGATTTTTCATGTGACTCTGAGGATTGAATTAGCATTATGTAAATTGCACGTTAACTTATTTTTAGAGCACCTTGCATTCACAGTAGTAGGCAGAATGCTGCCTGACATGAGTATATGCAAATGCAACATTTGCACCATATGTTGCTTTCCAGGGTTGACATTTATGTAATGTATGTTGGAAACTTTTTGAACATCCCAGATTTTATGAGGTCAGAGGTTTTTTAAAAGTTATTTTTATCCATGAGTGTATCATGTGGCCTGCATGTCAGCACCATATGTTGTAAAGCAGTCATAGGATCCATGGAAAATATCACATTCCAAACAGATCATAACCAAGCTCAGCACAAGCTGGGTGAATAGTTCATTCCTCATTCAGGACTGTTCCTTAAAACATGTATATGATTAAAAATCTAATGACAAACAAAAGGTCACCTTAGTTGCTCATTAATTAATGATCTTGAGGAAACTGTTACTAGCTTCCTGCTAAGTTCCAATAATCTTCAGTAATAGAAAAACAAGAAGATTAAATATATTGTAGTTTCTGTGAGGTCAGTAAAGTGAGCAGAGCTCTGGGGAATGAATGTAAATGTAAAATCACCAATTTGTCATCACTATTAGCTATTCTAAATAAATCAGCAGCATAGCAAATTTATTTAATAATTGGTAGGTTATATCAGGATAGTTTTGCATATCCACTTAAAATAATGCTTTCAACCACTAAGATCACAAAAAGGTAAAAGCAGCTTTGTCAACTTGATCCATTGTTAATTTGCATTGTTTTTCTTACTATAAATATAGAAGTTCCTATTGCAAAACATTTTCATTCATGCCATCAGCTGCCATTCTGTTTATCATTGTCCATTCACACTGTAATCAGCCAAAAGGTTGCATTGAAGTTTACCATGTTAATCAGATGATTTTGTTTTTGTATTCCTTACCCATCAATGAAGTTTAAAAAAACTACTGTGGGGATCTTGAATTTTCAGTCAGATTTTGTTTAGTATTCAAATTTTGGAAATATAGATGAGCCATACATAGACACATCCAAAAGGATTCAGGGTAAGATGATAAAGCTGTTACAAAAACATAAGGCTACCTGGGGTAATTTCAAAGGCAATTTGTGCACCCACTTCAATAAAGATGTTAAGGCCTGAGAAGGGAGGTTTACCAGGATGATATTAGTACTGAAGGAGTTCAGTGATGATGATGAATTGTTCTCCATGTAAAAGATAAGCTTAAGAGTTAGCCCAACAAATTTCAAAAGTGCCTCACAGTTCTAGCATTATTTTTCTCTCTCTTTCTGCAGTCTTCATCCTTCCAATTTCCTCCACACACATCATTTGCGATTAACAAACCTTCCACCACCTTTCTTCAGCTGGCAGCACTACAATTTGCATCACAATCTTTCTTGGTCCCTGCCTTATCACAGACATTTCCTTTGTTCTCTCCACCCTTCCCCCTTTGCTGTGATTTAAAGTGAGTTTGATTTCTAACATTTCCCAGTTCTGATGAAAAGTAAACAATCTGAAATATTAACTCTGCTGCTCTCTCCACAGATGTTACTTCACCTGTTGAGTATCTCCAGCATTGTCAAATAGGGTCATAGCACAATAAGCACAATAAACAGCACAATAACAGGCCATTCAGCCCACTGAATCTGCACCAACCATCAAGCACCTATTTACACTTATGCTATACTCATTTTATTCTCTCCACATCCACATCAACTGCCTCCAAATTCTACCACTTACTACATATAGGGCAAGCTATGCACAGAGAGCAGCAGAGGTCAGGATCAAACCCGGTTCACTGGAGCTGTGAGGCAGCAGTTCTATCAGCTGCGCACTGTGCCACCTGTCTGTTTTTTATCTCTAGACCACCCCTTTATTTCTAAACTGTCAGAATGGAGTACAGGATGAACAGAAATTATCCCACTCCGTACAACTATGGACTAATTTTTGTATTTAATGTTGGCATCAAATTTTCATGTATGATGCATAAAATACTATTAATCATAAATAAGTCTGTCAGTAGATGTGGGCAAAAAAATGGAATAGAAGTTGATTGTAGTTAATTTAATTTTATCTGCAGAGTGTTGGCTACCTGTGCAGTAGAACCCATGACCTCCACTATCTAAAAGTGTTAAGAGGTGCAAGGAAATGCCACCACTTATGAATTCTCCTCATACCATGCTGACTTGGAAATACTGTATATTGTTGTTTGCTCATCACTGCTGGGATCAAATACTGGATCTCCCAATCCAACAATGATGTAGGGGTACTGAATGAGTAGCTGGGTTACATAGATAAGGAAGTTTTCAGTTTTGATCTACATTTTGTGCTGTTTATTGCTGTTGGGATGTGGAAGGAGAAATTAGCCAAAAAGTGGAATAAATTTCCTTTCACAATCGTCAGAGATTTCAAAGCATTTCACACCTGATGACGTTCTTTTGAAATGGAAGTCAATTTGTGCACAATGAAATCCTTCAAATAACAATGAATTAAACGATCAGTTAGTGTAACACTATTACAGCGCCAGTGACCTGGGTTCAATTCCGGCTTCTGTCTGTAAGGAATTTGTACGTTCTCCCCGTGTCTGCGTGGGTTTCTTCCGGATGCTCCGGTTTCCTCCCACATTCCAAAGACGTATGGGTCAGGAAGTTGTGGGCGTGCTACGTTGGCACCGGAAGCATGGTGACACTTGCAGGCTGCCCCCAGAACACTCTACGCAAAAGATGTATTTCACTGTGTGTTTCAATGTACATGTGACTAATAAAGATATCTTACCTTACCTTATCTTTCAGAGATGTGAACCAGGATTTTATACAAGGTAGAAGTCCTCTTTGGCCTTGTACAAAGCTTCTGTCATCTTATACTTTAAATTGACCAAGTCCTGCCCACCACGTCTCAGGCAGGGACAGTAAGGGTTATGTCAAAGCATCTCTAGTTCCTGAACTATGATACAGAACCACCTTGTCTGTCGTTATCATGGGAAGAGATTAACAAGCGGATAGAGGAAAAGATTCAAAGATGTGCTCAAAGCTTCCACAAAAGAAATGCAACATCTCCACTAACTCTTGTAAAATACTGACCCATGACCACTCAAAATGCAGAAGAAGAATCTTAATTGGTTGTACAATGCTTGAGTTGCAAAAGATGCTATGTACTTTGAACACTACACTGTAGTGTAGCCAGTTCATATTTCTGTAATACTACCTTCCCTTCAGCCTAAATCTGATATTTGATTCATTTCAACTGTAGTGGTGTGAAATTGAAATTAAATACAGTGAGATTTAAAATAATGTTATTTTTGCTTGTCCCATGGATTAGATCCAGCTGCTTAAACCTTGAATGACTGTAGGCATTTTATGGCATAGAAACTTGTGTTTAAAAAAAACTGTTGGAAGCTGGAGAATTCTGTTTATAACAAAAGTATAAGTTACCGTTCAGTGTCAGGGGTGACATTTTTTTGCTGCCTTAATTTCACATCATCACTTTCAATGAATGGGGATGGTAATGATAGCCTTGAATCTTTCCGCAAAGACCCACAGATCTACCAATAGTCATTGGATCAAAAATATAAAGCAATATTTGTAAAATGTAATCTTGCAATAATCATCCACCTGCAACTTCATAATTTGTATTATCACTCCACCAGTTTTTGTTTGATTTATACTAGATAATTTGGCATCTAATTGATGCTATTTCTTACTATCTAGTTACAATGGAAATTATTTTTGCAATATTACTGTGGTTTTATGACATTGAAAACATAGTAAGATTGTCTATGTCAGCCACGTCGAGCACAAATGTACATACAGTATGCCGGAAGAAAGTTTTCCCTATTGTTTATATTTTCTCTTCTAAAGACCAGGCACACTACTTAAACAGAAGGGCAGATAGAGAAGTACTGCCAACTGCTGGAAACATTAGGTAGAATCTTTTCCAGAATGCTTTAAGCACCAAATAGCCTCCAAGGCGACTGAAGTGGGTACTTAAGATGGAAGACCTGTTTAATTTCCATGTAGAGCAAGATGCCAGCTTGGCAAAGGAGTTGAACGTTGCACAGGAGCAACTACCCTGAGGATCATGAAGGAGCATGCTTAAGTGCCCTGTTTCAACAATGACCAGTTGATTTGGAGTGAATAAATTGTTCCATATGATTTAAAGCAAAGATGCACCTTATCATGTTGTACGTTGCTGCTGGGAGAACTTTTGAAATGAATCTGAGAAATTTTATTTCTGCTGCATAAAATTGTGTGGGTAAACAAGGGAGCCATTTTATAAACAGCAAAGAAGTAATTGACTGGTTTTTGGATGTGTTAACTGAGGTTTAAGTATTGGCCAGAGCGCCAGGGGAAACCTCTATGGTGATGTCAGATCTTTTATATAATTTTTTGGCTTGATAAACTAATCGTGTTTGCACAGGCAATGTATAAAATGCAAATAAATATAGTTGCTTTGAGGCCAATGTGAATGTTTGTAAATAAGCTTGTTGTGAAGGAACTTGTGAAATAAGGCCATCATGGGAAGAAAAATTAATAACTGTTGTAGAGCTATCTCACCACATATGAAGTATATCAAATAAATTGACAAACATGTAGAGGAAGCCAGAATAACTGATAAAATAATGTGATGCATGTGATGAATTTCAGCTGTTGCAGGAAATACACATTTCCTATGCTTGATTCTGCATAATATATGATTAATGCAGTATAAAAATTAAACCATCCAATGGTATAGGAAATGTGTATTTATTCTTAAATATGTTAGCACAAAATTAGATGCTGTTCAGTTTTATTGAGACATAATATGAATAAAAACAAGAATTGAAAATTGTATTATACAGACATTCTTCAAGCAACAAAACCTACAGTTAAGTTTGTTCCTATTGGTCACTGTAGCATTGATTATGCTATAAACATGTTATAAGTATCAGGACATTAAGTTTTTTTTTACAAAATTCTCCTTTGAACATACAATAAGTACTTTAACAGAATGGCAATACTTTCTAAAACAACAAAACTGCTGAAATAGAAAATAGACTTCACGTTGTAAATTCTTGAGCATAATCATAATGTCTGTTGTAAGATTTAAGTTGCTAATCTACACATATCTATGCATAAATGAGTGCAAAATGGCTAACAGTTTGAAAGTGAAATATCTTCTGAAATACTGGGTCTTAACTGCTGAAGGGTATTCTTGTAAATCTTGTTGAACACTTCTGTTCCTATCAGTTAATGTTGTCTATTTTAAATAAAACCTCACCAAAATGGTCCTAAAAGATTTTACATTTAACCAAAGCTTTATCATTTCCTTCACCAATACACTTGCATCTTTCCAAGTTCACACTAGTAATGTGCACCTGAGGTAATGCAGCCATCAAATCTGATTTTATGTCACTTTGATATAAAGTCTGGCTGTTAAGAGAAGGCTGTGTTTCTGACTATTTCCAGTCATTGCTATTGTAAATATTTTGAGTGTTCACAGAAACATCTACTTTCACAAAACATTTTGAAAAATTCTTTCTGGATGTCAAATAATCTAACTCATAAAGGTGTACTATGGCCTCTATTTACTGCGTTTAGAGTCAGTTGGGACTAGTTTTCCTTGATCTGCTTCGCATTTACAAAAACGTGGTACTATAACCACTTCCTCAGAGATTCCTCACATTGGGAACAAGCAGATAATTTAACATGCTACAATTCACAGTCAACAATTATAATGGAAAAAATTACATAACCCATGTATGTGTGTGTATAACAAAGTACTGATGCACTTGCATAACACACACACACACATATGCACATAAAACATAGTTTTACTGGAGATATTTATAGTCTCTAATCTCTGGGTTTTGATGACTGTAGACTGACCAAGTGTTATAATAGTCCACCAACTTATTGTAGGCATATTAATTATTCATGCAGTACTGACAAGACCAAATAAACAATTTGTTCTTTTCAGTTCAGTGCTGTATTTCCTTGGCAACCCTGGCCTCACCCTATCAGAGTTATTCCCATTCTCCTGTCCATATCTCCCCACCCTCTCTGCATCTTACCACTAACTTGTTTTCTCTCTTTCCCAGTTCTAACAAAGTGGCCAGGTCTTGACATTAACTGTTTCTCTTTCCACAGATGCAAAGTGGCTTGCTGAATGTTTCTAGCATTTTCTGTTTTCATTTCAGATTTCCAGCATCAGCATTTTTTAAAATTTTCAATAGGTCTTGAGTTTTGTTAAAACAACAAAAGTGGCTTTCACGTATGTAGAATAGCTTCATTGCCTCATTGCAAAAATATTTATTTTTGAAACTTATATCCCCCAGTGCCATTCTATAAAGAGTTGGTATTTAGTAATGACATTACTATGAAGATTACAGATTATTTTTTGCAAAATAGTCCAAATAAATGACCATTAAAATCCAGAGCCCTTAAAAACTCTAATTTCAAAAAGGAACTATACCAGGAATTTAAAAAAGAATCACTTTTTTTTTAAATATATCATCATGAGATTTTTAACAAGTCAAAAGTTGAAAACTAATTTTTTTAAAAAAAGCTTTTCCTGAACTCAGGACATTCCAAAAGGCATCACAGGCATTGAAGTAGTTTTGAACTCTCTCTTCAGTTCAGTAAAGCAGTTCTTTAGATTTGAGGATGGCTTGATTCACTACCACTTCTGTGGGCTCTAATGTGGCTGATTAGGCCGATATGGGAGGCACAGCCTCTGCCACAGATGGGGCAGGAGCTGTTTGATGGTATAGTTAAATTCTGCATTCCTTCCACAATTTTCACACATCCTATGTCAAAGAGACTTCAGATGCACAGTGTCTTCCAGGATGTTCCTTCTCCATTTTGTGTGGTTACAGGCCAAGGATTCCCATGAGTCGATGAGAGTTTTAAATTTTTTCAAGTAGGCTGAGGTTATCCTCGAAACAGTCTCTCTGCACTCCTGGAAATGTCTTGACATGACGGAGCTCAGGATAGAAGGACTGATTTGGAAATTTGGTTCAGCGATACAGATGAGGTAGCCTGCTTGTTGGAGCTAGCTGAGTAAATTAAGAGTTATGATGTTTGGGATATTAGTCTAGGAGAGGATGCTATCATTGGTTCATATATCCTTTCATCAGATTTGGAAGTTTTATGGAGACAGTCTTGGTGGTATTGCTGCTGTGGTTTGAAGTGCCTGCTCTCTGTCACCAAATGGCTCCACATCACCAAAGCATTCAGAGGGTGGGGATATTATCCAGCAGCCACAAGCTTAGTGCTGATTTTAAGGTTTTGATCTTCAAACAATCTTCTCAGATGGCCAAGGGCTATGGTACCAAAGTAAAGGCCACGGTAAACTTCACCACCAATGCTTTCCTTTGCAGGGAGGTGACTTATGAGATACCGAAAGTGATTCTGTATTGTTCAGGAGTGGTGTTGTACAGCAGAGGCAAGTTGCTAGAGGACCTTTTGATGGATGTTTGGTGCAAGGCAGCATGGGAACTGGGGCTCCACAGATGGACAGGTGAATGGCAAACATCATCTGTGAATCATATGCAATCAATGGTGCCTTTTAAAAAGCACCAGTTTGAGCAGCTGGACCTGCCATTTCCCTCATTTTTCATTTCTTTCACCAGAGCCAGATGGTGAACCATCAAGATTTTAGATGGTGAGCCTGATGCCGATCCATGGGGATTTCTGAATAGTTGGATCATGGATTATCAGAGCTGGACTGCAATAATGAAAGATTGCTTTTTGAAATGAAGTGAAATATACAGTGGAGTTCCCCAGTGGTCCTTAATCGGACCACTTCTTTCCTTTGATTGCGTATATAACTGATTTGGACTAGGATGAGCAGGCACAATTTCTAAATTTGCAGATGTCATGAAACTTGCAGATGTAGTGAGCTGAGACTGTTGTAATACACTACAAAGAGATAGACAAGCAGGTGGGATGGATGGATAGGTTGCAGATAAAATTCAATGGTGAGAAATGTGAATTTCTACTCCTTGGTAGGGAAGAATGAGAAGAGCAACATAGACCATATCACACAATTCTAAAGTGGGCACAAGAACAGAGAGATCTGGTGTCCATGTATATAGTTTGTTGCAAATGGCAGAGCAGGTTGAGAAACTGATTTGAAAAGAATACAGGATCATGGCCTTTACAAGTAGAGGTATAGAGGGCAAGAGCAAGAGCAAGGAAGTCAAAATGAATATATGACACACTAGTTCGACCACAACTGGACCATTGTGGCCAGTTCTGGGTGCCACACTTTAGGGGAAGATATATTCAGCCTTTGGAAAAGGTGCAGAAATGACTTGCCAAAATGATTCCAGAAATGAAGGAGTTTAATCGTATGGATAGACTCAAGAAGCTGGTGATGTTCTCCTTGGAAAAGAGGATGTTGCAAGAAGATCCAATAGAAATATTTAAAATCATGAAGGGTATACACAAAGAAAAACTGTTCCCATTGGCAGATAGGCCAAGAGCTAGGAGCCATAGAACCAAAAGTAACATGAGGAAAATTGGTTTTACGCAGTAAATGGTAAGGTCTGGAATACTAAAGATGGTAATGGAGGCAGAATCACCTGTTGTATTCCAAAGGGGGCTAGATAAGTACTTGAAAGAATTGCAAGGCTTTGGAGAGAGACCAGGCAAGTGGGACTAACTGGATTATCTTTACGAAAAATCTGTCTGGATTCATCAAGCTGAATGTCCTCCTCCTTACCGTGATCATTCTGGGATTCTATTTTTTATTCTCTTGGAGTTTCTAATCCAAGAGTGGCTTTTGTTGATCATCTATTAACTCCTGGATCCTGTGGTCATTCTCAACAAGCCAGTTTGTGTGTTTTCTGGCAGAGTAGCCAAGAGACTCTTCATAAGTGTTAATTATGGTCGACTTCAGGGCAGACCAGCCACTGTGAACACTTTGCAGTTGCTGTTGGTTGAAAATCATCAGGGTGTTTGTGAGATGCTGACTGATAAGAGGTTTCTTTGTGGGCTTCTTGAGATTTCATCATTGATTTTCTTGCAGCAAAGTTTCTATTGTCAAGGTTATTTTGGGAAGGCTGAATGAAATCATATTATGGATTAGGCAGTGGTTGTTTCAGTCAATCCAATATGTGAACAGGAAGGTCCTATAAATTCCAATACGATGTTGGTTAAAGGATAAATCTTGGCAACTCTTCAGCTTTTCTTCAAAATAGAGATTTTTATATCAGCCTAAGAGATCAGATGGAATGTTGATTTAATGTTCCAGCCAGAGGACACTTCCAATGGTGTAACAACCCTCTCTGCTCTGGAACACCAACCTAAATAGGTGGCATAGTAGTACAACTAGTAGAGCTGCTACCTCACAGCTTCAGAGACCCAGGTTCAATCATGAACTCCAGTCTATGTGGAGTTTGTTCTCCGTATGACTGTATGGGTTTCCTCTCACATCCCTAAAACACACAAGTAGATACGTAAATTGGCCAATGTAAATTACCCCTTTTGTACAGGTGAGTGGTAGAGTCTGGGTGTGTTCATGGAAATATGGAGAAAATAAAATAGCTGGGTGCTTGATGGTCAACTTGGATTTGGTGGGAGGGGCCTGATTCTGTGCAGTATGACCCCTTAACTCTATAAATCCTTGTGCTGAAGTTTCTGGAGTGGGGCTTGAAACCACAGCCTTCTAGTTGAGAGCTAAGAGTGCTGCCATCTAAGGCAAGGCTGACACCATGACAGTAGTTGCGTTTGATGCTCCTAAAAATGTGTATTAAAAGGTAATGGCCTATAAATTGAAGCATGCTTAAAAAGCCATATTAGAGCAGTGGGCATGCCTACTCTCCCATTCTGGTTTTGTGTGAAGCTCCTACATGGTAACATCTTATCAGACAAGAAGCCCAAGACATTGTGCTGAGTGGATTAGGCCAGCTCAAGGAAACTTGCACAAAAGCCCTTCCCGTGCAAGCTCCCACTGTTGTGTGACAAGATGATCAAAGTGGGGGAGTGGTGAAATGACAAAAAAACAAACTGATCAAGGAACTCGGAGAATAGAGCAGCATCTGTTGGGGGGGAAGGAATTGTCAATGTTTCGGTTCGAAACCCTGCGTGGTGAAATAGAGCAGGTTTCAACGGTATAATATGCAGGTGAGAAATGGGTGGTGAAAGGGATAAATTCTTAGGAAACAATAGAGATAACAATACAAAAGTGAAAATGGACCCCTATCCAGATGACTCTCTGACTACAACCAGGTAAGAAAGAATGTGAATCAGTTCATCTTTTGCATTGGTGCATAGCTCAAGGAAACTAAGGGAGGCAAGTTGGAAGATAATTACCCTTTAAAAATAGCAAAACGTCCTCTTTGTAAAGCCTTTTACCTTAAGATAACCAACTGTAAATCCTAATGGAAAGATTGAATGCTTACTTTTTTCTCTATATATAAATGGCATGTTCAAAAAATAAACTGGATTGACTGCAGCTGTTGATGTATAATATTAAATTCAGTTCACCTTGCAGCTGACAATGAAGTCTCCAATCACTCTTAACATATTCACACATTTTATCATAAATGCATTGAAGTTTCAAGTACTTTAGATTTCTGAATTGTTTTCATCTTACACTGCACTTTTTAAGGATCTTGTATCTTATATTTTTGCATGTTATACCTGGTAAGAATTGAGTCATTTCTTTTTTGAAAAGAAAGCATTTAAATGAAGCAGAGGAGCAAGTTAAACTACTAATGAGCTCTTGTAGGGTGATTTCATGACCTTGACTGAGTTTAAGGTGAGTTCCTAATCTTCCAATACTTATAATGATCTAGCTTCCACAATTCTGTGGGGTGGGGACTTCCAGAGATTTGCTGCTCTCTGCAAGAAAAAAAAATTCCACATACCTCATTTTTAAATGACTAGCTTCATATCTTAAAACTCTGTACCCTTATTTATGACTCTCCCACTAGTGAAACCAACACAATATCTATCCTGCCATGCCTCCTTAGGATCTTGTATGTTTCAATAAAATCATATCTTAGTCTTCTAAACTGCAAAGAATACATAACCCTACCTGTACAGCCTCTCTTTAAAGGACAATCTTCTCATCCCAGGAATTAACTTGGTGAAGCTCTTTTGGACTGCCTTCAATGCTTCTATTATCCTTTCTTAAGTAAGGAGACGAAAACTGCATGTGCAGTATTCCAGGGGTGGCCTTTAACAAAACTTCACTATTTCCCTTTTGCGATAAAGGCCAATATGCCATCTGGCCTCTTAACACTTGCTGCATCGGCCTGCTAACTTGTGATTCATGCATAAGAACACCTAGATCCCTCTGTACTTCATTCAATTGCAGTCTTTTTCCATTTATGCATTTATTTAGATAATAATCTGCCCTTTGATTCCACTTACTGAAGTTTATGACCTCACACTTTCCACATCAAACTCCTTTTGTGAAGTTTTCACCCACTCACTCAATATACCTATATTCTGTTGCAGAGTCACAATATCCTCACCATAACTTGCCCTTTTGCCCGGTTTCACATCATTGGCAAAATTGAATATATTACAGTTTGCCCCCTTCTTCCAGGTTGTTAATATAAATAGTAAATAATTGAGAGACAAACTAGTCACCGTCAGTTACATCCTTCCAACCTGGAAAAAAAAAGACCTGTTTATTCCAACTTTGTTTTCTGTGTGATAACCAATTTTCAGTTCATGTTAACACCCTTCCTCCGATACCATGAGCTCTTAACTTGTGCATGTACAGTGAGCTCTTAACTTGATTCCTGGAAAACTAAATCTGTGATCCCAGCTAAAAGCTCAGCTGTTTTTAGAAGGGTGTCCCGTAAGTCCAGCATCCATGGAATGTGGACAATGGTGAGTAAGGGAATTCAGTGAAGTTAAGACGATGATAGAACTTTGAAAAAAAATTAAATTAAATAAATATATTAAGACAGGCAGAGTGGGGCAGGTGATGCATTGTAGTTATGGTACACAGGTATTGATAGAAACTTTTGGAATCATGGCAATCACACCTGCAGTGTTTGCAGCTTGAGAAATTAAAGTCTTGGACTTCCACAGTCTGGAGGAACTGTGGAGCACTCTCCTCAAAATTCACTGTCTGCAGAACTTCATCTCTATCTGGATTTTGCTTCCTCATAGCCTTCAAGCTGTGATCGTAACCAATGGGTCCACAAGAGAACCAACCTTTCTCACCACAGTGTTGGACCTCATCTCCATGACCTTCATCAAATAGTCACAGTTCAACTTGGAGGATTTTGCCCTACTCTTTTGCTTTCTTTTAGTAATTTAAAGGGACACTCGGCTGACTTAGGGATATGTAAATGGGCCCTCTCAGGACTCATTACTGCTAAGACACTCTCCAAAGTGCAAAGAGTGTCATACAACGGACAGGAATGCTCTTCTCAGAGTTAACAGCTGACCAACTTGTTCCATGGGACCCTCATTGATCATTGAACAGATGTATCCATCTTAAAGACCCTACTTCCACAGTCTTCAGAGACACCACCCAGGTCTTGCCAATGAACAAGGCCTTTGCAAGCTCAAGTTTTCCAGGGCTGTCATCTCTGAGATATGATCCATGTTGTGTAAAGATGTTCAGCCACAATTTCACTGACACAGAGGCTGCCACACCAGGATCACCAGATGCAATAAATTACATCCTCGGATTCACAGGTGAAGTGCTGCCTCACCTGAAGGATGGTCTCAGACCCAACGCAGATTGGGTGACTGCTTCGTCGAGCACCTTTGCTCCGCTGCCTCAAAAGCAAGGATCTCCCAGTGGCCATTCATTTCAATTCCACATCCCGTTCCCATACTGATGTGTCTATCCATGGCCTCCTCTACTGGTATGTTGAGGCCAGACGTAGGTTGCAGGAACAACACCTCATATTCCATCTTGGTAGTCTCCAATCTGACAGCCTCAACATCTATTTCTCTAACTTCTGGTAACCCCTCCCCTCTTCTCCCCCTTTTTTTACCCCCTCCTTTATCTTCCCTCATTCCTGTGGCCACCTCCTCCCTTCTTTTTCACCATCCCCCACCCTCATGAGCTGCCCATCCCTTCCCCCGCCCTCATGACCTGCCCATCCATTCCCCACCTCCTTCTCTTTATTCCATGGTCCATTGCCCTCTCCTCCTGTATTCCTCCTCCTTCAGCCCTTTGCCTCTTCTACCCATCACCTCTCAGCTTCTTACATCTCCCCCCTCCCCCACCCTCCTATCTTCCCCCTCTCACCTATCACCTGCCTGCTTGTTCTCCTCCCCCTCCCCCGACCTCCTTATTCTGGCTTCTGCTCTCTTCCTTTCCAGTCCTGTTGAAGGGTCTCAGCCCGAAACCTCGACTGTTTGTTTCTCTCCATAGATGCTGCCTGACCTGAGTTCCTCCAGCATTTTGGGTGTGTTGCTCCAGATTTCAGCATCTGCAGAATCTCTTGTGTCTGCAGTTAGATCTCTGCTGTGTTCCACAATCTGCAGCTCATTACAGTATCAGAGTGGTCAAGCCGTCACTCTACCCATGGAAGGATAAATCCTTCTTCAGGAAAAAGTGGCACCTTGGGTACCAGGAATTGCCAGTATAGCTAGCTTCCCACAGGGACATGCAATCATTGCTTGCCCTCATATACTGTTAAGGGATCCTAACTAATAACCTAGGTCTTTCTCTCAATCAGAAGCATTACTGCTCCCTGGGTGTTTAGCTTGTTGTGGGTCATCAGAAGATTTCCCTGATGGTCAGTACCATGTTTCCAGGAAGCACCCATAATACCTTTATCTTACCTTGGGGAGAAAGAATACTACCAGATATTCTCTGCAGCTGGTGTTACTTTGCAGGTTGGATCTTGGGGCTGAATATATTACATCTACTTCCCTGGCTCCTCATACTGGTGTGCTTTCCAACCACAGCTTCAGAGCACCACTATAATGCCACTGGTGTCCGAAACACGAGATTTTGGTGCCTGTATCAGTCTGAGAAGACCCTGGGTCAGCCAATGTTTGTTGATTTCAACTTTGTGCACTGAATGCTGCACTGTCTAGCCTTTTGGAAACAGCAGGGTGTTTCAGAGGAAGAAGAACAAGGAGCTCTTGAGAGATTTGAGGCCTGTAAGAATAAGAGGCAAATGACAACAAAGAAGTGTACTGGGAAAGTCCCCTCTGAACACCCATAGCTTCATCTGCCAGAAATGCAGTGGAGAGAAACAGTGACTGCAAGGGCAATAAGGATCTCTCTCATAGAGGAATGACTTCCATGACAAGCCCGCAATATCTCAGTCAGCTATTCTGTAAGAGTGACCCTCTATACAACACAGTCCTTAATCTCCACAAGGTTTATCATCAACCAAGGGAGCACAGATGATGCAATATTCCTTTCTTCTTATCTTCTGCAGATCTACCTGCATGGATCAATACATGTGAATTAATGAATCCCTGATCCAAATACTGAAATATTTTATTACAAAATCAGTCATTTCATCAGCTTTACCACAAATGTGCATCCATTAAGAAGGATCACCTGAGTCTGACCCAAAATAAAATACTACAGATGGTAGAATTCTGAAATAAAAGCAGAAAGTACTATGAATACTTTGCAGTTAGGCAGCATGTTTGGAGAATGAAAGCAGAGTTAATATTATACTTGAATGCCTTTTCATAAGAACAAAAGGGAAGTGTGTTCTGAAGAAAAATCATTGACCTGAAAGGTTTAACTCATTCCTTCTCTATAGAAGCTACCTGACCAGCTGAGGGTATCTAGTATTTTCTGCTTTCAAACAGTCCTATAATCATTTTATACTGTAAGCGAATGGGAAAGAGAAGGCCTGTGCGGAGATGAGTACCAATACAGACTTACTGAACCAAAGTGTCCATTTCTGCACTGTAACATTCAGTGTTTCCATGGCACCCACCCACACAGATATTCATAATTCCTGTTATTGACATAATAGCAATTTATGCTTTAAAATTGCAAAAATTTGTGAAGTGCTTTTAAATGTCGAAATTGCCGATCAGGAGAAATGTTAAAAATTACTACTTCAAAGGAAATTTAAAGAAGTAGATCAATTAAATAGGTTTCGAGAAGACCTTTAAAATTGAAGAAGTATTTGTGGCAGCATAGTGACACAGCTAGTAGAGTCGCTGCCTCACAGCGCCAGAGACCCGGGTTCAATCCTGACCTTGGCTACTATCTGTTTGCACATTCTCCCTGTGACTGCATGAGATCATTCTAGGTGCTCTGGTTTCCTCCCAAATGCCAAAAATGTGCTGGCTGGTAACATAATTGTCCCCTAGTGCGTAGGTGAGTGGTGGAATCTGGGGAGAGTTCAGGAGAACGTAAGGACAATCAAAAAAGATGGGATTAAAGTAGAATGAGTTTAAATGAGTGGTTGACTCTTGCAAACAAATTTTGGATACGTATTCTAACGTGTAGGATTATGGTGACTTAAGCCTATGAATACGTAGTGTGGAGGTGCAGTGTGTGGTATGCACACACATAGCCCTACACAAAAAGAACCAATACCAAAAATTCACACTTCTGAGACTCGTAAACGAGTGTCTATTATTTTGTCTCAAGTCTACTAAATGAATGTGCACTTCTCTTCATAAACCGTGCACTCAGTGGGTTCTTACAGAGTGAGATGAAACATGTGAGAAAGAAAATGTGTGGTAAGTTATTCAAGGATTGTATTGTCACGAACCAGCAACAAAAGAAACACACTGAGCATGATTCAGTGTTAAAAACTATTTTATTAATCACTACTTATGATAATACGTAAAATAAAAGTAAAAATGTTAGTATGTTAGAATTCAAAAATGTTAAACCTTGAACGTTAACCCCAAAACTAAACTCTTCGTGTGTGTGTGTGTGACAAAGTCCAAAACTCCCAGTTCCGGAATGGTTCTTAAAGTTCAGTTCCGCAAGCCATAAGGTGAAACATGAGCAAGGGCTTCTTCAACAACCACCGTTGTCTGAAGATAAGACGTAGATGTAGAGAACATAGGGAGAGTAGATACGAAATCCAAATGTTCCACGATGGAACCCCAAATGACACTTCAGTATTTACTCGGTAGTGACTTCCTCACCCCGAAAAGCATCCGAATCGTGGTCGTCCACACACAAATACCTGTTTCCTTCTACAGGTCAGCAACAAAGTGAACTCCACCGGATTACTTCCAACTTCCATACATGGATTTCAGTGGCAAACACAGTTATTGTTTCTCATCCATCGATAGAGAAAAACAAGCAGGCTGGTGTCTCTCTCCCTTCTCTCTCTCTCTTCTTCTTCTGCCTTCTTCAACAACGTCATTACGTCCTTTATCTTCTATTGACGTAAGCACGCCCCACACACACATACACACACACTCTCTATCTTAAAGGGACTTTCACTGAGTCCATAACAGTATACAGATGGTCTCTCTGGAACTCCCTACAAACATTGTTGCAAGGTAGAGAGCAGTTAGCCACGTGACAGTATTAGTGATATTTTTACAGATTTTTGAGGTGCTTCCTGTAGGTAGGCCAGGTCTCAGAACCATATTGGAGGGCAGGAATCACTGCTGCTTACTAAGAGTTTTGCACCATGTCTGAGGTCATGATCTTCACATACCCTTCTCTTCAACTGACCAAAGGCCGTGCTGATGCACTGAAGGCAGTGGTGAATTTCATTGTCGAAGTCTGCCTTTGTGGAGAGATGGCTCCTGAAATAAGGGAAATAATCCACAAACTCTGTGAACCTTTATATCATTGTGACCCTCTGCAAAATCCTCAAATTCACTGTAAGGCTATGTGAACCAAGGCCAACATCCCTAGTGTTGAGGCTCAAGTTACTCTCTGATGACCACATTGGCCAGGCTGTGTTGTTCACATGCCTGACACCAGACTCGTGAAACATTCAGTTCCAAGCTCTATTGTGGGTGAAGAATACCAGGCAGACAGAAGACAAGATGTGCTCAAAGCTTCCTTAAAGAAATGCAACAACCCTCCAGACTCTTGGGAACCTTTGGCCCGTGACTGCTCAAAGTGAATGAAGGAGCATTAGAGCTGAGACTCTCAAGGCTTTGAATCAGGAGCATATAGAACCCTGTGTAAGTGGTGGAAGGAGTGTACCACCCCACAAGCTCCCCACCCATCTGTCCTGCCATCCAGCCCCCTGCTGTTCCCTCAATGGCCTTATTAACTACCTCAGAACCCATAAACTCAGAATGGAAGCAAGTCATTCTTGATCCTGGTGGAAGATGAAGTAGTAGCCAAATGACACAATCCTTAATCAACTAATCACAACCAAAATGACATATACAGCACAGCTTCCTTTTTTTAAATAAAAACATAAACTGATTTGAAGATGTTACAAATTTAATCAAGTCACTAGTTTTTACACATCCTACCATCTTTGCAGCAGTGTTGATGTTTTTCATGTTTAAGTCCTAGAATCATCAGGTAATATTGGAATATCACCCATCTTTTGGCATAACAATGTTGTCTCTCCCTAACTCTCATGAAAAACATCAAATGTTGGAACCTCTTAAACTCAATTAATAAACAACTTCAATTTTGACATCTTTTTTATGTCTCCCAGCTATTGTTCACAAAGTGATCATAGTGCCATACAGTCGTACAGCACAGAAAGAGGCCCTTTGGCCTACCATGTCCACGCCACCCCTTATACCTATTTATAGTAATCCCATTTACCCTCATTAGGTGTGTTGTCTTCTATGCTTTGTGATTCAAGTAAATGTCTAGATGCTGCTTAAATGTTGTGAGAGTATCTGCCTCCACCACTTCTTCAGGCAGTGCATTCTAGGCTCCAACCACCCTCTATATGGGGAAAAAATACCCCCCTGGATCCCCTCTAAACCTCCTCCCGCCACCTTAAACCTATGGCCAAGCTGTGATCAATTTCTACTTAAAATTTTTCTCTATTTTTCACAAGATAATTCCTGGACCTATTTATTTCCACTAATCCTCTGAAGTCCTGACTCTTCATTTTCATTGCCAGAAATTCTGGTCCATGAATTCTGTCATGCAGATGGATCCTCTTCTCCTTTCAAATTGCGTTACGATTCTTTCATTCTTTTAATGTCTCTTCTCTCGCTTCCATTCCAAATTGGTTTGGATGAGACTCTTCTGAGTCTTTTATTTAATGATATTTCAGTGGGAGTAAATCTTATTCTGGAATGTAGTATTGTCTTGTAGCAAAAGAAAAATGTTGTTATTTTATGCTGTTATTTGACAGTGCCTGCTTCGCCATTCATTAAAATCTGGAGCATTGCAGGCTGTGGGGAGACCTGATAAGAAGCTTATAAAATTATGAGAGGCGTAGATAGGGTATACAGAATCTATGTTCCCCAGGGTATAAATGTCAAATACTAGAGGATGTGCATTTAAGATGAGGTGGGGGGGCAAGTGCCTGGAATGGGCTGCCAGGGGTAGTGGTTGGAGCAGATACGATAATGGTGTTTTAGATAGACACATATGCAGGGAATGGAGAGATATGGATCATGTACAGGCAGAAGAGATTTGGCATCCTGTTTGGCACAAACGTTGTGGGCCGAAGGGCCTGTTCCTCTGCTGTACTGTTCAATGTTCTATTTACCCTTTCCAAAGCCTTCATGATCTCATACACTTCAATCATCTTCTGCCAACCACCTTTGTTCCCAGAAAATGACCAAAATTTCTCTAATCGAACCTTGTGCCCAAAATTTCTCATGCCTGGAGCATTTTAGTAAATATTTTCTGTACCTTCTCGAGGACCTACACACTCTTCTTCTAATGTGATGGTCAGAATTAGACATAAAACTCCATTTGTGGCCTAAATAGTCTTTGCCTAATGTGGCACCTTGTGATTCAATTCTCATGAAAAATAAACCTTAATTGAAAATTGAATACTAATCACATGGATCACAAAGAAATTTGCAGATGCCTTAATTGGAGGGACTTAGGCATGTGCTGAAGCATCCAGTGATGTACAAGGCTTGTCCAGACATCATTTCAGGATTGTCCAATGGCACAAGCATTGCCTGTGCAGTGCGCAGGCTACTCATACTTTCACGGTACCTGTGAGCAGCACAAGAAACTGCAAAGCTCTTCAACCAATCAGAATGAATAATTCTCACCAAGACATGCAGAGTCTAAACCAGGAGATATATATTTGACTTAAATCTTGCGAAGAATACAAAATAAAGAGACACAAAATGGAGTTAAAAGATAGAGATTAAATTGACAAGCAAACAAAGTTTAAAATGTATTGTTTTTAGTTATTGTTTCAGATGGAAGACCCCTCATCATAAAATCTTTGATCATTAATCTGGAGGTTAACTGTTTGTCTCTCCACAGGTGCTGTTTGACCAGTATTTTCTATTTTTATTTAATGCTACTTGAAACCATCATTTAATATCATGCAGGATTGAGCCTCCTAATTTCTATGTAGCTTTTATCCAACTCTGTGAAATGAAAATAAATGAAGTAAAGAGTTCATCGTCATGTTACCACCTAGCATCTTTAATTTTGTGTAGAAAACAACAAATGAGAAAGAACTTTACCTGTTCAAAAACACAATATCATAATTACATGAAATATTAGACCATTTTAAAGGAACAGAACATTAAATTCACTTCCACCAGTTCATTTGTAATTTTTAGCTTTTCTCCATACAGCTCACTGGCATGCACTACTCATTTTTGAAAAGATAGATAAGCCACCTTTGCTTAAGTCACTGCTAAGTGTCTGCTTGATAGGTATGTGAGGGTGGCTAGGGGTAGTTCACCTTCTGGTTCCTTATTTGTTTGCTGCATCTTTTTACTTGACAACAGGGCAGACCAGATGATCTCAAAATTTCCTCCTATGTTCCTGGCCCAGCCAATGTATATGTTTCTCTATGGACATTTCTCAAACTAATTTAATTTGCAGGGACTCCATCTGAACAGTCTGCCATCACTAAGGTTCTCATATGCTCAGAAGATAATGTTGACAAGGATAAAGGCCAGAAAACAAATCTGTTTGGTATGCAGGGCCTAATAATACAAAAAAAAAAGAAACACTGACTACCACCTCCTTCAGGCTGTCACAGTCAGGGTAGCTCCAACTTGACAAGCAGCAGTTCAGTGTAAAAAAATAATGCTCTCAACAGGTTGACCAAGATAAGTGAAAGCAGGAATGCCCATGCAGGTACTGAGATAGTGCTGGAACCATGAAAAAACACTTCCACCCTATGCAGAAGCCTTTCACCAGAGTACAGGCTAGGCAATCCCACCTTGATAATACCAATACTTTGCAGAGACAAATAGCAGAAAAAAAAGGGTGAAATATCAAGAGTATTTGGTCCATAGTTCCTTTGCTTCTACTAAGGACACCTTGGAGCTCAAGGAGGGAAATTTTGGATACACAAGAGCCTGCAGATGCTGGAATCTGAAGCAACAATCTGCTGGAGGAACTCAGCAGACCAAGCAGCGTCTATTGGAGGAAAGAAATTGCTGACAGTTCGGGTCGAAACCCTGCATCAGGACTGATGGTGGAGAGGGGAGATGGCCAGTATGGAGAGAAGGGGAGCGGTGATACAAGAGTCTGAGATGACTGGTGGAATGACGAGCGGTGAAGTGGCTACCATTGCTGGAATATATTGTAAAGGAGGTAATAATGGGAACCATTAGGGGAAAGGTGAATGGCAGGTGGAACCAGAACCAGATAGGTGAGGCAGGGAAGGAGGGAGGGAGTGAACTTGATGAGTCACATTTAACAACTGCAGGAGAACAAAATCACTGATATTTAGCAGGCTGTGGATTAAAATGATAATTTTCAGATTTCAACAAAGGACACAGGGTGATTAACTTATGCAAAAGGGCTAATTGTAGCTACAAAATAAATTCTGACAATGAACTATTTAAAAGCTGGTATGAATATATCTTTCAGTGAGTAAGTAGAGAGGGACCTTCGGGTGCAAGTCCATAGTCCCCTGATAATGGCCACTTGAATAGATAGGGTGGTAAAGAAGGGGTATGGCATGCTTGCCTCATTGGTCACGGCATTGAGTATAAAAGTGAGAAAGTCATGTTGTAGCCACATAAAACTTTGGTTAGGCTGCACCTGGAGCACTAGAACATAGAATATAGAACAGGATGCTGTACAGCATAGCACAAAAGAGACTACAGCTCTTTTTAAACTTAGTAGAGCCCCATTCAGCCTCCCCTCCATGGACTCTGTCCACACTTCTCGCTGCCTCGGTAAAGCAGCCAACATAATCAAAGACCCCACCCGCCCTGGATATTCTCTCTTCTCCCCCCTCCCATTGGGCAGAAGATGCAAAAGCCTGAAAGCGCGTACCACCAGGCTCAAGGACAGCTTCTATCCCGCTGTTATAAGACTATTGAATGGTCCCCTAATAAGATAAGATGGACTCTTGACCTCACAATCTCTCTCATTGTGGCCTTGCACCTTATTGTCTGCCTGCACTACACTTTCTCTGTAACTGTAACACTTTATTCTGCATTCTGTTATTGTTTTCCCTTGTAGTACCTCAATGCATTATTGTAATGAAATGATCTGTGTGGATGGCATGCAAAAAAAATTTTTCACTGTATCTCAGTACGTATGACAATAATAAACCAATTTCCCAAGCTCCTTTTAAACTCACTGGCACCCTGTTCCCACACTCCTTAAACACATCTGGGCTGGGCCTAGTTCATTCCCTCCATATAAATTCACCCACCCCATTTCTCGTGCTCCTTTTAATCTTACTGGGTCCCCATTCCCCCTCTCCTTATGAATTCACTGGGCCCCAATTCCTGTGCTCCTTTTAAATACACCAGATTTTGTGCCCTGTGCTCTCTTTAATCTCACCTGGCTCACTGACAAATGTATTATACTACTGTGTTACAAATAAAAACAAAGTGAATTAGAAATGGGTTGTGGTATTGATAAAGTAACATCCAATAGTCCAGAAAATCTGGCATTCTTGCATCACCAAAATCCCTAAGATGCTTGTCCTGAATGGCCAACCTTTTATTTTGATATTGCAGTCCCTCGATCCAGACACACCAGCCAGAAGAAACACCAACTCCTCACCTCCACTGTGAAATCCCTAAGAAGCAGGAGAGGTTTACCGTACTTAGTGTGTGCAAGAATGTAAGCAGGATAAGAACTACACTAATACAAAATCTTTTGGAAGGGGTGAAATGAATTTCTTTTTCTATAATTTGAAAAGAATGTCATCGTTTAAAAGGATCAATTTATGTTTTCCTGGCAAAGCTCTCATAAAGACATTATAGATTCCAAACTTTATAAAATGGCATTGATCACAACATAATTTATTAATGATATTAAAAAAATAAGCATTAATAATTTGGTTAATAGCATTATAGTGGTTAATGTTTGGTCAACAACGCCATGAACTATAAATAATGAAAAACCAATGCCAAGGCAAGTAAACGTTGTTTTAATAATTTAAAATGCAAGTTTTAACTCCATTCTTGCCGACCTACTCTGCAATTAGCTTAACCTGCAAATATTTTTTTTGTTGTAGGATAGGAGATGGATCGTAATGATAGAGAAGGTTAGAAACTGCACAATAATAGTCAAATGTTCCTTTTTTACGTCCTTGGAATTCTGCATAAAATACTTCACTTAGAAAATTTTATGTGGAGTAAGGTTTGAGAATCCAAGGAATGTGAAGCAGATGCTGATTTGCAGATGTGATTTAATGACAGTTTCAGTAGTTTTGATAACATTGCATTTTGGAACAATTCATTGGCCTTGCTTTTTAAAGGTCTTTCTGCCATCATTCACCATAACTAGGCAAAAAGGCAAGTCAGAATGCTCATTTTTATATTTCCATCAGCATTACTGTGTGATCAGAAATAACAAATTTTAGAGGAATGACCTGTCTCTATTTCCAGTTTCTCTTTAATGTTTGAATTGTCATCTCTGACACCTATACAAGGATCAGGTGGCAACATGTCATTCACAGTTCCACTGTACTGATTTGTTCTCAATGACTTGACAGGTGAGGCATTGTGAACGCTTTCATACTGGTTTCATTTGTTTACTGATTGTAGAAAGACCTAAATGCAAATATAATATCACAATATTGCTGAGTACAAAAACGTTTTATAAGCATGAACTCTTTCAAAATACTCTTTTGGATATTGTTCATCAAACTGAAGCTGCTTGAGCTTACATTCTCAGTAGTTAAAAAAAGAATTTATGTCCTCCATTCTAGTAGGGCATAAGCTCCCATAAAACAACTTGTCTAAGGAAGCCAATAAGCTGGGATATTTAAAGCAACTGACAAACACTAGTAATAACAAGAATTTGCATTTCTAAAACATCTTAAGCATGCATAGTGCCCCAAGTCCTTCTGAGCACAGCTGAGATATTCCTACAAAAGAAGGGCTGGAGAGTCAAAAGGGAACTAATGCCAAAATCTTCAACAGCACCACAGTTCAGGGGTTTGGGGCAAAATTTTGATTTTCTAAAATTCTTATTTCTTCTTACTAGATAAGGCACCAGTACCGAAACTAGGCCAACATAATTTATTTAACATTGCTTTAGTTTAATTCAATCGGCTAGTATTCAACATGAAAGCATAAGAAGTAGAAGCAGGAGTAGGCCATTCAGCTGCATTTGCCTGCTCCACCATTCAGTAAAATCGTGGCTGATTATTTGTTACCACCGCAGCATTTTCCTGCACTAAGCCCATACCCCTCGATTCCTTTTAATATCTAAAAAAATCTTTCATTCTCTTTCTTGAATATGTTTAGTACCAGAGTCTTTCCAGACCTCCTGAGTAGATTAACTGGTCTCTGGATGAAAAAAATGTGTTCTCATCTCTGTCCTGAATGGCCAACCTTTTATTTTGATATTGCAATCCCTCAATCCAGACACACCAGCCAGAAGAAACACCAACTCCTCATCTCCACTGTGAAACCCCTGAGAATTTTGTGTTTTTCAATGAGATTACATCTCATTCCTCTAAACAAGATTATCAGCCCAATCTGTTTAATCTTTCCTCATACAGCAAGCCTACCATCCTAGGAATCGATCTGGTGAATCTTTGCCGTACTCCCTCTATCTTCCTTCAGTATGAACACCTGATGTCTATTCAGTATTTCAGATGCAGTCTCATTAGGGTCTTGTATAATTGGTACAAGATGTTTTTATTTTTATACTCAAACTATCTTGTCATATAGGTTAACATACTGTTTGTCTTTCTGATGATTGCTGTACCTGCATGTTAACTTGTATAGAAGGACTCCCAGGTCCCTCTGAACAACTTCTATCTCTCAGCATTTAAGAAATGCTCCACCTTTCTTTTTTTTCCAATCAGACTGAATTATCTCACATTTTTCCACATTATATTCCTTCTGCCATAACTTTGCTCAATCTATAAATCTGTCTCTATCCTCTGAAGCCTTGCTGCATCATCCTTACAGCCCACACTGTCTCTTGATTCCTACATCCAAATCATTGATATTAGTTTAGTGTCCCAGCACCAATCCCTGGAGCACCCCACTAGTTACAGCCTCCCAACCCAAAAATAACCAGTTTATTGCTTTCTATTCAATTCCCAATCCATGCCAGCATATTACCCCCAACATCACACATTCTAACTATGTTTAATAATCTCTTATCAAAGGCCTTCTGAAAATCCGAATACACCACATCAGCTTGTTTGTCCTTATCTGTCCTGCTAATTACAACCTCAAAAAGGCGCTAAAAGATTTGTCAAACATTATTTCTCTTTCTATAGTGACTCTTCCCTATCTTATTATTATTTTCTAAGTGCTCTGTTACCTCTTCCTTAATAATAGTTTCCTACTACTGATATCAGGATCATTGGTTCACAGTTCCCTATTTTCTTTCTCCCACCTTTCTCAAGTAGTGAGTTTCATTTGCTGTCTTCCCATCTGTGGGAACCATTCCAGAATCTATGGGATATTGGAAAATGGCAAGCAGTGCATCCACTATTTCTGTAGCCAGTGACAACAATAAACCAATACCAATAAGGTGGACTGTTAACCCCACGTCCTATCTCGTCATGGCCTTGCACCTTATTGTCTACCTGCACTGCACTTTCTCTGTAACTCTAACATTATATTCTGCATTCTGTTATTGTCTTCCCTTGTACTACCTCATTGCACTGTTGTAATGAAATGATCCGTATGGATGGCATGCAAAACAAAGTTTTTCACTGTACCTCAGTACATGTGACAATAATAAACCAATTTACTAATTTACATAGTTCTCCACCATTTTCAAGAGGTTTTCTGTGTCTTCTGCCACTGTTTAGGAACTATATGCAGTATTTTAAATCTGCAGTATCAGCAACATGAAATTTAGCTTGAAAGCATCTCCGAGTATTTCTGAGAAATATTTGAAAATGCTAATTGAAAATCGAACATTACTGGCTTTGTTTTCTGATATATGGGGTTAGTTGATGTCTAAATGTTGTCCTTACACATTTTCTTCACACATTGTTTTATGGTGTTACATCAAAAACACTGTCAATTTGAAATACTCCATTAGTTAACAGACAGACCTTTTTGTGAATTCAGAATGAGAGGAATTTTATTGCCATGTTGACAAAAACATAAAACCTTGTACTTCAGGTACAATTTCACTGACAGATCCTGGTGTCCGAGAGGACTTCTATTGAATCCAAGCTTCTATCTCCAATTTCTTTTCTTGGAAATTCCTAAATGTATAAAAACAGGCATAGCATGAAAGATTAGCTTTGATTTCAGAGTTATTTGGCCTTTACTGTTTCAAGAGGACCTTGGCAGAAGCACAAACCCTTTTCTGGTAAGTTGAAAGTCTTTTGGATGATGAAAGAACTCTATGATATATTATGTGGCATGATTTAAAATGGTATCTCTCAAGGAAGACACCAAGAAGTCTACATTTGATTTCTGTGAAAGAAATAAAGAAGCTCATGTTCAAGAACACTGGATATAAATTTAACCTTGTCAAGAAATTCATCCTCACATAAAAACATATACAAAAATTATGCTTTGATCCAGGACTTGAAAAGTTATTTTCATGCACACATGTTGTGTTTAGCCATCGTGCATGTTAGCAGCACAATTTGCAGGTCATTCACATGATTATGCATATTAACTGTGCATAATTTAGGACTCAACTACAAACCAACCTGTACAACATGCTGTCATGGCCAGAGCTCTTATAGTGCTGGTTTTTGACAGAAATCACTGGTGAATTTGAGATCCTGGTGACTAAGGCAGACACCAGGAGGGGCATGCTCAATAAAAGTACAGAAGGCCTTTCCTAAATAATGCTCACACATGTCACAAATCTGGAGTATCCTTGCATATGAATCCATCAAAGTCTTCTCTAACAAATACCTATGTGATGATCCTGGAAAGATCCCTCGAAGTCAGGCATGAGTAGACCTCTGCATTTATGTTGTCAGCCGACACTGTTTGTAATTTATCTGTGTACCAGTGTAGCAATAGCAAGATCAATGTATTGCACAATGGTTGGCTTCACTGCTGTGTGCCCAGTGTCCTTTTGCATAGATTCATCACTTGTATGGAAGCACAAATGCCAAAAATCAATGTGCACTATATGCGCTAATACAATTAGTTTTACATGGCATTTCGATCACAAAGGGTGCCATGTGAACAGCTAGGCCTCTAAATGTGAAAATATAATGTAAGGTCAGGTTCAAAACTTTGCAAATATTTGATTTTGTTCTCTGTACAGGTTGCTTTTTTCCCACTTTTGAATAGATTTTAGTGAGGGAATAATGCAGCTGTATTGTAATGAGCTGAATTCTTTCCATGCAATGGTTTGGTGAACTTAGAATGAATTTGTATCATGAATTTGGTTGAGATTGGTCAACCTCATCAAGGTGGAGTTGTGGAGAGTGGGCAGAACAGCTCCTTGCTGTTCCATATTTCTGAGGCTTGGGGTAAGTTATGTGGGACCAAATCCTGAGGAAGATCTCAGGCTCTGGGTCTGGCCAAGGAGGAGTCATTGGTTCAGGTACCTTAACAGAAATCTTAGCTCAGGAACATTTATTTGAATCAATCAAGAAAATGTAGGTATGCCAGATTAATTGATGACTTTTAAACACTGGTATAAAACAAAATCCCATCACACCTTTGAATCTGATCTGTGACCAGTACAGAGATGAAGTTAACACATCCCATTATTACACACTGGAGTTGAGGGGAAGTGGTGAGTGACAGGAATTATAACTGCTATTACTGGATGGAAAATAAGCAGTAATGTGCATGCCCCACTTCTCTTGTCCCCTCCTTTGATGGCAGTGCTGTAAGTTGTCTTGACCCGAAGCTCTGGAATTCCTCTCGCTGAATTGAAAGCTTCGCTGTAAACACGGGTTGTTGTTTATGATAGTGGATTGGTGCCGGTTTTATTCTTCAGCTAGTTGTTATTGTCTTCAATTGAAAAGAAATTCAGGAGACTGTAAAAACAAAAGTTGGTGATTCATGCCCAGTGATAAAAGTCAAAATTACACAGTTATCCCTCTGGAGCTCTGTTTGTTATGCTGACCATGTTTTTGCCCATTTCCTCATATAACTTATTCTGTGGGTAGAATAAACTTCTTTCTGCTTTATTTCCAGTACAGAATTGGACAGCTGTACATGATAAGCAAGCACAGCCACGAGCAAAGTGACAGAGGAGAGGGAGTGGAGGTGGTGCAGAATGAGCCTTATGAGGATCCTATTCATGGCAAGGGCCAATATACAGAAAAGAGAGTTTACCTTAACAGGTAATGCAGAGTTTGATATTGTGAATTAAAACATTAGCTGTTGGTGGTTACTATAAATTTATTTGTATAATTCACAATGCTGTGGTATTTTTCACTTTATAACATTTGCAATATTATCTGACCAGAATACTGATTAATCCATTGAATTATTTTCGAAGTGGAAACCATTTTAGGTGGAAGTTAGTAAAGTTTAAATGAGTACTCATGTATCTGTTTGTAAGAAATATAAGAATTGAGAATTGTTGGGAACTCCATTGATCCTCAGCTTCCTTATCAAGAGACCTCAGTCAGTGCAGATCAGTTGTAACATCTCCTCCTTGCTGACAACACAGGCACACCTCAAGGATGCATGCTTAGCCCACTGCTCTACTCTCTCTACACTCATGACTGTGTGGCTAGGCACAGCTCAAATGCCATCTATAAATTCACTGATGACACCACTTGTTGGCAGAATCTCAGATGGCAATGACGAGGTGTGCAGGAGTGAGATAGATCGGCTGGTTGAGTGGTGTCGCAACAACAACCTTGCACTCAACATCAGCAAGACCAGGGAATTGATTGTGGACTTCAGGAAGGGGAAGTCAGGAGAACACACACCAGTCTTCATTGAGGGGTCAGCGGTGGAAAGGGTGAACAGCTTCAAGTTCCTAGGTGTCAACATAATAAACCTGATTCTGATCCTGAACACGAGCACATTGCATTAGGTGCAATCTCAGATTTTCAGAGACACAAGAGATGGCAGATGCTGTAATCTGGAGCAAAAAAAACAAACTGCTGGAGGAACCCACTGATCAGGCAGCATCTGTGGAGGCAGAGGGATGGTCAATGTTTCAGGTCGAGATCCTGCATCATATTTCTTAGTGTTGTCAATATAGTTTGATTTAGTATCAAACTATACTGACAACATGGTTGAAAAGAGCAAATGGAAAAGAGCAGATGCCTGTTTGCAGGCACCTACTAGTTTGGCTCTGAAATAAGTTGGATGTAGTAGTGAATCTATATTGCAAGAGGCCTTTATTGCAAGATGGTTGGAATTTAGAAATAGGGAAATATTGTTACAATTGTATGTGGTACTGGTGAGGCCACACCTGGAGTACTGTGCACAATTTTGGTCCTCTTATTTAAAAAAGAATTTACTAGCATTGGAGACAGTCCAAAGGAGATTCAGTAGGCTAATTCCTGGAATGAGATGGTTGTCCTATTATGAGCAGCTAAAGAAATTGGATTGATATGCTTTGAAGTTTAGAAGAGTGAGGTTTGATCTTGTTAAAACATATAAAATCTTTAGGGGATATGACAGGGTGGACATCTAGATGTTTCCACTTGTGGGAGAATCTCAAGGGAGGGAACATAGTTATAAGATTAAGGGGTGGTTAATTAATACTGAGGTGTACAGGAACTGGTTCTCACAGAGGACGGTGAATCTCTAGAATTCTCCACTCTGAAGGATTGTAGAGGCTAGATCATTGGGGGTATTTAAAGAGGAAATCGGTAAATTTTTGAAATATCAAGAATTGAAGGCTGTACAGAATTGGCACAGAAGAGGAGGTGAGGCCTGGGGCCGATCAGCCGTGATCATATCGAACATTGTGACAGGTTTGAGGGGCCGAGTGGCCTACTTCTGCTCCTATTTTCTTATGTTCTTGTGTCCTAGATGACTTAACTACTGAATTTTCCTCCACACTAAGTCAGCTTCATGAAGATAGTGAAAATGAAATCTGGAGAGTGGAAGAATGCTGTAGCCTGTGATACTTTGGTGTAACAAGTTACAGACCTACCATGCTCCAGTATATATGTCACATTCTTACCCTGACAATATCAGTCTTCATTTTACTAATCTTATCCATTCCAATGATAAATTTTATATGTACCAAATTGAATAGTTTCTACCCTGTGTTTTCATTGATGGATACCAATCTGTTGCTGAGTTACTATCTAATCTACTGATTGTGGCAACAAGCAATCTGAGTGGCCTGCTTCTAATTCTGTGTCCTGAAAAACCAGCATTTTAGATAATGTGCTCTTCTGCATTCATTAAATGGTCAAACATACTATAATTCTGGTTGGTATATTTTGTAAATCTATACGAGGTGGGAGGACATCCATTTTCTACCGTTTTGGAGACATCCCAAAGTGAAGAAGAATAATTTTAAATTGTGATAAAGATATTTTGTACATCTCAGTCCTTTAAAATTATTTAAATTGGGATGATTCCAGCCTTCCAAATTCTAGGAATAGCAAGTGTTATTATAGCCTTTCATCAAGGAAAGCTACACAGAAAGGACTGATGTGACATGGAATGCTTAGATGTTTGATGCACTCTAAAGCACCAGCAACCATTTTGGTTATTGGTCTTCCACTGAACTTTATTTGCAGCTGAGACCTTGAAACTGAAATTGAGCTGCTGTGCTGCTTTTAGAGGTGAGATCATTACAAGGAGAGGGGATCAGGAGTGGGTTGACGGTTGATCAACAGCAGTCAGGCTGGGGAGATCAGGGACTGGCACTTGGGCAGTTGGGTAGATCAAGAACCAGCGGCTGGACTGAGAGAATGGGGGAGAATAGTGAGGTCCAAGTATATGGCAGGATGTGTGGTTGGCTGGAGGTTGTGTGTATGTGTCGGGGGGTGGAGTGGAGAGGAGTTGTTGGGGGTGGCGAAGGATGAAGGTCAGCAAGGCTGTAGGTTCTGGCTGCACTACTAAGACCACATTGACCTGGAAGTGCCTGGTGACAGGTACCACATGACACTGTGGAACAAGTTCCCCAAAAGAAGCATTGGGCACATGTCATCCTGTGGATCCTGCCATGAAAAACTCATTAGGGTTACAAAGGTGACACATACAAGGAAGTTCCCAGTGGAATTTCTGGAGCAACCCTGGTTGTTATTTCAGTTAATTCTGGGAAAAAATGATTTTCATTTGGATAATATTGCAAAAACAGTAATACGTGATTGAATTTCTGGGTAACAGCAGTTTATTTGCAGCAATATTTTCTGATGGGCAGTCTGTATTCCTTCCCTTGTAGAGTCTTGACTCTTAACCTTGGGAAAAAAAACCTACCCAACATGGAGAGGATAAGAATAAAGAAATATGAGTTGAAGGCTATTCAGCCCTGTCACCTCTTTTACCATTTACTCAGATGCTGTTTGTGATGTATTAAAAGATTAATACACAGTCTTTTACCTCAAAGCCATCCCTTATTTCCTCTATGTCCAAAAATCTAGAGATCTCAACTAAGCGGTCAAATGGATTGTTAGTCAAGAAAATAAGATTGTTTTAAAGCATTCTTGGTGCATGAAACTGTAGTTCTAAGTATGCCTCTTTCTTATGATCAGTTGGATTTTCTTGTCTGGTGCATTTTTAAGCCTTTGCACAGCACTAGGAGCAGGAAGAAAAGCAAAATAAAAATACCCCTATATATTTCAGCAAACGTGTTCTGTCGCAGCATTATATTTGGTACACCCTTCAGCAGTTAAATGTTGACATAAATATTGTATAAGAAAGATGATTTCAGAATGAGTACATTAAACATTTTAAAAGTCAAACTATATAATGCAGTCATTTTTTTCAAACCTTGACTCACTGCCAGATGCCAGTTCCTTGATTCCACATTGAACAGATTCAATTTGCTTTTCTTCTTGTAAGAAATAAGATTGTGTACCAATCAATTAAATGATGCATTGATCTTTTGATGTATCACAATTGGCAAACATTATAGATTCAGCATGCTTCATAGTGATTGATCATACACCCTCTGGAGCCCGAAGCATGATCATATCTTGCACTTCTAGGCATTGAGATCCACTGAACAAATAATGCATGCATTTCCCCATAATGTCAGGGGCTAATTAACATCTTCAACATAGCCTTGAACATTGTTCCTGATGCACCAGCATCTGCTTTAAATATATCCAAACATTACTGGAATTTTATGCAGAGTCCTTCAATGGCTCTTTGGATTGCCATATCACTTTTTACATCACAATAAAGCATTGCTTTAATGTAGCCAATAAGTCCATGATTTCTGTGTTACCTGGAGGCATCCACGTTCCATGAAAGCATTGTCAACAAATGAGATACCGCAATTCCATTGAGTTAGGTGCACATAACCCAAGAATTAGTTCCAAAATAATATCTTAGAAATTGGCCATTTTTGGGCATACAGAAAATGAAGTTTACACCCCCTTACCCCCACTCCTGCCCTTGTCTGAAAGGTGACACCCAAGCTTCTCCAGACATTGATCTTATTTCCAAAAACATCATTGTCTCATGAAATACATATTAGTGAAAGGTCACTGTTTGTCCTGCTGCTAGCCTTGCTAACAATGTGGCAGGGAGACAGAAGTGTTTGGCAGGAGGAGAGTAGCCAAATGAAAACATTGCCTTTTTTAAACTAAGAATGAGTTTAAACAGATATTTACAGCAATACAGTAATTCAACTGCTGTTTTTAATTATTGTTGGCTCTCTGTTGTCAGTAATAAGATTTCCAAACTTAACAGAACTACAGACCATCTGAAAGGAAGCACAACATATCGTTGCGTACTTGGATGTTGGCATTACCGCAGGGAAAAATGAGAGAACCAATACTTTCTGTCAGGGAAGCAGCTGATGCAGAAAAGAATCTGATTGAGTAAAGAATTTGCAGAGAGGAAATGACATCCTGAATCGCCATGAGGCTTCTCTACCTGTGATCTGCCATGGTTCTGAGAAGTGACAAAGTATTCCACTCAGAGATGTGATTCAAGAAATTATTCTCTTGGAGAAAGTAGGTTTTTTACCCCTGCAGCATCCACCACGCTCTGCTTGTTACTCTGATGTAATTATTTCCATTTTCCACGATGAATAGCCTTCAGTATTGTCAAGTCGTATTGGGAGCAGCAGTGGTTGCCTGAACAGGAAAAGCTATCTAGTAAATCACAGCTTTCCCATTTCACATCACAGGATAACACTGATTATGTTCAATTGAAAATCCTAATGTTTCCAAGTTTTACTATCCTGTTGTTTTTCAACTACTCTGTTTTACGTGCTGTGAAAAGATATAGCTTCTGATCTCAGTCCTAAAATTACCTTTCACTAATTTGAAGCTCTCATTGGTTTTACTCTTGCAATTCAACTTAAAATAATTTTCTGGATATTTTTTCCATTATATTAACAATCATAAATGCATCTATAAAGGTCGTTATCCAGAAGCTTCTTACATAGGACAAAAAAAATGTTTAAATGGTTTTAATAACCAAGACCCATGGCGTTAAAGTTCAGCCTCAGGCTCCTTTCTACAATATCTCCGATGGGTATGTCACGTAAATTTCTTAGCAACTAAAAAGAAATACTCAACATGTGGTCAGACCTGAGCACCTACCTATTTGATGTTGGCCTCAACTGATTTGCCTTCTACTTTTCTGGTTTTGTTGGTATTTAATAATATGCAGCATCATTTTCCCATCAGAATAGATTCATAGAATTGTACAGCATGGAAATAGGCCCTTTGGCCCAACTTGTCTATGCTGATCAAAATGTCTATGTGAGTTCATCCCATTTGCCTACATTTGGCCCATATTCTTCCAAATCTTTTCTATCCATGTCCCTGTCTAAATGTCTTTCAAACCTTATAATTGTATCTGCCTCTACCACTTCTTCTGGCAGCTCTTTCCGTATACCCACAACCCTCTGTAAAACAGAAGTTTCCCCTCAAGTCCCTTTTAAATCTTTTTCCTCTCACTTTAAATCTATGTCCCCTGGTTTTACACTCACCTACCCTCGGAAAAAGACTGACCTTCCACCTTATCTATGTCCCTCATGATTTTATATATACCTCTATAAGGTCATCCCTCAGCCTCATGCTCAAGGGAAAAAAGTCCAAGTCTATCCGGCCTCTCCTAACTCAAACCCTCCAGTCCCAGTAGCATCCCTGTTCCAGTTAATCTATCCCAAAATGGACTTTTCCAACAGTAAACTGTCTGCAGTTTTCCCCAAAAAGAAAACCTATTTTATGAAGGCTAATAAATTTTATGCTATTTCTAACCCTAATTCAAGCTCTAAATTTCTTCCCTATGATATAAACTGTAGCTAATTGTTCCTCCTCGTACTTTTGGAGATTTTAATATCCACTGTATAATCAATTTTTCAATGCATTCTTCACCCCTGTATCTTCCAATGTGTCACTCATGTTTTTGTCCTGCAGCAAGACTATTTCCTCCACTGTGCCAGGGCTCCATTCTTGGCCCTATGCTATTCCTTACTCACATTCCACCCTTTGATATCATCCACAAGCACAGAATCAGTTTCCACATCTCTAACCCACACGTTCATTCCACTGGTACTGATTGGCATATTCATCTTCCAATCCACAATGCCACATCAAATTTTTCAGCTGTCGTGCCCCATCTTCTAAGTATTTCCCATTATCTACTTCTATTTCTTACAGCTTTGTGTGACATTCAGGATTTTTGAAAAATTTTCCATTGGGACTAATTTTCCATTAGTTCTATATTCACTGCCTGAGAGAGTGGTTGAAGCCGGGTCACTGACAGCATTTAAGAAGTGTTGAGATGAGCATTTGAATTGCTTAGGCTGTAGACCAAGTGCTGGGCAATGGGGTTAATATAGAAGGGTGCCCACTGGTTGACATGGACACGTTGGGCTGAATGGCCTGCTTCCATGCATAGAATTCTATAATGATTGTTTTATTAATAAACATCTAGATGGAATGTTGGAAGAAAGATAAACAAGACAAGTCTAAATATTTCAATGCAAAAATCAGTAATTAAAAAGCAAAACAAAAACTGCTGGAAATCTGAAATAAAAAGAAAAATGCTGGAAATACTCAGCAGTACAGGAAGCATCCGTGAACAGAGAACCAGAGTACACTCATTGCCCTTTTAGAATCTAAAAAGCTTTGAGGGAAAATAAAGAGACAGAAAAAAATGAATGAGAACCTACCCTCACCTTACCTTAGTGCTGCTCACCCACCTCACTGAAGCCTGGTATTCATAGGTTGGTATTCACTCTAAAAATAGCTGCTCCAAAATGGCCACTCTGCTTGAACCTAACTTTTATTAGCTGCTGATAATTAGCTAATTCACCAATCACCTATTAACTAACAATTAGCTGACTTACCTCTTAAATTCCTGCAAGTGAAACTCAGAAGCGAGCAAGGAGACTCACTTCTTTTCAAATCTCCTGCTCTCGCTTCAAGTCGCCAACTCTTTAGCCTTACCTCATCTCACTATAGCATCTTGAGCCAAAGCTTCAGCTCCCCACTCTAACACTCGCCCGTTACCAAAATGGTCACTCCGCCTGACCCATCTTTTTATTGCCTGCTGTTAACTAGCCAATGAGCTAATCAACTTATAATGTGCCCACTTTAGACTCCTGCAAGGTGAAACTCCCAAACATAAGCACAGAGACTCAAATCTCCCGCTCCAAATCTCACTCCAAATCCCGACTCCTGCAAGGTCACCACTAGACTGATGAAATTCATCAATCTGCTAACCCAGGACACAGTAATCTAGTTTATATTATTTTTCTTATTCACAAAGAGGGGTTTAAAGCTAATTAAGGTAACATAAGAAATAGAAACAGTTTTAGGCCACCATTCAGTGAGATCGTGACTGATCTGATCTTGGTTTCAACGTCACTTTGCTGTCTATACTCCAGAACTCTTGAATCCTCAATAGTTCAATAATCTGTCACGACATGCAGCTGCGCTATTTATGGAACAAAGGAGCTTAATGATTTGTATCTGACCTCATTACACCAATACAGTTCACTTACTAAAAGATTGGAAAACTACAAGTGATGTTGCATATAAAAATCACAAAGAAGTTGAAGTTAGGTGATTTTAGTGCACTAAGTGAATCCTGCACATAATGCTAATGTCAAATCGGAAGTCACAAAGAATTGTGAAATTAGGAATGTTTTAAAAAATCATCATTGTGGTCTGCTCCCCTTTAAGCACGTTAATACCCAACCTCTGTATTTCGCATGCAGTACCTATTTGCTTGACAAATGAGGGAGAATGGACGTGGTGTTTGAAATAGCAGAAAGCAGCAGGGAGGAACGAGGATGGGAGGGTAACTGCACAAACAACTCCCAGGGAAGACTTAAAGCCACAATGAGCGATACCCATCGGATCCAAAGATCGAAGCCTAAACTACCCTTACCAGTTTACAGAAGCTTTGATCCTTACAGAGGCCTGCTAGCACTAATTTGTTTATGATCAAATTTTCATGTCAGAAATTTTGTACATAAAAATGATATCCTGGGACAGGGGAAACATCTTAAATCATGCAGAGTGCACTGCCTTCAGCATGAGATGCTGAATTATTTACAAAGCTCATAGGTCACAACCTTTCAATCCAGTTTCTGTCATTAACTGATTAAAATGAGTTGTCACATTGCAGTCTGCAGGCTCTTTGGTGTTGTTGCTAACGAGGCAAAACATCTAAGGTAGCGCTACCCACAAGATATCCTTTATTGAAGGCAGTCAACTCACAACTAACAGCAGTGGTTTGTGCAATGATGTATCAAAAGTCATATCTCAAAGTACATTCATCTCTTAAAGGTACACTGCTCTCCCTTTTAAAAACATAATAACCCATACAAACCATCAATTAAGTGCATACATTATATCATCGATTAGCTTTTTACATAAATGAAATTATTCAATTACTAACAGAGGCACATATATACACACAGATAATCTTGACCAATTATAAATTCACTCAGTCTCTTAGTCTTCTCATTTACAAAACTCTTCACCACAAATTGCATTGAACATCTCTGATCTGAATTCTGATCTGAATTATCCACTCGAGGTATAGATAATTCCAATGGATTAGTTCTCCAGAAAGGCTTCAGACACACCTGATCTCATATTCTGCACTTCGATTGTTGCCTTAACATTGCAGAACTATACTATAGTGCATTAAATGTACAAAAATATCAACTTTTAACATTAAACATCATAGATAACTCTGATCAACAACTACAATAGCTACAATTAACCAATGTGAACACGATCACAATAATCTCGAAAATAAAATAGAAAATGCTGGGGATAATCAGCAGAGAGAGACAAGAGACTTCAGATGCTGGAATCTGAGGCAATAAACAATGTGCTGGAGAAAACTCAGCGGGTCATGCAGCATCTGTGCGAGGAAAGAACTTGTCGACATTTTAGCTTGAAACCCTGCATCAGGATAATCAGCAAGTCAGACAGTATCATTTCATGTGGAAGCAAAAAAATTACTTACTACAATACCGGAGGAAGCCATTCAGCTAATTTAGTTCATGTCATCTCTCAATAATCCCATCAATCCTGTTCCTACTGTTCTTTCCCTGCAACTTATTCTCTCTCACATGCCCATCAACTTTCCTTTCATTCTTTTGCTTCTTGCACTAAGGAGTAATTTGCAGTAGCCAATTCACCTTCCAGCACACCCTTGGGATGTGGGAGAAAACCAGAGCATCTGTGGAAACCTGTGCCTTCACATGGAGCACATGCAGACCCCAATGAGGCAGTCCCCAAAGTCAGGAACAATCCCAGATCCAGGAGCTATGAGGCAGCAGCACTACCTGCTGCACCATCATGCCACCTGATATTGAAAACCTGAAATAAAATCAAAAATTGCCAGAAGCACTCAGTGCATACTCAGATATAAATTCTGAAAGATGAAACATAGCCAACATTTCAGGGGAAAGGCCATTCATCAGAACTGGAGAAGTGATTAAAGATGCAGAGAGAGGAAGAGGGGGTGGAAAGAGCAAAGGGAATGTCTGTGATAGGTTGGCAACCAAGGTTGTCCACGTAACATAATTGCCTTTGGTGCTGTCTACTTAAAAGATGAACATGGATAGTTAGAGAGAGAAAAGAAACAAATGAACATGCTGGAACTGTGAGATGCAGAACACAACAGTTGTTGGAAATCTGAAACATACGTATGAGAATGATGGGAACACCCAACAGACCAGGCAGTATTTGCAGAGAGAGAAAACTGAGTTAATGCTTCTTGGAGATGATCACACACCAGAAATGGCCAATTCTGACACAAGCAGGAAAGGCTGGTTTTCTGAAATTGTTGGATTCATGATTGTGTCACATGGACTGCCATGTGTCTAAATAGAAGATGAGGTTCTGTTCCTTGAGCTTACATTGGTCATGGTTGAAACAGTGAAGAAGACCAAAGACTGAGAGAATAGAATGGGAGTGGGGTGGACTGTTAAAATAACAGGTGACCAAAAGGTCAAGGTCACCCTTGCAGTCTGAACTGAGGTGTTCTGCATCATGAATACCAAAAGCAATACAATAAATTAGAAGGAGCACAATTGACTTACTGTTTCAACTGAAAGATGTGTCTGGGTCTTTGGATTGTAGGAAAGGAAAAGGAATAATGGCACATGTTACATCTCCTGCATCGCATGTGAAAGTGCCGTGTAGTGCAAACACTCGCTGGGCTGTCTTTGCTGTTGCATGCCTTCATCAATTTATCTCTGAGTGGTCATGCAGCTTAAAAATACTCGTTGAGCAATTTTCTATTCTTCATTTCTCTCAGCTGTAAAGGCCTTATTTTTAAAATCCTCTCTGAAACATTGACTTTCTCTGTTACCACCCATATTGTTGGAAGCTCTTATCAGCAATCTTCTACTTTCTCTCCTCTTCAGCTGATGACTACTCTGGTTTTTGCTGAAGATCAGCTTACTTGTCTTTGTGAACCTTCCTGCTTCATCTGATGACTGAATTTCATTTGTTCAAGCTCATCATAGAATGAAGGTTTTCTTCTTCCAAAAGTTTCTAAAGGAAATATAGCATTAAATACTTCTCCCACTCCTTCAGATGCAAATTATTGATCTCTTGTCCTTCCTGGGATTGTTTTATTGTCGTCATTGACTCTTTATTTTTTATGGTAGCTTGTTCCAGCTGTCCATGTTAGCCTTGCACTTGATTACTGTTTTGCTACTTCCTCAAGTAGCAACATCCCAAACTCATTAGAAGTGCAATATCGGTAGATTCCATGGTGTCGCTGCTTAATAAAACAGCTAAGAGAGGTAGAGCTACCAACAAGTATATTTTATGAAGGTAGTCAGCTCATAACAGTAGGAACTGGTTAAACATTATGTCAAATGTCATACCATATAGTATACTCTCAGTTCTTAGAGGTCCTTAATCCTCATATGGATCCTCAAGTGGCATCATTACATACAGTAATTGTGACAGGGAAGTGGAATCTACGTTAGGGTGAATGATACTTGGAGGTCCCGAATCCAGTTTCCTGATGGACACAAACTTATGCTGAAGATGATTGCAAGCATTTCAAAAGAGGTGAATTTTTGATACAAAAACAACACTAATAAGTCGAATGTCAAGTTAACAAAACCAGTTAAGCTGCAACATTGCTTCTGGTGGTGACGCTATTGTGTTCCTTATTAGCAAGTATGGATACAATAAGCATTAGGCCATAATAGAAGCATACAGCCCCGCAAGCCTGCACAACCATTCTTAAATTCATGCCTTAGCCTGCGCCTCCTGGAACTTTACCACTCAGCCCCCAGTATGAACTTAAGATATTGAGCAGAATGTTGATGATCAGATTTGTGACTCATGTATGAGAATGACTAGAACTATTGAATCTGAAAGAATACCTCAGGCAGACTTTGGTTTCAGTCTTGCCTTATACTATTATATTGTGTGTATTTTGAACACTACTTAACCACTTTCTTCCATAAGTTCTAAGGTGTGGTCTTTTTGCATGAGGAGCACAATAGACTTTGGAGGTGCAATAGAATTATCTTCACATTTGGTTTGTGTCACATTTTGGAATCTCAACCATTTTTCCAATTAAAATTTTAGGGGAGAATGTTAGCTTTAACTGCTGTCATTTGTCAGTTAAACAAGAAGTTCTGGGATGTAACTAAGATGCTAGTCAGTTAATTCAGACTTGCTTGGCCATAGCTTGACTAAAGGCATTTTATTTTCCCGTCTCAGTAATCAAAATCCCATCTTATTTCTTTGATTCCTCTCAGATATACCAGATAACCAAGGATGGAGTAAGAATATGGAATGAAAAGAAATTAGTAATAGTGAAAAATGTACAAGAGAAGTTGGTGAAACTGAAAGCTAATAAATCCCAAGGACTGATGACTGGCACTTTTGAAAGAATTTTGAAAGAGCTGGCTATAGAGATGCATTGGTTATCATCTTTCAAAATTCAATAGAGTCTGAAATGGTTCCTACAGATTGGAGGGTAGCAAATGTGGCACCATGATTTAGAAAGGAAGGAGAGAGAAAACTGGGAACCACCGAGTACATAAGTAGCAGGCACAAAATACTGGGATCTATAGTGAATAGTATAATAACAGAATGCTAGAAAAGAATAATGGGATTGAGCAGAGTCAGCATGGATTTATGAAAGGAAAATCATATTTGACTAATCTGTTGGAATTATTTGAGGATGTGTGCAGTAGAATAGATAAGGGGGAGCAAGTGGTATATTTAGATTTCAGAAGGCTTTCAATAAAGTCCCACATCAAAGGTTGTTCAACAAGGTTAGAGCACTTGGAATTGGAGATAGTATACCGGCAGGGATTGAGGATACGTTGTTGAATAGAAAGCAAAGATAGCAGACTGTTTGCAATGGAGGTACCGCAGACATAGTGCTTGGGTTCCAACTATTCACAATTTATATGAACACTTTGGCTGAGGAGAACAAAAGTCATATTTCCAAGTTTGCTGATGATACAAAGTTATATGGGATTGTGAAGAGTGAAGAGAATTTAAAGAGGCATGAAGAGGATGTAGACTAAATGTCTGAGATAATAGGCGAGAGAACATGACCTGATGGAATATAATGTAGAAAATTGTGACATCACCCACTTTGGTATTTTTAAATGGTTACAGATTAGGAAATGTTGATGTTCAAAGCAACCTAGACGTCACTGAAATCTAGCATGCAGCTGCAATAAGCAATTAGGCATTCAAATAGTATGTTGGCCTTTATTTCAAAAAGTATTTGGGAACAGGAGTAAAGATATCTTATTACAATTATAAAATTATAGAAACTGTTCCTAAATCATTGAGTGTGGGTCTAAGGCTCATGGGGAATCTTTAGAATTCTCCACCCACAGGGTGCTGTTGATCATGGGAAGTGTGATGTATTCTTTGTATTGCTACACAAAAATAACTGTCTTGGTTGATTGAAGTGAACCAGGAATCATAAACCTGAGAAGGAATGCTAATCAGTATACCCCATAAAGCACCTTAGCGTTCTACATGTTAATTTCTTGTCAGCAAATCATTAATAAGCTAATTGATTACCTTTAGCAAAGTTCTAGATGGCTTATATTGGGCTCACTTGAATAGTATTATTATATCAGCTAGTCCATATTGTATAATTAGGTTGTGAGCCTTGACTCAGATAAGCACCAGATACTGAATGAATGCCAAAATCATGAAAGGGGAAGTCAAATAAATGATCAACATTTACCACTGACAACTTTTGATAATATGATTATCAGCATTTAAGTGGTAAGTGGAGTGTTCAGGACACTTACATATGATTAACACCTGAGATTACAAAGACAATTCAAATGTATTTGGAGGTTACGATTTGCTTATTACAAAGTGAAGCTAGTTCCAGTGTCCAAGATTATCAGTCCATCGTATGTTTTAAAGTCAACAGGGTTCACCCTGTTTTGATAAATTTGCAGCCCTTTGCCTGTTTGTGATCAGTCACAGGTATCATGGATCTTCATTTCTTATAATGATTTGGCCTGCATTAAAAGTTTGTTCTTTTAATAATTTTCAGATACTTAACTCTTACATACAAATGATATACTTTATCACATGCTTACCTCTTTCTAGTAACATTCTTGAAAGTAAATCCGAGATTTTAACTGCTGGCAAGCTCTCAGTGACAAATTAACTTCCTGCTCACCTGTAGCAGGATGAGGCCAGCAGTTGCTGGGAAATCATGAGGCCTGGGAATTATGTCCAAACCAGGCAGGGGACAAGACAGGTTCCAGAGGCATCTTGTGGAGGTCCTTCATTCAGAAATGAGGAAATAATCCTCGAATAGAGAGACCAAAGATTTTCTTTTGGTACTTAAGGAGGATTCTGCAACTTTTGATCCCACAAAAGATAGGAAAGCTCTTTTTCCCCATCTATTGACTAATCCAAGTAATGCACCCCAGAAGGGGGTTTTTACCTACTGGGTGACAGTTTTTCCACGTTTTCTAAAGGAGCAACCTGATAATTACTTAAGAGTATCAGACCTTTTGTTTAGCTAAGTAAGCTAAATTCATTTTCTCTGATTTTAAAATATCAAAATTAAATACTTGTCAAGAATTAAATGGCTCTCAGGACAGTTGTGAAAATTAATTTCAATTTGTTTGATTTTGGATAGATGGAATAAGGCACTCACAAAAAGAAATTGCTCTTTTCTTTAAGTCTAGTGTCTAATCTTAGTCAATCAAAATAACCTTCAACACACCCTCAATGAGCCTAAAATTAGCTGGTTCTTGCAGCTAACTTGGACCAGATTAATTCTATTGCTTTTCCAGAGTTCACAGGAATATTGCAGGCACCATTTCTCAGGAAATCTTGGACATTTTTATGATATTTTGAGGTCACTTCCCATTGATGACTTAACAAGGGATTGATTACAGCATTTATCTTTTCAGATTGGAGTATGAGACGTTGGCTAGGAGAATGGTTGAACTAAGTGAGTGTAGAGTGACCAAAGCTCGAATGGCAGCTTCAGCAGCAAATTGGCTGAGAAAGGGATAGAGATTGGTATCCTTACCATGGAGGTGAAAATAAGTATCATTGTGACAGAGAGGGAAAGGGCATGGAAATCACATTTCCATTGGGCAGGCACTTTAATGTAGTGGTTTAGCATAACACTATTACAGCACCAGCAACCCGGGTTCAATTTCGGCCACTGTCCTGTAAGGAGTTTGTATGTTCTCCCCATGTCTGCTTGGGTTTCCTCTGGTGCTCCGGTTTCCTCCCACATTCCAAAGACGTACAGGTTAGGAAGTTGTGGGCATGCTATGTTTGGTGTCAGAAGTGTGGCGACACTTGCGGGCTTCCCCCAGGAACACTCTTCACAAAAGATGTATTTCACTGTGTGTTTTGATGTACATGTGAATAATAAAGATATCTTATCTTATCTTACATTTACTGTCAAGCAGGATGTCAAGGCTGCAAACAGTGTGAGTCAGCCAGGAGAAGGAGGAGTCAGTGACAAGAGAACAGAGTTTGTGTTGGGGCTGACAACCTAGAAACAGTGGAGAAGGATAGGTCAAATCTGTTGACATCCACATACACGTGAAAGCTGATCTTAAGACTTATTAGAATGACAGCAAGAGATTATGTGGAGATGAGGAAGAAGGATCAACAATGGATTCATGGAGGAATTCCAATTGTGATATAGTGGGAGTGGGTGACAAGTTATTGTTATGATGCTTTACCTCCAGTGGGATGTGTAAGAGGAGAATCAAGTAAGCTCGTGAACAGCGGAGGACGTTGCAGGAGGATGGGATAATCATTCTTCTCAAGACTATAAAGAGGTTGAGGAGATATAATGCACTATAGTTACAGATGTTTTGGTATGTTGGAAAGGTAAAAACCTGACTGGAAAGGCATGGGACATGGGATTGAAGATGATATGGCAAAAAAATTGGGTGGGAACAGCACCTTCAAGGACCTTTGAGAGAAAAAGATTAAAACAGAAAAATCCTGGTAACATTACCAATTAGGTAGGATTTATGGAGAGAGAAATAGAGTTCATATTTCAGATTAGTGACCCTCATCAGAACAAGCTATCGCTGTGACCAATTGAATATATGAGAGTGAAGAACTAGTTTGAAAGCAGACAGTTGTAAACAAGGATGGGGGAATCAGGTTTTTTTGTGTTCAAGAAGAGTAAATGTATGCTTTGAAACAGAGGAGGTCTATGCCTGGGGAAAGGGAACTATGTAAAATACCAGCTGAAATAATACAACACAACCAATTAAGCATCAAAGGAAGCCCATTATGAGATGCTATGCATTTGGTCCTTGAGCAAATTTTTCAGTTCCAGGAGCTCACCACTCTTCACAGCCCATCTATTTTTATATATAATCAATAAAAGTTCAGCAATCCTCTGCAGTTATCTCACAACTCAGTGCATCATTTGTAATTGAGGCACCTAGTACAATGAAAGTACAAGATGGAATGATTAGAACTAGGCTGTTCAGGAGGCACTTCAGGAAGATAATAGAAATATGGAACTTTATTCCCCAATAAGCAGTTGTAGTAGGGCCTCAACAGAAAATTTAAAAATGGAATTAGTAGATTTTTGTGTGAGAGGAAATCAAAGTAAATAAATGGAGTTAACATCCTGATCAACTCTGATCTAATTGAATTTCTGGATAAGCTCCATGGATTGAAAAGTGCATTCTCCTTTCTCTGAAGTTTCTGCCCGTAAAATATATATCCTTGGCCGTTCATTTGTCATTCCATATGATTGAGCAACTTTGAAGGAAAGAAAATCTGTTATTCTTTTGCTTTGTCTTTTGCGCCGAAGAGACAACCAACTAGCCCACTTGTAGACCTCCAGTGCCAATGCTTCACGATCAGTTTTATGATTCAAGACTCATGAGAATTTCCCAAAGAAACTTACTGTAATATTCCCTCTTTGCCTATTTGAGATGCTTGGCTTTCTCTCTGTTTTTACCTCATCAGCCTGGCTATCTGTGAGATATGTGATAGAAATCCCTTTTGATAGAAACAAAATTTATGACACAGTGGGAAGCCATTTGACCCATAGTGTCTGTGCTGGTCAAAAAAAAACCATTTAATTCCTCCTTTAAGCATTAAGTCCATAGTTCAAGTTTGTTCAAGTTTATTGTTGTCATAGGCATACACACACAGGGTATAAATGCCATGTAAATTAGCTTTTGCAGCAACAGCACAGTACATTACAAACATAAGTTAACATAAACTTAAACTAACATAAATTAAACAAGACTTACATGACAAAATAAACATAACTACATTAGTGCAGGTTGAGAGAGAGAGAAACTATAGTCTAAGGTACTGTTAGGGTTTTCCAGGTCGATTCAAGAACCTGATGGCAGTGGGGACAAAGCTGTTGTAGAACCTTGGGGTGTGGGTCCAGGCTCCTGTACCTCCTGCCTAATGGCAGTATTGAGAAGAGGGCATGGCCCGGATGGTGGGACCTTTCCCTGGCTTGCAGGTCATGGCTTTTAGTTGTACATCCAAGTACTTATTAAATGTGAAAAGGGTTTCTGCCTCTATGACCCTTTCAGCAGAGAGTTTCAGATTCCTACCATTGTCTAGTTGAAAAAAGTTTTCCCTTATCTCTTCTCTAATCTATCCAATTACTTTACACTCATGGCCCTGCTCCTTCCTATTTACTGAATCTAAGACCAGCATAGTTTTATATACCTCAATTTCCCACAGCTTCCTGTGTACCAAAGAAAACAACACCAACTTGTCCATTTTAATTCATAGCTCAATTTTTCCGTTCCTGGCAAAATCCTTGTATATCTCTTCCATGCCTTCTTCAGGTCAATCACATCTTTCCTGTAATGTGGTGACCAGATCTATAAGAAGTACTCAAGCTGTGGTTTAATAAACCTGGTAAACAACTTTAGTTTAACCTTCCCCCTCTTGTAATCTGTGCCACATCTTATAAAGTACCATTTTTTTTATCATGCAACCTACATTTAAATCTAAATCATTAATAAACACTACAAAAGTCACAAAGTAGCAGAGTAAACTAAAAGCATCATTCATTTTTTTTATTTAATATTTAACTTATATAAATTGTTAACAATGCATCAATAAAATCCCTGTTGCACCCTGAAAGTACAAAGTTAGTCCTTTTACCTCAACAATCTCTGCATCAGGTTATATGAAAGGACTATTTTGTATTTAAGATTAAATTACTCTCCATAAAGCTTCTGTGTTATGAGGAGGAATTAATTTTACTGGAAAGAAATATGCTGGCCTTTATGTAGAATTAACTTTTGAATTTTATGATGCTCTCTGCAGAGACAAGATATGCAGTGAAACAGATAAAGTAATGGATTACATTTAATGACTTCGTAAATGTTTAATGGCTTTCTTATCAAAACTGACGACAGACCATTTTGTGAGATACATTCTGGATAAAAGGTATTAAATGTAGTAATTAAAGTCAAGGAGATTCATCAGTAAATTGCTCTGTCATCACTTCTGACAAGAGAACCCATCTGTAAATTTACATTCTGGTTTTAGTAATTATTCTGTGCATAAATCAGGGCAGCTTTGGTGGCAAAGTAGTACAATTTAACAAAAACTTTTTCTGCAGGTCATTCACCTTAATGTTGATATCTACCCAGCTACATCCTATGTTTCATACAGCTTGACCCTCCCCACAATCTGATAATTGCTACTCCAGGAAGCTCCTTCACATATTTTTCAAATGGGCTCAATGGCACTGCAGCCCTGAACTTTACAGGTTCTGTTCTTATATGTGTAAAAAGTAGTTAGACATAAGAGGTGCAAATGCTGTGGTATCAGCTGAGACAGGTGATAGAAAGTTTATGCAATTGAACCGCAAGGAATAGAAAACAAACAGTAGTGATGAACAAATGTTTTTTCAGACCTGAGAGAAGTATATAGTGATATTCCCCAGGGTTGGGGTGTTGATGGGGAAGTGGATGGTGCTGTGAGCTGTTGAGACTATTGCCCTTTCTGATACATTAATCAGTTGGAGTTTTGTATAGTCAAAATTTCACACAATGTGGTCATATCTAGGATAAACTTCAAAGGGACGTACTGAATTTGGCCAGATGTATGTCCTGCTGGGAAGCGTGAATGAAGAATGAGAGGAGGAAATATAAATCAAATGGTAGAACTTTATTGGAGGTACGAGGATGGGGAGACATGAGGGTATGTTCGCATAAATCTTTGAGGATGGCAGGACATTGAGAAGGCAGTTAAAAAAAACTTATGGGACCTAATGTTTCACTGATAGTAAAAGATGCAAGGAAGTTATGTTAAATCTTTTTAAAACTGAAACATAGATTATGTTCCAATTTCAGTATTATGTCCACATTTAGGTTTGATATCAAAGCTTTGGAAAGGATGAAGAGGAGATAGTTGAATGGTAACAGGGATCCCAGACTTCAGTGAAGTGCAAGAGGTAGAGAAAATGAAATAGCTCTCTTTAGAGCTGAAAAGATAAAGGAAAGATTTGATAGAAGTGTTCAAAATCATGAAAGATCTTGAAATTGTGAATAATGAAACTATTTTAATTATAGAAGTCTCGGTAACCAATACTCAGTGAGATCCTAGAAGATTGAGGAATGGAGATCAGGAAGATAAGGGGAATGGAGATTGAGAAGGTGAAATAAGGAAGAGGGAGTAGGTGTGATTAATGAAATTACTTTGAAGAGAGAGATAGCTATATATCCTAACAAGCTGATCTCTCAGTTTAGAGCAGGTCAGACTGTTTTGTGTAGTGTGTAAGTTTCAGGTAGCCAATGGACTATGAGTTATTTTACTGTTGATAATGAATAAAATCTGAATATTACCAGCATTATTAATGGTTATCAATATCATTTTCATGAACTACCATCATTTATTGGTGGAAATTAATCTTCTCCTGTTTTTGGTTTCCTCTCTGCAAATTATTCTGCAAATTTTAATTCGGCTTCTTTCCCACCCTCTGTTTCTTTTATTTGCCTTTTCACAGAGGGGGCTCCTTGGTCCTTGAAATTTCTTGAATGAACTCTGCTTAAGGGAATACTCAGTTAAACTTACTACAGGTTTGTGAATGACATGGCCAAATATCATATCATCAAACTTCTGTATCGGAAGTCCTGTGAATCAGCACCTTCAGAAGTAAAAGGGACATAATTTATATTGGATAAAAATCCTAATAAATAAAACCATTGCACAAAAATGAATGAAGGATAACTGGCTAATTGCTGACAAATAAATAACTATGGATTCCCAACAGAAGGATGACTATAATACATGAAACACAATGACTTCCACAAAGTGTTACTTAATGATTGGAGTTGGTAGCAATTGTATTTTCCAATGAGAAATGACTTTGTCTCTGATTTAGTCAGCAGGCATTCTGTTCACAGCCTCAATCCATCTTCATTAGTTAGTGGAAGTGCTTTTCATGGAGACTGAGTACAAGTGCAACAAGCAGAAAATGGCAACTTAATAGATGTTTTGAAGAAAATAAATAAGAAATTAATAATAACATTCCAGTCGTCATAAATGAGAAATTAGAATACACATTAATATTGATATAGAAGCAAACTGATTTCTGAAGAAGAATATGAAAATGAATGACTTTAAATCAGTATAATCTTTTGATATTTATGCCACTTATAATATGAGCAGGTAGTTAATATAATTTTGAAGTATTTCTGAACTGCCCCTTCTACATTTATAGGTTTTAACCCATATGTCTGTTGAGAAAGAAAACTGTGCTTCTGGAACTTTGCCAGTCGTGTCTGTAACTAGCTGCCAGGAGGTCGTTGAGAACTACCTACAGTGGATTAATCATGTCCCCTCAAACTTTTTTTCTCTCATGTAGGTCACCCTAATTCTTCCAGATCTTGATATCCTTCATACACAGGGCCAAGTCTAGACACATCCGAGCCACATGCAGTTTTTCTCTACACTCATTGGCTGTGGCCGCAGAAATCATGCATTCTCTCCACGTGGCCGCTTCACACCATTAAATGCACTTTTCTCAAGTAATCATTACCATTCCAAGTTTATGCTTTGATCCGTTACTCTTAACAGATTATCACAGCGTGGGCATGAGCATGTCTTGAGTTTCTTAGTCTACAATGCATGATAAAATGCGTGATAATGCATTTTTCACATTAGAAGACAACCACCATTTATGAATCATTCCCTTAATTTGTCTACATTGAACTGTAGCTCATTAATTTGGTGTAAATTACTTATAGCTGCATGTGGTTTCATGCCATCAATGAATTTATAATGTCCTCCTCTAAATCATTACTGAAACCTATAAATTGTTCGAACAGTATGCATTGCTTTTGTAACCAGGATCGATTAATGGCAAGTGTCTGCTGTTGTGTAAGCTGTGGCTAAGTGGTAGCACCCGAGTCAGAATGTTATAGGTTTGTGAGCCATTCCAGAGACTAATGCACATATGGCTACCCTGTTGAAAGTTAATGACGAGATATTGACCTAAAATTTGTCTGCCCTCACAAATGAAGAACAAGAGAAATCCCCTGAGCCCTAGTTAATCATTATTCTTTAATCAACATTGTTTTAAAAATTAATTAGGTTAATTGATCATTGTCACATTGTTGTTTGTCATAAACTGTGTGCAAAGTAGTAGCCCGTTACCACAATATAAAATGTATCCCCACAATATAAAATAACCATTTCCATAAAGACATTATTGGCTATAGAGTATCTTCTAGTGTCCTGAGATCATGAAAGGCGCTGTACAAATGCAAGCCATTTCTATTTTTTTTTGTGAGAGCTTCCATCCAGAATAATATCAGCCTTCCAAGGACTCTATAGAACCAAATATTATCCCTGGAAGCTTTATGCAGTAGTTGACCAACAGGAGCATCATCATCTGTGATATTTTCTCAAAAAATTGGACTGGGTAAGTGAGGCTAAACCAACATTGTCAGAAGTTTTGCTGAGAATCCCCAAAAACTGAAAGGCATCACTAAAGACATTATGTAATGGTTCCAACACTGTATTGCATTTGATATTAAACCCACAGCTTTGTAATTCATAGGGTCTGATTTATTTTCCTTTTATAAATAATTAAATTGTGAGCCTTGCTCCAATCCATGGGAACTAGTTCAGATCTCAGTGAATTACCGAATGGGCCAGAACTTGCTCGGAAATGCCAGAAGTCCCACTCCAAACTACCAGCACTTCTGCACGTAAGTGAAACTCTTTAGGATTCCCAGACAACAAAGTCCCAAGTTTGCTGGTTGTTCTTTGCTAGTGAATTCCTAATTGTTCTCCAAATGTGACTGGTGATGGTAGGGGTTTCCATGTTCTAAATACAGTTCTTCCACTCCCAACTTCTAAATATTTGCAAATTGTGCAAGGATCTGCCATTGTGCACAGCTTCATCATTTAAGGATAGAATGGGTTTAGAGAATTCCACATAGAGGGACAAGGTGTCTTGCCACGTCTATCAGCCTTTGCCTCTTGTAAGGTGTCCTCCATTTCCTCTAATACGCAATGAATATTTTGAAATATCAAAAATTATGTAAGCTGTTAAAAATTAAATTCACTGAAAACAATTTAAAAATGGGAAAACTGAAACACTGAAAAAACTTTTTAATAAACTCAAACAAATTAAAAACCTTTGAATACCAAAATGTCACATAGTTCCTCACAGCTGTTCTCCATTGAAGTTGACCCCATGCTGAGTTGTTTGTACAGATTCCTTATGGTAGGTTTGGGCTCTCTCACGAGACTCTGTGAGGAATGTGGCAGTGCAATCAGGCAAATAGTCGGGAATGGCTGCCAGCAGCTTTGAGATTGTGCAAAAATCCCCAAATTGCTGTCATTTAGGCCAGGAAATATTGCTGTTACACATAACTGCTGTTATTTCCCTACATAATGGCAATTACTCATGTAATAGTGACAGTTCCCTCTAAAATCAGTAGCATTATCTGATAATTTAGTTTAGCCAGCTAGTTCAAACATCATCAGAACCAGAATGTCCAGGTGGACAAATATCATTCTTTTCCTTTTGTTCAGGAGCAATGCCACTAAGACAATAAATGTAATGTGATAATTTTGCCTCATTTCTAATGGGAAGATTAACCAGGTGTTTACTTATGTTCAGAATTATGGACTCATTTCCATTGTTTTCCATCTTTTTATGCTTATTGGTAGAATATCACTAGATGCACAATGGCGTTTTACTAATATGCACGGGCTTGGGAACATTATGCTTGCTGCACATGTTTGCAAATCAACCCTCTGGTGCTATGGAGGCATTAAGTTTGTCTTAGGTAATAACAGCGAAAGAAACTTTTAAGTTTTTAAGTCAGGAACACCATTGTTTTAACTCAGATCAAATGAATGAACGGTTGGTTAATGCGCAAGAGGTGGAATAGGGATAGGTTGGGAGTCACCAACAGAGCGTAATCAGTAGGCTAATTTAAGGAAGAAACCTAGAGGAAAATAAAAATTAGTGTTCATTGTAGTGGAGTACAAGATTGAAGCAGTGATACCATATGGTGTGTTTTTGACCTTCATCTTTGAATCATGATATGATGGTTAGTGCATTCTAGGGATTTTCTGTAAAGAGTAGAAGGGTAGTCAGAAAGCCTCACATTCAGAAGCGCATCGGAGGCAATCTTATCAGAAGAGATTTCCTGCATGTTCTGTTAAATGGGCAAGGCATTTTGTAAGAGAATGTTGGTGTTTGTGTAATAGAGTCATAAAGCAATACAGATACAGGCCCTCCGGCCCAATGAGTCCATGCTAACCATGATACCCGCCCATCTAGTCCCAATTTTCTGTGTTCAGCTCCTCCATGCACCTTCCAAATACTTCTTAAATGATACTATTGTACCTGCCTCAACCACTTCCTCTGGCAGCTCATTCCACATACTTATCACCCTCTGTGTGAAAAAGTTGCCCCTCATATCCCTTTTAAATCTTTCCCCTCTCACCCTAAATCTATGCCCCCTAGTTTTGGACTCCTCTACTCTGGGGAAGAGACTGCTACCGTCCACCTTATCTATGTCCCTCATGATTTTATAAACCTCTGTAAAATCACCCCTCATTCTCCTACACTCCAAGGAATAAAGACCTAGACTGACCAACCTCTCCCTACAACTCAGGCCCTCGAGTCCTGGTGACATCCTCGTAAATCTTCTCTGCATTCTTTCCATTTTAACCACATCTTTCCTATAACAGGGCGACCAAAACTGTACACAGTGCTCCAAGTGCAGCCTCACCAACTACTTATACAACTGCAACATAAAGTCCAACTCCAATACCCAGTGCCCTGACTGATGAAGGCCAGTCTGCTAAACACCTTTTTCACCATCCTGTCTACCTGTGACACTGCTTTCAACAAACTATGCACTTGTACTCCTAGCTCCCTTTGTTCTATTACACTCCCGAGTACCCTACCATTCATAGTATAAGTCCTATGCTGGTTTGACTTTCCAAAATGCATCACCTCACACTTATCTGTATTGAAATCCATTGCCACACCTCGGCCCACTTCCCTAACTGATCAAGATCCCTCCATAATCCATTGTAACCTGCTTCACTATCAACAACACGTCCTAATTTTGTGTCATCTGCAAACTTACTGATCAAGCCCTGTGCATTCACATCCAAATCATTTATATAAATAACGAATAACAAGGGTCCCAACACCAACCCCTGTGGCACACCACTAGTCACTAGCCTCCATTCCGAGAAACAACCTTCAACTTCCTACCTCTGAGCCAATTTTGAATCCACCTAACTAGCTCTCCCTGGATTCCACGGGAGCTAACCTTCCTGACGAGCCTACCATGTGGGACCTTCTAAAAGGCCTTGCTAAAGTCCAAATAGATAAAATCCACTGCCCTACCCTCATCTACCTTTTTGGTTACCTCTTCAAAAAACTCTAGAAGGTTTGTCAAGCACGACTTTCCACACACAAATCCATGCTGACTTCTCCTAATCAGACTCTGTCTATCCATTATTGTGTTATCTATTTCTTGCGTGGTCTATCGTGTTATTTTATTTTCCTGCATCATATCAAATTAGTAAGACAAAGAGACATTATCAGGAAGCAGATCATGGAGCAGAATAATACTGTTTACAAGTTCAGATAATAACTTTGCACACAAAATCACCATCATTCATAAGTAGCCTTTACCAATTCTCATTCTGCTGTGCAAAAGTAGCATCACTGGTATTGTTCAGTCTGAGTGGTTTGTTTACAAGTTTTAGTGGGAAGATATACATGAGTATAGAATACATTTATGCCATTACAAAGAAACAACCTGCTGGTTGGTGGACAGGAAAGTATATTCAGCTCCTCAGTGCCGTTCCACCATTAAGTTAGACCTTGGCTGATTGTACCTCAACTCCATTATCTGCCATTGATCCATTTTCCTTGATAACCTTTCATTAGAAAAGGTGAATGCTGGGACAAGTGAATTGCAATGCTGTTGTCATGAAGTGTTGTGAAATGAAGTATTGTGCAATGCTGGAAGTACTGCCTCTGGATGAAGTTGTAGTGTGATAATAGTGTGTTAGCAGTTAATCGATGAATTAACAGCTCATTTTTGGAGACTCTGGCCTTTTGCTGTGTGACAAAGGAATTATCAGTCATTGAGCTCTTGGGAGAGGGGTACTGCTATTTGATGTTTAGCAGTAAATTCACACTGGATTTTCATGCCCAGAGAAAGTTGCCTTTTTTTTCTGAGAAATTTTCTTCTTTCCCCTTTTGAAGAAGTATAAATGGGTGGACATGTTGGGCTATAGGTCCTGTGCTGTAAGACTCTATTACTTTGATTCTAACCTCCAATTAAATACAAATTTAGCCTTTAAGCTAAATTTTTTATTACTTTTTTAATCTTATCCATGCTATCTGTCCTATTGTGTTTTAATACAGATTGTTTCTGAATATACCTTTAAACTACTGTTTTCTTTGATGTGCCAGTGTGCTGCATCACCAACTAAAGGTTCATGGCTTCCTTTGTGATGTACTTTAAACTGTGTAACTATGTGCTGCATCTTTGCCAGGTGGTCTGAGTCAATGACACTGCATTTATTCTTCCTGTGTCATCCTGTCACACTTGCAGACTCCCCTTTACGTTCTTTGCCTCATCAAAACTCTACTAACATTTCTCGATTTCACTCACGTTCAGTGTCTTGAGCTATGATACCACAATTTACAAATACATAGCACTCTTCTTTCATTTGTATGAATGATTTTCTAGCCCATGACTGTGCGAAGCACACTTAATGGACCAAATAAATGTATTTATTTGCTATTTGTAATTAATGATATATGTTTGCTTTAGCCTAAAAATAACAGTCTGATAGTGGGTTGTATATCATCCTTTGACATGGTAAAGAAACTGTGATCTTTGGGGGATGTGCAATAATTAAGGAATAAACATTAGACCCATGCACACTGTCCCATTCCATTTATAGGTGACTCATTCTGCTAGTAAAAATTGGCTTTTGCTGTGAACATGTCAGAGAAAATCTTAATCGCAGCAGTATATAGTATTAGAAGTGGCCAGGGTGAAAGCAACATCGCAAAAGTAGACAGGAAAGGTTCAGACGGATATGGGCCAAACTCGGGCAAATGGGACTTGCTTAGATGAGCATCTTGGTTGGCATGGATGAGTTGGGCCAAAGGGCCTGTTTCTGTGTGCTATGACTCTTGTAGAAATACGTAAGTAGAAATGTTATAAAATGGAGAATAGTCACATACCATGTTACAGAATGGAGAACTGACTAGTACTGTGGGACTTGACTACATCCATTTATGCGGTCTCATAGACCGAACTAACTAGTTGGACCTCTGCTTATCAGTACTGAGACAGTTCAAGCTGGATACACAAAGTGACTGAATACAGGGGCCATTGTTCTGGGTCAGAGACAGTGAACAGAATGACTAGTAAGCATCATGGGGTGAGCTAGAGCTGTCTATCATATGGCCATAACATGGTTAAACCGTCTCCTTACACGGTTATAGACACCTGGTTGGGTATGCATGTAACGCATGTAATCAATTGTTATTATTATTGGTCTTTAGCCAGTGAGGATGAACCAGAAAAAGGTATAATGATTGACATTTTCCTTTGTTCCACAGAGAAGTTGGTCTGGACCATGCACACAACTCCTCTCCACCAGTGATAAACAATAAACCTTTGATGCTTGTTAAAGCCCTGGGTCTCGAGTGATTCTTAAAGCATTCGAGTTTTCCTGAACATATAGCATCTTTTTAGTTGAAGGATGTTGCAGCAAACAGCCTTAAAATAAAACCCCAGAAAAATATTCAGGTGATAATGTAAATTATCACTACATGTTCTGTCTGAAGTATATAACTGAGGTGAAGTCAAAACAAGATATTAAAAGTAAACTGTGTTATCATCTCATTCAGTGTCTTGCCTATCAGCTAAAGAATTATCTTTAACACATTTAGAAAAAGGCAACTCAGTCCTATTATAAATTGGAGTACTAATACCATGAAATGTTAAGGTAAAAGATTTTCATGTAATTCTACAGTGGTGGAATTCATCTGGGCAACACATCCCCATATGGAAGGAGGGCAGACTCAAGGACAAGTTGTATCACATCAATCTTAAATATCTATTAATAGCTGATTCAGGAGCAGCCTACAGATGCATTATTTAATTGAAGAGAAGTGTGGGGGTGGGGAATTGAAGTGAGCAGAAATGGAAAAATGTTTTCACCACCTCTAAAATAAATCATGCACAATATTGTCAGGAAACCATGTTGTGTGTTCACCTTCCCTCAGTTTAATAATGTATAATTACATCACTGGAAGTCTTGAAAATAATAAAATTGGCCACCCTTACTTAGGAAAAATTCAATTCTGAGCGACCTGAAGGAAGGAACTGACAGTGACAAAATCTGATCTCAAGCCATGTGGGAGGGGATAAGCTGGAGTGTGTAAAGGAACAGATGATAGTGCACCTGTGCTACAGCAGTGAAAGACTGGCCCTTGCAGTAATAAAACTTACCTCGACAGAAAGAGTAGGCCTATTTCTTCTCAGATCATGGGCACATGATAGAAAGAGACTGACTTAAGGCTGAATGACATCATTTGCTATTTGTCAGATGCTTTATTTTAATTCATATATGTAGAGCATGGGAACAGGTAGAAAAAACAGAGGCAAGGTAATATCCACAGGCAATTCCAAGATAAATAAATCAATTATTGATGGAAATTTAGTGAATTCTAACAGTTTAAGGCATTATCTCTTACCTTTGTTTTGTGCAGATGAACCACATAACTCAATCAACAGTGATATTGAAATAGATTTGACAGCAGGTTATCTGCAAGCAGCACTCCTTGTAAATATTGTTGGCAATTATCATCTTAACCACATGAGAGTTGAGAAAATATTCGTTACTACTTTCAAGTCAGAGTAGGAAACAAAACAAAAAAAGAAAAGGGTGTTAATTATAATTCTTTGTAACTGCTTGAGAAACTGCAGTTTGTACTTGTACTGGGACTCAAAAAAACAGTTAGTCCAAATACCAACCTCCTCATCTCATAGAACATAGAAAAGTATAGCACAAGATTTGGCCCTTCGGCCCACCACGTCTTCACTGACTATGATGCCAAACTAAACTAATTAAATCAGTCTGCACATGGTCTGTATCCCTTTATTTCTTGCCTGGGTTCATGTGTTTGTCTAAATGCCTCTTAAGTGTTGCTATTGTATCTGCTTCTACCGTCTTCCCTGGCAGAATGTTCCAGGCACTTACACACTCTGTGTAAAAAAAAAATTGCCTTGCAAATCTCCTTTAATGTTCCCCCCCTCACCTTAAACCTAATGCCCTCTAGTATTTGGCATTTCCACCCTAGGGAAAAAGACTCTGTCTATCTACCCTATCTACGTCTCTCATAGTTTTATAAGCTTCTATCACGTCACCCCTCAGCCTCCAACACTCCAGAGAAAACAATCCAAGTTTGTCCAACCTCTCCTTCCAGCTGATACACTCCAATCAGGACAATATCCTGGTGAAACTCTTCTGCACCCTCTGCAAAACCTCCACATCCTTTAGTGTGGTGATCAGAAGTGTGCACAATACTCCAAATGTGGCCCAACTAAAAGTTTATACAGCCATAATAAGACTTCCCAACTTTTATACTCAATGCCCCGAGTGATGAAGGCAAACATGCTGTACACCCTTCTTTACCACCCTATCCACTTTCAGGGAGCTATGCACTTGCATCCCAAGATCCCTCTGGACATCAGCCTTCCGAAGGGTCCTGCCATTTACTGGATACTTTCCTTTTGCATTTGACCTCCCAAAATTCAACACCTCACACTTGTCCTGATTAAACTCCTTTTACCATTTCTCTGCCCAAATTTCTAAACTGATCTATATCCTGTATCCTTTGACAGCTCCACTAAATGTTTGTGTCATCTGCATATTTATTAATCAGACCACCTACATTTCCATACCAATCATTAATATATATCACAAACAACAGAGGTCCCAGCACTTATCCCTGTGGAAACACCACAGTTCACAAACCTCCAGGCAGAGAAACACCCACCATCACCCTCTATCTTCTATGGATCAAGTCAGCTTTGGATCCAATTTACCAACTTGCTATAGATCCTACATGACTCAATCATATGGACCAGCGTGCCATGGAGGGACCTTGTCAAATGCTTTACTAAGGTCCATGTTGACCAACATACACAGGCTTTTCCTCATCAATTATCCTTGTCACTTCCTCAAAAAAACTCAATCAAATTTGTGAGACAAGACCTCCCCCACACAAAGCCATGCTGACTATCTCTAATAAGTTCATGTCTTTTCCAAATGCGAGTAAATCCATCTCTAAGAATCTTCTCCAGTAATTTCCCTACCACTGATGTTAAGGTTCACCATCAATCACTTCCTGGTTTGTCCCTTTTTAAACAAAGGGACAATACTGGCTATTCTTCAGTATTCTGGCACCTTACCCATAGCTAAGGAGGATACAAAGATCTCTATCAAGGCTTCAACAATCTCCTCCCTTGTTTCCCTCAGTAACCTGGGATAGATCCCTTCAGGTACTGTGGATTTGGTGTACTTAACATTATTCAAAGTCCCAACACTTTCTCCTCCTTAATATTGACATGCCTTGGAATATCAACATGCCCCTCCCTAATCTCACCACCATCCATGTCCTTCTCCTTGGTCAAACCGCATTGATCTTCCTCTCAAAATTCATATTAAATCAATGCCTTATTAAAATTATTGCAGATTTAGCATTCAGTTTACCTTTAGAAATAGTCTATGAAATGAAAGACATAACCAAATATAATAGAATAGAAGGTGCTTTGGAAACGGTGTCTTTAAGTTGCTTAAAACACTTGAATTGTTTTAGGATCTGGAGGAAATTAAAGCAAATTGGTAGTCAATAATAAACCAATACCAATACCTAAAGCTAGATCAGTAAATCTACTCACTTGTTTTCTTAGCATAACATAGCCATCTGGCCTGCCTGCAAAATCAAAAGTGAGACTATAATTTTGAAACATTTGCCAATCATTCCCTGTTTTTCCTAAATGTTATCATTATGCTGACCCATCAGTTCATTAGTGAACCTTTCAAAAAGAAACCAGTTGAAATCATTAGAAATTATAGTTTTATGCATGCTGATAACATTGTTGGAAGTTCATAAGGCAAATGTGTTTATTGGACATTGACTTTCATCCTCTCTGTGTATAATTAATAGTGCAATACTAATTGTACATTTGCTTCACATTTCCATTTTTCCCATTTGTGTATGTAAAATAAAAACAGAAAATGCTGGAAATACTCAGCAGGTCAGGCTGCCTCTGTGGGAAGAGACCCTTCTCCAACCTGAAACATTCACTCTGTTTCTCTTCCACAGATGCTGCTTAACCTGTTGAGTATTTCCAGCATTTTTTTTTATTTCACATACTCAAATATGCCTGGTGTACAACTCGCCCATCCAGATTTTGCTCAAATCATCCAGTACTTCCTAATACTCCAGGATTGGGAAAGCAGAGGAAATAGCAGACTGCTTTTTCCAATGCCCATGTCTCTCCTTAACCCCCCTCCTCTATCTTCATCTTATAAACCAAATGGCAGCAGAGACCAGTCTATATCCAAGCTATTGTGGTGCCATAGAGTGTTAAGTATGTGTGTGTGTGTATATACACACACACACACACACACACACACACACACACACACACACACACATATATATATATATATATATATATATATAGGTTAGAACATAGAACACTACAGCACAGTACAGGCCCTTCGGCCTACAATGTTGTACCGACATTTTATCCTGCTCTAAGATCTATCTAACCCTTCCCTCCCACATAGCCCCCTATTTTTCTATCACTCATGTGTCTATCTAAGAGTCTCTTAAATGTCCCTAATGTATTTACCCCCACAACCTCTGCTGGCAGTGCGTTCCACGCACCCACCACTCTCTGTGTAAAAGAACTTACCCCTGACATCCCCCTTATACCTTCCTCCAATCATCTTAAAATTATGTCCCCTCATGTTAGCCATTTCTGTCCTGGGAAAAAGTCTCTGACTGTCCACTCGATCTATGCCTCTTATCATTTTGTACACCTCTATCAAGTCACCTCTCATCCTCCTTCTCTCCAAAGAGAAAAGCCCGAGCTCGCTCAACCTATCCTCATAAGACATGCTCTCCAATCCGGGCAGCATCCTGGTAAAAAAAGGTTGTTACTGTAAGAGGAAGATCATCTGTGTAATTGGTTTTGCTGGTCTTTTTCCTCATCTAATCAACAACCTTATTCTCTCAGTAGAGTGGAGAGTGCTGTGGATAATTTGTGTACAGAATGCAAAGTAGCATTTTTCATATCCTGACTCAGCACCTGTGGGCCCGGAATGGGACTGCTTCAAAGAGCTCTGTCCCAGGTAATACATCATACTGAGCTGGCTCACAGCGCGACAATATACATTGATAATTCTGTAAATACAATATAAGCCTCATTATAACCACCATTTATTTTTGTACAAAAAATAAAAAGAGAAAAAAATCATGAATTTTACAGATTATGCTTTGCAAATGCTGAACTGTATATTTCATCACAATTTTAATTAGATCTAAAGGCGAAATGATTTTAGATTTTTGCCCTTCTAATCCCTTCTTGTTTTCTCTGTTGTGTTGATCATTTCTCTTCTGAGCATTTCAGTTCATTGAATATTGATCCTGATCATAATTTGATCCACCATAGATCCTTAGTAGTGGTTTAATAAATAGCAGTATTGAATCTAAGCACCATTGGTGCTTTCAGTTTGAACCAAGAACATTGGAGAATTGGTTAATATAACAGGAAGAAACGTGTAGGAATAACAACAGGTAATAAAGAGATACCTATTACAGGATGTCACTTAATAATACAGGTCATTTCACGAGCATGTTCTCCCTATCTGTTTCTCGTCATTTGTTGGATAGAATCAACTTTATTAATATAATCATATTCTTATTTATTTTTAACAAATCTTGTTTTATTTATAGCAAGCTTCCTAGCTGGGCTAGAGCAGTGGTTCCGAGGATCTTTTACGTCACAGAGAAAGCTTGGAATTATTATCCGTACACTATCACAGGTAAGATTTAGCACAGTTACTTAATGTGCAATGTAGCATAAGGTTTTATCATGAACAGTGAGGTTGTTCACATGACATCGTCCGAACTGAATTGTAAATGCCTTTCCCACCTGAGTAACCCAAGTGGTTCGCTGTTGCCTGGAGAGCTGCTAAGGAATTGAGGAAGAGTTAATAGTAGGCACACATGGCAAGGAGCTGGTAACGGGATAGAGAAAGCAGCCAGAGAACAGAAAGAAAAATGAAAGCAGGCAGGTAAAGACCTGAGAAGTCAGACACAAAAGAAAGAAGATTGGAAAACTAGGAGAGGACTTGAGAAGCAGATAGAGAATTAAATATTTAGGGCCAGGAAAGGTTGGCAAACACTGTCAGGTTAAAATTTCTAGAAATTTCCATATGTACCTCAGTTTCTAAAATGCATACAATTTATTGTGCATAGGGATGAAAGTTTCTCATTCGTTTACCAAGAAAATGGGACAGTGTAGCTCATGTGTAGTACTGTAAATATAGGAAGCAAAACAGAATTGTCTAATAATTCACTGTCCTTTTCAGTGCTACAGAGATGAAAACTGATTTTCCTGGAGTGAAATGTGATTATAAGGTTTTGCAGGACAAATTATTTCAGTCCATAAATTTGACTAAACTATTCCTGACATGATTCTAACTTGTGCAAGCATAGCTGGGATAAACTAGGCCCCATTATTCCAAAGTACCCTGTCTTTGAGGACTCAACTGGGCTTAATATGACTGCTTTCTTTGCAGTGATGTTATTTTAAGGAGCCACCCTGAGCAGGTCCTAGTTTGGCATGTCCCCTTTAACTCTGGCTGCCTCTCATCCCTCCTACCCACCATCACACTAATCCCCACAACCCTAAGGCTCTACCCAATCTCCCACCCATCCACCTATGTATCATTCAAACCCACCTCCCTCTAATGACCTCCCATCTCTCCTGTCCCTAACCCCTCCCCCAACCCGCTCCTGCCACTCCTGCTACTCAGCACCCCTCAAAATCGATAACCTGACCTATCTACATTCTCCCAACTGCCAATTGCAGGCCTGTGTTTCTCTATCACCTCCCTCCCTAACATCCAATCAGCAATCACAGACTATTGGCTTTACTCTAAGCTCCTTTCAGTTTCACCAGCCTTTCTCCCGCCTATCTCTTACCTTTTTTAGGTTACCACCTATCACTACTAGCCACTGTTTCAGTGCTTCCCTCCCCCCCCCCATCTGGCTCCATCTGTCCATCATCCCCCACCCCCCCGTTAATTTCTACCTATGCACATCCTGCTGTTCTCCTCCCCCTCCCCCGACCTCCTTATTCTGGCTTCTGCTCTCTTCCTTTCCAGTCCTGTTGAAGGGTCTCAGCCCGAAACCTCGACTGTTTGTTTCTCTCCATAGATGCTGCCTGACCTGAGTTCCTCCAGCATTTTGGGTGTGTTGCTCCAGATTTCAGCATCTGCAGAATCTCTTGTGTCTGCAGTTAGATCTCTGCTGTGTTCCACAATCTGCAGCTCATTACAGTATCAGAGTGGTCAAGCCGTCACTCTACCCATGGAAGGATAAATCCTTCTTCAGGAAAAAGTGGCACCTTGGGTACCAGGAATTGCCAGTATAGCTAGCTTCCCACAGGGACATGCAATCATTGCTTGCCCTCATATACTGTTAAGGGATCCTAACTAATAACCTAGGTCTTTCTCTCAATCAGAAGCATTACTGCTCCCTGGGTGTTTAGCTTGTTGTGGGTCATCAGAAGATTTCCCTGATGGTCAGTACCATGTTTCCAGGAAGCACCCATAATACCTTTATCTTACCTTGGGGAGAAAGAATACTACCAGATATTCTCTGCAGCTGGTGTTACTTTGCAGGTTGGATCTTGGGGCTGAATATATTACATCTACTTCCCTGGCTCCTCATACTGGTGTGCTTTCCAACCACAGCTTCAGAGCACCACTATAATGCCACTGGTGTCCGAAACACGAGATTTTGGTGCCTGTATCAGTCTGAGAAGACCCTGGGTCAGCCAATGTTTGTTGATTTCAACTTTGTGCACTGAATGCTGCACTGTCTAGCCTTTTGGAAACAGCAGGGTGTTTCAGAGGAAGAAGAACAAGGAGCTCTTGAGAGATTTGAGGCCTGTAAGAATAAGAGGCAAATGACAACAAAGAAGTGTACTGGGAAAGTCCCCTCTGAACACCCATAGCTTCATCTGCCAGAAATGCAGTGGAGAGAAACAGTGACTGCAAGGGCAATAAGGATCTCTCTCATAGAGGAATGACTTCCATGACAAGCCCGCAATATCTCAGTCAGCTATTCTGTAAGAGTGACCCTCTATACAACACAGTCCTTAATCTCCACAAGGTTTATCATCAACCAAGGGAGCACAGATGATGCAATATTCCTTTCTTCTTATCTTCTGCAGATCTACCTGCATGGATCAATACATGTGAATTAATGAATCCCTGATCCAAATACTGAAATATTTTATTACAAAATCAGTCATTTCATCAGCTTTACCACAAATGTGCATCCATTAAGAAGGATCACCTGAGTCTGACCCAAAATAAAATACAGATGGTAGAATTCTGAAATAAAAGCAGAAAGTACTATGAATACTTTGCAGTTAGGCAGCATGTTTGGAGAATGAAAGCAGAGTTAATATTATACTTGAATGCCTTTTCATAAGAACAAAAGGGAAGTGTGTTCTGAAGAAAAATCATTGACCTGAAAGGTTTAACTCATTCCTTCTCTATAGAAGCTACCTGACCAGCTGAGGGTATCTAGTATTTTCTGCTTTCAAACAGTCCTATAATCATTTTATACTGTAAGCGAATGGGAAAGAGAAGGCCTGTGCGGAGATGAGTACCAATACAGACTTACTGAACCAAAGTGTCCATTTCTGCACTGTAACATTCAGTGTTTCCATGGCACCCACCCACACAGATATTCATAATTCCTGTTATTGACATAATAGCAATTTATGCTTTAAAATTGCAAAAATTTGTGAAGTGCTTTTAAATGTCGAAATTGCCGATCAGGAGAAATGTTAAAAATTACTACTTCAAAGGAAATTTAAAGAAGTAGATCAATTAAATAGGTTTCGAGAAGACCTTTAAAATTGAAGAAGTATTTGTGGCAGCATAGTGACACAGCTAGTAGAGTCGCTGCCTCACAGCGCCAGAGACCCGGGTTCAATCCTGACCTTGGCTACTATCTGTTTGCACATTCTCCCTGTGACTGCATGAGATCATTCTAGGTGCTCTGGTTTCCTCCCAAATGCCAAAAATGTGCTGGCTGGTAACATAATTGTCCCCTAGTGCGTAGGTGAGTGGTGGAATCTGGGGAGAGTTCAGGAGAACGTAAGGACAATCAAAAAAGATGGGATTAAAGTAGAATGAGTTTAAATGAGTGGTTGACTCTTGCAAACAAATTTTGGATACGTATTCTAACGTGTAGGATTATGGTGACTTAAGCCTATGAATACGTAGTGTGGAGGTGCAGTGTGTGGTATGCACACACATAGCCCTACACAAAAAGAACCAATACCAAAAATTCACACTTCTGAGACTCGTAAACGAGTGTCTATTATTTTGTCTCAAGTCTACTAAATGAATGTGCACTTCTCTTCATAAACCGTGCACTCAGTGGGTTCTTACAGAGTGAGATGAAACATGTGAGAAAGAAAATGTGTGGTAAGTTATTCAAGGATTGTATTGTCACGAACCAGCAACAAAAGAAACACACTGAGCATGATTCAGTGTTAAAAACTATTTTATTAATCACTACTTATGATAATACGTAAAATAAAAGTAAAAATGTTAGTATGTTAGAATTCAAAAATGTTAAACCTTGAACGTTAACCCCAAAACTAAACTCTTCGTGTGTGTGTGTGTGACAAAGTCCAAAACTCCCAGTTCCGGAATGGTTCTTAAAGTTCAGTTCCGCAAGCCATAAGGTGAAACATGAGCAAGGGCTTCTTCAACAACCACCGTTGTCTGAAGATAAGACGTAGATGTAGAGAACATAGGGAGAGTAGATACGAAATCCAAATGTTCCACGATGGAACCCCAAATGACACTTCAGTATTTACTCGGTAGTGACTTCCTCACCCCGAAAAGCATCCGAATCGTGGTCGTCCACACACAAATACCTGTTTCCTTCTACAGGTCAGCAACAAAGTGAACTCCACCGGATTACTTCCAACTTCCATACATGGATTTCAGTGGCAAACACAGTTATTGTTTCTCATCCATCGATAGAGAAAAACAAGCAGGCTGGTGTCTCTCTCCCTTCTCTCTCTCTCTTCTTCTTCTGCCTTCTTCAACAACGTCATTACGTCCTTTATCTTCTATTGACGTAAGCACGCCCCACACACACATACACACACACTCTCTATCTTAAAGGGGACTTTCACTGAGTCCATAACAGTATACAGATGGGTCTCTCTGGAACTCCCTACAACATTGTTGCAAGGTAGAGAGCAGTTAGCCACGTGACAGTATTAGTGATATTTTTACAGATTTTTGAGGTGCTTCCTGTAGGTAGGCCAGGTCTCAGAACCATATTGGAGGGCAGGAATCACTGCTGCTTACTAAGAGTTTGCACCATGTCTGAGGTCATGATCTTCACATACCCTTCTCTTCAACTGACCAAAGGCCGTGCTGATGCACTGAAGGCAGTGGTGAATTCATGTCGAAGTCTGCCTTTGTGGAGAGATGGCTCCTGAAATAAGGGAAATAATCCACAAACTCTGTGAACCTTTATATCATTGTGACCCTCTGCAAAATCCTCAAATTCACTGTAAGGCTATGTGAACCAAGGCCAACATCCCTAGTGTTGAGGCTCAAGTTACTCTCTGATGACCACATTGGCCAGGCTGTGTTGTTCACATGCCTGACACCAGACTCGTGAAACATTCAGTTCCAAGCTCTATTGTGGGTGAAGAATACCAGGCAGACAGAAGACAAGATGTGCTCAAAGCTTCCTTAAAGAAATGCAACAACCTCCAGACTCTTGGGAACCTTTGGCCCGTGACTGCTCAAAGTGAATGAAGGAGCATTAGAGCTGAGACTCTCAAGGCTTTGAATCAGGAGCATATAGAACCCTGTGTAAGTGGTGGAAGGAGTGTACCACCCACAAGCTCCCCACCCATCTGTCCTGCCATCAGCCCCCTGCTGTTCCCTCAATGGCCTTATTAACTACCTCAGAACCCATAAACTCAGAATGGAAGCAAGTCATTCTTGATCCTGGTGGAAGATGAAGTAGTAGCCAAATGACACAATCCTTAATCAACTAATCACAACCAAAATGACATATACAGCACAGCTTCCTTTTTTTAAATAAAAACATAAACTGATTTGAAGATGTTACAAATTTAATCAAGTCACTAGTTTTTACACATCCTACCATCTTTGCAGCAGTGTTGATGTTTTTCATGTTTAAGTCCTAGAATCATCAGGTAATATTGGAATATCACCCATCTTTTGGCATAACAATGTTGTCTCTCCCTAACTCTCATGAAAAACATCAATGTTGGAACCTCTTAAACTCAATTAATAAACAACTTCAATTTTGACATCTTTTTTATGTCTCCCAGCTATTGTTCACAAAGTGATCATAGTGCCATACAGTCGTACAGCACAGAAAGAGGCCCTTTGGCCTACCATGTTCCACGCCACCCCTTATACCTATTATAGTAATCCCATTTACCCTCATTAGGTGTGTTGTCTTCTATGCTTTGTGATTCAAGTAAATGTCTAGATGCTGCTTAAATGTTGTGAGAGTATCTGCCTCCACCACTTCTTCAGGCAGTGCATTCTAGGCTCCAACCACCCTCTATATGGGGAAAAAATACCCCCTGGATCCCCTCTAAACCTCCTCCCGCCACCTTAAACCTATGGCCAAGCTGTGATCAATTTCTACTTAAAATTTTTCTCTATTTTTCACAAGATAATTCCTGGACCTATTTATTTCCACTAATCCTCTGAAGTCCTGACTCTTCATTTTCATTGCCAGAAATTCTGGTCCATGAATTCTGTCATGCAGATGGATCCTCTTCTCCTTTCAAATTGCGTTACGATTCTTTCATTCTTTTAATGTCTCTTCTCTCGCTTCCATTCCAAATTGGTTTGGATGAGACTCTTCTGAGTCTTTTATTTAATGATATTTCAGTGGGAGTAAATCTTATTCTGGAATGTAGTATTGTCTTGTAGCAAAAGAAAAATGTTGTTATTTTATGCTGTTATTTGACAGTGCCTGCTTCGCCATTCATTAAAATCTGGAGCATTGCAGGCTGTGGGGAGACCTGATAAGAAGCTTATAAAATTATGAGAGGCGTAGATAGGGTATACAGAATCTATGTTCCCCAGGGTATAAATGTCAAATACTAGAGGATGTGCATTTAAGATGAGGTGGGGGGGCAAGTGCCTGGAATGGGCTGCCAGGGGTAGTGGTTGGAGCAGATACGATAATGGTGTTTTAGATAGACACATATGCAGGGAATGGAGAGATATGGATCATGTACAGGCAGAAGAGATTTGGCATCCTGTTTGGCACAAACGTTGTGGGCCGAAGGGCCTGTTCCTCTGCTGTACTGTTCAATGTTCTATTTACCCTTTTCCAAAGCCTTCATGATCTCATACACTTCAATCATCTTCTGCCAACCACCTTTGTTCCCAGAAAATGACCAAAATTTCTCTAATCGAACCTTGTGCCCAAAATTTCTCATGCCTGGAGCATTTTAGTAAATATTTTCTGTACCTTCTCGAGGACCTACACACTCTTCTTCTAATGTGATGGTCAGAATTAGACATAAAACTCCATTTGTGGCCTAAATAGTCTTTGCCTAATGTGGCACCTTGTGATTCAATTCTCATGAAAAATAAACCTTAATTGAAATTGAATACTAATCACATGGATCACAAAGAAATTTGCAGATGCCTTAATTGGAGGGACTTAGGCATGTGCTGAAGCATCCAGTGATGTACAAGGCTTGTCCAGACATCATTTCAGGATTGTCCAATGGCACAAGCATTGCCTGTGCAGTGCGCAGGCTACTCATACTTTCACGGTACCTGTGAGCAGCACAAGAAACTGCAAAGCTCTTCAACCAATCAGAATGAATAATTCTCACCAAGACATGCAGAGTCTAAACCAGGAGATATATATTTGACTTAAATCTTGCGAAGAATACAAAATAAGAGACACAAAATGGAGTTAAAAGATAGAGATTAAATTGACAAGCAAACAAAGTTTAAATGTATTGTTTTTAGTTATTGTTTCAGATGGAAGACCCCTCATCATAAAATCTTTGATCATTAATCTGGAGGTTAACTGTTTGTCTCTCCACAGGTGCTGTTTGACCAGTATTTTCTATTTTTATTTAATGCTACTTGAAACCATCATTTAATATCATGCAGGATTGAGCCTCCTAATTTCTATGTAGCTTTTATCCAACTCTGTGAAATGAAAATAAATGAAGTAAAGAGTTCATCGTCATGTTACCACCTAGCATCTTTAATTTTGTGTAGAAAACAACAAATGAGAAAGAACTTTACCTGTTCAAAAACACAATATCATAATTACATGAAATATTAGACCATTTTAAAGGAACAGAACATTAAATTCACTTCCACCAGTTCATTTGTAATTTTTAGCTTTTCTCCATACAGCTCACTGGCATGCACTACTCATTTTTGAAAAGATAGATAAGCCACCTTTGCTTAAGTCACTGCTAAGTGTCTGCTTGATAGGTATGTGAGGGTGGCTAGGGGTAGTTCACCTTCTGGTTCCTTATTTGTTTGCTGCATCTTTTTACTTGACAACAGGGCAGACCAGATGATCTCAAAATTTCCTCCTATGTTCCTGGCCCAGCCAATGTATATGTTTCTCTATGGACATTTCTCAAACTAATTTAATTTGCAGGGACTCCATCTGAACAGTCTGCCATCACTAAGGTTCTCATATGCTCAGAAGATAATGTTGACAAGGATAAAGGCCAGAAAACAAATCTGTTTGGTATGCAGGGCCTAATAATACAAAAAAAAAGAAACACTGACTACCACCTCCTTCAGGCTGTCACAGTCAGGGTAGCTCCAACTTGACAAGCAGCAGTTCAGTGTAAAAAAATAATGCTCTCAACAGGTTGACCAAGATAAGTGAAAGCAGGAATGCCCATGCAGGTACTGAGATAGTGCTGGAACCATGAAAAAACACTTCCACCCTATGCAGAAGCCTTTCACCAGAGTACAGGCTAGGCAATCCCACCTTGATAATACCAATACTTTGCAGAGACAAATAGCAGAAAAAAAAGGGTGAAATATCAAGAGTATTTGGTCCATAGTTCCTTTGCTTCTACTAAGGACACCTTGGAGCTCAAGGAGGGAAATTTTGGATACACAAGAGCCTGCAGATGCTGGAATCTGAAGCAACAATCTGCTGGAGGAACTCAGCAGACCAAGCAGCGTCTATTGGAGGAAAGAAATTGCTGACAGTTCGGGTCGAAACCCTGCATCAGGACTGATGGTGGAGAGGGGAGATGGCCAGTATGGAGAGAAGGGGAGCGGTGATACAAGAGTCTGAGATGACTGGTGGAATGACGAGCGGTGAAGTGGCTACCATTGCTGGAATATATTGTAAAGGAGGTAATAATGGGAACCATTAGGGGAAAGGTGAATGGCAGGTGGAACCAGAACCAGATAGGTGAGGCAGGGAAGGAGGGAGGGAGTGAACTTGATGAGTCACATTTAACAACTGCAGGAGAACAAAATCACTGATATTTAGCAGGCTGTGGAATTAAAATGATAATTTTCAGATTTCAACAAGGACACAGGGTGATTAACTTATGCAAAAGGGCTAATTGTAGCTACAAAATAAATTCTGACAATGAACTATTTAAAAGCTGGTATGAATATATCTTTCAGTGAGTAAGTAGAGAGGGACCTTCGGGTGCAAGTCCATAGTCCCCTGATAATGGCCACTTGAATAGATAGGGTGGTAAAGAAGGGGTATGGCATGCTTGCCTCAATTGGTCACGGCATTGAGTATAAAGTGAGAAAGTCATGTTGTAGCCACATAAAACTTTGGTTAGGCTGCACCTGGAGCACTAGAACATAGAATATAGAACAGGATGCTGTACAGCATAGCACAAAAGAGACTACAGCTCTTTTTAAACTTAGTAGAGCCCCATTCAGCCTCCCCTCCATGGACTCTGTCCACACTTCTCGCTGCCTCGGTAAAGCAGCCAACATAATCAAAGACCCCACCCGCCCTGGATATTCTCTCTTCTCCCCCCTCCCATTGGGCAGAAGATGCAAAAGCCTGAAAGCGCGTACCACCAGGCTCAAGGACAGCTTCTATCCCGCTGTTATAAGACTATTGAATGGTCCCCTAATAAGATAAGATGGACTCTTGACCTCACAATCTCTCTCATTGTGGCCTTGCACCTTATTGTCTGCCTGCACTACACTTTCTCTGTAACTGTAACACTTTATTCTGCATTCTGTTATTGTTTTCCCTTGTAGTACCTCAATGCATTATTGTAATGAAATGATCTGTGTGGATGGCATGCAAAAAAAATTTTTCACTGTATCTCAGTACGTATGACAATAATAAACCAATTTCCCAAGCTCCTTTTAAACTCACTGGCACCCTGTTCCCACACTCCTTAAACACATCTGGGCTGGGCCTAGTTCATTCCCTCCATATAAATTCACCCACCCCATTTCTCGTGCTCCTTTTAATCTTACTGGGTCCCCATTCCCCCTCTCCTTATGAATTCACTGGGCCCCAATTCCTGTGCTCCTTTTAAATACACCAGATTTTGTGCCCTGTGCTCTCTTTAATCTCACCTGGCTCACTGACAAATGTATTATACTACTGTGTTACAAATAAAAACAAAGTGAATTAGAAATGGGTTGTGGTATTGATAAAGTAACATCCAATAGTCCAGAAAATCTGGCATTCTTGCATCACCAAAATCCCTAAGATGCTTGTCCTGAATGGCCAACCTTTATTTTGATATTGCAGTCCCTCGATCCAGACACACCAGCCAGAAGAAACACCAACTCCTCACCTCCACTGTGAAATCCCTAAGAAGCAGGAGAGGTTTACCGTACTTAGTGTGTGCAAGAATGTAAGCAGGATAAGAACTACACTAATACAAAATCTTTTGGAAGGGGTGAAATGAATTTCTTTTTCTATAATTTGAAAAGAATGTCATCGTTTTAAAAGGATCAATTTATGTTTTCCTGGCAAAGCTCTCATAAAGACATTATAGATTCCAAACTTTATAAAATGGCATTGATCACAACATAATTTATTAATGATATTAAAAAAATAAGCATTAATAATTTGGTTAATAGCATTATAGTGGTTAATGTTTTGGTCAACAACGCCATGAACTATAAATAATGAAAAACAATGCCAAGGCAAGTAAACGTTGTTTTAATAATTTAAAATGCAAGTTTTAACTCCATTCTTGCCGACCTACTCTGCAATTAGCTTAACCTGCAAATATTTTTTTTTTGTTGTAGGATAGGAGATGGATCGTAATGATAGAGAAGGTTAGAAACTGCACAATAATAGTCAAATGTTCCTTTTTTACGTCCTTGGAATTCTGCATAAAATACTTCACTTAGAAAATTTTATGTGGAGTAAGGTTTGAGAATCCAAGGAATGTGAAGCAGATGCTGATTTGCAGATGTGATTTAATGACAGTTTCAGTAGTTTTGATAACATTGCATTTTGGAACAATTCATTTGGCCTTGCTTTTTAAAGGTCTTTTCTGCCATCATTCACCATAACTAGGCAAAAAGGCAAGTCAGAATGCTCATTTTTATATTTCCATCAGCATTACTGTGTGATCAGAAATAACAAATTTTTAGAGGAATGACCTGTCTCTATTTCCAGTTTCTCTTTAATGTTTGAATTGTCATCTCTGACACCTATACAAGGATCAGGTGGCAACATGTCATTCACAGTTCCACTGTACTGATTTGTTCTCAATGACTTGACAGGTGAGGCATTGTGAACGCTTTCATACTGGTTTCATTTGTTTACTGATTGTAGAAAGACCTAAATGCAAATATAATATCACAATATTGCTGAGTACAAAAACGTTTTATAAGCATGAACTCTTTCAAAATACTCTTTTGGATATTGTTCATCAAACTGAAGCTGCTTGAGCTTACATTCTCAGTAGTTAAAAAAAGAATTTATGTCCTCCATTCTAGTAGGGCATAAGCTCCCATAAAACAACTTGTCTAAGGAAGCCAATAAGCTGGGATATTTAAAGCAACTGACAAACACTAGTAATAACAAGAATTTGCATTTCTAAAACATCTTAAGCATGCATAGTGCCCCAAGTCCTTCTGAGCACAGCTGAGATATTCCTACAAAGAAGGGCTGGAGAGTCAAAGGGAACTAATGCCAAAATCTTCAACAGCACCACAGTTCAGGGGTTTGGGGCAAAATTTTGATTTTCTAAAATTCTTATTTCTTCTTACTAGATAAGGCACCAGTACCGAAACTAGGCCAACATAATTTATTTAACATTGCTTTAGTTTAATTCAATCGGCTAGTATTCAACATGAAAGCATAAGAAGTAGAAGCAGGAGTAGGCCATTCAGCTGCATTTGCCTGCTCCACCATTCAGTAAAATCGTGGCTGATTATTTGTTACCACCGCAGCATTTTTCCTGCACTAAGCCCATACCCCTCGATTCCTTTTAATATCTAAAAAAATCTTTCATTCTCTTTCTTGAATATGTTTAGTACAGAGTCTTTCCAGACCTCCTGAGTAGATTAACTGGTCTCTGGATGAAAAAAATGTGTTCTCATCTCTGTCCTGAATGGCCAACCTTTTATTTTGATATTGCAATCCCTCAATCCAGACACACCAGCCAGAAGAAACACCAACTCCTCATCTCCACTGTGAAACCCCTGAGAATTTTGTGTTTTTTCAATGAGATTACATCTCATTCCTCTAAACAAGATTATCAGCCCAATCTGTTTAATCTTTCCTCATACAGCAAGCCTACCATCCTAGGAATCGATCTGGTGAATCTTTGCCGTACTCCCTCTATCTTCCTTCAGTATGAACACCTGATGTCTATTCAGTATTTCAGATGCAGTCTCATTAGGGTCTTGTATAATTGGTACAAGATGTTTTTATTTTTATACTCAAACTATCTTGTCATATAGGTTAACATACTGTTTGTCTTTCTGATGATTGCTGTACCTGCATGTTAACTTGTATAGAAGGACTCCCAGGTCCCTCTGAACAACTTCTATCTCTCAGCATTTAAGAAATGCTCCACCTTTCTTTTTTTTCCAATCAGACTGAATTATCTCACATTTTTCCACATTATATTCCTTCTGCCATAACTTTGCTCAATCTATAAATCTGTCTCTATCCTCTGAAGCCTTGCTGCATCATCCTTACAGCCCACACTGTCTCTTGATTCCTACATCCAAATCATTGATATTAGTTTAGTGTCCCAGCACCAATCCCTGGAGCACCCCACTAGTTACAGCCTCCCAACCCAAAAATAACCAGTTTATTGCTTTCTATTCAATTCCCAATCCATGCCAGCATATTACCCCCAACATCACACATTCTAACTATGTTTAATAATCTCTTATCAAAGGCCTTCTGAAAATCCGAATACACCACATCAGCTTGTTTGTCCTTATCTGTCCTGCTAATTACAACCTCAAAAAGGCGCTAAAAGATTTGTCAAACATTATTTCTCTTTCTATAGTGACTCTTCCCTATCTTATTATTATTTTCTAAGTGCTCTGTTACCTCTTCCTTAATAATAGTTTCCTACTACTGATATCAGGATCATTGGTTCACAGTTCCCTATTTTCTTTCTCCCACCTTTCTCAAGTAGTGAGTTTCATTTGCTGTCTTCCCATCTGTGGGAACCATTCCAGAATCTATGGGATATTGGAAAATGGCAAGCAGTGCATCCACTATTTCTGTAGCCAGTGACAACAATAAACCAATACCAATAAGGTGGACTGTTAACCCCACGTCCTATCTCGTCATGGCCTTGCACCTTATTGTCTACCTGCACTGCACTTTCTCTGTAACTCTAACATTATATTCTGCATTCTGTTATTGTCTTCCCTTGTACTACCTCATTGCACTGTTGTAATGAAATGATCCGTATGGATGGCATGCAAAACAAAGTTTTTCACTGTACCTCAGTACATGTGACAATAATAAACCAATTTACTAATTTACATAGTTCTCCACCATTTTCAAGAGGTTTTCTGTGTCTTCTGCCACTGTTTAGGAACTATATGCAGTATTTTAAATCTGCAGTATCAGCAACATGAAATTTAGCTTGAAAGCATCTCCGAGTATTTCTGAGAAATATTTGAAAATGCTAATTGAAAATCGAACATTACTGGCTTTGTTTTCTGATATATGGGGTTAGTTGATGTCTAAATGTTGTCCTTACACATTTTCTTCACACATTGTTTTATGGTGTTACATCAAAAACACTGTCAATTTGAAATACTCCATTAGTTAACAGACAGACCTTTTTGTGAATTCAGAATGAGAGGAATTTTATTGCCATGTTGACAAAAACATAAAACCTTGTACTTCAGGTACAATTTCACTGACAGATCCTGGTGTCCGAGAGGACTTCTATTGAATCCAAGCTTCTATCTCCAATTTCTTTTCTTGGAAATTCCTAAATGTATAAAAACAGGCATAGCATGAAAGATTAGCTTTGATTTCAGAGTTATTTGGCCTTTACTGTTTCAAGAGGACCTTGGCAGAAGCACAAACCCTTTTCTGGTAAGTTGAAAGTCTTTTGGATGATGAAAGAACTCTATGATATATTATGTGGCATGATTTAAAATGGTATCTCTCAAGGAAGACACCAAGAAGTCTACATTTGATTTCTGTGAAAGAAATAAAGAAGCTCATGTTCAAGAACACTGGATATAAATTTAACCTTGTCAAGAAATTCATCCTCACATAAAAACATATACAAAAATTATGCTTTGATCCAGGACTTGAAAAGTTATTTTCATGCACACATGTTGTGTTTAGCCATCGTGCATGTTAGCAGCACAATTTGCAGGTCATTCACATGATTATGCATATTAAACTGTGCATAATTTAGGACTCAACTACAAACCAACCTGTACAACATGCTGTCATGGCCAGAGCTCTTATAGTGCTGGTTTTTGACAGAAATCACTGGTGAATTTGAGATCCTGGTGACTAAGGCAGACACCAGGAGGGGCATGCTCAATAAAAGTACAGAAGGCCTTTCCTAAATAATGCTCACACATGTCACAAATCTGGAGTATCCTTGCATATGAATCCATCAAAGTCTTCTCTAACAAATACCTATGTGATGATCCTGGAAAGATCCCTCGAAGTCAGGCATGAGTAGACCTCTGCATTTATGTTGTCAGCCGACACTGTTTGTAATTTATCTGTGTACCAGTGTAGCAATAGCAAGATCAATGTATTGCACAATGGTTGGCTTCACTGCTGTGTGCCCAGTGTCCTTTTGCATAGATTCATCACTTGTATGGAAGCACAAATGCCAAAAATCAATGTGCACTATATGCGCTAATACAATTAGTTTTACATGGCATTTCGATCACAAAGGGTGCCATGTGAACAGCTAGGCCTCTAAATGTGAAAATATAATGTAAGGTCAGGTTCAAAACTTTGCAAATATTTGATTTTGTTCTCTGTACAGGTTGCTTTTTTCCCACTTTTGAATAGATTTTAGTGAGGGAATAATGCAGCTGTATTGTAATGAGCTGAATTCTTTCCATGCAATGGTTTGGTGAACTTAGAATGAATTTGTATCATGAATTTGGTTGAGATTGGTCAACCTCATCAAGGTGGAGTTGTGGAGAGTGGGCAGAACAGCTCCTTGCTGTTCCATATTTCTGAGGCTTGGGGTAAGTTATGTGGGACCAAATCCTGAGGAAGATCTCAGGCTCTGGGTCTGGCCAAGGAGGAGTCATTGGTTCAGGTACCTTAACAGAAATCTTAGCTCAGGAACATTTATTTGAATCAATCAAGAAAATGTAGGTATGCCAGATTAATTGATGACTTTTAAACACTGGTATAAAACAAAATCCCATCACACCTTTGAATCTGATCTGTGACCAGTACAGAGATGAAGTTAACACATCCCATTATTACACACTGGAGTTGAGGGGAAGTGGTGAGTGACAGGAATTATAACTGCTATTACTGGATGGAAAATAAGCAGTAATGTGCATGCCCCACTTCTCTTGTCCCCTCCTTTGATGGCAGTGCTGTAAGTTGTCTTGACCCGAAGCTCTGGAATTCCTCTCGCTGAATTGAAAGCTTCGCTGTAAACACGGGTTGTTGTTTATGATAGTGGATTGGTGCCGGTTTTATTCTTCAGCTAGTTGTTATTGTCTTCAATTGAAAAGAAATTCAGGAGACTGTAAAAACAAAAGTTGGTGATTCATGCCCAGTGATAAAAGTCAAAATTACACAGTTATCCCTCTGGAGCTCTGTTTGTTATGCTGACCATGTTTTTGCCCATTTCCTCATATAACTTATTCTGTGGGTAGAATAAACTTCTTTCTGCTTTATTTCCAGTACAGAATTGGACAGCTGTACATGATAAGCAAGCACAGCCACGAGCAAAGTGACAGAGGAGAGGGAGTGGAGGTGGTGCAGAATGAGCCTTATGAGGATCCTATTCATGGCAAGGGCCAATATACAGAAAAGAGAGTTTACCTTAACAGGTAATGCAGAGTTTGATATTGTGAATTAAAACATTAGCTGTTGGTGGTTACTATAAATTTATTTGTATAATTCACAATGCTGTGGTATTTTTCACTTTATAACATTTGCAATATTATCTGACCAGAATACTGATTAATCCATTGAATTATTTTCGAAGTGGAAACCATTTTAGGTGGAAGTTAGTAAAGTTTAAATGAGTACTCATGTATCTGTTTGTAAGAAATATAAGAATTGAGAATTGTTGGGAACTCCATTGATCCTCAGCTTCCTTATCAAGAGACCTCAGTCAGTGCAGATCAGTTGTAACATCTCCTCCTTGCTGACAACACAGGCACACCTCAAGGATGCATGCTTAGCCCACTGCTCTACTCTCTCTACACTCATGACTGTGTGGCTAGGCACAGCTCAAATGCCATCTATAAATTCACTGATGACACCACTTGTTGGCAGAATCTCAGATGGCAATGACGAGGTGTGCAGGAGTGAGATAGATCGGCTGGTTGAGTGGTGTCGCAACAACAACCTTGCACTCAACATCAGCAAGACCAGGGAATTGATTGTGGACTTCAGGAAGGGGAAGTCAGGAGAACACACACCAGTCTTCATTGAGGGGTCAGCGGTGGAAAGGGTGAACAGCTTCAAGTTCCTAGGTGTCAACATAATAAACCTGATTCTGATCCTGAACACGAGCACATTGCATTAGGTGCAATCTCAGATTTTCAGAGACACAAGAGATGGCAGATGCTGTAATCTGGAGCAAAAAAAACAAACTGCTGGAGGAACCCACTGATCAGGCAGCATCTGTGGAGGCAGAGGGATGGTCAATGTTTCAGGTCGAGATCCTGCATCATATTTCTTAGTGTTGTCAATATAGTTTGATTTAGTATCAAACTATACTGACAACATGGTTGAAAAGAGCAAATGGAAAAGAGCAGATGCCTGTTTGCAGGCACCTACTAGTTTGGCTCTGAAATAAGTTGGATGTAGTAGTGAATCTATATTGCAAGAGGCCTTTATTGCAAGATGGTTGGAATTTAGAAATAGGGAAATATTGTTACAATTGTATGTGGTACTGGTGAGGCCACACCTGGAGTACTGTGCACAATTTTGGTCCTCTTATTTAAAAAAGAATTTACTAGCATTGGAGACAGTCCAAAGGAGATTCAGTAGGCTAATTCCTGGAATGAGATGGTTGTCCTATTATGAGCAGCTAAAGAAATTGGATTGATATGCTTTGAAGTTTAGAAGAGTGAGGTTTGATCTTGTTAAAACATATAAAATCTTTAGGGGATATGACAGGGTGGACATCTAGATGTTTCCACTTGTGGGAGAATCTCAAGGGAGGGAACATAGTTATAAGATTAAGGGGTGGTTAATTAATACTGAGGTGTACAGGAACTGGTTCTCACAGAGGACGGTGAATCTCTAGAATTCTCCACTCTGAAGGATTGTAGAGGCTAGATCATTGGGGGTATTTAAAGAGGAAATCGGTAAATTTTTGAAATATCAAGAATTGAAGGCTGTACAGAATTGGCACAGAAGAGGAGGTGAGGCCTGGGGCCGATCAGCCGTGATCATATCGAACATTGTGACAGGTTTGAGGGGCCGAGTGGCCTACTTCTGCTCCTATTTTCTTATGTTCTTGTGTCCTAGATGACTTAACTACTGAATTTTCCTCCACACTAAGTCAGCTTCATGAAGATAGTGAAAATGAAATCTGGAGAGTGGAAGAATGCTGTAGCCTGTGATACTTTGGTGTAACAAGTTACAGACCTACCATGCTCCAGTATATATGTCACATTCTTACCCTGACAATATCAGTCTTCATTTTACTAATCTTATCCATTCCAATGATAAATTTTATATGTACCAAATTGAATAGTTTCTACCCTGTGTTTTCATTGATGGATACCAATCTGTTGCTGAGTTACTATCTAATCTACTGATTGTGGCAACAAGCAATCTGAGTGGCCTGCTTCTAATTCTGTGTCCTGAAAAACCAGCATTTTAGATAATGTGCTCTTCTGCATTCATTAAATGGTCAAACATACTATAATTCTGGTTGGTATATTTTGTAAATCTATACGAGGTGGGAGGACATCCATTTTCTACCGTTTTGGAGACATCCCAAAGTGAAGAAGAATAATTTTAAATTGTGATAAAGATATTTTGTACATCTCAGTCCTTTAAAATTATTTAAATTGGGATGATTCCAGCCTTCCAAATTCTAGGAATAGCAAGTGTTATTATAGCCTTTCATCAAGGAAAGCTACACAGAAAGGACTGATGTGACATGGAATGCTTAGATGTTTGATGCACTCTAAAGCACCAGCAACCATTTTGGTTATTGGTCTTCCACTGAACTTTATTTGCAGCTGAGACCTTGAAACTGAAATTGAGCTGCTGTGCTGCTTTTAGAGGTGAGATCATTACAAGGAGAGGGGATCAGGAGTGGGTTGACGGTTGATCAACAGCAGTCAGGCTGGGGAGATCAGGGACTGGCACTTGGGCAGTTGGGTAGATCAAGAACCAGCGGCTGGACTGAGAGAATGGGGGAGAATAGTGAGGTCCAAGTATATGGCAGGATGTGTGGTTGGCTGGAGGTTGTGTGTATGTGTCGGGGGGTGGAGTGGAGAGGAGTTGTTGGGGGTGGCGAAGGATGAAGGTCAGCAAGGCTGTAGGTTCTGGCTGCACTACTAAGACCACATTGACCTGGAAGTGCCTGGTGACAGGTACCACATGACACTGTGGAACAAGTTCCCCAAAAGAAGCATTGGGCACATGTCATCCTGTGGATCCTGCCATGAAAAACTCATTAGGGTTACAAAGGTGACACATACAAGGAAGTTCCCAGTGGAATTTCTGGAGCAACCCTGGTTGTTATTTCAGTTAATTCTGGGAAAAAATGATTTTCATTTGGATAATATTGCAAAAACAGTAATACGTGATTGAATTTCTGGGTAACAGCAGTTTATTTGCAGCAATATTTTCTGATGGGCAGTCTGTATTCCTTCCCTTGTAGAGTCTTGACTCTTAACCTTGGGAAAAAAAACCTACCCAACATGGAGAGGATAAGAATAAAGAAATATGAGTTGAAGGCTATTCAGCCCTGTCACCTCTTTTACCATTTACTCAGATGCTGTTTGTGATGTATTAAAAGATTAATACACAGTCTTTTACCTCAAAGCCATCCCTTATTTCCTCTATGTCCAAAAATCTAGAGATCTCAACTAAGCGGTCAAATGGATTGTTAGTCAAGAAAATAAGATTGTTTTAAAGCATTCTTGGTGCATGAAACTGTAGTTCTAAGTATGCCTCTTTCTTATGATCAGTTGGATTTTCTTGTCTGGTGCATTTTTAAGCCTTTGCACAGCACTAGGAGCAGGAAGAAAAGCAAAATAAAAATACCCCTATATATTTCAGCAAACGTGTTCTGTCGCAGCATTATATTTGGTACACCCTTCAGCAGTTAAATGTTGACATAAATATTGTATAAGAAAGATGATTTCAGAATGAGTACATTAAACATTTTAAAAGTCAAACTATATAATGCAGTCATTTTTTTCAAACCTTGACTCACTGCCAGATGCCAGTTCCTTGATTCCACATTGAACAGATTCAATTTGCTTTTCTTCTTGTAAGAAATAAGATTGTGTACCAATCAATTAAATGATGCATTGATCTTTTGATGTATCACAATTGGCAAACATTATAGATTCAGCATGCTTCATAGTGATTGATCATACACCCTCTGGAGCCCGAAGCATGATCATATCTTGCACTTCTAGGCATTGAGATCCACTGAACAAATAATGCATGCATTTCCCCATAATGTCAGGGGCTAATTAACATCTTCAACATAGCCTTGAACATTGTTCCTGATGCACCAGCATCTGCTTTAAATATATCCAAACATTACTGGAATTTTATGCAGAGTCCTTCAATGGCTCTTTGGATTGCCATATCACTTTTTACATCACAATAAAGCATTGCTTTAATGTAGCCAATAAGTCCATGATTTCTGTGTTACCTGGAGGCATCCACGTTCCATGAAAGCATTGTCAACAAATGAGATACCGCAATTCCATTGAGTTAGGTGCACATAACCCAAGAATTAGTTCCAAAATAATATCTTAGAAATTGGCCATTTTTGGGCATACAGAAAATGAAGTTTACACCCCCTTACCCCCACTCCTGCCCTTGTCTGAAAGGTGACACCCAAGCTTCTCCAGACATTGATCTTATTTCCAAAAACATCATTGTCTCATGAAATACATATTAGTGAAAGGTCACTGTTTGTCCTGCTGCTAGCCTTGCTAACAATGTGGCAGGGAGACAGAAGTGTTTGGCAGGAGGAGAGTAGCCAAATGAAAACATTGCCTTTTTTAAACTAAGAATGAGTTTAAACAGATATTTACAGCAATACAGTAATTCAACTGCTGTTTTTAATTATTGTTGGCTCTCTGTTGTCAGTAATAAGATTTCCAAACTTAACAGAACTACAGACCATCTGAAAGGAAGCACAACATATCGTTGCGTACTTGGATGTTGGCATTACCGCAGGGAAAAATGAGAGAACCAATACTTTCTGTCAGGGAAGCAGCTGATGCAGAAAAGAATCTGATTGAGTAAAGAATTTGCAGAGAGGAAATGACATCCTGAATCGCCATGAGGCTTCTCTACCTGTGATCTGCCATGGTTCTGAGAAGTGACAAAGTATTCCACTCAGAGATGTGATTCAAGAAATTATTCTCTTGGAGAAAGTAGGTTTTTTACCCCTGCAGCATCCACCACGCTCTGCTTGTTACTCTGATGTAATTATTTCCATTTTCCACGATGAATAGCCTTCAGTATTGTCAAGTCGTATTGGGAGCAGCAGTGGTTGCCTGAACAGGAAAAGCTATCTAGTAAATCACAGCTTTCCCATTTCACATCACAGGATAACACTGATTATGTTCAATTGAAAATCCTAATGTTTCCAAGTTTTACTATCCTGTTGTTTTTCAACTACTCTGTTTTACGTGCTGTGAAAAGATATAGCTTCTGATCTCAGTCCTAAAATTACCTTTCACTAATTTGAAGCTCTCATTGGTTTTACTCTTGCAATTCAACTTAAAATAATTTTCTGGATATTTTTTCCATTATATTAACAATCATAAATGCATCTATAAAGGTCGTTATCCAGAAGCTTCTTACATAGGACAAAAAAAATGTTTAAATGGTTTTAATAACCAAGACCCATGGCGTTAAAGTTCAGCCTCAGGCTCCTTTCTACAATATCTCCGATGGGTATGTCACGTAAATTTCTTAGCAACTAAAAAGAAATACTCAACATGTGGTCAGACCTGAGCACCTACCTATTTGATGTTGGCCTCAACTGATTTGCCTTCTACTTTTCTGGTTTTGTTGGTATTTAATAATATGCAGCATCATTTTCCCATCAGAATAGATTCATAGAATTGTACAGCATGGAAATAGGCCCTTTGGCCCAACTTGTCTATGCTGATCAAAATGTCTATGTGAGTTCATCCCATTTGCCTACATTTGGCCCATATTCTTCCAAATCTTTTCTATCCATGTCCCTGTCTAAATGTCTTTCAAACCTTATAATTGTATCTGCCTCTACCACTTCTTCTGGCAGCTCTTTCCGTATACCCACAACCCTCTGTAAAACAGAAGTTTCCCCTCAAGTCCCTTTTAAATCTTTTTCCTCTCACTTTAAATCTATGTCCCCTGGTTTTACACTCACCTACCCTCGGAAAAAGACTGACCTTCCACCTTATCTATGTCCCTCATGATTTTATATATACCTCTATAAGGTCATCCCTCAGCCTCATGCTCAAGGGAAAAAAGTCCAAGTCTATCCGGCCTCTCCTAACTCAAACCCTCCAGTCCCAGTAGCATCCCTGTTCCAGTTAATCTATCCCAAAATGGACTTTTCCAACAGTAAACTGTCTGCAGTTTTCCCCAAAAAGAAAACCTATTTTATGAAGGCTAATAAATTTTATGCTATTTCTAACCCTAATTCAAGCTCTAAATTTCTTCCCTATGATATAAACTGTAGCTAATTGTTCCTCCTCGTACTTTTGGAGATTTTAATATCCACTGTATAATCAATTTTTCAATGCATTCTTCACCCCTGTATCTTCCAATGTGTCACTCATGTTTTTGTCCTGCAGCAAGACTATTTCCTCCACTGTGCCAGGGCTCCATTCTTGGCCCTATGCTATTCCTTACTCACATTCCACCCTTTGATATCATCCACAAGCACAGAATCAGTTTCCACATCTCTAACCCACACGTTCATTCCACTGGTACTGATTGGCATATTCATCTTCCAATCCACAATGCCACATCAAATTTTTCAGCTGTCGTGCCCCATCTTCTAAGTATTTCCCATTATCTACTTCTATTTCTTACAGCTTTGTGTGACATTCAGGATTTTTGAAAAATTTTCCATTGGGACTAATTTTCCATTAGTTCTATATTCACTGCCTGAGAGAGTGGTTGAAGCCGGGTCACTGACAGCATTTAAGAAGTGTTGAGATGAGCATTTGAATTGCTTAGGCTGTAGACCAAGTGCTGGGCAATGGGGTTAATATAGAAGGGTGCCCACTGGTTGACATGGACACGTTGGGCTGAATGGCCTGCTTCCATGCATAGAATTCTATAATGATTGTTTTATTAATAAACATCTAGATGGAATGTTGGAAGAAAGATAAACAAGACAAGTCTAAATATTTCAATGCAAAAATCAGTAATTAAAAAGCAAAACAAAAACTGCTGGAAATCTGAAATAAAAAGAAAAATGCTGGAAATACTCAGCAGTACAGGAAGCATCCGTGAACAGAGAACCAGAGTACACTCATTGCCCTTTTAGAATCTAAAAAGCTTTGAGGGAAAATAAAGAGACAGAAAAAAATGAATGAGAACCTACCCTCACCTTACCTTAGTGCTGCTCACCCACCTCACTGAAGCCTGGTATTCATAGGTTGGTATTCACTCTAAAAATAGCTGCTCCAAAATGGCCACTCTGCTTGAACCTAACTTTTTATTAGCTGCTGATAATTAGCTAATTCACCAATCACCTATTAACTAACAATTAGCTGACTTACCTCTTAAATTCCTGCAAGTGAAACTCAGAAGCGAGCAAGGAGACTCACTTCTTTTCAAATCTCCTGCTCTCGCTTCAAGTCGCCAACTCTTTAGCCTTTACCTCATCTCACTATAGCATCTTGAGCCAAAGCTTCAGCTCCCCACTCTAACACTCGCCCGTTACCAAAATGGTCACTCCGCCTGACCCATCTTTTTATTGCCTGCTGTTAACTAGCCAATGAGCTAATCAACTTATAAATGTGCCCACTTTAGACTCCTGCAAGGTGAAACTCCCAAACATAAGCACAGAGACTCAAATCTCCCGCTCCAAATCTCACTCCAAATCCCGACTCCTGCAAGGTCACCACTAGACTGATGAAATTCATCAATCTGCTAACCCAGGACACAGTAATCTAGTTTATATTATTTTTCTTATTCACAAAGAGGGGTTTAAAGCTAATTAAGGTAACATAAGAAATAGAAACAGTTTTAGGCCACCATTCAGTGAGATCGTGACTGATCTGATCTTGGTTTCAACGTCACTTTGCTGTCTATACTCCAGAACTCTTGAATCCTCAATAGTTCAATAATCTGTCACGACATGCAGCTGCGCTATTTATGGAACAAAGGAGCTTAATGATTTGTATCTGACCTCATTACACCAATACAGTTCACTTACTAAAAGATTGGAAAACTACAAGTGATGTTGCATATAAAAATCACAAAGAAGTTGAAGTTAGGTGATTTTAGTGCACTAAGTGAATCCTGCACATAATGCTAATGTCAAATCGGAAGTCACAAAGAATTGTGAAATTAGGAATGTTTTAAAAAATCATCATTGTGGTCTGCTCCCCTTTAAGCACGTTAATACCCAACCTCTGTATTTCGCATGCAGTACCTATTTGCTTGACAAATGAGGGAGAATGGACGTGGTGTTTGAAATAGCAGAAAGCAGCAGGGAGGAACGAGGATGGGAGGGTAACTGCACAAACAACTCCCAGGGAAGACTTAAAGCCACAATGAGCGATACCCATCGGATCCAAAGATCGAAGCCTAAACTACCCTTACCAGTTTACAGAAGCTTTGATCCTTACAGAGGCCTGCTAGCACTAATTTGTTTATGATCAAATTTTCATGTCAGAAATTTTGTACATAAAAATGATATCCTGGGACAGGGGAAACATCTTAAATCATGCAGAGTGCACTGCCTTCAGCATGAGATGCTGAATTATTTACAAAGCTCATAGGTCACAACCTTTCAATCCAGTTTCTGTCATTAACTGATTAAAATGAGTTGTCACATTGCAGTCTGCAGGCTCTTTGGTGTTGTTGCTAACGAGGCAAAACATCTAAGGTAGCGCTACCCACAAGATATCCTTTATTGAAGGCAGTCAACTCACAACTAACAGCAGTGGTTTGTGCAATGATGTATCAAAAGTCATATCTCAAAGTACATTCATCTCTTAAAGGTACACTGCTCTCCCTTTTAAAAACATAATAACCCATACAAACCATCAATTAAGTGCATACATTATATCATCGATTAGCTTTTTACATAAATGAAATTATTCAATTACTAACAGAGGCACATATATACACACAGATAATCTTGACCAATTATAAATTCACTCAGTCTCTTAGTCTTCTCATTTACAAAACTCTTCACCACAAATTGCATTGAACATCTCTGATCTGAATTCTGATCTGAATTATCCACTCGAGGTATAGATAATTCCAATGGATTAGTTCTCCAGAAAGGCTTCAGACACACCTGATCTCATATTCTGCACTTCGATTGTTGCCTTAACATTGCAGAACTATACTATAGTGCATTAAATGTACAAAAATATCAACTTTTAACATTAAACATCATAGATAACTCTGATCAACAACTACAATAGCTACAATTAACCAATGTGAACACGATCACAATAATCTCGAAAATAAAAATAGAAAATGCTGGGGATAATCAGCAGAGAGAGACAAGAGACTTCAGATGCTGGAATCTGAGGCAATAAACAATGTGCTGGAGAAACTCAGCGGGTCATGCAGCATCTGTGCGAGGAAAGAACTTGTCGACATTTTAGCTTGAAACCCTGCATCAGGATAATCAGCAAGTCAGACAGTATCATTTCATGTGGAAGCAAAAAAATTACTTACTACAATACCGGAGGAAGCCATTCAGCTAATTTAGTTCATGTCATCTCTCAATAATCCCATCAATCCTGTTCCTACTGTTCTTTCCCTGCAACTTATTCTCTCTCACATGCCCATCAACTTTCCTTTCATTCTTTTGCTTCTTGCACTAAGGAGTAATTTGCAGTAGCCAATTCACCTTCCAGCACACCCTTGGGATGTGGGAGAAAACCAGAGCATCTGTGGAAACCTGTGCCTTCACATGGAGCACATGCAGACCCCAATGAGGCAGTCCCCAAAGTCAGGAACAATCCCAGATCCAGGAGCTATGAGGCAGCAGCACTACCTGCTGCACCATCATGCCACCTGATATTGAAAACCTGAAATAAAATCAAAAATTGCCAGAAGCACTCAGTGCATACTCAGATATAAATTCTGAAAGATGAAACATAGCCAACATTTCAGGGGAAAGGCCATTCATCAGAACTGGAGAAGTGATTAAAGATGCAGAGAGAGGAAGAGGGGGTGGAAAGAGCAAAGGGAATGTCTGTGATAGGTTGGCAACCAAGGTTGTCCACGTAACATAATTGCCTTTGGTGCTGTCTACTTAAAAGATGAACATGGATAGTTAGAGAGAGAAAAGAAACAAATGAACATGCTGGAACTGTGAGATGCAGAACACAACAGTTGTTGGAAATCTGAAACATACGTATGAGAATGATGGGAACACCCAACAGACCAGGCAGTATTTGCAGAGAGAGAAAAACTGAGTTAATGCTTCTTGGAGATGATCACACACCAGAAATGGCCAATTCTGACACAAGCAGGAAAGGCTGGTTTTCTGAAATTGTTGGATTCATGATTGTGTCACATGGACTGCCATGTGTCTAAATAGAAGATGAGGTTCTGTTCCTTGAGCTTACATTGGTCATGGTTGAAACAGTGAAGAAGACCAAAGACTGAGAGAATAGAATGGGAGTGGGGTGGACTGTTAAAATAACAGGTGACCAAAAGGTCAAGGTCACCCTTGCAGTCTGAACTGAGGTGTTCTGCATCATGAATACCAAAAGCAATACAATAAATTAGAAGGAGCACAATTGACTTACTGTTTCAACTGAAAGATGTGTCTGGGTCTTTGGATTGTAGGAAAGGAAAAGGAATAATGGCACATGTTACATCTCCTGCATCGCATGTGAAAGTGCCGTGTAGTGCAAACACTCGCTGGGCTGTCTTTGCTGTTGCATGCCTTCATCAATTTATCTCTGAGTGGTCATGCAGCTTAAAAATACTCGTTGAGCAATTTTCTATTCTTCATTTCTCTCAGCTGTAAAGGCCTTATTTTTAAAATCCTCTCTGAAACATTGACTTTCTCTGTTACCACCCATATTGTTGGAAGCTCTTATCAGCAATCTTCTACTTTCTCTCCTCTTCAGCTGATGACTACTCTGGTTTTTGCTGAAGATCAGCTTACTTGTCTTTGTGAACCTTCCTGCTTCATCTGATGACTGAATTTCATTTGTTCAAGCTCATCATAGAATGAAGGTTTTTCTTCTTCCAAAAGTTTCTAAAGGAAATATAGCATTAAATACTTCTCCCACTCCTTCAGATGCAAATTATTGATCTCTTGTCCTTCCTGGGATTGTTTTATTGTCGTCATTGACTCTTTATTTTTTATGGTAGCTTGTTCCAGCTGTCCATGTTAGCCTTGCACTTGATTACTGTTTTGCTACTTCCTCAAGTAGCAACATCCCAAACTCATTAGAAGTGCAATATCGGTAGATTCCCTGGTGTCGCTGCTTAATAAAACAGCTAAGAGAGGTAGAGCTACCAACAAGTATATTTTATTGAAGGTAGTCAGCTCATAACAGTAGGAACTGGTTAAACATTATGTCAAATGTCATACCATATAGTATACTCTCAGTTCTTAGAGGTCCTTAATCCTCATATGGATCCTCAAGTGGCATCATTACATACAGTAATTGTGACAGGGAAGTGGAATCTACGTTAGGGTGAATGATACTTGGAGGTCCCGAATCCAGTTTCCTGATGGACACAACTTATGCTGAAGATGATTGCAAGCATTTCAAAAGAGGTGAATTTTGATACAAAAACAAACACTAATAAGTCGAATGTCAAGTTAACAAAACCAGTTAAGCTGCAACATTGCTTCTGGTGGTGACGCTATTGTGGTTCCTTATTAGCAAGTATGGATACAATAAGCATTAGGCCATAATAGAAGCATACAGCCCCGCAAGCCTGCACAACCATTCTTAAATTCATGCCTTAGCCTGCGCCTCCTGGAACTTTACCACTCAGCCCCCAGTATGAACTTAAGATATTGAGCAGAATGTTGATGATCAGATTTGTGACTCATGTATGAGAATGACTAGAACTATTGAATCTGAAAGAATACCTCAGGCAGACTTTGGTTTCAGTCTTGCCTTATACTATTATATTGTGTGTATTTTGAACACTACTTAACCACTTTCTTCCATAAGTTCTAAGGTGTGGTCTTTTTGCATGAGGAGCACAATAGACTTTGGAGGTGCAATAGAATTATCTTCACATTTGGTTTGTGTCACATTTTGGAATCTCAACCATTTTTCCAATTAAAATTTTAGGGGAGAATGTTAGCTTTAACTGCTGTCATTTGTCAGTTAAACAAGAAGTTCTGGGATGTAACTAAGATGCTAGTCAGTTAATTCAGACTTGCTTGGCCATAGCTTGACTAAAAGGCATTTTATTTTCCCGTCTCAGTAATCAAAATCCCATCTTATTTCTTTGATTCCTCTCAGATATACCAGATAACCAAGGATGGAGTAAGAATATGGAATGAAAAGAAATTAGTAATAGTGAAAAATGTACAAGAGAAGTTGGTGAAACTGAAAGCTAATAAATCCCAAGGACTGATGACTGGCACTTTTTGAAAGAATTTTGAAAGAGCTGGCTATAGAGATGCATTGGTTATCATCTTTCAAAATTCAATAGAGTCTGAAATGGTTCCTACAGATTGGAGGGTAGCAAATGTGGCACCATGATTTAAGAAAGGAAGGAGAGAGAAAACTGGGAACCACCGAGTACATAAGTAGCAGGCACAAAATACTGGGATCTATAGTGAATAGTATAATAACAGAATGCCTAGAAAAGAATAATGGGATTGAGCAGAGTCAGCATGGATTTATGAAAGGAAAATCATATTTGACTAATCTGTTGGAATTATTTGAGGATGTGTGCAGTAGAATAGATAAGGGGGAGCAAGTGGTATATTTAGATTTTCAGAAGGCTTTCAATAAAGTCCCACATCAAAGGTTGTTCAACAAGGTTAGAGCACTTGGAATTGGAGATAGTATACCGGCAGGGATTGAGGATACGTTGTTGAATAGAAAGCAAAGATAGCAGACTGTTTGCAATGAGGTACCGCAGACATTAGTGCTTGGGTTCCAACTATTCACAATTTATATGAACAATTTGGCTGAGGAGAACAAAAGTCATATTTCCAAGTTTGCTGATGATACAAAGTTATATGGGATTGTGAAGAGTGAAGAGAATTTAAAGAGGCATGAAGAGGATGTAGACTAAATGTCATGAGATAATAGGCGAGAGAACATGACTGATGGAATATAATGTAGAAAATTGTGACATCACCCACTTTGGTATTTTTAAATGGTTACAGATTAGGAAATGTTGATGTTCAAAGCAACCTAGACGTCACTGAAATCTAGCATGCAGCTGCAATAAGCAATTAGGCATTCAAATAGTATGTTGGCCTTTATTTCAAAAGTATTTGGGAACAGGAGTAAAGATATCTTATTACAATTATAAAATTATAGAAACTGTTCCTAAATCATTGAGTGTGGGTCTAAGGCTCATGGGGAATCTTTAGAATTCTCCACCCACAGGGTGCTGTTGATCATGGGAAGTGTGATGTATTCTTTGTATTGCTACACAAAAATAACTGTCTTGGTTGATTGAAGTGAACCAGGAATCAATAAACCTGAGAAGGAATGCTAATCAGTATACCCCATAAAGCACCTTAGCTTCTACATGTTAATTTCTTGTCAGCAAATCATTAATAAGCTAATTGATTACCTTTAGCAAAGTTCTAGATGCTTATATTGGGCTCACTTGAATAGTATTATTATATCAGCTAGTCCATATTGTATAATTAGGTTGTGAGCCTTGACTCAGATAAGCACCAGATACTGAATGAATGCCAAAATCATGAAAGGGGAAGTCAAATAAATGATCAACATTTACCACTGACAACTTTTGATAATATGATTATCAGCATTTAAGTGGTAAGTGGAGTGTTCAGGACACTTACATATGATTAACACCTGAGATTACAAAGACAATTCAAATGTATTTGGAGTTACGATTTGCTTATTACAAAGTGAAGCTAGTTCCAGTGTCCAAGATTATCAGTCCATCGTATGTTTTAAAGTCAACAGGGTTCACCCTGTTTTGATAAATTTGCAGCCCTTTGCCTGTTTGTGATCAGTCACAGGTATCATGGATCTTCATTTCTTATAATGATTTGGCCTGCATTAAAAGTTTGTTCTTTTAATAATTTTCAGATACTTAACTCTTACATACAAATGATATACTTTATCACATGCTTACCTCTTTCTAGTAACATTCTTGAAAGTAAATCCGAGATTTTAACTGCTGGCAAGCTCTCAGTGACAAATTAACTTCCTGCTCACCTGTAGCAGGATGAGGCAGCAGTTGCTGGGAAATCATGAGGCCTGGGAATTATGTCCAAACCAGGCAGGGGACAAGACAGGTTCCAGAGGCATCTTGTGGAGGTCCTTCATTCAGAAATGAGGAAATAATCCTCGAATAGAGAGACCAAAGATTTTCTTTTGGTACTTAAGGAGGATTCCTGCAACTTTTGATCCCACAAAAGATAGGAAAGCTCTTTTTCCCCATCTATTGACTAATCCAAGTAATGCACCCCAGAAGGGGGTTTTACCTACTGGGTGACAGTTTTCCACGTTTTTAAAGGAGCAACCTGATAATTACTTAAGAGTATCAGACCTTTTGTTTAGCTAAGTAAGCTAAATTCATTTTCTCTGATTTTAAAATATCAAAATTAAATACTTGTCAAGAATTAAATGGCTCTCAGGACAGTTGTGAAAATTAATTTCAATTTGTTTGATTTTGGATAATGGAATAAGGCACTCACAAAAAGAAATTGCTCTTTCTTTAAGTCTAGTGTCTAATCTTAGTCAATCAAAATAACCTTCAACACACCCTCAATGAGCCTAAAATTAGCTGGTTCTTGCAGCTAACTTGGACCAGATTAATTCTATTGCTTTTCCAGAGTTCACAGGAATATTGCAGGCACCATTTCTCAGGAAATCTTGGACATTTTTATGATATTTTGAGGTCACTTCCCCATTGATGACTTAACAAGGGATTGATTACAGCATTTATCTTTTCAGATTGGAGTATGAGACGTTGGCTAGGAGAATGTTGAACTAAGTGAGTGTAGAGTGACCAAAGCTCGAATGGCAGCTTCAGCAGCAAATTGGCTGAGAAAGGGATAGAGATTGGTATCCTTACCATGGAGGTGAAAATAAGTATCATTGTGACAGAGAGGGAAAGGGCATGGAAATCACATTTCCATTGGGCAGGCACTTTAATGTAGTGGTTAGCATAACACTATTACAGCACCAGCAACCCGGGTTCAATTTCGGCCACTGTCTGTAAGGAGTTTGTATGTTCTCCCCATGTCTGCTTGGGTTTCCTCTGGGTGCTCCGGTTTCCTCCCACATTCCAAAGACGTACAGGTTAGGAAGTTGTGGGCATGCTATGTTGGTGTCAGAAGTGTGGCGACACTTGCGGGCTTCCCCCAGAACACTCTTCACAAAAGATGTATTTCACTGTGTGTTTTGATGTACATGTGAATAATAAAGATATCTTATCTTATCTTACATTTACTGTCAAGCAGGATGTCAAGGCTGCAAACAGTGTGAGTCAGCCAGGAGAAGGAGGAGTCAGTGACAAGAGAACAGAGTTTGTGTTGGGGCTGACAACCTAGAAACAGTGGAGAAGGATAGGTCAAATCTGTTGACATCCACATACACGTGAAAGCTGATCTTAAGACTTATTAGAATGACAGCAAGAGATTATGTGGAGATGAGGAAGAAGGATCAACAATGGATTCATGGAGGAATTCCAATTGTGATATAGTGGGAGTGGGTGACAAGTTATTGTTATGATGCTTTACCTCCAGTGGGATGTGTAAGAGGAGAATCAAGTAAGCTCGTGAACAGCGGAGGACGTTGCAGGAGGATGGGATAATCATTCTTCTCAAGGACTATAAAGAGGTTGAGGAGATATAATGCACTATAGTTACAGATGTTTTGGTATTGTTGGAAAGGTAAAAACCTGACTGGAAAGGCATGGGACATGGGATTGAAGATGATATGGCAAAAAAATTGGGTGGGAACAGCACCTTCAAGGACCTTTGAGAGAAAAAGGATTAAAACAGAAAATCCTGGTAACATTACCAATTAGGTAGGATTTATGGAGAGAGAAATAGAGTTCATATTTCAGATTAGTGACCCTCATCAGAACAAGCTATCGCTGTGACCAATTGAATATATGAGAGTGAAGAACTAGTTTGAAAGCCAGACAGTTGTAAACAAGGATGGGGGGAATCAGGTTTTTTTGTGTTCAAGAAGAGTAAATGTATGCTTTGAAACAGAGGAGGTCTATGCCTGGGGAAAGGGAACTATGTAAAATACCAGCTGAAATAATACAACACAACCAATTAAGCATCAAAGGAAGCCCATTATGAGATGCTATGCATTTGGTCCTTGAGCAAATTTTTCAGTTCCAGGAGCTCACCACTCTTCACAGCCCATCTATTTTTATATATAATCAATAAAAGTTCAGCAATCCTCTGCAGTTATCTCACAACTCAGTGCATCATTTGTAATTGAGGCACCTAGTACAATGAAAGTACAAGATGGAATGATTAGAACTAGGCTGTTCAGGAGGCACTTCAGGAAGATAATAGAAATATGGAACTTTATTCCCCAATAAGCAGTTGTAGTAGGGCCTCAACAGAAAATTTAAAAATGGAATTAGTAGATTTTTGTGTGAGAGGAAATCAAAGTAAATAAATGGAGTTAACATCCTGATCAACTCTGATCTAATTGAATTTCTGGATAAGCTCCATGGATTGAAAAGTGCATTCTCCTTTCTCTGAAGTTTCTGCCCGTAAATATATATCCTTGGCCGTTCATTTGTCATTCCATATGATTGAGCAACTTTGAAGGAAAGAAAATCTGTTATTCTTTTGCTTTGTCTTTTGCGCCGAAGAGACAACCAACTAGCCCACTTGTAGACCTCCAGTGCCAATGCTTCACGATCAGTTTTATGATTCAAGACTCATGAGAATTTCCCAAAGAAACTTACTGTAATATTCCCTCTTTGCCTATTTGAGATGCTTGGCTTTCTCTCTGTTTTTACCTCATCAGCCTGGCTATCTGTGAGATATGTGATAGAAATCCCTTTTGATAGAAACAAAATTTATGACACAGTGGGAAGCCATTTGACCCATAGTGTCTGTGCTGGTCAAAAAAAAACCATTTAATTCCTCCTTTAAGCATTAAGTCCATAGTTCAAGTTTGTTCAAGTTTATTGTTGTCATAGGCATACACACACAGGGTATAAATGCCATGTAAATTAGCTTTTTGCAGCAACAGCACAGTACATTACAAACATAAGTTAACATAAACTTAAACTAACATAAATTAAACAAGACTTACATGACAAAATAAACATAACTACATTAGTGCAGGTTGAGAGAGAGAGAAACTATAGTCTAAGGTACTGTTAGGGTTTTCCAGGTCGATTCAAGAACCTGATGGCAGTGGGGACAAAGCTGTTGTAGAACCTTGGGGTGTGGGTCCAGGCTCCTGTACCTCCTGCCTAATGGCAGTATTGAGAAGAGGGCATGGCCCGGATGGTGGGACCTTTCCCTGGCTTGCAGGTCATGGCTTTTTAGTTGTACATCCAAGTACTTATTAAATGTGAAAAGGGTTTCTGCCTCTATGACCCTTTCAGCAGAGAGTTTCAGATTCCTACCATTGTCTAGTTGAAAAAAGTTTTCCCTTATCTCTTCTCTAATCTATCCAATTACTTTACACTCATGGCCCTGCTCCTTCCTATTTACTGAATCTAAGACCAGCATAGTTTTATATACCTCAATTTCCCACAGCTTCCTGTGTACCAAAGAAAACAACACCAACTTGTCCATTTTTAATTCATAGCTCAATTTTTCCGTTCCTGGCAAAATCCTTGTATATCTCTTCCATGCCTTCTTCAGGTCAATCACATCTTTCCTGTAATGTGGTGACCAGATCTATAAGAAGTACTCAAGCTGTGGTTTAATAAACCTGGTAAACAACTTTAGTTTAACCTTCCCCCTCTTGTAATCTGTGCCACATCTTATAAAGTACCATTTTTTTTATCATGCAACCTACATTTAAATCTAAATCATTAATAAACACTACAAAAGTCACAAAGTAGCAGAGTAAACTAAAAGCATCATTCATTTTTTTTATTTAATATTTAACTTATATAAATTGTTAACAATGCATCAATAAAATCCCTGTTGCACCCTGAAAGTACAAAGTTAGTCCTTTTACCTCAACAATCTCTGCATCAGGTTATATGAAAGGACTATTTTGTATTTAAGATTAAATTACTCTCCATAAAGCTTCTGTGTTATGAGGAGGAATTAATTTTACTGGAAAGAAATATGCTGGCCTTTATGTAGAATTAACTTTTGAATTTTATGATGCTCTCTGCAGAGACAAGATATGCAGTGAAACAGATAAAGTAATGGATTACATTTAATGACTTCGTAAATGTTTAATGGCTTTCTTATCAAAACTGACGACAGACCATTTTGTGAGATACATTCTGGATAAAAGGTATTAAATGTAGTAATTAAAGTTCAAGGAGATTCATCAGTAAATTGCTCTGTCATCACTTCTGACAAGAGAACCCCATCTGTAAATTTACATTCTGGTTTTAGTAATTATTCTGTGCATAAATCAGGGCAGCTTTGGTGGCAAAGTAGTACAATTTAACAAAAACTTTTTCTGCAGGTCATTCACCTTAATGTTGATATCTACCCAGCTACATCCTATGTTTCATACAGCTTGACCCTCCCCACAATCTGATAATTGCTACTCCAGGAAGCTCCTTCACATATTTTTCAAATGGGCTCAATGGCACTGCAGCCCTGAACTTTACAGGTTCTGTTCTTATATGTGTAAAAAGTAGTTAAGACATAAGAGGTGCAAATGCTGTGGTATCAGCTGAGACAGGTGATAGAAAGTTTATGCAATTGAACCGCAAGGAATAGAAAACAAACAGTAGTGATGAACAAATGTTTTTTCAGACCTGAGAGAAGTATATAGTGATATTCCCCAGGGTTGGGGTGTTGATGGGGAAGTGGATGGTGCTGTGAGCTGTTGAGACTATTGCCCTTTCTGATACATTAATCAGTTGGAGTTTTGTATAGTCAAAATTTCACACAATGTGGTCATATCTAGGGATAAACTTCAAAGGGACGTACTGAATTTGGCCAGATGTATGTCCTGCTGGGAAGCGTGAATGAAGAATGAGAGGAGGAAATATAAATCAAATGGTAGAACTTTATTGGAGGTACGAGGATGGGGAGACATGAGGGTATGTTCGCATAAATCTTTGAGGATGGCAGGACATTGAGAAGGCAGTTAAAAAAAACTTATGGGACCTAATGTTTCACTGATAGTAAAAGATGCAAGGAAGTTATGTTAAATCTTTTTAAAACTGAAACATAGATTATGTTCCAATTTCAGTATTATGTCCACATTTTAGGTTTGATATCAAAGCTTTGGAAAGGATGAAGAGGAGATAGTTGAATGGTAACAGGGATCCCAGACTTCAGTGAAGTGCAAGAGGTAGAGAAAATGAAATAGCTCTCTTTAGAGCTGAAAAGATAAAGGAAAGATTTGATAGAAGTGTTCAAAATCATGAAAGATCTTGAAATTGTGAATAATGAAACTATTTTTAATTATAGAAGTCTCGGTAACCAATACTCAGTGAGATCCTAGAAGATTGAGGAATGGAGATCAGGAAGATAAGGGGAATGGAGATTGAGAAGGTGAAATAAGGAAGAGGGAGTAGGTGTGATTAATGAAATTACTTTGAAGAGAGAGATAGCTATATATCCTAACAAGCTGATCTCTCAGTTTAGAGCAGGTCAGACTGTTTTGTGTAGTGTGTAAGTTCAGGTAGCCAATGGACTATGAGTTATTTTACTGTTGATAATGAATAAAATCTGAATATTACCAGCATTATTAATGGTTATCAATATCATTTTCATGAACTACCATCATTTATTGGTGGAAATTAATCTTCTCCTGTTTTTGGTTTCCTCTCTGCAAATTATTCTGCAAATTTTAATTCGGCTTCTTTCCCACCCTCTGTTTCTTTTATTTGCCTTTTCACAGAGGGGCTCCTTGGTCCTTGAAATTTCTTGAATGAACTCTGCTTAAGGGAATACTCAGTTAAACTTACTACAGGTTTGTGAATGACATGGCCAAATATCATATCATCAAACTTCTGTATCGGAAGTCCTGTGAATCAGCACCTTCAGAAGTAAAAGGGACATAATTTATATTGGATAAAAATCCTAATAAATAAAACCATTGCACAAAAAATTGAATGAAGGATAACTGGCTAATTGCTGACAAATAAATAACTATGGATTCCCAACAGAAGGATGACTATAATACATGAAACACAATGACTTCCACAAAGTGTTACTTAATGATTGGAGTTGGTAAGCAATTGTATTTTCCAATGAGAAATGACTTTGTCTCTGATTTAGTCAGCAGGCATTCTGTTCACAGCCTCAATCCATCTTCATTAGTTAGTGGAAGTGCTTTTCATGGAGACTGAGTACAAGTGCAACAAGCAGAAATGGCAACTTAATAGATGTTTTGAAGAAAATAAATAAGAAATTAATAATAACATTCCAGTCGTCATAAATGAGAAATTAGAATACACATTAATATTGATATAGAAGCAAACTGATTTCTGAAGAAGAATATGAAAATGAATGACTTTAAATCAGTATAATCTTTTGATATTTATGCCACTTATAATATGAGCAGGTAGTTAATATAATTTTGAAGTATTTCTGAACTGCCCCTTCTACATTTATAGGTTTTAACCCATATGTCTGTTGAGAAAGAAAACTGTGCTTCTGGAACTTTGCCAGTCGTGTCTGTAACTAGCTGCCAGGAGGTCGTTGAGAACTACCTACAGTGGATTAATCATGTCCCCTCAAACTTTTTTTTCTCTCATGTAGGTCACCCTAATTCTTCCAGATCTTGATATCCTTCATACACAGGGCCAAGTCTAGACACATCCGAGCCACATGCAGTTTTTCTCTACACTCATTGGCTGTGGCCGCAGAAATCATGCATTCTCTCCACGTGGCCGCTTCACACCATTAAATGCACTTTTCTCAAGTAATCATTACCATTCCAAGTTTATGCTTTGATCCGTTACTCTTAACAGATTATCACAGCGTGGGCATGAGCATGTCTTGAGTTTCTTAGTCTACAATGCATGATAAAATGCGTGATAATGCATTTTTCACATTAGAAGACAACCACCATTTATGAATCATTCCCTTAATTTGTCTACATTGAACTGTAGCTCATTAATTTGGTGTAAATTACTTATAGCTGCATGTGGTTTCATGCCATCAATGAATTTATAATGTCCTCCTCTAAATCATTACTGAAACCTATAAATTGTTCGAACAGTATGCATTGCTTTTGTAACCAGGATCGATTAATGGCAAGTGTCTGCTGTTGTGTAAGCTGTGGCTAAGTGGTAGCACCCGAGTCAGAATGTTATAGGTTTGTGAGCCATTCCAGAGACTAATGCACATATGGCTACCCTGTTGAAAGTTAATGACGAGATATTGACCTAAAATTTGTCTGCCCTCACAAATGAAGAACAAGAGAAATCCCCTGAGCCCTAGTTAATCATTATTCTTTAATCAACATTGTTTTAAAAATTAATTAGGTTAATTGATCATTGTCACATTGTTGTTTGTCATAAACTGTGTGCAAAGTAGTAGCCCGTTACCACAATATAAAATGTATCCCCACAATATAAAATAACCATTTCCATAAAGACATTATTGGCTATAGAGTATCTTCTAGTGTCCTGAGATCATGAAAGGCGCTGTACAAATGCAAGCCATTTCTATTTTTTTTTGTGAGAGCTTCCATCCAGAATAATATCAGCCTTCCAAGGACTCTATAGAACCAAATATTATCCCTGGAAGCTTTATGCAGTAGTTGACCAACAGGAGCATCATCATCTGTGATATTTTCTCAAAAAATTGGACTGGGTAAGTGAGGCTAAACCAACATTGTCAGAAGTTTTGCTGAGAATCCCCAAAAACTGAAAGGCATCACTAAAGACATTATGTAATGGTTCCAACACTGTATTGCATTTGATATTAAACCCACAGCTTTGTAATTCATAGGGTCTGATTTATTTTCCTTTTATAAATAATTAAATTGTGAGCCTTGCTCCAATCCATGGGAACTAGTTCAGATCTCAGTGAATTACCGAATGGGCCAGAACTTGCTCGGAAATGCCAGAAGTCCCACTCCAAACTACCAGCACTTCTGCACGTAAGTGAAACTCTTTAGGATTCCCAGACAACAAAGTCCCAAGTTTGCTGGTTGTTCTTTGCTAGTGAATTCCTAATTGTTCTCCAAATGTGACTGGTGATGGTAGGGGTTTCCATGTTCTAAATACAGTTCTTCCACTCCCAACTTCTAAATATTTGCAAATTGTGCAAGGATCTGCCATTGTGCACAGCTTCATCATTTAAGGATAGAATGGGTTTAGAGAATTCCACATAGAGGGACAAGGTGTCTTGCCACGTCTATCAGCCTTTGCCTCTTGTAAGGTGTCCTCCATTTCCTCTAATACGCAATGAATATTTTGAAATATCAAAAATTATGTAAGCTGTTAAAAATTAAATTCACTGAAAACAATTTAAAAATGGGAAAACTGAAACACTGAAAAAACTTTTTAATAAACTCAAACAAATTAAAAACCTTTGAATACCAAAATGTCACATAGTTCCTCACAGCTGTTCTCCATTGAAGTTGACCCCATGCTGAGTTGTTTGTACAGATTCCTTATGGTAGGTTTGGGCTCTCTCACGAGACTCTGTGAGGAATGTGGCAGTGCAATCAGGCAAATAGTCGGGAATGGCTGCCAGCAGCTTTGAGATTGTGCAAAAATCCCCAAATTGCTGTCATTTAGGCCAGGAAATATTGCTGTTACACATAACTGCTGTTATTTCCCTACATAATGGCAATTACTCATGTAATAGTGACAGTTCCCTCTAAAATCAGTAGCATTATCTGATAATTTAGTTTAGCCAGCTAGTTCAAACATCATCAGAACCAGAATGTCCAGGTGGACAAAATATCATTCTTTTCCTTTTGTTCAGGAGCAATGCCACTAAGACAATAAATGTAATGTGATAATTTTGCCTCATTTCTAATGGGAAGATTAACCAGGTGTTTACTTATGTTCAGAATTATGGACTCATTTCCATTGTTTTCCATCTTTTTATGCTTATTGGTAGAATATCACTAGATGCACAATGGCGTTTTACTAATATGCACGGGCTTGGGAACATTATGCTTGCTGCACATGTTTGCAAATCAACCCTCTGGTGCTATGGAGGCATTAAGTTTGTCTTAGGTAATAACAGCGAAAGAAACTTTTAAGTTTTTAAGTCAGGATAACACCATTGTTTTAACTCAGATCAAATGAATGAACGGTTGGTTAATGCGCAAGAGGTGGAATAGGGATAGGTTGGGAGTCACCAACAGAGCGTAATCAGTAGGCTAATTTAAGGAAGAAACCTAGAGGAAAATAAAAATTAGTGTTCATTGTAGTGGAGTACAAGATTGAAGCAGTGATACCATATGGTGTGTTTTTGACCTTCATCTTTGAATCATGATATGATGGTTAGTGCATTCTAGGGATTTTCTGTAAAGAGTAGAAGGGTAGTCAGAAAGCCTCACATTCAGAAGCGCATCGGAGGCAATCTTATCAGAAGAGATTTCCTGCATGTTCTGTTAAATGGGCAAGGCATTTTGTAAGAGAATGTTGGTGTTTGTGTAATAGAGTCATAAAGCAATACAGATACAGGCCCTCCGGCCCAATGAGTCCATGCTAACCATGATACCCGCCCATCTAGTCCCAATTTTCTGTGTTCAGCTCCTCCATGCACCTTCCAAATACTTCTTAAATGATACTATTGTACCTGCCTCAACCACTTCCTCTGGCAGCTCATTCCACATACTTATCACCCTCTGTGTGAAAAAGTTGCCCCTCATATCCCTTTTAAATCTTTCCCCTCTCACCCTAAATCTATGCCCCCTAGTTTTGGACTCCTCTACTCTGGGGAAGAGACTGCTACCGTCCACCTTATCTATGTCCCTCATGATTTTATAAACCTCTGTAAAATCACCCCTCATTCTCCTACACTCCAAGGAATAAAGACCTAGACTGACCAACCTCTCCCTACAACTCAGGCCCTCGAGTCCTGGTGACATCCTCGTAAATCTTCTCTGCATTCTTTCCATTTTAACCACATCTTTCCTATAACAGGGCGACCAAAACTGTACACAGTGCTCCAAGTGCAGCCTCACCAACTACTTATACAACTGCAACATAAAGTCCAACTCCAATACCCAGTGCCCTGACTGATGAAGGCCAGTCTGCTAAACACCTTTTTCACCATCCTGTCTACCTGTGACACTGCTTTCAACAAACTATGCACTTGTACTCCTAGCTCCCTTTGTTCTATTACACTCCCGAGTACCCTACCATTCATAGTATAAGTCCTATGCTGGTTTGACTTTCCAAAATGCATCACCTCACACTTATCTGTATTGAAATCCATTGCCACACCTCGGCCCACTTCCCTAACTGATCAAGATCCCTCCATAATCCATTGTAACCTGCTTCACTATCAACAACACGTCCTAATTTTGTGTCATCTGCAAACTTACTGATCAAGCCCTGTGCATTCACATCCAAATCATTTATATAAATAACGAATAACAAGGGTCCCAACACCAACCCCTGTGGCACACCACTAGTCACTAGCCTCCATTCCGAGAAACAACCTTCAACTTCCTACCTCTGAGCCAATTTTGAATCCACCTAACTAGCTCTCCCTGGATTCCACGGGAGCTAACCTTCCTGACGAGCCTACCATGTGGGACCTTCTAAAAGGCCTTGCTAAAGTCCAAATAGATAAAATCCACTGCCCTACCCTCATCTACCTTTTTGGTTACCTCTTCAAAAAACTCTAGAAGGTTTGTCAAGCACGACTTTCCACACACAAATCCATGCTGACTTCTCCTAATCAGACTCTGTCTATCCATTATTGTGTTATCTATTTCTTGCGTGGTCTATCGTGTTATTTTATTTTCCTGCATCATATCAAATTAGTAAGACAAAGAGACATTATCAGGAAGCAGATCATGGAGCAGAATAATACTGTTTACAAGTTCAGATAATAACTTTGCACACAAAATCACCATCATTCATAAGTAGCCTTTACCAATTCTCATTCTGCTGTGCAAAAGTAGCATCACTGGTATTGTTCAGTCTGAGTGGTTTGTTTACAAGTTTTAGTGGGAAGATATACATGAGTATAGAATACATTTATGCCATTACAAAGAAACAACCTGCTGGTTGGTGGACAGGAAAGTATATTCAGCTCCTCAGTGCCGTTCCACCATTAAGTTAGACCTTGGCTGATTGTACCTCAACTCCATTATCTGCCATTGATCCATTTTCCTTGATAACCTTTCATTAGAAAAGGTGAATGCTGGGACAAGTGAATTGCAATGCTGTTGTCATGAAGTGTTGTGAAATGAAGTATTGTGCAATGCTGGAAGTACTGCCTCTGGATGAAGTTGTAGTGTGATAATAGTGTGTTAGCAGTTAATCGATGAATTAACAGCTCATTTTTTGGAGACTCTGGCCTTTTGCTGTGTGACAAAGGAATTATCAGTCATTGAGCTCTTGGGAGAGGGGTACTGCTATTTGATGTTTAGCAGTAAATTCACACTGGATTTTCATGCCCAGAGAAAGTTGCCTTTTTTTTCTGAGAAATTTTCTTCTTTCCCCTTTTGAAGAAGTATAAATGGGTGGACATGTTGGGCTATAGGTCCTGTGCTGTAAGACTCTATTACTTTGATTCTAACCTCCAATTAAATACAAATTTAGCCTTTAAGCTAAATTTTTTATTACTTTTTTAATCTTATCCATGCTATCTGTCCTATTTGTGTTTTAATACAGATTGTTTCTGAATATACCTTTAAACTACTGTTTTCTTTGATGTGCCAGTGTGCTGCATCACCAACTAAAGGTTCATGGCTTCCTTTTGTGATGTACTTTAAACTGTGTAACTATGTGCTGCATCTTTTGCCAGGTGGTCTGAGTCAATGACACTGCATTTATTCTTCCTGTGTCATCCTGTCACACTTGCAGACTCCCCTTTACGTTCTTTGCCTCATCAAAACTCTACTAACATTTCTCGATTTCACTCACGTTCAGTGTCTTGAGCTATGATACACAATTTACAAATACATAGCACTCTTCTTTCATTTGTATGAATGATTTTCTAGCCCATGACTGTGCGAAGCACACTTAATGGACCAAATTAAATGTATTTTATTTGCTATTTGTAATTAATGATATATGTTTGCTTTAGCCTAAAAATAACAGTCTGATAGTGGGTTGTATATCATCCTTTGACATGGTAAAGAAACTGTGATCTTTGGGGGATGTGCAATAATTAAGGAATAAACATTAGACCCATGCACACTGTCCCATTCCATTTATAGGTGACTCATTCTGCTAGTAAAAATTGGCTTTTGCTGTGAACATGTCAGAGAAAATCTTAATCGCAGCAGTATATAGTATTAGAAGTGGCCAGGGTGAAAGCAACATCGCAAAAGTAGACAGGAAAGGTTCAGACGGATATGGGCCAAACTCGGGCAAATGGGACTTGCTTAGATGAGCATCTTGGTTGGCATGGATGAGTTGGGCCAAAGGGCCTGTTTCTGTGTGCTATGACTCTTTGTAGAAATACGTAAGTAGAAATGTTATAAAATGGAGAATAGTCACATACCATGTTACAGAATGGAGAACTGACTAGTACTGTGGGACTTGACTACATCCCATTTATGCGGTCTCATAGACCGAACTAACTAGTTGGACCTCTGCTTATCAGTACTGAGACAGTTCAAGCTGGATACACAAAGTGACTGAATACAGGGGCCATTGTTCTGGGTCAGAGACAGTGAACAGAATGACTAGTAAGCATCATGGGGTGAGCTAGAGCTGTCTATCATATGGCCATAACATGGTTAAACCGTCTCCTTACACGTTATTAGACACCTGGTTGGGTATGCATGTAACGCATGTAATCAATTGTTATTATTATTGGTCTTTAGCCAGTGAGGATGAACCAGAAAAAGGTATAATGATTGACATTTTCCTTTGTTCCACAGAGAAGTTGTCTGGACCATGCACACAACTCCTCTCCACCAGTGATAAACAATAAACCTTTGATGCTTGTTAAAGCCCTGGGTCTCGAGTGATTCTTAAAGCATTCGAGTTTTCCTGAACATATAGCATCTTTTTAGTTGAAGGATGTTGCAGCAAACAGCCTTAAAATAAAACCCCAGAAAAATATTCAGGTGATAATGTAAATTATCACTACATGTTCTGTCTGAAGTATATAACTGAGGTGAAGTCAAAACAAGATATTAAAAGTAAACTGTGTTATCATCTCATTCAGTGTCTTGCCTATCAGCTAAAGAATTATCTTTAACACATTTAGAAAAAGGCAACTCAGTCCTATTATAAATTGGAGTACTAATACCATGAAATGTTAAGGTAAAAGATTTTCATGTAATTCTACAGTGGTGGAATTCATCTGGGCAACACATCCCCATATGGAAGGAGGGCAGACTCAAGGACAAGTTGTATCACATCAATCTTAAATATCTATTAATAGCTGATTCAGGAGCAGCCTACAGATGCATTATTTAATTGAAGAGAAGTGTGGGGGTGGGGAATTGAAGTGAGCAGAAATGGAAAAATGTTTTCACCACCTCTAAAAATAAATCATGCACAATATTGTCAGGAAACCATGTTGTGTGTTCACCTTCCCTCAGTTTAATAATGTATAATTACATCACTGGAAGTCTTGAAAATAAATAAAATTGGCCACCCTTACTTAGGAAAAATTCAATTCTGAGCGACCTGAAGGAAGGAACTGACAGTGACAAAATCTGATCTCAAGCCATGTGGAGGGGATAAGCTGGAGTGTGTAAAGGAACAGATGATAGTGCACCTGTGCTACAGCAGTGAAAGACTGGCCCTTGCAGTAATAAAACTTACCTCGACAGAAAGAGTAGGCCTATTTCTTCTCAGATCATGGGCACATGATAGAAAGAGACTGACTTAAGGCTGAATGACATCATTTGCTATTTGTCAGATGCTTTATTTTAATTCATATATGTAGAGAATGGGAACAGGTAGAAAAAACAGAGGCAAGGTAATATCCACAGGCAATTCCAAGATAAATAAATCAATTATTGATGGAAATTTAGTGAATTCTAACAGTTTAAGGCATTATCTCTTACCTTTGTTTTGTGCAGATGAACCACATAACTCAATCAACAGTGATATTGAAATAGATTTGACAGCAGGTTATCTGCAAGCAGCACTCCTTGTAAATATTGTTGGCAATTATCATCTTAACCACATGAGAGTTGAGAAAATATTCGTTACTACTTTCAAGTCAGAGTAGGAAACAAAACAAAAAAAGAAAAGGGTGTTAATTATAATTCTTTGTAACTGCTTGAGAAACTGCAGTTTGTACTTGTACTGGGACTCAAAAAACAGTTAGTCCAAATACCAACCTCCTCATCTCATAGAACATAGAAAAGTATAGCACAAGATTTGGCCCTTCGGCCCACCACGTCTTCACTGACTATGATGCCAAACTAAACTAATTAAATCAGTCTGCACATGGTCTGTATCCCTTTATTTCTTGCCTGGGTTCATGTGTTTGTCTAAATGCCTCTTAAGTGTTGCTATTGTATCTGCTTCTACCGTCTTCCCTGGCAGAATGTTCCAGGCACTTACCACACTCTGTGTAAAAAAAAATTGCCTTGCAAATCTCCTTTAAATGTTCCCCCCCTCACCTTAAACCTATGCCCTCTAGTATTTGGCATTTCCACCCTAGGGAAAAAGACTCTGTCTATCTACCCTATCTACGTCTCTCATAGTTTTATAAGCTTCTATCACGTCACCCCTCAGCCTCCAACACTCCAGAGAAAACAATCCAAGTTTGTCCAACCTCTCCTTCCAGCTGATACACTCCAATCAGGACAATATCCTGGTGAAACTCTTCTGCACCCTCTGCAAAACCTCCACATCCTTTAGTGTGGTGATCAGAAGTGTGCACAATACTCCAAATGTGGCCCAACTAAAAGTTTATACAGCCATAATAAGACTTCCCAACTTTTATACTCAATGCCCCGAGTGATGAAGGCAAACATGCTGTACACCTTCTTTACCACCCTATCCACTTTCAGGGAGCTATGCACTTGCATCCCAAGATCCCTCTGGACATCAGCCTTCCGAAGGGTCCTGCCATTTACTGGATACTTTCCTTTTGCATTTGACCTCCCAAAATTCAACACCTCACACTTGTCCTGATTAAACTCCTTTTACCATTTCTCTGCCCAAATTTCTAACTGATCTATATCCTGTATCCTTTGACAGCTCCACTAATGTTTGTGTCATCTGCATATTTATTAATCAGACCACCTACATTTCCATACCAATCATTAATATATATCACAAACAACAGAGGTCCCAGCACTTATCCCTGTGGAACACCACAGTTCACAAACCTCCAGGCAGAGAAACACCCACCATCACCCTCTATCTTCTATGATCAAGTCAGCTTTGGATCCAATTTACCAACTTGCTATAGATCCTACATGACTCAATCATATGGACCAGCGTGCCATGAGGGACCTTGTCAAATGCTTTACTAAGGTCCATGTTGACAACATACACAGGCTTTTCCTCATCAATTATCCTTGTCACTTCCTCAAAAAAACTCAATCAAATTTGTGAGACAAGACCTCCCCCACACAAAGCCATGCTGACTATCTCTAATAAGTTCATGTCTTTTCCAAATGCGAGTAAATCCCATCTCTAAGAATCTTCTCCAGTAATTTCCCTACCACTGATGTAAGGTTCACCATCCAATCACTTCCTGGTTTGTCCCTTTTTAAACAAAGGGACAATACTGGCTATTCTTCAGTATTCTGGCACCTTACCCATAGCTAAGGAGGATACAAAGATCTCTATCAAGGCTTCAACAATCTCCTCCCTTGTTTCCCTCAGTAACCTGGGATAGATCCCTTCAGGTCCTGTGGATTTGTGTACCTTAACATTATTCAAAAGTCCCAACACTTTCTCCTCCTTAATATTGACATGCCTTGGAATATCAACATGCCCCTCCCTAATCTCACCACCATCCATGTCCTTCTCCTTGGTCAAACCGCATTGATCTTCCTCTCAAAATTCATATTAAATCAATGCCTTATTAAAATTATTGCAGATTTAGCATTCAGTTTACCTTTAGAAATAGTCTATGAAATGAAAGACATAACCAAATATAATAGAATAGAAGGTGCTTTGGAAACGGTGTCTTTAAGTTGCTTAAAACACTTGAATTGTTTTAGGATCTGGAGGAAATTAAAGCAAATTGGTAGTCAATAATAAACCAATACCAATACCTAAAGCTAGATCAGTAAATCTACTCACTTGTTTTCTTAGCATAACATAGCCATCTGGCCTGCCTGCAAAATCAAAAGTGAGACTATAATTTTGAAACATTTGCCAATCATTCCCTGTTTTTCCTAAATGTTATCATTATGCTGACCCATCAGTTCATTAGTGAACCTTTCAAAAAGAAACCAGTTGAAATCATTAGAAATTATAGTTTTATGCATGCTGATAACATTGTTGGAAGTTCATAAGGCAAATGTGTTTATTGGACATTGACTTTCATCCTCTCTGTGTATAATTAATAGTGCAATACTAATTGTACATTTGCTTCACATTTCCATTTTTCCCATTTGTGTATGTAAAATAAAAACAGAAAATGCTGGAAATACTCAGCAGGTCAGGCTGCCTCTGTGGGAAGAGACCCTTCTCCAACCTGAAACATTCACTCTGTTTCTCTTCCACAGATGCTGCTTAACCTGTTGAGTATTTCCAGCATTTTTTTTTATTTCACATACTCAAATATGCCTGGTGTACAACTCGCCCATCCAGATTTTGCTCAAATCATCCAGTACTTCCTAATACTCCAGGATTGGGAAAGCAGAGGAAATAGCAGACTGCTTTTTCCAATGCCCATGTCTCTCCTTAACCCCCCTCCTCTATCTTCATCTTATAAACCAAATGGCAGCAGAGACCAGTCTATATCCAAGCTATTGTGGTGCCATAGAGTGTTAAGTATGTGTGTGTGTGTATATACACACACACACACACACACACACACACACACACACACACACACACATATATATATATATATATATATATATATATATAGGTTAGAACATAGAACACTACAGCACAGTACAGGCCCTTCGGCCTACAATGTTGTACCGACATTTTATCCTGCTCTAAGATCTATCTAACCCTTCCCTCCCACATAGCCCCCTATTTTTCTATCACTCATGTGTCTATCTAAGAGTCTCTTAAATGTCCCTAATGTATTTACCCCCACAACCTCTGCTGGCAGTGCGTTCCACGCACCCACCACTCTCTGTGTAAAAGAACTTACCCCTGACATCCCCCTTATACCTTCCTCCAATCATCTTAAAATTATGTCCCCTCATGTTAGCCATTTCTGTCCTGGGAAAAAGTCTCTGACTGTCCACTCGATCTATGCCTCTTATCATTTTGTACACCTCTATCAAGTCACCTCTCATCCTCCTTCTCTCCAAAGAGAAAAGCCCGAGCTCGCTCAACCTATCCTCATAAGACATGCTCTCCAATCCGGGCAGCATCCTGGTAAAAAAAGGTTGTTACTGTAAGAGGAAGATCATCTGTGTAATTGGTTTTGCTGGTCTTTTTCCTCATCTAATCAACAACCTTATTCTCTCAGTAGAGTGGAGAGTGCTGTGGATAATTTGTGTACAGAATGCAAAGTAGCATTTTTCATATCCTGACTCAGCACCTGTGGGCCCGGAATGGGACTGCTTCAAAGAGCTCTGTCCCAGGTAATACATCATACTGAGCTGGCTCACAGCGCGACAATATACATTGATAATTCTGTAAATACAATATAAGCCTCATTATAACCACCATTTATTTTTGTACAAAAAATAAAAAGAGAAAAAAATCATGAATTTTACAGATTATGCTTTGCAAATGCTGAACTGTATATTTCATCACAATTTTAATTAGATCTAAAGGCGAAATGATTTTAGATTTTTGCCCTTCTAATCCCTTCTTGTTTTCTCTGTTGTGTTGATCATTTCTCTTCTGAGCATTTCAGTTCATTGAATATTGATCCTGATTCAATAATTTGATCCACCATAGATCCTTAGTAGTGGTTTAATAAATAGCAGTATTGAATCTAAGCACCATTGGTGCTTTCAGTTTGAACCAAGAACATTGGAGAATTGGTTAATATAACAGGAAGAAACGTGTAGGAATAACAACAGGTAATAAAGAGATACCTATTACAGGATGTCACTTAATAATACAGGTCATTTCACGAGCATGTTCTCCCTATCTGTTTCTCGTCATTTGTTGGATAGAATCAACTTTATTAATATAATCATATTCTTATTTATTTTTAACAAATCTTGTTTTATTTATAGCAAGCTTCCTAGCTGGGCTAGAGCAGTGGTTCCGAGGATCTTTTACGTCACAGAGAAAGCTTGGAATTATTATCCGTACACTATCACAGGTAAGATTTAGCACAGTTACTTAATGTGCAATGTAGCATAAGGTTTTATCATGAACAGTGAGGTTGTTCACATGACATCGTCCGAACTGAATTGTAAATGCCTTTCCCACCTGAGTAACCCAAGTGGTTCGCTGTTGCCTGGAGAGCTGCTAAGGAATTGAGGAAGAGTTAATAGTAGGCACACATGGCAAGGAGCTGGTAACGGGATAGAGAAAGCAGCCAGAGAACAGAAAGAAAAATGAAAGCAGGCAGGTAAAGACCTGAGAAGTCAGACACAAAAGAAAGAAGATTGGAAAACTAGGAGAGGACTTGAGAAGCAGATAGAGAATTAAATATTTAGGGCCAGGAAAGGTTGGCAAACACTGTCAGGTTAAAATTTCTAGAAATTTCCATATGTACCTCAGTTTCTAAAATGCATACAATTTATTGTGCATAGGGATGAAAGTTTCTCATTCGTTTACCAAGAAAATGGGACAGTGTAGCTCATGTGTAGTACTGTAAATATAGGAAGCAAAACAGAATTGTCTAATAATTCACTGTCCTTTTCAGTGCTACAGAGATGAAAACTGATTTTCCTGGAGTGAAATGTGATTATAAGGTTTTGCAGGACAAATTATTTCAGTCCATAAATTTGACTAAACTATTCCTGACATGATTCTAACTTGTGCAAGCATAGCTGGGATAAACTAGGCCCCATTATTCCAAAGTACCCCTGTCTTTGAGGACTCAACTGGGCTTAATATGACTGCTTTCTTTGCAGTGATGTTATTTTAAGGAGCCACCCTGAGCAGGTCCTAGTTTGGCATGTCCCCTTTAACTCTGGCTGCCTCTCATCCCTCCTACCCACCATCACACTAATCCCCACAACCCTAAGGCTCTACCCAATCTCCCACCCATCCACCTATGTATCATTCAAACCCACCTCCCTCTAATGACCTCCCATCTCTCCTGTCCCTAACCCCTCCCCCAACCCGCTCCTGCCACTCCTGCTACTCAGCACCCCTCAAAATCGATAACCTGACCTATCTACATTCTCCCAACTGCCAATTGCAGGCCTGTGTTTCTCTATCACCTCCCTCCCTAACATCCAATCAGCAATCACAGACTATTGGCTTTACTCTAAGCTCCTTTCAGTTTCACCAGCCTTTCTCCCGCCTATCTCTTACCTTTTTTAGGTTACCACCTATCACTACTAGCCACTGTTTCAGTGCTTCCCTCCCCCCCCCCATCTGGCTCCATCTGTCCATCATCCCCCACCCCCCCGTTAATTTCTACCTATCACCTACCACAGCCTCTGTTTCACCCCATCACCTCACTGGCTTTCTTCCCTCTACAGTCTTAGTCCTGACAAAGGGTCTCGACCCAAAACGTCAACCATCCCTTTGCCTGCACGGATGCTTCTTGAACTGCTGAGTTCCTCCAGCAGTTTATTTTTTTGCTCTGGAATGAACAATGTCAGTTTGGATCAGACGTTGGAGATCTACCATTAGAACTCAACCACCCGAAAGAAAGAACTGGACGATTACAAAAGAAAAAGGATCTTTATTAAAGTCTAGATATCAGGCAAGGGCAGAAAGTGATGTAAAGAACTTGAATGACTTAAACAACAGGATATATTAGATGGATAGAAGACCCTTTCTCACTCATTCCATACATTCTGGCCTCCCGTGAAACATATGCTGCCCATCAGCCAAGGCAATCCAGCCCACAAAGTCTGTATACGTTTTGTGAGATTTATTGCTTTTGTTAGCATAATTTCACAGAAAAGCATTTTATAAATCTTGGAAAAGCATTCACTTACCAATGCCTGTCTTCACATAATTGTCATGCAAATTATTGCAGAGCAAAAAGAGACTGCCTTTACTGAGATGATGGAGCAAACTGTTCCAGTTACTAAGCTACCATTTCCAAGTGCCACTTCTAAACCCAAATGCTGAGATTATATAAGACTTAACACTTTACTGTCTTTGATGTTACACAACAGTAGCACATGCCATTCATTGATGGACCAAAGAAGAGGAAAAATAATTTTTCAAAAGCACACTGTTTGTTATTAGCTTCATCTGGGAATATTAGTAATGTGCTTTAATCAGTATTCATTGCTCTAGAGCATGAGCTATGGACAGTTTATTTACCTAAAGGTATGTAAAACAATGAGATTTTTATTATTGGTTTGCCATGCATTGTCCTTATTTAGGAATTAATTGTAAACTGTAGTTCATTTTAGGTGGTATTTGGCCCCATTTTTGAAGGTCATTCAATTGTCCATCACTACCTCTTTATTCTCCTTTCACTGGTCTCCACATCTTTTTATTTTTGAAGCAAGTCATCTTCTGTCAGCTGTAAAACTCATTCTCCTAAAAACTGAAAAGATACAGCATGCCTGGGTTACAATGGCACCCATGAATTGATTTCATTTGTGAGATCTTAGAGGTAGTTCTAGATTAATGTTACTAGATACAATTTTGATATACACTTACTGTTATCATAGAAGCTTTCCTGAAGCAATTATTTCATGGTCCCTGGGTAATTTTGTTCAGTTTCCTCATTGAGAGTCTGTCTGGTCATTTATTTGTAGTTGATTCTGCAACATTTTGATATTTAGTTTTAATTCTTTTCTCATAGCCTGTAGCACATTCAAATATATCTTGTCACCTTGAAGGTGTGTAACGAATGTTGTGTGCTGAACACTGTAATTGACATTGTGCTAATTAGCTGACACAGTGGTTTCAGTTATTGGGAGACATCACATTATTCCTAACACCCTTAACATTCTCATTTCTTCACACAGGCAGCAGCTGGCAATCAAAAGCCATTAGACAACAAGGAATGAAAAGAGATGAAAGGGATTAAGAATTCTATGTACCTTTGGGAGGGAGACCAAAAAATATTGAGCCATTTGTGAGCAGCAGATACCAAACAGCAATGCAAATATCTGATGAAAGCAAAGGTTCAGGAGAATTTCAATTAGGATTAGTGGGATCATCTGGGAAAGACCATGAGTAGGTAATGAGTATGTAACTGATCAGTAGGTGCAAGATGGGGTTGTTTGTTTTTAAAAGGATTGAGAAGAAAATGATATGGATTGTGCCTTGTGTTTGAGAGAGATCGCAGAGCCTTTTGACCTTCACTTCCCATTCAGAATTCCTGCTGTGATGTGAAAATTGGTATCTATATGAACTCAGCTGGATGAAAATGAGTGAAAGGTCTTTTTTGTGACTACAGTTAAATTGATCTCTGGTCTCATGGGCACAAACCCATACATTACTTTTAAGATTTGGAATTTCAGCTGTTTCCCAATCAAAATGAAAAATAATAATGTATGGAAAAAATCATTTACCACTATTAGTGCTTTGACTTGTCATGTCATCTAAAGTCAATCATAGAAGGGACTTTGACTTGCTAAGCCTGAGGGAAATGAGATAGGAACAAGATTACAGAAAGTAGTTTAAGAAATAAACAGATGAGGATTACTGTCATCCTGGGCACTCCAGTGCAGTTATACTGTAGATGGAGCAAAAGCATCAAGAACTGGGAAACTGTGAGAAGATGGATGTAACATGTAGCAATTCATTGCTCACGGAAGGCCTTACCCAGATCAGCACTTGCATCAAGTTAAACATAATTTCAGTTTTCAGCTCTTCAAAGTGCCCGTCACAAACCTGAACAGCTTCTTACAGGTGGCTATGCATTGCTTATTGGAGACTGGGTTGTTAGAAAATGAGAAAGTGGCCCAGATCTGTCAGCGTTTTTGTAAGAGGTTTGGATACATTGATAAAGTCATATTTTGGCCCAATGTGGTTGAAAGTAAAAGTATTCCAACACCAGAGAGGGGATACTCTTTAGATTTGAGTCATGTCTTTAAATATTGAATGTAATTTCAACTTTTATTTAAAAGTAAGATCTTATCATTACTTTAATATTTTATGCATAAGAGCTGATCTTTATAATATCATCTTATTGAAAGAAGGTAGGTATGCGGCAGTATATTTGCCTTCCAAGGATCTCCTCCATAAGAAGTTATCAAAGTAAATTCTTGTATAATCTTAATATACACTGGAGGTATACAAACATTGAATGCCAATTAGTTGTCAAAACTCAGTTGTGGGTGGCCTATCTTATAGTAATAAGCTGGAAGTACTGTCACATTGGATACTTTTTTACCTTCAAACAATAAGTACGTGGGAAATAGCTCAGCTGAACTTTTGACCCTAGGAGCAGAGAGGAGGTGAATTAATATCAGGGGAGACACCTTTCATTGAAATTATTATAGCCTGTGTATTGCTAGACCATGCGGCCATTCTAAAAAGGTTCTCCTCGGCATTATGATCAGCATAGGTTAGTCAAACAAAAGTAAGTTTAACCTACTAACTCAAAGGAAAATGAATAGCAGCATTTTCATCATGTTGCAGAAGTGGAATATATGCTAAAATAAAGTCAGGTTGTGGCACTAAATCAATCTTTTTCCTTCTTCATTTGAGAGTGCAACATGAAAACAAAGCATTTTCAGCCTTTGGAGAAGTTCTCAGCCATTAGTGAATCTGTTATGTTTTATTCATGATTACTTCAGAATTCAATTACCATTTTTATTGCAGTTACTTATTGGTCTTTTGAGCATTTTATTGGATTTCAGACAGATAATAATAGACACCATTGCTATCACTATTCTTGATATAACATTTTGATTTCTACTATTTTGGGATTAGGTGAGGGCATTTCTTGAAAGTGAAGTCTAATGGATGCAGAATGTACAAAGTATTAGTACCTTTAATCTGATTTTCCAAGATCAGAACTTGGACAGCAGCTTCAGTACATTTAGCCATGGAGTGATACACATGGGTTCCACAAACCCCTCAAGTTACCCCTGTATTGCTAAATTCTCAGTCTAAATTGCTCTTTTTTTTGCAGGAGCAGAAATCTGAAGGCAAATGACCTTAGAGTTTTTCTGGTGCATTTTTTGACTACTATCACGTAGTTATACCATCAGATACCTGGAATTAGGTTGTCCATTTTCATCCTTAGCTATAATTGGCAAATGACCCAGAAAAACTGTGCACTGATACAAAAGAAAGCAAAAAGTTGAATGAAAGGGACTAAATATAGGATATTGCGTAACTTATTACTCACCATACAGAGAATTTTCTGAATCCATTTTCTATGTTATGATCAATCAAAACGGAAGGTTTGATCATGCTCATAGAAACAATAACAAAATAAAACAGTATAACGTGACGGTTTAACATGATAGTTTTAATTATATTTTGGATTGCTGTACTCATTGGGATAAACTTATTGTACTTACACTAGCTTTTAATACTCAGTTTATACTTCTTGAAAATATTGTATATTGTGAATAATAAATTCATGCTATCCATATTTATTGCATTTCTTTATCTTTCTCTTTTTGTGCCCTTTTATTGTTGGGGACGTGGTACAGAATACACAGTAAGTACTCCATGAATTATTTTACTTTCATTTAGTAGCTGAGCTGTGAAATTCTTTATTTAAAATGTAAAACTGCTAAGAAGTGGTCAGTTTGTTATTGCATGCATTGAGTCTGATTCTGATTTATTTGAGGACCAGAACTGAAATGCTGATCAGCAAACTTGTAAGTCCCTCTAGCAGCTCACATAGTGAAGAACTGAAATATTCAAGTCAGAAAGACTTTAGATGTGTCTTATCCTTGTTGAATTAACAGATCTGTGGTATGAATTGGGACGGTGGTAATAGCACTACATATGGCTTCAGTCCTCAGAATTGTACAGTTTACCAAAACTATCCAAATATTTGAATAAATGACCACTTGGACAAGCTATTTGACAAAAGAACTGTATCTCATTCAGGAATTAATAAATTGGAAGTATTGTCTTACCAAGCTTGTCTTACTTTTTTTTGGCTACTGGAATGATCTTCAGTCATTATGTGCTTAGATATAAAACAGATCACATCATTATGTTGACACTATCTGAAGTGCCAACAGATATGCTTCTATGTAGAGGACAAACTGGACAACAGTTGTGCTCAATTTTCACTTATAATTGCTCAGTACTGTTAAATTGTATCTTAGTTAAAAACGTTAAAAACTTTATACAGCACGGTTATAGGCCTTTCCGGCCCAACAAGCCTGTGCCCCCCAATTACATCCACGTTAACGTACTAGCCCATACATCTTTGGAATGTGGGAGGAAACCGGAACACCCAGAGGAAACCCACGCAGTCACGGGGAGAATGTATAAACTTCTTACAGACAGCAGTGGGAAATGAACCCTGATCACTGGCGCTGTAATAGTTTTACACTAACTGCTACACTACTGTGCCGCCCTTAATTAATTTTCTTCATATTTTCAAAGAACAGTTACCATTTTTGCCATATCTGACAGCCCTCTTGTAGGTTACCAGTTTTCTCCACCCTTTCATCAGTTTCCAAGGGCGAGTGAATTGTCTTTAACAGGATTGTCCAAGCTACAGCCTTTAGGCCATTTCCAGCTACACTTTGGCAATCCAGCCTGACATCTAACTAACCCTGTCTCTTTTCCTTTATATCTCTAATTCACTGATTTGTCTTATTTGAATATCATGAACCTTGATATTAAAAAAAGGGCTTTTCTGGTTTTGTTGTCACCATTGGTGGGTACGTTGGAACATAAAAAATTGTTAAGTGTCTGGAAATTGACTTTTGAGTCAAAGCTACATGATATCCACCTATCCAAGAAAACAGATGGTTTAATTAAACTCGTGTCTGGTATAAAAATCAATTGGCAGAATCATCTGTGTTTTCTGTTTATTCCAAAGCAAGATCTTTTTCAGCAACTTCTCGTTTTCCTTTATTGTGGGCTACCATGCTTCTTCTGTTTTTGTAAATGACCCATCTGCTGTGGGACTAAATTAAACGACAGAGAACAGGACTGCCCAAATTGATTCCTAGTCTGTAATGAGACAGCTGGTGCCAGCTGAGATAATGGTGGAGAAGTTGAGATTGGTCTCACCTCCCTGACCTACTGGAGTGTAATGGGCAATGGGGTGCCCAAGAAGAGCAGCATGAACTGCCTCATCACCTGGTAGCACTCACATTTACTATGATCAAGTGCTTTGAGAGGTTGGTTATGGCTGGAATTAATCTCTGCCTGAGCAAGGACCTGGACCTGCTGCAATTTGCCTACTGCACAACAGGTCTACAGTGGATGCAATCTCACTGGCTCTCCACTCTGCTTTGGAGCACCTAGACAACAGCAAACCTACATCACGCTGCTGTTTATTGATTACAGCTTGGCACTACATCATCCCCTCAGTATTAATCAACAAGCTTCAAAACCTGGGCCTCTGTACCTCCCTCTGCAACTGGATCCTCAACTTCCTTATCAGGAAACCGCAGTCAGTGGGGATTGGTAAGAATGTCTCCTCCTCACTAACAATCAATACGGGCATACTTCAAGGATGCGTGCTCAGCCCACTACTCTACTCTCTCTACACTCATGACTGTGTAGCTAAGCATAGCTCAAATGCCATTTATAAATTCGCCAATGACACCACTGTTGTTGGTAGAATCTCAGATGGCGATGAGGAGGCATACAGGAGTGAGATAGATTGGCTGGTTGAGAGGTGTCACAACAAAAACCTCACACTCAACATCAGCAAGACCAAGGAATTGATTGTGGACTTCAGGAAGAGGAAGTCGGGAGAACACACACCAGTCCTCATTGAGGGGTCAGCGGTGGAAGGGGTGAACATCTTCAAGTTCCTGGGTGTCAACATTACATTGATGTAATCGTGAAGAAGGCACACTAGTGGCTTTACTTCATCAGGAGTTTGAGGAGATTTGGTATGAGGAAATTTCTACAGATGTACAGTGGAGAGCATTCTGACTGGTTGTATCACTGCCTGGTATGGAGGCTCCAATGTGCAGGATCGCAGGAGGCTGCAGAGGGTTGTAAACTCAGCCAGCTCCATCATGGGCAAAACCCTCCCTGCCATTGAGGACATCTTCAAGAGGCAATGCCTCAAGAAGGTGACATCCATTAATAAGGACCCTCACCATCCAGGACATGCCCCCTTCAGGTTACTACCATCAGGGAGGAGGTACAGGAGCCTGAAGACCCACACTCAACGATTTAGGAACAGCTTCTTTCACTCTGCTATCAGATTTCTTAATGATCCATGAACTTGTGAACATTACTTTGTTATTCCTTTTTTTGCACTATTTATTTATTTTATAATGTATAATAATTTCATGTCTTTGCACTGTACTGCTGTTGCAAAACAACAAATTTTATGACATATAAGTCAGTGATAATAAACCTGTTTCTGATTCTGTTTCTAATTCTGAGTTAACTGAAGAGCTAAAAAACTGCAGATGCTGGAAATTTGAAATAAAACAAAAAAAATACTTTAAATATTCAGCAGGCCAGGAAGCATTTGTGGAGAGAGAATCTATTAAAGTTTCAGGTCAATAATCTTTAATCAGAACTACAAAAAGTTAGAAATCAAACATGTTTTAAATTAAAGAGAAGGGAGAGGTGTTGAGGGAACAAAGGGAAGATCTTTGTTTGTAATACAAATGATTCCAATGAAAATATGTAGGTGGTGGGATTAGTAGCTTTGCAGTTGACATGAAAATTGGTGGAGTTGTGGAGAGTGAGGAAGGTTGTCAAAGGATATAGCAGGATATGGATCAGTTGGAAATTTGGGTGGAGAAATGGCAGATGGAGTTTAATCAGGACAAGTGTGAGGTGCTGTATTTTGGGAGGACAAATGCAAGAGGAAAGTATACAGTAAATGGCAGAACCCTGAGGAGCACTGATGTACAACTCCCAGAAAGTGGCAACACAAGTGGATAGGGTGGTAAATAAGGTATACTGACATACTTGCCTTCATCGGTCAGGGCATTGAGTATAAAAGTTGGGAAATCATGTTGCAGTTGTATAAAACTTTGCTTAGGCCACATTTGGAATACTGTGTGCAGTTCTGGCTGCCACAGTTTTAGAAGGATGCAGAGGCTTTGGAGAGGATGCAGAAGAGTTTCACCGGGATGTTGCCTAGACCAGAGTGCATTAGCTATAAGGAGAGGTTGGACAAACTTGGATTGATTTCTCTGGAGCTTGGGAGACTGAGGGATGACTTAAAGAAGTATTTAAATTTATGAGAGGCATAGATAGGGTTGATAGTCAGAATTTTTCTCCCAGAATGGAAATTTCAAATACTAATGGGCATAGGTGAGAGGAGGAAAGTTTAAAGAAGATTTGCAAGGCAAACATTTTACACAAAGAGTGGTCGCTGCTTGGAATGGGCTGCCAAGGGAAGTGGTAGAAGCAGATATGAAAGCAACATGTAAGAGGCATTTATACAGATAGATGAGCAGACCAGGAATAGAGGATTACAGACTATGTGCTGGCAGATGGGAATAGTTTAATTTGTCATCATGGTGGAGCGAAGGGCCTGTTCCTGTGCTGTACGTTTCTATGTTCTATGTCTGTGAAAGGATGGAGATAAGAGAGACAAATGACACAGAAGGTGTTAATGCCAGCTGGGAGAGAGTGATGAAGACTTGTTAAGTGCAGCTGAGCTGCCAGGAGGAGGTGTAAATAGAGGGAGATAGATGAAGACGAAGGAAAGGGAGAGACCAAACAAAAAACAATGTTGGAACTGTGAGATACAGAACACTGTGGGTGCTGGAAATGTGAAATAAAAGAGAACATTTCTATACACAGAAGAAAGGTTGTTGAATTGAATGTTGACTCTTGAGGGCTGTTACATGTCGAGACTGAAGATGAGATGCTGTTCTTTGAGCTTACATTTGGCTTCCCTGGATCATTACAAGAGACCAAAGACTGATAAGTCAAAGTGGAAATGGGATGGAGAACTAAAGTCACAGACAACTGAAAGCTCATGGTCACCCTTGCAGATTGAACAGAGGAGTGCTGCAAAGCGGCCACCCAATCTGCATTTCTTTTTTCCAACGCAGAGGAAACCACATCATGAGCACCAAATGCATCACACTAAATTGCAAGAAATATAAGTGAATTTCTGCTTCACCCTGAAGGAATGTTCAGGGTCTCATGACCAAGTCTCATCACATAGTATTTCACTGCCTTAACATAGACCTCCAGTTATCTCTTATTACTACAGCAACAACTAACCCTCCTGCCTGATGTTGTTGAAGCCTTGGAGGCCACTGCAGACATTTCAGAGTGGGTCCATTCTTATCTCACGACAACCGGGTGGCTGCTCTCTTGTTACTTTCAATTTATTCAGCTTCTGAGACTGTGAATGGATTTTTCTATTTGTTTTTTTTTGGGAGCTGGGTGTCACTGGCAAGGCCAGCATTTATTGCCATCCCTAAATGACCTTGAGAAGGTAGTGGTGAACCACTGTCTTGAACTGCTGCAGTCCTTCCGGTGAAGGCACGCCCACAATACTAGTGGTTAGGAGTTCAGGATTCAGATGAAGAACGCTGGCATTAATAAGCATTGACCATTGCCTTTAAAGAATTGAGCAGTGAGATCTTTAGGTTGACTGCACCAAATGGATCAAAGTAAAAGCAGCAATATAATTTCTCGAAAGTTCACTGCTTGGTGAAGAAAGGCTAAGCAGCTACTTAGTCACCAGTTAGTGGCTGCAACACTGTGAATTGCACCGCAAGAGTGATTGAATCCATTGTACACACTGCAGCCTACTGATTAGTTAGTTTTAGTGATCATTCAGGAAACCAGCCAAATTAATCACTTCAGCAGGATTTCAGGTTATTTCCAAACAGTTTTCAAGAATTATGTTCAATCTCATGAGTACAACCTCCAACATTACACTTCAAAACTAGGCTCATTTGCTAAAGGTAGTAGTCGGCAACACTTGCAGAAACAAATATGCTGTTAATACAACACATCTATTGATTTCTATTTGTTCTGTTTTATTTCATGATTCACAAAAAATTTATGAATGTTAATTGATCTGCTGTATACAGTATCTATATATTTCATGCCTCTGCACCCATTCCATTCTCTGCACTGAAATCAAAAAATACCAACCCAAGGATGGTGGTTATTAAGTTGGTAAATTCTAGATGTACTAATTGTTGTTGGTTACTTTTAGGCAAATGTAAAATATGTTTCCAAAACTTATTTAGATGAAACTGCCATTGAATGTCCATCTTTTTTTAATTTGGACTTTTCTGTAAAATAGTGAAAATAATTCTTGCAAAACTAGAATTGTGTATTTTATGAAATTGTAAAACTTTATGCAAATATAAGCAATTCTGAATATCCCAAACTCTGTATAGCTTTTGAAGGATGGGTACAAGTTTCTGCAAGGGAAAATGCATTAATTACCAGTATTTCTTTGAAATGGTACCACAGCATCTTTTGCGTCTACTTGAAAGAGAATTGATATGGGAATTGATGCAGTGGAGTATCAGTCTGAATTTGTGCTCGGGTCTCTGCAGTGGCTTGTTAACAGAGGCATGAGGGAATAATATTGAATCATTCCTGAAAACAGAGATGGAGTAGGTAAGGAGGAAAGAGAACAATCTGAGAAAATTCTCAGCATCTACATCTCTTTTCATGATTTGAACCCACAATCTTCTGACTCAGATGCAACCAATGCAGTCACAGCCAAATAAAACAGTAAGGTTTAAATAAAAGTATTTTGCTATTCTGGAATAATCATTCTCACATAAAATAATGAGAAATGTGCTCCAGTCTCAATCATAATGAATGTCTGGCTATGATAACTCAACACATGCGTGTAATTTTTAGAGTTTGCAGAATGTTCTGATAAAAGAACAATAATCAATAAGCAAAGGAAAAGGATCTGAAAAATCCCTTTTTAATGCTGAAATATGTGGCATTGGCAATGTTAAAGTATACTCTTCTGAGTTTGGAGTGCTGAAGGATATGTGCCTAATGATTGAATGGTGCCTGTTTATGTGTGTTAAACAGCTGATTAGGTTGTGTGAAATCAGGTATATCTGTGGGATTCGACCATCATCAGTGGGATTTGAGTCAGGATCATCAGAATCAACAGATCAAGAGTAGGCCTGGGATGGTCAGGGTAGGGCTTGGTCCAGCATGAGTAGCAGATGGGTTATAGGATATAGGCTGGGATTGGAAAGATAGTGCATGGTGGAAGATTGATAAAGGAATCAGGCTAAGTGTCAGCTGGTGGGGGATGTGATGGTGGGGGGTGGGGGGGAAAGCAAGGCAGGTATGTAACAAATAGTTGGAGAGATCAGGTCAGTAAACTGAATGCCTGGGAAATGATTTGGGGAGAAGGGGCTGTTGGCACATGTCAGGAGATTGGTAGTTTGTGGAGGTCAGGTCAACTGACCAGTGGTGAAGAGCTGTCAGTAGGCATTTGGGTTTTGTGGGGGGTGGAGGTGGGAGACTGGTGGTTGCATTGCTTGATTGATTGATGGGAGTGTTAAGAGATCTGTACATAAGTGTGCGTCATAAATTGGGGACTGGTAGTACAAATGGGGTTTGTGGTGGAAAGAGACAGGAGAGAGCTGGGTAAGTTCGTTCCTTGAGACCCACCTCAGGCAGACTCCAGATTTCAACGTGCTGAAGCAGACCTCAAACTCTGAAAACTTGCTTCTGCATGAATGGAGCATAGGCAAACAATATATGACGGACGTGGAAGCCAAATCATGAACCTTGTGGAGCCTGCACAATTTGCTGCATCAGATTTGCCTGCATAAGTCCCCGCATATTTTTTATTGAAGTTGAATCACACGGCACACAGAAATGGGTACGATAAAATCCAATTTCCAGGCAATGGTATATTATTCAGTTACATCTACTGGTGAAATATTTTTAAAATCTATAAAATTATAACAGTGGGAAACTGTAAGGTATTTCAGCAAAAGCAAATTTGAAGTAAATATTTTATCACAATTTTCTGTTTTTCTTAATGTTGCTACTCATAATTTTAAAGCAAAATCGTACTACTAAATTAGTATTTTATTCTAAGTACCACATTGACCTTCCCAGTTATATATTCTTTGAAAGTAACCTGGTTTCAATGCAGATCAGGTAGTCAAATCTATTTGCCTTTCAGATCTAATGTAAAGGATTGAAATTCCCCTTTTTCACTCTGATACAAGCAATGGTTTCATTTAATGTCAAATTGGGAGAATTAATTTGTTTTGTTTTGGGATGGGTGTGACTTGATCTTGCCCGTCACAAAATGAACATTTACTGTAATGATACAGTTAGGCAGAGGTGGTCATATAAGTTCAAAATCTTCAAGTCCTAAGCAAATTTAAACCATGATATTGTGTGCCAAACTTTTCAAAAATATGTCCTTAATATAATGCTTTTCCTTTTGTATGATGATCATTTGGAAGCTGGAAATTATAAAGATCTGTATTTTTTCTGGTAATTTAGTTTTTACGTGGGATGGAGGGTTTTTAATTCTGGGGTAGAAATCAGGATGGCAGCGGCTGGAGGTTTCAGAGATTCCTCAGTGGATCATCAGGGTAGTAAATCATCAAAAATGCTGCAGGGATCTATCTGAGTATTCTGACCCAGTTTTGGGTAGCTCAACCACCCATGTCAAACAGCTTCAGGGCAGTAGAGATCAACAAAAGTGTTGAAATGTAAACAGAAGATGATGGAAAGACTCGTTGGGTCAGGCAGCAAGGTTCTCCCTTACCCAGTGAGTATTTCCAGCATTTTCAGTTTTTCAGATTTCCAGAATCTACAGTTTTTAGACTAAACGGAAGTGTTATACAGATTTAACTGTTGTTAATGACATGGATGTTTTAGCAGGTTGTCTGACGGTTTAGTACTTACTCTAGTTCTGACTATAGGAAAACATGGTAAGCATTCTGCCTGTCCTCCAATCTAGCATACCATGGTCAATGGGCAATTTCCAGTCATGGGACACACTGCCCTGTTCCCATCATAAATAATATTTCAGTTAACAAGCCACTCATTCTATGGAAGGAAACAATGATCTAACATGAATGTAAGTTAGAAGTGTTGGTGGAAAACCTGAGTCATAACCATTGTTTCATTGCTGCATTCATCTGCATAAACTCACAGTCTTCTTAAGTTCAAATGACTTTCTGTCGTGATTCATGACACAATCTGAACACCTCAACTGAATTGCTGTTCTGTGAATTCATTTGAAGGTTCCTCATAGCTTTTGTACAAAATATATAGAACACTGTAAGACTGTATTAAACTGGAAATGATTTTTACTGTGAATCTCAAGGTGTAATAGCAAGTAATTTTAGATTTCTGGGACCATGCTGGTGTTTCAGCTGTCAGTTTGTCAGAGAAATTTGCAAGGAACTAAAATAGTGGTAGCTTAAAAATCATCCCTGAAAAGCACGATTTTGCCTCAGCATCTGTCATGTTTCATCTAATCATCATTGCTGAAAAGGCGAAAATGTTTTGTATCCTAGGGAACCGCAGCTCACTTAAAATCAAAAGTTATTGGTCCATGCATTTCAGAACTGTGCTGTGTATGATAATAAGTCAGTGGGAAATGTTTATCAAGACTGCAAGCTTTTGTCAAATGACATTCATAAACTGCCTAGGTTTTTATCCAGTGATTTATAATGTCATCATGAAGATTACAATCCTGCAATCATTACCTGTTTTCAGTTATTCTGGTCGACCCTGTGGTCTGCGTTCTGCACAAAGTTATAGCTAAACTGAGTTCATTGACTCATGACTATGCAGCCATCACCTTTTCTTTCTTAAATGACCTTTGTAACTCATTCACATATGCTAAGGATAAACGATAACCCATTGTTAACGTGGAAGCAGTTCACTGGAACAATTATCAAAACATCATTAAAAATTTCATGACGTTCAAAAGAAGTATTTTTTAAACAGTATCATAAATTCTTACCTGAAGGAAAAACATGAATGGAAAACTGCTGTCTGTTTGATTTGTTTCTGTTCTGGAACAGCTGTACTATAAATATTTCTGTTGATGAATAATCAGCTATCACTGGAGTGGGAAAATATCTAATGTATTTATCAGTCATGGGCACACTGGTGTTACAGTAACTATAAGACCATAAGACAGGAGCAGAATTAGGCCATTCAGCCCATCGAGTCTGCTCTGCCATTTGATCATGGCTGATTTATTTTTCCCTCTCAACCCCATTCTCTTGCCTTCTCCCCTTAACCTTTGATGCCCTAATCAAAGAACCTACAATCTCCGCTTGAAATAGACCCAATGACACGGCCTCCACAGCTGTTTTGTGGCAATGAATTCGACAGATTCACCACCCTCTGGCCAAAGAAATTCCTCCTCATCTCTGTTCTAAAGGAACGTCCTTCTATTCTGAGGCTGTGCCCTCTAGTTCTTGACATTACTGGAAACATCCTCTCCACATCCACTCTATCCCGGCCTTTCAATATTCGTTAGGTTTCAATGAGATCCCCCCATCATCCTTCTCACTAATTTCAAAGGCATCTTATCTGAAGGCCAGTTTATGGATTGAAATGCAAGTTCCTGGTCAGCATTTCTTGTATGTCATAAGTATTTAATCTGATACTGTTAGAAATATTTGGTCTGAATATTTCTTCAACTGTTTAGCTAGTATCATTAAAATGACTAATGAGCTATTTATTTACACAACCATTTAAACACTTCCTGCCAGTGTAGCAATGTATATTCTGAAGGAATACATGATACTAATACTTACTCCTTTCAGATTATCATGATATTCATCAAACATGAAAGCATGCCCAAGCAACTGATTTAAAAGCAGTGCCATGAAGAAGTGGGAAGCATGGACGGCTGTTTGACGTAGTATTTTCTCTGGTTGGGAAGTTGGTGTGCCATAGGAATCAATGCTGAAGCCTCAGATTTTTACAATTTATATGAGTAACTTGAATAAAGATGCCAAAATTGATTAAGTTGCTGATGACACAACGATAGGGAGGAAAATAAGTTATGAAGAGGATGTAAGGAGGCTACAAGGGAATATAGAGAGAATAAGTGAGAGGGAAGGTGGAGTCTAATGTGGGAAAATGTGAAATGGTAGGAAAAATGAAGAAGCATATTATCCAAATGGTGGAAGATTATTGAGCTCTGAGATGCAGAAGGATCTGGGTGTCCACGTGCATTCACAAAAGACTAGTACATAGGTACAGCAAGTAAGTCGGAAAGCAAACAGAATGTTATTGCTCATTGCTCGGGGAATTGAATACAAGAGAAGGAAGGTTATGCTTCATTTGTTCAGGACATAAGTGAGATTACACCTGGAGTACTGTGTACAGTATTGGTCTCACTTAAGAATGTATTTTAATGCATTGGAAATGGTTGAGAAGGTTTGCTAGACTGATACCTGGAATGAGCAAGTTGTCATCTATAGAAAGGTTGGACAGGCTGGGCTTGTACCCACTGGAGGTATGAGAGGTGATTTGATTAAATCATATAAGATCCTGAGGAGCCTTGACAGAATGGAGGAGGAGAAGATATTTCCTCTTGTGGTAAAGTTGAAATCTAGTGGTCACTGTTTAAAGGAGTCACTCATTTAGGTTGGATGATGCGAATTTCTTCCTCTCAGATTGTCCTGAGTGTTTGGAATACTCTTCCTAAAAGAGCCGTTGAAGCAGAGTCTTTGAATATTTTTAAAGCAGAGGTAGATACATTCTAATAAGCAAGGGTGTGGAAGGTTACCAGGGGTAGGCAGGAGTGTGAATTTGAGGTTACAGTCAGATCAGTCATGACCTTATGGAACTTCACCATGTAAACCAGATAATGAAAACAGAATCCAATTCCTGCATTTCCATCATGTGTTATGTAACTGAATTTACTGCCCTGTTACTGATGATCCTAGACTTCACAAATGTTTACATAGTAATAGTTGTGCACTAATATCCTTTGCACTACCAAAATAACTTGAGATGCAAGTGTCAAGTTGATTTTCATTTTGTCTATACCAAAGCAAAAACTTATTGAGAACCTTGCAGCAGATTAGCAGCTTAAACAAGCTATGTTTCCAGTTCTTTTATCAAAATGACTACCTAAGCATCAATTCCAGTACATTTCATTTCTACAGGATGGATATTTGTAAAAGACCCTGGATGACCTTCCAAATCACATGCTGTTATTTCTTTGGTTGTCAACTGCCATTGAAGGTTGAGCAGCATTCAGTTTGAAGTACTCTCCTGTGACTTTTATTTTAGCTCTCACAGCCCATTTTATTTTCTCAGATTTCTTTTCTCTTGATTCTAGTTTGAGCAAAGTAGAAAGGATAAAGAAAACTACCAACAAAAAGTAGGAACAGAAACAAATAACCTTTCTGTTTTTTTTATATTTATTAAACTAAAAGGTGTTAAATCAAACAAGTGAAGCATTTTCCTAATTTAAAAACCCATGTGCCAGCACGAAGTACCCCTTGATTGTCCCCTATTGATGAGAACTTCCTCTGGTTATTTATTCAAACCTGGTGTCTGTGCATCATCTGCCTTTAGTCAAGTTTCTGTTTGTCACCCCAAATACAACACTTACATTTTCCTAATTAAGAAGAAATGGAAGGAATGGATTAGAGGCAAAAAGATTATTGACAGCAAGGCAAGAGAGCTTCATTGTGGACCATAACTGAAAGAACCATGTGGGAACAACCTCATCCTAGATTTTCTCCAAAAAGATGTTGCTCTTAAGGGCAAGATTTTGTTAATGTACTTGAGAGACCACAAAAAATCATCCAAACTTCTGAAATTATATGAGTGATTTTATTATGGATTTTAGAACTACTTCATTATGTATAGTGAAATTTTCCCATCTGTTCAGATACAACAATCCAAATGTCATATTTCTTGTATTGAAAACCACCTAAATCTATTGGGGAACATCAGCCCAGTTTACTGGTTCATCGGGGATTCACGAAATTACACTCATTCCACTTCAAGCTGCAGACCTGAAAATCTGAATCATATTGAGAACTGATAACAATCGCTGTTCATCTTGAGCTCACTGCAGTATAATTAAGCTTGTTACCATTGGAATGGAAGGAATAGGGCTGGGGCTTTTAAACATTTTGTATTCAGTCAACAGAGTAGAGAGCAGGATGAGTAAATAAAGCAAAACCATCTAGTTTGCTGAGATTATACTATGGGCCTCCCAATAGTCAGTGGGAATTAGAGGAGCAGATATGTAAGCAAATCACAGAAAGGTGTAAGAGCAATAGACAGATAGTATTGGGGAATTTCCCAGTATTGACTGGGTATACGTTAGTGCAGGGGGCTCAGATGTTAAGGGGGTCCAAGAAAAGTTTTTGACACAATATGTGATGAGTCCTACTAAGGACAGGGCACAACTTGGTCTGATCTTTGGAAATAAAACTGGGCAAATACGGATGTGTTGGTGAGGGAACACTTTGGAAACAATGACCATAATTCTGTAAGTTTCGAGGTAGTTATGGAAAGGGTTAAGGTAGATCCTCAAGTTAAGGCTTTAATTGGGAGAAAGCTTTCTCACTAATTTGATTGAGTATTTTGAGGAGGTAACTAAGAAGGTCAATGAAGGAAGATGGTAGACATTGTATGGACTTTAGTAAGGCATTTGACAACATCTTGTCTGGTAGGCTGGTCCAGAAGGTTAAGTCACAACAGATCCAAGCTGAGTTGACTAACTGGATGCGAAATTGGGTTGGTGATAGGAGGCAGAGGATGATGGTGGAAGGATGCTTTTCTGACTGGAAGTCTATGACCAGTGATGCACCGCAAATATTGGTGCTGGGACCCTTGTCGTTTATGATACATATTGATGGTTTGAATATGAACATAGGAGGTATGATTCGTAAGTCTGCAGATGACACGAAAGTTGGTGGTGTTGTGGATAGCAAGGAAGGTTGTCTAAGGCTATGCCAGGATTTGGATCAGATGGAAAGTTGGATGGAGCTTTAGTACATAGAACATTACAGGACAGTACAGGTCCTTCGGCCCATCATGTTGTGCCAACCTTTTAACCTACTCTAAGATCAATCTAACCATTCCCTCCCACATACCCCTCCATGTGCCTATCTAAGAGTCTCTTAAATGTCCCTAATGTATCAGCACCCCGGCAGTGCGATCCACACACACACACCACTCTGTGTAAAAAATTTACCTCTGATATCCCCCCTGTACTTTCCTCCAATCACCTTAAAGTTATGCCCCTTCATATTAGTCATTTCTGCCCTTTCTGCATTTCAATCTTTGGCTGTCCACTCGATCTATGCCTCTTATCATCTTGTACACCTCTATCAGGTCACCTCTCATCCTTCTCTCTAAAGAGAAAAGCTCTAGCTTGCTCAACCTAAGACATGCTCTCCAATCCAGGTAGCATCATGGTAAATCTTCTCTGCACCCTTTCTAAAGCTTCCACATCCTTCCAATAGTGAGGTGACCAGAACCTAACACAATATTCTAAGTGTGGTCTAACCAGGGTTTTATAGAGTTCCAACATTACCTCGCGGCTCTTGAACTCAATCCCCCAACTAACGAAGACCAACACACCATACACCTTCTTATCAACCCTATCAACTTGCATGGCAGCTTTGAGGGATCTATGGACTTGGACCACAAGATCCCTCTGTTCCTCCACACTGCTAAGACTCCTGCCATTAACCCTGTATTGTGCCTTAAAATTTGACCTTCCAATGTAAATCACTTCACACTTTTCCAGGTTGAACTCCATCTGCTACTTCTCAGCCCAGCTTTGCATCCTATCAATGTCCCATTCTAACTCTTGATAACCTTCTACACTATCCACAACACTAACCTTGGTGTCATCTGCAAACTTACTAACCCACCCTTCCACTTCCTTATCCAAGTCATTTGTAAAAACCACAAAGAGCAGGGGTCACAGAACAGATCCCTGTGGAACACCACTGGTCACTGACCTCCAGGCAGAATACGCTCCATGTACAACAACCCTCTGCCTTCTATGGGCAAGCTAATTCTGAATCCACACAGCCAAGTTTCCCTGGATCCCATGCCTCCCGACATTCTGAATGAGCCTATCATGAGGAACCTTATCAAACGCCTTACTAAAGTCCATATACACCACATCCACTGCTCTACCCTCAATGTGTTTTGTCACATCCTCAAAGAATTGAATCAGGCTTGTGAGGTATGACCTGCCCCTCATAAAGCCATGCTGACTATCCCTAATCAGACTATGCTTCTCCAAATGCTCATAAATCCTGTCCCTAAGAATCTTTTCCAATAATTTGCCCACCACTGAAGTAAGACTCACTGGTCTGTAATTCCCAGGGTTCTCCCTACTCCCTTTCTTGAACAAAGGAATAACATTTGCCACCCTCCAATCATTTGATACTACTCTTGTGGCCAGTGAGGATGCAAAGATCATTGCCAAGGGCTCAGAAATCTCTTCCCTCACTTCCTTTAGTATCCTGGTTTATATTCCATCTGGCCCCGGGGACTTATCTATCTGATGTTTTTCAAAAGTTCCAGCACAACCTCCTTCTTAACATCAACATGTTCTAGCTTATCAGCCTGTTTTATGCTGTCCTCATGAACGTCAAGGTCTCTCACAAGTGAATACTGAAGCAAAGTATTCATTAAGGACCTCCCCTGCCTCCTCCGACTCCAGGCACATATTTCCTCCTCTATTCCTAATTGGTCCTACCTTCACTCTAGTCATCCTCCTGTTCTTCACATACGAGTAGAACGCCTTGGAGTTTTTCTTAATCCCACTCACCAAGGCCTTCTCATGCCTCCTTCTAGCTCTCCTAAATCCATTCTTAAGCTCCTTCCTGGCTACCTTGTAACTCTCTAGAGCCCTGTCTGATCCTTGCTTCCCAAACCTTAAGTAAGTTTCTTTCTTCCTCTTCACTAGATATTCCACATATCTTGTCAACCATGGTTCCTTCACCCTATCATCCTTTTCCTGCCTCAATGGGACAAACCTATCTAGAACCCCATGCAAGTGATCTCTAAACAACCTCCACATTTCCATTGGGCATTTTCCCGAGTATATCTGGTCCCAATTTACACTTCGAAGTTCCTGCCTAATACCATCATAATTCCCCCTCCCCCAATTAAATACTTTCCCATACCGTCTGCTCCTATCCCTCTCCCAGGTAAGGGTAAAGGTTAGGGAGTTTGGTCACTTCTCCGAAATGATCACCCACTGAGAGATCTGACACCTGACCAGATTCATTGCCTAGTACCAGATCCAGAATAGCCTCTCCTCTCGTTGGCCTGCCTACATATTGTGTCAGGAATCCTTCCTGGACACACCTAACAAGTTCTGCCCCATCCAAACCTTTTGCACTAAGGAGGTGCCAATGAATATTAGGGAAGTTGAAATCACCCATGACAACACCCCTGTTATTTTTGCACCTTTCCAAAATCTGCCTCCCGATCTGTTCCTCAGTGTCTCTGTTGCTATTAGGGCGTCTATAGAATAATCCATCTGGCAGTTTCTTTCATGTCCACTGAATCTCCTGTCTGCTCCCCTAACTATAGAGTCCCCTATCACTATTGCTCTCCTTTTCTCCCCCATTCCCTTCTGAGCCACAGAGGCAGACTCAGTGCCAGCGACCCGACCGCTGCGGCTTTCCCCTAGTAGGTCATCCCCCCCAACGGTATCCAAAGCAGTATACCTGTTACTGAGGGAATGGCTACAGGGGTATTCTGCACTATCTGCATATTCCCTTCCCCTCTACTGACAGTCACCCAGCTACCTGCCTCCTGAAACTTTGGTATGGCTACCTCCCTGTAGCTTTTATCTATCACCTCCTCATTCTCCAGTATGAGCCAAAGGTCATCCAGCTGCAGCTCCAGTTCCCTAATATGGTCTGCAAGGAGCTGCAACTGGATGCACCTCCCGCGGATGTAGCTATCAGGGAGACTGGAGGTCTCCCAGATCTTCCACATCTGGCAGGAAGAACACACCACTAACCTTGGATCCATTGTCACTACTTTAGCTAGGCACTAATAGACAAAGAAAGAAAGAAAGAAAGAAAAAAACTTACCAGAAACTTACCATAGGTGCTTCTCGCCAAAGCCTGAGCTGCCCACTCTAACACTGGTCTGCTCCAACATTGGCAGCTCCGCTTGCCGCGACCTTCTTTTTATTGGTTGTTGCCAGTTGGCTAATTTCCCATTCAATTATCACCAAACAATTCGCAGCTGTGCCTCTTATATTGTCTGGAAATGCCTGGAAAAGAACTGGAACACTCACCTCTTTATACGACTCCCACTTCTCACACCGAGAGTCCCGCTTCTCACTCCAAGTCACAGTCCTCGCTGCCTGGAATCTAATCCTGACAAGTGTGAGGTGATGCATTTTGGGAAGTCAAACAGGGGTAGGACATATACAGTAAATGGTAGAGTGCTAAGGAATGTTGATGAACAAATGGGCCTTGGGATTCAAGACCATAAATTCCAGGTAGTGGCAACACAGGTAGATAGGGTAGTGAAGAAGGCAAATGGTATGCTTGCTTTCATAGGTCAGGGTATAGAGTATAAACATTGAGAGGTTATGTTGCAGCTTTTCACAGCACTGGTTAGACTGCACTTGGAGTATTGTGTGCAGTTCTGGTTGCCATACTACAGAAAGGATGTGGTTGAGTTGGAGAGAATGCAGAGGAAATTTACAATGATATTGCCAGGATTGGAGGGCTTTATGGGGAGGGATTGGATAGACTGGGATAGAGAGAAAGGAGTTTTAAAGGGGATTTAAAGGGAAAAATTTTTACACAGACTGATAACTGTGATATCTACACAGGTTTTTACTGTGATTTTTACACAGGTTGATATCTGGAACTCACTGCCAGAGGAAGTGGTGGAGATAATGTGGGCTAGTAGGATTCATGCAGATAAGCAGAAAGGTTGGCATGGATGTGGTGGGCTGAAGGGTTCATTTCAGTGCTGTACAACTCCATGATTCGGTGGTGACCATCAAGCCATAAATACTAATCATAGGAACTCAGCTCTTGATACAAGAAAGACATAAAAAAGCAAATAAGTGTTTTCAGAAAACAGAAATGAGAGAGACCAGATGGCTGACTAATTCAATTCAATACATACAGATTAAAGATAATAACCACAACCATAAATTAGAAAAAAAGTGCTAATGAGCACTTGAAATTATTTTAGAACATAAGAAGAGAAGAACAACATGAAGAACAGGAGCAGGAGTGGGCCAATCATCACCTTAAACCTGCCACACCATTCAGTAATGATCAGATCTTAGCCGCATCATCATTTGCCTGGACTCTCGCCATACGTCTTGATCCCTGTTGTCTAATATCTGTTAGTTTACACAATGCATATATTTAATGATGTCACCTCCATTGGCCTCTGGGATAGAGAATATTAAAGATTCATGATTCCCTGAGAGAAGAAACTCCTCCTCATCTCTGTCTGAAAAGGGTGATCCCATATTCTGAAATTATGTCCCATCCCACTTCGTTCTAGATACTGTACCTCTACAAGGGGAAATGTCCTCTCACTATCCACCTTGTCAATCCCCCTCAGAATCTGTTACATGTTAGTACTCAGGATGCATTTCCAGGAACAATAGCACTAAAATACATCATTATTGCATTATATATGGAGAGATATGTGACTGATAGTGCTGGTGTGCTGGAAACCTGGGCAACAACAATATGAGGAGCAGGAACCTAGGGTGAAACCTTGCCCTTTGTCTGAAACCAGCGACTCCTTATTCTGAAACTATATCGCCCCGTACCCCAGGTTCTAGATAACCCCACAGGAGAGGAAACATCCTCTCAGCTTTCACCTGCTCAATACTCTTCATAATGTTATACATGCATATCTTGCTTACTGCTCAAGATACATTCCCAGGAACCACCATGGAATATGTTACAATAGAGAAATCGCTGAGCTGGGGAGAGCTGTGCGATAAAAGAAGGTGACAGCAGCTTCATCACATTCAACAGGAGATGATAAGTGATACACTTGGCATTACTAATTACTTGCTTTACCTACGTGCTTACTTTTTGTGTTTCATGTACGACAACATTTTGTAGTCTCATTTTTCCATCAAAGTGGATAAACTCACATTTTCCTACATTAAACACCATTTGATGACCTCTTGTCCATGCACTTAACCTATCTATATCCCTTTAAAGGCTTATTGTGTCCTCCTCACAACTGTTTGCTTTATCCTCAAAGATCTGTAGCAAATTTGTCAAACATCACGTTGACTCTGCTTGATCACTTGACTGACTTATGGTTTTCTTGATGCCCTGCTATTACCTTCTTAGTAATGGATTCCAGCATTTTCCCAATGACAGATGTTGGGCTAATTGGCCTATGGTTCACATACCACCAGGCTCAAGGACAGCTTCTATCCCACTGTTATAAGACTATTGAACAGTCCCCTTGTATGATAAAATGGACTCTTGACCTCATAATCTACCTCCTTATGGCCTTGCACCTTATTGTCTGCCTGCACTACACTTTCTCTGTAGCTGTAGCACTTTATTCTGCACTCTTTTATTGTTTTCCCTTGTACTGCAATACACTGATGTGATAAGATGATCTATAGGGATGGCATGCAGAACAAAGTTTTTCACTGTACGTCAGTACACATGACAATAATAAACCAATTTACCTATGTTCTGTCTCCCTCCTTAGTTGAATAGTGGTATTATATTTGCAGTTTTCCAATTCTCTGGGAACTCTCCAGAAACCAAGAAATTTTGGTAGTTTGCAACCAATGCATTCACTTTCTCTGCTGCCACTTCCTTTTAGACCCTACAAAGTAGGACATAAGATTCAGAGAACTTGAAGGCCTGTAGTCCCATTAGTTTGCTCAGTACTTTTTTTCTTCTGATAGGGATTGTCTTAGAATCATAGAATCTACGACGTGGAAACGGGCCATTCAGCCCAACTCATCCACACCGGCCAGTGGGCACCCTTCCATATTAACTCCATTGCCCGGCACTTAGTCCAGAGCCCTCTATGACAAAGTGATTCATGTGCCCATTTATATACTTCTCAAATGCTGTCAGTGAACTAGCTTCAACCACTCTCTGGGTCTAGATTTTTAAGTTCCTCCCTCTCTATAGCCCCTTGATTATCTATTATTATTGGGATTTTTTTATGCCTTCTGCTGTGAATTTAGATTCTCTGGCATTTCTCTATTCCCCATTATTAATTCCCCAGTCTCATCCTCTAGGGATCCAATGTTCACTTAAGCTACGTTCTTGTTCTTGTACAAGCTCTTACCTTTACCTTCTGTTTTGTATTATTTGCTAGTTTACTCTCATTATCTTCACCCACTTCATAATATTTTTAGACAAGCTTTGCTGGTTTCTAAGAAATTCCCAATCCTCTGGCCTGCTGCTAATTTTAACAACATTATATGCTTTTGCCATTCCTTAATTTCTTTAGTTAGACGTGGTGTGTCTTCTCATAGAGCTTTTCTTGCTCACTGGAAATTTATGAAATATTCCTTAAATGTCCACAACTGCTAATCTACCTTTAATCTATTTTCCCAGTCCATTTTAACCAACTCTGTCCTCATACTGCTGTAATTTATTTAAAATTAGAACACTAGAAACAAGACTGAATTTGAAATTATACCATGTTATGATCACTCTTTCCCTGGGGATATTTTACTGTGAGATCATTAATTAGTCCTGTCTCATTACACAATACCAGATTTAAAATAGCCTGGTTACTCAACGTACTGCTCTAACAAACCAAACAATACACTCTGTGAACTTGTCCTCAAGACTACCCTTGCCAATTTGATTTGCCCAATGTATATGAAAATTAAAATCACCATGATTATTGCATTACCTCTCTTACAACCCCACCCCCCCCCTCATTATTTCTTGATTTATTCTCTGTCCTGCAGAACAGCTATTGTGAGGAAGCCTATATGCTACTCCCACCGGTGATTTCTTATCATTGTTCTTACTTATTTCTACCCAAAATGATTCTATATCTTGGGCTTCTGAGCCAATTTCATTCCTCACCAGCACAGGGATATCATCAATTACTAACAGAACGATGCCACCTCCTTTTCCTTTCTGTGAAATACCCCTAAATGTTGAGTTTATGGCCTTTGTAACCTTGCATCTTTGTCTCTGTAGTGGTGATTAGATCATACCCATTTATTTCTATTTGTGCCATGAACTCATCTATCTTGTAATAATTGCCAAGTGCATTCAAATAACGAGCCTTTAATTATATCTGAAAAGTAAAAAAAAACTGCAGGTGCTGGAAATCTGAAATAAAAACAGAAAACGCTGGAAACAGTCAGCATTCGTGGCTACAGAAATAGAGTTAGTGTTTCAGGTAGAGGATCCTTTATCCCTTCAGTTTTACTGCTTTACCTTACTCTGACAGTACAGGCCATGCCCAGGTAACAAACAGGTTCTGTTTTTACAGATGTCCGTAAGTTGATTTTGTCCATAAATCGGAAAATACATAAAACTCACTCGATATGGTAACCATTCCCCAACAGTTTTGTAATGAATGGCATCAAAAGAACATAAAACTGATAAGAAAGGGTAATGACTATAAGTGGAGAAAGAGAGGAAATTAGTTTTGCATTTTGTAGGAACAAACATATGTGCATATGTCAGACTTCTTCGAATTTAACAATATTATGGGGGCTCGTTTGTACGTAGAGGCTATCCATAAGTCAGTGTTCATAACCTGTGGAAGGCCTGTATCGTTTGACAGTAGATTCTTATGTTTGTGGGCTCTTTATGTTCCCAGTATGCTCTGGTTATTATTATCTCTATCATTGCTCTGCACTATTGTCTTTCCCTTTCTCCTTGCCTTCCAAAATACTCTTTCACCCAAACCCCTGCCTTCTACTTCCAGTTTAGCTGTTCACCCTTCTGATTCTGCAGAGAGTTCCCATCATCCTGCCAAGCCAGTTTAAACCCTACCCAACAACTCTAACAACAACCACCTCCCCCTCCCCCCCGACATTGAGGTCCCAATGCTATTGAGATGCAACCCCAGAAATTTCTCCCTCCCTCCTGCATCATCCTTCCAGCTCCTCAGTCATCTGATGTGTCTACCTACTCCTGTACTCACTCTACAGAAAAGGATCAGGATAAATCCTGTGATTTAGCAAGGAGTTTAATGGAAAAATTCTGCATTTCTCCACAGGAGTCATTTAACAATGTTTCACAGATGAGGCCAAAGACAATTAAGGCTCCTGGCATTTATGCCAAAAAGAAAGCTCACCGATGAGGAGCTGCAGCACCTGGTCTGGATCCCTTGTCTCTCACTTAATTCATAATTTATGTAGCTAGATTCTGACTGCATGATCAGATAATGCCTAAAGAAATTTGCAAGTGTTTGTGTTGAAGTAGGACCACACGATTCTGGTGCTTTGGGAAGGTTGCCTCATTATATTGCCTCATTGGCAGGTGCCGGCATTTGCAGATAAGCATCATGGATGCTCATTAGGGAAGAGAAAGCAGGAAGCCCAGATGAAGCATCCAATCTGGGAACGTGTTTTCCAGGCCAGAAGATGGGAGCAGGCACTTCCTCCAATAAATGGTGTTACAGGCCTCCTGTCTTTAAGATTAGATAAGATATCTTTATTAGTCACATGTACATCGAAACACACAGTGAAATACATCTTTTGCATAGAGTGTTCTGGGGGCAGCCCGCAAGTGTCGCCACGTTTCCGGCACCAATATAGCATACCCACAACTTCCTAACCCATACTTCTTTGGAATGTGGGAGGAAACCGGAGCACCCGGAGGAAACCCACGCAGACAATGTATCATTCTGTTCGCAAATATACATATTTCCAGCTCTCAGAGCCATCCCATCCCCTGACTTATTTTCGTGGAACCCTTTCTCAGTCACATGCCCATCAACTCCACCCTGATTCCTCTACCACCTATGTACATTAGGGGCAATTTACAGATTAAACCACCAATCAGCACGTCTTTGGGAGGTGGGAGGAAACCGAAGCAGCTGGGAGAAACCCATGCAGTCACAGGGAGAACATGAAATTTCATACAGATAGCTCTGGATGTCAGGATTGAATCTGGGTCGCTGGAGATGTGTGGCAGCAGCACTACCTGCTGCACCATGTGTCACTCAAACTTTAAACCAGGGATGAGGAAAGAAGAACTTCCATTTATATTCTGCTGTGCATGCTGAAAGGATATTCTTAATCAGTTCACTGCCAATAAAGTACTTTTGAAATATAATCATTGATGCAATATGGTAACAAAATAGCAAAACAGATCCCACACACAACGAGATAGGTAACCAGATAATGAGGTACAGTGTTGTTGTTTGAAGGATAAGCAACAGAATACTGGGAGAATTCCTTTGGTCTTCTTCAAGCAGTGCTGTGAGATCTTTTCCAAATGAATAGAGGGCACTAAAACAGAAATACTGGAAGAACTCAGCCAGTCGAGAAGCCTCTGTGGAAAGAGAAGCCAGTTAACATTTTGGGTCAGTGACCCTTCATCAAATCTGGGGAAGTTGACTCTTCAGAGATCTAAAGAAGTCTGGTTTCTCCTGTATTTGAGTTCTGCGTTATGAGGGGTTGCATTCTAGAAAATCATCCATATTGCGATTTTCCATAACTCAAAGCTGCATCATCTGTGCAAGTGTCAAGAAACGTGAGTTGAAAAAAAATTAAATTTTCTATTTATTTATTAACTTTCTTTCACATATATTCTGTGAGAGCAAATTTATATTGCGTATCTCAAATTTTTTGGTAGTGATTTGTGAATTTTGTAAGGGCAAATCTGCGTTACCGAAATGGCCATAGCACACAGGTCACCTATACTTCCATTACACTGCTGTTTTATCAACTGGATTCACTGGAAGAGCTGTAAATTTTCAATCTCATATAGAAGCATACATTAGTTGTCAAAGAACTAGGGACCAAAAGCATGGTATTGAGAAATCAAGTTGATTTATAATGTACTGTGTTATGAATGTTCAAATAGTAAACATGAAACAATGGAGATGTGCATTAGCAAAAAAGGAAGGAATTTGGTTTAATTAGTATCCATATAGAGGAATAATTTACTCCAGAACTGTTTATCAACAAGGTTTAATGCAGACTTCAGAATTCAGTGTCATCTTGACTGTACATTTAACCAGTTTATTATAATCTTAACTGCTGAATATGATGTGGAGATTAAGGCATCCAATTTTCAAGATGCAATGGGTATGATATAACAAAACTGACAATGATTTTTGGGGTTTGGGGCTTTAAGATAAAGTGAGAGATATGAGCAAGCCGACTTGTTTTCATTAAAACTGAAATATAGTAAGGAAGTTCTCTATCCCCAGAGGATACCAGTTAATGTTGCACTTACTGATGATTTTTAAACACTGAAAGAAATCTTGTTGTGAGTAAGACTAAAGATATCTAAAAAAAACCTGACAGGTACTTAATAACTGTGAAGTTTGTGATGAGGCACAGAACAAATTGCTGATATCAGTTACTACCTCACAAGGGAAGCACAGCCTTTACAAACACTGTTGAGTTTTCAGGTAGAACTGTTGTGTTCCCATGGATGCCAGCTATGGCCTCATAATTTTTCCTGCATTGTGGTTTCTGATCATTTTTCATCCTCATTGCATATTTCCTGAGATCAAAGGAGGGAAAAAGGCACTGAGTATTGCTGAACTTAAAAACAACAGGGAAGTAAAATTACAGGAAAAACTTCAGCAGCAAACTACAAAACCTTAAGGTCTAAATCCAATCTGGTTACTTACTGCCCTGTCAGTCTACTCTCCATCATCAGCAGAGAGCAGACGAAAGGTGCTGGTGACAGCGCTATCAAGCAACACTTACTCACCAATAACCTGCTCACTGATGCTCTGGTTGAGTTTCATCATGATCACACAGTTACAAATCTCATTACAGTTTTGGTCCAAATATGGGCAGAAAAGCTGAATACCTGACGTAAGGCAAGAGTGACTACTTTTGACACCAAGGCAGCATTTGACCAAGTGTGTCTTCAAGTAGCACTGGTAAAATTGGTGTTAGTGGGAATTAAGAACGGTTTGCTGAAAATTGCATAATGTTCAAGTTCACTCACCATTCAGCGATACTGGAGTGCCTCCTGGCTGAATGCAGCAAGACCTAGATAACATTCAGACAAGGACTGGTAAATGGCAAGTACTATTTGTGCCGAACAATTTCCAGGTAATGACCAATTCCTTGACACTCAATGACATTACCCTTATTGAATCACCCCACTATCAACTTAAGCAGATACTTAACTGAACCACTTTCAGGATATCCTCTGGCAAGTGACTCAGCTCTGGAGCCCCCAAAGTCTTTCTCCCATCAACGACGCACAAATCTGGAGTGTGACGGAATACCCTCCTGCTGGTTGAGTACGGCTTCAAGAACGTTCAAAAGATACGAAACCATCCAGGACAAAGCAGTCTACTTGATTGGTATGCCTCCTATAATCAAATCATTAATTTTCCCCACCACCAGCATACTGTAGTCACTGTGTGTCCAATCCACAAAAAGCAAATCTCTGAAATCTTCAACCTGCAGCATCCAGAAGGACAAGGTCAACAGCTAGATGGAGACACCACTAAGTTAGAGGAGTATTTTCATTCTTTGTTGTCACTGTCTGAATTCTGAAACTCTCTACCCAGCAGCACAGTGGGAGTACTTTCATCACTTAAACTGTACAGTTCAAAAGACCTCACCACCATCTTCACGGTGGTAACTGAGGATGGGAAATAAATGCCGGCCTAGCCAGTGACTCCCACAAGAATAAAAAAGAAGGTCATCTTTAACTCCGTTGCTACATGTGGGCTAACAGTCCTTACTATTAATTTTTGATGATTACATTGATATGAAGAGAGGCAATCATTTGATATGACCGGCAAATTTAAACATCAGCTTCTGATGGGCAGTACAATAGCAAATCCTCTTATCACCCACATCACAGTCCAAAGAATGTCACAACAGTATTTTTATGTGCAGTCATTTGGCAATATACTTCCCAACCCATCTTCCTCTCTTGGCTTCCTTGAATTTCACCAAAAATGGGCATTAAATGAGAGCTATGCAAAGTATGACAGAAATAAAGTTTGATGTTGAAAACAATCTCTGTGATAATGGCCTATCAACCATTGCATATTTTTGAGTGGTATTTAGCTGAACTAAAAAAACAGCAAGGCTTTGAGAACAATTAGTATCCGTGCTGAATTTCTCAAACTCGATAATAAGGAGTATCAGTTGCAAGCCCACAAGTTCATTGTTTATATCTGGGGAGGATAAGCCAGTCAGGAATATCGTAATCATGACTTCTTCAAGAAAAGAGACAAATCCAACTGCAGTAACTACAGAAGGATCTCCCTACTGGCTCCCACAGGGAATGTCATCACCAGGGTTCTTCTCAGCTGTCTCCATGCCGAAGAGTTGCTCCCTGAATCACAGTGCAGATTCTGTCCATGAAGACACACAGTGGTCACAGTCTTCACTGTGCAACAGTTCTAAAGAAACGTAGCCTGCAGCACCAATCACTATACATGGCTTTTGTCAACCCCACTAAAGCATTTATCTACATCAACTAGGAGAATATGGGGTAGCCCCTTCAGACTTGACTGCCTGCAGAAATGTGTCTCCATTTTACATTTGCTCCATGATGGTATGAAAACCACAAACCCAATCAGAGATCCATAGCAGCGCCAATATAGGTGAAAACCAGTATCAAGCAAGACTGCATCATTGCTTGACATTTTTTTCAACCTTTCTTACCAGAATGCTGTAACTCACCTCTGACTTTTAGTATAATATGTTAACCAATTTAATATAATGCATTAACCAATTCTCTGACAGAAAAAAATGTGGATGTTTTATGAATTTAGCATGGCTTTTGAGGACCGTGTCCACATTGTAAAATGCATTAATTTTCAAAGTACTTTACTTGAAGAATGAATAAAATACTTGGTCTTAACTACCAATCCCATCACTTGCATCCTAGGGTAGAAATTCATAGCTGAAAATTTCATATTCACTTGGTATTTTCCTTAATGCCAAGCGAATATGAGATTTTCAGTGGTGTAACACACAAATGTAGCAACAAAATATACTATAAAAGCTGTAATGCAAAAGATTTGGTGAATGTATCTGGCCAAATTCTCTGACAAAGGTGGATTTACCAGCAGGAAACAAAAATCTAATTTTAAACAGTCTGAAATGCCTCTGCCTCTATCACAATTGTGTTCAACCAAATATTGAAATTGATCACAGATTAATCCCTTTGTTTTGAGGTTGTGTTCTTAGGATATTTCCTTTCTCTCCCTTGGCTATTCCTGTTTTACACAATAGTCCACCTCCAAGGCCTCAGACAGATGTTGGTCTGAGCTCAGATTTTCATCTGTAAAACAGGGCAGAGTTATGCTTCCTCTAATTTTCTTGTCCTCTGCACAGATGTTCTGAATATCTGGCTCAGAATGTTTCCTCAATGGGGTGGATAAAATGTGGATTTGAGGGATCATAGGCTTAAACTCCTGGTACACCAGTCCAAATAGATGCATTTGTAAATCCATCAGGCATATGTCAAATGGAATAGACCTCTGGCCACATGTAGCATTACAGAGGTGAGTTTGATTTCAAATTAGGTTTAGTATTGGCATGTTTACATCTCAAAGTTAATATTTTTAAACATGTATGAATTACTAGCTGCTTAATGCTTAAAATCATTCCTACATAAAAATAGCTTGTGATGAGCAAAAGTACCATATCAGGCCTTCAAAGTGGGATTATTATGCTCGCTACATCATTTTTAGACTTTAATATCTTTTGACTATTGAAAGTATTTCTTTCATGTATAAAGAATTATACAAAGAGGCTGACTGGAGACCTGATTGAAGTATACCAAATTATGAGGGCCATAGGTAGGGTAGATAATGAGAAACTTTTCCCCACAGCAGAGTTGTCTAAAACTGGAGGGCATAGGTTTAAAGTTAGGGGTAGGAGCTTTGAAGGGGATCTGAGGAAGAATTTTTTTTAACCAGAGAGTGGTTGGAATCTGGAAAACACTGTCTGAGGGAGTGGTGGAGGCAGAGACCATCACAGCATTTGAGGAAGATCTAGAGAGCACTGGATTTGCCATAGCATGGAAGGCTATGAAGCAAGTGCTGGTAAATAGAATTAGTACAGAAGGGCACTAGATGGTTGGCATGGACATGGTGGGCTGAAGGGACTGTTTCTGTGCAATGTGACTCTATGACTTTAACACTCTATGAAGACAACAGTTCTATATCAGAGGTAAGAAGTGGCTAAATCCTTTTTTAAGCATTTCAGAGTCTCTTATCAAAACCAAGTTTAGAAATTTTTAAATATTATTTCCGGTTCCTATATTTTTCAGCTAAAGTGTCAAAAATGTCATCCCAGTGCATGGAACGCACTGCCAGCAGAGGTTGTGGGGGCAGATACATTAGGAACATTTAAGACACTCTTAGACACATGAATGATAGAGAAATGGAGGGCTACGTGGGAGGGAAGGGTTAGATAGATCTTAGAGCAGGATAAAATGTCGGCAGAACTTTGTGGGCCGAAGGGCCTGTACTGTCATGTAATGTTCTATGTTCCATGCAGCAGAAGGCATTTTCTATGATACTCTTCTGAAAGTTGTGTAGAATGATACCATGTCTCAGGGAAGCAAAGAAAGAAATGGCACCTTAGAGAATCTCATGATGTTTCAAAGCAGCCAGCAGAGTACTTTTAAAGTTTAATTAATCTTCTAATGTAGGAGACACAACAGCCCTCTGGGACCTATCAAAAGTTACTGACAAATAATCTCTCTTATTTTCAATAATGTTTACAAGGGATAATAATTAGACAGATTCCTGGGGACAGATTCCCTGTTCTACTTCAAAATATTGCCATGAGACTTTTTGCATCAAGACAGGGCTGAAGAGAAGGACAGAACAGGTGTTTGTGGTATTTTGTGGTATAGATCTAAATGCCCTTTTCTTGTTCCCAGTCACTGACATCTCTAGAAATCAATAAACTTTGCAGAATGCAAGGTCTCAGAAGTAGAAATCATCAAAGCAAGATGTAAGGATGGAAAACAAAAAAAGTCAATGGCTTTAAAAGAATTCTAAAGTGCTGGTAACACGTAGGTGAGGGATGGAAAACACCACCCAGGAAATTGCGCTTCCTTCCCCTTCCAGATACTGACTGACCTTACATGTATTTATAACATACTTTGCTTTTGTTTCAGCACATGTTTTTATTTCCCTGTCTTACATTGGAATGCGCTGAATTCTGACAGGTTAGGAATACTTGGGAATAGATGTCAGCATCTTGTCACCATTGTTTACAGTTACTGTCATAGCCTGTCGACTTAATGATAAGACAGAGGCAAACTCTAAATCAAGTGAAATGGTTGGAGGCATGAAGTGTAATATGTGTAGATATGGTCATGGTGCCACAACAGTGCTGTCAGTTGGATTCCTTATTTTTCTGCTGGTGTGTGGACTTGTTATATCCCCAAACCATTTTAATTGTGAATTTTATGATAGAAAAATAATTATTTGGGGGAACACCTGTTTTATTTATAATCAACCATGAGAGTTCTTGAAATATTGTTGTGACATTATGTCAAAAGGAATATAGAATTTTTAGAAATGTATTGTGCAAATTGCTCCTATTTAATTTTATCCCCTAGGTCTGAATGCATAGCTGTTTAACATTCATCATTTCTGTCTTTCATGTCATGCCTTAAGAACTTTTTAAAAAGATCTCAGATTTTCTCCTCTCCTCTGTTAGTTCCTGATGACCTAATATTCCAACAGTGCTGACTCTTTCTATACCTTTCTCACAACCAATTTTCTTGTCTGAATTTAGAGACTGCACATGCCAGGTAAATTGATCATGGAAAGGATTGCAGCCAATCTGGATCCTATCTTAATCCTACCCGTTATTGTGCACTATCAGGAAGAGTCATCAAATAATGATCACTAAGTCTGGCTAATTTCCCCTTTCTGCAGCCTTTGGTAGTGTGCATGCTGTAGTTCCAGGTTCAATTCTAGTCCTGTCGTTTGAATGCATTTACACAGACTTTGAATTGAACCCAGAATCTTCCAGATCTATTTAACAACTCTGCTCTTAGTTGTACGCTGATTAACAGCTCTCAGAGAGACCCCGATACAATTTTTATTGATCTTTAATTGTATTGATTGGGAATGCAGACTAATAATTTGCAAAATAAATGTATGGGTTTATATGAAGAAATAACGTCAGTGTGTCCATTCTGCCCAGTCTGCTGTTTTAAGCAATATTGAGAAATATCAATGTGAAATATTAATTTCATACAAATTGTGAAATATCAATGATTTGATGAGCATATTCTTTGTCAGAGTGAAAACTATCATTACATCCATTGCAGTTTTAAGTTCGCTTCATTATTTCTGAGCAGTTTTCTTCTTTCAAGCCAATATTTTTTAGTTATTTATTGGAAGTACAACCTACACTTTTGAGGTTGTCCAATACTATGAAGCAACAGGAAGTTCAGGAGAAACTTCTTTAGCAAAGATTTTCCATGACGAAGAACATGTTTCTGCTCGGTAAGGTTGAGGCAATCAGCATAGTTACAATTAAGGGAGATCCGTAAAAGCAAATGAATGAAAAAGATAGGAATAGATGTGGATTAGGAGGAAGTGTACGGAACATTGAGAAATTGGGCCAAGTGATCTGGTTTATTACTATAAATTGTATAGCCCCTTCTTTCTGTCATATATGCCATATTTGTGAGGGTCTGATGACATGGTGTGGTAAAACATTAAGGGATAAGAAAACTAAAATATAGTGGAACAAATAGAAGGGAGTATTTGATGAAAGGAAAAATATCTACATAGTTATTACTGGTTATAATGAATTATTATTATAGAAATGGCATGATCTTTTATATATTAGGGAAACAATAGTCTTTTTATTATTACGTAGTTTCTTTTGTTCAAGATGAAAATTATTTTCTGTCAGAAGAAGCCTATATTATGTTTCTTTTGGGTGGAGGGGTGGCATTCTGACAAATAGTCATCTGGGTAATTTCCCTCTGCCGTTTTATGTCTAGTCTTTTCATATATTCATCACAAGACTTTGATGGATTATTATCTGTTGGTTAAAACCTGTAACTATTAGCTCACATACCAGGGCAAAGAGTAATGTAATATTTGAGCTTTCAAACTATTTGTCAAAATAATGTTAATTTAAAAATCAATTTAGTTATCAATATTTTGGAAATGGAATAATTGAACTCTCCACTGGAAATACCATATGTTCCTTCAGAAGGTGGGTGTGGGATTAGATTACCTCTCAGTTCTAGTTAAAATGAAACAAAATCTATTAATTCATGTCGAGCTATCCCTTCATCTGCCTCCCTCAGTCTTCACCGATTCCTCCTAATGTTTCTGAATATTGTCAAGATTTTAAACCAAAAATTCCTAGGTTACTTTGAAGTGGGAATTGTGCTCTTTATTGAACTTTTATATAGAATTCTTATGTGTGTCAGCAACTCCAGTCAAAAGCTCATGCATGATCGATTTTGTGAAGAAAAACCATGATGTCACTTGCTATATAATACTTAATTAAAGTATTATTATTTCCTTCTCTCCAGCTGATCTTCTCCTTCCACTGCTGAAGCCAACTGTTAATCCATAATGTTGTTTATATTTGTTGCAAAGCCAATAATATTTCCCATAATATTTCAGCTTTTTGTCTCTTTATGAGCAACAGGTGAGGTACTGGAAGACTGGAGGATTGCTGATGTCGTGTCTTTATTTTAGAAAGGCTGCAAGGACAAGCCAGCAAACTACAGGCCTTACACAGAGCCTTACATCAGTGGTGGGAAAGTTACTGGAAGGGACTCTGAGAGACAGGATTTATTTGCATTTGGAAAGGCAAGGACAGATTAGGGATGGTCAGCATGGCTTTGTTCATGGGAGATCATATCTCACAAATTTGAGTTTTTTGAAGAGGTGACCAAGAGAGTTGACAAGGGTAGGTGGTTGACATTGTCTACATGGACTTTAGCAAGGCCTTTGACAGGGTCCTGCATTGTAGGCTGGCCCACATGGTTAGAATACATGGGATCCAGGGTAAGATTGCAAATTAGTTACAAAGTTGGCTTGTTGGTAGGAGGCAGAGGGTGGTCGTAGAGGGTTGTTTTTCAGATTGGAGGCCTGTAACCAGTGATGTGCCAGAGGAATTGTACTGGTTCCTTTGTTGTTTGTCATCTATATTAATGATTTGGAAGAAAATGCAGTTGGCATGATTAATAAGTTTGCAAATGATACCAAAATTGGTGGTATAGAGAACACTGAGTAAGATTGTTTAAGGTTACAACAGGATCTGGGTCAACTGGGAAAATGGGTAAGGGAATGGCAGATGGACAAGTGTGAAGTGATGCATTTTGAGAAGTTAAACCAGACGTGGACATACACAGTGAATGGTGGAGCCCTGGGGAGTGTTGCAGAACAGAAAGACCTAGGGGTACAAGTACATAGTTTCCTGAAAGTGGTGACAGACTAGTGAAGAAGGCAAATGGTATGCTTGCCTTCATCGGCCGAGGCATTAGGGTGTCATCTTACAGTTGTACAAAACATAAAACTGCACTTGTGTGCAATTCTGGTTGCTACGTTGTAGGAAGGATGTGAGTAAGCTGGAGAGGGTGCAGAAAAGATTCACAGGATGTTGCCTGGACTGGAGGGCTTGGGTTATAAGGAGAGATTGGATAGGCTGGGACTGTTTCTCCTGGTGTGAAGGAGGCTGAGGGGTGACCTTACAGAGGTATATAAAATTAGGAAAGGTGGATAGGGTAGACGGTTACAGACTTTTTCCCAGGGTAGGGGAGTCTAAAACTAGAGGGCACAGATTTAAGTAGAGAGGGGAAAGATTTAAAGAGGATTTGAGAGGCAAATGTTTCACACAGAGGGGATGGGTATATGGAACACACTACCAGGGGAGGTGATAGAAGAGGGTACAATTACAATGGAAGACAATTGGACAGGTATATGGACAGGAAAGGTTTGGAGGGATATGAGCCAAACACAGGAAAATTGCATTAGTGTTGATAGTCATGATGGTCAGCACTTGCAGGTTAGGCTGAAGGGCCTGTTTCTGTGCTGTATAACTCTGTGACTCTATAGATTATTTTTTTGTTTTGCAAGTTGCTGACAGATGACATTATAAGATTTCTTTATTAGTCACATGTACATCAAAACACACAGTGAAATACATCTTTTTGTGTAGAGTGTTCTGGGGGCAGCCCGCAAGCATCGCCATGCTTCCAGTGCCAACATAGCATGCCCACAACTTCCTAACCCGTACGTCTTTGGAATGTGGGAGGAAACCGGAGCACCCGGAAGAAACCTACGCAGACACGGGGAGAACATACAAACTCCTTACAGAGTGGCCGGATTTGAACCTGGGTCGCTGATGCTGTAAAGCGTACTCTGATTAAACAGCATAATCTAGCAATTTTGCACTCACTTCTTTTCATTGCAATATTTACTGTACACTAGTGTTAATAGTATCATTAAATTCAGCTGTGCCACAGCTACATATTTCTTTCCTGCCCAATTTTGCTTTAGAAATGGGCAATACAAATCCCAGGCCTCAAATCTGTAATGTTTGAGATGAATTAACTTAATGTCAGCATTCTTTAGGAAGGAGTGACTGAGCAGGAAAATATCTGAATCTTTCTTACAAGGAGCAATTACATTTGAGTCTTTGTAAGTTTTGATTTCAAGAGAAAGTTATAATTAGCTCACTTTAGCAGAAGGAACATAAAACTGTTTGAGCTGTAGTTATTTCTCTCATAGCTTCCCACTAAATTACCAGGTGTACATCTTACCAAATGAATATTGCTTTTTTGTTTAATTTTCTTGAATATGAGACACTATAAAATAAATGATGACTTTTTATGGTACCTTATATGCCCCTTTCAGGCCTCCCCAAAGCACTTTACAGCTAACAGCATATCTGCAAAGTGTTTTTTCCTTCTTAAGCAGTGCTTTGGAGGTCAAGGATGACTTGGTTCTCCACCATTTCTGTGGTTTCTGAGGTGAGTGGTGAGTCTAGTGGGATCTGCCGACTCTGCTATAGGTGGGAAAGTGGCTGGGCAGTTTGGAGTTGGTGCTCTCCTCCTCTGTTTACTCCCATCATGGAGATTTGAAATGCTCAGAGCCTTTTCAGATGCTCCAACTCCATTTCATTGCAAGGGCCAGGGATTCCCATTCCCTGGATATTACAGGTTTTCAAGGAAACTTTGAAAACATATATAAAGCCTTTTCCCTGTTCTGCTGAAGTTGTGATGAAGCTTGGAGTAGAGTGCTTGCTGCAGGTGTCAGACTTGCAGATCATGTGGTCAGCTCACCAGAACTGGTTGGGCAAGAACAGGGTATTGGCTTGGGGGGGGATGCTGAAATGGTCCAAATAGATTTAAAAGACTTTGTGGAAACAGCATTGGTGACACTTTTCCACTGGTTCCAGTTGCCTACTGTGGGTTGTCCAGGTCTATGCAAGCTACAGGATAGCAGAAATCACTATTGTTTGAAAGACATCGTGGGTTTGAGGTCATCGAACACTCTTTTCCTCACATGCCCAAAGGCTATGCTGGTGGATTGGAGCTGGTGATAAATTTCATTAGGAACGCCTGCCTTTGCTGAGAGGTGACTCTGATGTGGAAAGTGATCCACATTTTCCTGCATCTCATCATGAATGTTGATTGTCAGTGGTGTGTGTTGTGTGGCAGGGGCAGGTGAAGGACCTTTATCTTCTGGATGTTCAGTATAAGGTGCATCCTCTGGAGCACTTCAATGAAAGGATGAACAAGCTCTGCCTCTAAGGTTGCACAGACATAAGAGTCATCTAACCACTGTCAATCTATACTGAGCTTAGGCATCCTAAAGTGGAGGCATTGTAGGTTGAACAGTTTTCCATTCATCCTGTTGATTACCTAAAGTCTAGTGGGGAACATGTTTGTGGTCAGGTGCAGTTTTGCAGTGATAAAGATCAAGAAGAGGTGTGGTGTGATAGCACAGCCTTGCTTTTGATCATAGTCTGCATTGGAATTGAGTCTGTGGTGGACCTGTTGACTAAGATCACAGCTTGTATGTCACCACATAGCAGACATAGAGTGGCAAAAGTTTCTGAAGACAGCCAATTTGAGAACTATTTTCCATAATCCTTCTCATTTGATGGATTCAAAGGCTTTTTGGAGATCAAAATAGGTCATGTACAGTGGATGGTGCTACTTTCTGCATTTTTTTTTGGATTTATCACACAGTGGAGATCATGTCTACTGTTGATGCTCAGAATCTGCACCGTGACACTAGAAGAAGCTCCTCAACCATTAGGAAGAGATGGTTGAGAAATTTTGTGATGGCTTTGCCTCTGGCAGACAGCTGAGAAATCCTTCTACAAATACTGCAGTCGGACTTGTCTCCTTTCTTGAAAATGGTCATGATGGTCAATATGGTCACTGAGTTCCACTAAAACGCTCTCATCTTCCCAGATGAGGGTGATATGGTCATGAATTTGTACCAGAAGTTCTTCATTGCCATGTATTGGTACCAGCAGTGATTTTGTATGCTCCAGAGCAATTGTTTCTCAGCTATAAGGATGGACTTTTCAGTCTCTTGACAGGCTGAGATAGTGCTGTGATTGCAGAGGATACTGTGCTGTGGAATATGTCAAAGATAGAGTCTTGGTTCAGGAGCTCTTCAAAGTGTGGTAATATACACTTTGTAGTAGTGACCAGTTTTTGAGCATGCATATACCTTTTGGGTATGCATGTATTATTTATAATTGCATTATTTTTGCCATTTAACTGTGTTATAAGAAAACAGATTGCTTAGTTTTCTATTTTATCTATTTCCTTTATTTGAGTATTAAATAATCCTAAATAAATTGACAATGACAAAAGAAGAGGAACCATCAAATAAAACTTGATAAGGAGTACTTTTCCAGTCCAAAGACTGCTGCTTTGGAATTGTAATACAGATGGAAACACATGATAAATTGGCACTGCATGAGGGACCTGTGTCATTTTCAAGTGGGATTGCGAAGACTGATTCTCATGCATAAGATAAGATATCCTTATTAGTCACATGTACATCAAAACACACAGTGAAATTCATCTTTTGCGTGGTGTATACAAATGGCACGTCCAAAAACTTTAGCATGGTTATGGATAGTAGATATATGTTATGACTTAATTATAAGTTCAAGAAACACAAACTTATTTGCATGAAATCTGTCATGATGGAACTCTTTATGTGGTGATTCTCAGCAGAAACCATTTCTGGAAGTAGTGGAGGGTGAGACTCAGAAACCATCCCTGAACCCAGCAGAACCTGACTTTGTATCTGGGTCAGATTGGGTTGGGTATCACAAGTCCTTAGTTTCAGGTTACATTGGGCTGGAACAGCTCTTTATAAATAAATGCACACAGGCTCAGTACTGTGGGGCATGATCAGGCTGACTACCCAAGAGTAGCTGAGAGAGTGCACACAAAGTGCTTCTTATTTCTCAGTGTATGACTTCACTGTAGAGCACAGCTACCAACCCAAGTCTGACAGGATGCTGTTGTATGTATCAGGCTCAGGTTAGATTTGGTATTTAAAAATTTTGGTCAGATTTGGTTCAGATCAGCCATTTTCGACTTGAGTACAAGTTGGGTTTTAATTTTATACTCGAGCAAACATTTAGTGGAGCAGTCAAGTCACCCAATGTCAAGAATGGTGGGCCAGACTTGGGTACTGGAACACTGCCTCTCTTATGCTTGTGCTACTGAGGTGACCTCATCCCAAAAAAGTAGAAGTGCATGCCTGCAAAATAGTGAAAGTTCTGGTCCATTGGGACATTGCTATCTTCTGTGACATTCTCCCCAACAGTGGCACAGGCAAGCTCAGGTCAGGCATGGACTCCCTGTGCACCACCACTTTAACAAGCATTTCCATGCACAACATAGTCTAAACCTCTATTTGTGGAACTGGAAGTATGCATTTTCACCATTTAAGGTCTAGCTTCCTGAATGAAGATCATGCTGTCTCTCCGTTGTGTACTTACGCTTTAGTTTTGCAACAGAGATGTCAAACATGCATTGCACAATAATTAATGTTATGCTGTATGCTCAATAGTCCCTTTGTATAGGTATGCCATACACACAAGACTCCACAATTCAATTCCCCAATTTCCACAGAAGATATGAAAATCAGGATTAACAATCAATATTACACATAAGTTAATTGCATAATGCATATATCCTGTTGTCATTATTTTTGCCATACTTCTTTGTCAACATGTACGTATAAATTGACATTTTAATTCAATTTTCCAATGTCACCATCATTACATGCTTTGGCTTAGATGGTTGTATGGAGTCTGGTGTCCCCACAACTCTGTTGTCAATTGTTGAAGTTATTGGATTTTGTTTGTCCAGAAAGTATATTAATGCCATTTCACTAACCACAGGTGCCTGCGATCTCACACCATGACAAGAGTTGAATCTGGATAAGAGTGATGGGAAGATGATTGTGGCAGTTGGAGAATTATAAAGGAGAGATAAAAGACGTTGGGGTTGATTTGGGAGTAAAATAATTGGGGTATCGAAGTGAGGATTCTGGTAGGTATGACGATCTGGAGAGAAAATTACAGTGGAGCTGTGAAAAGATCAGTGGGAAAGGATCATGGAGATGGGAAAAGATTTCAGTAGTGGAGAGATTGGGGCAGGGAAAATGCTTATTTTCATTTAGAAGCCAAAGACAATGGCATGATTAATTACTTTGTTCAGTGTAACAACTATTTCTGGATTACTGGAAATAATTCTTTTCAGAGATACAGTTAACAGATAATCCACACTAGCTTTTTTTCTTGTACTTCGTATTGCCACCCTGTAGTTAAGCTGCTATCTTCTAACACATGCCCTCTGACTCAACATCTTCCCTAGAGGAGTTGATAATTTTGAAATTTGAAGAATTGCTTGGCACAATTGTGTTAAGTGTTAAAGCACGTAAACTTAGTAGAACAGTAGTGGATAGATGCAGGTTTGATTCCTGCCTGCTGTTTCCTTTGAGTGTTGTCGATAGAGACAGTCTGGTTCTCTGCAGTAGAGGAGGACTTATAAAATTAGCAGGGAGAGTGGTCCCTTGCCACCTACTAAGGGATGTTTATAAAGAATACTGCCTGCATCTTTGAGCATGTTTTGCACCTGCCCCTTATGTGCAGAGGTATTGTCAGGTGAATGCTTCTGTAGTTTAAAACAAATCATGCAAGTAGCATCAGCCCTAGGTTAGATACTGATTTAATGTTACCACCATACTGAGTGATCTTTCTGGGAATACACAATATACATGCAGATGATTGCACCATAGTTTACAGAAGCAAGCTATGCAAATTTTAAGAAGTGTATAAAAAGGTTGCACTGCACTTCTGGAAGAGTAAGGTTGAATTTCCATGGATTTTTCCTGATTGTCGAGAAGATTCATGAAAATTTCAGAGAAACCAATCACTCGTTATACAACTGTTGACACTGGAAAAAATTCCCTGTAATGTATTTCTAAATTCAATAGGGAATATGGTATATGGCCAACTGCCTTGTTATGTTTCTGCATTGAACATTGCCTTGCCATGAATGTAAACAAGAAAGTGATTAATTTGTTTACTTTTGTTTTTCAGTGCTCCTTTTTGCCTAAATTTTCCATTCATATAGAGACAAAGTATGAAGATAACAATGGATCGAATAATAATGTAAGTATCTAATGTTTTGTAGGTAATTCTAGTTTGATGTTGCTCTCAGCTCCGTGATTCAGATAATTTTCCATAAGCTTGAAGGTATTCCCTACTCCTGGAATATTGCTTGGGTCCAGTGAGGATACAGAAGTAGAGGGCAATATATTATAGCTTTAAAAGTAAAAATCCTGCAATCATTTACTTCATGCAATATAGACAAAATAGATGATTTTCTGTTTGATGTGATTCAGTAAATACTTGACGATTAAATTTGCAGGAATATTAATGTTTCTTCTAAACATGCCCTTTTTATTGATTATTTTGTGTAATTGGTCAAACCACAAGTTTAACGATTTTCAGTTTGTGATTGAAATTGAATGAAGGAAAAAATTGGCAGTAACTGTGACGTTGAAGGGTCTACAGTGCCCAAGTAGCAAAAAGGGCTGCAATGACAAGAGGTATAGAATGCTGCAATGATGATAAGTGCTGTACCATAATGCCACATAACATAGAGAGCACAAATACTGACAAAGACAAAAAAGGCACTGCAATATCTGAGATACAGGGAAATGTAACAAAGCAGGATTGTTTACTGATGGAGATGCAGAGGAGTGCAGAATGGTAAAGCTGCAAGGTAGTGTTACAGTAACTGAGATCATAGAGAGAGTTGTAGTGACTGATGCAGCCTCCAGTTAATTCACAGTGTCCCAGCCACAAAACTGTGCCTGAATTTAACATATGTGCCCCTCCAAAGCACCATAAGATTAGAGATGATAAAGAATACAACTGTGCAGGCACTCAGGCTGCAAACTGTTCAGTGAGTTGAGATACAGCTATGTTATCATGTCAGTGGGTAAGAGGATAGGTGGAACATCTGACCAGATCCTTATGTAACCCTGAAGCACAATCAGTTTCCCAACACTGTTTATCTTTCACCTTCACTTTCTTTTCTGAAAGCAGGTATTGGTATTGGTTTATTACTGTCACTTGTACTGAGGTACAGTGAAAAACTTGTCTTGCATTCCGATCATACAGGTCAATTCATTACACAGTGCAGTTACATTGAGTTAGTACAGAGTGCATTGAGGTAGTACAGGTAAAAACAATAACAGTACAGAGTAAAGTGTCACAGCTACAGAGAAAGTGCAGTGCAATAAAGTGCAAGGTCACAACAAGGTAGATCATGAGGTCAGAGGTTTCCGTGATGCGCTGGGGGGGCAAGAGGTGCTTGATAGGGTGGGTGGATAAGTAGTTTGGGAGGCTGTGGGCTCCTTCACTGCTTAAGCTGCACTTGAACCACTTTCTCTGTCTGCTTGGTATCTCTTGCTTAGAAGAGAATATCTGTTTCGTGAGTCTGGTGATGGGCATGTGAACAATGTGGCCTGCCCATCCGAGCTGACTGTATAAATAGGGCCTCAGTGCAGGGGATGTTGATCTGGCAGAGGACACTTGATGTTGGTTTGTTTATCCTGCCAGTGGATTTGGAGGACTTGTGGAGACAGCGTTGGCAACGTCACTGCAGTGCTTTATGGTGTCTGCAAAAGGTAGTCATGTCTCAGAAGATGGAGCATAAGGATCATTGTTGCCTGGTCAACCATGAGCTTTGTACCAGGTCTGAAGTGTTGACCTTTAAGCACTCTACCTTTGACAGACAAAGGCTGTATTGTCACACTGAAGGCGATGGTGAATTTCATTATCAATGTCGACCTTCATTGAAATGTGGGAAATGGTCCACGTATTCCATGATCCCACAACGGACCTCTGTTGTTTGGAGAGCTGTATTGTACAGCGAGGCAGGTTTGTAGAGGTCCTTTTGTTTTACAAATGTTAAGTGTGAGGCCCATTTTCTTGTTGCACTCATTCCAGCTATATCTTACAGAATTAAATTGGAGAACGTTTTCTCCTTCTGAGTGCAGAGACTGAAGGAGTTTTCTGAAGTGGTTCTGCCCCCACCCCTGCTTTTAGGACAGGTATTAATACAGGACCGTGTGCTGGTGCTGCAGCTGCTTTACTGTAGAGCAGTAGAATCTAGTGCTCTGTTGGAAAGGCAGGAATATAGAAGTGTAAGTCACTCTGGCCTTCTTTCAAACAGTCCTGGATATTTGGATCAAAATAGCAGTGACACACATCTGCACCAATGCATCTAACCATTTCTGCCGGAAAACTGTGAATGACGTGTAGGAAGTCCTGCCAGGGGCTCACTGTGTTACTGGCTAAAATGGACAAAAGTAAGATTAGAATACATTAATCAGATTGTGTTTCTTCTTCATGGCTCTCAGGCTCCATCTAATGGTAACTTTTATTTAATATCTTTTCCTTTTTTAATTTTTTTAAAAAATTATATGTTGTAGAAATCTTGTCACAACTTGTGGTTAGCTTGCTGCATAAGAAACAGGAAGTTTCAGAACTGTAATAATGAGACCAATACAATATTCTGAGGAACTTATGGTCCCAGAAACTCTGTTCACAAGTGTCTATATAAATAAATGGATTGATGTTCACCCCTGTCTATCCATGTCCAGATATCTCACTGTTCAACGGTAACCATGTCAACATCACATCTTGTAAACGATTGGTCTGATTGATCACCAATAACCATGTCACTGCTATTGAACTGCATAATTTAGTAGCATTCATAAGCTGTTATAGAATTCAGAAGCTATATTAGTAACTCACCACAAGACATTATCATGCTAAAAAAAACTTTTGAGGTTTAAGGGGAAGTTAAACAACAAGACAGTTCATTTTAACATTTAAATTAATTTATTGTTGGTTTTTCAGTTCAGAACAGCCAAAGTTTCAATCTTTAATGATGACATGGATGTACTTGTGCTTCCTGGTTACTTTCACTTTTATATATTTGTTTCAAGATTATTTTCAGCTCTGTACTTAGGTCCTGTTTTATTTACAAGGCTATGGTGTTGTTACTGGAAAGTGCTAACTGTATTTAATTAAAACTTTAACTTCCCTATCCTTGCATTTCATCCACTGTGTCTGAACTCTGCTGCCTTCTCATCTCATATCTGTTCCTCTCCATCCTTACTTCCGTTCTTCCCAGTGCTTTCAGTCATATCTTGGAGTCTACTCTCACATCCCGCTTTTGTTCCTAATGATGTTGGCACCACAGGTCATCTGTCTTTGCCTTTGATCTCTCAAAATGATTCCCATTTAGTGCTTCCATCCTCATAACCTCTTCTCCATCCTGCGGCCTCCAACATGAAAACTTTCCCTACCTCTTTATAATGGGTTTTGTCAGAGTTTCTACTGACTAATTGAAGTACAGTATATTGCCTAAAAATTCAACCATAGTTGAGAGTCTATGAATTTCAGAGCAGGGTACAACATTCTGACACTACTCTATACCAAGTGAAATGCTGCTGCCGAGCCATTTATTGCCAACCCTGCAAAGGTATTACAGCAGCCCGGAGTCCTAAAAAGTGCTGTCTGGTACAGAGTTCTTTCTACACAAAGATGCACATGAATCACTTCCTCTGTGAATTACTTTAATGAGTTTGTAAGTATGTTTACAAATGTTTAAAGATGAGAGACAGGATCCCAAACAAGATTACACTTCAAAATGTTCCAAGATCTGAATCATTTTTGGGCCCAGTCTGACACCTCCAAATGGTTTCTCACCCTGCAGATTCAAATATTGACCCTCACCCTTAAAATGTTGCAATTGAGTTAATATTGTGTGCACGGGAGATATTCATTCCACAATATGACAATCCTATCAAGTATAAAGTTATTCCTTTAAATTTAACTTGCCCTCATGACTTCTGGTTTTCCTAGCCTGGTCTTGAACAAAGTAACTCATGTAGTTTATCATTTTTCATTTCCTAACTGTTTTTCTTTTGGCAACTCTGAGCAATGCTCCAAATGATAATCTGAAAAGCACTTTATATTTATCTGTTAACTGTTCTGTAAGATAAAATACAATCTGGCTACCATTTATTAGAAATTAAACATATGAATTAGAAAAAAACAACTCACAAATACAATTTTATAATCCATGCAACCAGGGGTACTTGTCTGATTACTAAATGCTTCAGTTTCAGTCACATTTTAGTGATGCATCTTCAGCCCTGCTTCATAATATCTGTAACCTTTTATGCAATATTAAGGTAATATCTGTAACCCATCATTTAGTATTATTTTGATTTTCAAACGTAATCGGAAACCCTACCATTGAGCAAATTAATTGCCAAGCACCTTCCAATTCTTCTTCATCAGCAGTCCTTCAGGATCAAGGATGCCTTGCTTCCACTTTCATTTTCTTGATTCTGAGGTGCCAAATGAGGCCAATGTGGGAACTGCAGACTCTTTCTCAGATGGGGCAGAAGGTGTCTGATGGAGCGGGTGGGTGGGTAGTTTATGAAGTAGTCTGCTCTTTTCACCATTTACACTGGGCTCCTGCGTGCTCCTGATAAATGGACGTAAGGTTTTCAATCCCATCCTGAATGCTTCTTGTGGATAGCACGGTGCTGCAGCTTGTGGAGCTGCTGCCTCAGAGTTCCAGCATTCTGAGTTCAATCTTGACCACTAGTGCTCTCTATTAGAGTTAGCACATTCTCCCTGTGGCCACATTGGTTTACTCTGGGTCCTCTGGTTTCCTCTCACATCTCAAAAATGAGCAGTTTGGTACATTAACTGGCCACTGTAGATTGCCCCTCGTGTACGTAGATGAGTGGTAGGATCTGGTGGTGGGGGGGGCAGGGGTGGGTGGGAGTTGATGGGAACTCCCATCAAAGCAAAACAAAATGGGTTAGGGTAGGATTAGTGTAAAATTGGGTGTGTGATGGTAGTCACAGACTCAATGGCCAAAGGGCTAGTTTCCATACTGTGTCTCTCTATGACTCTTTGAGTTGTCATGGGCTAGGAATTCCCAAGTGTCAGTCAGAATACTGGACATTTTCAGGGAGGCCTTGAGCGTATACTTGAATCTTTTCCGATCTCCACTTGGTAATCTTAGGATAGAGTTTCTGGCTCAGGAGTTTGTTGTTAGGTATGTGAGTGACCTGGTCCACCCAAACGATCTGACTGAGGTACCTAGAGCCTCAGTGTTGGGGGTGTTGACCTGAGAAAAGACACTGTCAATGGTTCAATGCCCTTCAAGTGAACTTGGTTTTGCTACCCACCAGAGAAGGGTGTGGTCTGAGGGATCTACAAACGTCAGGTTTTCAGCACCAGCCTGAAACTTTTTCAGACAGGTCTTCTTTATTGGCAAAACAAGCATCACATATGCACTGAAAGTCATGAGTGGTCTATAGACCTTGCATTTACCTGTGAAAAGTCTATAAGTGACATCCAAACATGTGTGGCTTGTGTCACAGCACATGCCCAAGGCACTGTATGAATTGACACATGGAGGAACTGAAACAGAAAAAGCATTCTTTGTGATCCATGCAATAAATCTCTAATATCCAATTGTTTAATTTTTCAAAGGAATTGGATTCTGTGGCACCACATTAAACCACAACTGGTTACACCACAACTGGAATATTACATCTAATTCTGGTCTCTACATTGTGTGTAAAGGTTTTAGAGCTGGTATGAAAGATTTGTTGGATTGACTCCAGGGATGAGGAATTTTAACTGCAAGATTAGACTGGAGAAGATGTGATTGTTCTCCTTGGAGCAAAGAAAATTGAGAATAAATTTGCTAGAGATTTTCAGGATCATAAAGGCTTTAGATAGGATTGAAAGAAACAGTTTCCATTAGCAGATGGTTTGAGGAACAGAGAAAACAGATTCAAAGTAATGGGCTAAAGATACAGGAAGACGTGAGTGAGCGGTTATGATGTGGAATTCTGCCTATGGGGTGGTAGGAACAGGACAGAAGTCTGAAAAGGAAATTGAATAGGCACTTGATGGTTAACAGTTTGCAGAGCTGGGGGAAGAGCAGGAGACTGGGACTGACTGAATTGCTGCACAGAAAACAAGCATGGATTTGATAAGCCAAATGACCGTCTGTGCCATTAAGATTTTATGATACCTTCTACCAGTTCTGCTGCCCTGTAATTCCATGATTCAGTCCCTCCTTTTTGACTGACATAGAGGTGTCTATTACTCTCTGCACATTGGGTGACTGTCTATCTTCTGTTATGTTACTTTTCATAACTATAAAAATTGTTCACACATGTGTTGCAGATCTTTGATTCAGAGGCAAAAGATGTTGAAAGAGATGTGTGTTTCATCGATATCGCTTACGATGAAATTCCTGAACGATACTACAAAGATTCTGAGGTAAGTGAACAAATATATCAGAACATTTGGATAGAACTGAGCAGTGGTGCAAACTGACAGAAGGAGATGCCTAAATCTGCGTCTTTGCTCAGGAAAGATGTAAATATTGTTCCCTCTCCTTTAACAAGTAATGATTTTTTTTGCCTTATTCTGACTCAAAATTGCATTAAATTGGAAAATTTCAATGGTTGTGTGAAACTGGATAGGTTTTTAATTTCTTGGGAAATAGAATAAAAGTGCAGCAGCCTGGAGGTAAACTAAAAATATGTGATTGTGTTGGTGAAACTGGTTAAATTTGATTTGATTAAAGTAGATTCTTTAAAATCATGAAGCTCAGTTTGAGGCAGCTGGTAATCAATTCTTTTCCCTTGCAAGAAATACTTCACACAATGGGAATGAAATAAAAAGCTGCCATAAGTCTAGTCAGATTTCAATCAACTGTGGAACATACTGAAGTTTTTTATGTTCTATATCTCTTGCTCGGTCTGTCCTTTGTACTTCCCCAGTTTCTCAAACTTCAGAGCACCTAAACAGATTTCTCTCACACATGAGTGAGTTGGATTGGATTTTGGTTATGTGGGTGAGGGCAGACTTCTATTGCAGTGGCCTTGCACTACAGCCTTGATGGTGACATACTATGTCATAACAACACAGCAAGTAGAAGCACATTCAGCTCCTCATGCCATTCAGTAACAACATGACTAATCTTTTACTTTAGTGCTACGTTCCTGCATTTTCCCCATTTCCCTTGATTCCTTTAACAGCTAGAAATTTATTGGTCTCTGTTTCAAATATACTCAGCAACTGAGCCTCCACAGCCCTCTTGGCTGGATAATTTCAATGATTCACTCCCCCACGGTGAATAATTTCTTCTCTCTGTTCTTCTCTCCCTTGTTTTGAGATTATAACCCCTGGTTCTAGACACCCCACCCTGGGGAAACATCTCCACATCTACCATCAAACCTTGTAAGAATTTTGCACATTTCAATAAATTGCCTCATCCTTCTAATCTCAAGAGTGTATTAAACCAGTCTGTTTAATCTCTCTGCATATGACATATTTGTTTAATTTCTCTGCCATTTCCTTCATGCCCAATGTAACTTCTCCAGTTTCAGTCTGTAGGGGATCCATAACAACCTTAGCTAATCTTTTCCTTTTTATATATCAGTAGAAGCTTTTAGTTTGTTTCTGTTTCTCAATAGACAACTCTTGTATTGTATTTTCCCTTTCTTTATCAATTGTTTGGTCCCTTTCACTGAATTCTGAAAATATTCCTGTTCCTTCTTTTTCTCTCACCATTATACACCTTTTCTTTTGATCATATTCTATATTTAACTTCCTTAATAGGCACAACTAGGCCACTTTTCATTTATTTGCTTTGTAGGAATGTATGCTTATCGTAAGCTTTGTATTAATCCTTCAAACGTTATCCATTGCATATTTACAACCATTCTTTTTAATGTAGCTTCCCAATCTACCAGAGCCAGTTCATGCAGTATTTATTCAGACTTAAGACATGACTTCAAATTGAACCGTATCTATTTCTAATTTTTATATGAAATTCTAACTGATTATGATCACTTTTTTCCCAAAAGCCCCTTAACTACCACATTATCAAGTCTTTCTTATTGCACAATATTATATCTAAAATAGCCTTGATTCCTCAACACACAGATCAAGAAAAATATCTCTTATATGTTCCATGAACATATCCACTACACTATTAGTGTTAATTGGCCTTGCCTAGTCTATAACTAAATTAAAACCTCTCCCCTCCCATGATTATTGTTTAACCTATATCACATGCACCTCAAATTTCCTGATTGATAACATGACCTGGGTTACCACTACTGTTTGGCAACCTATATACAATTTCCACCAATGGTTTCCGCCACTTGCTTCTTCTTAGCTCCACTCAAACAGATTCTACTTCTTGATTTTCTGAGCTAAAATCCTTTTTCTCTACTGTTTTAATCCAAACCTTTACTATCAGGCCATTTTGCCTATCAGTTCTAAAGATTAAGTATCCTGCAATATTTAATTACCAAGCCAGTCACTTTATAACCAGATCTCTGTCATATTAGACTTGTTTATTTCTCTTTGTGCTTACATCTGTGTGGTGTGTGGTATAACAACTCAACACTACCTTGTCGTCTTTCTTTCATGAAGAAGCCATGAGATAACAGTCTTATATAATGGCTGACTTCTTTTTTGCTAGAAGGTAGCTTCAGAACCAGACTGAACACAAACTGAAAATGGAAGCTGGCATCTTCTGGGTCTATTCAGCCTTGGCCACATCACATGATGCATTAAATAAATAAACCTTTGAGCCTTTTTGACTGCAAATATAATTAATTGAATTTGCTGACCCCGCATTAATGAACTTGTGTGTATGGATTATGTATTACATCTCACCTATGTCTAAAATGCAAAATACTATGAATGCTGGGGATCTGAAATATAAACCAAAAGTACTCAGAATCCCGAGCAGATCAGGCAACACCTGAGTATTTCTGGCATTTTCTCTTCATACACCTGCTAATTCTGCTGGTTTCAATATAATTGTTTTGTATGCAATGTAAGTGTCCATTATATTCTAACTCTAAAGTAAATATAATGTTCTGCGACCTAGATGTATCAAACATTAAGACCATCACTGACACTATCTTTTTTTATGTACACCATCCCAAGGCAACATGCAGCACTCTGTATTCACCCTCTAGGGAGATCAGAGAAATCCTTCCTCAGATATATGGTTCTCTTCTGTGAGGATGTAGCTCCAGCCAGTATCCTCTTGTATCAATTCAAAATTCCACTGCCCTCCCATCAAATGTTTGTGAGAAAATGTGTATCTATTACATGAGTTGCTTTGGAAACAACACAAGAATGCATCTATTAACCTTTGCAATTAGAGTCCTCCACTAACCTAAATGAACTATTAATAGCAGCACTTCAGACTCTGAGCAAAAATCTCTTATGTATAATAGTAGTGAACATGAAACTTAAGTCTTGTAAATCTGGAGCATTTAAAACATCAGTATATCAGCTGATGTTAGTAACAGATTAAGTACTGCACCAACTACTATGCTGCATCCCCTGCATTATTTCACTGGGAGCCATGGATGCAAGTGATAACTTGTCGAGCTTAATAAAAGGAAGACATCCCTTTGGTTTTGTAGACTCTTTCATTTTCGCTGGAACATAGAGTCAGTGATTCTGGATCAGAATAATATTTCTCCAAATTCCAATTAACTTTTGCTGCATTTTGATATAAAATTGATATAAAATTGAATTGTTTTCATATGTAATTTGAATTTAGAATCATAAAATCATTGTAGCACGTGTAGGCCATTCAGTCCATCAAGTCTTTGTTAACTCTTTGTCTAGCAATCTAATCAGTCCTATTTCCTAACTCTCTCTCCATAGCCCTCTATTTTTTTTTACCTTCAAATGTTTATGCAATTCCTTTCTCAAAGCCATAATCGAATTGCATCTACTGCATTTCTGGGCATAGGTCATAACCATTTACTGTGTAAATTAAGAGTTTTGTCTTCCCTCACCCCTGGATCTTTTGCCAGTCACTTTAAATCTGTGTCCTCTGTTCCTTTACCTCCACAAATGCTTCCTGACCCTGAGTTCCTTCAGCAGTATGTTTTTTTGCTCCAGATTACAGCATCTGCAGTCTCTTGTGCCTCTGTCTTCAGTTCCACTTAGCCTCCCTGAACCATCAAGAATTTATATACCTCTATCAATCTCCTTTGAACCTCTGAGGAGAATTGAAATTCTTTAACTCTAGAACCATCCCAGTAAATATTTTCACATTAGTAACTCTCTTGCCTAAAGCATGTTGACCAAAACAGAATGCAGTTGTGGGCTAACCAGAGTTTTATAAATGTTCAAAAGAACCAGCTTGCTTTTGTGTTTTATGTCTATTTATGAAGTCCAGGATCCCATATGCTCTCTTTAACTACACTCTTAACATGTCCTACCACCTTCAAAAATTAATGCACATATTCATTCTGTTCCTGCACACCCTTTCAAATTGTACCCATTGGGCTATATTGCATCTCCTCATTCTTCCTGTCAGTTTGAACTTCTCAGTGTTAAATTTCATCTGCCATTTGTCTGCTCATTCCACCTGCCTATCTGTGTCCCCTTGCAGTCTATAACTATCCTCCTCACTCATTGCAAACACACTCACAAGCTTTGGATAATCCACATTTCAGTTTTAACCATGTCTTTGTTATATATTTAAAAAATAACTCTAGTCCAACCACTGTCCCCTGAAGAACACCACCCTCAAGCCTGAAGCCATTTTCCATGACTATCTGCTTTCTGCTGAAGCCAGTTTCTTATCGGTGCTGCCAAGGGCTTCAGTTTTGCCAATCAGATCTTTATGAAATTTATGAGGGGTTCTGAAACACTGTACATGCATCTACCACAATACCTGCATCAGTCCTTTCTGCTACCTTTTCAAAAACTCATTCAGGTTAGTCAAATGTGACTGACTTTTCACAAATCCATGTTCACGTTCCTTTAGTAATTCAAACTTCTCCAATTCCAATGACTGTGCTTCCCGATTATTGTTTCTGAAAGCTTTCCCTCCACCAAAGCTAAACTGACCAGGTTGCAGCTGATGGTTTGTCCTTGCAACATTTTCCATTGTCCATCCACTGGCATGTCACAGCCCTCCACTCCCCCCTCGTAGCTGGGGAGGATTGGAAGAATATGGCTGGTCATTCTGCAATTTTTATCCAGCTTAAGATGTATCCCATCCATTTAAAACATAGCCAGATTGTTAGTGCCTCTATATTGTACCTGATCTGCAGAGACATTATAATTCCCTGCATGGGAATAAATAATTTACATTTCCTTTATATTCTTCATCCCTTGCATCATATCATGTTCTTGTGCTTGTGCTGTCCTGTACTGCTCATGCTGTGAACTGGATTACTGGTGGATACAGGAAAGCAGTGAGGGCTAATTTCACCCAATCCATTATCTCTACTGCTTTCCCTTTTTATAGGGCAGCACAGTAGTGTAGCGGTTAGCGTAACGCTATTACAGCACCAGCGACCTGGGTTCAATTCCGCTACTGTCTGTCTGTACATTGTCCCCGTGCCTGCGTGGGTTTCCTTCGGGTGCTCTGGTTTCCTCTCGCATTCCAAAGATGTATGGGTTAGCAGCTGTGGGCATGCTATATTGGTGCCGGAAGAGCAGCAACACTTGCGGGCTGCCCCCAGCACATTCCCAGTAACACAAAAAGATGCATTTCACTGTGTGTTTCAATGTACATGTGACTAATAAATAAATATCTTATATCTTATTCTCTAATCTGTTTCTGCCCCTGTGCTACAACAAGATGTGACAAATGATCAACATTAACATATAGTTCACTTCCCTTCATAACTTTTTAAAATTGTATTTAGGTCTATATTTGATTTGTGTTTTTAAAATTATTTTCGGAAGTATCTTTTTCTACATTAGTTTATTTTCTGGCTCAGTGGGAAACCTAACTCAAATTACTTTGCTTTAATCATTTATCAGTTTAAATACTTGTTGATTTAAATTCATTTTATGAAAGTTTATTGAGTTTATTAATCCTTTATTTTTAATCAATGTGAATGGAATCCTCCATTAGGAAGAGAACTAATATAAATCAGTTTTCAGAAATTCAGAACAATCCACACAAACAAGTTCTAAGAATTTTAAAATGTAGCCAATTTGATGCTTTTTTAAGTTCAGACTCACTCCAATCAGTCGCAGTTAATATTAACCATAATTATATTGCTGAACTTAAGTAGTTTAGATGTTGATTAGGCTTGACCCACATAAAATCCACTCAAAAAGTGCTCAGGATTTATCATGCAGCAGATGAGCAGATTCAATTAAACTGCACATTGACCTCTTGTCTTAATTAACCCAATAAATGAGAATTTGCCAAAGCAAGACAAATTGATATTTATTCATGAAAATTCATCAGTGTGTTACCGGATGGCACAGTGGCACAACAGTTAGACTTCCTCCTCACAGCTTCAGGGACCTGGGTTCGATCCTGGCCTCGGGTGCTGAGTGTGTTTGCATGTTCTCCCCATGACTGTGTGGGTTTTCATGGGGTCCATCCCACATCCAGACATATGTTGGGAATAGGCTGCTGTAAGCTTTCACTTTGTGCAGATAAGTGGTAAAAGAACCAGAGAGGAGTGGATGCACATTGAGAATAAGTTGCAGGGTTATAGGGAAAGAAGAAAGGGAGAAAGGGACTGATGAGATTGATCTACTGAGAGTTGGTTCTATGTTGTAATAAGTAAATGCTTTCATCTAAATGCACAGAATTGTTGGCTTGTATCTGATCTGCAGAGTTATAACTCCCTGGAAGTGGGTATATCAGTTACTTTGTAAATAACTTCCTTTCTGTCCCTTGTCCCTTGTCCCTTACACCATGCAATGTTCTCATGCTTGTGCTGTCCTGTACTACTCATGCTGTGTGACTGACTGCTGGCAGATATAGGGAAGCAGAGGATTAATTTCACACCAGTCTTCCCACTCATCCTAAAAGGAAGCACCTGGCTTGGAAGTGTCACAAATCCTAATGATATGTGAATTAAATTAACATCAGTGTAGAAGTGTTCATCTAAACACAGTACTTCAGAAATTTTGTGGAGTAGAAGTCATCCAGAGAAGCATGGATCATCAGCAGTGGCTGTGACCCTGATGTTGCTGGAGCTCTCCCTGTAATAGGAAATTTCACAGCAGCTGATCCATGCAGATATACCAGTACAACATTTTATCATTTTGCTTGTACACTTCATCTTCCTCACACTATTGGGACCACGGAGGAGGATTCCTCTTAGTGCTTCCTCAGCCAGCCCACACTGCTTTTAACACTCACTGTATAATATAACATAAGTTAGTCAACAGAAATAGACTGTAAGATCTCTAAAACTCATGATAATTATTTTTATAATTAATCATGCTATCAAGAGATGATTTTATATTTACAGCCTTTCTAGCAAATAGACTGACACCTAAGAGGTACACAAATATGGAAACATGATCTAAAATCAAATAAAATTGTGTGTCACGGTGGTGCAGCAGTTAGCAGTGCTGCTTCACAGCTCCAGGGACCTGAGTTTGATCCCGGCCTATATGTGTGAAGTTTGCACAATGACCTTGTGGGTTTATCCCAAGTGCATCAGTTTCTCTCACATTCCAAAGGCATACTGGTGGGTTAATTGTCCAATGTACATCTACCCCATAGTATAGGTTAATGGCGAAAGGAATGAAAGTTGATGGGCATATATGTGGGAAAGGATAAGTTGCAGGGGCAAAAGGGAATAAGGAAGGGAAATGGGATGAATGGGACTGCTCCACTGGGTGGCTTCATGGACACGATGGGCTGAATGACCTCCTTCTGTACCATTGTCAGAGAAGGTAACATTAGTACAACTCCACCTGGATACTTCTAGATCCACTTCAATCTAGTTGGAATTTTTTTTAGGAATATTCTTATTTGCCTTGAAATTCATCCCTTGCCTATAGCACTAAACATGCACTAAACACATTGTCTGGTACTTCAATGGAATATAATTTGGAAAAGCAATGCAGTACAGCTACTATATAGTGTGTTTAGCAATACCAACTGGGGATGAACTTATGGGCAATTTTGCCTCCTTCCTCAATTTGATTTTTCAAATTACTGCCATTTGTTAAAACAGATAAAACAAGGAGCTATCAAAGCTCCCTGCACTGAGCAAATATTTGAATGGCTCGTTTGTCCTCCCGGTGTCAGTTTATAGAATGTGTTGTAGTTTAGTTACTTCCTCCTCCACAACACACTATTACTTGTAATTTATATTTGTGCCCAAGTGTCCAATTTCTCCTCATACTGTTCAACATTGCTTACTTATCCTTTCAGTGTTATAAATCATATTGTAGCTTCACTAATTCTTGCCAATTCTGTACAGTATCAAAACAAATTGAGGTAATATTCAAAATATTTACTGCACTGAGTTGACTAATTTGCACCTCAGTCTACCGTCGTTCATCGTGTGAGGATTTTCATGTTTTCTGTTTTTCAACTTATGTCACAAAGATCAACTGCATTCTGGTGAACAAGCTACAAAGGAAAGATTTAAACCCACAAAGCATTTCTATACATACTGTGCTCTGAAACCTTATTCTTGCCACTCATGTCTTTGCCGATCTTTACTGCTCCCACGTCCCTGCCAAATGAACTCAATATCCTGTCCATGTACACAGATCCTTTAATGGTTCCCCCATTCTGACATGTATAGCCCTAGATATCATTAATGAGTGCCTCCACTCAGTAAACTCCAACCTCTCTTCCAGTTGTAGGTGCAGAGCCCCTATCTGTTTCACACCCACACTCTCAGCTGTAGCCTCTCCTACTTGCTACGTCTTACTCTTTCTTCAAAACCCTTACCAGAACCTATTATTTGACCTTTGTGAGCTCTGTTCTCATGGAACGGTACCTGCTTGTAAAGTATATTGGGATATTTTATTACATTATGAATGATATGTAAATTCAGATTGTTTTTGTTATCATTTCTATACAAATATTGAATATTGTGCTCTTTTTTGTGTGAGTCAATTTGGTCCAATGAATCTGTTGATCTGAAACTTCAACAGATGTCCTTCTGTCTGAGAAATCTTTTCCTTCAGTATTAAATTCGACAAATATTCAGCATTCTCAGATAAATGGTGCCATTTCCTTTTCCTCTACTTTTCATTAAAATGCTCTACATTTAGCTGGCAACTTACAGTTTTAATAAATTAGTACCAGATTTGTTCAATAAATATTTGGCTGAAGGCATGTTTGATTAATTCAAAGTATATGATTTTGTTGTTGTAATTCTCCCCTGGTTTCAATCATTGGAGTCTTTTGACAATGATTCTTTAAAGTGATTAATAGTCTCACTGATCCAAGGCCTAAGTTCCAATAAAGTCTATCACTCAGTAGACTGTTTGTTTACATGAAGCTTTTATAGGCAGCAACAAATTTCTGGTGACTGGTTAATTGACCAGTTCACTGAATTAGCATTGCATTGGCAGAAGGTATTTTATATCCGATTTAATTGTTGTGTTCAGGGAAATTTATTTGATGAATTTTGCAAATCAGTTGATGAACTAATCAACAGATTTTGTTAGCAACAAATGTAACTTCTAAGCGTTAAGTTTTCTGATTTAATCTGTAAAGATCCCGAGTGATGTGATGTTCATCTGCACTTCCATTTGGGAACTTTGGACTCTGTTTGCCATTTTAAGTCAATGTGCTATTTTAAGTCAGTATGCTCAGTGTAGGCTCAATATCATACACATATATGAACAGACAAATTATTTGTAGTAGATCATACAGCTCCTGGAGCCTGCTATGCCATTAGTGGCTGAGCAGATTATAACCTCAAAATTGCTTTCTTACTTATCCCTGGAAACTTTTCCCCCTCTTGCTTAACAAGAATCTATCTACCTCTCACTTAAAAATATTCTGATTCCACTCTCCTTCAAGGAAGAGAGTTCCAGAAACTCAAGGTCCTCTGAAAAAAAAATCACCTCATCTGTGTCTTAAATGGACTATCCCTTAATTGTAAACAATGACCTCTGGTTGTAGATCCTCCCACAAGAGAAAACATCCTCTACACAAGCACCTTGCGAAGACCCCTCAAGATCTTGTGTGTTTCATAAGCTGGCAGATCAGCTAAAGACTTTGTGTGGTCATGAGAGGAACTGGAATGTTCTTCCAGGTCTACAAAACCAGCCTGGGCTACTGAGACACTGGTTGTGTTTCAATCCCACCCATCCCCCATCTCCAACTCCTCACTTCCCACTTTGGCGTACCTACTGACTGGAGTAGAGTCATAGAGTCAGGCCCTTTGACCCACCACATTCATGCTGACCATCAAGAACCTACCTGTACCCAAAGTAAATTGCAAGATGAGAAATCTACTCTGCATTTGTAAGTACTCGAGACTTTTGTAGTTTTGAATTTCTTTGTGTCTTCTGTTGTGCACAATACTGAAAGAGCTTATCAATAAAATATCTTGATCTTGAGCAGCACTGACAAAGGTTCACTTGGGTCTCTAAAGTGTATTTAAATAATTTATAGAATTTATCTTATGATTCTGCAAAGTACTGTTCAACCAGAAAATGAGACTATGAGATGGGATCAGAAAATGAGAAGATACCAGCCTTGGATAAAGCTTACTTAAATATGATTCTTAGCAACTTTTTTATGAGGAGGCAACTTTGAGACAGTTTTTCTTCCTCCTTTCATGGTCTCCCTACATGAAACAACACATATCATTTTGAAAACAGTTCATATAACCTGTCTCCATTCAGTGCCTATATGGCAGCCCTTGCAGAGGGTAACTAGGGATTAGTAATTGGTTTATTATTGTCACATGTACTGAGAGACAGTGAAAAACTTTATTTTGCATGCCGTCCAGACAAATCATTTCAGACGTAAGTACGTTGAGGTAGTACAAAAGGAAAAGCAATAACAGAATGCAGAATATAGTGTTACAGTTACAGAGAAAGACCAGAGCAGGTAGACAAATAAAGTGTAACGGCCGTGACGAGGTAGATTGGGAGTTCATTTTTATTGTACAAGAGATCCGTTCAAGAGTCTTATAACAGCGGGATAGAAGCTGTCCTTCTCAAGCCATGGTCTTGAGAATAGTATCTGTATTTCATAGAATCATAGAATACTACAGCACAGAAGCAGGCCCTTCAGCCCATCCAGTCCTGCCTAATCCCATCTACCTGCACCCAGACCATATCCCTCCACACCCCTCCCATCCATGTACCTATCCAAAATTCTCCTAAATGTTACAATTGAACCCGCATCTACCACTTCCACTGGCAGCTCGCACCACCCTCTGTGAAGAAGTTTCCCCTTAGATTCCCCTTAAATATTTCACCTTTCACCCCAAACCTATGACCTCCAGTTCTAGTCTTACCCATCCTGAGGGAAAAAGCCTGCATGCTTTCACCCTATCTATACCCATCATAATTTTGTACACCTCTATCAGATCTCCCCTCATTCTCCTGCGCTCCAGGGAATAAAATCCTAACCTACTCAACCTTTCCCTATAACTCAGGTCCTCAAGTCCTGGCAACATCCTTGTAAATTTTCTCTGCACTCTTTCAAGTTTACTGATATGTTTCCTGTAGGTAGGTGACCAGAACTGCACACAATACTCTAAATTCAACCTCACCAATGTCTTGTACAGCTCCAACATAACATCCCAACTCCTGCACTCAATGTCCTGATTTATAAAGGCTCTCTTTATGACCTTATCTACCTGTGATGCTACTTTCAAGGAATTATGGATCTATATTCCCACGTTCCTTTGTACTACCCCACATCTCGGAGCCCTACCATTCACTGTGTAAGTCTTACCCTAGTTTGTCCTTCCAAAGTGAAACACTTCACACTTGTCTGCATTAAATTTCACCTGCCATTTTTCAGCCCATTTTCCCAGCTGGTCCAGATCGCACTGCAAGCTTTGATGGCCTTCCTCGCTGTTCACTATGTCTCCAGTCTTGGTATCATCCTCAAAGTTGCTAATCCAGTTTACCACATTATCATCTAAATCATTTTGTTACAGTTCTGACTAGCACTTTCTTTGTGCTGTAACATTATTTGCTGCATTGATACTATTCTTCCTTTGGGTGGCTAACATGTTACAAGAGCTCTCCAGCATTAAGTAGATCAGTATTTGCATGGGCAATGCCGATATGAAAGGGCACCAAGAGGAAATGAAATACACACGCAGAATCAGAGGGAGTACCATTTCATTTTAGTGATACAGATACCCTTGTATTTATCTTAACCTGGAACTTCATGTAAAAGATGGAGGATTAAGATACACTGTATATCCCTTTAAACCTTCTTGGCACCATGTGTGAGAGCCACATGCTGGCTGATCCAGGGAGCTGGATGCATTTTCAGTTGTTGCAGTTATTAAATTGTAAATAGTTTATAATTGCATGCCGGGCTGCAGTAAGGTGCAGTTTGCTGGAGTTCCCAAACTCAACAGATAACCAGGCAGGGGGATATTTATCCTCAGGCTCTGATGAATATTTTGCAGTAAACAGAATTTATCTTAAGCATATCCAGAACCCTGGGACCAAATCACTCACCTATGCTGTTGGCTGGAACTTCAAAGATCAAGAGTGAGGAAAAGAATTAATGTTTAATCAGTTGGTCAATAAAACCTGGTAACTCCAGCATGGTGAGCTTGCTGTCAGTGGTTGGGAAATTATTGGAGAAAATCCTAAGGGATAGGATTTAGTACATTTGGAAAGGCGGGGGCTAATCGGGAATAGTCAACATGGCTTTGTGCAAGGAAATCCTGTCTCACTAACTTTATTAAGTTTTTAAAGGAGATAACTAAGAAGATTGATGAAAGCAGGGTGGTAGGCGTTGCCTTTATGGACTTTAGTAAGGCATTTGACAAGGTCCCACATGGTAGGCTGATCCAGAAGGTTAAGGCACATGGGATCCAAGGTGAGCTGGTTAATTGGATCCAAAACTGGCTTGGTGACAGGAGGCAGATGGTAGTGATGAAAGGATGCTTTCCTGATTGGATGTCTGACACCAATGGTGTACCCCAGGGATTGGTATTGGGACACTTGTATATTAATGACTTGGATGTGAATGTAGGAGGTATGATTCATAGGTTTGCGGATGACGCAAAAGTTGGTGGTGTTGTGGATAGCAAAGAAGGTTGCCACAGGATATAGATCGGATGAAAAGTTGAGCAGAGCTTTGGCAGATGGAATTTCATCCAGACAAGTGTGAGGTGTTGCACTTTGGAAGTCAAGTAGGAGTAGGGTGCTAAGGAATGTTGATGACCAGAGGGACCTTGGGATTCAAGTCCATAGTTCTCTGAGAGTGGCAACACAAGTAGATAGGGTGGTGAAGAAGACATTAGGCATGCTTGCCTTTTTAGATTTTAATTTAGAATTTACATTCTAATTTTAAATTTTTAGAATATAAAAGTTGGGACGTTATGTTGCAACTTTACAAAACACTGGTTAGATTGCACATGGAGTATTGTGTACGGTTCCACAAGGATACAGTTATACTGGAGGGAGTGCAGAGGATATTCACGAGGATGTTGCCTGGATTGGAGGACTTTAGTTATGAGGAGAAATAGGAGGGAAGAGGCTGAGGTGGGTAGATAGAGTTTATAATCAGAATCTTTTTCCCATAGTAGCGGTATCAAAACAAAAGAGCGTAGGTTTCAAGGTGAGAGGAAGGAGTTTTAAAGGGGATTTGAGGGGAAAGTTTTTTTACACTTAAATAGGCAAGGCATAGAAGAATACAGCTCTGATGAGGGCAAATAGGGTTAGTGTTGATGGGCAAAAATGTTGGCAAGGATATGGTGGGCCGAAGGGCCCATTTCTGTGCTGTACAACTCTATAACTGTACAACTTAATGTTCAGATATGCAAAATGTTCAGAAATGATTCTGAAGGGAAAAAATGTTGTGCTGAGACAGCATGGATTAGGGAAGACAATGCAACATTGAAACAAGAGGATGCTTTCAAAAGGGCCATTGTCAGAATCCATTTAGTAAAAGTTGAGACGTAAAAAAGGGTATGATCATATACTGGTGGTATTCATTAGGCCTCCAAATAGTGAGAGGGAGTATACAGTGGGAATAATGGGGTCTTTAATTACCCAAATATTGATTGGCATAATGTTAGGGTACAGGAAAGTAGAGAGAGAAATTTCTGAACTGCATCCAAGAGAACTTCCTTGACTGGTATGATCATGACCCAACGAGGAATGAGGCATTTCTGGATCTAGTGCTGGGGACTAAGTGTCAGTGGGAGAACACTTGAGTAGGAGGGATCATTGTAACATAAAGTTTAAATTAGTCATGGCAAAGAACAAATAAGTTGAAAGAGGAAGCAAAAAAAAAGGCTGATAAAGAGAGAATATGAGAAGAGAATGGCAGTTATAAAAGGGAGCCTGAACATCAATTACTGGTTTTTAAATAATCAGCAGGGGTAAAGAGATAGAGTGAGACTTTTGAGAGACAAGAGGAGGTACAAGTCTAGAGGCGCAGAGCGAGGCTAGAATACTTAATAAGCACCTTGTTTCAGTGTATACACAAGAAGAGGATGCTGCCAAAATATTGGTAAGTGTGGAAATTGTGGAGGTAAATAAATGAGGTGAAAATTGGTAGGCAGAATGTGCTGTAAAGGCTGACTTTGTGTGGAGATATGTAAAATGAAGATTGCGTTTGATAAACCAAGTTGATTAAGTAACAGAGAAGGTTCATGAAGGAAATACAGTGGACTCAAAGAGAATATTTGATAAAGTACCTCATAAAAGAGCAGTTAGCAAAACTATCTATCAAATAGAAGGGTCAGCTTGAATAAAAATAGATTGACTTAATGTTACGCACCAGCAACAACAGAAACACAACGAGCCATGTATAAATGTTAGAATCTATTTAGTAATAGCTACTTGTAATAATAAGAGAAATAAAAACGTTAGATATTAAACACTGACCCCAAAAATAAACTCGAAGTGTGTGTGTGGCAAATTCCGAAACCCCAAGTCTAGGAATAGTTCTCAAAGTTCAGTTCAGCAAGTCATAAGGTAGAACAGTGAGCAAAAGCTTTTGAAAACCACAGTAGATTGTAGAGAGAATGTAGAGAGAATTTACGAAATCCACAAGTTCCACGATGGAACCCATATGGCACCTCAATCACCGATGACCTCCATTGCTTTGTTCCAAAATATCTGCCACACTGAGGGCACTCGATTCGTGGGCGCCCACAGATATACCTGCTTTCCAGTACAGGTTAACAACAAAGTGGACTCCACTTGATTGCTCCTAAAATCCATACATGGATTGTATAGTAACAGCAATTGTTCTTCATCCATAGATACAGAGACCAGCAGTCTCTCTCTCTCTCTCTCGCTCTCTCCCCCTCCCCCCCCTCTCTCTCCCCCTCCCTCTCTCCCTCCCTCTCTCTCTCACTCTCTCCATGCAACAGCCAGTATGCTCCAGTTATAGTCTTGTGGTCGTCAGATAACACCACACACACACACTACTACCCTACTGTCCAGGTGCCTTAGAGGGACACTCACCAAGTAGCAACCTGGCTTGTAACATTAAGGACAAAAGAAACAATTGGGGTAAATGATTGTTTTTCAGACCAGAGAATGATAAACAGTTCTGATAAAGGGTCATTGACCTTAAGCATTAACCTTTTTCCACAGATGACCTGCTGAGTATTTCCGGTATTTTCTGGTTTTATTTCAGATTTCCAGCATCTGCATATTTGTTTTTGTTTTTTCTTAATTACTGTTCCTCAAGGGCTGCTGCTTTTTTGATAAATACAATAACTTGGATATTGGTATACAAAGTAAAATGTCAGCCTTTGACTATGATACCAAACCTGGAGGTGTGGCAAACACCGAGGATGACACCAATCAACTGTAACAGGAAATAGGTCAGCAGAATGGACGGACTGGTGGCAGATGGAATTTAACACAGAAGTATGAGGTGATGCATTTGGCAGAAGGGTTCGGGAGAAGCAATATTCGTATGGTTGTGAAGGGTGTGCAGGAACAGAGGAACTTTTGAATTTATGTGCACAGATGTGGCAGGATATATTGAGAGAGTAGTTACTTAAGTACATAGGATCTTGTTTACAAAAGCAGGGACATTATGCTGAACCTTTGTAAAGCTCTGGTTATGCACAACTGCAGTTGATGTAAATGGGTGGCTGATGGACTCAGTGTGGACTCAGTGGTCTGAAGGGCCAGCTTCCATGCTGTGTCTCTCTATGACCCTATTTTAGAATATCAAAACACTTATAGTACTATGAAGCTTGTGGCTTAAGTTCTAAATTTTAATTTAAAATTTAAAATTTGAATCTGTGACATCATGGAGAAGTTTGTTACAAAGTTCTCCGCAAAGGGGAACCAATAATAAAGAATGTAGCCATTTCATGTGCAATCCTACACATCCCAGGAGAACAACATTATCAGAGATTTGAAACCTTTTTGTTTCTATTCCTAGACAGGCAATAATGTGTATTGTTTGGGAGAAGAAATACTGTAAGACCAGAAGATGGTTACATAATGGTGTGTCAGAAAAACTAATGAGGCCAAATAGGTTTTCAATAAAACTTCTAATGTTACCAATTTAAAACTTAAGGTTAATCTGTCAAAGACATGAAAAACAAACACATCCATAAATCAGTCTGCATCCTTAAGGACATATTGAAGCTCCAGGTTATCAATGTTAAAAGAGTGAATAATCATCAATCCACATCTTGGTTATGAGTGTTTGCTTATTTCTGAAGACCTGATGAAGTATATGGTGCCATTCACAGTCAATGTTATCTCATCCATTATTGGACCCAGAATGAAGCACTGAATTAAATAATGATTTATCAAGCAAGCTTCAATGCAAAAAAATAAATTATAACTGAAGATGCACAACCAACTGCAAAACTATTAAGCAATCAGCATTGCTTTGATATGTTGATATGTCAGACCATGGACCAAAACAAACAAGAAGGCTTTGAGAATGAAAATAAATTATGTGCCTGAAATGAATGAAAAATGTGTGTGTGTGTGTGTGTGTGTGTGTGTGGGTGGGTGGGTGGGTGGTCTGAATGCACCCCTCGAATACGTGATGGAAGTACACAATCCAAATGTATGTGGTCTGAATATAAACTGTACAATTTCCAAGATATTGTGGGCCAATGCTGTGACTTGAAAAAGCACTTAATTGGTTGCTAAGGGAAAAAAATTCATCCCATCTGTGTCTTAAATGAGTGACCACTTATTTTTAGACAGTAACCCCTAGTTCTAGATTTTTCCCACAAGAGGAAATGTCCCCTCCATAACTACCCTGTCAAGACCCCTCAGGATCTTATGTGTTTCAATCAAATTACCTATTACTTTTAAACTCTGGCAGAGATGAGCCTTGCCTGTCCATCTTCTCCACATAAGACAACTCATCCAGACAGAAGAGCAATATGTCAGCAAGTTTCTGAGAGTTGTGACAGTGCCGGGGCAGTATCAAAGTGAAGGGTATGGAAGGGACAGAATTGCTGAAATGCATTTGAAAGTATCTTTAATTTGTACTTAACATGCCCAACAAGACAGGGGGCTGCGCCACACTTGGTTTTAAAGAGTGAACCTGGATGTACAAGAAACGAGGCAGTGGGTGGTGGCCATAATTCAGAGAGATTTAGAAAAGTACACAGATAGACCAGAAGTAAAAGTTTTAACAGGGACAGGGACATGTATTCTGTGCTGAGCCACGATTTAGCAAAGGTGGACCAGAAACAACCGGTATCAGGACAATAGGACACATTCAAGAAGAAGATAGTCAAGGTTCAGGACAAATAGGTACACAGCAAAAAGAAAGAGAAGCTCCCAATTCAAGATGCCATGGATTACAGGGAACAAGGAGGGCAGCAGAAGTGGCATGGAAGCTGAAGATATGTAAAGTTCTGAATGAATACTCTACATCTGACTTCACAGAATTATATAGTCATGGATTTAGGTAGAATGTGAGGGATTGGAATTGATAAACATAGAGAAAATATTTTAAGGGTCAGGCAATTTAAAAGTGGATAAATCACCAGACCCAGGTTCTGAAAGGAAATAAGACCCAATTAGCCTCCCCTGATGGAGCATCATTTTCTGAAGAAGATAAGCATTTATGACTACATTTTCTAAAATAGCAAAGCCACCCATGGAAGATGCTTCTTAGAGACCACACCCTTTCCCACAGATGTGCGGGAGAAAACTTCAGATTGAAGTGCCCTGAACAGCACTTAAAAAGAGCATTGGTAAAGGGATGGTCTCAAATCTGGGATGTGTCTGGGATGCTGCTAATATCTAGTGCACAAAGGAATGAAAATAGAACAGAGCTTTTAATCACATGGCATTATCAAGTGGAATGCTAAGATGCAGGTTCATATAAACGATGCCATGTGCCATCAATTTCTGGTCTTAGTTGTGCTGTCAAACAAATGATTTATAAAGCTCCTGCTCTGTCAACTGAGAGGATGAGTCCTCATGGACCATTATTAAGCATGTCCTCACCTGAGCAGGTTTGCTTGCCCAGCCTTTTGCCTAGAAAGATAAATGTAGAAAACAAACAAATCTCTTTTTGTAATTCATTCCACACATTCCACCTCCATGAAGTGCTTGTGGCTTGTGAACAAAAGCATTGCTTACATATCAGGTATAAAGTTATTGTGTGCCTTATGTGTGCAATCCATGTGCCAGGTTTTAATGGAAGTGTTTCCTGTACAGTAACTTTGATGGTTGTGCAATTACATTGCAAAAGGAAAATTAAAATCACTTCACTGACTGTGACATTTCACTGTGTTTCAGGACCTCAGGTATTTTAAGTCAGAGAAAACGCAGCGAGGCATGCTGAAAGAAGGCTGGAGGGAAACTCAGAAGCCTATCATGTGCTCCTATAAACTGGTGACTGTTAAATTCGAAGTCTGGGGACTTCAGACAAGAGTGGAACAATTTGTACACAAGGTTAGTCCAAAAAAACTGAAGTGTGAAGCAGGAGACAAAAGTTGCAATTGTCCAACACAATCTGTTTTAAGGACTATTCCAAATTATATGGTGGAGATTTAATATCATGGTGAAATTGGTCTGTGTCAGTGACTTGAAATTGGCTCAAAGCAAAGCAGCAGCTCATTTTCCTCTCTGCCCATATTTCTTTCTCATTGACTTCAGTAACTAAAAATACCGTATTTCTCATATTTTAATGTTTCCTTACAGCACAGAAGACCATTTAGCTCACCAAGGTTATGCCAGGTCTCAGAACAACCCCATCAATCCCAGTCCCCGACTTATTTCTCTGTAATCTGTTCTCTCACACTTGCTGATCTACATGTCCCAGCAGCCAGCTAACCTAGCACATCTTTGGGATGTGGGAGGAAACAGGAGCACCCGGGGGAAACCCATAGGGTCACAGGGAGGCCGTCCAAACTCCACACAGATAGTGCAGGAGGTCAGATTTGAACCTGGGTTGCAGGAGCTGTGAGACAGCTGCACTATACTTGCAGCACTACTGTGCTACCATATGTATCCACAGGCTCCAAATCAGCATAAATCCAGAGTTTATTCCCTCAGCTGCAAGGATCATTAAACCTACTTTCACTTTAAGAACAGCACAGCCGATGATAGGCCAGTTCCCCACTGCCTTCAACGTTTCTGCTGAATAAAATCAAATGTATTATCAACAGGTTTTTCTCTATCGTTACTGAAAACTGTACTCACAGTCCTAACAGTCTCTGAAGTAGATTCTGTTGATCACTTGGTGATCAATGGAAATGTCAGTACTATCGTGAGCAATGCTCATGAACAGTTATTCATGTTCAGGTTTTGAGAACCTGGGAGAATATACCTGGGCAGGCATGGTAGTGTAGCTGTTAGCGTAATGCTTTACAGCGCCAGTGACCCGGGTTCAATTCCGACCACTGTCTGTAAGGAGTTTGTACGTTCTCCCCATGTCTGCGTGGGTTTCCTCCGGGTGCTCCGGTTTCCTCCCACATTCCAAAGATATATGGGTTAGGAAGTTGTGGGCATGCTGTGTTGGCGCCGGAAGCATGGTGACACTTGCGGTCTGCCCCCAGAACATTCTACGCAAAAGATGCATTTCACTGTGTGTTTCGATGTACATGTGACTAATAAAGATATCTTAAATCTTAAAAAATAATGTAATTTACCCCTCGATATTGACCAATTTCCAGACTTACAAAGCTTGCATAATTCCAACAACAACTGAGCAAGATTATCCTTCATAATCCAATCCAAAATCAGTAAGTTTTATGACAAAGGAAGGGGCAAAGCTTCAATGGTGCATCCTGGCAATGCACCACTGTTTGGAACTGAATTTCTTCCATGCCAGGCCTGCAGGTGGCCATTCCTTCCTCAGCCAATGCAAGCAGCTAACTGTGTGGGGCAGGGTCCAGTTCCCCAACAGATTTTCCTGAGGTCTGCCCCAGTCACCGCCACTCTCTGGGTTCATCACATGGACAATGTCGGCAGGCTGCATGCAGCGACGATTAACATTTGCAAACTCAGAGGTCAGAGAAAGGGCCCCCTTTAGAGTGAGCACTTACCTGCTAAAGGCCTCAGTGTCAGCCTAGGGCCTAATCTGAAATCACCTTCAAGCTTCTTCCATGTATTTAAATGACACAGTAACAGTATCAAGATGCTCATTTTACCACTTGCAATTGGTTCCCTCAGCATGTATGAAACTACCTCCAACCTAGGAAAATAGATCATGATCAGAACAGATTCGGAGGGGAAGATGGAGTTAAGGTTCCATTCCCCTGTCTCCTGCATTCCATTTTGAAACTTAATGAAAGAGAAGACTTCAAAGGTATTAAACTACATTAAAAATGAGTTGAAGTAACACACAAAGGCACGAGAGGAACCCAGCAAGTGTGGCAGCATCTACGGAGGCAAATGGACAGTCAACGTTGAGACCCTTCATCAGGACTGGAACATCGACTGTCCGTTTCCCTGCATAGATGATCCCCGACTCTCTGAGTTCCTCCAGCTCCTTTGTGTGTTGCTTCCAGTATCTGCAGTCCCTTGTATCTCTAAAAATAAGTTGATTTGTATTTGTAAATTGGTTCCCTGGGAATCCTTACCAATTGTTTAATGATATTTTTGTGTTAGCAGGTTATTCGGGATATTCTGATGATTGGCCATCGGCAAGCTTTTGCCTGGGTGGATGAGTGGTATGGTAAGTATTCATCCCAGCTTTTCACCATGCTGGCCACCTTAAGGACGGCATAAAGATATGATTGCAAAAGCATACTATAAAGCCATGCTGCTAGAAGATTTTTCTAACTCTGTAAAATTGTTTATTTTGAAACTTACTGGAATACGCTAAAATATTCAGCGATGTTATCTGTTTTTAACAACAATTTTACATATTATATTCGGGTCTCTCCCATTCATCATTGCTGAGCCGGGCTCAACAGAGATATGAGCGGACCATTCAACCCTCTGGCTTGTTTCATCATCTGTCATCATAGCTGATTGGACTTCAACTCCATCTTCCCACTCAAATCTCAAGCGCTCCCAGTTTTTACCTCATAAAAGAGTTGTTGAAATTGTTCCAGATCAACTTGAGGTATTTCTGTCTTATCTTTTTCCCTCACAACATGCATTCGGAGCCCATCTAATACTGATGCCAAGATAAGAAGTTCAGTCTGCATGAACCTTCCATTAGAGTTTCAAAATCAGAACCTATTTTAATTTTAATTCAACCTTCTGATTTTTTTTCCCTTACTCTCTCCTTCTTGAAGCTAATAATTGGTACAGTTATGCAAGAGACAGAAGTCCTCCAATACTTATACAAGCAGTCTATCTTTCTGTATAAGTCTGGATACTGAATAAAAGATAGGAATTTGATAATGGGGTCATCAATCTAAGCCCAAATCTCTCCTCATAAAGGCACCATCTCCACAGATTTGTTTCCAGCATGAGTCACCAAATACTAATGGAATGGATATTCCTGTCTTTAAGCAAACATTTTGGTTTACTTTTCTCACTAGTAATCACAAATTTCATTAATTTACTTCTTATTACACCTCCCCCTGATCCACCAGCTGCCACCACCCTCTTTCAACTGAAATCATCACCATTTGTGTCATTTAATTCCTCCTAGTCTCCATCCCATCACAGATTTTTCCTGCCTCTACCTCCTTTCTCTACAATTTAAAACTTACTTGTTGAGAAGCGTTACTCTGTCTCTTTCCAACCACACAAATGTGATCTGGAACACAGCTTTGTGGAAAATTCTCAAACATGTAAAATAATGCCATATTATGGCACTGTCTCTGATTATAGTTTAATCATTGTTAGTAAAATCTTCTACAAGCAAAATTCCTTGAACTATTTATGTAAATACATGACATTGTCAGAGTTCATTGGGGTTGAGCATTCTGAATGACTGTGTTTCTTAACTCTATGCTCTTTGTGTTTACTAATTAGCAATCTTCAAACTTACTGACTAATGCAGATCTATTCTTTACTGTGTAAGGTATTTCATTAGGAATTGCAGTAAAGCTGCAGGGAAGTCTGTTAAAGGTCACCTGTGTATGAAGACGACCTTTATGACTCTTTTAATTATGAGTTCAATGATGATTTGGATTTGTATTTATATTAAGGAATCACCTGTTAATAAAATCTATGAAGCAGTTCCAAAAGGTAGGTGTTAGTTATAGTTTTCCCAGTTTTAGTATTAAGTTTCTGAATAATTGATTGACAACATTAGTGCAAGTGGGAGCTTCTTAAGTTTTCCCACAGAAAGTTAAGCATTAACGTGTAAAATGTTGCTTTACTTAGAGGTCTTGTAGCAGGTCTTCTGATGATCTTCTGGAAGCAACTTTCTTGAAGATCCTTTTGGCTTCAACCTTCACATTTCCTACCGATTGCACTTTACAGAAACTCCACTCTTCCCTTTATTCTCCCTACAGCAATCCTCTTGCTCCTAGCCTTTTTCCCTACCCTGCATCTTTCTTTCCAACTGGCCAAACTAACTTTATGACTGGATGTACATAAAGCTAGTGCCCTGCTGCTTCTGGAACCTTCCATGTCTCCACCTAGAATGGCGTCTTTTTTTTATGCTTTCCTCCCAGAAGCCACTACATGCCTTGAGTATAATGTCCTCAATAGAAAATGCAAAGAAACGTCTTGAACTTTTTACAGATATGACTATGGATGACGTACGGAATTATGAGAAAAATATGCATGAACAAACGAACATAAAGGTTTGGTTTGATCAGCCTTCCACAAATTCTCCTTCAGCGGATGAAATACAGAGTGATGGCAGCACAAGCGTATGTTACACTTTTCCTGAAGTACATTTTAAAACAAACCTCCTGTTCTTTGGGATATGATCTGTAAAACACTATGACAATATTAAATTCGGCAACAATGAACGAGATGTCTCACATAGTGGAGCTTTGTAGGGGCAATGTTTTTTCTCGCTAGGTGCTGCAACAATCAATGTTTACCCACTTTACCATTGATCCATATCTTGAAACTTGCTATTGCCATTATATTCCCATGCTGAGCCCAGTCAGACATTTATTCCCTGTCCTGAGTACAATGACTCATGCTGAGGTGTAGCTTCATGAGTTATGCCAGCTTCAAAGACCTTTGTATACGAGCCCAGACAGTGGGACGCAGCAGACTATTCACCTGAGGAGGCCATCGTAGCCAAGCCCTATTCTTTACTTACCTGACCTCCACATTTAGGGGTAGCAATAAGTGGACATCAGGATCAAACTTGGAGATCATCCCATAGGAAAATTAAACAGCTGCAGATGCTGGAAATCTGAAATAAAAACAGAAAATGCTAAAAACACACAGCAGATCAGGAAGTATCTGAGGAAAGAGAAACAGAGTTCGTGTTTCAGGTCTAAGAGCCTCCACCAGAACTGAGAAAGGGTCTTCAACCTGAAAAGGTAACTAACTCTTTTTCACAGATCTTCCCCTGTAAAGGCATTGTGCCACACATACACACAGTACCACTGGAGAAACAACGGCATTGTACCAAACCTATCATATGGACAACAGAGTTGTTAATTGCATCTTACTAGTGTGAGTAATTAATTTTCTGATACCTTGACAGAATAAGACACGTGGCCCAATTTTAATTCCCTTGTCTCCAGTGTAGACTAAACATCTGCAGAACATAACTTGGGCAGCCAATCCAATTTCATCAGTTTGCTGCCAGCTGAATTAGGTTAAATATTGCAAGGTTCTTTATGCCAAGTCACATGGAGATCAGTATTACAGCTGCAAGATCACATCCTCTGGGATTACAGCAGGATTTTACTGTTCGGCGTTTGCCACATTTACTGTTGAATTCTGATTCATTGGTCATCATTGTAACATTTTTTTTTCTCTACCAGTTGATAAGTAAAGAACTTATCAATTATGACCCGCTGTTCTAGGTTTATAGACTTTGAATTTGATTGAAACTCAATTACTCAGCAAATGTTGAGAAGGGAGAGATTAAGCTGATCCTGATCTGTTCTTTAGAATCAGAATCAGGTTATTGTCACTGACTTGTATGTCGTGAAATTTGTTGTTTTGCGGCAGCGGTACAGTGCAAAGATATAAAATTACTATAAATTACAAAATAAATAAATAGTGCAAAAGAAAAGGAATAACAAGGTAGTGGTATTGGTATTGGTTTATTATTATCACTTGTACCGAGGTACAGTGAAGAGCTTGTCTTACAAACCAATCGTACAGCTCAATTCATTACACAGTGCAGTTACATTGAGTTAGTACAGAGTGCATTGATGTAGTACAGGTAAAAACAATAACAGTACAGAGTAAAGTGTCACAGCTACAGAGGAAGTGCAGTGCAATAAGGTGTGAGGTCACAACAAGGTAGATCGTGAGGTCATAGTCCATCTCATTGTATAAGGGAACCATTCAATAGTCTTATCACAGTGGGGTAGAAGCTGTCCTTAAGTCTGGTGGTACGTGCCCTCAGGCTCTTGTATCTTCTACCTGATGGAAGAGGAGAGAAGAGAGAATGACCCAGGTGGGTGGGGTCTTCGATTACGCTGGCTGCTTCACCAAGACAGCAAGAGGTAAAGACAGAGTCCAAGGAGGGGAGGCTGGTGTCCTTGATGCGCTGGGCTGTCTGCACAACTCTCTGCAGTTTCTTGCGGTCCTGGGCAGAGCAGTTGCTGTACCAAGGCGTGATACATCCAGATAGGATGCTTTCTATGTTGCATCTGTAAAAGTTGGTGAGAGTCAAAGGGGACAAACCAAATTTCTTTAGCCTCCTGAGGCAGTAGAGGCACTGGTGAGCTTTCTTGGCCGTGGCTTCTACGTGATTTGACCAGGACAGGCTGTTGGTGATGTTCACTCCCAGGAACTTGAAGCTGTCAACCCTCTCGACTCAGCACCATTGATGTAGACAGGTGTATGTACACCACCCCCTTTCCTGAAGTCAATGACCAGCTCTTTTGTTTTGTTGACATTGAGGGAAAGGTTGTTGTCATGAGACCATGCCACTAAGCTCTCTATCTCCTTCCTGTACTCCGACTCATCGCTGTTTGAGATACGGCCTACAACGGTGGTATCATCTGCAAACTTGTAGATGGAGTTAGAGCAGAATCTGGCCACACAGTCATGAGTGTATAGGGAGTAGAGTAGAGGGCTGAGGACGCAGCCTTCTGGGACACCAGTGTTGAGAATAATCGTGCTGGAGGTGTTGCTGCCTATCCTCACTGATTGCGGTCTGTCTGTTAGAAAGTCAAGGATCCATTTACAGAGGGAGGTGTTGAGTCCTAGGTCTTGGAGTTTGGCAACAAGCTTACTTGGGATTATTGTGTTGAAGGCAGAGCTGTATTCAATAAACAATAGTCTAACGTAGGTATCTTTACTGTCCAGATGCTCCAGAGCTGAGTGAAGGGCCAGGGAGATAGCATCCGCTGTAGACCTGTTTCGGCGATAGGCGAATTGCAATGGGTCCAGGTTGTCTGGTAGGCTGGAGTTGATGAATGCCATGACCAACCTCTCAAAGCACTTCATGGTGGTGGATGTCAGAGCCACTGGTCGGTAGTCACTGAGGCATGTTACCTTGCTTTTCTTCGGTACCGGGATGATAGTGTTCATGGGTTCATGGATGGTTCAGAAATCTGATGGCAGAGGGAAAGAAGTTGTTCTTAAATTGTTGAGTGTGGGTCTTCAGGCTCCTGTACCTCCTCCCCAATGGTAGTAACAAGAAGAAGGCATGTCCCGGATAGTAAGGGTCCTTGGTGATGGATGCCGCCTTCTTCAGGCACTGCCTCTTGAAGACGTCCTTGATGGTGGGGAAGGTCATGCCTGTGATGGAGCTGGCTGAGTCTATAACCCTCTGCAGCCTCTTCTTAACCTTTCCTGCCACTTTCAACAAACTTTGCACATTTATCCCCAGAACTCTCTGTTCTTGTATCTCTTTCAGAATTGTTCCCTCTCATTTATATTATCTAGTGACTGCAAATCTGTACAAAGTGGGAGTTCCAGTATCCCTAATAGACACAGAATGATTAAACTTAACAAATTGCCAGTGTTCTAAGAGTCAAATCCAGTTATAACTCTAAGAATGCAAAATTCTAAGAAATGAGAGAACAACAAAAGCAGGAAACTGTTAAGCAACATTAATATATACTAATGACTTGGACTTGGGCATACAGGGCACCGTTTCCAATTTGTAAATGACACAAGACTTGGAGACATGAACGATGGAGTGTAGAGTATTATATTTCAAGAAGATATTTTCAGGCTGGTGGAATGGGCAAATAGGTGGCAGATGAAATTTAATGCTGAGAAGTGCAAAGTGTTACATTTTGGTCAGAAGAATGTGAAAGGGAACAATTCAAAGAGGCACAAGAATCAAGAGTTCTGGTGATAAATGTGCATCGTTTGTTGAAAGTGGTGGAAAAGGTTAAGGAAGTGGTTAAGGAAGTGTTTGGGATTCCAGGCTTTAGAGGGATGCACAGAGTACAAAGGTGAGGAAGTCATAATGAACCTTGCTGTCTAATTCTAGGTGCCACACATTAAGAAAGGCATGAAAGTTTTGAAGAAGGTGCAAATGAGATTTACTAAAGTTATTCCAAGGATGAAGGAATTTATAGATAAAGTGTATATGGATAAAGTGGAGAAGCTGGGATTGTTCTCCTTAGAACAGGGGTGGTTGCAAGGGGAACTAGTAAAGTTATTTAATGTTATGAAGTGTATTAGCAAAGCAGACAGAGAGAACCTGTTCCTAATGGCAGAAAAATCATTAATTAGGGACATAGAATAATTGGCAAAAGAATCAAAGGAGTGTTTCTGGTCTGGAATACACATCCAGGGGAAGTAGCAGAGGCAGGTTCAGTTCTAGCATTCTAAGGGGAGCGGGATAAGCAATTGAAAGGAAAGAACTTGTGGAAGTATGGGAGAGGGCAGGAGTGGGACTAGTTGGATTACTCTTACATAGAGCAGATATGGACTCCATGGGATGAATAAAGTTCTTCTGTACTGTTATCGTTCTGTGATTCTGAGAAGACAAATGAGATCCTCCATATAAGATGCAAGTGCTGAAGCTGAGTCTGTTAAAATGCAAATCTTCCTAGAGTGTTTCAAAATGCAGGGAGAAATGTCAATTTAGTCCTCTCAGCAGTAATAGAACAGGTAAGCAGTTAAATGATGCTGCTCTATTTCCCTGTGTTTCCACTGATTTTGTTTTAATGCCCCTGGCTTAAATGTCAGATGAAGCACCAGCCAGTCTGTTACTGGCAGTGGTGGTACTTGCAACAATTATGTTTATGAATTAAAAGTGTTATACAAGAAATATGACTTTAAACATGAAAATAATTCCTGTTCAAATAGACTACAAAGTATAAATAATGACATTTACTTGGAAGAAGTAAGTTGCTCATGATAGGCAAAAAACTCTAAGAGTTCTACACACCTTCATAAAATGGGCAGATGACCAATGGTAAGTGAACTGTGACATTACTATCTACTGTGGCAATGCAAAGTTTCATGTGCATTCACCAAGTTTTTTTGGGGTAACAAGAGCCCTTCTGAAGTGGTACAGGTTTGTGTTTATGGATTGAAAGTATTTCATTCACCATTTTGTGTTTAATTTTTCATAAATTCAGTTAATATTTTCACAGCAATATCAAAAAGCTGCTAAGAGGAAAAATTGTGGGAGCAAATCTGGAGCCTGTTTTTTAATGGTATAACACGTAATTATGCCAACTCGCTGCACCACGAAACATTTTGGGAATTGTGTTTTTTTAACTTTTGTTTGACATGAGGGGTGTTTTCTCGTTATCACCACTGTTTAGAAAAATTGGGCACTTTCACAAAATTAACAAGAACAAGTAAATACACTGACTTTTGGCTTCTCTAATAATTTGTAATTATAATTCAGCATATCCATTACTACTGACATTTTTACAAATCCAGGTTTTCTCCTCCAAAGTTCCCTAGTCTAATGTATCCTGTTACATCTTCTCAAATAGATGCAGTTGGTCAATCATCAATGCAGAGTATCTGCATTTCAAAACCCATATTCTTCAAGGCAAATGCATGTTTTGATATAAAATATACTGTTCACATCTTGGTGTAGACATAAAAAATGCCTTCTATGGTTCATTCTCGATTTTTATAAGTAAAAATTGAAAAATTTAAGTCCTGAACATGTTTTGCTTTATAAACCGTTAACTTTCAGCAATAAATAGAAAGTAGTTTACAGGTTACCACGTATTTTATTTCTAGTGAGCTGAAGTTAGTTCTGCAAGCCACATTAAAATTTGTACTAATATTCTTTCTCCTTTGGTTTTCAATTGGAAGACATGACAATGAATGAAGTTCGAGAATTTGAACGAGCGACTCAGGAAGCCACCAACAAAAAAATTGGAGTTATTCCTCCTGCGATTACTATCAGCAATATCGTTATGCCTTTGTTAACCCGCAGCGGACCTTCCAGTGCTCCAACCACACCTCTTGCTTCAGAAGCTCCAGAATTCCTGGCAATTCCCAAGGATCGTCCTCGGAAAAAGTCTGCTCCAGAAACACTTACCCTTCCAGATCCTCGGGAGAAATGCAGTACTTCTACAATATCCAACATCGATGCCTCCGGCGAGCCTTCTGAGCCCAAGCATAACTAACATTCTGCCTCTCAGGGGCTCTACTTTCAGATTTCAGTATTAGATGATATTCTTCTTTATCCGTCACTTGCTTTCTTCCTTTATCTCAACTTGCATGCTAATTGCCTATTTCTTTGGGTCCCCTGAGTGTGTAAATTGCAAAGAAAACAATGTGCTCCACGCCTACAGTTCTTTTCTCCATTAAAATGGATGAAAGCTTCTCCCCACAGGGAATATCATTATAGGGAGTGAATACAGATTAAATTCTCCAAGTGCTGATGACAAATAAACGTGACCACTGCCAACATATACTGAAAATTCACAGATGCCTTTCCCAACATTTTCCTAGCATTGATGGCCAGGAGCACCAAATCTCAGAACACTGTGATTTTCCAAGAGCTGCTGCTGATGGATGAGATTTATCCCTACGTGTTCCACACATTCACATTTGTGTCTCAGTGCAGTAAAATTTAAACATGCTTCCTGAGCCCTTGTAACGAATTCAGGAGTAATTTGTGTTTGGTCACCTCCTGCATGGCTATAGATGTGCTTTGATAACTTGAAACAGATATAATTTATCCAACCTCAGTGGGACTTAGGCAGACTTATATAGAGTTCCAAAGCAATCAGAATTTGTTGGCTTTGGTTTGGAATTGGTTCCATATCAGGATCCTTAGGCAGTCATCAACACAATTCACCAGTGAGAGACTATGGAACAGAACCATAAAATGATATAGCACAGAACCAGGCCATTAGATCCATCCAATCTGTGCTAGCTCTTTGAAAGAGCTATGCAGTTATTCCCAATTCCCCTCACTTTCCCATAGGCTGCACAATTTTCCCTTTCCATTTCCCTACTATTGCTCTCTCAAGCAAAGCATTCCTGTTGTAAAAACTCACGATTTAAACAAATTCCCTTAATTGCACCTCTGGTTCTTCTGGTAATTATTTTAAATGCATCATTTGATTACCAATGTCTCTTCTGATTCCCGAAGGTAGAGTTACAAATCTCTTAGCAAGTATATTTCTCAATGTTTCTTGAGTTACAGTGGTGTCAGACTCTATCCAAAGCTCCTGATAAGCCAGTTGGAACAATGCAGTTGGTTGTGGTGTAATTGTGTTTTGGAGGAGAAAACTTAGCCCAACCTGTGGAAAGGCTATGCCTTCTAGATTGGAGACAGAGACAGGTTCAAAAGTATTGATCAACAATCTTGCTTCACATTCTGCCATGCAAAGAAGAGCAGCTCCTTGGATGAAACATTCCTGGCTACAGTGAGAATATTATGTAAAATTTTAGGCTTCCAAATTTAACAAAAGCATCAAAGCACATATAGCTACAAGTATCATGGCATGCATGTGTGCTAAGACGGAGTTGGCTGTCAGTACCTCCACAACTCCTGTTTTATTTGCAAACAAAATTTAAAACATTGCTCTTATAATTATTGATGGCCATGCACCTAAATATCAAACTTACCATTTTGGAAAAGAAGAAAGGAATCAGAATTAACAAATCTGTGCTAAAGAAAAGACATATTAAAAAAATGCCTTGAAGATAAAAAAATGCCTTGAAGATAAAAAAAAGCCCTAATTAAATAATTAGATACATGCTGCCCTGTTAATATTCTCACCCAAACACATTTTCATTAATGTGTAAGTGGAAGGAAACTCCTTCTACTGTACTAATAGTTTTCAGTCATTTAAGCAAATGCATCTATAAAGTTAACAGTTAGCTAATTTATTTCTCTTGGTCTCAGGATCTAATTATTTCCTCTTTGATAATTGAATATTGAATTAGCACTGTTTAACACAGTGTTGACAATAGCCATTTGAAAACTCAGCAGAGTGCACAGCATACATTGTGACGATTAACTAGAGAATGGAGAAACTGAGCAGGTAGAAGAGTTGAGAAATTAATTCAGAATTTCTCTCAGTGCCTTGAGATGCTGAGCTGTGTCTGTAATTGTGCATTGTATGTGACTGCCACGGTTCAGATCTGTTTGCTTGGCTCAGACAATCGCGAAAGCATGTGGCTGCTCTCATAAAACCCCTAGTCTTCAGAAATGTAAAAGATTTTACTCTGCAATTAATTCCACATACATTCTCAAACTTTTAAAGATAGGGGATTTATTTGTACCATCAACACCAATTTGGCAAAAGAACTCAATTCATGATTATTTATACTGTCAGAAAATAAGAAATACTGTAAGAAAATAAGAAAACTGTAAGAAAAGCTGAAGCAAGCAGAAAATTCTAAAGCCTTCTTGTTCTATCTGCTATGGGTGCCTGATTAAAGCCATGTTCATTTTTAGTGCCACTATTTTGGAATGCTGGTACTGAAGTTTGCTAGTATCTTGAGCACTCACTTACAGTACTGTTCAAGTATTCATAAGCAACAAGATTTCTTTCTCCTTTTTTTTAGTTGCCCTGCCTTGTTTCCAGAAGATGAAATTCCTCACTTGGATGTGTTTCCACAGGCTTATATAACCTGCTCAAGTGGCCTTTGTTCACAGGAGCCCTCAACATGAGCTATTTGATCACAGATGCAAACCCAATCTTGCACATTTCCCACTGGTTTTGATGAATTGGGGAGATTGGAGTGATTCAGACCAATTGTCACAGCCCTATAATTGTTACAGCCCTAAATCACTGTCTGAAATGCTGCATCAACTGGTGAACAAACTTGCTGAGACACTGGTGGAATCAGGAAGATTTAATGTTTGCTCCATAAAAGTAGTAACAGTACTTTAAAATTTTTGAGTTCTGAGGACTTCTGGTCACAGTGAGGACCATGATAAACATTAGATAATAAGCAAGTCCCTCCTCTCCTTTGAACCGTCAGCAGAGTTCAAATGATAGAAAAGTAGTCTGTGCCCACATTTTAATCTGCCTTTACCATGCCACCACAGGAGGTTAATCAAAAGACTGCAAAAATTAATCAAACCCCACCCAAAGCTGCTTTGGTAGAACCCCAAGTGGGCCTGGAAGCAGGTCATTCACATTGTCAGGAGAAATTGTTTACCACATCTGAAGAAGTCATCCAGGAGGAAAGAAGAACTTTGGATAAACTCAGCAGGTCAGGTATCATTTCACTGACCTTTCATCAGCCTGAAATGTTAACTCTGTTTTGATGATGCCTGACCTGCTGTGCATTTCCTGCATTTTCTGGTTTTTTTATTGCGGATTCCCACCAGCATTTTGCTTTTGATAAATCAAAGCTATTTGCAAAAACAGTTGGCTGAGCATTTTATGAAAATCATCTTTTTAAACAGATATTTCTTAACACTTTGGAATCAATACTGCAAGGCAAACATTTGAGATAATTAGGATTATTTAGATATCATAACAACACTTCTTTTCAATGGGGAATGCAGTTATAAATATTTTAAATCATATGGTAATAGTTACTGAAACAAAATATTTTTCCTAACAATATTGTTGAAAAGATTTTCATGATAGCATGTCCAGTTTGCCTAAGTTCCCCAAGCTGTGTATTTTGTGTTTTTATTGGCTCTATTTCCACAGACTAATTCCCATGTGCCACAAATGCAAATGGAATTCTTTGAGTACTGGAATATATAGAAGCTCTGTATAATGTTCTGGTTAAGTAGACCTATCCGTTTAGTCATCTTAGTGTGGGGAACCTCTCTCTCTGTAAAGCATTGTTTTCCATCCAATGCTTGGAACTTTAAACTACGGAGGAAGTTTTTTCCAAGAATCGTGGTTCAGCATAACAGATTAGAAGACAAAATTTGGTCTGGTACTGGTCCATTCTTGGTGGACTCCATGTGGAGGCTGTCCTGACCTCAGCTGGGTCACTGCTTGGGATGTTACAATTGTCCTCAGGACTCTGCGTCAAAGAAAGGTAAAATCATTATGATCTCCCTTTCTTTAGATTCTATTTGATTGCATATGCTTGGAGACCCAATGAGTTCAAGATCTAGTTTGTGATCCCCCCACCACAGTTGAATAACCTGTCAACATTGAGTATTTAGGCTCAACAATGAACAGTGGCCACTTGGGGTAAATTGCTGTACAACTACTGCGTGCGGAGAATCACTGCCCTCAGGAGGAAGAGAAAAAAAAGTTGAGGGAGCAAAGCATGTAGTGGAGGTCCAACAATGTGGACCAACAGTTCAGCACCTAACTGTGAGCACCTTAGAAGAATGCAGAAAAAAAGACATGAAAGAACTCTTACCTTCGGATATTCAGTGGCATGTAATTTGTTATGCTTGGGTTTACAAAATGGAAGATCCATCTCGTGACAAACACTGAACAGTTTTGCATAGATCAGTACTGTGTATGAGCAGTACGATGTAAATATTCTGATGATTTGTTAATTTAAGGATGAAGTTACCCTTTGGTGACTGGTTTACCTTATTAGATGGGTTGAAGGATCCACTGTAATAGTTTGTTACCTAGCATGTTATAATAAACCAAATGTAGTAAAAACCTCACATTGCTATTGAGCAGAAATACCATTAAAAGAAATAAAAGACTTTTCTCTCTGAATTAACCTTAATTGCTTCTATCAAGTGATTCATGTAATCATCTTACTTGATCTGTACTCAGTATTATCTTTTAACTTTTGGACTAAAATAGAAAAATGCTATCATTTTCTTCTCCATGGGAAAAATATGTCAGCCATTACACAATGCAGAAATAACAGGTAGCAAGCTACTATTCAAGGCTGAAATTATAATTCATAGCATGAAATTACTATAATTTACAATTGCCAGATTGTTGGGTTTGTTTTTCTCCATTCCAGCTAGAGAACAGATGATCAGTAATCAGAACTGCTGTAAAATATTTTGCATTGATATTTTGCAAAATTACTAAGGCATCTTACTACCCCAAAAAAGCATGAGGGAAAAATCATGCTGAACAAAAGTTAGGAAAGTGAACAAGAAGTTTGGTCAGAGTTGGGTTTTAAGGAAAGTCAGAAAAGACTGAGGGTAGAATGAAGTCCAAGGAGTGGTAGACACAATTGTCTTTGTTAATTTTAATCAAAGGCAGAAATATTTAAAGGATTTCTAGAGAACTGTTCATATTTTATGATGACTCCATGATAGGGTTTCAACACAAGGATTTTTTTTTAAATTTTGAACCTTTGGAGAACCAAGAGACAATGAGGACAGAGATGAAGAATGGACAGCTCTTGGTGCTGGATAGATCACAGGCATAAGAGTTCTGGAAGGATGGGAAATAGGCCAGGGGAAAGTGCTAAAAGCATTTGTGAAGGTTTTTGTGTCAGATGGTCACAGAGGAGTGATATGGTGACGGCAATGGGGCAGTCTTTAAACAGCATGCTCAGAAGCTTGACCAGGATGCTGAGATAGAAAATAACCCAGGAACCAATGGGACAAAGTCAATGGCAAGGGAATAAAATTGGTAATGGGGTTGAAGATGATAACGTTGTTCTTATGCTCAGCTGAAGAGATTCATTGTCTGATACACCGTATGACAATTAATAGGTAGTGGAGGGAGACTGACGTACAACTAAACCCAGGCTTGTGGATGATTTTGCCGAGGGAAGGCATGTAAATCAGTAATAGGAGAGCACTAAAGATGAAATGCCTGTCGATGCCAGAACTATAGGAAGGATGTGATAGCATTAGAGAGGACGCAGAGGAGACTCACCAGGATGTTGTCTGGAATGGAGTGTTTCAGTTATGAAGAGAGTCTGGAGAGACTGGTTCTGTTCTCCCTGGAGCGGATGAGGTTAAGAGGGAACGTGATTGAGGTATATAAAATTATAAGGGGTATAAAGAGCATAGACTGCTGGAGATTTCTTCCCTTATCAGAGATGAATAAAACTCAAGAATGTAGATTTAGGGTAAGGGGTATGAGAGGATCTGAAGGGGATCTTTTACAACCAGAGGGTGGTGAGTACCTGGAACACATTGCTGGAGAGAGTGGAAGAAGCAGAGTCACTGACAGCATTTAAGAAGTACCTGGATGAGCACTTGAATCGCCCAAGCATTGAAGGTTACGGGCCAAGAGCTGGAGATGGGATTAATACAGATGTGTGCACACTAGATGGCATGGATATGGTGGGCTGAATGGCCTGTCCCCATGCTGTATGACTCTATAAGTGACCAGAAATGTGCTGCTGATTTTAGATGGTAAGAGTGAAACCAATCCCACAGACCTGCACATTGGGAGCAGAAGAAGTGTTGACTGGTGGAGTCTGCACATAAGTAACAGAATGAATAGTGCAGCACAACTAATAACCCCAAGAATGTCATCTGTGACTGATTCTTGCAGGCACAATGTTATTGGAGTAACAACAAAAAGCAGATTTAATACTGGGAGTTGTGGGAGCATTGGCACCAATCTGGAAACAATACCACAGTTATTGATCTTGGTGAGGAAGGAGTGTAGGTATTAGCGAGAACAGAGGGGTCAAGGGTGTTAAGGGCTGGAAATGATGTCAGGAGTGCCTGAGGAGAAGGAACATATTGTAGTTTCAGCTGCCATTGGAGGATGGATGATTGGAATTATAATGGGAGCAGGAAATAGGTCTCATGGACAAAGTGAGTTTCGAGGGGTGAAAACTACAGAGAAGTGGGCAACGACAACTTGCATTATTGAAAGAGTGAGATTCCATGTGAGGTTGAAAGGGTAGATGCTGTGAGATTTTCCTTAGAATTAAGGTATATTGTCTTAGATTAACAGGTCACCTCCTAAAACTAAGATGAGGAGGAATTTCCTTGAGTTTTAAATCCTTGGAATTTATTACACTAGAGGACCGTGAATGCTGAGTAATTGTGAGTCATGGTGTAATGAAAATGTCATTGACCTGAAACATCAAGTCTGTTTTTCTTTCTCTATAGATGCTGCCTGACCCCCTGAGTATTTTGAGCATTTTCTGTTTTTTGCATGACAGATAGATATTTGGACTGTAAGAGGATTGATTATGCAAAGTGGAGTTGAGGACAGGGATCTTACTGAATGGCCGAGCAACTTGGAGCCTCTGTGTCGTATTCCTGTTCCTAAATTCTTATAAAAGTGTTTTAATGTAATTTTTAAAAAATCCCACCACAAGAACAATACTAAACAAAATTTGACATCAAGCCACATTGGTAAATTAGGACAGATGCTTGTAAATATAATCCAAGAGGTGGGTTTTTGGGAGCATTTTGAAGAAGAAAGGGGTGGGTGTGGTCAGGAAGAGAGTTCCAAAGCTTACAACCAAGGCAACTGAAAGCATAGCTACAATGGCAATTTGTTGAAAATTGAGGTTATGCTCGAGGCCAAAACTGAAGGAGCATAGAGATCTCATGGGACTAGTTATAGGCCATTTAGATGTCCTGCCATTCAATAAAATGGTTGATTTGTGACCTAACCCATATATCAGTCTTTCCACATAGTGTCTATCGCTTACAAAATATCTATCAATCTCAGATTTTAAATTACAACTGATTTAACATCAATAGTCTTTAATCGATGGGAGTCAAATTTTAACCACCACCAGTGTATGTTTCCTATCTTTTACGCACAAAAGGTCTGACTCCGATTTTTAAAATGCATCCTGTACTCCAAGATTTTCCAATTAGCAGAAATAGGCCCCCTCTTTCTCAGCTACTGGTTCCGCTTAATGTCCAAAACTTCATTCAGATCACCTTATGGCTATCTAAATTATGCCTTGGCCTTGGAATCCATGATGCATACTGTCCAGGACCAAATAAACCTTCCAAAGGTGCTATAGCCAGAACATCTTGCAGCACACCCAGGTGTGCCGTAATGGACTCTATTTATCTGCAGCTTAACTTTATATTAAGACAAGATAAGATATCTTTATTAGTCACATGTACATCGAAACACACAGTGAAATACATCTTTTGTGTAGAGTGTTCTGGGGGCAGCCCCCAAGAGTTGCCACGCTTCTGGCGCCAACATAGCATGCCCACAACTTCCTAACCTGTACGCCTTTGGAAAGTGGGAGGAAACCGGAGCACCCGGAGGAAACCCATGCAGACACGGGGAGAACCTACAAACTCCTTACAGACAGCGGCCGGAATCGAACCCCGGTCGCTGGTGCTGTAAAGCGTTACGCTAACCGCTACCGTGCCTGCCCAACCTGGACACAAAGGCCAGAATTCCATTAGCTTTTTCAATTATTTTCTATAATTGCCCAAGATATTCTAATAATCTATCCAGATAGACCCCAAAGTCTCCTTGGGCCTTCAGAGCATGGAGTTTTTCAATATTTGGGAACTACTCTTTCCTTTTAGGTCCAAACTGGATGATTTCAGATTTGCCCTATGCTGAAAAACACTTCCTGCAGTTTTGCCCATTCACTCAACCTAGTCATGAGAAACAGAAGCAGTTGGCTCCTCAGTCATTCAGGGCCACTCTGTCTTTAAATAAAATCATGGTTGATCTACTTCAACACCTTTTTCCTGAGCTAATCACATATCCCTCAATATCTAAAAATCTATTAATCTTTATTTTGAACATACTTCGTGACCAAGCCTCCACATCGCTCCAGGTTAGATAATTACACATGAAGAAATGTCTTCTCATCTCATCCTAAATAACTAACCCCTTCCTTGAGACCCATGGTTCTAGTCACCTCCGCTAGGAAAAACATCATCCTTGCATCCATCCCAGAAAACAACGTGGTGAACCATCAATGTCTTTATCTTTGAGCTCATATCCTCCTGCAATAAAGGTCAACTTATATTTGCCCTCCTGATTACACCATGTACCTGCACATTAACGTTCGGTGATTTGGGTACAAGGACACCCATGTCCCCCTGAACACCAACAGCAATCAACTCCTTACCTTGTTCCACTGTGAATAATCTAACATTCTTCCACACACATGATGGAGGAACTCAGCAGGTCAGGCAGCATCCATGGAGGGAATTGAACAGTCATCGTTTCAGGCTGAGACCCTTCACCAGGACTAGGGAAGAAACCAGTCTTGATGAAGGGTCTCAGCCCGAAACGTTGACTGTTCATTTCCCTCCATAGATGCTGCCTGATCTGCTGAGTTCCTCCTGCATCTTGTGTGTTTTGCTCCAGATTTCAATCATCTGCAGTCTCTCCTGTGTAATATTTTCCCACATTGTCTATCTGCCATGTCCTTGCCTGCTTACCTAGCCCTCCCCTGCACACCACCAACCAGCTTTGCAGCATCAGCAAACTGGGACATTTTACACGTGATTCCCCTCATCCAAATCATTGATACAGATCGTCAACAGCTGGGGCACCGAACCCTGTTACACTTTGTGCAGGAACAGTTCTGCCCGGGTCGGTTCCTTGCTCAGGACACTGTGTGGTCCTCCCGCCGGCGGAGGCGCTGCGGCGGGAGTCTGCGGGGCCGCGCGCGCGTGCGCGGAGCGGGCGGCCGGGGGAAGATGGCGCGGCTGTACGAGGAGTTCACGCTGTGCTGGCTGCAGAGCGGCGGCTCCGTGCGCGCCGTGGAGCCCGTCGGGCCCGACTGCGTCCTTGTCACTCGGGAGGATCGCACCGTGATCGTCTACAAGGTACCGCGGTGGCGGGGAGCTGTGGAGTGGGTCCCGGGGACGGTTTGTTGGCGTCGTTACCGGGGGGGGTATTTTAATGACGGCAGGGCCGCCGGGTCACGCGGGGAAGGGGTGGTCCGGGGTGTGGGGGCAGCGCAGGGGAGGGGTGGGGGAGGGGTCCGGGGTGGGGGCAGCGCAGGGGAGGGGTGGGGGAGGGGTCCGGGGTGGGGGGAGCGCAGGGGAGGGGTCCGGGGTGTGGGGGCAGCGCAGGGGAGGGGTCTGGGGTGGGGGGAGCGCAGGGGAGGGGTGGGGGAGAGGTCCGGGGTGGGGGGGAGCGCAGGGGAGGGGTCCGGGGTGGGGGGAGCGCAGGGGAGGGGTGGGGGGAGAGGTCTGTTTGGTGGGGGGGAGCGCAGGGGAGGGGACCGGGGTGGGGGACGGGTCCGGGGTGGGGGGGAGCGCAGGGGAGGGGACCGGGGTGGGGGAGGGGTCCGGGGTGGGGGGGAGCGCAGGGGAGGGGTCCGGGGTGGGGGGGAGCGCAGGGGAGGGGTGGGGGAGAGGTCCGGGGTGGGGGGGAGCGCAGGGGAGGGGACCGGGGTGGGGGACGGGTCCGGGGTGGGGGGGGAGCGCAGGGGAGGGGACCGGGGTGGGGGGAGGGGTCCGGGGTGGGGGGGAGCGCAGGGGAGGGGTCCGGGGTGGGGGGGAGCGCAGGGGAGGGGACCGGGGTGGGGGACGGGTCCGGGGTGGGGGGGGAGCGCAGGGGAGGGGACCGGGGTGGGGGAGGGGTCCGGGGTGGGGGGGAGCGCAGGGGAGGGGTCCGGGTGGGGGGGAGCGCAGGGGAGGGGTGGGGGAGAGGTCCGGGGTGGGGGGGGTGCAGGGGAGTGGTGGGGGGAGTGAAGGGGAGGGGGTTGCCTGGGGGAGGGGGAGTGCAGGGGAGGTCTGGGGAGTTGGGGGGGGGGTGGTGGTAGAGCTGGTGGGGTTTTGATGCTATCTGATGCAAGTATTTTGATTTCCTTGGTGATTGTGAGTGATAAACAAATACTTGGTCTGAGTTGAAGAAAAAAATTGCAAATGCATTGTCTGCATCATTATGTATTTTGTTTGCTGCGTTGAAGGTGTCAGACCAAAAGCCTCTTGGAAGTTGGACAGTTAAGCAAACCCAAACAATCTCTTGCCCTGCAATCTACACTGAACAGACTGGAGAATATGTAGTGGTTCACGATCATAAGGTAAATTTGAGAGTTTTAAGTCTTGGTGTACAACAAGTACCTTTTAAATAGTGGAGGTACTCCGTGAATATTTTTGTTAAAATGACCTATCCAATCATATTCAGATTGCAGATATTCCCAAATACCTATTTTCAGGACAGTGATACTAAATACATAAAACATATCCCACTCTTAAACTCTCCTCAAGTTAAAAGCAAACCACAATAACAAAACCGTGCATTTATTTAGCACTTTCTTGATTTAGAAAAATGTTTCACTAGTATCTTCAGACTGAAAAATCACGTTCAAGTTACTTTATTGTCATTCACCCATATGCTATAAAAACACATGGAGGAACGAAATGTTGTTTCCCCCAGACTCTCACAACAGAGGACATACAATAAACACAGACACAAAAATTGTGCCAGTACAAATAATGCAAAAAAAAGTATATACAGAATACAAATTTAGTGCAGGGTTAGTGCAAAACTGAGTTAGATGAAGAAAATACAGAACTCAGTGTGTTGCACTAATTGTATAAACATGTTCAGCAGCAGCCAAGGTTCTTGTACGCCATTGTGCAAACCAGGGCTTTTGATGCAGCATTTGTCTGAAACTGTCTCCAGGGTATTCAGGAGCCTGACAGCCTGGGGGGTTAAAACTGTTGTACAGTCTAGTAGTTCTGGCCTGGATGCTCCAGTACCGCTTCCCAGACGGCAGTGGGACAAATAGGTCGTGGGAGGGATGAGAAGGGTCATCTATGATTCTGCAGTGCATCGTGTGTTGTAGATATCCAGGATGGAGGGAGGAGGTACTCCAATGATCTTTCCAGCTACACTCGCAATTCTCTGCAAAGTCTTACAGTCAGATGTTATAGTTACCGTACCAGGCAGAGATGCAGCTGGTCAGGACACTCTCAGTGGTGCCCCTATACAATGTGGTGAGGGTGGGGGAGGGCAAGTTTGCTCGCTTCAGCTGCCGTAAAAAGTGGAGACGCTGCTGTGCCTTCTTGGCGAGGGAGGAGATGTTGGTTGACCAGGACAGGTCGTCTGCTGTACGTATTCCCAAGAATTTATAACAGCTGACTCTCTGTACAATGAAGCCATTGATGCACAAGGGTGAGTGGTCAGCCTGGGCCTTTCTAAAATCCACAATCATCTCCCTTGTTTTGTCCACATTCAAGGAGAGATTGTTGACTGAGCACCAATCCACCAGCCTGTCCACCTCTTCTTTGTAAGCTGTTTCATCGTTCCTGCTGACGAGGCCCACCACTGTTGTATCATCACCAAACTTGATGATATGGTTGGAGCTTGAGTTGGCAGAGCAGTCATGGGTCAGCAGTGTGAGCAGCAGTGGACTGAGCACGCAGCCCTGGAGGGCTCCAGTGCTCAGCTAGTGATATTTGAGATGATATTTCCAATGCAACTGACTGTGGCCTTTCAGAGAGGAAGTCCACAATCCGGTTGCAGGTGGAGGTGCTAAGGCCCAGTAGGTGTAGCTTCCTTATGAGGTTTGGTGGGATAATAGTGTTAAAGGCAGAGGTTACTTCTGGTTGTAAGCAGATTCAATGTCATTGGAAATGGAAATTTGATGCATTTTAATTGTTAAGGTGGAATTTTTTTAAGTTCACTTGTGACTTTGGTGGATTCTTGCTTCCATATCAGATTTTGGCATCCTTGAATGAATGAATACTTCCTCTCAATTTTACATTGCCCATAATGAAAGAGAGCTATCTGTTGTTTCTTGAACCATTTGTAGCATGAAACGGTGTTAAAATTCTGGGTTGGTTACCCAGCATCAAATCCAATCTGAACCAATTGGATGAAAGCTTTACTTTTTTTTTAATGATTCAAATTTTTTCTGGCAAAATCTGACATTTTATTGAACCAAAATAATTTTTAATTTAAAGGTCACAGCATTCAATTACTGCTGTTGTTCTAAGTTTAGGGCAAAGTAGATGGAGGTGTTAATTTTTCATCTAATGTATTTTGAAATGAGCCTAATGCTGGTTGTGACTACCAGTGGCGAATGGCCCTGATATGAAGCTTGTCTTCATTAGCATAAATGTTTGTAAAGTAATGAACCGGTGCATGTGGCTTATCATTTGCCGTCTGTACAGTTAACGCTAATTGTGTTTTCATCTCTCTCCCTTCTAGGTTTTAAGGATATGGAAAGATGAAGATGCCAATCTGGAAAAAACTTTCAAAGCAACAGTAGGTTGAAAATTAGATGGATGCAGTTTACCCCAAGTAGAATATAAAGCAAAATAAAAATTGCTTAATGAAGCAAGATGATCTTATCAGTAGGAATGAGTAAAAATTTAAACAGCAAACTGAGATTTAAACACAAGGTGACCTTTAAGACTGTAATATAATTTGCAAGTGAGTTATTAAGAAACTCTGGTTTGGGAATTGCTTCATTATAAACTTTGCTCAACTTTTCATGCATCAATAGCATACTTAATGGAATTACTCATGAATAAAATTCGGCCTAAAAGTAGTAGTCTTAATGTGTGGGGATACATCAACGTGATGGATTTTAAAATGTCTTTTTTATTAATGTTCAAGTCTCCACCTTAGTCTTCCATGTATATTCCAATCTTTAGCTATCTGTAAAACTTCTAATTAAAATGGGTTTTCCCTTCTTAGTTTGGTCTGAGGATTCTTTCAAGTGATTAGCTATTCAGTCAGCTTGATAACATTTAAACTGTTGACTGTCAAGGAACCTTTTGAACTGACGTGTGACAGCAACTGAGATCAGAAAAAAAGAGGTTTATGTTGCGGGTTGCTGGATCTTTCTTCGTGTGTCATCTCCTTGTCTCCACAGTCAAAATCCAGGCCAATTTTTCATGTATATTTCAAGTGCACATATGTCCCTCCCAGCAGTATAAAATAACTCGTTGATCTGGATTAATTTACCTGTATTGCAAGTTATGTATAATCGACATCATGCATTGTTTAGTTTTTTTAATTAAATAATGCAAGATCATTTAGTGTATTTTTTCCAATCACAAATAGTCTGTATATTTCCCTTTTTCTAATAATTTTTGCGATTGATGTCTTTGTTGCTCTTGTGGGAAAGGTTACAAAGGAAATTAAAGTCCATCTGATTTTCTTTTCATGTTCTTATCCCATCGGATTTTAGTTGGCAGCTGATGTCTACCAGATACACACATTGCCCAAAGCAGAACCTCTGGTGCTTTTTGAGCGAGGGAGTGTGAGAAAACTTGATGATGTTCTGTCAGCTCCACAGCAGGAACTTGAAAGTGTTCTGTCAAAAGATGAAGTCATCAGGTTGGTGTTGGAAGACGCATTCAAAATTATTTCCATTGGTGCCGATGGTGTTGATCCTTAAAGTTCTTTGCTGAACGTTTTGCTTCATGTTCACGTTGATGAATTAGGAAGTAAAAGATTGCTTTATTAGTCACATGTACATCAAAACGCACAGTGAAATGAATCTTTTGCGTAGAGTGTTCTGGGGACAGCCCGCAAGTGACGCCACGCTTCTGGTGCCAACATAGTGCGCCCACAACTTCCTAACCTGTGTGTCCTTTGGAATGTGGGAGGAAACCGGAGCACCCAGAGGAAACCCATACAGACATGGAGAACGTACAAACTCCTTACAGATGGCGGCGGGAATTGAACCCGGGTCGCTGGCGTGGTAAAGCGTTACACTGCTACATTTTGGAGATGGGTTGTAAAGATAAATTAAGGCAGATAATTTGGCTTTCTTGATGGTGTGGTGGAGAAATATGCTGGTAATTATAGAAGTAGCAATACAGAGGGTTTTGACTCTTGTTAATGGCTAGGATGTGATTTTTTTTCCCCAAGAGCCAAAACCTACCTGCTGTTTTGTCAAAATATTCAGGAATCAGAAACATTTAGCAAAACTTGTCATCCTAATATAACGCTGTATGATAGAAGCATTTTTTCCCTCCCCCCCCCATTTCTGCCCATTTTAGGGTTGTAGGGCACTAACTGTTGCCCAGTCTAAATCTTTAACCCTGTATTACGTCCTCATCCATTCCAACTGACCTTCCTTACTGCACATAACTTTTATTGAGGTAATGGGATTGAACTTAGTTATTTATGAGGTCGGGAACTAATAAAGTGCCCAGATAATGTCATTAATAATAAAATCAGCATTTGGTCGTAGAGTGACCTGACTTGGATCCAGAAACAAAATACTGCAGGTGTTGGAAAACCAATCAGAAAACAATATAGAATGCTGGAAATATTCAGCAAGTCGGCAACCGTGGATGGTGAAACAGAATTAATATTTCACATGGACGATTCTTCCATCAGAAATGGGAAAATAAACAGGTTTAAGTTGTAGGGAAGGTGTGGAGTGGGGTGGAGAGCAGGAGAGAGTGAATGACCAGGTGATGGTGGTGCTGACTGAAAGAGATGAATGCAGTCTGAAATACCTGAAGAGGTTGTTGGGGGGGAGGGGAGGAGAGAAACTGAATGCTGCAAATCAGATGAAAGTCTGATTATATGAAGTTGTTGAATTCATTGTGGGTTCTGAAGGCTGAAATGTGGAGAAAGCTCATAGACACCCTTGAGTTGGAATCTTCAGCAAGGCCGTCATCCAATCTGTCTTTGGATTCCCAATATAGAAATGACCATATCATGAGTATCAGATGGGGTCATGAAGTTGGAACAGATACAAGTAAATCACTGCTGCTTCCAGGAGGAGGTAAAAGGGCAGGTGTTGCATCTCTTGCAGTTGCATGAAAGGTGCCACGAGAAGTGCAGTTTTGGTGGAGATTTTTTTATTTCTGATGAGACAATCCCATAGGACACTTGCTCTTGAAAATATTTTTGTCAGTATCTGATTTAAAGATGAAACAATCTGTTTGCTGGTGTTTACATATGTCCATTTTATTTATAGGTGGAGTACTGCTTTACTGGAAGCTGGAAGTCCTGTTATGCTTTTTGTCACTGAAAAGGTTTGCATAAAGTATATTGGGTTAATTTTGCAAGAGCTTGTTCTACAACAGCTTGGTTAAATATCCACCCTCTGCAGTACCAATGTCCTATGGCTACAGTGTGCATGATTTAAAGGATGCATAGTATCACTGGCATGGCTGTCCCTAAGCCACGTAGAATAACAAGAAAACTAGATACATGGAAGCATCATCTCCAAATCATGCACCCCTTAATGTGCTGTTTACTGCCATTACTACTTATTACTAAATCAAAAAAAACTAGGAGACCCTAATAGTGCTGTGCACAGGCTTCAAGAATAAAGTCCATTGTTATTTCTAACTAGTATGCAGGGACAAGCAATAAATGTTAGCCTTGCCAGGCAATTCTCACATTTTGCAAAAACCTTCTTAATTATTTGAATAAAGATGGAAACATCACGTTAAACAAAATGGTTGATTTATTGTGTGCAAGCTCCTTGTGCAGGCATTTTGTCTATTTAAATACTAGTCTTACTGAAATTGCTCCTGTAAATCTTCCATTATTCCTCTAGAGTCAGTTTAGTAATACTCATTGCTATCATCAATCCATTAAATGAGTATCAATGTCAGTGGTGAGATATATTCTTGTGCATGAATACAGCTGTACACTAGTTAGTGGGGATTTTGATTGTTGCTAAACAACTTGTCAGGCATAATCCCTGATCCTGGTAAACTCTAGTAGTGCTGTGTGAAAATTATTTGGCAAATGATTTAAACCTAGTATTAAATGGTTTCAACTGTGAAGCAAATGGTGTGCTCTCTCTAATCTGATCTAAGTTAACATGAATAAGATCAGACCTGACAATTCTCTGTAAATTGATGTAGTTTCCTCTTGCATGCTTTTTACCAATGAACTCCATGGGAATACAATTTCTGGTTTGGGAGCAGGCTACATGATGGGGTTCAAAGTATGAAAGGTGCAAGATCTGTGAAGGTTTTCAGGGAAATTGGAAGGAAACTACTTGAGAAAATTAATCATATCTCTCAATTTGGGTTGTTGTACTTTTAATGGATTGAAAGTAGTTTGTAGTTTTTCCCATGTAATAGTTTGTTCATGGTTGGGATGAGGGAGGTGCTAACTTGAGTATATTTTTTTCAAATTTGACATTTTAATGCTTCAAAGATTTTTTTTTTAAACAGGCTGGGATATTCCAACTATATACACAGAAACTGAACCTCAATGTACATCACAAATATAAGTTGGATTCAGGAGAAGAGATTGGTTATCCTTTGAGCTTTGCACTTTCCCTTGAAAAAAAGGACACTGCCCTGATGTGTTTATGTAAGTTATTTGACAGAACTCATAACATGCAACTTAAATAAAATTTTAATAAATGCTCATGATTTTAGAATCGACTACCGCCATTCTGTAATTACGTTTCTGCACTGCTTTTGTCGAAGTAACTTGGCTGAACTGTTACATAGAAATCATGAGATAAGATATCTTTATTAGACACATGCACATCGAAACACAGTGAAATGCATCTTTGTGGAGAGTGTTCTGGGGGCAGCCCGCAAGTGTCGCTACGCTTCCAGCGCCAAACATAGCACGCCCACAACTTCCTAACCCGTACGTCTTTCAAACTGGTTGTAGTATTCAATCAGTTGAAACTCTTTTCAAACACTAATGTGCCAGATGATTAACTGGGGGGAGAGCTGAGTAATTTCTCCATCAGTCCTTGTACCAGAAGTGCATGAATCCATGAAATGCAGTGTTAGAGTATGATTATCGCTTATTTCTGCAGCGCATATTGTGATTTATATCTGCAGCTATTTTGCATTTCATTGCTGCCCTTTGTTAAATACTTAGTACAGGACTGTTTGACTTTTAGATATTTACTGGGCACTTCCTGCATGTTTAGAATGCCATTTTAGCCCAGTTGCAGGCGATTGTCCCACTTCATATCTGAAACTATACACCCATTATCCACTGCTATGGAGGTAGAATCATAGAATTTGCTCAGTTGGATGCCATTCATCTTGTGCCCATGACTGAGAAAATTTTATTGAAACCAGTTCCATTACTGGTGGTCTTTTGAGTTATGACATCAAGTATTTCTGTGCCTTAAATGTGAAGGTTTATACATCTTACTTCAAGGTGGTCTTTTCCAAATCCCCATCATCTGAGGCTTTTTCCTCTACTCTTATTCTTCCATCTATGAGTAAATTAAAGTGAATTAAGGTCACTGGGTGCTGTTCCACTGGAACAGCATTTGGCCATGATGACTGAATCTTCTCTACGATGCTCATTAGCGCTATTCTTATTTTTGACAAGTTTTATCCAGTATCCACGGTAGTGTAGTGGTTCGCGCGACACTATTACAGCACCAGCGATCGGGGTTCGATTCCCGTCGCTGTCTGTAAGGAGTTTGTACATTCTCCCCGTGTCTGCGTGGGTTTCCTCTGGGTGCTCCGGTTTCCTCCCACATTCCAAAGACATATGGGTAGGTTAATTTGGGTTTGAAATGGGCGGTGCGGACTCGTTGGACCGGAATGGCCTGTTACCACGATGTAAATAAAATTTAAATTTAAAAATTTAAGTAAACCACTCAGTCTATGTGTACTTTTGGCACAAGCAAGTTGCTTTAACTGATGTTATTTTGTTTAATGGCTTCAAATCCATTTCCACCATGTGAAAAAGGATAGATAGCCATTCTTTGTAGTTTTTCCAGTTGAGAACAGCTATTGCATGTACTTTTTAACATTTGTGTATACTTGTTGCTGATAACTTTCTCTTTTGTTGCAGATTCCACCGGCTGTATCTATAAAATACAGTTGTCAGTAAACAGGAATTCGACTGATGAGGAGTGGGTCCTGTCTCGATCATTATTGTTAAAACTGCCAGGCTGTGTGGATTCTCTAGTCAATCCAGCTATTTTGGCCTTGGATGAGACGCACATTGCTGTGTTAGGAGCTCCGCAATCTCATCAGTGCACCGTCAAAGGTACCTATTAAGCCACAGATACTAATGCCTCTATACATCAAGGAGGAAATGATAATTTTATATGACCTGGATTTTGTGGTCAGCGGTAGTGAAGGTGCTTGAAGAAAGCTATCTATGAAGATGTAGCAGTCTATGATGTAAATGTCCATTTTCTGATACTGGTTCCTGTCAGTTGTCAAATCAACTGGATCATTGGCATCCAGCAACATTGACACTATCAAAGTTTCCTAAGCAATAATTATGGCATAACCCAACCATTTTAAAAACTTAAACCTTATGCCACGAATCTAAATTTTGGAGTATTTTAAAAATACTTGATGTACGAGTTAATTCAGTGATAGCTGGAGGTGAAGGTGGAGAGGGCTGTGAAGAAGAACAGAAATCACTGACACGGCTTCTGAATTTCTGCTTTCCCCGCTCATGGTCAGTTTCTCACCCCATTGACACTGCGCACTCTCAGTTTTGCCATGACTATAAACGTGAAATCCAAATTGAGTTATGTGAATAGAAGTACGTAACATCAGAAAATGGTGGCTTTGATACGTATTTTGGGAAGTTGTTGAACTGAGAAAGGAAAATTTTGTGGCTATGACAGTTGATCTTTAGTGGCAGGAGATGTTGAGACTGGGCTGATGTTTTGGACAACTGCAATGCAATATATCTATCTGACACCATTGGGAAAATAACTTTGAAAGGTGGAATCTAGCTGATTTCCGCAATCTATTATGTTATCAGAAAGGTATATGTGCCTTCTGTGTACTGCTGCTTGTGCAAAATCTTTTCTGATAAAGTTGCTTCTTCAGGCTTGTGAACTGTTTCCCTGTAATAATCACAAGGTAGTAAAAAAGAAGCAGGAGTTGGGTAAGGTGTCCTCTCGAACCTGCTCCACCACTCCATAAGATCAAGGTTTGTGAAAGTCGACCCGCGCTGTAATAAATCAGACAACTGTAGAACCAAAGAACGTATTAACTCTTAATTAAAGATTAATGCTTTATTTTAACACTAGCGGGAGTGAGGGATACAGAGAAAGAGTAAACTGTGTAACCCGAGCTCTGTACTGATCCCCACTCGGAAATTTACCTGTTAGTGTCCCTCCTTTTATACCCAATCCATGGGAAGCCTTCATGGGAAGTTGCACGTACTTCAGCAGTTGCTAACGGCAAGCTTTTAGCAAAACAAGATATGTCTTAAAAACTTTCTTTCTCACCAGCACCTGTACATTTTACAGTCATAACTACAGTCACCCCATGGTTGAGGCAATATTACACCATGGGAAGAATAGCTGCACACCATTAACCCTTACATTCCCAGTTACCTTTTACAGGTTCGTCCTGTGCCTTTCTACTTTCCTGCCTGATTCTCCTGCAACCCCTGATTCTTTTAATATTAATCTCGACCTTGAGTATGTCCAGTTTCTAAACACTCATGGCTCTTGGAGCTGACTATTTCTAAAGATAAGAACCTATGTGAAATTTCTTATTCCAGTACCAAATAGCCAGTACCTTCCCTTCAAACTGCCTGCAGTTCTAGATTCTCCTGCTGAAGAAAACCAGCATGTCAGCAGCTACCTTGTCGGTCCTCTTGAAATCTTGTGATTGATAGTTGATGGATTTACTGATGTACTTCTACAAGTTATGCATACACACCCTGTCATTGAGACTTGCCCTTCTGCTTTGTGATGTTTTATATGGCATTTTTCTGCAGTCCACAAAAGGTTATTTGACTGCTCTTGGCAGAATTCTCTGTGGAGGTGAAAGGCAGTGGATGTGAGCAGTTAATTTGGCAGCAAGGGTGTGCGCTGATTGTATGACCTATATTTGTGTTTGTTTTTCAGATTCTTTGAGTATCTGGAATACAAGATTCCAAACACTCCAGACGTGGAAGGAGCTCCCCGAGGGAAGCTCTGGGCAGGTAGTTTGCTTTTTGTCCTTTATGCTTTATGCTGATTTTATTCCTCTGTTTAAAACATGAATGCTGAGAAGCAACTGTGCACCAATACCAGTTGGTACAGCTCTTTGGAGTACTTCATTCTTTAAAACTGCTAATTGGAGGTGTCCAGATAGAGAACATTGTGTGGAATTATGCCAGTGCCACTGACACAGCCTGCATTTTATGCACATCTCTAGTTGTCCTTCGAAAGGTAGTAGTGAGGCACCACCTTGAATCTCTGCAGTCTAGTGAAACTATATTCCCATGGTCTGTTAGGTAAAGACCTCCAAGATTTAGTCTCTTGCATGATGAAAGAATGCCAATTTATTTCCAAGTCAGGATGTCACATAACTTTGGGAACTTGCGGGTGTTTTGCACCAGCTGCTCTTGTCCTAGATGGAAAAGGTCATGATTTCAGCAGCTGTTGTTGGAGTAGCCTCTGGAAGGAACCAAATACGTTTTTGAGATGGTGCTCACTGCAGCTACAGCACGTTGGCAATGGAGAGAGAATGTTCAAGGTGGTGGATGTGATGCCAGTCAAGGGACTGTGTTTGTTCTGAATGGTGTTGGCTTGTGTTGTTGGAGTTGAACTCATCAAGTCAATTGGAGAGTATCCCGTCACACTCCTGACTTCACTCTATCCTGTCTGTGACTAATAGGTTCGCTGTAGTTGGCTTTAGCCAATGGCATTTTGAGATTTAATTATAATCCTTCAGTGCTTACATTATGGTTTCTTAACACAGCACACCTCTCTTTAGTCCCAAGATCCCTTTATCATTGAATAAACTATCATCCTGTAATTGATGTATTCCAGATTTTGCTGCTTGCATTCAAAGAAAGAACTTAAACTTCCTGTCCATATCTTCAGGATGTAATGGAGGAATCAAAGAGGGATCTCTTCCTGTGATTCATCCCTTGATAAGTTAACAAATGAGTGATGTAGTCTAAGGTGGACCCTTCCCCAGTCTGGAGGGGGGAGGGGGTGCGGTGGAGGGAATAGAAATTTGATAATAGGAATCATCGAGAAGACGGGAGGGAAGGATGTTAGTTGGTGAATTTTTGTTGAAGCTGGCAGAAATTGCAAAGGCTTTTTTGACATTTATTGAAAGTTACTTATTTTATTTTCTCAGTTGTGGTGTTACAATGGGAAACTCTTTGTTCCTCATGGAAAGGCCTTGACTGTGATCCCATTTACATGTGAAACCTGTTCTCTGGCAGCTGTCCTTGGCAAACTCAAACAGCCAAGTGAAACAGGTAGGTTACTGCAGATGAGAGAGCAAAATTTTAACACTTAAAATTACACACTGGCACTAATTTTTAAAGTTTATTAATTTTTCATTCCATTTATCTATAGAGATGCATTTTTGTTTGTACTTATTTTCAAGTAGCTTGTGATGGATGAGTGGCTGGTTTAGAACTTGGACAAAATTGCTGTGCTAAACATGTTTCCTGGTCTAGAGCTGCAGACTAAGAGAATTGGATCGTTCCTATTGTTCTGTATTTGTGAAGATAATAGCTAATTGAATGTGACCCTCCCTTAAACTCATCTGTTTCAAAATAACCTGCCTGCATGATATTCAGTTGTGCAAGGTGGATGAAATCTTTTATAAAGCATCTTCCACAACCGGCATATCCCAAAGTGCCCCACGTCCATTGTATTACAGGTACTGGAGGGCAGGATGGTCTTTTTCTCCATGCAAATATATTCAACTATACTTCCACCATACTTCCTGTCAGGACTCGGTTCCAGTCTCCCAGTTCCGTATTTGCTCTGATGGCAAGACTTTCCATAGAGATGTCTCTGAGAGGTCTTTCTCAACTGTGGCTTCCCTCTACCATAGTTGACAAAGCCCTTGACCACATTTCATTTATTTTCTGCACCTCTGCTTTCCTCTCCAGGAGAGGGGGCACATTTCCAGTGTCTGCAGTTTTTTGATTTCTTTTATTCATCCAGTATATACTTAGCATGCTAAATTTAAATTCATTCAGCAATTGATAGTGTATTTTTCAACGTTGTTATCTTTTCATTCATAAAAGTGAAACATCTGTCCACTGTTGTGAATTGGAATGCAATGCTTCAAGAGCAATGGTCTGCTGAGCTGCAGCCACCTGTTACCCTCGACCCTGCTGAATCAACACCCAGCAGAAAAGTAAGCTTTAACTTTCACAGCCATCATGATGTATTGTACTTTCCCTTTGAGTAATCAATTAACTAGTTGGTCTTCCGATTGGATAGAAAACAAATATTTTTCTTTCTTCCTCGAGGCTGTTTCTCATTACCACTGATTTGCTTGTCTGCACCTTATTATCCCCTTCTCTCCTCCATTGCTGACACTTGTATTTATTCAGTCATTTGCAGGATCTTTATTGTTTTTGACATCTGCTCTCTTGAATATACCCTTCATTTTGTCCATCCTTTTGTAGTACATGTTCTTGTTTTATTTACTTCACCTTTTGAATGTTTTTATTTCATTTCTCACTGTATTTTGGATCTTATGAGCAGGAAATGTGAATGGATGAGTTCTGTTATGTAGTGTTATATGAATTAAATTGCCTACTAGAGCCTTGCACACTATGCTGCAAGAGTATCGACTGCCTTTTCTGCTAAAAGTTGTTCTCAGTTTCTCATGTCCTTCATAAACTTTTAGTAGCAAAGGGCATAAAGAACTCCGAATTTTTTTTTAAAACAAAAAAACAACTTGATATATTGGAGAAGACTAGTCAATGCAGTTCAGGGTAAAAAGCCTAATGGCTATTTTCGAGAAACAGAAAACCCCAGAGAAGGGAGTTGCATTCATTGTGCCTGGGATACGGTGGAAGGATGTGGGTTTGCTGTGTTTCCTCATCTCTAATGATCTTCAAGCAGAGGCTCAGTGGCCCAAAGCAAAATGAATTTGACTAAACTATTCCTTGAGCAAAAGTTGCATGGGAAATTTAAAACTCTGGTAACCTAGCATCCTTGCAACTTTGGTGCTGGACAAGCAGATTTTCCAGTCTATTGGCTGTTGTTCTTTTTAATACCCGAAGATACAATTATTTCACTTTTTTTAATACGTTACATAGTTGTATAATAAATTTCCCGGGGAGTTTAAAGAGCGGGAGATATACAAACACTCCGGACCCCAGCTCCGGCTGCAAACTATCAATGTTTCTGACTCCCAATGTTCTGGCAGCATAGATGGCTCTCAGTCCAGACGTTGGCCTTGTTCCAGGACCCAGTTCTGGCTGCCCACCTCACTTACACTGTGCACCCCGCAGCACACTGGACTAATGAGTGAACCAGATGACAAATCATCAGGATTTCAAGCAGAGATGAAAATATGACAATGTTAGTCCCATTTTACAATTATGTGTTCTGTCATTGTGCAAGATGCCTTGTGTTAAGGGCTGGATTATTCTTTTAACATCTAATTTTCTTTTAAAAACGAGTGATTATTTAATCAGGATCATGTTTGTAAAAATTGCTGTTCAGTTAGAGTTCTTAATTGTACTGTGACGACAAGGATCCCTCAGTGGCCAGCCATTTTAATTCCACTTCTCAGTTCCACACTGAGATGTCTGTCCACTGCCTCTTCTCCTGCCAGGTTGAGGCCAGACGCAGGTTTGAGGAGTGCCACTGCCTCGTATTCTGTCTTGGTAGTCTCCAACCTGACAGTATCAACATTGATTTCTCTAACTTCCGGTAACTACTCCCCTCTGTTTTCCTTTCTCTCTGGGGCCATCCTCTTTTCTTCCCACCCCCCGCCAGCCTCACGACCTGCCCACCTCCTTCCCTTTATTCCATGGTCTACTGTCCTTTCCTGTTAGATTCCTCCTTCAGCCCTTTGCCTCTTCCATCTATCACCTCCCAGCTCCTCGCATCATTCTATTTCACCCCACCTACCTACCTTCCCCACCCCCCTACCTGGACTTGCCTATCACCTGCCAGCTCATGCTTCTCCCCCTTCACCTACCTTTTAATTCTGGCTTCTGCCTTCTTCCTTTGCAGTCCAGATAAAGGGTCTCAGCCCGAAATGTCAACTGTTCATTTCCCTCCAGAGATGCTGTCTTGCACTGTACTGCTGCCACAAAACAACAAATTTCATGACCTATGTCAGTGATAATAAACCTAATTCTGACCTCCTGAGTTCCTCCAGCATTTTATGTTCGTCATTTTTTAATGTAAACTTCCTCGTGGGTTATCAACAAGTGAAATTTAATGAGAACATTTTGAGATGGTGATGTGGGGATAAACCTTGCAGTGATTTTTGAACCCTGTTTTTTCGCAGCGGAAAAGCAAAAAAAAAAGAAAACCCAGTCGCAAGCTGCTTCTCTGGATCTGACTACGATCGAGGTAAACCAAATATCGAAAGAGAAATCTTGTTTAAGCATCGAGGTTTAAAACCTGTTTCTCCTTCAAACCCATCCCATCATTATTGTTGCAAATTAGTGTATTTAAAAGAAAAACTTCTCCATTTCTTTACACAAATATTTTTCCATCCACTGCTGCAAATAATGTGGATACTTCAGTGATTCTTCAAACCTGATTTTTGTATCAATCACTGCAGCAGTAGACAGCCTTTCTATGAGATTGTAATGCTTATTTATTAGCTTATGTTGGAAATTATTACATTCAGTTTAACTGTAGCACATTTTTTAAAAACTTATTTTGATTTTATTTGTATTGGTAGACGTGCTTTGGAAATGAGTGATTAATGGTCTTTCATAAGAAAAGAATAGCATTAGTAGAAATGAATCAGAAATGGAAAATTATTTTAAGAACAGTTCTCGTGTGTGTCTGTGTAAAATGGTAATCACTTTGAGAATCATAATATTCAGGTCCAATTTAGAATAAAGTCAAATCTGGCACCTTAAACACGGGATTAATATTGCACAGTATTAGATGAGCACAGCTTCTGCTTTTGCGGGGATGGGATATACTTCGTAACAATTTGTTTATTGTTCAGTTAAGATATTGCCTCCCCTTCTGGTTTCAGAATCATGTTCAGTCCATATTTCTGGTCTTGGATTATTGTTTGGATTTTGAGGCCTGCCTTGCTGAACAGCTACAAAGCTATTCAAAGTATTACCCTGACTGAGAATTGTGCAAGTTGTATTTTAATATTTGTTTTTCATGGGCCATTGTAATTGTATATTCTTTCACAGACCGATACAAATGAAAAAATAGACCAACAATTACATCTATTGTTGAGTAACCTGCTGGATCCCAATGCACAGCAAATGATTGCAGAGGTTGCTAGCGTCTTGGTGAGCAGGTGTATGGCACAGAACAAGTTCTACCCCAAGAATGCACTAGTGAAGCTTTTACAGACACGCATGCTTTCTTACAGGTGAGAAAAATACTTATACCCCTCCAAAACAAAAATCATTACCTCTTTTACCTATTTATTAACAGTTCACCTCACATATAGTTTTCTTATTTAGTATAAAGAGCTTAGTGTGATATAAAGCTTCAGGTTCTGCTTTTCGCTTCCACTTGGCCCTCGTATTTATGGCTGAGAAGGTGAATAACAAGCTTCTACCAAAACAATCTGAGAGTATCTATAGACAGCAGAGTGCTCAAGGGGAGCACTGTCTTAACTTTGTATATTCCACATTGCTAAGCATGAGATTTTGGTGATTAATTTCTGACTTAGCGCTGTAGTACCAAGTGCTTAAATAAAAAAACTTGAAAAATATGAACGGTGTTGAATTAGTTTCATGATTATCCAAAAGAAAGACCTTAACTGCCAATTTATTGTTCATATTAAACAGATTATTTAGCGAATAAAGCAAGTATCGAGCAGTGTATTTTATTAAAGCTTTGGTAAACTTGGTAATTACCAGTATTTATTGGGGATGTGAGCAGCCAAGCCTTGCTTTGAGAGTGAAGGCTTCTCATGAGAAGTTATGGATTTAAAACTTTCAATTGTTTTTCAGCTTATGTCCAGGTTTGATAGCAGTTGCTATGAATAAAGCAGACTATTACCTGCTTCAGCTCTGCCTAAAGCATTTCCCTGACATCCCAGAGGCTGTTGTATGTGCCTGTTTGAAATTTTTCCTCAAGTAAGTATTAAACTAACCAGTTTTGCTTTGTAGAATGTAAGCATTTAACCAGAAAATTGGTGGAGCTATAGATAGAAGGTTGGCTATGGATGCAGAGGGAAGGATGGACATAACAGTGGCAGATGGAATTTAATCCAGACAAGTGTGAAGTAATGCATATTGGGATGTCAGATACTGGTAGGACATGTTGAGTAAATGGCAGGAACCTTGACATTGATGTACAGAGCCACCTTAGGGTGCAAGTCCATGTCTTCCTGGAAGTGGAGACGCAGGTCAATAGGCTTCATAGGCCAAGGAATTGAGTATAAGAGTTGGGATGTCATGTAGCTGTTAGGCTGCATTTGGAGTGTTGTGTATAGTTCTGGTACACTCCACAGGAAGGTTGTGGTATCATTAGAAAGAATGCAGAGGAGATTCACCATGATGTTTCCTGGAGTGGAGGGCTCTAGTTACAAGGAGAGATTGGAGAGGCTGGGATTGTTCTCACTGGAATGTAGGAGGCTGAGGGGTGACCTTTATAGATAATTACGAAGGGCATTGACAGGGTAGATAGTCTTTTTCCCAGGTTCAGGGAGTCTAAGACTAGAGGGCTTAAGGTGGGGGGCAGATTTAAAGGAATTTTGAGGGGCTAGTTTTTCATAGAATGTGGTGGTTTTATGGAATGACACAGAGGAAGAGGCAGATACAACATTCAAAAGGCATTTGGACAAGTAAGGAGTAGAGGGATGTGGGCCTAATGTAGGCAAATGGGCTTATCTTAGATAAGCATCACAGTTAGCATGGTTTAAACACTGTTTTGTCACTTTTAAAAGCACAGAGACTGAAATGTGACAGTTATTTCCTGTTCTAATTTCAACTGACATTTGGGCAGTTTTCAAAGGAGTAGAGAAGTTTGTTTCAAGTGAAGACTTAAAATGCAGTGCAGGTAGACAATAAGGTGCAAGGCCATAATGGGGTAGATTGTGAGGTCAAGAGTCCATCTTATTGTACAAGGGGTCTGTTCAATAGTCTAAACGGTGGGATAGAAGCTGTCCAAAAGCATGTACCACCAGGCTCAAGGACAGCTTCTATCCCACTGCTATAAGGGTATTGAACGGACCCCTATGCACGGCACGGTAGTGTACACAGTCGTATACTGGCACGGTAGTGTAGCAGTTAGCGTAACGCTACTACAGCAACCCGGGTTCAATTCTGGCCACTGCCTGTAAGGAGTTTGTACGTTCTCCCTGTGTCTGCGTGGTTTTCCTCCGGGTGCTCCAGTTTCCTCCCACATTCCAAAGACTTAGGAAGTTGTGGGCATGCTATGTTGGTGCCAGAAACATGGCGACACTTGCGGGCTGCCCCCAGAACACTCTACACGAAAGATGCATTTCACTCTGTGTTTCGATGTACGTGTGACTAATAAAGAAATCTTTCCTTGTTATGGCTTTGCACCTTATTGTCTTCCTGTTCTGCACTTTCTCTGTAACTGCAACAATTTACTCCATATTCTGTTATTGTTTTTACCTTGAACTACCTCAATGCACTGATGTGATGAAACGATCTGTATGGACAGTATACAAGACAAGTTTTTCACTGCACCTCAGTACATGTGACAATAAACCAATTTACCTTACTGGATCTAATAAAAGCAGATTTAATAGCTTTGGGAACAGTGGATCCCTGCATAACTGTTGCTTCACCCATGCATTTGGCAGTACACGGTCAAATCAGTTCTACAGCTGAGCTGGTTAAAGCTCTAAAATGGTGACTATCCTCTTGATATCAGAAATAAAACTTGCTGTGTCATGACCTGCTTGTAAAACATGGGTCTCCGTACTGTCTGTTTGATCGCTGTTAAAACATAGTCTTTAGAGCTTTTTTGCTTACGTTTCCAATACAGTGAGCCAGATACAGTTCATATTAGTGGGGAATATTCTTCAGCCTATGCTCAGGCCATGTCCTTAGACATGGAATGTATATTATCAACGTCTGGGGGAAAAAAAAATTGAATTTGTTACTTCTGTTTCTTATTTTCCTGATAAAATAGGTGTATTTTGTATTACAATAACTTGTATTTAAAGATCACTGAAGCATTTTACTTGTAATTCTTCCTCCTCAGTGCCAGTGAGACGGACCTGGAAGAAGTCATTGTGGACTCTGACAGCACAGCTTCGTACATGAAATTAGATCGGAGTTGCTCAAAACCAGAGGAGAATATGGAGATAGTAGAGAATGGCTTCAGTTCAACTTTAGCAGGAGGGGACAGTAGTAATGTTCCAGCAAAGGAATATGTCCAAGATTCTTGGAAGTCTGATATAGATTCAGAATGTCCAGTTGGTCTTAAAAAGGCAGCTTTGTTGTATCCTTCCCAGTGTGTCCAATTGGGGTAAAGGGGAAATGATTAGTTTACCTTGCTACTTAGTGAATTTTATGCTCTGCTATAATTTTTCAGTTGTTATTGTATTAAACTTTAGAATAATTCTGAAAATGGAAACGGCAAGTAGAAATTAAATGGTTGGTCTCTCTCAAAGTCAGGTGGAAAAATTGTCGCCAAAATGTGGCTGATGATTGTTGTTCTTTTATTTGGAGCTTCCTCATTTTCTCAAACCAATCCCAGCAAAGAGGAGAAACAAATAATTCCAAGCTCTCAATTATTAGATGGTGAAGGAGGTGTCGTTACAACTTTGGATTGTTTGGCTGCTTCCAGACAGACGTGGTCTCATTCTGCCTTAAGCAGGGCACAGGTAGCTGTGCTGAGTAAGAAACCACAACGTGAATGGTTCCCTATTAAATTGTACTAAGATGCTGCATTTCCACATGGTATTCCTGGACAGAAATGTGGAATCAGATATGAGCCACCTCTTGGTTTGACCTGGAGGGTCAGTGCAGAAATCTGGAAGTGGTCCTTTACAGGTATGTGTGGAACAGAAGTAATTTTAAAATGTCATGGCCTGGATATTTGTACAAAGTTTTCCTTAACTGCAGTGTACAGGAATGAAATTCTGCTGTCTTCATACAGTGAAACCTTCCTTTTGCCTCCCCTCAAAGATCTTTCTGTTGCTCAAGTGATGGTAAGTGCAGTCTTTACATGCTCTATGTATAAGTCAAATCATAAGTTGTTGAATTCTTTAGTTGATGGGACCAGTAATTTTGCCATCCTTGCCAGGTCAAGGGAAGCCTGGCAGCCACTCTGTCTGTCTGTTCTGTGCTTAGTCACTGCTAAATTTGTAGGGCACACCCCAAGAACTCGGCCAATGCAAAGTTAAAGTTGCTCTATTGACTACAGACGGCAGGAAAAATGTGTGGCACCCAATGTTTACTGTTTCTATGCAGTAAATAACTGGGAAGGAAATGCATGCTTTTGGTGATCTGTGGACATTATGTTTGAAGTCCTACTTAGAAGTAGTGAGATGTTTTTGCCATGGGAAATCTGTAAACTGAGATTAAAATTGAGGATCATGAGACCTTCCATCCACCCATTTAAATTTATTCTCTGGGTTATACTTGATACAATATCCCCTCCCCCACTTCTCCCAACATGTTCATTGTCCATAGAGCTGTGTGGTACAGAACCTGACCCTTTGGCCCACCACTTCCTTGTTGCCCTTTATGCCCATAACTTCTGGTTTGTGGGGTGGGGGGGGGCGGTTGTGGGAGGGAGGAGTTACTAGTGGAGTAATTTGTAATTTTAACTGATTTAAGGATCTTGGGCCTTGCAGCTTTTCCATTAAAATTTTTCTCCTTTTTCCCTCTTTTTCCACCACAGGGCCAAAGTTAACTTATTTCCACTGTAGTTTTGTAGGTTCTGGGGTGGCTGATGAGGCCTATGCAGGTTCTGCAGACTCCCAATGAGTGGGCTATTTGTGTATGACCTCCACATGCTCCCCGTGTAGAGCCTCGAGCTGCCCAAGCTCCGCTGCTCCTACATGCTCCTCCATTTCAGTTGATATGTACCGGGGTTCCCATATGTTTGTAACGGTGTTTAAAATCTGTACATATTTATGGCTTTTTCTGTCCTAGAAATACCTTGTGATGGTGTCAGGGTTGAGTACTTGTTTTGATTTCAGGAGTCTTTGAAATGCCTGCTCTAAACTGTCTATGCACAAGGTTGGGGATCACTGCTGCTCAGTGGACAATGAGCTTGGTGCCAGGTTTGACGTTTTGAGTCTTGTGACACTCATCAATTAGCTGTAGGTTATACTGGGGCATTGGAAGCTGTGATGATTTTTGTTGTCAATGTTGGCCTTTGCTGAGGGCTCATCGCTAGCACTGGAAAGTAATCTTGTTTTCCAGGGTCTTGTCATGGGTGTTGATTGTCAGTGGTGGTACACAGCAGGGGCACTGGAAGGATCTCTGTCTTCTAGATGTTTAATATAAGTCTCGTCCTCTTGTACGAGATGATTCGGAGCTCTACCATCTGTATGCACATGTGCAAGTGTCATCTGAATTGTATAAATCAGTGACTTAGATTGCAGTCAATTTGGTTTGGACAGGAGGTGCTAGAGGATTAAACATTTTATCATTTGCCCTGTAGGTTAACTGCAGTCCATCAGGAAATTTGTGCTGAGGTTGTAGTGTGCTGTGAGATGGAACCGAGGGCAGTTCCATTAAAGTCCTCCTCATCAACTTGCCCCTTCCAGCAGACATTGACTGGCACTGGTCTTGATGAGCTCTCCCCTGGTCTTGGCCATCAGTGGAGTGGATCATTGCATGTTTGAGGTATAGACGGCTTTGATAGCACTGAACATGCCGTTTGCTCTTTGCTGGTTGCTGGGATCTCCTGCCCTCTTTGCACCCACAATCTGTCAATTATGTTTTGTTGGACTTCTGCCTTCAGGTGCCTGTAGATATGTCTTTTATCCCTTGTGCTTCCAGTCCAAGGGAACCTTGCATTTATGATTGATTAGTACCTGAATCTCCTGGTCACTCCCATCAAACCAGTCTCATGCTTCCACAGATGCTAACTCTGGTGAACTTGAGCACAGTCTGGACTCTGGACATTCTGTAGCTCCTGTTGAAAATCATGTGAGATGTTGGCCTTGAAGAACTTTGTGTCTTTTGAGTCCTTCCACATTGATTTTATTGCACAAATGTTTCTATTGTCATTGCATTTGGGGGCTGTGATTATGAGACCAGATTAGGTGGTAATTAGAGGAGCAGCCTGCTGTGGGACAAGTTATCGGGACATTTTTACAGTCTCTTGCTTGGATGAAGATGATAGACAAAGGTGCAGGTGCCAATGCTTGCTTTATTTTAAATTTAGTCTCAAGAAAGCTGCAGCATTGACATAACTTTGGGTACAAATGAAAGGTTGGTAAACTGTGAACGCTGAAGACTAAAAACTCCTGATTTTGTCAGCATGTCTAATGGCAGGCACCACTACACATCATGAGCTGGTTTTGCCTGTTCGTAAGTAGATAATCCATCACAGTGAATGTTGTCTTATTGGTGATGCATCTTTTCTCTCTCCCTAGTTGTTTCTTGAGTACCTGCAGTACCTGTACATGAAGCAAAGTCAAACTTTCGATACAGAACTTCCAGGAGAGAGGGTTCCCTCAGCCGGTCAGGTGTGTATAAAAAGCTCTTTACAGTGCATTCCACATTCTGCTGCAAGTTTAAAATCAGTGAGTGCTGATACTGCTTTAATGTAACTTTAGCTATTGCATTTTGGTTTTTAATCAATAACTTCAACACCTTGAATTCTTTAAATTTGTTCCTGTGCTGTGGGTGTTGCTGGCAATGCCAACAGTACTGTCTCTCCCTCAATGCTGCTTATTATGAGTGCCCTGCCAGACCATTTCAGAAGGTACTGGAGGTAACCACATTACTGTGGGTTTGGAATCGCATGTCAGATTTGTGTCATGTACCAGGTAGGTTTTTATGACATTCCAGGAGTTTATTAGTTACCATCACTGAAGGAACTATAAAAGAATTTTCCCTTTGCCATACATGCATTGATTTGGAAAATTGAAAAATGTAAACCTATAAACGTGAAAAAAATCTCTGCCTGCTCGTTGTTCTCGTCAGAAGGTGGACATTTGTAATCTCAATTTAATTGCACATTTAACATCGAGCAGTGAAGTACTTTAAACCACAGTGATTGGAGTTGATTGGGCAGACATGGTGGTGTAGCAGTTAGCATAACACTATTACAGTGCCAGCAACCCAGGTTCAGTTCCGGCCACTGTTTGTAAGGAGTTTGTACATTCTCCCTGTGACTGCGTGGGTTTCCTCCGGGTGCTCCGGTTTCCTCCCACATTCCAAAGACGTACGGGTTAGGAAGATGCGGGTATGCTACATTGGCGCCGGAAGCGTGACGACACTAGCAGGCTGCCCCCAGAACACTCAATGCAAAGGATGCATTTCACAGTGTGTTTCGATGTACATGTGACTAATAAAGATATCTTATAAACTGGTATGTGGAATTTGTGAGGTGAATAGCCGGTGTATTTCAGGGGAATATGAACAAGATGCACAGAAGGAAGCTATTCTATCTGTTATATCTGTAGATCTGTAGGGGCTATTCCCACTTCCCAGCTCAGTTCCTAGTGCTGTAGATTAAATACTTCAAATGCTTTTCTGTGTAATTTATAAATGTGATAAAGCTTCTGCCTCTAACAGCCTTTAGGACAGTGACTTCCAGCCACTGCCACTTATTGGGTGCAGGAAATCACCTGGGTCAGGACTGTGGGTATTTATTTGATCCTGCCTAGGACTCTCATTTTAAATGTCCCATCCACCTTTTTCCAGAGAAACCCCAGCCTGGATAATCATTCCACTAGCTGTGAGATAACAGATATTTAATACAGTTCTAGGCATCAAATGACAAAAAAACCGCAGGTGTTGGAAATGTGAAATGAAAACCAGACTGCTGGACCACTTCGGGTCAGGCAGCATCTGTGGAGGGAGAAACAGTTGATGGTTCTAGTTTTTCCATCAACTGTTAATCAATTGTGATGACTTTTTTTCCACTGCACAGACACTGCTCTGACCTCTGCTCGTATGAGAAAAGGAAATATCCAGTATGCTGTCTCAGCCTCTGCCAATACATTCAGAGGCTGTGAAACATGCAGCCCAAGATTCCTCTGGACTCAATGTCCTGCCACTTGCTGTACTTTGCCTTGTTTGTCCTGCAGAGTGCATTAGTTCACTTCTCCAGGTTTAATTCCATTTTAAAATTTTCTGCCCTTCTTTCTAGGCCATGGTTCTCTTTCTCCAGCCTAAGACTTTGCTCACTCTCACCTTTGATATTTCTGGTGAAACCTGCAAGCTGCTTTAGAGGTGTCAATTTTGTGGCAAAACTAGTTCAGTAATGTCCTTCCTGGCAATTCTGGCCTTTCATTAATTTGTTTGTATTTTATTACCTCCTGAAGTTCCCTGGCGAGCCACTTTTAGTTTGACAGTGATACTGAACCTAAAGCGCAACAAAACCATGCAAGGTTTTTCCTACAGAGGTTGATAGGTTCTTGATTAGTAGGGGCATCAAAGGTTACGGGGAGAAGGCAAGAGAATGGGGTTGAGAGGGGGAAAGTAAATTAGCCAATCAAATAGCAGAGCAGACTCGATGGTTCGAGTGGCTTAATTCTGCTCCAATGTCTTATGGTCTACATATTGATCATGACAATCTTGCATCTCTAAGTAGATGTTGAGATTTAGAATGGGAGTTTCAGATTTTTAGGACCAAGACCACAAGCACCACAGTTTCAAAACTTGAGGACAGCCAGTGATGGGGCATGAAGATGTTGACAGCATTGCTCGTGTCCTGAGAGTAAATTCGAAGCACACTGTAGTGAAGCACTTTGGTGCACTTACATAACTGGTGTTGCCTGTCTAATGAGAAATACATTGGGAAGGTAATTGTGGTTTGAATGTTGGTGATTCACCAATTCCATTGGCTGCCTGAGGGAGCCAATTTTGAAGGGAATTTTGTCCAAGAATGCTTGGTAAAATGATAGTTATTAATTACAAGTGTTTTGTGGTGGTGAACAGTTAATGACATTGACAATCCTTTCAGGTCTTGGACTGGTTGAATCTGCTGCTGGATGCTCACTTTACAATATTGGCAATGACATCAGAGGCACACGAGTTGCTTCATAATTTTAACAAGTTCATCACTTACCAGGTATGGTAAATGTATATATTGACATCACATTATGATCTTTACAGTGAAATACTCAGTGATCTCAAGATAGTGATGAGTAATCATTTTGATTACTGTTTGTTGCCATATTAATGTTCATTTGCACCATTTTTGTCCCAAGAAATTTCTTTGATACGGTATCCAATGGGTTGGAATGTTAGATTTGAATCCTAGGAACTACTGTCTTATGGTCCAGTATTTTTTTTGACTTGTTTACCCTTGTTTCTCCAACTCGCTAAACACGTCCCTCTTCAGAAACATGTCGTTCATTCAGTGCCTACCTCATCTTAACGTGATTTTCTTCTCCCCAAACTAAACATGCTTTATTGTTCACTCCATGTACAGATAGTCACTGTCAAGCAACTACCCAATTCACTTTTCAAAGAATAATGAACTCAACAACAGCTGGGGAAGGGTCTCCCACATTCTTTGTTTTTAAACCTTTCTTCTTGATCTTCATTAAGTTTGTGGTTTGTTAACCAGGTGGGAACAAACTTATCAATTGTCACCTTAATAAACCTCCTCATCTATCACCTCACTTTCCATCTTCCTGGCTCTAATGGCAGAATCTCATCACTAGTTTTATTAGCCTTGTAAACTTAGTGCCGTTCTTTAACAATATTCTATTGCTGGGTGGCCAAGGCTGTACACAACACTCGGCAGATCTTATACTGATTTCTTTTTAAACTCCATCTCTACAGATAAGCCAGAGATTCATTTTGATGTCTTTGTGGGCTTGTGTATTTGCACCATTAACTGTGACTCTTTTGCTGAACTTTTTAATAAATATCTTAACAACCTAACTTGTATTTCCATTCCCTCTTAGAAGATTTCTCTGCTTCTCAGACTTAACTGCCAATTCTGATGGTCTCCTACAGTCCTCCAACCTTTCATCCTTTAGTTCAATTTCATTTGGCACATTTGTTTTTTATGTTCTGAATATCTACATCCAGATTATCTTTGGATCACAGAAGCCCCAACACCACTTACCATGTCTTTCAAGCTGAGGAAATTCCTTTCCTCCACTCAATGCTCTCCATCCTCCCACTTGCTCTTTGCAGCTGCACTCCCCTTTATTGCACAGACCTTTCTCTCTCTCATAAGTATCTTGATTGTACTGAATAAAAATGCTATTCTGAAATTCTGTATAGACTGCATCCTGGTCCTTATCAGTCTACTTGTTTTCTTCAAGAATTCCATGGCAATTGCTTTATCAACCTAACTGATACTTGGAGAAGATTGTTGATTTCAGGGAGCTAGGAAACAATTAGGCTGAACAGATGACTTTGGAAATTTAGCTGCACCATCGCCTCTCCTTGTTTGCAATGTGAACTGTTTCAGACCTGGTTTTGTCTTGGAAATTGAGGAAGGACATGTCTGAGAACCTATATATTGTGATTTCTCTGGATGTGCTGTTGGAATGGGCAGAAGACTTTAGAAACATCAACAAGAAGTACATTAGATGCTCAAAATCAAAACCAGAATTGCCACAATATAAAAGTGGTTACATGTGCTGCACACCAGACTCACTGATGGTTGCTAGTAATTTCCTAATATTATTTAACCTCCCTCTCTGACAGATGAGGTTTTACTCTGAGCTGAACAAGATTGAGGAAAGTCTACAGAAACTACATCAACTGAAACCACAAGATGATGGGCTGTATTCCATTGAAGTGATAAAAATCTTTTAGTTAAGTACAATTTTTTCAAATAACTGTAATGTACTTGAGTTGTATTTATGGTGTGAAAATATTAATTTTCTTATGTTGTATTACACTTGGAATTAAAATTCTACTTTGTGTATTCCTGTTTCTGTTCGTCATTGGCTTGTTGCCGGATCTATTCCTCACTTGAATGTTTGGGCCTCATTCAGGGTACAATGTAAATTGGCAAATAAGACCATGGATATGTAAAGAATGCAGTCTTTCATTGCCTCAGAAATATCTCGAAGCAGTTATGTAATATGGTGACTGATTTTCTACACAAGATCCCATAAATATCAATTGATCAAGTGCCATTTTGGTGTGTTTACTGTGGTTTCTGAAGGGGGAAGGCAGGACTCTGGGGTTGACTTTCTGCTTGTTCTACAGAAGTGAGATTTGAGATCCTTTCTAACATTCTTGAGCAGGAATACTGGATTTCAAGGCCTGTCTGAGAGAGACATTGTTAATCCAGCAGTCCCTCAGGTGAATGTCCAGGCCTGGTTTCCCAATCCCTGCATTGGACTTGAACCAAACCCACACAATTAATCTAACAAAGAGGAGTATCATGGGCTGGAGATGTATCTCCCTTCTCTGAACAGGGCAAGTTCCCAGTTGCTGAGTGAGTGGGTGAATACCATAAATAAAATGAAGGGTTTAAAACTTGCTGGCATCTGCTAGATCTGTACTGTCTATAATGTTGATTTATAGCATTTGCTTTGTATTTACCAAAGCCAAACATGGATCCAATCTGTCCTTCACCAGAGTACAGAAGCTGCTGCAGTCTTTGGTTTCTAATCTACTTACTGCAAGGCAGCCTTCACAAATGTGGTGTGACCACAACTGTCGATTTCTGTCTCATCTACCTTGACCCCTCTTACACATTGCTGTCTTCCAGATCTTCATAGCTTCTGTTGTTCACTCATCCTGTTCCTGTTTGTCCCAACACTTTGCACTATATTCTTTGCAGGATATGATGGGGTCCCCTGTATGTGTTTTGTTTAAATTACTTCCCATGTGTCAATAATGTTACCAATGGACATGTTTTGACACAATGAACCATGCCAAATTTTACTGGTCTTCTTCCATATTGACTGGTAATTTATTCAATACCAAACATTTGGGCCACGATTTTCCAATTCAAATTTGCTCCTGACAGCTGTTTGTTCCTGCTTTACTCCAGGAGTCTGCAGCCAGTGTATTTAGCTTGAATTTGCATTGGCCCAAACCTGTTGCTCAGTCTACCAACAATTGCCTCTCAAGAGAAGTCACTGAGGTTCATTTGACAGCCTGATAAAGAATTAAAAAGAAAATCAACGGAGGTGCAGCATTTGGCCTCCTCAGGGGCATGCAGAAATGAATCAAGGCCTGTGTAATTCTGTACTACATTAGACTGACCAGTCTAAATTTTACAGTAGTACCTCCTGTACATAATACTTCCACCATTTCTCTCTGCACCTCTAATGATGTTAGCTTCACTGAAAAGTGGTTCCATTAGTGTTTATTCTAAGAATTCAATAGTCATGCTACTAGTCATTCCAGTTAGTCACTGGATAGCAATCAGGAGCAGACACTCTCGGCATCTTTTACAGTTTCCAGCCTGAAGTAGTTATTCCACCCAGACTTAAATCAGTGATTTCAGAAAGAAAAATCATTCCTCTGCCTTCACCGTTTCTCCCCTTCAAGGTTTCTTTCCAACCACCATCTCATGACACCTTCAAAAGAAAATAATTGGATAATGATTGAAAGTTTAAAAAAAACAAGTTGACAGATAATAGGGAAATGGGAGGGTCGTCATATTAATTAGTTCCACCAAAGAGCAAGCGCAGGCACAGCCACAACATTCACCTCCTGTGCTGTTTTCATTCTTGATTTTACTTCCCACCTGTTGGGGATGTTTACTCCTGCCCAGTGCCTGAGAACATAAGGAATTGCAGCAAGAGCAAGTCATTTGGTCCTCCGAGCCTGCTCCACTATGCATTAATGTATCTAGGTTTAGGTTAAGAGATTTAGAAAGGATCTGAGGAACCTACAGGGGGGTTGGAATCTGGAACCCCTTCCCGAGAGAGCGGTAGAGACAGGTAGTCAGTGACCAAGTTCTGATAAATGGGATTAATATAGATGAGTACCAGACAGCTGATGTGGACACAGTGTGCAAAGGGCCGGTTTCTGTGCTACATGACTATGACACTAGGTCATGGACAACATCTTGCTTGGAAACACTGGTGAGTTTCAGATAGATTGGAAAGTATCTTTCACAGCATTGGTGGTTTGACAGCAGCAGTTGATACTTGTCTTAGTGTGTGTCCCTGGGAAAAGCTCACACAGCACAGAGTGTCATTCAGCTGTTCAGAATGGACCTCAACAAATACCCTGCACTTCATCCCAGACCTTCCTGGCAAAGACACAATCACAAAGAAGATAAGTGATGTTCTCATTTCCAATGTATCATGAGGGCAGCCTGTAGTGTACCCAATATTCCAAACATGATGAACGATCTGATGGAGAAGGTCCTATTGTCGCCAACCAATTTGTCCTAAAGCTTTCTGAAATGTAATGAAGAATTCTGCCAGATGTCTTTGACAATCTGCTCAAGGAACCACCCCACTGGATCCATCTCCTTTTCCTGCAAGATTCAGATATTTTCGTGCACACTACAGTGTTCTTCTAGATAAAGTGTTTAATGAGGAATAGTTGGAGCAGAACAGTCTAACATAAAGGAACATTCTGAGGCAAAATGGCCATTCCCATCCTTCGCAACTCTGGAAAGCGAATCTCCACACAAAGAGACACTTGGTGTTTACACCCAGGGTCTACGCACAAAGCTACCTGTCAGAATGAGGGGCACATTGGGTACATTTCCCTATCACCCCCCACCCCTATTCTGGAGGTTAACACATCGAGAGTATGTCTACATGCTCCATTTTTACGCTCCAGATGAAGTGGTAGTGGTGATTTGTATTCGTGCATTTGTAGGATGTGGCTCACAGCAGCCCCAAGTACAGCAAAACCAAGAGTACCTCACACCCAGTGAACAAGTTCTTTCCCCTAATCAACAGTGACCGCCGTTGGCAGCATAGATTATTTTCTTCACCTTATTTACATGCTCCACCCAGCTCCTTCGAACCCGATTCCCTTCGGATAATTGGAAATGAGACCTGAGGACGAAGGAAACAAAGGAGTGTTGACCAGCTGCCAAAGATCATTGACTTGACTTTGGCCCCCCGAGACCAGCTGAACTGGTCGCTGATGCTCATCTATTTACAGACTGTCGGTCAATAGCCACAGGTGCTGTCTGACCTGCTGAGTATCTCCAGCATTCTCTTATTTTTATCATAGATAAATTCACCGTGTATTGAGCTTTTTTACTTGGGTTGGAAGGATGCCAATACATTTCCGCCAATTTAAACTAGGCAGTGTGAAACGATCTGCAACAAACCATTGAGTTTGGTATAACTACAGGTTTACATAAATTTCCATGAACAAGTGGGCCTGCCTTCTATTGCTACAGTACAGAATCATGAATTATGTTGCTATATATTGTGATCCGGGTAGGGGGCGGCCCTCAAATTGTACAGGGTAATTTTGAAGCATCTCAAAATCATCCAGGAGGGCGGCATTTTAACCTAATTATTACCACTGCTTTTATTATTCTGGACACCTGAAGACATTCCATCTCTTTGCAAGTTGAAAGGATCTAAAAATGAAAGCTTCAGCTGCGGGAAGAAGTCAACATAAAGGGAGAAAGTTCGTAATGTCGAGAAGATCCCGGCATGTCGACGGAACTGAGTGATGAAACGGTGGACTCCGCAATTGGTTCAAATTCCGGCGTCGCAATTACAGTAACTGGCGTGTGCTGATTTTTGTTCGGTGAGAATGAACGTGGACGGCATGTGGCAGAAAAATTTAAAAAAAAATAAAAAAAGTTGACGCGTAGTCGGCAGGATTCGAACCTGCGCGGGGAGACCCCAATGGATTTCTAGTCCATCGCCTTAACCACTCGGCCACGACTACCGACACGGAAGAAACGTGGTTGCCATTTGTTGTAGCGATGGAACGTTGTGATACATTGTGTCCGATTCCCGCAACGTGGGTGTCGATGTAACAACCAGTGTGTGAGGTCGTCCCGGATCACAAGGTGCTGCCGCTTCATTCATGCGGTCGGCCCTGCCGTCGGTGCCAGGTGCAACTGCACGTCCCGGAGCCTTGCATCCAATGCTGCGCTCGGTGGTTTCTCACCCACGCCAATTCCGCGCACATTTTGTGGTGACCGATTCAGTTCGTCGCAGTTACATTTGGAAAGTTGCATTTGTTTTTAATATAATTCTTTGGTGATTGTAGACTGGCAAAAATTAACAAACACATTTATCAAAATAAATTTATAAACTCTCAACTTCCGCGGACATCCGTTTTCTGTCCGCACAGGTCGCGACGTGCGGTTTTCGGGACATTCACCCGGAGGTCAGTTTTAAAGCCTGCGATTGTTGAATTTCAGGAACTTTCATGAGTTTGTCCTCCTCATCGTAACGTCCCAGCACAAAAAAATCAAGAAAAGCTTCGTGATGTAGTACCCGTTATTTGTTTTCCTGTTGACAACGAGAAGTACTAAATAGTTGGATAATTAATTTAAAATAATTAAACTGTAAAAAAACGTTTCCGAATATAACTTTTCATATTTTGTCAAATTATACTGCATGTTCAAAGAAGTTTTCAATAAACTTTAATGACATGAAAGTTTAGAAAACTTCTGAACCTGGTAATTGTAGCTCATAGAAAATTACGACACAAAAGCAGGCCATTGCTCGTGCTCCGTGCCGGGTGAGAAAGGGCGACCCCATCTAGTCCCATTGTCCCGCACCCGGGTCGGTGGCCCTGCAGGTCACCGCTCTTCAAGTACACAGTCCAAGTACTGTTTCAATGTGATGAGGGTCTTGCCTCTCCCAACCTATCAGGTATTGAGTTACTGACTCCACAAACCCAAGTGAAGAATAATTCTCTTCTAATCCTTCTATCAATTACTTTTACATCTCCGCCCTTCGGTTTTTGACCCCACAACTAATGTGAATGGGCCCTTCCTATCTCTTCTACCTAAGCCTCTCATAATTTTATACGCCTCAGTTAGACACAGAAAATACCAGGAATCATCAGCAGATCTTGTATCAATACCCATTCGTCAACCATCTCGAAGGGTCCCTACTCTGTCTATCTCCACAAACACTCCCTGACTTACTGCACTTTTCCAGCATTTTCTTTTTAGATATTATGAAAATAAAGTTCAATGAAAAGATGCTTAGGGAATGCTCAATAGTTCAATAAGTAAATGAACCTCCTTGTGTAGCACTGAATAAACCAGGAAGGCCGTGATTCAGCCCCACGCTGAGCTGATTTAAGTAATTTATGTTGGCAGACAAAACGGTCCACCTGGTTACGGAAGTAACTGGCAGCTCTCCAGGTGAGGTATTAGAATGTCGTCAGTGTCTGTGAGACTGCGAGCTGCTGATGAGAAAGAGAGAACATTGGAGGAAAAAGGGCTAATAAGAATTGCAAAATAAAAATAGTTTTTAAGTTGCACTGTTCTAAAAAGATGATTCAACAAAGGTGGCACCAAAAACATTTTTTATATTTCAAAAATAAACTTTATTCGTAATATATACCCAGTGAATACAACTGGAACATGTCTTTCTCTCCATTTATTGTACATCAATCCATTCTCTTACATTGCATCAACACCACTCATGTTTCCTCTTTAAACAATATACCTGCACATTTATGTACCTCGAGAACAGCTCAAGCCATTCCAAGTGCTTTGAATGACAGTGACCATCAGTGCCCAGGAAGTGCGCACCACATTTTTTATTACCACTGATCTGGTGAGAATAATTCATTAATAACTGAGAATAACTCATTAATTCTCTCCTCTTCCATCGGGTAGAAGATACAGGAGCCTGAGGGCACGTACCACCAGACTTAAGGACAGCTTCTACCCCACTGTGATAAGACTATTGAACGGTTCCCTTATGCAATGAAATGGACTCTGTCCTCATGATCTACCTTGTTGTGACCTTGCACCTTATTGCACTGCACTGTCTCTGCAGCTGTGACACTTTACTCTGTACTGTTATTGTTTTTACCTGTACTACGTCAATGCACTCTGTACTAACCCAATGTAACTGCACTGTGTAATGAATTGACCTGTACGATTGGTGTGCAAGACAAGTTTTTCACTGTACCTCAGTACAAGTGACAATAGTAAACTAATACCAATACCTGAACTGTATATCTGAAGAGAAGACGTTCCATTAAGTCAATGTTACAATAATAAGCTGCTGTTTTAATAGAGTAAAACTGTGAACAAGAATATGCACAAATAACTTTGCATACTTTGTAAATGATTTGCCTATGGGATGCGTCGAGATTGCTGAGAGAAGCAAGGGAGGAAATTGCTCGGGAGGGCCTAGCCATAATCTTCTGAATGATTATCGATTCAGGGGAGCTGCCCAAGGTCAAGGAACTTCCAATGGCATGCCTATGTTCAGGAAAAGAGTGTAAGGGTAAATCCAGTAACTAACTTGCTGTGTTTATTCCAGAAATAGTAATCAGGGACAGAACCAGCATCACTTGGACGAGTATGGATTGATTGAGAAAAACCAGCATGGGTTTGTTTAAAGGCAAATTGAATCTAACTGACTTGATACAGTTTTTGTGATGAAGAGAGGTCTCTGAAGGATGTGCAGTTGATGTGGTATATGAACATCCAAAGTCCACCTCGTCATGGCCCTTACTCCTTGTTTGTCTGCCTGCACTGCACTTTCTCTGTAACTGCAGCACTATATTCTGCATTCTGCTTTGTTTTCCTTTTGTACTACCTCAGTGTACTTATGTATGGAGGCACGCAAACAAAAGCTTTTCACTGTATCTCGGTACATGTGACAATAATAAACCAATTACCAATTTCCAATGAGTTGAAAAAGTGGCTAAAAAGCAGACAGAACCTTGTGCAGGAAACAAACTGCTGGAGGAACTCAGCAGGTCAAGCAGCATCTGTGGTGGCAAAGGGATGGCCGACATTTCAGGTCTGAGAGTGTAGAGGGATTGCATCAGGTCTGAGAGTGTAGAGGGATTGCATCAGGTCTGAGAGTGTAGAGGGAAGACGGCCGGTGTATAGAAGTGAAAGGGATTGGAGAAACAGAGGCTGGTAGGTGATAGGTGGAAAACACATGAGGAGACAGAAAAACTATCTCGTGCTTTATAAATCGAGACTGAGAACAAGGCCAAGAAAGCTATAATGAACCTTTGTTAAAACACTGGTTTGGCCATAACTGAAACATTGTGTCCCATTCTGGACACCGCTCTAGAAAAGACGAAGAGGCTTTGGAGAGGGTGTGGAAGAAATTTACTAAGATGATTCTGCGGCTGAGAGTCTTTAGTCATATGGACAGATTGGAGGAACTGCGGTCATTCTCCTGGGAACGGAGGAGGTTGTAAGGAGATCTTTTTAAGATATCTTTATTAGTCACATGTACATCGAAACACACAGTGAAATGCATCTTTCGTGTAGAGTGTTCTGGGGGCAGCCCGCGAGTGTCGCCACGCTTCTGACGCCAACATAGCATGTCCACAACTTCCTAACCTGTACGTCTTTGGAATGTGGGAGGAAACCAGAGCACCCGGAGGAAACCCACTCAGACACGGGGAGAATGTACAAACTCCTTACAGACAGTGACTGGATTTGAACCCAGGTCGCTGGCGCTGTAAGGTGTTACGCTTTAAAGTTATGACAGGTCCTGAAAGAGAGAAACTGTTCCCATTGGCAGACGATTCAAGAACTATAGGATGAAAATGAAGGTGATTAGCTAAAGAAGCAATCATGGTGTTATGAAAATGAGTTTACAACGTAAGTAGGCAGCAGCGGAGGCTGATTCAGTTGTGTTCAGACTCAGAATTAGAATCAGGTTTATTATCACTGACATATGTCGTGGAATTTGTTCAAAAGGGAACTGGATAAATATCTGAAAGGAAAGAATTGCAGGGCCAATGGGGAGAGCAGGGAAGTGGAACTGGTTGGATCGTCCTCACACAGATCCAGGAATCCAGGACAGCGACTTGAATCAGGGAATGAGGGGTAGGTCTGAAGTGACATGGCCAAGAAAATAGGTTTGAGAAAAAGTTCCGGAGAATAGGAGCACAGTAATTAAAGAGCGGCATGTGCAACGCATTGTCGGGAACTGAGGTTTGTGCCATGAATTCTTGGCCAAACGACGGAGAACATGGGAGGAATGGAAAATGAAGACAAGGAGCTTGATCAATGTCACCGGAAGAGGAAGAGTTGGTGTTTTCCGGGGATGGAGGTGGCTTTCTGAGAGATCGGATACAGGACGAAGTGTTCTGGATTCTGACCAACTGGCCCTGATGGAAAGTTAAAAGTACAAAATTGCCGAGAGCCGTACTAGAAAATCACGTTCACAGGGAAGGAAATCTGCGATTCATATCAAACCTCCTGAACAGCAACAAACAATCTGCTGGAGGAGCTCAGCGGGTTGAGCAACATCTGTGGGGGAAAGGAATTGTCAACGTTCCGGGTCGAGACCCTGAATCAAGGTCTGTGTCTCCTGAACAGCAAGGTGCATAGAGGGGAGGATAAGGCAAAAGGTTGTGTCAGACCTGGAGATAATACTACAGAGATGACAGAAAGAAGTTTGAAAATGCAGGGGTGGAATTAATTAAAAGGAAAATTTGGAAACCAAAGGGAAGACATGCTTTAAGATTAGGGAATAAAGAATAACAAGATAATTAAGGACATAGCAGGGCCTATTAGAGACCAAACATACAACCAGTGTGCCGAGATAAATGCAGTAAGGAAAGGAGAATTAAGAGGTTCGACATCCTTGAAAATAGATTAATCACCAGACTCAAATGAACTATATCCCAGCCTGTTAAATGAAGCAAGGAAGGGATTTGCTCAGGCTCTTTCCATCACTTTTAAATCATCTCTGGCTATAGGAGAGGTGCCAGAGGGCTTGAGGACCACTAACCATTGCTTACAAAGGAAGACGGCATAAACCAAGTAATTACAGACCAGTTCGTTCAAGTTCAGTGGTGGGTAAATTATTGGAATCATTCTGAGGGAGAGTATAAACCTTCATTTAGGAAGATGTGGATTAAGCATTGATAGTGTGGATTTGTTAAGGTCAGGTTGTGCCTGACCAAATTTATTGAGTTTTTTTGAGCAGGTAACAAGGAGGACTGACTGGAGCAATATGATCAAATGAGTTGACGTGGATTTCAGCGAGGTTCCACCTAACAGGCTGGTCAATAAAGGGCCCAAGGAGACCGTCAGATCAGTTCCAACAGTGGCTCAGCGGCAGGAGGTGGTGTATAATATTTGCTGAGTGTTTTTATAACTGGCAGGACATTAATGGTGGGATTAATACAGGATCAGTGTTTGGTCCATTGCTTTCTGTTGTACATAATGACAGCATACATTTAAATTACATGATAAAGAAATTTGCAGATGATACCAAAATTGGCTGTTTGGTTGGCAGTGAAGGTGGGGAGCTTCAGACTGCACGAGGATCTAGATGGTCAGGACAGTTGGGTAGAAAAGTGGCAAATTAAATTTAGTCCAGAGAAGTGTAAGGGGAGATGCAACAAGGTGAGGAAATACACAGTACAGGAGGGATATTGAGTGTCCGCAGAGGGATAGAGGGATTCGTAGAATCCTACAACATGGAAACAGGCCCTTCAGTCCAACTGGTCCATGCCGACCAAGATGCCTATCCAAGCTGGTCCCATTTGCCAGTGTTTGGCTCATAACCTTCTACACCTTTCCTAACACATACCTGTCCAACTGGTACTGAAGTCTATCTCTACAGATCCTTGAAGGTAGCAAAAAAACAAATGCTGGAGGAACTTAGCAGGTCAGGCAGCATCGATGGAGGCAAAGGGATGATTGAAGTTTTGGATTGAGACCCTGCATCAGGATCCTTGAAGGTAGGAGGACAGCTAGTGGCTATAATGGCACACAGGACACTTTATTATCTGAGGCATATAGGAGCAGGGAGATTAAGATCGAGCTTGTTCAGCCATGGTCAAGGACTGAGTACATTTCTGGTGACTCCATCACAGGGAAGCTTTTCCCTTCGTCCTCACAACTGACTAGTTCTTCAGCCAATGTGCTTTTACCAAAGTTTTTTTTCCCATCTACCCACACTCCCGACAAATCAAGCCAAATTATCCCACCTTGGGGATGTTGCCATTAATTTCTTCCAGTGGGAACCTCCTCTCTGCATCTGAGTGATTCTCTACAGATTTTGTGTTCGGGGAAGTAGAAGTAGAACGACTTGGGGCTGGGAAATACCTGGGCACCAGTTCGGAAAGGGGCTGAAGGTTATCTGAGCAATTGCAGAATGTGATAATCAACATAATGGTCCAATAAAAATAATCCATGAAAATGATCATGCCCAAAAATACAGCTGGGGTGAAGTTTGAGTGAAGTTTGAGTGAAGTTTGAGTTTCTGCTGATTTATTTTCTGATGAGAGGCATAGGATATAGAACAGAGCAAAAATTTTTAACAATTTTTATCCCAGGAAATTCAATGGTCAGGTGGAGGTGTTCTACAGACGGTGTGGGCTTGACGCACCAAATGACTATCTCTTGTACCAGGGCTCCTTGTGAATCTTGTGCACATTGAAGTGACAGGAATTGGTTCTGAGAGTCTGTTTTAGATCATGACCGTTTGCTGTCGAAAATTTAAGTTATTTGGTGCCTTTGACATTTTTTTGGAGAGGACAATTGGAACCTTAACTTCTCCAATTGTTCAGCAACTTCCTTTTGCAATCTGAAGACATAAATTTTTGCCTTTGTCAAATTCTGGTTACACTTTAATCAGCTGCAAAACTTGATAAGGGAAATGACATTTACAGTATATAGTTAATTATAAACTGAGTTTTTGGAGTCTTGTTGAACTTTGTAATTCTTTAGAATATTTTACATGGATACCATTGATATGATCAATTGTTTCAATTTAGCTTCACTGTTCATAATAGGATGTGGCTGTGTGCAAATGGGCTGGTGTAGAATCCCACAAAATACAACAGGAATAATACTAGAAGTAGTTGATTGGTTGTAATAACTTGGAAGATCCTTGTTAAAGGGGTTCTATAAACGCCCCCTTGTTTGTTTGAGGTACCTTCTTCTAGCCATTTATAAACGCCCCCTTGTTTGTTTGAGGTACCTTCTTCTAGCCATTTTCCACGTTGATGAGAACACGTGAGTCATTTCTTGATTTGGTGACACGAAGTCAGCCACTGAGGTTTCCCAGAATGAATGGTCTTGACATCAGATTAAAGACCAGTGTGGATCTTTCAAAGTTCTTGCAACTTAGGAAACTTAGATTCAATTGGAAGATAAGGCACAAAGATGATTCCCTGTTCCAGAAAGTATAACTGGAAGGCAAGGCAATCTGATCATTCAAAGATTTTCTGCTTATATTCAAAGATGTTTCTTATTATGGAGAGTTAACTCACATCCAATAGTACCTATGTCTTTTATGCATCATTTTTGAATGGATTGTGCAAATAAATATATTCATTGTTTTGGCATGTAAAACCTGGTGTGTGTTTAATGTCCAACTTCCCGAGTGTTTGTCCTCTTCCACCAGCTGACGTGGCGCCCGAACCATTGAATGTGGGGTAAACTCGAGGAACCAGTTGGGCTTATCCTGCCCGTTATTTTGTGCACTGACCTGAGTGTGGAAGCACAGAGGGAACCTAGGTTTAATCTGACAAACTTTACTACAAGCAGTTGGTTGAATGGTGGGGCAGGCTCGAGAGGCCAGGTGGCCTACTCCTGCTCCAATTTTCTTGTGTCCTTGCAATTTCTAGTAACAGCTGGAATACAAATTAGTCCTGGGAAAAGTGTGGTGGAGGTGGAAGGAGGGAGAGCAGGGGTTTCTTAGAACATGGGAAAAAGAAGCAAGATTAAGCTCTAGCCATCTCCAGTGATCAATAAGGTAACAACTCATCCTGTGCCTTGTCCACTCCCCTGCCCCATCCCATATACATCATAATTCTCTTGCTGTCCAAAGATTGATTGATCTCAAACCTTGTATGTGTTCAAAAACTGTATCCTCTGAAACAGCGAATTCTAAGGATTTTGAATCGTTCATGCTAAAGACATTTTGCTTCATCACAACTGAATCAAATCTGAGAGTTTCCCTTTAAGATTAATCAGACTTCAGGCTTGCTTGTTTTACATTTTAGAATTCTCAGTCTAACCATGAATTGTAGAAAACATCGGTACAACAGATCTTATTGGAAGCTTTTGACGAGATGCAGAGCATGACCCCTCTACTCATTGTGGGAGTCATTCACTTGGTAATGAGATTGATCTTCGGGCTGGTCCAATCAACTGGTCATTGGGAGTCAACCAGCCTGATTAACTGCCTCTTGTCTTGCATTTATTTTTATGCCAACCATGCATATGATTACATTAATAGCAACAACACATTTTGATTTAATTTTCTAAATGTGATATTGCAAGCTTATAGGTTGTTCCCCTTTAAGAATGGCAACTCATTAATTAGCAACACTTGTCACCATTACAATGGAGTATTAGTGAGAGCCATTGTGTCCCTTCCACTGCTGCTCCTGGTGAACTGACTGGTTGATGCATGATCAAGTTTGTACAGCACAAGATGCCTTCCCTCCCTTTTCATTTGGATTTATTCCTTAAAGAAACATTCTTGGGATATGGGCATTGTTAGCAAGACCTGGTGCTTTTTGCTCAGTTTTAGTTATCTTGAGATGAGGGCCAGAGGGCCAGTTTCCTGATCCACTAGTCTGAGTGGTAATCACTCTATGAGACAGCTGTGTGCATTATTAAGGTAATATGGAGAGTGGTTAATAGTTAATCATGTTGGAATGGAAATGAAGTCACTTTTAGGCCAGACCAGGTAAGAATGAGTTTTCTATTCCAAAGATGAACTGGTTGGGTTTTTAAAAATGCTCCAATAATATTAGTTTCTTCCACTTTGTTTTAAATATAACTGCATTTAGATTCTTACATTATTGTGGTGAATTTAATTTGCATTCTTTTGGAAGAATAATCTAAACTTGTTGAATTATTAGTCCAGTATTTTAAACATTACCTGCTGGAATAAAGTTTTTTTGAGAAATTTGTTTTGTTTTTAGTTTCTAAGTGAATTTTTGGAAATGTTGAAAATGTAAAATGACCTCCAAAAGTCCACCTTTTAAATTTCATCTATTATCTCTTATTCACACTTTACCAGCCTTTAACACCCTTGTTCAGCCAACCTGTATTGGCTTACTATTGTCACTTGTACTGGGGTACAGTGGAAAAGCTTGTCTTGCATACTGTTCATTCAGATCAATTTATTGCAGTGCATTGAGGTAGCACAGGATGAAAACAATTAGAGAATATTAAGTAAAGTGTCGTAGCTACAGGGAAGTGTATTGCAGGTGCAAGGTCAAAACAAGGTACATTGTGAGTCAAGAGTCCATCTCATCGTATAAGGGAATCGTTCAATAGTCTTCACTTGTGTCCTTTGATCAACTCTCGGCTTCCACTTAGATGTTTCTCTGCAAATTGTTTTGCTTCTAATTTTTCTTCTCTTGTTGATGAAAGGTCATTTATCTCCTCATAGATGCTGCCTGATCTGAGCACTTCCTGCTGCTGTTGTATTTTGCTTTTGAAGTATTTTTCAAATGTGTTAATTTGTAACCTGGGTTTTCAAACAGGTGAGTATGTTTCCCCACAGATGTAGCTTAACCTGTTGAGTGTTTCCACCATTTCTGTTTTTAGTTCAGATTTCCAGCATCTGTATATTTCTTTTTATTTCCATTGTTTTTTTCATTGAAATTTAAAAAAAAATATTAACTGCACAAAAAGCCCAACTTTTTAAAGTGTTATGTGGTGGTACCCACAAGATACAATGGCATACACCAGGAGGCAATGAAGCTGCAGCCAATGTTTTGATGCTGATGTGATTGACTGTTTATTGCTGATACTGTGTCTACGTTCTACTCTCGTTGCAGTAAGACACTACCACATCATTAACACATGGATATCGTAAGTCCTTTTTTTTAAACTTCCAAGCAAACTTGTTTAAAAATCCAGAATGTCATATCCTTCACTACATGGTACTGGTGTTCTCAGCTATATAGGCTTTACTTTGAACTTTCCCTCTGTTCCCCTCTTTTCATTTGAGACTCCATAAATACTGGCTACTTGACCAACCTGTCCTTATCTGTTTTTGGTGCCAATTCTTTTCTGATTGTAGCTCTGTGAAGAGCCCTGAGACCCTTCCTTGGAGAAAAGAGTTGTATTTTTAGAGTGCCTTTTATGCTTATTTTAGGACGTGCCAAAATACTATTCGGCCTTTAAAGTGTAGTCACTGTTTGTATAATCGTAGGGAAATTAACTTGCAGATATTCTACAAACAACAGGAATGGCTGTACAATTTGTGGAAGGTGTTGTTTTGTAATCTACATGTACACTGACAAATGATTTATTCTTTTGTGCTTTTGTCATTGATAGAAATCAGTATGAAATCTTGGACCAGCAGCTCATAAGATTCTTTGTATTCAATAAGGTTGTGGCTGGACTGATCCTTGACCTGAACTCTGCTGCCTGACAACCCCATAAACACTTTACGTACCATTATCCATGTTGGCAACACAACCCAGAGGTTGAAGATTCCAAGATTTGCCAAGCCCCAAGTTCTTTCTCCCCCCGTTTTAATGCACCCAACCATTTACCCTGATGACCAGAGATATTGCCTATACTTCTCTCTCCACAGATGCTGTCTGACCCTAGTGTCGAGGTTGCTCCAGCAGGGGAAACGTCCCTGCTGCTACAGATGTGTGAACTAAGTTCTGCTCTGCGCTCCCGGGGCAGCAGAGCCGTTGGGGAGCGGGACAAGCCCTGCGTGACGGCTGAGACGTTTCCTTCCGCACTAGCGATGGGGATCCCAGGCGCAGGTGGGACTTCCGCCTCGGTGGCTGGACACCAGCCCCGCACGTTGACAATTTGGAGCCGGGGTTGGCTTCTACTTTTTAATATCCGAATAGGCAATGAACTTTTCACCCAGGGCATGTCTAAAGGTGCACATGCATTGCAAGGAGGGTAAAATGCGCAAGCACGGTGGCCCTCGCTGCAAATTATTGATCTGCTTTGTAGTTGCATCGCGTAATAAACAAAGACGAGCGGAATCCAACATTTAAAGTCTCCTTTGCGGAATTAGTTGCTTTATTTTGTTTTTCTCTGGAAGGGGCTTTTCTATTCGCTGTTGCCATGGGCTCAATGTTACGACCGCATTGATTGGCTCTGGGCTCCTACCGCCAATCTCCAAGACTTCCATCTATTTGATTTAAAGCCTGAACTAATAAACTACTGGGGAATCCAACGGCCTGAATCTCACTTTAACATTATTTGTTGCTGTTGTTATTATTGAGAGCAGATTGCAACGGCGGAAACTACTCCATTCTTTTTCCACTCTGCACTCACTACCTCCGGTTGGAGACAAAAAGTAACCAATAGCGAAATACACACAGCTTTGTCGCCTTAGAGAGACAAGTTTCCGCTTCGATGCAAAATTTGCTAATGATGTATAATTCAGATCACAAATAAAATCAATTTTTATTTTGCACGTTTTTAAAAAAAAAGTACAAAGGAACCATATCGTTCTGCACGAAGAAAAAAGGCAGGGTAAAATATTGCAGCTGTTTTTGTATTATATTGCTTCGATTGCAAACACTCCTGTAGCTTTGCAGCAGCGCGGGCGCGCTCCCGGGGCCGCGGCGGCGCGCACCGGGCGGGAGGGAACCTGCAAGGGGGGGGGGAGGAGGAGGAGGAGGACAGGGAGGCGGTCACGTGACCAGTTGACTGGTTGACAAAAATGGCGGCGATCCCCGAATACAACATGGATGCCGGAAGATCGGAGTGAAGCAGGAGGCGAGAGAGGAGGGAGGGGGGGAGGAGAGAGAGAGTGAGGGAGAGGAGGAAAATAATAATAATAGTCCGAGTGCGCGGGGCTCGGCGCCTCACTCCCGCCCGCCGGCCGGCCGCGGAGGGGAGCAGGCGGACTCTTGTGGAAAAAAATAATAATAAATCCCAACATTTTGTGGCGGGGGTGGGGGAGGGTCCCCGCTGAGGGGGGCGACAGAGTGAGGAGGGCCGGGGGGCTGGGGGACTGAAGCCGACTGAAGTGTGGGGTGGGGGGGGGGTGAGAACGCCATGAGAGGGAGGAGAGGTAGGCCGCCCAAGACGCTCGATGCATCGCCGGCCGCAGGTGGCGGCGGGCCGGCGGGTAGCCTGAGGTATCGGGCCGCCGGGACGGGCAGGGGCAGGGGAGCGGACAGGAGGGGCAATCACTCGTCGGCCGAAGCTGGCGGTAGAGGGAGTCGCACCCCGAGAGGGGGCAAGACGGCCACCCGGGGCAGGGCCCGGGCGGCGGTGCAGCAGCAGCGGCAGGGCGGCAGGTCCCGCAGGCTGACCGTCAACAAAGTGATCTACGACGACCACGAGAGCGAGGAGGAAGACGAGAGCCTGGTGTCGGAGGAGGACGAGGACGACGACGACGAGGACGAGCGAGAGAAGGAGGACGAGGACGAGCAGGATTCGGATTACCACCAGGCCAGCGAGGAGGAGGAAGAGGAGGAAGACGACGATGATGCGAGTTATTGCACAGAGAGCAGCTTCAGGAGTCACAGCACTTACAGCAGTACTCCAGGTAATACATCGAAACACAGGCAGCAGCTATCCTTCCATCCAAAAGATATTGTTAGATCATCAGCTTAACGCCAGGGTCGGCTGCATTGTTTGAAAGTAGCACTTGTACACGCAAAACTCATCAGACTCCTCTGGAACCATGTATGCAACAGTTGCCATTAAGTGACATTTACAAAAGTATGGCAAGTTTTATTTCGTTGGAAAATTTAATCCAACCTAAGCTGTCATGCTGATCAGAAATTGAATGGGTTTGATCATAGAGGGTAGCTTGTTCTAGCACTGTTGAATGGTTGGGATGTGCCCAAAATAATGCACACTGCCAACTTGTCTTGCTGTACACCTGCTGCAGAGTTGTTGGAAAGTGGTGGGCGAGGAAAATAACTTCAGAGTGACAACCCTGACAGGCCAGGTGTTTCTGACATCTGGGAAAGGAAGAATACTGAAATATGTTTTTTGTTTTATCTTGACAGTTTTAAAATTGAGTTTGTATTTCTTTAGTTGCAGTTATTTGTTAAAATTTAAAGGAATGAATGAAAAATTGGAAATTTTGAAATAAAAACTTGGAAATGTATAACAATATAGGAAAGCATGGTAATATGTTTTACTTTATCAGGAGAAAGACACTTTTGATGTTTTAAGTCAGAACTATTCAATCAGGATAGTTTTGATGGAGTTTCTCCAAATGAAATGTTAATCTCTGTTTAATATAAAGATTTTAATAAGTTGGTGATAAGGAGCAAAGCAAGATCTTAATTATTGGCATAGTTATTAAAACATTTTTTTGGAATGTTGAATTGTCATGGGGTATGGAATTAAATTAAAAAAACTTGAATTTTGAAATTGCGTTCAGATTCTCTAAGTATAATGCCAAAGATAGTTATTTTCAAATATCTTGCATCATGCTTTTTATATTAAAAAATCTGCTATTTATGCATGAATGTTTGGAAATGAAAGTTCAAACTTGATTCATAAATGATAGTCAAAGTACAGTTTCAAACAATTTTGTTATTAATACGGTAAAACTTGCAAATAATAACTTGTAGCTTTTCAAACTACAAACTTTATTTCCCCCATTTTCTTAGCTATATAAAAGGTAAGTTGGTTCTGACTTGAGAATCATTCTAATGCTATCAAAATAGGTCACGGTATGTTTTCCCTTTTATCCATGTACCACAACTACTTGTGGAAGTGGTTGAACTATATGTTCATTTTGGAATTACAGTTTTCAATACTGCATTTTACATTCTGGATTGTGGAGATCAACTTTATTTGGCAATATTCTAATATTTTTAGTTGCTAATATTCTCCTTTGCGATTCTGGGTTCTTGTCTGCATTTAAATAGTATTGGCTTCAGCACTTGTCCTTTTCCATAATCTTTGCCTTCAGGTGATGTACAACTTGATACTGTGTTTGAAGCTGGGTTAAATTGCCTTTCTTGCATTCAGTCACCAAAAAATATGCAAGTCCTTCCTCTAGAGCATGCCTGCTTTTCCACGGTGCTCACTTCATGCAACTGAAACCCAAATCTGTGCTAAAATCACCCCGGGATTCACTTCTTTGATGTTCTCTTCCCTAGCATGCTCTCCTTCACAAATATTAACTAATTCAACACTTAGCCCAGGTCCTCTACTAGGGAGAGTTTTGTATACCCATTACCACTTTGCTTGCTAAGTGCATCCCTGTAACCCACTACTTTGACTTTAAGTAGCTTAATTATTTTTAAAACCCATAATTTTATCTCTACATGACTGGGTTTCTCCAGATTTTTTATGTCCCAGGTGCAGCCTATGTATCACTGCTGCTTTATTTGTATGTCTTCTGCTTATTTCCCAGCCACAACACATTTCCTCTTTGGAACATTCTTTTAGAAACTTCTTATCTTTCTTTCAAAAGCATATCTCTATTTGTATTTTGGGGGCCTGTGTCTCTCTCCCCTGCCACCCACCTCCAAAACTCCTCCTTCCGACGCTCTCTCTCCTCTCACCCAACCACCCTAATGTTCATCGACATTCTTCTGAAGCACTGAATTTCTCTAAGGTAGGTTTGCAATGAAATTGCAGCCATTTGTATGGTCTTGCTTTGTAGGAAAAAGTTAGTGTCAAAATTTTCAAAGTTTCATTCTCCTCATTACTCATGGTCAAATTATAATCGTCTGTATCTGGAAGAAATTACTGTTCTCTTATTTTCCATCCACCTATGGAGCTAGTGAGAATTTCAAAGATTTCTTGACAAATGTTTGTTAATTATCGGTAGTCCAAACTACCTGACCATCAATTCTATTCAGCACTGACTTAACAAAACTTTCAAAATGTGTAGTGGTTGCTGCCTCCTGCTTGTTTAACAAACAGCGTATCTCTAATATGTTTATGAATTGACAATAGAGTATTAATACCAAAATTGATTGAATCCATGATTCTGCAATTTTAAAAATAACATCACTATAGAGATGCAGCTGTATAACCAAGTCAACTGGTCAGTTAATTTCTGTCAACAATGCTTTAGATGATGTTCTTTTAAAGTAGCATTGTAGCATAGTTAAAATTAAGATAACAGTTCTAAACTAACTATATTCATAGTAACTTCTGCAGTTAAAAATGTTGGGGTAGGTGGGTGTGCGTTGGATAGTTGGGATGGAGGAAATGAAGAGATAATTGACTGTTACTAAATACTTCATTGGCAATTGTTGACTTTCAAAGAACGCTTGTGTTTTTGGATGGAGAAAATTTGATTTCTGTAAAACTTGAAAATATTGGACTGGAAAAAGGGAACTTCAATAAGTTGTCAAGCATACATCTTAAATCATTTTAGTTATTGTTAGCTAAATTTATTTCACATGGACAGATATGGAACACACTTTGGATTGCTGTTTGAGGAAAATTTTTGTTTTTATTTTACAATAAATCTGCATGTTAATTTTGCGGATTTTTTTTCTTGAGTTATGTTTTCTGACCCAACAGAAAGCTGCTTCATGGTCCAAGTCACCAATCAGGCTGCATAGCTATTAATTGAAATAATGCTTTTTCCTTGTACCAGTCCAGATCACTAACTTAGAAAAGGCAATTGCAACAAAATACTATTCTTCATATTTTGAACAAGGTTTTATAATGGAAACTGATCTACCAGTTCTGTAAAGGAACTCTAAGTGTAGGATCTTGCACCATTTTGCTAATTGATATGAGCAAAGGTTTTAACAAGTAATATGTGCATTCAAAAATCAGTGGAAAGTTTGACTGTTCATTGAGTAAATGTTTATAATACAAGCAGGAATAGATCTGGACATTGTGTCTGAGTTGGATTTACAACATTAGAATTAGTAGCTGTACCAAGTACTCATATGTCCTGCCTTTTGTGTGAAACATTCATCACTGATGAAACCTCACTTTTGATAATTCTATGTTGATCTGATTTCTTCTTGATAAAGGGGTGAAGGGTCTGTTGGGTTGAGGGTGGGGCAATTACTACTGAGACTTGAACTAGATAATAGTTAATTGTTGGGCGTGTCAAGGCTTGTAGCCAATTTGTGCAAAGCAAAGTGCTCCAGATAAGTGACCAGTTAATTTGTTCTAGCAGTGCTGGTTGAGGGATGATTGTTGGCAAGGGCATTGGGAGAACTTTCTACCCTTTGAATAGTGCTGTTGGATTTTGATTTACATATGCTTGAGTGTGACGTTTCTTTTGAAATATGTTACCCTTGAGTGGAGGCTTTCTCAATACTGCATTAGTACTCTGTTCAAATTTTATGCTCAGCTCTGTTTGTTCTGCTATAGTGTATTTACTCCTGCTTTTGAGAAAGGGTGTTACAGTGTAGTTGATTACTTTAAGCATCTGGATTATATCACTGGTAAATTAACCTTGTGGTATGTTTGTCAGTTATGCATATACTTAAAAAAAACAAACTGAGGGAACCTATTATCTGATCCTATTTCCAAGCAGAATGCTTGGTTCCCTAAACCAAGCAGAATGCCATTGTATTTGAGTTGAGGATGTGTTCTCCTCATTGATTTGTGGAGGATGTGGATATATATTTTTTTAAAAAATGTTAAAAGATTTTTTTTAAAGAAGACAATTTGTTTTAATGATGGTTGAAGGAGAAATATCGGCTTAATTGAGAGAAATTCTCTGCTTTCGTTCGAATAGTCCAAAAGATCTTTTCTTCTTAAATAATCCCTTGGGATCAAGGATGACTTGCTTCCATTCTGGTTTTGTGGGTGCTGAGATGGTTAATGAAAGCAATGGAGGAACTGCAGATTCATCCACAGATGGGGGCACTCCGAGTATGCGCAAACACAGCATCAAGTGGGCTGCTACACTTCAGAAAGGATCTTTTCCATCTGTCTGAGAGGGCAGGAGGTGTCTTGCAATAATGCCCTAGCAAAAGGCAACATCTTATCAGTAGCACAGTAAAGCCTTAGCCAAAATCATGTGCTCATGTCTTTGGACTGTGGCTTGGGCTTGTCACTCTCAGACTTGGGTGTGTGGCTTCAAGATTGACAACTGCTTGTCTAAAATGTTATCTTCTATAGAAGTATGCTGCTAAAGAATTGTTAAAATTATAGAAGGCAAAGCAACATTTTTCCCAAATTTTTCTATTGGTAAGCTATGCAGTTAAAGTTGTTGAATTTACTCTCTTAAATACTGTAAACTTGCACAAATGAAATCTCCAAATTATGCATTACTTGTAAATAGTTGAGAATGTTTCTAATGACTCCTATCCATCTTGATCCTTGATCCTACCTCCTTAACCTGGAGTTAAATAGTTACCTGACCATGAGTTTTTCCCATTCAGAATGTTATGCTGGTAATATTTCTGTGGACAATCTTGGTTAGACTGATGCAAACAATTGGTTAAGGGGTCTTTTGAAGGAAGAAGAGGGACAAAATGCTATGACCCCATCCCAGTTTTTTTTAATGCACTTACTGTGTGAGTAATAGAATTGAAAGCATCCTCCCTTCACCACACCATAACCACTGCAAAGCGCAATAAAACAACTTGGAATAACTTTTAATCATTTTTTTTCCCTGCACTTAGGGGGAAAAGCTTATTATGGGTGATATTAGGGGCAAATTGTGTATGTCACGTTAGGACTTTTGGTATGTTATCTTCATATTATAAATGTTCACGATGGCAGTATGACTGCTGACAACACAGTTTAATATAACACCGTTAATAGTACAGTAGTGAATTTGTTTGGATGTAGTACATTGTTTTTTGACAAAACGTGAAAATGAAGTGCTGCATCATGAATTGGTAGGAAATGGTTTTCATTTGCACTTTGTCTTTCACTATATGGTGTATTTTTTTGTCTGAGCTAGGAGTAATAGTTTGAGGTAAAGTTAGCTTTCCACAGTAGGGTTGGGAATTTTGGGGAGCTGATAATGCAGCTCTGAATTAAACAACAAGAGGCTATATGTGAGCTTTGTCGAGGGGAACAAGATTTAATTGAAGACCTAAAATTAGCAAGGAAGGTCAGTATGAAGCTGAAAGCATAAAATCTTTGTTTAGATGCAAATCAACTGAAGTAATTTGAGAAAAGCCTTCAATTGTGTATATATAAAAAGAAGTTACTCTTTGAGATTTACTTTTATGTAAATAAAAATTCCTAATCATTTAGCTTGTTGACCCAGATGATGAAATAAAAAAGATCCATTGTGTGGAATTTAGCAATGTAATACAATACAAGAGGGCATGGCTTTAAAGTAATGGGTGGGAAGTTCAAGGGAGATATCAGAGGAAGGTTTTTTAACCAGAGAGTGGTTGGGGCATGGAATGCACTGCCTCGGGTGGTGCTGGAGGCAGGTATGCTGGTCAAATTCAAGAGATTACTAGATAAGCATATGGAGGAATTTAAAATAGAGGCATATGTGGGAGGAAGGGGTTAGATAGTCTTAGGTGAGGTTTAAAGGTTGGCACAACATTGTGGGCCGAAGGGCCTGTATTGTGCTGTATTGTTCTATGGTTAATTACTGATTCCAAAATATTATTGGTTTTATGCCATAAATTTGGTCATGGTTTCTGGTTTTGAAGTTGAGCATTTTATGATTAAGATTTGTGAGAATTATACTTCGAGTTTTAAGTTTTGGTTCATGTGAAAAGACACTTCTGAGTGCATAATTAACCAAACTGCAATTAAAGTGAGCAATTTTAGGAAAGAAAAATGTCAGAACTGGAATAACAATGAACACATTTTTACATTTCAGAGTCCAGTAGTGATTGGTATGGTTTAGTGAGAAAGAAGTTCACTGCTTTTCCTCATTCTGATGCCTTTGACCTTAAATCAGGCATCACACATTACTAGAATTGTGAATTATATGCCTATATTTGTTGTGGCTTTAAGAAATTAGCTGGAAGACTCAGGTGTAATTTTTTTTTGTATACGGGTTAGAACTGTAGAAGCATTGCGCTTAAGCAATTGATAGAACTTCTTTTGGTTGAGAATTTGAATGTTGATAATTGTGTTGGTATAGTTGGTAGGTGTCCAAAATGACTTCCTGCGAGCTCCAAGGGCTTGGGGTCATTATTTGAAAGCAATAAAATTTCATGTGATTTGCTAAATTAATTGATTACAATTCTGTAGAATGAAATGAGAAGTATGTTTTCTGTAAGATGGAAGAAATGCAGATACTAGGAGCAGCTTTGTATTTGAAGAGTGACCCCACTCGCGCAAACAACTTGCAGAAAAAGAATTAAAATAATTCAAGTTAAACTTGTTCTTGATTTTGGACATGATTTTGTTTAAACAATACTGGTAACTATTTGGCAGAGATGATTGGGAGGCTGATGGAGTGAGTTAGCAGAAGCAATGTGCATAAAATGGCAGATATATAGGTGCCTCAGATTGATGAGTAATATTTGAGTGTGCTTACTGTTCATATTTTTTTAAAAATTCTTCCTTTTGTCAAGTTTTATTCCAAGCATATGAATGAAAAGATTGTTCTTGAAGAATCCATACTGAAAATCAAAATAAAACATCATCAGTCAGTGACCTGTTGAAAGAAAAGCAGAAGACTTCTGTATGGTTAGGGGTGAACAGCGTAGGAGGGCCCCTTAAATATCTCCAGGATGCGGACTTAATGTGGCTCAAATTCGGAATTTGTAATGAGTTGACAATGTTCTGAAGTGACAGTATCACAATATTTTGGTTACTAAAGCAAACCCATTCAATAATGGTTTTTTTCTATAACTCTGACTTGTTTTACCTGAATAATATACTTTCAAAACTTGTATTCCAATGCAATTGTGAAAATATTTGTATCCATTATTTAAGTTTTCCTTGGGTGGTTTTGTTTGAGTTTTTTTCTTTAAACAGTATAATTTGCTTTCAGTAGGAAGAACAGGCTAACTGAAAAGGCAACTGAATTGAGGGTTATAGGGAATTGGCACAGAAGAGGAGTTGAGGCTTAGGACAGATTAGCCATGATAATTTTAAATGATAGGGCAGGCTTGAGGCACCAGGTGGTCTCTCATACTTTCTTGTGTTCTTGGTGAAATACTTGATGAGGAGTATAGTGTTGAAATATAGAAGTGAGAAAAAGAGGTCACACTTCCAAAGCATTGTGTGATGGTTTGGGAGATGATGAAGTGGATAGACAAGCAAAGTCATGAAGAGCTGATGGTTTTGATACAAGAATGCAGTTTGATTCGTGCCATCAGAAAAATTACTTGCCTGTATAATCTATAAAGATGGAGAACTTGAACATTTGAGAATGAACGATTACAGTTAGTTTGACATTAGCAGAATTCAAGAACCAGTTATTTTAAAAATGTCTCTAACAGGCTGGAGGTAGTTAGTCTTGATCTTTCTGGTCCAAAAATAGGAAAGTACTTTGTCATTTAAAAGAAGAGGTATTGACAGGATTACCATGTTGTTTCAATGTGGGAGTGTGCGTCGTTTTTAGGGAACAGAAATGATCTGTTAAATTGTGCAATTCTAGTGAGCTAATGCCATTATAGATAGGAGCAATATGGGAAATGCCCTTGAGTATTTATCTACTTAATATGCCTATATTGAGTGGTTAACCTTTATAAACTCCATTTGAAATTTGCCACTGCCTGCCACTATTCTTACAGTTAACTTTAGTGACATTGTGTGTAGTTCAGTTAATTATAGTGAGCCTGCAATTTCAGCCTCACAGCTTCTGGACTGAGTAAACATACTACTGACTGGTTATGCTATTGAAACCACAATCATTTTAGGCAAGCTTGACTGCTTGTTTTGACACTACTCAAGTTGGAAAAACCTGCATCACATTCAAAGAATTGAGTTGTAGTGGCTATTTTGTCCCCATGCTCTTTTTTTCCCTTAGTTTCTCTACTTTTAGATGATTTGTATTGGGGTATTTTGCCACAGGTGATAGTTGATATTCAAATGCAGGTGTAGACCAGTTGTGACACAGACCAGTTAACAAACCTATTCTTGTACTAGTATGACCAAGTACCACAATGCCTAGCTTATGAGAGAGGTGTAGGATGTTATAACACAATTTTAATGGATTTTATTAAAGTTATGATTAATTTAGAATGATTTTTCAAGGAAATTATAATTCCATATAAATAAAAACAAAATATTTTTTTGATGCATAGAAAGGTGCAAAACTTGCATCTGATAGTGATTCATTATTGATTTTAAAATGGTGAACTGGTAATTTGTTTTAAATTATGGTTTTCATCTTAAACTTTCAGAATATTCATCACAGAATGCTGGCACCTGGTTTAGCTACCATTACCTTGCTGCTCAGAAAATTTGAAATTAGGCTTGCACTAATAAGTGATATTAAGGAAAGTATTAACTTTTTCAAGAAAAGGGTTACTGGGCCTGATATTTGTGCTTCTCACATTGCCAAAAATATTTCTGTATAGTGATGAAAGCCAATAATTAATTCCTACTAGGTTTGTGTCTCTATCTGTCTCTACCTGTCACCCACAAACCATTGTCTCCCAGTTCCACCACTCCACATCCCTCACCTGGCTCTATCTGCCCATCATCTCCCTCTTCACCTGGTTCCACCAATTGCCTGCCAGCTCCTGCCGCAGCCCTCCCTCTCACCTCTTCATACAGGCTATCTCCCTTCTACACTCTCAATCCTGATGCACGGTCTCAATCTGAAACATTGACTATCCCTTTGCCTCTACAGATGCTGCTTGACCTGGTGAGTTCCTTCAGCAGCTTTGTTTTGCTCCAGATTCCAGCATCTGCAGCTTCTCTTGTCTCAGATTTATGCACTACTTTTGCATGAGAACAGATTTGTGCTTTATTGAATTAGGCTGATATTCATGCAGCTGGAAGAATATTTCCCACAGCAGATATTATAGACTAGTGTTTTTCTGGTTAAATATATGCAAAACTCATAATTTTGTAATTGATAATCTGACCTTGGTTTACTAATAGAGTGGTTAATCATACAGGAAACAAAGTGTCTTTGAAATACGTTTTGCTACTGGATAACAAAAAAAAACTGGAAGAGCATAGGCATCCTCCTCAATAAGCAGTATTGAAAAGGATGCCTGTGCACATTAGACTACATCTGAGAAAATTTACATCAAGTCCCCTGATGTGCAAGCCAGTTATTAATTTATCTGGTTAAACTAGAGAAGGAATGCTCAAGAATAGTGATTTGATTCTGAACTAATTGCATGATCCAAAACAGTGTGGTTTGAGAGAAAAACAATATCTTGTTACGTATCACAGAAAATGACATTGCTTTCACAGTAACTAATCATTTGTTTGCCAAGGGCAGCAACACAATTCATCTGTAGTGGTGAGTGTTCTGTGATGTGATCTTCTCAAATAGTTTTTATTTTCTTCCACTCTTTCCCTCCTTCATTCCTTCTGTCTTTTTTCTCCCCTTCACCCTTGCTGACCCCCTCTCCCCATCTTCATTTGCCTCCTGATTGAATTGTAACATTTGAAAGCTTTCCTGTGTTCGTGAGCTTCTTAGGACATACTAAGTTGTCATTTGGTATTTCACATGATATTAATACATGGGTCAGACTAAATTCTTTCTGCTGATTTATTGAAATGTATTTGGAGGAGATGTGAAAAGGTTTGTTTTTATAATGACATCAGGATTAATGATATTGAAGTCCCAAAACTGTCTTGCAGTTTGACTGGTTGCATTCATAACATTGACAAAAAAGGTATTTTTTCCTCTATGCAAAGATCATTAACCATTCAAAATTTGGACACTTAAAAGAGGAGTAAACCGCTGAAAGTAAGGCATTTTAGTGAATTATTTGGTCTGTGTCATTGGTGTAATGTGCAAAAATTTTGCTTTATTTACAGAATTTTATTGAGCTCGTTTGGCTAAAGATAGTTACGCAAAGTAACATCAGTTTCTTTCTTTGTTCTGTAAACATTAATAAAAGTGGGAAAGCCATACTTATTGCTCAGCCTTGGTTGCATTCTGATAATAATTGCTTTTTTTTATAACTTGTATTGAGAGTTGAATCACAAACTGAGAGTTGGGTATTATCATAAATTAGTGAATTTCTACTGTAATATTTTACCTCACGATCTCTGGTCTAGTACCCTTACAAATGATCTGTTCAGTTTTTTTTCAGGACTAGGCATTTTGATTTGTCAATAATTCTTTCTCTCATCTGGGGTTTCTCTCTCCCCTTCCTCTCATTATTACTTGTTCAATAGGGAGAGATTTCATAGAACAGATACCTGCTTGGGCTACCTGTAGAGTTGAAGTTGACCATAATGCAATGAAAAGCTTTGATCTCTCTCATACCACTGATCTCTCTGCAAGAAATTTAATTTATGGATTTTTGTGAAGTGATGCATTTGCATTCCATTGTGTAGTGTCCACATTTTGATAAATATAGATGTATGTTTATGAATTTATTACCCAATGATATCATGATCATACCACTGGTACCTAGTGCAGGTGGAGTCTGTGTTTCTTCTGTTAGGAAGGAGGTAAGATCTGAGCTGACTAGCTTCAAATCAAATTTTTATTTGCCCTTCATTACTACTTGTTTTTGGTTCAGTGTAAGTTTTCATTTGATTAGGCTTCTGTGAAGAGCTTGCTGTATATTAGAGGTACTTTCTAAATGCAAGTAATTCTTGACTCAGTTTGAAAAGGAGATACAATAGATTGTGGCATTTATATTTGTTTTTTCTTAATATAGGTTATGACACCTACCAAGGCCCATCTTAAATATTATGTATTCTGCAATATCAAGCCTATTAGGCATTTGGCCAGACTGTCTCGCTCTTGTGGTCTCTAACCTTCCTTTTGGCTTTTCCTGGGGCTCACTGTTTGCCCATTCACTCTTAGGCCCAGGGCTCGCCTGTTTGCGCAGCTGATCTTGCAAACTACCATTCGCATCCTTGGATTGGAGCTAAGATTTGCAATTCACCAAGGAATGTGTATTAGGAAGAAACGAGATTTACTTGGTTAGAACACTTCATGGCCAAAATTTAATGGCATGATTTAAATATTTTCTAAAAAAAAGTTTATATAGTTTAAGCTGCTCCCCAGAAATGAATAAGCTCACTGATTTATGTAAAATACTGCAATTACAAAAAGTAAATAGTAATTATCTGCAATTTTCTGTCTTATCAGCAACTTGGCCACAATTTTAAAGTTCATCCATGATTTAGGTAGGACCTTAACTGTAACAAAATAATTTACAGTTATACTAAAGGTATATTATGTGTGTTTTGTAACTGCTTTGCTTTTACTTTGGCTTCTATCTGGAATGGGCAGGTGATTCCACTGATCTGCAAGAAACTTAAATTACAGACTTTTGTGAAGTGATGCATTTGTATTCCATTGTGTTGTGTCCACCTCTTGATAAACATGGATGTATGTTTATGACTTTGTTACCCAATGATATGGTCCTACCACTGGTACCCAGTGCAGGTGGAGTGTGTGTGTGTTCCATGGGAAGGAGGGAAGATTTGAGCAAACTGGCTGCTCTTGTTATCGCTTAGCAAACATTCTTAGGATTGTTTTGCTTGTCCTGGAAGAATATAAAGTCTACTGTCAGACAGTTTGAAGATCTGAGAATTTTTTTTCCCCCTTGTCTTTGAGAGGGGTTTGGAAAAGGTAATGTTTTGTAAAAGGTATGCTGACAAGTGCTGACTTTATAATGGTCATTTGTCAGAAAGCATCATAGCATTGGATGAGAGACAAAGACAATGTTCTGATGAATGTCTGTGTCATAGAATTATACAGTAAAGATACAGGCTCTTTGATGCACCTAGTCTGTGCCAACCATCGAGCAGCCGTCCAAGCTAATTATGCATCTCCTCTTGTGTCCCCGTTTCTCTCTCTTCCTCCTTTCCCCACCCCCCAATTCTTCTGATATCCACCTACACGTTGGGGTCATCCTGCAGTAGCCAATCAACCTGCTAAGTAGCCTGTCTTTGGAATATGGCTGGAACTCAGAATGGAGAATCAGCAGCAATCTCGGATTGAACCCAAGTCTCGGGAGCCGTGAGGAAATAGCGCTAAACCACTGCGCTGCCCAAATACAATGATATATTTGTACTATGGGATCTATGGGATGATGGAACAAGATACTCCAGGTTTAATGTCATTGTGGGTCATTAATTTAGCCTCTGGAGAAGACCATGTGCAAAATTTAACATTGTCTTCCTAATTTATTTGCATGTATCTCATTTTTGATGTTTCTAAGATTGGAGCAAATTGGTGTTCTTATTTAGGATTCACCGTTACAGAAGTAACATCTCCACAAAGCCCTGGTTAGTTTTTAAGTGCCGCCTATTTTTAGTAATACAGATTTTAAAGTAAGATGCAATTCTGCTGATTTACTGAATACATCCAATTTCTGATTGCATCTTATCTGATTCCATGTAATCAAAGCTTTGACCCTTTAATCTTGGGTACATGAGGTTACCAATGTCTTCAATTAGTTTGGGAGACAAAGCAGTTGAGTGCCCTCCATTCATGTAGTCCACAGACCCTCAAATTTTTACATATTGAGTAAAAGCCATATGTGGAGTAGGATCCCAACGTTCCACTGCCTTGAGGAAGAGAGAAAGCTGGGAGGAAAATTGAAGGAATCAATTTAAAAACATAGACATGTAGAAGTAGTATTATTGCCATTGGTTGCATAGCTAGGTTGGAAAGTTGCACAAATTTTAATTTTTTTTCTGCTGCATTTACAGGAAGGAGAAGGCAGACAAGGGTCCATCGGGCACGATCGCCACTATTCGAAGAGACTGACATTATTCCTCTTGATATTCCAAAATGTTCTGAGGACTTGTTGGTGCCCAGTGAACAGCTGTTGAGCATTATTGCTATTTATGAGGTGTTGAATAATTTTGGAACAGTGCTGCGACTTTCACCTTTCCGATTTGAAGACTTTTGTGCTGCAGTGGTTGGTCAAGAGCAGTGCACGTTAATTGCAGAAATGCACATTGCTTTATTGAAAGCTATTTTACGGGAAGAGGATTCCTCTAATACCACCTTTGGTCCTGCTGACTTAAAAGATAGCATCAATTCTACATTGTATCTTATAGATGGAATGACATGGCCAGAACTGGTACGGGCCTATTGTGAGAGTGACCCGGAATACCATCATGTACTACCTTATCAGGAAAAGGATGATTACCCATATGGACCAATAGAAAATAAAATCAAAGTTCTTCAATTTTTAGTGGATCAGTTCCTGACAACGAACATTGCCCGAGAGGAGTTAATGTCTGAGGGTGTAATCCAGTATGATGACCACTGTCGCGTTTGTCACAAGCTGGGTGATCTTCTCTGCTGTGAAACTTGCTCAGCAGTGTACCATTTGGAATGTGTGAAACCACCACTTGAAGAGGTGCCAGAGGATGAATGGCAGTGTGAGATATGTGTAGCACACAAAGTGCTTGGTGTTTGTGATTGTGTGCCTGAAATCCAGAAAAACAAACCATATGTTCGCCACGAGCCTATAGGATATGACAGGCACAGACGGAAATACTGGTTCCTGACGAGAAGAATTATTATGTAAGTATACTTGTTAAATTTTTGTAGTAATGGAACTCGTCCTTGCCCAATTCTGGTCATTGGAAATAGATTTCCTTAATTATGTTGGAATGAAAGAATTTTAATAATTTTGAAATGTTAATTTAGACTGAAAATGTACCCAAAATTCTTTCATGTTTTTGGCCCAAAGTGCATTTCTGCAGAACGATATTTATGTGGAGTTGCAATATGCTACTTTTGGCATTTTTGATGCATCTGGATATCAGGTTGGATGAGTAAGATGAGATTTCTTTATTAGTCACACGTACATCAAAACACACAGTGCTGGTGCTGTGATAGTGTTACTCTAACTGCTACACTACCGTACCTGTTTTGTTTTGGGATGCTATGATACTTCATTAAATGCCAAAAAAGCAGAGAATTGGGCAGCAAGGAGAAATCGCCACAGCTTGATGTGTTAATGATTTGAAGGGGATTCTTTCAAGAATCTTTTGATACAGTTTGTGTGTTTTCTGAAAAGCAGAAATCCATTTCATTCAACTTGAAAGGCTGCATTGTGGTAATTTAAGCAAGCCTTTGTCAATATGAATTGCACAGAAATAGATTTCTTTCAGCATATATCCCCAAATAAAGTTGGCCAGTTAAATTCAAAAGTTGTATCAAACCTTCTGAAAGTGTTTAGTAAAATTCATGTAACATGAAAGATGTTGTTTGATGATGAAGTTGAGACACTCGCATGTTGTGTCCAATCCAGTAGCCTTCAAGTTGCTTGCAAATTCCAGTATCCTGAGCAGCATTTTCAACCTGTAAGTCTGATCCAGTGTCTTTGTGAGGCATTGAGCTAAGATTCTTTGTGCACATTCTGGTGAATCAAGTGCCCATCTAGGATGTCTGAAGCGCAGGAAGTTATTACATTGTCCTCACCACCATGTTTTCAATCATCACTACAGAAACAAAATTAGCAGAAGTTACTCCTTGTGTGAATTACTGGGACATTGTCATAGTGTAAACTCCAATTCAGTATGAAGAATGTCTGAAACAGCTAATAGAGCTTGATCTTGATAGCTCAGAGTATTCCTTTTATAGTTGCACTTGGCTTCGCAATATTACCTTGTTTTCATTGCTTTGTTATTTTGTAACTTTTCTCTTATTCGTGAGGACTGAGGTAATCTGGTTAGGGTTGAGTTATTTTTGAAACTTTTTTGTTGTTGTCCCTTGATAGTTTTGTAATACATGTGTTCCCAAGAGATGATGATGATGATTCCCAATTAGGTACTTTTTTCACAAGCAGTTACTGTAGCCTTTGAATATGAATGTTAGGCAATATGTTTACTTTCACCTATTAGAAATTGTGGTCGGAAGAGTTAAGATTTTCGGCAGCATCTATGGGAAGAGAAATAGAATGTTTCAGATTGAAGACGTTTCATCAGAAGCGAGAGTAGACTAATCTTAAATAGCAGAGAAGGTTGAGGAGGGGCAGTGGGTGGAACAAAAGGAATTTCTGTGATAGGGTGAAATAATGTAGTTGTTGAATGACCAGTTGAACTTTTTCTGTGCAATGTGTTGCTAATGTTATGACCAGATAATGATGTATAATCTGGCCTGTGGGGACATGCCCAGTAGGGCAGAATATACAAATGAAAGAAAAAAGGAAGGGAAGAATGACAATATAATCAAGATGGCTGTGGGTACTTCCTCCTACTCTGCCTCTTATAAGCACTTCATTCTCTCAGTTCCTCAGTCTCCATCATATTTGCTCCAAATATGAGACATTCTGCACAGGTGCCTCTGAAATAGGAAGACATATGGGATACTGGCCTTCATTAGATGAGGCACTGAATACAGAAGTAGGGAGGTTTTCTCTAACTTCAAAAACCTTGTTCAGAATGGAGTACATTTGTGCAGTTCTGATTACCAAGGTATAGGATGGACGTGAGAGGGTGCAGAAGAGACTCTCCAGGAGATTGCTTGGAATGGAGCAGCTCTGTTATGAGGAGAGACTGGAGAGGCTAAGGTTATTCTCCCTAAGCTAGAGGATGTTAAGGGGGTGTGTGACCATGATTGAAGTATATAAAATTGAGGGGTATAGGAAACTTTTCCTCATATCAGAGGTAGATAAAATTGTAGGTTTAGGGTAAGGGGAAAGAGAATGAGCGGAGATCTGAGGGGTGCTTTTTTTGTACCTGGTTAAATGCTGTGAGCGATCCAGCTTTAGGAAGTATCCAGATAAGCACTTGAATTGCTCAGTCTCAGAGGAGTGAGAGGCAATGGGATTAATACAGAAGGGTGCTCACTATGGAGTGGTTGGACCTAATGGCCTGTTTCCATACTGTACTATTCTATGATATGAAATGGAAGTCAAATGACAGACTAAACTTCGCTTGCAAGAGTTGGAAAATAACTGATAGATGGCTAAATAATACTCCTAGGTGTAAAATCTTAACAATTTTGAAGGTCATTCAGACCTTGATTAGTACATTTCATAAAGTTTTAGTGAATTACTAAAAATTTAAGAACAAAAAAAACAGCAATAGTGGCTAAGTTATAACATGCTGAACCCAAGGTTGTTGAGCAGCAAAGACAGTATATGGTAGTGCAGTGGTTAAAATCCAGGGGTCTAGACAAACAATCTAGAGACAATGGAGTTCAGTTCTGAAATTTAAAATCTGGTTAATAATCAGGGATTTGCAATAACATCTAGTCTTTAGAAATGATGAGCACAAAACCTACTGGAAACAAAACATTTGGAAAGATATTGCTGCCTTGCCTGTACCCTCCTGACCCATTCCGTGTGGTTAACTCTTTTTTTTAAAAAAAAGTTGTCTTTTTTAAAAAAAAACCAAGTCATTCAGTTGTGATTACTCCTCTTAAGGGTGAATTGAGGATGGGGGCTGGTAAACAAATTGATGGCCTTGCCAGGGAAGCTCAGGTGCTGAAAAATTACTGGAAAAAATTCAGTTAAGCTAATTTCAAAAAGATATAAATTCCTGATTTTTTTTTTGTTGTTTAACAGTGCAATTAAAGCTGCATTTGATTATTGTGTTTCTTTAAATCACACAACAACCCTAGGAAATACTCAGTAGGCTAAGCAGCATCTATGGAAAGAAAGAAACTTCCTTTAGGTTGATTCATGTTTCTTCAGAATGGGAAAAGTTGAGGAAGTTTACAAGTTCTCAGATGAAGGAATGTGGGAAGAGAACAAAAAGAAATACTGTGATATCATTGAAGGCAGAAAAGATTAATTAAAAAATGGATGAGGTCTCTTTGGATTATCTTCTTTATTAACCTTTCATTGTATCCTGGCGGAAGGGGGGAGTTCATGAGAAAATTGAAACATTAATATTGTCTCTTTACTGATGCTGCCGTAACAGCTCAATATCTACAGCAATTTTTGTTTCCTTGTTTTTGATTTCTGACTTGCATTTTTCCTTTTTTGTTATTTTTACATAAGCTGATTGTTGATAGGGCAAACAGCTAAGGCAAAGTGAGACATATGTTCAAAATAAGTTTCACAAATATAAAAGCTGCTTTGATAGCTGTACCTGCCTTAACTCAAGAAATTTTGTTAGGTCAAATGAAATTTGAAGAAACTTGACGTTTTTGGTATGAAGGACATTCTTGGCATGTAGAAAGAACATTTTTCCTTTTGGCACTGATCATCCTTAAAGCTAATTCTCAAAGGGTAAGTTTAAAAAAAATTTAGAAGTGTTTTAAATTAGTGGACAACATGTGTATGAGTTGCAACTATCAATATTCTTGAATAGATTTGAGGCTTTGACATGTAACCAGTTAGCCAGGTTTATTACATGAGATGCCTCACGTACTTTAAACATTATCTTCTATGTGCTCTATGCCAAGTACCAGCTACAAAAGTATTTGTGCAATTTAATTCCTTGGAACTTCATAATGTATATTAAAAAATGTGCAAAAAATGTTTTGCACTAGAGAAAATCTTGCTCTTGCATAGTATCTTTAATATAGCAAAATGACCCAAGTCATTTCACAAGAATGTTATTTTACAAAGTTTGACACTGAGCCAAGAAGAAGATATTAAGACAAGTGATTTTTAAGAAAAAACAAAGCCTGGCATGTGGGCAGATTAATGAGGGATAGTAAAAGGAGAGGCAAAAGGAGGGAATTTTAGAGCTTGGCTTCTCTACAGAAAGCATCTGAACCAATGTGAAAATGATGGAAATTTGTGATGTGTTATAAAAAAAATTTATAGAACATTGAGTTCTTCATGGGTTAAACAGAAAATGCTTTTGATCTGAAGTTTTAACTCTGTTTCTTTTTCTGACATACACTTTTTTAATTCCCCATCTGTTATTGAGCATCAGGAGGTTTGTAGGAAGGGAGGAACTAATGTATGTAGCGGTTGAATATGTGAATTTAGCCTCCACCTGGGCCTTACCCCCTCCACCTGCAACTGGATTGTGGACTTCCTCTCTGAAAGGCCACAGTCAGTTCGCATTGGAAATACCATCTCAAATATCACCAGGCTGAGCACTGGAGCCCCTCAGGACTGCGTGCTCAGTCCACTGCTGCTCACACTGCTGACCCATGACTGTTCTGCCAACTCAAGCTCCAACCATATCATCAAGTTTGCTGATGATGCAACAGTGGTGGGCCTCGTCAGCAGGAACGATGAAACAGCTTACAGAGAGGAGGTGGACAGGCTGGTGGATTGGTGCTCAGTCAACAATCTCTCCTTGAATGTGGACAAAACAAGGGAGATGATTGTGGATTTTAGAAGGGCCCAGGCTGACCACTCACCCTTGTGCATCAATGGCATCATTGTACAGAGAGTCAGCTGTTATAAATTCTTGGGAATACGTATAGCAGACGACCTGTCCTGGTCAACCAACATCTCCCTCGCCAAGAAGGCACAGCAGCATCTCCACTTTTTACGGCAGCTGAAGCGAGCAAACCTGCCCTCCCCCACCCTCTCACATTGTATAGGGGCACCACTGAGAGTGTCCTGACCAGCTGCATCTCTACCTAGTACGGCAACTGTAACATCTCTGATCGTAAGTTTTTGCAGAGAATTGCGAGTGTAGCTGGAAAGATCATTGGAGTACCTCTTCCTTCCATCCTGGATATCTACTACATATGATGCACACACAAGTTCTGCAGAATCATAGATGACCCTTCTCATCCCTCCCACAACCATCTGGCAAGTGGTACTGGAGCATCTGGGCCAGAACTATTAGACCGTACAATGGTTTTTCCCCCAGGCTGTCAGGCTCCTGAATACCCTGGAGACGGTTTCAGACAAATGCCGTGTCAAAAGCCCTGGTTTGCACAATGGCGTATAAGAACTTTGGCTGCCGCTGAACATGTTTATACAATTAGTGTAACACACTGAGTTCTATATTTTCTTTGTCCAACTCAGTTTTGCACGAACTCTGCACTAAATTTGTATTCTGTATATACCATTTTTTGCACTATTTGTACTTGCACAATTTTTTGTCTGTGTTTATTGTATGTCTTCTGTTTTATGTATGTCCTCTGTTGTGAGAGTCTGGGGGAAACGACATTTCGTTCCCCCATGTGTTTTTATAGCATATGTGTGAATGACAATAAGGTAACTTGAACTTGAAAATTTGAAGTGGTGTTTCTGCGTAGTCTATAACCCATTTGGTATGTCCATTGAATTTTCCAATTTTTTCAAGTAACCCATGTTCCTTTCTCTCTCTTTCTGATCCACTGTGGTTTTCTCTCACCACCCTTTTTCCAACTCCCCCAGCCCTCCGTTACTCGGTTTCATTTTCTTCCTCCAACTGGTTCCATCTGCCCATCATCCCTCTCTTGTATGGTTCCATTTATCACCATCCTTACTTATCAGGTTCCAGCATCTGCAGCCTCTTGTGTCTCCACTTATCACTTTCCACCTCCAAATTTACCACCACCTTTCGTTCCCTCCATCTGCTCCCCCCCCCTCCCCTTTATTTCCCTCTTCCCTTTTTCTTTTCCTACCTATCACCCCACCAGCCACTGTCTCCCAACTCCACCATCCCTCTTCCCCACCTGGCTCCATTTGCCCATTATCTCATTATTCACCAGGTTCTACCTTTCATCCGCCAACCCCTGCCTCATCCTTCCCCCTCACCTCTTTATACTGTCTACCTCCTCTCTACACTCAGTCCTGATGTAGAGTCATGACCCAAAACGTTAACCATCCCTTTGCCTCCACAAATGCTGCTTGGCGTGCTGAGTTCTTCCAGCAGCGTGTTTTTTTGCTCCAGATTATAGCATTGGCAATCTCTTGTGTCTTCAAGTCAGAATTTGGTACCACAGTTTTAGATAGGCTGAAGTTTATGGAAGGTGAAAGAAGGCCAAAAGAATAACAAATTTCTTTTAAATTATCTCCTTTTATAAGATTGTTATTTGGTCATGAAAGCCTACTTTATATTACTTCTGCAACACATCAAGCATTTTGAAAACAAAGCTGCATCCTTTAGATGCTTAGCAGGTCAGGCAGCAATGGTGTCAGGAGAAATAATTAACGTTGCAGGTTGATGACCTTTAATCAGAACTGATTAAGTAATCAGCATGGATGCTTTTGAGTATTTCCAGCATTTATTGTTATTATCCACCCCTCTTTGTCTTGCATATACATTGGAAAGAAGTGTGAGTAACCTGCTCTATCACTTTTCCCTTGGCTGAGGAATCTTGTTCCTGGTTTTTATGTAAGATGGTCAGGTTTGCAAATTGAGCACACCAAGGTTTGAAGTTTACAAGAAAGATAAGGAAATAGTTGACTGGAAAGATTCCTAGCAAAGGAGGAAATTATTTCAGAGATAACAGAATATGTTTAACCAGCAAATGAGTCAAATTTGGGGGGGAGAAAAAGGATTTGAGTCTCTGGTGAATGGGCTCCCATGGTAGTAGCTGTGAGATGGTAAAAATACAAAAACACAGATTAGACAAGGATTTGATCAAGGCACAGTAACTTTAATGCAGATTTTAACTACCATTTTGATTGTGATAAATAATAGTTTAGTCATAGAGATGTGCAGCATAGAAATGGGCCCTTTAGCACACTGAATCTGTATAACCATTGATCCTATCTTTTTCGATTTAGCCACACATTCTCACCAACTCGCCCTAGGTAATAGCACTCAGCTGCATATGAAGGGCAATTTACAGTGGCCAGTTAACCAACCCACTCACTCTTTGGGATGCGGGAGGAAATCTGACCACCCAGAGGCAACCAAAGCCACCACAAACAGGACATGCAAACTCCACATAGAACCCAAGTGATTGGAGTTGTGAGGCAGCAGCTCTCCTAGCTGTGCCACTGTGCTAGGAAGGTAATGAATTTTGTGAGTTTCATTGAGAATAGTTTTCAGCAATAGTATGCCCAAAAAAATAAGTAGACCATCCTGGAATCATAGAATTCTTAATGATACAGAAAAAGGCCATGTGGCCCATTAAATACATGCTAATTTCTAGTAGTGCCTATCTAGTTCCCATTTTAAGGCACTGATGACCTGTTTCCATCATTCGTATAGGTAATGAATTCCACACCCAAACTATTCTCTTCATAAAAAGCTTTTCTTTGCATCCACCCTTGTCTTTTGTCCAAAATTTTAAATTTGTATCCCCATTTTTTTGTTTGAACTGTCTAATGGGAGCAGCTTCCCTCTATTTGCCCTGTTTAAACCAGTCATGTACTTGCTACAGGCAAAGATGGTGCCATTGTGGTCTAGCAGACACAGCCCTTGAATTTGTGCATCTCTCTCAAACCTCTCCTCAAGCTGCATTGCTCTAAGGGGAGCAACCCTAGTTTCTCCAGTCAAACCTACATCTAGTAATGAATAATGAGCCAGGTTTCATTAATAGCTGAAAGGAATGTGAAGATTTATCTAACGGTGAACATTGTATGGTGGAGTTTAATGTAATTTCCAAAATGGAGAAACTTGAAATGAACTAGGATTTATGGTAACTTCCATTTGATGTTAAGTGGCAGATGATCAGTGGGAGTTATTTTTCTAAATGGTTTTGAGTTATACAGATCTAAGTTCTGCGTCTAAGGTGCAAAAGCTCCAATGGCCAACAAAACCAGCCAATAAGATAATCTTCCTCACCACTCCGCCCCTCCCCCCCCCCCCCCCCCCCCGAAAATGGATAACAATGATATTGTGAATAAAAATAAGGAAATATGAGAAATGGTCAATAATTTCTTTGCACATCCCAAAGAAGTTGAATCAAAGAACAAAATAACAGCAATGAATAAAATATTAGAACTGAAGGTAACAAACAGAATTTAAAAATATTTATACAAGACCTTTCTTGTTCCTTTTTAGGATGCCCCGAAATCACTTTGCAGCCCATGAAGTAATTTTGAACAGTTGTGGTATAATAAATGCAGCATTAAATTTATGCACGATAGGCTGTCTCAAATAATCATCTAAGAATAACCAGGTTACCCATGTTAATAATGTTGAGCAAAGGATAAATATAGTCTTAATGTTATTGGGAGGTTTTCATTGATGAATATAATGCCATGGAGAACCACTTTATAATTCTGAAGCATGGAAGCTCTACAAAGGATAAAGGGTTTCTTTACCAGGGTTTTAAAGGAAGCAGGTGCTATAACCATAACTTTTCAGTTATTTTCATTCGGAAACCATTCCTTTAAATTGGGAAAAATGGTGCATCTCTGTCACAGCACTATTTAAGAATGATGAAGAGAGAGAAAACAAGTGATGAAAGGCTAGTTAGTTTCACGTCTGTTATTGGGAAATTTGATGAAGTCTGAATTAAAGCTGAAACTCAGTGAATTGGAAGCAGGTTATTGACCTAGCTAGGAAAATAACTAAAGAGCAAAAGAGAGAATTGGAATATTCAACAGAAATTCAGAATTGCAGTATGTGACCAATTATGTCCTGCGAAGGATCATGATGAGGAAGCAACTGTTCACCATAGTTACAGTTGGCTTAAATGGAGGGATAGAGAGCCAGATGTCTTTTGTTGCTGGATTGGTGGCATTGTAAACAATATAGAGGAAGGCATTATTTACAGTATTAGTAATAGTTTAACCAAACAAGTAAAAATTGTGTTAAATGAAATTTGGTGTAGGCAGATGAAAAGTTACACTGGACCTAAGTTAAAATACGGTTATAGAAAATGATCAAAATAGTTAATACAATGATGTCATTAATATTTAGGTGAGTAAAATATTGATGGGGGGGATGATAGTGGATTGGGATAGTATTTGTGCTTCAGCAGTATGAAACAGTATTAGGAGAATTGTGAACAGCTCTGAATACCAAACCTTGGAGGAAGTGCAGGGTAGATTTGCCGGTTTAAAACCTGGTCTAGAGAGCTAAATTCTGAAGAAGGGTACAGAAATTAATGCTGTACTTCCTGAAATTTAAAGGTTACATGGTGGTTTTTACCAAAGTTTTCAGATATCAAAAGGAAATGTAGAGAGAAAATTCTGCTATTGGGGAATCCTGGCGTAGGGATATATGGTTTAAATTGGATCCTAGGCTTTCTGGAGTAAATTTAGTGAAGACTTGCATGTAGCTGGTGGAGGTTGTTTGAAAATCTGTTCCACAAGTGATACTTTATGCTGCATCACAATTGTTAATTTTTAAATCTGAGATGGATAAATACTATGGGAAAAGATATTATAGCAGGGTACATATATAAAACAATTCTAAGGTCATTTGCAAAGTAAATGTGATTTTGTGAAAATGAAATGGTGTTTAGCCATTTTAGAGTTTTTGAAGAAGTAATGTGCTGTGGCTGAAGGAGTACGGATAGAAGTACTATAATTAAACCTCAGTGCTGGAATATTGGTCTGAGAAAGGACACTAATATTCAATTATCCCTGCAGTGAATTCAATGGATGTTGTTGAGGCAGGACTGGTGTTTCTCCTGTGTCTTGAGGTGCCTGATATAGATAGTCCAAGTCTGGATAGAAGAAGCATATCCAAGAAGCACATTGGAGAGCAGGGAGAAATGGTATCTGGTAGACTGTGAACTTTGTGCCAAGTCAGGGGTCTTGACCTTAAAATGTCTTTCTTTTTTTTCTATCGACCAAAAGTGTATCGAAGGCAGTGGTGAATTTCATCATTTATATCTGCCTTTGCCAAGATATTGGAAGTGGTGTATGTTTTCCAGAGTCTCATTTTGAAGTTGTAATGTTAGAGGGTAGTGTCGTGCAGTGGGGGCAGATTGGTGGAGGACATTGTCACTTATTCTCTTGTATGCTTCAGCAAATGATGGCTTTCATGCATATGCAAACACAAGCATTGTCTGCAACACTTGGCTTGATAACTGAGGTTTGTGTGACCTTAGTTTAATTTGGTGGAGTTGCAGTAGGTTGAATGGTTTCCCCATTCGTTTTAAAGATTAGTTCCACTCCCATGGGAAGTTTGGAGATGAGGTGCAACATTGTAGTGAGAAAAATTGCGAAAGGGATATTGTGTCGTGACATTGATGCAGTTTTGACAATTGATTTGTTGTAGAGCTGTTGATTAGTATCATGGCTTGCATACTGTGTTGCATAACCTTGCATAAGGGTGGGGCAAGCGTAAAATGGACGTGAATTTCTCTGTGTAGCCAAATTTGAAGAGTGTGTTCCACTGCCTTTCCTGTTTGATAGAGTCAAAGGCCACTGTGGGGTCAAGAAAGGCCAGATATAGGAGCTTTTCTTTTGGAGTTTGTTTAGTTGGGATATGGTCTTTTGAATGGCTTGTTGATCAGTAGCAACAGCAATGTGGCTTAAATAGGTTGTAATAGGATGGAGTCAAGGATGTACATGTTAAGGACAGAGTTGTAGTTAGGAGGTCTGAGGTTTTCTTCCAGCAGATGTTGACTTCCTCTCTGTCCCTGATGATTTAATCCCCATGTTTGTACTGCTAAAGAAACAGAATGTTCATTATGTTAAGGATATGTTCCAGGAATTTTCTGAAGAGAAGGTGGGGGGGGGCACTGTTAAAATAAGGGGCCAACTGTTAAAACACTGAGGCCAACTTTTTTTCTCTGGTTCTTTTTCCTCAAAGGGCAGTGGAAACAGAAACATCGACTGTCCAGAGATGTTGCCTGACCCGCTGAGTTCCTCTAAACATTTTGTATGTTGCTACATAGTCTTTGTATATTTTGAATGCAGAGGTAGAAAGATGCTCTGAACAAGCGTTAGAAAGATTATTGCATGGGTAGTCAGAAATGCAGAATTGAGGTTACAATCAGATCAGCCATTATCTTATTAAATGGAGAAGCAGGCTGCAGGAACTGAGTGGCCTATTCTCACTTCTAATTTGTATGTTTACAAGCAAAGGCAGATGTATGGAGATATGGAGTTTGACAATGGATTTGTCATGATCTCATTGAACAGTGGAACTGGTTTCTGGGGCAAAATGGCCTACTCCTGTTCCCATGTTCTAATCAATGACAGATGTTTAATGATTTTCTCCCTGCAGATTATTTCATTCCCTTCCTGGACAATGAATTCATGCTTTAGGATTATCCTCCTTGATGCCCTTTCCTTGTTGAGTGGTGGTATAAATTTCTTCCCTGAACTTTTTGGGTTGCAGGATGAAACATAACTTTTTTAACATCTCTACGATTTTGCCATCTTCTGTATGAGCAACCTTTTGGTCTCCATCTATTTTTTTTATTTTGGGCTGTCTATGGAAGGCTGTTTTCCTCCTTCCTCCATCAAGTTCCTGAAACACTTAAATTGTGGTCTCTTGATGTAATGTAAGATCGTTTGGGTCAATATTGCATGTCTGATGATACTATTTCTTATGTGAGCTCCTTTTAGCATTGTCATGCTCTTTGGATGCGTCATTTCAGTTATTGGTTTCCTTTCATGCTGTGTGCTAAGGTCTGACACTCTTAGCATTATTGGTTGATTGATGGCTTGAATAATATGGTTCTTGGTGCTGATGTTCATTGATTGATGTTGCAAGACTGGTGACATTTGTCCTGTTGTTTGGATTACCTTTGTGTATCTGACCATCTTCATTACGGGTGATGGTGGTCCCAAGGTCCTGATTTCTTTGACAATCAAACAAAACCACTGAAGCTGTACCTTCAGCCCCTCTACAGATTGTTTTCTCTCATTCCCAGTTCTGGCAAGGGGTTTTCAATCTCTTACATTAACCGTGTTTCTCTTTCCACGTATGTTGACCCAATTTTTGAGAATTTCCTGCATTTTCTGTACTGATCTCTTTGATTCAGTGGTGTGTTAGTCTCATGGGCATGTTGTCACTGGGCCAGCAGTCTGATGCTAGGGGATCTCCAGGTATTTCTGAATCAGCAGCACCCTGTAACGATGTGGTGAATGGTACAGTGGGATTGTACTGTGACCATTTCAAAGTGTAGACTTGTGTTGTTCTGCTGCTATTTTTATCCATATTAAGTCATTTGTGCCTTATTATTGATTAACACACTTCTGTTAAAATGTTGTTTAACTACCAAGCAATAAAATAGTTGGGTGTATTTTTTCTAGTTTCAGTACACACTTTTATGATTTCAGCTGAAGCAGAGGCATCATGTTCCCTTAAGCTGGGTCTTGATGCAGAATGAAGAGGAGTATTGTTGGTTGCAGTGTTGAGCCAAAGGTTCCTTGCCTTTCTGGAGGAGGGAGAACAGTGTACCAATGAAAAGTCAGCTGAATACTTTATCAATCTTAATTAAATTGGGGAATACTTTAACAGTTGTTCAGGTTATCTGCTCACTTGCTAACAAGGTTGAGTTTTGCTTGAGAGATAAAACAGATGGTTCATGGGTGGTATAATAATTCCGGAAAATATGCAGATTTTTGCACTCAGAGAAAACACTGACTTAAAAAAAAATAATTGTTTATCATGAGCTTGGGGGAAAGTAGGGATTTAATCCGGCCATAGGGATACTCAACTTCCTCGTCGGCAGACCTCAATCAGTGAGGACTGGTAACAACATCTCCTCCTCACTGATCATCAACACAAGTGCACCTCAAGGCTGTGTGCTTAGACCACTGCTCTACTCTCTATACACATAAGACTGTGTTGCTAAGCATAGCTCCAATGCCATCTTCAAATTCAAACGCTACTGTTGTTGGACGAATCACAAGATGCAATCACAAGGGAAGCGCGCTAGCATCCTTACTTTGAAGGTTTGGCTTATCGACTTCTACATATGTACTGTTGAAAGTATCCTGACTGGTTGCATCATGGTCTGGTTTGGCAATTCGAATGCAAGGCTGCAGAGAGCTGTAGCTTCTGCCCAATACATCACGGGCACATCCCTTCCCACCACCGGTAGCATCTACAGGAGGTGTTGCCTCAAGAAGGCAACATCCATCATCAAAAATCCCCACCATCCGGGCCTTGCCATTTTTTTTACAGCTGCTATCAGGCAGGAGGTATAGAAGCCTGAAGTCCCACACCACCAAGTTCAAGAACAGCTACTTCCCTTCAACCATTTGGTTCTTGAACCAACTAGCAAAACCCTAAAAACTACAATTTAGCAATACTATGATCACTGCAATAAAATTGATTTTTTTGTTCTAATTGTGTTCTTTCTTGTAAAAATTGTGTATAATTTATGTTTAATGATTTTCTTAAGAATGCTGCTTATGTGTCTGTGATGCTGCTGCCAATAAGCTTTTCATTGCACCTTGCATGTACTTGTACATATGACAATAAACTCGGCTTTAACTTCAATCATTGGAAGAGAGTTATACTGGTTCTCCCATACCTTAGATGATGCGGGTTCAATCTTTGGGTACTGCTGAGTCCATTATCTTAACTGTGTTATCTATTAGCTTTCTTAAGCTTCAGGGAAAATTTGTTCTAAATTTTAATTCCTGATTTCTGAAAGCTGATCCAAAGAACTGTCATGTTGTATGATGGCAGGATTGGACTCTGCTCTTAAGCTTCCAGCTTGATTTTTCTCAGTAGTTGCTCATCATGTAGGCTAAGAATACTTGCCAATTTATTTGAGAGCCACAGTGACAGACCTAAACAGTTTTAAGGAGATAGAGCTGCTGTCATAAGTCTTAAGATGGATAACTATTGATTTTTGAGTAGTAGGTGAATCATCTTGTATATATGTAATATATGCAGATCCAGATTTCCTGTTTGCAAAACCAAATTTACTGCTATTTGCTTTCTCCTTTATAAATTCCTTTGACAAATTTGTAATGGAATCTGTCTCTGTAGACATATCACACCATAATTACACCTCCCAAGCAGACCAACTAATACAAATCTGTCCATTAAACTTGATTCTGAACTTCTTCCTATTTCTGTTCATCACCCCATACCCCACAGCAGCAATGTAATGCCTTCGGTGGTACAAAATACCCTACTTCCTAAGGAGGCTAAAGAAATTTGGCCTGTCCACTTTGACCCTCACCAATTTTTATCAATGTACCATAGAAAGAATCCAATCTGGATGCATCATGGCTTAGTATTGCAACTGCTCTGCCCGTGACTGCAATAAACTGCAGAGTTGTGGACCCAGCTCAGCACATCATAGAAACCAGCCATGAACTCTGTCTACACTTCTCACTGCTTCGGTAAAGTAGCCAACATAATCGAAGAACCCACCCACCCCAGACATTCTCTCTTTTCCCCTCTCCCATTGGGCAGAAGATACAAAAGCCTGAAAGCGTGTACCACCAGGCTCAAGGACAGCTTCTATCCCACCGTTATAAGACTCTTGAACGGTCTCCTAGTATAATAAGATGGGCTCTTGACCTCACAATCTCCCTCGTCACGGCCTTGCCCTTATTGTCTACCTGCACTGCACTTTGTAACTGTAACACTTTATTCTGCATTCTGTTATTGTTTACCTTGTATTATCTCAAAGCACTGTTGTAATGAAATGATCTGTATGAACAGCATGAAAGTTTTTTGCTGTACCTCAGTACTTGTGACAATAATAAACTAATTTACCAATTTGATTTCAGGAGAGGGATATTTGTAAAAATTCTTGACTCCCAAAGGGAATCAAAATGGAATCATGCAGCATGTCATTCAAAGCTTTTATTAGAATATCACTCACTGCCATGGATACCTCCAGCACCTTTTTGAATGCTTGCAGTGAATTATCCTTGCTGTATGAACCAACGCTTTGTTCCAAAAAGTGTGACCTCTTCCTTGATGTGCGATTTGTGTGTGCATATGTTGCTTTTCTTAACCTATCTGACTCAAATTACTTCCTAAGCAATCAGTCCAGTTCTTTCATAAAGACCTCAAGCAAATTGCCCAAAGTCTTTGCATTTTCAGAATAAAAATATGAACCCCTCTCATCCTATCCTGGAAGTAAGGAGAGCATAATCTAGTGGTCTTTCTTGTAATCTCTTCGGCGGCTTTGCTGTCGACCAGGTGAGAGGACAAAAACTCACACAGCATTTTTGAACATGTCTGATCAAGGCCTTAAAGTTGGGTAATATGGACCTTTATTTGCTTTATGGACTTAAACTCTTCATTCAGAGCTTCTCAATTTGATCATCAGAAAAACATATCCTCACACGTTATCAAGAACAGAAAATGTTGAAAATACTCAACAGGTTACTGTTGCATACTGTTTTGGATACTGTTGGGGGGGTGGGGGGGAACGACCTACCAGAGGAAAGCCACAGTGACCAGGTCTCTAGCACTGAGCCAGGTTGCGTGGTGCAGAAGGGAAGGGGGAGAAAAGAGGAGGGCGGCAGTTATAGGGATTCCATAGTGGGGGGGGGGGGGGGGGCAGACAGGAGATTCTGTGGACATGAACGAAACTCCTGGGTGGTATGTTGCCTCCCCGGTGCCAAGGTCAGGGACATCTCGGATCGGGTCCACAGCATTCTGAAGGGGGAGGGTGAACAGCCAGAGGTCGTGGTACATATTTGTACCAATGACATAAGTAGGAAAAGAGATGAGGTCCTGAAGAGGGAATATAGGGAGTTAGGTAGGAAGCTGAAAAGCAGGACCTTAAGGGTAGTAATCCCTGGATTGCTGCCTGTACCATGTGCCAATGAGGGTAAGAATAGGATGATTTGGCAGACGAATGTGTGGCTGAGAAATTGGTGCAGGGGGCAGGGTTTCAGATTTGTTGATCATTGGGATCTCTTCTGGGGAAGGTACGACCTGTACAGAAGGAATGGGTTACACCTGAACTGGAGGGGGACCAATGTTCTTGCGGGCAAGTTTGCTAGAACTGTTGGGGAGAGTTTAAACTAGTTTGGCAGGGGGATGGGAACCAGAGTGATAGGTCAGAGGTTGGTTCATTTTGTGTACAAGTAGATGCAGTGTGTAGAAAGACTGTGAGGAAGGATAGGCAGTTGAAAGGGCAAAATTGCAGTCAGTTGGATGGGCTGACGTGTGTCTATTTTAATGCGAGAAGTATCAGGAACAAGGCTGATGAACTTAAAGCATAGGTAAGTACGTGGAACTATGACATGGTGGCCATTACAGAGATTTGGCTATCTCAGGGGCAGGAATGGCTGCTGGATATTCCGGGGTTTAGATGTTTCATAAGGGACAGGGATGCAGGTAAAAGAGGTGGGGGAGTGGCTTTGTTGATCAGGGATAGTGTCACAGCTGTAGAAAGGATGTCCTGGAGGGATTGTCCACTGAGTCAGTGTGGGTGGAAGTCAGAAACAGGAAGGGAGCAATCACTCTATTGAGAGTATTCTACAGACTAACCCCCCCCCCCCCATAGCAGCAGAGACGCTGAGGAGCAGATCGGGAGGCAGATTTTGGCAAAGTGCAAAAAAAAACAGGGTTGTTGTCATGGGTGACTTCAACTTCCCTAATATTGATTGGCACCGCCTTAGTGTAAAGGGGATAGATGGGACGGAGTTTGTTCAGTGTGTACAGGAAGGATTCCTGACACAGTATGTGGACAGGCCAGCTAGAGGAGAGGCAGTACTGGACGTGGTACTAGGCAATGAGTCTGATCAGGTTTCAGATCTCTCGGTGGGAGAGCATTTTGGAGATGGTGACCATAACACCTTGACCTTTACCATAGTCTTGGAAAGGGATAGGAGCAGATGATATGGGAAAGTATTTAATTGGGGGAGGGGGAATTATGATGCTATTAGGCAGGAACTTAGAAGCGTAACTTGGCAACAGATGTTCTTGGGGAAGTGCACAGCGAAAATGTGGAGGTTGTTTAAGGAATACTTGCATGGGGTTCTGGATAGGTTTGTCCCATTTGAGGCAGGCTAAGGATGGTAGAGTGAAGGAACTGTGGTTGACAAGAGATGTAGAATATCTTGTCAAGAGGAAGAAAGAAGTTTACCTGAGGTTTAGAAAGCATGGATCAGATAGGGCTCTGGAGAGTTACAAGGTAGCCAGGAGGGAGCTTAAGAATAGACTTAGGAGCTAGAAGGGGGCATGAGAAGTCCTTGGCAAGTAGGATCAAGGAAAACCCCAAGGCATTCTCCATGTATGTGAAGAATAGGAGGATGACTAGAGTGAGGGTAGGATTGATCAGGGATAAGAGGAAATATGTGCCTGAAGTCGGAAAAGGTAGGGGAGGTCCTTAATGAATATGTTGCTTCAGTATTCACCAGAGAGAGAGACCTTGACATTTGTGAGGATGGCGTATGACAGGCTGATATGCTAGGGCATGTTGATGTGAGAAAAGAGGATGTGCTGGAACTTTTGAAAAACATTAAGATAGATAAGTCACCGGGGCCAGGCAGGATATATCCAAGGTTATTACGGGAAGCGAGGGAAGAGATTGCTGCGCCTTTAGTGACTATCTTTGCATCCTCATTGGCCACAGGAGTAGTGCCAGATGAATGGAGGGTGGCAAATGTTGTTTCTTTGTTTAAGAAAGGGAGTAGGGATAACCCTGGGAATTACAGACCAGTGAGTCTTACTTCAGTGGTGGGCACATTACTGGAGAAGATTCTTAAGAGACAGGACTTATGGGCATTTGGAGAAGCATAGGCTGATTAGGGGTAGGTCGTGCCTCACGAGCCTGATTGAATTCTTTGAGGATGTGACAAAGCACATTGATGAAGGTAGAGCAGTGGATGTGGTGTACATGGTGTTTGATAGGGTTCCTCAAGGAAGGCTTATTCAGAAAGTCAGGAGGCATGGGATCCAGGGAAACTTGGCTGTGTGGATTCAGAATTGGCTTGCCCATAGAAGACAGAAGGTGGTGGTAGATGGAGTGTATTCTACCTGGAGGTCGGTGACCAGTGGTGTTCCACAGGGATCTGTTCTGGGACCCCTGCTCTTTGTGATTTTTATAATTGACTTGGATGAGGATGTCGAAGGGTGGTTAGTAAGTTTGCTGATGATATAAAGGTTGATGGTGGTGTGGATAGTGTAGAAGGTTGCTGTGGATTATGACAGGATATTGATAGAATGCAAAGCTGGGCTGAGAAGTGGCAGATGGAGTTCAACCTAGATAAGTGTGAAGTGACATACTTCGGGAGATTGAATTTGAAGGCAGAATACAAGGTTAATGGCAGGACTCTCAGCAGTGTGGAGAAACAGAGGGATCTTGGGGTCCACATCCATAGATCCCTCAAGTTTGTCGTGCAGGTCGATAGGGTTGTTAAGAAGGCATATGGTGTGTTGGCCTTCATTAGTCGGGGTATTGAGTTCAAGAGCCGCGGGGTGATGTTGCAGCTCTTTAGAACTCTGGTCAGACCATACTTAGAGTATTGTGTTCAGTTCTGGTCGCCTCATTATGGGAAGGATGTAGAAGCTTTAGAGAGGGTGCAGAGGAGATTTACCAGGATGTTGCCTGGATTGGAGAGCATGTCTTATGAGGATCTGTTGAGGGAGCTAGGGCTTTTCTCTTTGGAGAGGAGGAGGATGAGAGGTGACTTGATAGAGGTGTACAAGATGATAAGAGGCATAGCTTGAGTGGACAGTCAGAGATTTTTTCCCAGGGCAAAAATGGCTAACACAAGGGGGCATAATTTTATGGTGATTGGAGGAAGATATAAGGGGAATGTTGGGGTAAGTCTTTTTACACAAAGGGTGCGTGGAACACACTGCTGGCAGAGGTTGTGGGGGCAGATACATTAGGAACATTTAAGAGACTCTTAGATAGACACATGAATGATGGAGAAATGGGGTCTATGTGGGAGGGAAGGGTTAGATCTTAGAGCAGGATAAAATGTCGGCACAACATTGTGGGCAGAAGGGCCTTACTATGCTGTAATGTTCTATGTTACACAGCAGCAATCACAGAATTAATGTTTTAGATTGATGTCCAATAGTTCTGATGACTGGTGTGTCAACAAGAATTTTTTGTCACACATGTACTGTCTGACCTTTGAGTTTTTCTAGCATTTTTGGCTATTACTTGGGATTTCCAGCAATTGTTGTATTTTGGTTTGGTGCATCATAATACTTGATTTATGTTTGCTATAGCTTTCTACACCGATTGTGAGACCTCAGTGATCTGTGTTCAATGTAACTAGCTTTCTTTTAAATTCATTTTTTGGGATCTGTGTGCTGTTGCCAAGGTCAGCATTCATTGTTCATCTAAAGAAGATGGTGAACCATCCTCTTCAATTGTTGAAGTCTTCTTGTTGAAGGTACTCCCACAGTGTGGTTTGGTAAGGATTCCCAGGATTTAGACTCAATGAAGATGAGAGACTGGCATCATTTTTCCAGATCAGGATGGTGTGCAACTTGGAATAGAGCCTGCAGGTGGTGGTGTTCCCAAGGCCCTGCTTATGCTCAATTACCAGTTTAAGAGGTACTGTTTGTGTGGACTAGGCAGGTAACTGAAGTGCATTTTGTGGATGGTACACTGCAACTACTGTGCGATGTTGGAGACAATAAATGTTTAGAGTGGTTGATGGGCTACCAACCAAATGGGTTGCTTTGTCAAGCTGCCTTGTACATGGTGGAAAGGATTTGGGGTGTCAGGTGATGAGTCACTTGCTGGAAGATACCTAGCCTCGGACCTACTCTTGTCGCCACTTTATCTGTATGACCAATTCAGTTGAATTTACAGTTAATGGTGACCCCCTTCTCCCTCTCTCCCCAGGATGTTAATGATGAGGAGACTCAACGATGGTAATGCCATTGAATGTGGTTAAGCTCATTGTTGTTGAAAATGGTCATTGTCTGGCACTGCTGTGGCACGAATGTTACTTGTCACATATCAATCCGTGCCTGAATGTTGTCTCTGCCTTCATTTATTGTGGAATTGTGAATGGAATTAAGTTGCGCAATCATCAGCGATCATCCACACTTCTGACGTTATGATGGCAGGAATGCTTTTGATGAATCAGCCGAAGATGGTTGAGCCTAAGACACTGACCTGAGCAACTCCTGCAGTTGTGTCCTGGGTCTGGGATTATTGACCTCTGCCGATCATAATCATCTTTCTTATGTGAAGTATGATTCCAACCATTAGAGTGTTTTCTCTTTTGATGCCCATTTACTTCAGTTTTACCAGGGCTCATTTGAGGCCACACTAGTCAAATGCTGCTTAGATGTCAAGAGCAGTCACTCTCTCCTTGCCTCTGGAATTCAGCTCTTTGGCTCATGTTTGGAGCTGTTCATATTTCATATGTTAATATTGATTCTGGAGTCACATGGTCTCAGCGAAATCCAAACTAGACATCGAAGAGCAGGCTATTGGTAAGAAGTGCTACTAGACAATACTGTCAATGATAACTTCCATCACTTTGGTGATTGAGTGTTGGCTGTTGGACAGAAATTAGTCAATTTAGATTTGTCCTGCTTTTTTTTTGAACAGGGCATAATTGGAAAATTTTCCACATTTGTGAGATAAGTGCCAATATTGTAACTGCACGAACAGCTTGACTGGAGGCGCAGCTTGTTCTGGAGCCTAGTCTTTTGCATAACAGCTGGGATGTTGCCTGGCTCCATAGTTTTTGCTGTACCCAGTGCTATTTGCTGTTATTTTGTATCACATGGAGTAACTTGAATTTTCTGAAGACTGGCATTAGTGATGGCAGGAATCTCAGGAGCAAGCTGTGATGAATTATCTATTGGGCACATCTGTCTGAACTTGGCAGATTTATTGATTGGCACAAGTTCAGTCCACCAGTTCCAATAACTAGCCTATTGTGTTGCACTTTGTCCATGGCCATGTAAATCAATGTATGCACTTGGTTGGCTAACGTCACCAGCAAATGTGTTCTTGATTAATGGTTCCACAGCTTTTGGTATGGAATGGGCAGTCATCTCCATATCCTTTCAATCCACAGGATTCATCTTGTCCCAACCACGCTGCAAAACACTAGAGTTGAATACAAGATAAGATATCTTTATTAGTCACATGTATATCGAAACACATAGTGAAATGCATCTTTTGCGTAGAGTGTTCTGGGGGCATCCCACAAGGGTCGCCATGCTTCAGCGCCAGCGTAGCATGCCCACAACTTTCTAACCCGTACGTCTTTGGAATGTGGGAGGAAACCCTTTTCGTACCTTTTTATCTTCGATGACATTGATAGGCCAGCATGTGATTTTATGACAGTTTATAGACCTCACTTTTAATTTTTTGGGTACAGTACCTTCATAGAGCATAGGGATTCAAACCTAAATTGCTACTTACTTTTCAACTTTGTTTTACTGTAATTTTTCCTGGAAAGGATAAGTCAAGAGACAACAAGGCATTAGAGTGGTATGGATCTATCCTAAATTCTTAGAAAGCATTTGAGAATAACTGGGCAGGTGGGATTGAATGATATAATGATCATTCACTCAGATGAAGCATTAACTCTGTTTCTCCCTTGAAAGATGCTGCCTGAACTGCTGAGTATCCTCAGCATTTTTTTGTTTTGTAGTTCTTGTTTTGCTTTGGGATTGTCCAAGCCAGTTATGAGACTGATACTCTGCTGGATAATTTACTATTGTATGATACACGGACACCACTGAAAAGACCAAAGATTGTGCTGATGATTGGATGAGGGCTGCACCCATTAAAAAAAACTAGATAATTTCTGCCGTGTCTAACAGCAAAAGTCATGCCTCAACCTCTTGCAAGATCACATCTGGAATTTTGCAAATGGGTGGGTTTTCATACCTAAAGCAGAATATACTTGTTGTAGAGGGAATGCAATGATGATTCACCAACTGGATTTCTGGGATGAGAGCTTTGTCATATCAGGAGATGTTAAACAAACTGGGCGCAGACTCTCTTGAGTTTAGAAGTACAGGAGGTGATCTCATTAAAACGTACAAAATTCATAAGGGGCTTCACAGTGAAGATGCAGGGATGAATTTCCCTGCCTGCAGTGTTTAGAAACAGGGCATCCCGTCTCAATATAAGGGTTCAGCCATTCAGGATTGGGATGAGAACAAATATTTTCACCTAGAGGGTATTGAAACTTGCAAATTCTCTACCCAAGAATGCTGTGTGCATTCAAAATGGAGATCTTTTATTTGGATATTAAGGGAATCAAAGAAAATGGAGTTAGCACAAGAAGGTGTTGCTGAGGTAAAGACTTGGTCAAGATCTTATTGAATGACAGAATAATCCTGAGGGACTGAATGGCCTATTCCTGCTTCTATTTCTTGTATTCTTATGTTGATCTCCAGACCTGTCTAGGAAACAGAGAGGCTTGAAAGGGGAGATGAAAGGGTTATTAGGCTGAAATATATGCATAGGAACAGAAGAGACATTAAAATCCATCATAATTATCAAAGTTTATGCATTTAAGAATGTCTTATTTGCTTTTTCTCTCCTTATCAATCCACTGAGATTCTCAGTGATGCCATCATTTTAAGGTTTCAAAAGGATTTAAAATTTTAACATGAGTGTGAAATATCACATTGAGGTGTCAGGTGGGTGCTCTACATGCGTGCCCCAGCATTTATAATTTAGTCCAGAAGAATGTAAAAAGCAACTGCTGAAGTTAAATGATGCAAGTTTTCAGTGTGTTTTACAATTGCAAGCACTTAAAATTGTATTCTACATTTTAAAACATAAAACAGCTTTTTATTTTTTCCCTTCTGATGTTAATATGAAACTTGCAGAGTATGGAAAGTTTCATGACAGGGTGTTGAAAATGAAAATCATTTTTGATTCAGTCAGTAGTGCACAGCTTCTGTTTATAGATATTTTCAGTCTGAATCATTCATGAAGTATTACACTTTGAATGTACATTACCAGATACTGTTTTTTTTGTTATTTATACCAGAGTACACATTCTAGAGTTTAACAGCCTAATTTCTGTTCAGGTTGCTACTGAATAACCACAAGCTGATAATGATTTCCTTATTTAAAATGGAGGAAATTATGGCTAGTGTTTTTGTGTTTGATAGTATAATTTGCTTGTAATGAATTTTATGGCCCTATTCAATCATGGAGACGCAATAACAATCTGGGTTTTGATCCAATCAGCATAAGAATATAAGAAATTGGACTAGCAGTTGGCCATTTAACCTCTTGAGCCTGCCCTGCCTTTTAATAAGGTCATGCTTGATTTTCTATGTTAACATCATTTTATTCCCATCGTTGGATCCATTAATTCTTCTGATATCTGGAAATGTATTGATTTTAGTTTTGAATGCAATCAGTAACTGACCCTCCAGAGCTCTTTGGGATAGAGAATTCTAAAGGCACACCGCCGTTTGAGTGAAGAAGCTTCTCGTCATCTCAATTCCAAAAGGCCTACCTTTTGTTTTGAGACTGACTACTGGTTCTGGGTGCCATAGCCAGAGGAAGCATCCTCTCCATATCTACACTGAAATATTAACTATTTCTCCATTCACAGATACTGCCTGACCATTTCAGCACTTTCTATTTTAGTTCAGATTTATGCATCTGCGGTATTTTCCATTTTCCTTCTATTTGTCCTTGTTACTACGGATGTTGATCTCAGAGCTCATTGCTGGTCTTTCTTTACATCTTCCATAGCTCTTGAGGCTATTGGTATTGGTTTATTATTGTCACTTGTACCGAGATACAGTGAAAAACTTGTCTTGCATACCATTCATGCAGATCAATTCATTACACAGTGCATTGAGGTAGTACAGGGTAAAAACAATAACAGAATACAGAGTAAAGTGTCACAGCTACAGGGAAGTGCATTGCAGGTAAACAATAAGGTGCAAGGTCAAACAAGGTAGATTGTGAGGTCAAGGGTCCATCTCATCATATAAGGGAACAATTAATAGTCTTATCTCCATGGGATAGAAGCTGTTCTTGTGCCTGGTGGTATGTGCCCTCAGGCTCCTGTATCTTCTGCCTGATGGGAGAGGAGAGAAGAGAGAATGACCCGGGTGGGTGGGGTCTTTGATTATGCTGGCTGCTTCACCAAGGCCGTGAGAGTCCATGGAGGGGAGGCTGGGTTTCTGTGATGTGCTGGGCTATGTCCACGACTCTCTGCAATTTCTTGCGGTCTTGGGCAGAGCAGTTGCCATGTCAAGCCGTGATGCATCCAGATAGGATGCTTTCCATGGTACATCAATTAAAAGTTGGTGAGTGTCAAAAGGGACATGCCAAATGTCTTTTGCCTCCTGAGGAAGTAGAGATGCTGGTGAGCTTTCTTGGCCGTGGTGTCTACATGGTTGGACCAGGACAGGTTATTGGTGATGTTCATCCCTAGGAACTTGAAGCTCTCAACCTCGGCACCATTGATGTAGATAGGTGCATGTACACCACCCCCTTTCCTGAAGTCAGTGACCAGCTCTTTCATTTTGTTGACATTGAGGGAAAGGTTGTTGTCATGACATCAAGCTCTCTACCTCCTTCCTGTACTCCGGCTCATCATTATTTGAGATACGGCCTACTACGGTGGTATCATCTGCAAACTTGTAGATGGAGTTGGAGCAGAATCTGACCACGCAGTCATGAGTATATAAGGAGTAGAGTAGAGGATTGAGGACGCAGCTTTGTGGGGCGCCAGTGTTGAGAATAATCGTGCTGGAGTTATTGCTGCCTATCCTTACCGATTGCGGTCTGTTGGTCAGAAAGTCAGGGATCCAGTTGCAGAGGGTCTTGGAGTTTGGTGATGAGTAAGGCAGAAACAACGCTGGATATAGGCCTAAGGCCGAAGGTTCTGCTTTGAAGTTAGAATTTTTAAAAATCTACTCATTACACTGGATTCCAGAATCATCACTGGTGTTTGAGATTATTTTGCAATTTGGAATCTCTGTCCATGAGAGAGAGAGAATCTCATGTCCATGTGAACTTTTTTTCTTTCAAAATAAACTTTATACATAATAATAAAAAATACAAAAGAAGATTGTGCAAAAGCTCTTGATATTCTTAGTATCATTTGGTCTGTACATTGAATGTTGCTGGTTTGATACATAGTAGTGTTAGCACATTTTATTTTGTACTTAGCACCTTTGTCACTCGTGGCCCTCTGGGATGATACACCTTTCCATTGTTTGAGGGCCTTCGCCACTAGACTTGGCCCCTCAATGTCCAGTAGCGGAAGGACTATACTGTGGTCCTTCCCCACAAAGCCTTTGCATTGACTGCACCAAAGTTTCAGTGCATCCCACAGCATGTACTCCTGGCGTCCGGAATGTGACAGTTGGCTGCATTCCCTTATCCCCTTATCCCTCTCGCTGTGCTGGAAGACCAACAAGTTTTGGGCAAACCAAAGTGTCTTTCACTGAGTTGATGATCTTCCAGCAGCACTTGATGTCTGTCTCTGTTCATGTCCCTGGGAACACCCTGTAAGTCAGAGGGTCCCTGCAAATAAGTAGGTCATTGTTTATACACAGTGTAGTGAGCCTATGTTTACTGTAATTTAAACTACCAGATGTCTGATTTCTGCACTGCTAGTACACTGAGGGTGAACTGAGGTACAAGAGAAAGCTTTTCTTTCCACATGAGTAAATAAAGGAATAAGTGAAATGATACATGAAGGCACAAGGCGGCCTCAGAGCAAACTAACCCTGCAAGACCATGCTGGCTGGAGATGCCAAGTGCCTCCTAAGGTATGTATGTAAGTCTTGTCCTTCAGGTAGCAGTCAAGGGACGTGGTATACCTTGGTTCAGTAAGTTCTGATGCTGTCATCAGTTGCACTCAAAATCGCAGTTTTCAGATCCACCAGAAAGTAAATTGTTATATGCCTAGTATTCTATGTTGGATTTAGGAGTTGTGGCAAGGAGCTCAGTAAATTGTACCTTTTAATTGACTATTCAAGACATTTTGCAAAAGGGCTTGTGGAGATATTTCCAATGAGTTGCTTTCAACTGGGGAGATCTGTGAAGAAGAGAGCAGAATCTAATTTTTTTTAAAAATGAAACTAAACAGCTTTTCCAATATCTATCACCTTACTCCCTTTCTTTAAAAAATGGTAGTTAGGTGACCAATTTCCCCTCCCTTTAACTTTATTGAATCTTTTTTCAAGTGTTTTAGAATTGCTAATTAATTTTATTATATTCCATGGAACACTGTTCAGTTCTGAGCACTGCAGCCAGTTGAAGCTAATATTGGCCAAGGTAGTTTGCAATTCAGCTGTCCAAATGTAAGATATTGGGGTGAAAAGGGTTAAATTATGGCAATAGATTGTGTAGACTAGACTTTTGAATATTAATTACATATGTACAGAGTGATTAAAAAATTTTGATTTTGAATTGGGATGTTTAATCAATGGATTGTTCAGATGTATCCATTTTCAATTCAATTTCCATTTTCTAAAGATGTATTCAATTTTCAGTAGAAAGTTACAAAGGTGTATAATAAAATGTAGACATTCAGGGATGATGTCATGATCCATTTAAACAAATACAGGGTAGCTAGAAAGATAATTGAAACACTGGTGTTCTTTTTTAAAAAAAATTTGTGTAATTTTTTTCTCCAAAAATTATGTTAAAGTGCTGGCAGTTCGTTGGCCTGTAATCATAGTGAGTCTATTTTAATATGAAGAGGCTGTGACAGTGATGCATGGTTTAATCACAATGAAGTATTTCTAACTTAAGGCGTTTCATTTTTTTTTGTGTGAGATAATGTGCCTTGGCCAAAGTCTTGAGTTGGACATTACTGCTGATCCTGATGAGCTGAAAGGAAGATGTGAGTGTCAGCAACATTGGTACCTATTCTAGCTTAGTAACGGCCTTTTGCTGTTTCTTGTGGCCTCCTTGCCTGTTTTGGCCTCATGAATAAAATACTTGGAAGTTCAGAGCCATAACAAACATGAGTATTAATTTCAATTTCTTCAAAGTACAACTAAATTGAAATCAGAAATAATAATAAATATAAGATTGTATCAGCCCTTAAGAAAAGTGTCACTGAAGAATTAATTTTCTTTCATGGAATTTTTAAAATACTTTTTTTGCTTTTCGCCCCGATTCCACACAGTGTCTTATTTTTTCCAGATTTTTCAAAGCCATCACGCTACTGATCAAAGCATCCTACAAATAGATGGATTTGGTCAAGTCGGTGAGCACTTGAAAGCCAGATGTGGAATTTTTAAAGCAAAATGAAAAATGTGAATTTTGTTTCATTGACAGTTATTGCTAGTACTGAGTTTCATCAGTGGGGAAAAAATCTATTTACCAGTTTTTAAAAAAAAACTTGAGCCCCAACTGGAATGCAGCATACAATAGAGCTAAGTGATCTCATTAATTGTAGATCTTTCGCATCTAGTCATGAATACTGATGTACAGTTAAACCACAGGGACAGGTTGGTAGAAGACCTGCTTTGTGGATGTTGAGTGTGAAGCCTGTTCTTCTATGCAAGTTGATGATGACTCTGAATTTGACTTCTGAATACACCTTACACAAGCACCACCTGCAGACTGCAGCTTGACTACTGAGGTTGTGGTGACCTTGGTTCTGGAATGAAGATGATGTTTGTTGAGCAATTTTCCTTTTGTCTTGGAGATTAGTTCCATTCCATCTGAAATCTTGCTGGAGGTGAATGTAGTGCCACTGTATGACACTGCCCTCTGCCAATAAAGGTCCAGTATAGACCCTGGAAAATGTGTGCCACCTTACAGTGAAGGCTGACAAAAAGAGTGTTTGAAGATTACCAAATCCAGCATGAAACTCATGGTATCCCAGTCAGCAGTGATTCTTGCTGTTAACAGGCATGTCAAGGCTGCTGCTGCTATCCACAAAATTCTCCAAATCAGTGTCCTCTCCCAGGACAATATCTTAAAACCCTTATTAAACTTGATGGGCTCCTTACTTATGACACGAGGACATTTGGCCCAGATTGCCCATGCGAACTCAAGTGACCTGTCCCATCGGTTCAAATTCCTCCTCATTTTTCTGTAGCCCTGCATCTTATTCTGCCTCTCAGGCCAATCGACTCCCTTATGATTTAATTGATAATGCCCTACAGAAAGAAGTAATTTATAGCATCAATTAACTTACCAGTATATCTTTAGGCTTTGGGAGGAAACCCACGAAATCACAGGGAGAATGTACAAACTTCACATGGACACTACCCAAAGGCTGAATTGTTGGATAGTCCTTGGAGTTGTGAGGCATCAGTGCTAACTGCTGCACCATTGGACAGGCCATTGTTGTTCTTGTAACTGACATAAAACACCTGAAATAAACATTATTCCAAACTCTGTCTTGGAAGAGAACATCAGGTGGATAGAAGAAAAAATTATGCAGCATCTTTACTAACCCTTGGGAATCCCTGGCTGATAACAGCTCAAAGTGGAGAAGGAACATTTAGGATAGCAATGAGAACCTTGAATCCATGTATCAGAGCCATAGAGTAGCTCAGTGTAAATGACCAAACTTCCCACCTACCTGTCCCATCCAAGATCTCCTGGTCCACCTGTGGTGGAGCCTGTGGTTCCCACATTGACCTTATAAGTCATATCAGAATGGAAGCAGGCCATCCTTGATCCCAAGGCTTTAAGGGTTGAATTAAAGAATGGAAAAGCATTTTGGGAGTATGCAACAGATTTCAAAACAGTTAGAGGGAGATAGAAAAGCAAATTTGTAGACACATTTCTGATACGCAACAAAACCTGGGCAATAATAATGGAAGATTTCAGTTGCCCCATTATTAACTGGGATACAGTCACTATTTTAAGTGATTAAAAAAAGCTTAAGAATTGTTCTGTAAGCCAAAACATAGAACATAAGAACACGAGGTCTATGCTAGAATTGTGTGCAATGATTATTAGACTATAGCCTGATGTTTTGTACAGTTCTGGTTACTACATTATAAGAAAGATGTGATTGCACTGGTGTGGGTGGAGAGAAGATTATGAGGACGTTGCCAGGACTGAAAAATTTTAACTCTGAGGAAGGACTGGATAGGCAGTGTTGTTTGCTTTGGAGCCGAGGGGAGGCTTAATTGAGTCTAAACTTATGAGGGGCCTCAATACAGAAAATAAGAATCTATTTCTCTCTGTAGAGGGGTCAAATACCTTGGGGGGGGGTGGGGAACATAGATTTAAGGTAATTGGTAGAAAGATTAGATGGGAGATGGGGGAAACTTCCTTCCGCCCATTAGGTGATTAGGGTGTGGAACCCACTGCCTGAAAGGTGGTAGGAATCCTTAATGAGTATTTGGATATATGCTTTAAAAGTTGTGACCTACAGGGCTATGGACTAAGACCTGGAAGGTACTGGCCAGTTCTAATGAAAGGTGATTGACTCGAAATAATAACTGTTTCCCTATTTATAGATGTTGTCCAGTGTGCTGAATATTTTTAGTATTCTGTTTTTTTAATTACTGGAAGATGGGATTTGGCTGGGTAGCTTTTCTGTTGGGACAGATGTGATGGGGTGAATGGCTGTCTCCGCTCCTCTAACTTCCAACAGTCATAATCAGTGGAGCATTTGAATGTACATTGGTGGCCGGTTAACGGGGCAAAGGGTAATAACAATGCAAATTAGGCATAGTAATTCATTCTAACCACATTTATAATAGTGCAAGTCTAAAACTTGATTTGTGGGCTATCAGCAGTTTTATGTGATTTTTTTTATTGCAATAATTAAGTTATGGAAAATTTGTCAATGGAAGCAATTTAAACCCAAATCTTTACTATATTCAGTACTTAATATGTCTGCTGCATGGTAACAGGTAACAAACATTGTACAACAGCTCCTGAAATGTTAAACAGAAGTGTATGCATAATGCATAGCAGTGCACCCAGCACATCAAGTAGCAACTAGGTTTGTTGCTAAAGTAATTATTTTGAGGCACTGTTTCTAACCTAATTTCAAGGCAGTGTCACTAAGTGGAAGTGCAAGTTGTTGCAATGAATAAATCATTATTTGGTCTAGTGTTTATAGCAGTTGTGTGGAAAAACTGTTCCCTTGCAGTTGCAGAGTGTTTGTTAAAGTTGTGATTAACACTAGAGGATTCACAGACTTGCAGTATATGAGAGAGTCGGCAGAATTCCTTGAGGCTACTGTAGTATCGATCTGAATTTGAAAATTAAACATTAAAAGCATAGTGTCTTTTCCGTCAAGGATTTTTGAACCTTCTGAACTGTCAGCAATAAATTGTCTAAAATGTAACAATGACCTGTGGTACCTTACAGGAAATGGTAGGAGAGGTAGGCAAGGGTTCAAGAGATTTTCTGAAAGATTTTGTATGGCAAAGGTAGCTTAAGTGAGAATTTGTCAAACTCTGCATTGAAAATGGATGTATCATGTTTAAGGTATTTAAAACTAGTAAGTAAAAGATGAAAGCTGAGACATAGAGGAGGTGTGGAATGGTGCAATATCCAGGAGAATTTGTGGATTAGATTCAATACCCTTAAATTGCAGGTGGGTAGTTAACTTCATATCTTAAGAGCTAAATATATTGAAACCATTGTATATAAAACATTTGCAACTGTTGTACTCTTAGAATTTGAATTCAAGTTGAGTGACACTAAGTGTGTTCCTCTGTTGCTGTCTGTCTAACATATACTTTAAAACTTTTTGTGGATTACTTGCTTTCTCTTGATTGATTACTGCAGTCATAATGGAATATATATTTGTGCCTCTATCACAAGTTCATGAAAAAAAATTAAGGTTACTAACTTGAAGACACCTGAAAAGGATCCTCAAGATAGAGGTTTGCAATCTTTGTTATCCTAATTACAGTAAAAGGATTGTTAAATATTCTCAAGTGCATTGTTTCAGTGAATATCTTAATCTTCAAAGTGGTGCTTTTTGTTGAAAAACAGGTGATAAAATTCTAGCTATTCTTGTGAATGTTCTGCATTTATGGAATACTGGCTTATCTTCAACTTGACACTGACTCTTCTCGGGATATGATTCTATATCTTTTTTGCAGTGTCAGGCCTGTTGGCCTTTGGTAGAAAGTATTTGAAAGTGGTGGGTTGGAGAAAAGAAACATGTTGGATGACAGAAATACATTGCATCAGGTCTTAAGGCAGTATAATGTTAAACAGAGGCTTCTTCATGAATCTAAGAACTCAGATTTTCTTTTTAGGGTGGTGGGTATTAAGCATAATTCACAAATTCTCATGACAATTTCCAAAGGCTGCACCCGGAGTACTGTGTGCAGTTCTGGTCTCCTTGCTTGAGAAAAGATATACTGGCTTTGGAGGTGGTGCAGAGGAGGTTCGCTTGGTTGATTCCGGAGACGAGGGGGTTAGCCTATGTGGAGAAATTGAGTCGTCTGGGACTATACTCACTGGAATTCAGAAGAATGAGAGGGAATCTTATAGAAATGTATAAAATTATGAAAGGGATAGATAAGATAAAGGCAGGAAAGTTGTTTCCACTGGTAAGTGAGACTAGAACTAGGGGACATAACCTCAGGATTCGGGGAAGTAGATTTAGGACAGAGATGAGGAACTTGTTTTTTCCAGAAAGTAGTGAATCTGTAGAATTCTCTGCCCAGGGAAGCAGTAGAGGCTACCTTGTTAAATATATTTAAGACACAGCGAGATAGATTTGTGCGTAGTAGGGGAATTGAGGGTTATGGGGAAAAGGCAGGTAGGTGGAGCTGAGTCCACAGCCATATCATCCGTGATCTTGTTGAATGGCGAAGCAGGCTTAACGGGCCAGATGGCCTTCTCCTGCTCCTATTTCTTATGTTTATGTTTGAATATTACCCAAAATCAGGAAGCAACCTCAAATCCATATTTGCTCATACATTTTCTCAGAAATGCATTCAAGTAAAAGTCAAACTTATTCAGAAAACATTTTTCATTAAAAAGTTATCTAACAGGTACATTGCATTAAGTTAACTCAATTAACTGTTCAAGAACTCAGTTGCTTGCCAGTGATGAGTTGCTGCCTTCATTATTCTTTAGTTGGCACAGGCTTCCCCTTTAGCTTTAATGTTGGACATTCATTGTCACAAAGATGATGGGCTGCTCTTGGTTGTAGGTTGATACAGGAGTTTTTCAAAAACAAAAACGGGTTGTGGGAGACGCAAAGGAATAATATATACTTGGTATATGCTGATTTTTCTGGTATCGTTTTGTTCTGTAAATATCCATGTTATGACTGGTCAATAATATTGTATCTGTCGTGCTGTGATGTCATGCTGGTGTAATTGCAAATTTTGTTCTTAGATTTGCAAAATATGCAGAATAGTTTTTGAAAATCCTTTTGCTACTGTGTTAGTTTCAACATTACAGTGTTTATAATAAGATGAATATATTAAAATATAACAAGGATTATGTACAAATGGTTAAACTTTAATGTACAAGAGTATTTTAGTACCTGTAATAATGTATATCAGAGACCTGTGCTTATCTGGAACTCCATAGCTTTTGCACTGGTTCCTAAATTGGTCTGTTAATTTGAGACCAAAATGGCTTTCAGCATAATAATTTCACTTGGTCTAATTGTACTCTCTTCTCATCTGTATATAGAGGCATAAGAGGTGGGAAATTAGATTCATTTTTCTCAGCCTAATTTTAAATAGCCTTAGATGGCAAGGAAAGGGATTTTGCAACTTAATTTGGAATCTAATACTGTTATATTAAGCAAATGAGGCATTTTAGTTGTCACAAAATAGGAATGAGCTCAGTTGGATCATCTGCAGCTTGTGCTACTGTTTAATCCTGTCCTCATTTGACTACTATACTTTCGCTGCATGATGATCTTAACTTGGATGCCAAAATGATCTTGATTATATGAACTGATTTTTATCTTTCTATTCAGTGAGGAAGATAAAGAAGATGGGAAGGATAAAAAAGTGTGGTATTACAGCTCAAAGGTACAGCTGGCTGAACTTATTGACTCTCTGGACAAAGAGTACTGGGAGTATGACCTCTGCAGAATACTGGAAGAAATGCGTGATGAAATTCATCGGCATATGGACATTACAGAAGACCTGACCAATAAAGTTCGTGGCAATAATAAATCTTGTCTAAGTGCAGCTAATGGTAAGTGAAATTGGCTTTGGGGGATTGGTAATTTATGCCTATAGTTTTCAGATTTGAAAAGAGGTGGTCTTCATTTTTCTGTTGCATAAGGGGATTTCTTTTCAGGTGTTAAATACTGATGGTTTGTCTGTACAAGTTGTGCTCATTGCGACCATGATCTGGAGCTTGAAATTGAAGCGCAAGTTCTGCAAATGCACATTAGTTTGGCCAGCATTTGAAGACAGATGTGCTTTTCATGTGTAAACTTTATCAGAATCACTATTGTGGGTTTTCTCTGATGCTGACTAATCATTTTTCTCTGCTGACTAATCAATAGAGTCATAGGGTTGTACACCACAGAAATGGACCCTTTGTCCCACCACGTCCATGCTGACCTTCTTGCCCATCAACACTAATCCCATATGCCCGCATTAGGTCCGTATACTTATATGACTTGCCTATTCAAGTGCTTGTCTTAAATACCTCTTACACATAGCGTTGTATCTGACTCCTCCACCTCCTCTGGCAGTGAGTTCCAGATATCAACCACTCTGTACATAAAGCAAAATTTTCCCCTAAGGTCCCCTTTAAACCTCCTATCTATCACCTTAAGCTTATTTCATCTTGTTTTGTTATCCCTTCCATGGGGAAAAAGATATTGATCATCTACCCTATCTTTGCCTCTTATAAATTTATATACCTCTATCAGGTCGCCCTCAGCCTCCTTCGCTCCAGGGAGAATGAGCCCAGCTTAATCCAATCTCTCAGCATTACTAAAGTCCTCCAATCCAGGCAACGTCCTGGTAAATCTACTCCGCACTCTTTACAATGCAACTCCATCTTTTCTGTAATGTGATGACTGGAACTGCACATAATACCCCAAATGTGCTCTAAGAAGTGTTTTGTAAAGTTGCCACATAACCTCCCAACTTTTATATTCTATTCCCCAGCCTAGGTCATATGCGTTTTGCACTACCCTATCTACCTGCATTGCCATTTTGGGGGAACTATGCTCTTGAACCCGAAGGTTCCTCTATTTATCAACATTTCTTAGCTGTATATGTCCTACCCCTTATTGACTTTCCAAAATGCAGCATCTCACACTTGCCAGGATTAAATTCCAGCTGACATAGCTCTGCCCAGCTCTCCATCTGATCTTGTAAAAGCCTTTGACAACCTTCCTCACTATCCATAACACCACCAATTTTAGTGTCATCTGCAGACTTATCATTCCCCCAACATTCACATCCAAGTCATTAAATATGTATCACAAACAGCAAGGGTCTCAGCACCAATCCCTGCGGTACACCACTGATTACAGACTTCCAGTCAGAAAACCAACCTTCCATCACCACTCTCCCCTATCACCAAGCTAATTTTCAATCAGATTAGCTAGCTCGTTTTGGATCCCATGTACCATAACCTTCTGGACCAGCCTACCACATGGGACCTTGCCAAATGCCTTGTGGTTTTGTTTGACTTGCAATTATTTAATTTTTTTCGCATATAGATCTCCTCCATTTTAGTAGAGATCCTAATCTTTACTGTTAGCTCTTGCAACTGTCTTTACAATAAGTAAATTTGAAACCCTACGAAGCCGAGTTCTCATTGGAATGAACAAATAGTGGAACATGTTGAAGTCATTCTTTGCATGAATTGTTTTTCCTCTTGTGGAGCTGTTAAGTTGTTGACAATTTTCTCAGGTGCCATTTCAGTAGTGTTGGTCGGTTCTCCTAAACCGCAAGAACATTTACAGTGGGTGCTATAAGTGCTGCTCAGTGACCAGATATAATTGAATATACATTTAAATGTGATTTACTGCTAACTATCAATCAAGAACCATGACATCTTTGTTTCAGCTGGAGGTGCACAATGCTTTTCTCAGATGGATGCAAGTGTTCTGGAATTACTGTTCATTTTTCGGATATGTGCACCATTTGATTGCTGCGAATGTGTTGGTACACTCAGAAGTTTCATATCTTACTTTTCAAGCCTGATAAGTGTCTGAACTTGTAAGCTTGCAACAAATGCTGTTCAATGTATTAATTATGCAGGTTGTTTATCTAAGTGTTCTGCACTTGTTGGTTTAGATAATAGGTTATGTAGAACTTGCCTCACAAATAAGGGACGTATTTTCTTTAGTAAATCTTTGAAGTCCATGCATTTCGTATTCTTATGGTCAACTAATTATTGGCCTTGTGCATAATGTTGTGGTGGTTCTATATTTGCTGTCACAAATCAATGAGAGAAGTCTCTGTTGGTGTAAAATAGCCTTCACTTTGTGACAAGAGGCAATGGTTTTTCTTTTAGGTGGGGGGAGGGGAACCTCGTGTACGATTTTTAAATTTTTCCTTCCTCTCCCCAGCTTTTCTCCATTTGATGAATAACAATCAAAAGACCTTGGCACCTTAATGATGCTGATACTAGTTTTAACAAGACCTGTTGGTTTTGATATTTTAAGAGAAAACTGCAGTTTTGTTTTGTTTTTCTTCTACGCATAAAATATTTCAGCAGTCTTTATCTTTACCCCCACCCTTCACTACTTTGGAATTAATTCCATTTCACTATGATTTACCACAGACCCATCACTTGGCCTCGGTTGAAGGGCGAGCCCATGTCCTTTCATTGATAGAGCACAATTAATAACTCGAGCTATGTTTGCACTCTTTTTATGTGGCTGCGTGGTTTATGTAATTATTTCTCTTGGCTGCAGCTTTTCAATTATCAAATTTGGATTTAAACTAGATATGGGGAAAATAGAAAAATTATTAATGGTAACACAACTGTGCTTTATATTAAAAAAATTGCATGAGCTATTGGAGCAGATACCCATCGAGCTGGATATAGCTTTGACTTTAGTTGGTTGGCTTTGAGTTATTCACAGACTCTTTGTAAGCTGGTGTGACATTTAATGCTTATGCAAGTGGTTTTTAACATGGTGACAGGTTAAATCTTTCAAAGGTGTTTCTACCTGTATTACAACAAGCACAAGGAAATGTTATTTAAATAGATTTAACCAAGGATTTTGTTGATACATTGCTTAAAATAACTTATGCTACCTGTTTTGAGGGATTGCAGAATCAAAATTGCTGTTGAATCCTGATGCTAAAAGAATATTTTCCTTGTGCTTTGTGAGAGATTAAATGAGAAACATATTGATAGACTGTAAATAAGGAGAAAACTTTTATGTTCTGTTGTGTCTGTTGCCAGCTGACGTAATAGTAGTTGTTACCTTAAACACGTGCTCTGCCCAGCAGCTTGTATAGCACATTTTATTGCTGAAAAGCTGCCCCCATGTTTAATGCAACATCAGTTAGTTTTTGTACTAATTGTAACTTTGGGCATGAGAAATACTGATCTTGGATTTGTATGCATTTGATGTGAGCTCTTGCAACCTCCTAAAGTGGCTTGTAACAATTGAGAAATGAACCTGAACACAATTCCTGAGTTACATTTTGAAATATTAACAGTTGCAATTTATTAAATTTGTTTTTCCTGCCATGTAATCATAGCACAGGTGAAATGATTGTTTCAGAGGAGATGTAACATAATTAGCACTTGAAGTGCGAGTTTGAATGACATATTCTTTGCTGGAGGAGAAAAGTAGTGTGTGGTAGCATGAGTGAAAGTTCATTTCACCCCTGCAGTCAGCTGATGTGGTATATGTGGACATCCTAAAGGCATTTGATTAACAAAAAAATGCCACGTAACCACAGCAAGGTCAAGAAACTGGTTTAAGGACTGAAAGCAGAGTTGTGGGTTATTTTATGAATTGAAGGAAAGTTTTCAGTAGTGTTCCTCGAGGATTACTACTTTGCCTGATATATATCAATGGCTTGGATTTGGGTGTACAGGGGACAGTTTTTAAATTTGCAAGTGACACAAATCATGAAAATGAATGGGCGGAGAAATGATCAGAAATGTGGTTGATAAAATGCAGCACAAAATGTGAGTTATTTTGTTAGGAAGGTGCAAAAGTGGCAATTTAATTGGGGCTTGATTTTTTTTGTAGTTCAGGTTGGGGTGTTTTCTCATTCTTCACTAGTGTGTGGCAAAATTGAGTTCTTTTGGTTATTTTAAAAATTCTTGAGATGCAACAACAATTAGTCTCTCTAAGGCTTCACTAAATCAATATTGGTTTTAATAATAATACAGACTAGATCGGACTTTTATCTTTGTCAAAAAAATCTTTCATGGAATTATAAATACCTTTTTCTTTTATCATCCCATTTCTGCACGTTTATTCTTCTAGCCTTTTTCACAACAGTCATGCCAGTGACCAGTGTATCCCATGTACAAGTGGGGTCGGTTTCAACAGCCACATGCAACATTCTTGAAATGAATTAGAAATGTAAATTTTTAATCATGACTCTTACTGCCAACATAGTTTTATTAGTGGGAGAAAATGATTTTCCGGGACAGCCTTGGGAGATTTTGTTAAAAACTGAAAAGCTCAAGTATTGAATACAATATAAAGGATACAATTCTAAAGGTGCTGCAGGAACACTGCATATATGTGGGTGTCTTAGAAGATGAGTGGGCAGGTCAGGAAAATGGATTAAAAATGTATGCAGGATCACAAGCTTCATAAATAAGAAACATAATGAAAATGAGGATGTTACGTGGAACTCCAATAAAACACTGGTGAGGTTGCAACTGGAGTATTGTATCCAATTCTGATTGTTGTACTGTTGGAAAGATGCAAATGTTTTAGAGAGGAAGCAGAGAAGATTCACTGGAATGAGCCAGATGAAGAAGAACCTGTGTTGCAGGGAAAGTCTATCAAAGCTATTATTATGAAAGAGAGTATTGAAAGGTTAAGGTATTAGAAGTGTTCAAATAACAAGTGGCCTAGGTTTGATAAAGAATAACTGTTTTTGTTGTTGGAATGGAAATGAAAGAACCAGAGAACACTGAGTTACAGTGATTAGCAAAAGATCTAGCTGCATTGGTGTCCCAGGTCTCCTGTGCTGTTACCATTCTACATTTCTATATGCACTCTGGTTGCTTCCTGCACCACGTGGGAGTCGAGGATATTTATAGTGTTCCAGACAACCACATGTATAGGAAGTGCTTCCAGCTGTAGCAACTTGACCTCTGTGATTTGGAGCTGGAACAGTAGCTGGAGTTACTGTGGTGCAAGAACTCAGTAGATAGCACATTTGGAGTGTTGGTTACTCCAACTTCATCCTAAGCGGGCAGAGAAGACATGGATGAACACAAGGCAATCTTGCCCTCTAAGAAATTTTTCCTTTTGGATACTACTGGGGGTGATGGTTCCTCAGAAGAGTGCAATCAGGGTCTGGAGCATGTACCTTTAGTGGCACAACTGTACAGGAAAGGAGCAACAAGGGTGAGAAAGGAATAATAATTGAGATTGAATGGTTAGGGGGACAGAGAGGTGTTTCTGTTGGCATAAACATGATTCCAGGACAGTATGTTGTGTTCAAGGTGCCAGGATCACAGATGTCTTTGGCTGCAGAGAATTGTAAGAAGGGAGAGTGAACAGCTGAAGGTCATGATCCATATTGTGCCAATGACATGGGTAGAGAAAGGGATGAAGTACTGCATGCAGAGTTGATCGAGCTAGGAAGGAAGTTAATAAGTAGGACCTTAAAGATGGTTACTTTCAGTGTCACATGCTGATAAATGCAGAAATAGGAAAATAGGGCAGGTGAATGTGTGGCTGGAGAGATGATGTAGATGGGGGGTGGGGTGGATATGGATTTTTGTTTTGAGGCAATGTAACTGTTTTTGAGATTTGGGGCCTGCACAAATCAGTCAGTTTGTACCTCAGCAGAGCCAGAACCAATATTCTAATGAGGGCTTTGCTATTTTCACTCGGGAGGATTTAAACTAGATGAAAAACACTGATGCTGGAGGGACTCAGCAGGCCAGGCAACATCCGTGGAGAAAAGCAGGCAGTCATCATCTCAGGTCAGGACCCTTCTTCAGGACTGACGATAAGAAAAGGGGAAGCCCAATATATAGGAGGAAAAGCAGAGCAGTGATAGGTGGACATATGGGGGGAGGTGGGGTGGGCACAAGGTGGTGATGGGAGATCCAGGTAAGAGATAGTGATAGGCAGGCAACCTAGGATCTACCTATCACCATCTTCTGTCCACCCCGCCTCCCCTCTTCTGTCCACCCCGCCTCCCCTCTTCTGTCCACCTATCACTGCTCTGCTCTTCCCTCCTATATATTGGGCTTCCCCTTTTCCTACCTTCAGTCCTGAAGAAGGGTCCTGACCTTTCTCCACAGATGTGGCCTGGCCTGCTGAGTTCCCCCAGCATCGTAGTGTTTTTCATCTAGATATTCCAACATCTGCAGTCCTTTGTTTCTCGAGGATTTAAACTAGATTGACAGGTTAATGGGATCCTCAAAGGGAACTCAAGGAGCAGTGAAACAAAGCAGAAATGGAAAGTTAGCAAAGTAGTAATTGAAATAAATGGGGAAAATGAAGTCGAGAAGAAAAAGAGGTTAAAGTACAGATAAATGTTAAAATGATAAAATTTAAGGCGCTGTATTTGAATGCTCATAGCATTTGCAACAGGACAAATTACTTCATGACACAATTCGAAGTGAACAGGTATGATCTAATTGCCATTACTGAAACTTGGCTGCAGGACGAATAAAGCTGGGAACTAAATATTCCAGGGTATTTGATATTTAAGAAGGACAGGCAGCAAGGAAAAGGGGTTGGTGTAACCCTACTAAGATAGGAGATCGGTATAGATGTATCAAATGATCATTGCTTAACAGATAATGATGTAGAATTAGAATTAATTGGGGTGGAGCTTAGAAATAGCAAAGAGCAGAAAACATCGGTAGGAATTATTTGTGGGCCACTAAATAGCAGTTATAATGTTGAGCATGGCAGGAAATTAGAGTTCCATGTAATAGGTTTAATATTGTAGTTGTAGGAGACTAATCTACATACGGTTAGCAAAAATCAAATTTGATGTGATAAAGAGGAAGATGAATTTGTGGAATGTGTACAGGATGCTTTTCCAGGTCAAAATTTTGAGGATCCAATTCAGGAAAAAAAGCTATTTTGGATCTTGTTTTTGTCTAATGAGAAAAGGTTGATTAGGGTTCTTTGGTGAAGAATGACAATAGTATGATCAAACTTGACATTGAGTTTAAGTGCTGTGATTCAGTGTGAAACCAGGGTCTTGAATTTAAACAATATAAACCATGAAGGTGTGAGGTAAGAGTTGGCTGTGGTTGATTGGGAGAACACTTTGAAAGGCAATTTAGAAAAATAATGTATAAGTGGCAAAAGAATTTTCTGTAAGGAGTAAAAATCCAACAGGAAAATTGGCTGACAAGAGAAATCCAAGATGGTGTTAAGACAAAGAAAGTTGCCAGAAATAGCAGTAAGTTTGAAGATTGGAGCATTTTAGAACTTGGCAAAGGAGGACTAAGAAATTGATGATAAAGTTGAAACAGAATATGACAGAATAATGCCAAGAAATATAAAAACAGACTATAAGAGCTTTTATAGGTATGTTGAAAGGAAAAGAATAGTTATAGCAAATGTGGGCTAGTTGAACACAGAGACAAGAGAATTTATAGTCAGAAATATGGAAATAGTGGTGGAATTAAACAATTACTTTGTGTCTGGCTTCACGGAAGGTGACACACAAAAACCTTCTGGAAATGTCAGAGACTCGAGGTCCAGTGAGAATAAGGAACTGAAAGAACTAACTATTGTAGAGGAGAAGTTGGTGAAAATCCCAAGGATTCAATGATGTACATCCAGAGCTTTGAAGGAAATGGCTTTAGAGATGGTGGATGCTCAGGTTTTCTGGCGTTCTTTAGATTCTGGAATTGTTCGTGGATTGGAGGATTGCAGATTTGATCCCACTATTTACAAAAGAAGGGAGAGGGAAAATGGGGAACTGCCAATGTTTTAGTCTAACGTCAGTGATAAGGAAAATGCTGGAATCTATAATGAAAGATGTATACAACAGAACACCCTTGAAACAAATAATAGGATTGAACAGAGACAACATGGATTTGTGAAAGGAAAATTGTGTGACTAAACACTGAAATTCTTTGAGGATGTAATAAGTTGAATAAATAAGAGGAAACCAGTGGATGTATTGTTTGGATTTTCCAAAGGCTTTATCTCAAGCAGGAAATTGGTCAACAAAACAAGAGCCCATGGGGTCCTGGGGTAATATGACAGTCATAGATAGAGAATTGGTTATCCAAAAGAAAGCAAAGAGTGGGAATAAACTGGTGCTCCTCAAGTTGGCAGATATGACTTGAGGTACCACATGGATTGGTGCTTGGGCCCTAGCTATTCACAATCTACATCTTCAGTTTGGTTTAAGGCACTAAATATCATATTTCTAAGTTATCTGATGATACTGAACTAGGCAGAGTTGTGAGTATAGAGAAGGATGTAAAAGTGGCTTCTGGGGATATGGACATGCTGAATGAGTGGTGAGAACATGGCAGATGGAACATAATATGGAAAATTGTGAAGGCGTCTGCTTTGAATATTGCAGAAAAGTGGATTATTTGTTAAATGGTGAGAGATTTGGTAGTGTTGCTATTCAAAAGGATCTGTGTGCTTCTACATAAAGTTACTGAAGGCCATTAGGCTGGTGCAACTGGTTATTAGGAAGGCAAAATATATGTTTTCATTTATCACAAAAGTGTTTGATTACAGGAGTAAAGAAATCTTATTGCATTGTATAGGGCCTTGGTGAGACTGCATATGGAGTATTGTGTACAATTTTGGCCTGCTTGCTGAAGAAAGGATGTACTTCCCATAGAGTGCTGCAGAGATTCACGAGACTGCTTCCTGGGATGTCGTGTTTGCTGTATGATAAGAGATCAAGTGGGTTGGGACTGTGCAGTCTAGAATTTAGAGGAATGAGAGGGACCTCTTTGAAACTTACAAATTTGTTAAATGGTTTGACAGGTTGGATGCAGGGTGGATGTTTTCCCTGACTGAGGAGCCTAGAACCATGCCTTAGAAATTAAGGGCAGGGCATTCAGGATTGGGGTGAGGAAAAATTTCTTCTCTCTAAGAGTGAACTCTCTACCCCAGGGGCTTGGAGGCACAGTCATTGTGTTCATTCAAAATAGAGATTGATAGTTTCCAGAAAAGGGAATAGAGATGTGGAGATGGTGCTACTTTCCAGCATTGAGGTAAAAGATAAGCCAAGATCTTGAAGAATGGCAGAGCAGGCTCATGGGGCTAGATGGCCCACTCCTGCTGTTTCCTATGTTCTTTTGGAAACCTATAAAATGTGCATATTTATAAAGTTTTGTTTTAAAGTGTGTAAATTATAACAGCATTCCAAGTATGATGGTTTATTAAAGCAATGTCCATAGTAATCCTGTCATTCTCTGTCCCACTCCCATTCAACCCTTTACTGTTTATAGATAGCATGATTCTGTTAAGATATTCAGTACCAATTTTGCAATTGGAAGTGGGTTTTTAAAACAAATTAATTCTCAAGTTCTCAACTTGGGGGAGGGGTGCAGAGCTATGTTAAAGATTGGTTGGTAACATGATTTTTATGATATTCATTGCCTTGCACCTTACTTTAAACATTGTGGTGTCAGTTGCGGGGTTTGCTGAATCTTGGTGTTTCTGTTTCCAATATATATATCGTACATAATGCTATCAAGCTGTGCTGTCTTATCAGGAAGTGGGGTATTGATGTACCCTGGAACAATGTAAAATGTATTCTGTAATGTATGTGTTTGAGTGTTAATGTGAAGAGAAAGGTGTGATCATTAAGATGTGGAATGTCTTTGTGCAGCAGTGGGATATTTCACAATTTTTGGCATCTGTCCATGTAAAGTTGCTCACATTAAGTATCGAATTGGGCAGGTGCAGTGTAGGCCTCTCCAGACAGTTGCAGGAAATACTTTAATTAAGGCCATAATCAGAAGCTCCCCCTGCTGCTCAATGGATGCACTACTTTCATATGTTGGGATCCCTATAATACCCATGATTGCTCAGATAAATTTTTTGGCTTGACCCAAATTACTCAGAACTTCACAATGTCATTTGGAGCTGGGTTTAAACCTACTTTTCAGCAAATGTATATGTTAGTAATTTAATCTGATTTTTTTTTTAAAAATAGGTCCTCAGAAATGATTGCCACAAAACTCTGGACTCATCAATATGATTGAATTTTAGATGGCCTCTGAACTGGTAGGGCAAGCCACACAGTTCCAGGGAAGCTAGAGATCCAGCAGGGCCCAAAAGATGCATTTAAACATGATTTTAATTTGAATGGCTAAGCATCCTTTGTTATTAGTGGCTACAAAAATGTAGAATTGATAGAAATTCCCAGTGATCCTTAGTGGTTTAATATTCTATCATCTTCCAGAAACTAACTATTTGCCAATAATTGGAATTAAAACTAAGAAGTTACAATTACTTTCTATTGTAGTTGAAAGATGCTAGTAGAATCTAAAGGACAAAAGGAGCCTTAAGAGGATTGTCTTGAAGGATTAATGAAAGTATTTTGCAAATTGACCCAAGGTTCACCCAGTGAAATTCGGATATAGGTTAGTAAGAAGTTTGGCAGTAGTGACTGCTGTCTCTGAAAATGTGTTTTTCTATTTGATTTCTGCATCAATGGCCTAGATCTTCATTTGCCCTGAGGTTGCATTTACCTGTTTCTTCCAGTGCTGTTCTTGGGGTAGTCTTTTGCTAGAGGCTGGTTTCCCCTGAGCAGTTGGCTAGCTGACAGAACAGTGTTGACAGCTGATGAGGCTCCTCTCCCAGCTCACTGGCTGTCAAAATTACTGTTTAAATTGAATTTTTCTTAGTGTCATAGGAATGCACACATGCAAGCATGCACATGCATAAATAGAATTAAAAGCATTTAATCCAATTTAACTAACTCAAATAAAAAGCTTTACTTTTTTCCCAACATTAGTCTCATTTCATTGGGCCCACTGTAGTTGGACAAAATTAACCTGATATGAGTTCAGTGCGTGGTTTATGCTGGGAAATCCACAGAAGCTCTACAAAGAGTCCAAAAAAAACAGCACAGGTGTCCTGTGGCCAGCACTTTGCTAAGCAGAAGGCTGTGCTCTGGCCTCTGCTGTGCACACAGTTATGGGCACATCTGCTGGCAGGTCCATGTGGGTCACAATGGAAGACTTTTTTGTTCTGTCTTTTTTAATTAGATTGCATACAGTGACAAAGCTATTCCAAAACACAAGAAGCATGATTGGATAATTCCACTATCAATCAAGCCTGGTAAACCTGTACATGACTGATACTGAACTGAAGCCCATGGATTTGTGTGTTGCTATCTTCCACTGCTTGTGTTTCTGGTAAAAATGCATTGCTTACATTGGGAGAAGTTGTGGTAGCTTCTTTCCGATTTTCTGCTTCCTCCACTCGTTAAATTTACTCAAATTTGATGATTGCTGTATATTCAACTGCTTATCGTGAGCCTAGATGTGTCCTCACACAGTCAAGCCATTGATTGACATAGCATTGTTGATGGAGGCTTTTCTAATTTATGTTCATTTAATTTGGCCCTTTTTAAAAATATTTTAAAATAATTTTTTGTTGCTTATCCTCACGTTGTAATATTTTAAATTTTATTTTCTTAACATCCTTTCTTTTTTGCTTTTCAACCCAGTTAGTCTCATGTGCTTTCAGTTTCTTGTCTTTTTCTTAAATCGTTTTTCCTTACTACCCTATTTGGGGAATGGGGATTGCATGGAGCCAGGCTGGGGAGAATTGCAGATTGTGGAAACTGGGAACCAAGCTTGTTTCTTAGCATTTTACAAAGGGTCGTAAGTTTCTTACAAACTTGTAGCTGTGATAATTCACCAGATGATCTTTTCAGTGTTTGCATAGATCAATGTAGCCTCAAAGAGGAATATATGAATGTGTGCATGGCTGTTGTTGTGCTTTGTTTTTAAATCTTTTAAATTTAATATTTTAAACATATTTCTGAGTGGAAAAGGGCTGAAAAGATCAAATGTTCATGAAAGTATGTCTCATAAGTTGGACAACTTGGCTGTTGACTAGCATTTATTAATGCCTAGTAAACTGGAAATAGCTGACAAAATAAAATTATAACCTCCACAGAGTGAATGAAATGCCCTTTGGGATTCTGATAGACCCATTGTTTCAGCCTGTACGTCCCACAGAGCTTACTTTTCCCTACCTTTTGTCTCTTTATCTTTTCTCCCCTTATCTCATCTCTTCCCACTTATATCCATCTCATCTTTGATACCCTCAGCCACTTTGACAGTTTCCACTTCCCTGAATTTCCCTGATTGAACTCCTCACTTTTTCCCAAATCAGAGGTGTAGCTATGGAAACCTATGTGGTTATGCCTGTCTCTTTGTGGGATACTTCGAACAGGTTTTGTTTCAGTCATGCTTGGACCCCCTCAGTTACTCATTATGCCCCCTCTCTCACTTTTCTGTTACAGGTTGATGACTGTAAAGTTTCACCCCTTCTGCTGCTTAAGTTCAACTCTGCTCTCACTTTTACATGGTCCATTTCTGACTCTTGCCTTTTTGCTTTTTTGACTTCTATAAACCAACTCCTGAGATGGAGATAGCTGTGGGCTTGTATTGTATAATTGAAGCTCTGTTGACTACCTCCTCCCAAACTGCACACCACTTCTTAGTTTCTCCAGATCTGTCATAGCTGTTTATTTCATCTTCCCTCTCCCTTTCCTTTCAGCCATCTGAGGGACCTGTTCTTTCAGTGACTCCACCATTTTCACCAACACCCATTTCTTTTTCTCTCGCAACCACCGTGTACAACCTCTGCCATTTTACCACTTTCCTTCCCATCATCCAGGTTCCAAATACTCTTTCCGAGTGAAGTAGCAATCCCTTTAGTTCACAAGGGTGACCCTGAGCTTCCAGTTGTCTTTCTTTTCAATTCCCCATCTCACTCCCTTTCTGACCTCTGCCTTTTGGCTTCTGTTAAAATGAAACCCAACATAAGCTCAAGGAACAGTATCTCATCTACTGGCTATGCACGTTCCAGCCCTTGAGATTTAGTAATTTTACACAACCAGCCCTTCCAATTTATGTCATATTGGAAAATTGTGAAGTCATTCACTTCAGTGATAATTGCAGAAAAGCAGATTGTTTCCTAAATGGTGAGAGATTTGGTAGTGTTGCTATTCAAAGGGATCTGAGTGTGCTACTACGTACAAGTTACTGGAGGCCATTAGGCAAGTGCCTATTAGAAAGGCAAACAATACTTCCCCTCATCCAGGTTCCCAAATAAAAGGCATCAACCTGTAAGTTGTTCTGCTCCACAAATGTTTCTTGACCTGCTTGTTATTTCCAGCATTTTCTTTTATTTCAGGTTTCCAGTAACTCCAGTGTTTTCTATCTCTCAATTCCAGCATTACTTTTTTTACGTCTTTTCTCTGTCCTCATTGGTCACCTTTTCTTTATTTCTCCTTCAGACTGATCAACTAACAAGACTTCACCACCCTTTTTCAGCTGGCACCATTACCATTTGCATCATTGGGTTTCTCCACCCATAACCCATTCTGCAACTTAAAACATGCATGTGTTTAACATGTCCCAGTATTGATGTAGTTTCATCATCCTGAATTATTAACTCTGTTGCTTTTCCTAAATATTTCCACTATTGTTTATTTCTATTTTGGATGCATACTTGTGTTATGTAGGACAGTAAATCCCCAAATTAATACAGGAAAGTCCCAGAATTAGATTATTTCATCTAGTTTGCTAAAATTGGCTTTTGTACAACCAGTTACGAGAAGGGGAAAGTAAAATGAGTTGCCTTTTATGACTGTATACAGGTATAGCACCAGGAAAATAAATGCATATGAAAATCATGTAACATTTCAATAATGGAAGGCAATTTTTTTCATTCTGTACTTGACAATTTCATTTCAATTTGATACTTCTTGCTACTGCATTGGAATCCAATTGGCCACTGATTTTTCTAAATGAGCTTGTAGTAATCAGCATTTACTTACAGCATGTGGGAATCTCTTCTCTTTCCTGCCCCTTTCAATTAAAGCAACTAAGATTTTTATGACCCTTAATGATTCATATTTACTAAATATTCTTAGGTGAGCTTTTGACCAAATTCAAACAAAAAAATGATGGTGTTGTAGCGGCTGCTACCGCGATGTGAAAGCAAGATACTAGTTGGTGGGCTGCAGAACAAAAACTGATTTATTTTCCTGCCTTGCGCGGGCCTTTTAAGAGGAACGGTTCCCGCCCACCGAAAGTGGAAATGACGTATGTGCCACATCATCAAACTTTCCCCACATGCGGATTCTCCCCATTGCTCGGGGAAGACAAAGGCCCAACGCCATCTTGGGCCTTGCCGCTCCGACAACGTGTGACCCAACCAGCAAGCCGGTTCGCTTGCTCGGACGGTGAGTCGCTTCACAATCCCCCGCCCCTAGAACCGGCGATACAGTCCCCAAGGTTCGTGGGCTGTGCTAGCCGTTACTTAGGAGGTCAGCCTCTGCGTTGCCCTGTTGGGACCTCGACCGGTTGTTGTAGATCTAAATGGGCCGGTTTGAGGCGGTCCATCATGAAGACCTCTTCCTTGCCCCCAAGGTCCAAAATAAAGGTGGACCCATTATTCCTGATGACCTGGAATGGCCCCTCGTATGGTTGTTGCAATGGTGCCCGGGGTGTGCCCCTGTGAACGAAAATGAACTTTCAGTCTCGTAGTTCCTTGGGCTCACAGGATGGGGCTTGACTGTGCCGCAAAGTGGGAATCGGTGCCAAGCTGCCGAGCCTCTTGTGCAGTCTTTCCAGGACTGCCGTGGGTTGTTCCTCTTGGCCCCGAAGGGCGGGTATGAAATCCCCTGGGACGACCAGGGGCGCCCCGTACACGAGTTCAGCTGACGAAGCGTGGAGATCTTCCTTGGGGGCAGTGCGTATGCCGAGCAGGACCCAAGGTAGGTTGTCGACCCAGTTAGGACCCTCCAGGCGGGCCATCAGGGCTGATTTTAGATGGCGGCGGAAACGTTCCACCAACCCGTTTGAGGGTGGTAGGCCGTGGTGGTGTGCAGCTGCATCCCTAGCATGTTCGCTGATGCAGACCAGAGGCTGGAGGTAAACTGGGTGCCCCTGTCTGAAGTGATGTGGGCCAGAACACCAAAACATGAGATCCAAGTTGTGAGCAGTGCCCGAGACTGCAGTTCTGTAGCTGGGCAGCTTGTCTTCGGCTTGCTGTGCGTCAGCCAGGGCCGTGTAGTCAACACCCAGGGACAGGCTGTGGATGGTCGGTCTGGAAAGCACGTCAGCAACGACATTGTCCTTTCTGGAGACATGTTGGATATCCGTTGTGAATTCGGAAATGTAGGACAAATGTCGCTGCTGACGAGCTGACCAGGGATCAGGGAACTTGGAGAAGGCGAAGGACAAAGGCTTATGGTCAGTGAAAGCGGTGAAAGCCCTGCCTTCTAAAAAGTACCAGAAATACCGCACCACCAGGTACAGCGCTAGAAGTTCCCAATCAAAAGTGCTGTATTTCAGTTCGGGTGGTCTAAGGTGCCTGCTGAAAAATGCCAAGGGTTGCCAACGGCCTTCGATTAGTTGTTCCAGTTCTCCAGATGCATCCACCATGAGGGCGGTTGGGGTGTCTGTCCTAGGGTGTACCAGCATCGCAGCGTCTGCCAGGGTGTCCTTGGCCTTAACAAAGACAGCCGCAGCCTCATCATTCCAGGCGATGTCCTTGCCCTTGCCAGACATCAGCGAGAACAAAGGGCGCATGATATGGCTGCTGCAGGGATGAACTGATGGTAAAAGTTGACCATCCCCAGGAATTCCTGCAGGCCTTTGACCATGTTGGGACGGGCAAAATGGTGGATAGTGTCTACCTTGGCGGGTAGGGGTGTTGCTCTTTCGCTGGTGATTCTGTGGCCGAGGAAATCGATTGAGTTGAGTCTGAATTGGCACTTGGCCAGGTTGATAGTGAGGCCGAAATCATGGAGACAGGAGTACAGTTGGCGGAGGTGGGAAAGGTGTTTTTGGCGGTTATGGCTGGCGATTAGTATGTCATCTAAGTAAATGAACACCAAGTCCAGGTCTCGGCCTACCGTGTCCATCAGCTGCTGGAAAGTCCACACGGCGTTCTTAAGGCCGAACAGCATTCGAAGGAATTCGAAGGGGCCGAATGGAGTGATAAAGCGCAGTTTTGGGGATGTCGTCAGGGTGGACCGGGTGCGCCAACCCATGTACTGAGTCGAAAACATGTTTCCGCCAGGCTGCAGGAACCATAGGGCGGGGTTGACCTGTTGCGATGTCGCAAATGAGGGTCTGCTGACCTGGACTGACTAAGAGATCTTGGAGCTGCACTAGCCGCTTCCCTCGCAGGTTGATGAACAGGCTGTGGGCCCAAAGGAAATCGGCTCCCAGGAGTGGCTGGGCAATGGTGGCAGGGTAAAGTTCCAGATAAAACAGCTGTCGCTGAATTGTAATTGAACTGTATGGGTACCGAAAATCCGTATCGTTGTGCTGTTTGCGGCATTGAATACAGGACCTTGTTGCCTGTTACGAGTGTTGTGGCCGGTCGGGGGCAAAATATTGACCTCTGCTCCAGTATTGACAAGGAAACGATGCCCGGACTCCTTGTCCCGAATGGATAGGAGGCTGTGTTGGCGGCCAGCTGCCGTAGCCATCAGCGGCAGCTGACCCTGGCGTTTCCCTGAAACTTGCAGGCTGGGCGGCATTGACGGGCCTCCACGCCCCACCTCTGACGGTAGAAACACAGCTGGTCGCCAGTGTCGTCGTCTGTGTTTCTGGGGTGTGGTCGCTTGGTTGCTGGGACTGGTTTAGGTAGGCGTTGGGCTCGTGGCCTGGCAATTTGGCCAACGGACGACCTGCTCTCGCGTTTGGCCTTCCATAGGACATCTGCCCGGGCAGCTACCTCACGTGGGTTGCTGAAATCGGCGTCGGCCAACAGCAGGTGAATGTCATCGGGTAGTTGTTCGAGCAAGGCCTGTTCGAACATTAAGCAAGGCTTGTGTCCCTCAGCCAAGGCCAGCATCTCGTTCATTAGGGCCGATGGGGATCTGTCTCCCAGGCCATTGAGATGAAGCAGGTGGGCGGCGCGCTTGCGACGGGAAAGGCTGAAGGTCGGAATAAGAAGGTCTTTGAAAGCCGGGTACTTATCCTCCTCCGGAGGAGACTGGATAAAGTCTCCGACCTGGGCGGCTGTCTCCTGGTCCAGAGAGCTGACCACGTGGTAGTACTTTGTGGAGTCGGAGGTGATCTGCCGAAGTTGGAATTGTGCTTCAGCCTGGTTGAACCAGACACTGGGCCGAAGGGTCCAAAAGGTGGGCAGCTTAAAAGCCACTGCATTGGCTGCTGCGTTGTCGTCCATTGTGCGGGTCCAAAATCCATTTGGACTGTCAGGGTCACCAATGTAGCGGCTGCTACCGCGATGTGAAAGCAAGACACTAGTCAGTGGGCTGTAGAACAAAAACTGATTTATTTTCTCGCCTTGCCCGGGCCTTTTAAGAGGAACGGTTCCCACCCACCGAAAACGGAAATGACGTATGCGCTATGTTATCAAACTTTTCCCGCGCGTGGGTTCTCCCCGTCGCTCGGGGAAGACGAAGGCCCAATGCCATCTTGGGCCTCGCTGCTCCGACGACACACGACCTGACCGCCGAGCCAGTTCGCTTGCTCGGATGGTGAGCCGCTACAGTGTGCCATTTTCTACATTAGCTGCTTCAATGCTTCTTTGAACCAGATGCTTGAAAATATGTGAGAGTAACTTGCTCCCCACCTCTGTTCCAACATAGGTGCTTAATTGCTTAATAGACTAGACTAGTATACAATTTTGAAAGTGTAATCAAACTCCTGTAAAATAAGCTCTATGAAAAAGCTTGTGGTTCCATTTAATGTGTTGTTATAGTTTTAAAAAAAACTTCCTTGTAAAATTCTTAAGTTGATGCATGTTGTCAGTTGTGTGCACTGTTAACCTAAATTAATTTTAACTGATGTACTGTCTCTGAAAGTTCCAGTCTTCAGACTATCTGTCCAATCTAAAATCAAAAGAAGTTAAAGTTATTACATGGTAACACTATGCCTTACACTGTGGTCTGTTCACTGACAATTCATTTGCATGTTAATTTTAAAACTGGGTCAGTGGGTTAAATGGATCAGGATTTGGTGCTAGATTTTGTGAGTGGTTCTTTGGCCTTTCATTATAGGAGACTGTATCTGATATTCTTTTTAAATGTATTCCTTTGGCAGAATTTTTTTTCTCAAACTTGTTCATTCTTGGGGATCTGGGCATTGGTGGTAAGGCCAACATTTGCTGCCTCCACACGACTGGTGAAGGTACTCCCATGCAGTTCCAGGATTTTGACCCAGCAATGATAAGGAATGACAATATATTTTTAGGTTGGTATGGTGCGTGATTTGGAAAGGAACAAGCAGGTGTAGTGATTTAGGAGGTGTCAGAGCAGCCTTGGCAAGCAGCAACAATGCATTTTGTAAATGTTGTGCACTGTACCTGTATATTTTAGGTGTTGAGTGGCTTACCAATCAAGTGGGCTGCTTTGTCCTGAATGGTATTAAGTTGCTTGAATTTTTTTTAGTGCTGCACTCATCCAGAGAAGTGAAGATTATTTGATCACACTCCTGATTTGTGCTTAGGGGTATCAGTAAGTAGGTCACTTGCTGCAGGAAATCTAGCCTCTGACTTCTTGTAGTGAGAATATTTATATGGCTGGTCAAGTTGAGTTTCTGGTCAATGCTGACTCCCAGGATTTTGATGATGGAGGACTTGATGATGGTAATGCCATTGAATGTTAAGGGTAGGTGATCATACTCCCTTTTGTTGAAGATAGTCATTGTCCAACAATGTTGTAATGCAAATATTACTTGCCACTTGCCATTTATCAGACAATGCCTGAATGTTTGCCAGGTCTGGTTCCATGCAGGCATGGATTGTTTCATTTGCCGAGGAGTTGCAACTGCAAATGAACATCGGATGTTCATCAGTGAACATCCATGCTTCTGACATTATAATGGAAGGAGGATCATTAAAGAAATAACTGAAAAGGATTGGGCCCAGGATACTCCTCCAAGGAGCTGCTGTCATGATGTCCTGGGTGTGAGATGAAGGACCTTTGTTCATCATAATTATAACTGAGCAGGCAGCTCTACTGTGGAGTAGGAGCAGCTAGGGTCCCAATTAAAAAGCAAAACCACAAATGTGATGGTTTCTACCTGAGGCATATGCAAATTGGCACAGATCACTGAGTTGAATTTTTGCCTCAAAAGACTGACGTAGGAGGAATGGGTTTCAATCCATGTGAAGTTGCCTCCAGCATTGGGAATGAGGGAGCTGTTCCATTGTGATAAGTTTCACTTGAATAGGACCGGTGCCAGTGTCTCAGCAAATGGAATAAATAAAGTTGTAAAGGACAAAGCCATGGTGCAGATTTGCAAAATGGATAATGATGACCAGAGTCTTTCAGGAAGAGGCAGAGAATAAAGGTATTACAAACATGGAGTTTGTGTTGGAACAGGAAAAAGAGTACAAAGACCAAACTGGTCACTTTTTCTGAATCCACAGAGCATTTGTAAACAGGTGAATTAGTGGCTTAGAGCAGTGGTTTTCAACCTTTTTCATACTGTGGACCCCCAGAACATGTCCTTGTTAGTAGATGGCGGACCCACAAAATCAAACAATCAATAATTCATGCATACAACACTTAAATTACTGCACACATAGGCCCTATTGAAATAGTGACTATTTCAATCACTGATAATTACCAGCGGTGTCTTTCAGTGTTCAGTTCAATGGGAAGGTTGTGCCTCTTTTGCACTACAGAGTTTGTCCAAACGTGGTGGTATGTGCGACAAACATACGCGTATGTCATCCTCAATATTCAGTCTTGATCTGTATTTAGTTTTCACGGCAGTGATCGCACAAAATGCTATTTCGCACAAGTAAGTGGTTGCAAATGGTAATGGAACATTGACAGCTTTGCCTGACAGCAGTAGATACTCCTGGGGACATGCTATCCAGAACGACAACGGTGACATTCGGTTGAACTGCAAGCGCAAAGTCCTGTCAGATGAGTTCAGCCAATTCTTCTTGTTGACGTCCAGTTAAATCAGTAAGCATGCACTCAAACGGATTTCAAATCCAATCAAACATGCTCGTGTCATCGTTGCCGAAATTCTCATGGAAATAATGTGACAGCTGTTGAATATGGTTCAAAACGGTGTTTACAATGGCCTCTGTCTTAGTCTCGTTCACTGTCAGAAAGTCAGCCAGCAACTGAAATCTATCATAGATGCGTTGCTGGCATCTTCCCTTCCAGATACGGAGTTTTTTCTGGAAGGCATTGATTTTGTCATGCGTTTTCAGAACGTTTGAGCCAGGTCCTTGCAATGATAGATTTAAGCTGTTCAAAATGTTGAAAATATCTGCAAGATAAGCTAATCTGGCAACCTACGTCTCATCTGTCAAGAACTGTGCCAATGATCCATTATGCTGATTTAGAAAAATGAGCAGTTCATCTCACAATTCATATATACGCTGCACAACGCGGCCTCGTGACAGCCATCTGACTTCTGCATGTAGCAACAAATGCTTATGCTCGGCTTCCATTTCACGGCATATGTTTTCAAACAAACAGTGATTGAGCGGCCTGGCTTTGATAAAGTTAACTATTTTAATGCACGTGGAAAACACATCCGCACGATTTTCATCCATATCCTTTGCAGCCAAAGCCTCACAGTGAATCATACAGTGGGTTGCTGCTACATGTGGAGCTACTTCTTTCACTCGTGCGACTAGACCCGACTTCTGTCCCGGCGTTGCGGCAGCACCATCCGTGCATACTCCAATACACTGTGTCCACGCCAATGCCGATTGTACAAAAAAAAGTGTCAAGCACACAGAAAAGTTCTTCACCGGTTGTACGCCCTGGGAGCACCTTGCAAAACAAAAAGTCTTCCAAAGCCTCTCCTTCCCAGCAATATCAAACATAAATGAACAACTGTGCAGCACTGGCAACATCAGTACTTTCATCAAGCTGAATTGCAAATCTGGCTTGCTGAAAACGTGCTATCAGCTGGCTCTGTATATCTTCTGCCATATCGCCAATTCTTCTGCTTACTGTGTTATCAGACAGTGGAATGGCTTTCAGTTTTTGACTGGATTCTTTTCCCAGTACAACTTCACACATATCTACTGCTGCAGCCAGTATAAGCTCTTCTTCAATTGTGTGAGACTTTCTGGAACGTGCTATTCGTAATGCTACCAAATATGATGCGCGAAGAGCCTTCTCATTTACAGTGGCGCAGGCTGTCATTTTGCCTTTCTGCTTGAGGTACAGCTCCTTTTGCCGCTCAAAATATTCCTTTGGCTTACTGGCAATATCTGAATGGACTGTTGTTCAATGGCGCTTCAATTTCGCTGGTTTCATTGCATCGTTGGACAGTGTTTGCAAACACACAACATGGAGAGGTTGGTCCGCATTTGTCCCCACTGTGATGAAGCCATATGAAATGTATTCTGGATCGTACTTGCGTTGTTTTCTCTTTCGGTCACCCTGATCCCCTTCGTCATCAGAATCTTCCTGTTTCTGGTCAGCTTTTCTCTTCAGAAATTTCTCCATACTCAGCAATACACGCTGGACAGTTTAATTACTATTACTGATAAACAAAATTATCAAAAACTAATCTAAAATTTACATGCTTGCACACTTTTCGTTAACAGTGACGTCACTGTGGAGTAAATGCACGGTAAGTAAGCAATATTATTAAGGCACACCAACAATGTCACTTAGTCTCGCTAACACTGCAGTGCACAACAGAATAGTAGTGAGTAGTGAACACTACTGACTACTCTGACTACACAAATCGAATATTAAGCGGCAGCTTACCAGAAGGGAACACCGTCTAAGTCTCTAAGATTGTCTCCTATAACAGATAGAATAGATATAGCCAATTTTCTGAATAGTGGAAACCTGGAGCAAGCAAGTAAGCTACGTCTTTGTAACAGGTCACTTTTCCATTTTTTTCTTGGCTTGCTCGTGGACCCCCTGGGGTCTGTGGACCACAGGTTGAAAACCTCTGGCTTAGAGAAAAGTATATGGGTATGTTCCAATAAGCATTAAACAGACATGGTTGCACAGTGGCCAAGGTTGCAAATTAAATATTTTAGGATAAATGAGATAGGCAAAATACAAAAAGAGACTGGGTTAGATGAAAGAAAGAAATACAAGCGGGATTAGAAGAGGCTGCAGAGGGTTGTAGACTTGGCCAGCTCCATCACGGGCACACCCCTCCCCGCCATTGAGGACATCTTCAAGAGCCAGTGCTTCAGGAAGGAGCCATCCATCATTAAGGACCCTCGCCATCTGGGACATGCCCTCTTCGTGTTACTACCATCGGGGAGGAGGTACAGGAGCCTGAAGACCCACACTCAATGTTTCAGGAACAGCTTTTCCCTACCCCCCACCCCCCGCCGTCAGATTTCTGAACGGTCCATGAACCCATGAACACCACCTCGTTAACCCTCTTTTGCACTACTTATTTACTTTTGTAACTTAGAGTAATATTTATGTTTTGCATTGTACTGCTGCTGCGAAACAACAAATTTCATGACATAGTTCATTGATAATAAACCTGATTCTGATTCAGTAGAGAGAAGATTTCATCTCGGTAGAATCGGTTTGGGTGGAAATAAGAAACAGCAAAGAGCAGAAAGCTTTCTGTGAGTTGAGTTGACCCCCAACAGTAGTGGTACAGTATAAATCGGGTAATCAGGAATCTATGGACTTGGACCCCAAGATCCCTCTGTTCCTCTGCACTGCTAAGAATCCTGTCATTAACCTTGTACTTTACCTTCAAGTTCATTTTTCAAAATGTATCACTTCACACTTTTCTTCACACAGATTGAACTCCATCTGCCACTTCTCTGCCCAACTCTGCATCCTGTCTATATCCTGTTGTAATATAGGACAACCTTCTACACTACCCACAACACCTCTAACCTTCGTGTCATCTGCAAACTTACTAACCCACCCCCCACTTCCTCATCCAAGTTGTATATAAAAATCACAAAGAGCAGGGGTCTCAGAACAGATCCCTACGGAACACCACTAGTAACCGACCTCCAGGCAGAATATGCTAATTGCAGGTGTCGTCACTTTACTAGAATAGCTTCACTAATGGTGTAACTAGTTCTGGAGTGCAAGTCGTATGAATTAAGAGTAGGTCCCATGCCCCCTTGAGGCTGTCTTGTATTTTAATAAGATGATGGTCTGATTGTAACCTCAGCTCACATTTCCGCTTGCCCCCTGTAATATTCTCTCTGTATGACTCTATTTTAAACATATATTCAAAAACTCTGCCTCCACCACCCTTTGAGGAAGAGAGTTCCAAAGACTCTAAGACCCTCTGAGAAATAAAAATGTGCCTTTTCTCTACCTTATGTGGGTGGTTCCTTTTGAGTTGCTCAGCTTTGTAGTTCTAGATTCTTGCACAAGAGAAAACATTTCTCTCCACATCACCCTATCAAGACCGTTTAAGATCTTGTCTGTTTCATGTCAATTCTCTGTCACCGTTCTAAACTCCAGAAAATGCAAGGCTAACCTGTCCAACTTTTCTCATAGTATAACCCACTCATTCTTGCTTTCAGTCTAGTAAACCTTTGAACTGCTTCCAGTGCAATTAGATCTTTTTAATTAAGGAGATCAATACTGTGCACAGTACTCCTGACACTGTCTCACCACTACTTTTTATAACTGAAGCATAACCTTACCTTTCTATTCTTTTCCACTCACATTAGACAATAACATTGTTAGTTTTCCTAATTACTTGCTGTACCTACTTATTAGGCTTTTGTGAGTCATGTGGTGTGATACCCAGATGTCTCTGAATCTCAGAACTCTGCAATCTCTCACCATTTAGATAATATGCTTTTTTTTACTTTTCCTTTCATAGTGGACAATTTCACATTTTCTCACATTATGCTCCATTCGCCAAATCTTTGTGCATGTACTTGACTTATCAATATCCTCATGTCCTTTTCATAACTTACCTTCCTGCCTATCTTCATGATATCAGCCAATTTAGCAATCATACCTTTTAAAGACTTCATCCAAGTTGTTTATATAAATTGTATAAATAACTTTGAGGACCTAGCATGGATCCCTAGCACACTCTCTTGCCAACCAGAGAAAGATCCATTTATACCTACTACTTTTCCTGTTAGCTAATCAATCTTCTATCTGTGCCAATGTGTGAATTCCTACACCATCACCTTTTACTTTCTGCCATAATCTTTGATGTGGTACTTCACTGAATGCTTTCTGGAAATGCCTTTTGTAAAGGGATTTGGTGGGACCTCACTTAGAGTAGTGTGTCCAGGTCTCCTTATTTAAGTAAGGATTGTAATGTGTTATCAGCAGTTCAAAGAAGGTTTCCTCATACCTGGAATAGACAGGTTGAGTTATGAGACTGGGCTGACATCTGCTGGACTTAAGAAGAACAAAGGGTGACTTAATTGAAATACATGATCCTGAGGGTCCTGGTAGGCTGAATGTTGTGGAAATCTCGACTGAGGGATTAAGAAATTGAAAAAAGGATGGAAACATGTTTTCCCCTTGGCTGTAGTTGATCAAGCAATAGTAGGCACATTAACATCATTTTTGTTATTTTCTCTGTCTACAGCACATCTGATCTCAAGATGAGGCCTTCTACTCTTATAGGGCTTCTGAAATATTCTCCTCCTTCCAGAAATGTGTATTCCACTCTGCCTTAGTTGATGGAGCCAGGCCTCTCATGCATTTCCTCTATTTCTTGCATCTCTACTCTGAAACCCCCACCTCCTCTTTTCCCCAGACAGAATAGCAGTAGAGTTCCCTTGGTCCTCACCTTTCACTTCACAGGCCTCCACATCCAACACATCGTACTTCGCCATTTCTGCCTGCACCAACAGGATTCCACAACCAGTTGCACCTTCCCCTCTTCCCCCCACTTTCTCCTTTTCACAGGGACCACCCTCTTCATGACTCCCTGGTCTCCTCATACCTCCCTACCCACCTTTCCCTGCCTCCTCTGCAACATCAGGAGATGTAACACCTATCCTTTCACCTCCTCCCTCACCACCATCTAGGGACCGAAACAGCCCTTCCAGATGAGGCAGAGGTTCAACTGCACCGCTTCCATCCTGGTCTATTGCATGTGGTGATTTGTGATGTAGCCTCCTCCACATTGGCAAAACCAAGCAACCGTTTTGTAATGCCCATCCTGAGCTTCCAGTTGCATTCATTTTAACTCTCCTTCCCACCACCACACCACGTCTGTCTTTGGCTTTCTGCATTGCTATGGAGAGGCCAAACACAAACTGGAAAACAACATCTTGTATTCCACTTAGCTTATAGCCCAATGATATGAACATTGAATTTTCCAATTTCAGTTAATCCACACCCCCAGTGTTCACCTCTCATGCACACATACCCATCCACCTAGTTTTCTTCTCCCCTTGTTCACTTCTCTGCCCATTTGGTTCCATCTATCCATTATCCCCTCCCCACCTGGTTTCACCTATCACCTACCAGCCTCTATTTCATCCCCTCCCTTCGTACAGCTAACATACTGGTGATCATTCCTCTTTCCTCAATCCTGATGCAAGGTCTCGACCTGAAATGTCGACTTGCACCTTTTGCCTCCAGAAATGCTGCTTGATCAGCTGAGTTCTTCCAGCATTCTGTTTTTTGTTCTAGATTTCAGCATCTGCAGTCTCTTTTGTCTTTGGTTATTGTTCTCTCTCTGAAGCAATGATGCAGCCAGTTATTGAATTTAAACCAGTCTGGATTAGATCAGCTAAGTTAGCAGACTGAGGATTAATTTTTACAGGCCACAGTCAAAAAAAAAAGTAGAAAAGCTGAATTACATTACTTTTTTCCCTGCTGTCAGATTTGCATAGAGCTGGAACAATGCATGTATTGTTGAACATTCCGGGACGGTGCTCGTTCCAGATATGGTGGTGGCACAGTGGTTCATATTTCAGAAGCTTGGACTAACAATCCAAAGGTGCTTGTCCAATTCCTACTATGCACCTTCAATTTATTAAACAATTTGGAATTTTCTTTTTTTAAATGATGATCACAAAAATATTGAATCATCATAAAATACCATCTCATTCACTGATGTTGTACACTGACTAAATCTGTCACCCTTGTTTGGTCTGGCCTATCTTTGACTCCAGACCCAAAGCAAATGTGGTTGACTCTTAACTGTCTTCTGAAAGCATGTAGTAAGTCATTCAATTGTATCATTATGCAATAGTTCAAAAAGGTAGCTTCCTATGGGTGGTAAATGTTATGGTTTTAGTTTATAAGAGTAAGTAGGAATAATTTGGTTGGTTTGTTGAAGACGTGTTTTTCAAAATCCTGATTATTTTGTCTTTGGTGTTCTGCTCTCTCTCTTCAATTTGTATGTTTTGGTTACGTATGTTTTGCTGTTTTTTTTCAGAAATTTAAGAAATTATATGAGATTCAAATATTAATTGCTATATTACAAATAATCTACCTAACCTGTTGTTTCTGTCAACATGCATGTCATAATTGGATACTTCAATAATAGGCTTCAGCTGCTCTTTACTCTACTTGGCCTGGAGCATCAACAGGTGTGGGTACCAGTTGAACTTACAGTTGTTCTGGCTCCAAGGATTTATTTTTCCCTACCTAAATGACTCTTTATGGCTCCTCCTCACTGTACATTAGGTCATCTTCACAGTTTGAAACTTTGTTCTTTTCAGGTTTCCTAAGAATGTTCTTCATTCATGCTATCAGCTCCACTTCATGTGCCTCATCTCTGCTAAAAGTTTGTTTAATGCCTTTCAGTTTATGTGTATGGCCTTCATTGTACCTTGAGTATTTGCATCACTTCTTGCTCTGCTAAGCTGTCTAATGCGAAACCTTCTGTGTTCTTCTCTGCAGTTGGTCATTACCTCTTAATTTAGTAATAAATAAGTACATTATTCCATTTAGATCCATAACCAGATGGTAGACAAAAATCTAGGCTAATATGTTATACTTTAGGGTCTTGCCAATCTGAAAAATGTTAATTTACTTTATTCTTTGCTTTCTGTTCCATGGCTGCCAATCTGTTCATAGGATGTTTTAACTTGAAAAATTTGTACTTCACATATCAAGGCTTAATCCACTTAACACCAAACATTTCAGCATCTCTTGCTTTTAAGTACCTTAATGAATATTCAAGCACTTCCCTCATAGTATGAAATCTGGACCTAGGTTATATAACAAAAACAGGACGCTGAAAGAACTCAGCAGGTAATCTGCAGACTCGTCTGCAGCCTCTTTGCCCCTAGGTTATATAAATTGGCCCATAATTTCCTGCGTTAATCCTTTCCCTTTTTGTTAGTAAGAGTGGGACATTTGTTTTAGCAATCCTTGTGCACAGTAAATTTCTGTTGCCAAACATATTTTGGTACATGTTTATTATTAGCTTTTCCCATTTCTTTCCTTTGCTGCATGGCAATTGGGCCTATTGTTTTTATCACCTTAAGTTCATATTACCTTTAATGTAGATCCTTCTGAATATACATCTGGTATGGTGGCTGCTTCTGACGTTGAATGCAGTTTTCATGTAAACTATTCCCTTGCATCTTTTGTCTTCTCTTGTATGTAGGAAAGTTTGGCAACACAGAATGCAAGGTACCCCTGAAAGGGCAAATGTTTCTAAAACTGTGCTGGTTTACAATTGCATTTGCTGTTCCATTTGGTCTGACTTTTACTGAAATGATTTGATCTACAGCAAATAGACTTGCTATGATTGCTTGTACTTTCCATTTCAGTCATTTTAATCAGTAACTCTTTTTGTAGAATTAATATGGTCTTTTTGAGAGAGTAATTGAAACATCAAACTAATTTGTGTTGTAAGCTGTCTTTGAAGACTTATTCTCTGCTTCCTGAGAAGTTGAATTGGTGCTGACTTAAAAAAAACTATGATGTTGTCTACCGAATTCCTAAGTATTTAGCTGTTCTGATCCCCACCATGCAACTCTCCACCAATCCTTCCCTCCAACGCTGAACACAAGTTAGTATTCTTTAAAGCCCTTTTTTTTTGCTATGAGTGCTGGGGGACACAGATTTCATACTGATATCAGCTCGTTGAACTATTGTCAACTGCAACAAAGAAGGATTTTAATGTTTTGGATAGTGATTTGGAAATGCACTCTTTCTGCTTTGTAATACAAGTTGAAATAGCACAGCTAGTCTATCCCTAGTACTAAAAGGAATCTCCATTCTTTTCCTCAGAGGAAATTTTGGAGCGGCAGAAAGCAAAAGAAGAAGCAGAGTTGGAGGAAGTTAAGCGAAAAGCAGCAGAACAAGCAGAGAAAGCCAGGCGAGAGAGTGGGGATAATGCCCAGATGGAGATTGAGAAAAGCAATGAAGCATCAGAAGAGCAAACTGAAGAGAAGGACAAGGATAGGAAAGAGACTGAAGAAAATGTTCAGGAAAAAGGCACAGAAGGTAACTGATGTTTACCCCGTAAAGTCGTACCAGGTTACTTATCGGCTAGAGTTACTGCGATTTTTGTTTTAATTGATTCCATGGAATTTAGACAGTTTGTTTCTGTTAGTCTTTAAATTAGTTTGAGGATTCAAATGTCTTCTGGGTCTTTAATAGTTGAAACCAGACATGAAAGCCACTATACCAAAATAAAAGTGCAAAGTGCTGGACGTACTCAACAGATCAGGCAGCATCTGTGGAGAGAGAAGCAGTTAATATTTCAGGTTGATATCCTTTCATTAGAACTACTGTGTTGTACTGAAATTAGTTCTGGATTATACATACACAAATGGAACAAGATTCAAAAGAATCTTTATCAAGTTTGCAGTTGCTTGTTCAAAATTGGTGGAACTAGATGCAAAATCCCATTTATGTAAAGTTCAAATCCCAGCCGAACCACTGAACTTTAAATTGATGTTTTAATCAGTTGCTGCCTATACACAGAGGGTAAAAAGCTTTCTTCACCAGTGAGTCACTTTCATTGAACAACTGTGTAATGAGAATATGGTAATATGTTAAAGCTGTCAGATCCAACTCGCTTGCAGGCATTTTAACCCGGTTGTACTTAAAATCATATAGAAACAATGTTGTCCATACAGTTTTGAAGAGGTGGGTGTACTTTCACTACATAAACTTGTAGAGAAGAGGGAGAAGATAACAATACAGTTATTGATTTTGTTCTTCCTTTCCTTTTGGGAATCACATTTAATATTCCATTTACCAAACCTGTTGGTGGATTTAACGATGTTGGTGAAAGAAATTTAGTGGATTGCTTTTAATGTAACAGCCAGAAAGAATGACATTTAATCTGTTTTGAAAGAGGCCTAATAAGCCAGATGACATTTCATGGAGCATTCTTTGAATAGAAAGTGAAATTCAAAACAACTGTAGTTCGTATATTTTTGAATGACTGTTGAGTATGAATTTGTGAAATATTACCAGTGTTGGTCAAGATTAAAAGCAGATCACTTTGGAAGCGATTATTGTATGCTGTTCCTATGGTTTGAGGAGCACTTTTGGCTTTACTGAAGTAGGTAATGTTTATGAATACCTCAGATTTTTTTTTCTTCATTATGCAATGTGAAATGAGTTTTCCTAGTTCTAATCTCAATTTGTGAGAAGTCAGGCATTTCCTAATAGTTACAGACAGGGATGTATTCAAAAGGTAGTGCTTGTGTTCTACATTTTGCTATAGACCCCACATCTAGTGGAGATAACCATAGCTCGGGAAGTTCAGAGACATTGAAGAATGATGGCAACGGCCAGAGTCCTTCTGCAGAGGAAAATAAGGCTTCCCCATCGAAGGATACTGCAGAGAGTGAGCTGGCAAATCCTGAAGCTGAGAAGCAAACAGAGGAGAAGAAATTGGCAGTCGACTCAGTACAGCTCCCCTTGGACAGAACAGGTACATGAGGTTACTCAAACCTTTTGACTGGGGAGAGTAATTCTGATCTAGACTCATTCGAAGTGACCAAACTACCTTCATCATAGAAATCATTCATAAGTCTTCTGTTTTTGGTATTCTTTCTTTGTATGGCAGGCTGCTTTTCTGTCTGTCAACATATCCATCAGCAAAATAATAAAGCAAATGACAATTCACTGAAGCTGCTAACATTTTGAAGTCAAATCGTAAAATATAGCACATCTTATGAGCTTTTATTTTCTCTTGTGATTGAGCTGTATGTTGATTGTAGCTTTTATGTTCATATTTTCTCTGCTCTCAAACAATATTGAGTTTGTTCCTGCTGTCACCCAATGTGGCTGTGCGCTGAACAGCAATTTATCGTTTCACCGACAAGTTGTTTGCTTTTTCTATTCTCATAAACATCATTGTGTTTTTTGTAACCTAGTAGACATTTATGTAACTTGAGGCTTAAACTCAAGGAGGCAATGGATATTGGCCAACCTTATTTTTTACACATAACCAAAAAGCACAATATATGTAAAAGATGATTTGAGCATGGGGGAGAAATTTTCTCAAAAGTTGTAAATAACTCATTATAAGAAGCCTGGACATGTGAGGGACTATCAAGTACTTGATTGCATGCATATGTACCAATTCGGCTAATGTAAATGCAGGCTGTTGAAAGAGCCTACCAATAAGGAAAAGGGGCTTGGGAATGCAGGTGTTACAGAATTGGCATATAAATTGTACATGATAAATGTTACGTGACATTAAGGTGAAGAGCATGCAGAATATGGAGACCATTTTCTGTGTCGTATGCTTTGTCTCTATCTAGTTTACCGTGTTGCAGCCGATCTAGTTTACTGTGTTGCAGCCGATTGGGTAATGGAAATTCACCCTTACAGAATTCCTAAACCACTACCCAAAAATTTGAGATGCGGAATAAAATTCACTGTCAGGGAATTTATGTGGAAAGATAGTAAATAAATAAATACAAAAATTTATTAATTTTTCAACTTGAGTTTCTTGACACGTGCAGGTGACACGGCTTTGTGTTATGGAAAATTGTGATTCGGACTGTTTTCTAGGAATGCAGCCCCACCCACTGTAACGCGGGGGTCATCTCTAACAACAAGTAACCCAGCCCACAACAAACATCTGGGCGTACACGTTGTTTGGATGCTCAGCTTATCGTGTGTAACCAACAGGAATGCAAATTTCCTGGACATTTGTCTACTTAAGTTTATTTTTAAAAATTGCATTAAGAGCATGACCAGTGGGTCATGGTAAATTTATGCAAAGCAATGGTTGGGTCATCATGACAATAGTATATGTAGTTTTGAGTGCTCTCTACATTGTAGAATCAGCAGAATGATACCAGATGTCGAACTTAATAAATTTTCAGTTGTTGGGGCTCTGTGCATTGGCCTTAAGGCCAAAAGGGGAATTAGGAAAATTTTGAGATTATTTCATAAATAGCCAATTATGTGATTTCTAATTGGTACCCCTCTCCTTGTGGAGGTTATATGAAGAGTGTTATGAATGGGGAGGTATAATATCCCTACTATCAACATTCTGGAGATTACCATCGCCTTGAGCTCAGCTGGACAAGTCACACAAATACTGCAGCTACGTGAGAGGCTCCTAATGCCCCAATTTTCTCCTGATACCCAAAACATTTCACCACCTACAAGGCACAACCCATGATTGTGATGAAATGTTCTCCACTTCCCTGGATGAGAGTAGCTCCAACAAAACTGAAGAAGATCAACAGCATGTAGAATAAAAGAACACACTTGATTGATGCCCCATCTGTCACTCTAAATATTAATTTACTTTACCACTGGTATAATGTGGCAGCAATCTGTGCTGCAAGGAAATGCATTGTCATTACTTCCCTTGGCTATTCTTTCAGCACTTCATAAATCCACAACCTTTTCAAGAAAGACAAAGGGGGCAGGTGAATGGAAGCACCACCTGGTGCAGATTCCCCTGCAAGTTTCACAGCATCTCAACTTGGAATATATTGCTATTCCTTCATCATTCCTGAGTTTAAATCCTAGAAATCCTTACTTAGTAGCATTATAGATGCCAGAAACAATGTGTCATTTCAAGAAGGGGCTCACCACCACCTCAAGTCATCCACATCTGAAATAAAATGATTAAATCATGAGCTCAACTCACTTTCAACTATTCGACAGTATGTTGGGGAATTAATATCAATGTTTCACGCCTCTTGGTTAAAATTGCTTGTTATTTGAAACTTTATTACTTGCTTGTGTTGCAAGAACATAACATGAAGATGTATTTTAGAAACCACTATTAATATTAGAAATCTGAAGAGTTGATCTAACAGTCTTTCGAGCCTGCTCTTCAATTTAAAAGGTGGCTTTTGGTTCAAATCCATTTGCCTACCTTGTTCCTTAACACTCATGTTAGATATGTTTACAAAAATGAGAATATTAAAAGTTAGTTGCTCATTAAAGTATAACATTTTATTGCTAAACCTGCCATCAAAGCAGGTTGTTGTCTCTAACTACATAAAGCATTTTAAAATTGCTACATGACATCTGTATCTCACATTCCTTTTTTCTCTTGTTTTCTTTGTTCACTGTTGATTTCACTGTTTATGCACTTCACAGTTCATTTCATTCAATCATAAAATGACTGCTCTATCCCTTTAGATTATGTCTTCATAATTAAAAAGGTCTAAATTTGATTCCTGATCTCTGCAGGTCCCTATAATGGTGTATCAGAGAGAGAAGTTGTCTTTATTTATACATTTTTCTTTGGTGGGAATAAGCATTCAAATTGTTGTCTTTAGTACTATTGAATTTAAGGAGTTAAGTGCTGTGTTATTTTCAGGTAAGAACTTATGAGAACATGCAAAATCAGTTTGATCAATTTTGTTCCAAGTTCCTTTCAGCAAAGTTCATAACTGCACAGTCAGTGTCCACTTAAGTGACTGTTATGGTTTCAAGACACTTTTTAGAAATGGAAGGGGGATGTTCATGATTTTGATGTCAAAGTTATTAACTTTATTTTTTCCCCCACTTCCTTAGAAGATAATGGTGAAAATTCTACTGACACTACCATCACTGCCATGAAAACTCTTCCACCTTCGTTGTCTGCTGATGATAGTAACAGCAATATGGATTTGTCCATTGAGACATCCACTCAAGATGCTAGTTACAAGATATCTGACGATTTGGAGAATATGGAGGGGTCCTCCCAGTCTCCAGGCAATGGTCAGGAAGATCCAGGTGACTTTTATTTCCTTCATAAATGGCGTTTTGCAAACGTAAGGTGTACAAGGATATTTTGAAAGCATAGATCAAGCATCAGCACTGGTGAGGGTTTTACATGCCAATTCTACTCCATAAAATTGCTTTGTTTATTTTTTATACTAATTAAATTTTGACCCTTTCAAACTTCTGTCCATCTAATTACTTTCCCTAGTTACCAAATGTAGATGATGATGGAGTTCAGATAAGTCAACTCTCCAAAAATTAGTAGAACATGGAACTGTACAACACAAGAATAGGCCCTTTGGCCCACAATGTCTGCCTGACCATGATGCCATTTAAACTGCACATCTGCCTGCACCTGGTCTATATACCTCCACTCCTTACCTGTTCCTGTGTCTAAATACCTCTTAAACATTGCCGTCATATCTGTCTCCATCACTTCACTTGGCAGTGAGTTCCAGGCACCTACCACTCTGTGTAAAAACAAAACACGCTTACCCCATAAATTTCCTTTAAACTTTCCCCCCTCACCTTGAAGCTGTGTCCTCTAGTATTAGGCAGTACCACTCTGGCAAAAAGACTCTGACCATCTACCCTATATCTATGCCTCTCATAATTTTATATACTTTATCAGGTTGCTCCTTAGCCTCTGAATCTACTGAGAACGCAGCCTCTCCTCTGGCTAATACTTTCTAATCCAGTCAACATCCTGGTGAACCTCTTCTGCACCCTCTCAAGCCTCCTCATCCTTTCTGTAATGCAGTGATCAGAACTGCACACGATACTCCATATGTAACCTAACCAAAGTTTTATACAACTACAAAATGACTTACCAATTTTATTACTGTACTCTTTGACCGGTGCAGGCAAGTATGCCGTACACCTTTACCACCCTATGGACTATGGAACTAAGGACTTTCACCCCAGGATCCCTTGCCTTTTACTGTGTACTTTCCTCCTACATTTGACCTCCCAAAGTGCAACAACTAATATTAAACTCCATCTGCCATTTTTCTGTCCATATTTCTAACTGGTCTATATCCTGCTGAATCCTTTTGACAACCTTCCTCGTTCTCCACAACCCCACCAATTTATGTGTTGTCCACAAACTTGCTAATCAGTCCGCCTACATTTTCATCCAAATCATTTGTATGTATCACAAACAACAGAGGTCCCAGCGTTGATTCTTGCGGAACACCACTGGTCATAGACCTCTGGTCAAAATACATCCCTCCACTGCTACCCTCTGTCTTCTATGGCCAAGCCAATTTTGAATCCAGTCTACCAAGTCTCCTTGGATTCAAGAAGATTAGCCAGAAGATTAATGATGGAATGATATTTTATGGGTGAATGGGAAGTCCAGTGTGGCATGCCACAAAGTACATAATGCCAATCTACTAAATGTTGTTTTAACCAAGAGGCAAGTACCTTCACGTGTGCAGGGATGGCAATGTTAGAGGAAGGTGGTGTTACCAGATACTCACAGCCAATTATACTCCCCTGTTGCTGCATTTAAAATGCAGTTACCTTCCTATAAGTACATTAAAAATACTAATATGATAAGCTGGGCCTGACAGATAGGATCACAATAATCTCTCTCCTAAATCATTATCAAAAATGTGCTTTTTTTTCCCTTGCTACTTGTCCTCCTCAGTTTACTTCTCTCTTTGGTCTTTTTTTTAACATATATTGGAAATTTTAAACATAAACCTGCATCACTCCCTCTTTGACCAAGTGCTTTAATGCACTGGCACTCTGCTGTTAAAAGTATTTCATAAAAGATTCCCTTCCTTTTGGATACTTCTGAGCAAGTCCTCTTAAGTACCTTGGATATGTTTTAACAAACTCTATTTAAAAACTTGGCCAAACAGGAGGCAATTAACTGGACAGCCTAAACCACCTCAGTACAGTCACTGAGAAATTCGGTGAATTTGAAATTTGAAGAAATTTGCTTAACCCCTTGCTTCAAACCTTACCCACAAGTATTTTTTCTTCCTTTCTTGTCTTCCCTGCCAGCTCTTTCAGTACTTTTCTGATTAGGATCCACACACATATGGAAATAGTATCTTGCAGCAATTTTTTTATTTGCTTTTGACCTAACTTAAAAGGGGGAAGAGTATCAAATTTTGGATGGCTTGCACCTCACTTCAGTAAGATTGGAAATATTTTCAAAAAGATCAAAAGTGAAATCCTATGTGTTGAAAGTTAACATTTTGTTTTCTGCAATTTCTCTAATTCCCTTCGGTATGTCACTGATGTTAAAACTCTACAGTTAAAACCTTTTTTCATCTGAAGGCATTATTTGTTTTAATATTCCTATTGTGCAAATAAACTATAGCTGTTTCTCTATCCCACTCCTGCAGAAGAAAGACCTTGTCATTCATATTGTATTTAAAAGAGCAGCTGAGCCACATGGGGGGGTGGGGGGGAAATGCTGAGATTTGATTACTGGGAATTTCTCCACCTGTTTGACCATATGGACAACTTCAGAGATTGTATCTAATGTAGAATTATTTTTGTAATTTGTTTTCCCTTCTGTTTTAAGAAGCAGTATGTGTCACCTTTGATTATTCTACTCTATTTGCATTAGTTTTCTTATCTATCTTTTCATGTCAGTATTATATGGTGTGATTTTATACATATAATACTTTAGATCAACCATTTGACACCAGCCTAATTACTAAATTCATCTCAAGAGTGATGGGAGATTTAAGTCAAAGGTTTCAAGAAAACTAATATCTTTAAAGCAAAGTGGTTTTTTAGATATTTAAAGATGTTTTTATGCAGACTGCATTTTGTACCTGTGGTTAGTTGATCGAGGATCAGAAACAAATTCAACACCCTTCCCCAAGTCAATGCCCCTTGATCAAAATGTTTCAAGAAAACAAACTCCAGTGGCAGAAATTGATACTGCCTTTACTGTTCAACAAGATTCCACATACTCTTGAGTCATTGAGAGGCTTTGCAAATTCTGAAAAATTCATTTGAAGAAAATTTATTTTGATTGAACTCTGATTTAAAACGTATCAAATAGATGACATGGCTGGCAATGTTGGATGCGTGTGAGTGGTAAATGATAGTATATCTAGGACTGTTCTGTGAATCTGGAATGCACTACCATTGACAATTCTGAATTGAATATTTGCTGTAGAATCAGCAGAACTTGGAAGTGATAAAACAAATGGCGAAAATGGTGATTCTTCTGAAACTGGTAAAGGCTCATCTATCCCAACCAGGATGGTCACAAGGTTACGGAATCCTGACAGCAAGTTGAATCAGCTGAAGAGTGCACAGGCTGCTGCCGCAGCACATGAGGCAAACAAATCATTTAAGGAAGGCAAAGAGGTGAGAAGTGAACTTTACTCTTCTTTAGAAAGTGCATTTATATTGAATTGCTTACTGTTGATTCCTATGCTAAAAATGCAAAGTTTATTATTTAAATTTTTTTAACACTTAATATGACTTTGCTTCTACCTCTTCTTTCAAAAACTGAGTTCAAGTAGATTCCAGACATCTTTTCTTTTCTCCCTAACTTCCAAGTAAGAGCAGAAAATAAACTATGGAGTAAGAGAGAGCCTTTTAGGCTGCATCCAGATTCGATGCATTTCCTCCTGGATAACTTAGCTCCTGCCATCTGTCAGTTCTTGCTTTGAAAAGTTCAAAATATCTTTTATTTAAATTTATTCAGTCATGGGTAAAGGTGTGGCTTGTAGTGCTAGGATCTATTGTCCATCCCTGATTACCTCTGAATTGAGGAGACAGTTAAGAGCTGGCCACATTGGTGAGTAACATATGGACCAGATGTGCCATCCAAGGATGGCAGAGGTCTGGAGGATTATGGACTGGGTGCAGGTCAAAGGGACTAGCAGAATAAAGTTTCGGCACAGACTAGAAGGGCCAAATGGCCTGCTTTCTGTGCTGTAGTGTTCTATGGTTCTATTTCCTTCCCTGAAGGACATCAATGAGCCAGATAGGTTTTTCTAACAATCTGACAATTATGTTACTAAAATTGACTTTTAGTTTATAAATTCCAATTCTATTTAAATATTTGGAAAAAGTTGCTTTTCTTATGTGCCATGGCAAAGTTTGAATTTATTTCTCTGGATCAGAATCCTGGCTGCCTAGGACAGTAGCTTTAACCACTGTCTCACTATATCCATCTCTACGTGGCCAAAGAGAGGGAGGAATAAAGGCCATTTTATTTATATCTCTTTAATTCCCAATCCCCCTTTACCCTTTTGTGAAATATGTTGTCAATTTGCCTTGTATGCCTTCCTAGGAAGTCTTCTACACAAAACAAATATGAAGTTTAAAGCACTGTGATTAAAGATAAACTGGACCCGTGTGAACTTGAGGATTGTATTGATATATTTTTTTAAAAAAAAAGGTGAATTCAGTTAACTTTTCCTTTTCAGGTCCTGGTGGTAAATACTCAAGGGGAAGTCTCTCGCTTGAACACAAGGAAAGATTTGGTGATGAAGGGAATTGTGAATAACTTGTTTAAGTTGGGTCAAGAAGGAAAGTATCGTGTCTACCAAAATCAATATAGCACTAGCACCTTGGCACTCAACAAGCATCAGCATCGAGAGGATCATGACAAACGACGACATCTTTCTCATAAGTTCTGCATGACCCCTGCGGGCGAGTTCAAATGGAATGGTGCTGTGCATGGATCAAAAGTACTTACAATATCTACTTTAAGGTTGACCATTATCCAACTGGAGAATAATATCCCATCTTCATTCCTGCATCCGAACTGGGCTTCACATAGGTGAATGGGATTAGTTTCTTTGTGCTTTTCCAGGTTAATCACATGGAGGTTCAATTTATGGTTTATTTTGTGCTATCATAATTTTCCTTTGAAATTTGAAAGAAAGTGGTGAATGGTAAACCTATTTCAACCTGAGGTAACTGCTGCATTTCAGGAAGCTAAATACTTATGGAACTAGCTAGTAAATATCCTAAGTATTGTCCTCTGGTGTCAAAAAATGCAACGAAGCATTGTAAAAAAAACATAAGTAATAGAAGTGGTAGCAGGCTTTTCAAACCCCTGTGCCACTTTCTTGCACTAACCCCTATTCCTCAATTTACTTGGATCAATAGAGCTCCAGGCATTGTCTTGAATATTCTCAATAGCTAACACTGCATAGCTCTTTTGGGTAGAGAATTCCAAAGATTAACTACACTCTGGGTGAAGAAATTTAGTATCATCTCTGGCTTGAGCTATCATATTGTCAAACAAAGTCCGGTAACTTGGACTGCAATTAGCTTCAGCATTCTAAGGAGAGTGAAATGTTAAACAGGACCCATCCTGATAGTGTTCAGTAAGCTCAACTGCGATGTTGTGTGTAAACTAGCCTACATGTGAGAAGTAACTGCTTGAGCGATGTCCAGTGACATTTGAAACATTCAGGACATGAAGAGCTGGGACAAGTACCTGCCAAACAGTTCACTTTTGTTACAAAACAAAATATTTGTCCAAGATATTTACAATGAAGGCATATTCTTGGATACTTCATCTAGTTACTATAAACCTACCCCTACCAGTAGTTTATTTTTAATAATACAGTTTTTTCTCTCTTGTCTTCCTTTTGTTGTTAAGTTGATAATTTATATTTGGCACAAATTCCCCATATAGTCATGTTAGAATTGGGGTAGTGACTGCTGTTTCCTGATCCCATCCTTGCCTGCAATTCAAGAACACAATTATGGCAAAGGATGCTGAACTGTGAATTTCATACATTTTCTCCTTGCTTACAGAGGTACATAGGGGCCATTTGTTTTCTCGATTGCATTTCATGTTAGATTGGGTGATACATACAGCTTTCTCATCTGTTGTAAGGCTCAATATGTTGCATTTACTGAGCTACCAGAGAGCTCCAGGTTTTATTTTGACTTTCCAGGTATTACTGATGTCAAAGGTCAAATAAACTTGAATATATTTCATTAAAATGAACAATACACATTAAATAGTATAATCAACTTGATTTAAACATTATTTTTAGATCTAATTGGATAAAAGCAGTCCAGATGTGCAGTAAACCAAGAGAATTTGCACTAGCTCTTGCTATCCTTGAATGTGCAATCAAACCTGTCGTCATGCTTCCAGTCTGGCGAGACTCTTTAGGACATACCAGGTGACTTTTGATTCTTTTTTTGTGAACTTTAACTTTGGCTTGAGACTTAATTGTTCAACTGAGTTTCTCAGAAATAAAACATTGCCAGTTAACACATCTCTACTGTTAATTCTTATGCGCTGTATGATTATCCAGTGAAAGACAGCTTACATCTAAATTCATTTTCCCACAATTAATAAGTAAAAGAGAATCGTTCCTAAGTTATTTATTACCATGCTTAGCACTCAGGATATGTTCCCAGAAATGTGAGTGCTAATGGGGAATGAGCATTAAATTAAGTTCGTATGTATTTATTTATTTATTAGAGACGAGACTGACATTACTGATGTGCCAGGAAACCTTGCCCTCCCCACCCTTTTATGGTAAAGAAGTCAATGGTGGTTACTGACTGTTCGGCTTGATACCAGTGAGAAATCTCTTGGGGTGGGAAGAGCTGTGCAACCAAACAAAAAATCATGGAGACAGCAGCCTCCATCGCATCCAACGGAGAAGCCATGGAATCTGGATAGTGAGTTAACACATAGAGCAGGCACAGTCTAAGCAGTTGCATTGCTTGTTCCAACCTGCCCATTATTAGCCTTTGCAGACTGCCCCTCCACACCAAGCCTTGAGTGATTCATTGCTCTGGGAGCACCTGCAGCCAGCGTAGATTAATGCCAGGTTCCTGGCACAACGATGCTGGGCATGCACACAAAGCAGATGTTTAGTTTTAAAGGTTCAGGGGGCTCTGTATCTGTGAGTGTTTGTGCTGGAGGGCTAATGAATTGGCACTCTGAAGGATAGCACTAAATCGGGAACCAGTGTATTGCAAATTGTCGTGGTTAGGACTACATTTATGCACATACTTGTTGTGCAAGGAGAAATGAAACTAAGACTTGTTGTACCAAATTATGTTGACATTGACTTGCTTTTGAGACTTCAGGATAGATCAGAGTGAGCTACCTGTCAGTCAGTTACAGTATAGCATTTGTTTGGACAATTTTCGCAGTTTACTTATGGGAATAATAGCCAAGAACTATTTAAGTTTAAAAATGGTGAACAGAGGATATAAACGTAACTTTAAAAGGATTCCATTCACTGTGATTTATGAACAGCAGTCATGTTGCTTTAGGAAGATATTAAGAGAACACAGGACTTTCCCACAGCAGCAGATGGAGGCTACGTCTGGTATATTTTTAAAAGCACTTAGTTTCAAAATGACATAATCTTTTTATTCTTTCCTGTTGATGAGAATAATGCATGATGTGAAGGGTACCCAAGATGGATGGGTGTAGGGGGTGGAAAATGAGCCATTGCAACATAAAGTAGCCAAGTAAATAAGCTGGCCCATAGTATCAGAGCTAATATAATGGATTTGGGCACTTAATGCAAACCTCTTGAACAGTAGTATGAATTTGCAGTATTATTTTTAGGCTCTCCTTTTTTTGTAAGTCTATAACATAATATTTGTGGATAAACCATCTGCAATATCAGTCACCCTCATGAGTGGAAAGGGGAGAGAAAAGTTGAATTAATTTTTATTCTTTTTGTTGAGTCGTTCCCTTAGAGCAAATTCTGTGACATAATTAAGTTTAGTTTTCCAGAATGTTAAAATTACTGTACTCCATTAATAACAGATTGCATCGATTAACATCTGTTGAAAGAGAAGAAAAGGAAAAAATCAAAAAACGTGAGCGAAAGCAGGAGGAAGAGGAAGTTATGCAACAAGCTACCTGGGTGAAGTACACCTTCCCTGTTAAACATCAGGTATGTTGTCAGTTCATATTTTAGTGTTTGTTCATTCACGGGGTATGGACATTGTTTACAAGGCCAGTATTTATTGTCCATCCCTTACAACCCCTGAACTGAAGAGGCAGTAAAAATATTAACCATGTTAGTGGGTCTGGAATCAAAAGTAGGCCAGACTGGATGTGGATCATGGGTTTTCTTCCCTGAAGGACATTAAGGAGACACATGAGTCTTGAGATGATCTAGTGGCTTCATCGTCACTATTGCTGAAACTGGCTTTTTATTCCAGATTTATTTAATGATTTGATCTTAAGTTTCTTATCTATTATGGTGGGACTTGAACATTTGTCTCTATTCAATGGTCCAGACCACTGGATAACAGTCCAGTAACTTAATTATTATGCTAATGTACCCAAAAGCTGCATTACCTGCAACTTGTTGGGTATGCCTAGTTTTTCTTGGATACAGTAATAACTGATTATTGGATCACAGGTTTGAATCTCAAACTTGAAAGGTTAGTCAGCCTTTGGATGGCTGTCAGAGGGAATGTAATGCAGCAGAATGCCATTCGTATCTTTGGAGCAGTTAGAAAAACCATAGATTTGTGACACATAAAATAAGGTCAGCGCAGAATCCAAAACTGTCCGTTCTGGACCATGCATTTCCTGCATCTAAGGGACAGAGCAGTAGAAAGTTGATGAGTTTTCCTTTGAGTACCTTAAATAAGATTTAATATTCACACAGGTTTGGAAACAAAAGGGAGAAGAATATCGTGTGACAGGATATGGCGGCTGGATGTGGATTAGTAAAACTCATGTCCATCGTTTTGTGCCTCGACTACCTGGAAATACTAATATTTATTATAGAAAATCACAGGAAGGTGTGTTTGTTTCACAATTAATGCTAATTTTCAATATCTTGACAATTCACAATTCGTTAATTAGCCATAAACTGAAGTTACTAAACTTAAAGAAAAATAATTCCTTTTTTTTACACCCGAATTCATTGGAATTCAAAACCCACAAGTTTCCTATTCTAAAGAGTTCAAACATATAATGCTCGATGACACTTGTGGGACTACTGTCCCATCAGAAATACTGTCCTCAAAATGCCATGGTCCCATCTAGCCTCTTGGCTTAAAGTGAAACCTTTTGCATTATTTATAAAGTGCAGGGAATCTTGATTAATATCCCTAAGTCAACTTCACTGAACTGAATGAAATGGTTAAAAACCTTTTCCAAAAATGAACAGCTGAAATCTTAATCTCCCACACATCCTATCTTTATGAATGTTCATAATATTTTCATCTTGTCTCTGAGGATGGTATTTGGAATAAATTTGTTTCTGAGGACGTGGAAATTTCCAGTTAAGGGAACTTTTGTCCAAATAGGTATTCTTTCAGAGTGCAAATCCACATGCTAGAGTGGAATTAAAATTTACAAAACCCTTGAGTTAATGTAATAGGAAGTTGCTTCAGTGCGTAGCTATCTTAAAGTTGGGATTTGATGCTGATTGTTCTTGTTAAATCATATTTTAAATTTGCATGTAATTCGGTCTAATGTAACAATTGTTTCGATAACCTGTTAGGTCTACTGAAAGATGGTTCAGAATCAAATAAAAGTGAGGGTTCCTCTGCAGTAAAAACCGAATCAGAAACTTCTGAGAAACAAGGTTCGCCTCAAGATTCTAAGGATCTGCCAGAAAATGACATAGTCACAGACAAGTCTTTCGAGATAAAATCAGAAGAGGAAGAAAAAGTAGAAGAAAAGGAGGAAGTAATGGAAGTCGACGCAAGTCCTGAGTCACAACAGACTGAAAAGAAAGGTAAAGGTTCTATATGGATAAACTCTATGTCAACAAGTATTCACTATGAACAAAAGGCTTTAAACCAAATGTATTGCTATTCTTTGTGATTATTCCCAGAAATGAGCCACCATTTCGTCATGATGGAGATATGAATGAATCCCCTTCCCCGTTATTGATTTTTTTTATTTGACCCTTCTGAGGCATTGGTGATAGAACTGAAGCCTACCACTGAGCGGTTGACAAATTTCAGTGAACCGTTCCAGTGTACCCAAGTATTGTTCTCAAAAATAGACTTGAAACTAAATCTGCTATGCTTAGAGACGTAATTTTCCAAATTTTGTGCATTCAATTTTTGATCTGTTTGTCTCTTCTGTGAAATAATGTCATAGTAGTACAGTGATGTCACTGAAACCATATTGTTTCAAATTAGATCAAACTAATTAAAATAGACGTTGTAAAGCTGAGATTTGTACTATATTTACTCTAACCTCTGACTTAATGGATCACAGGATGTCATTTTAATCCAGAAATACAGGAATAAAATCAATTAAATTAGTTCAGACAAAAAATTATAAAGGTTAAATTACATTAGAATTTTGTCTTACATCAATGAAAATTAACTTGTGTGTGAATGGTTTTACTTAATAAAATTTATAAATAGGAACGTAGCAATTTAATGGAACAATCTAAGATTTTAGCAATGGGCCAAGCTTGTTTTGCTCTGTAACCGTACAGTTGCTGGTTAATATCATGAATAATTCAATATCTTTTAAATATGTAAATACTGAATACTTGCCAGTAAACTTCAATTTCAGTTTAGTAGAGAACAGTGGGAATACATTTCTTAAACTAACACCATAAGATATGGCTTAAAATAATTAAAATATAGTAACCTTTCGACTTGCCAGTCCCCATTTTACTTTCTTAAAAAAAATGTACATTATTTTTCAGTATTCAGGAGAATTATTTCAATGTTTTATTTTAAATTCAGTCTGGAATTGAGCTCATCTGTGAAACAAACAGAAGAGATCAGATCCCCTGCAGTAAACAAAAAATTCCCTCAGTTGTCCATAGGTGATAGGAGGCAATAGTGTTAGGATTATTAAGCGCTCCATCTCCAATTTAATTGCCCATTCTTAGCCTTGACGCAAAACTACTTTGTCTTCATTCAGAGCTAACCTAATGTCTTGCACAGTGGGGTGGCAGATTAGCACTATGGCTACTTAATTATTGTTTGGATTATGGCATAAATAGAAAATATTAGTGGGGGAAACACTGACAAAGAATATCACGCATAACTGTAATTATTAACTAGACATTGTTTTACTTCAGAAAACATTGGAGCTGTCAGTATCGATGCAGATAAGTTAATCAAGGAGGAACCGATGAATCTGGATGAGACCAAGAATGAATCCAGTTCGAAAGAACAGGAAAAATTTATCTCGGCTGATCTCATCAATGTGAGTGAAGGATTTCAACTGAGGACTTGGTATAAAAGGAGAGTGAAAACATCTAAATTAGATGGACTATTGGATCGGCGGGTAAAACAGTTTACAATGGAAGAGAAGCAAAGACAGGAAAAACTAAAACAAGAAGCCTTAATGAAATTACCGAGAATAGAACAGAAAAGTATAGCTGAACCACAGAAATCTGATCAACCTGAAAACTGTCTTCAAAGAGAGTGTGAATCAGTGGAGCAGGAGAGAGGACACATAGGTCAGAACTCTCCAAAGGCCACAACTGAAAGCTCAACAGCGTCAGTTCAAGAAACCACAGTTGGGAAAAATCAAGTATTGACCCAAGAAAAACCGTCAGCTTTCCCATTGTTAAAGGAACCGGGCGTTAATAATGCAGTTTCTGTCCAAAAGGAGGCTGTTGATAATTCCACTGAATCAGTGGTCACAGGTAGTGAAATCAAGGACCTACATTTGAAAGGCAAGGAAAATGGTACTGAGGGAAAAACACAGCAGTCGGGAACGGGGACAAATTCTGTACATAATAATTTTGATGCAAAGAATGAGAGCTTTGGGAAGAGCTGTGAGCCAATGATGGGAGAAGGAAACGATGGCAATCTAAACACAAGCGTGGGAGTGAATGTTGCTGAAGGTGATGGTGATCTGATGGAGACAGATGAATGTAGTGAAGATAACAACTCTGAAATTAAGCCAAGTAAAGAGGTTATTGGAGCTATACATCCAGAAAAAATTGATCGAGCGAGTGAAGCAATTACTGATGAAAACAGTGGCCCAATGATCATTGAGGAAAATGGTATAAAAGAATTCCCTGTCCACAAGGAAAGCAATAGTATTGAAAATAGATGCCTTGAAAAAATGGACACAGAATGCTGCACAGAAAATAAGATCTCTGAAATGAAAGCTTTAGAGAACAAACTGGAACATCAGCACCCTGTTGATCAGATTAATGGAAGAGATGTTGTGGAATCCGAAGTAATGAAAAATTCTGAAGTGGTCCCATCTGAAGTATCTGATGTGGTTGTTGTTAATAACATAGAACCCCCGAAGGAAAAATGTAGCCCCAAAGTAAACTCTGAAAATGAAATAAAATCATCAACAAAAGAGCCAGGTGTAAAGCTAGTTATGAATGGAGATATTACCATGGATGATCTGGAAGAGAAACCTAACAAAAAAGATGGAAAAAATTTAACAGCAGCACATTCCAAAGTTCATGATGGTGTTTCAGCAGATAAAGAGGAGTTTGATGATGCAACACCTCAGGTAAAAGCCCCCAGGTTAGATGATGCAATTGTACAGCCAAAAGCACCTAGATTAGATGAAGCAGTCCTACAGGGAAAGGCACCCAGGTTAGATGAAACGCTTTTACAAATAAATGATCCCAAGTTAGATAATATTTCCGAAATTCTGAATTCTTCTGAAAAGTCAGGACTTTTAAATCCAGCCTCAGATAAATTATCAGAATCTGAAAATGAAGTGAAACCATTGGAACAAGATGGACAGCTGCACGAGAGAACTCTTTCTCCATCCTTTGTTTCTGCAGCCGACTTCACTTTGAACAAGAACTTCAGCAAGCAGAACGGGATACAGTCTGAAAGTGAAGTGGGTGATGCCAGTGGGGAACATAGGATTAAAACGGTTGTTACAAAAATGACAACCACAACTACAACCATTTCCACAGAATCCAAGACTATTGTTAGTGTAGCTGAAGCTTCTCCGCAGAGTAATATTGCATCGGTGCTTACCTCTGTTAAGAATTGTGCTGTTTCTTCAACAACAACCACAACAACAACTTTAACAAAAGTGACCTCACCAAAACTAGACAGTATGGTAGATGCCTTGACAGTAACAGAAAAAACTGTTGTTACAACCACAGTGACTGATTCTGTGGCCACTCTAGATGGATTGTCAACAACTACCATGACTGTAAGTAAAGAATATTCCACCAAGGACAAAGTGAAACTCATGCGGTTTTGTCGGCCAAAAAAGACGAGATCTGGCACAGCCCTCCCTTCATACCGTAAATTTATCACCAAAAGCAGCAAGAAAAGCATATTTGTCCTGCCAAATGATGACCTGAGGAAACTGGCCAGGCGATCTGGGATTCGGGAAGTTCCAGGATTTAACTACAATGCCAAGCCTGCGTTGGATATCTGGCCATATCCATCTCCAAGACCAACCTTTGGCATTGCATGGAGGTATTTTAAATTAACTCTTCTTAAATCTGTTAACTGGATGGTATTTGGGTCTCTTTTTTTGCTTAAGGTTGTTCATCCCTGAGCAGTGTTTCATTTTTTTGGAATGGTTATCATGGGTTAAATACTTGGATAATTGTCTCCCGTTGTATTCACCTTTGTGTTTGACTTTTGATGTGAATATATTCCATCATACGGCTGGCAGCCTTCAGTACTTCATCCAAGTAGTGACTTAATGGGATACTGGAGCATCACTGTAAAGCTTGATCATCTTTGCACACCTCTCACTCTCTCTTCCAACGAAGTGCAAATTATTTTTATTCTATTTTAGAACATCTAAATTCATTCTAACTGAGGCAGCTAATGCATAATTGTTGGTTGATCTTCACATCCTTGTGGTTTGGTTTTAGCTATGAAGAGCATTACTTTATCCTGGGTATGAAAATCTTTAACTTGAGTTGTGTGGGGTCTAAACATGTGAATAATTCCCCATTTTACCTTTGAGTTGCTGTTTTTCCTCTTTGGCAGTCCCTCGGGATCGAAGGTGACTTGCTTCCTCTCTGGTTTAGTGGGTTCTGAGATGATCACTGAAGCTAGTATGGGGATCACAGAATGTTCCATGGAAGGGCAAGAGACCACTAACAGGATGGGCGGGAAGGTAGTTTATGAGGTAGTGTACTCCTTCCGCCGTTGCCACAGGATTTCTATGTACGCCTGATATAAAAACTTGAGATTCTCCTTCACTTTAAGTGATCATGAACCAGAAATTCCTTTGACTTAGTAGGTGTATTGGATTTTTTTTTAAAGGAGGCTTTGAGGACATCCTTGAATCTTTACCTTTATCTGCCGGATGATCTCTTCCAGTGACTGTTTCAGGAATCTGGTGTCAGTCTTGCGAATGAAGTGGCCTATCCATTGGAACCAGCAGAGTGTAATTAGAGCATCAATACTGGGAAGGTTGGCCTAGCGTACGGTTACTAAGATAGGTTTGCTTATCCTTCCACTGAACTTGGAGGATTGTTGGAAGTACCTTTCCAGTGCCTTGTGCTGGCCGTAGATTGTCCATATCTCAAAATCATATAGGAGGGCAGGGATCAGGGACCCTAACCCTAGTTCAAAACTCATGGTTTGATGTCTTGATCTTCCAACACTCTTTTCAATAATCAACCAAAGGCATTGCTCGTGCATTGAAAGCAGTTGTGAATTTCGTCATCAGCATCTGCCTTTGCTGAAAGATGGCTCCCAAGATTTGGAAACCTTTTAAGCAGGCATTGCACCAACATGGCAGGTTGGTAGAGGACCTTTGCCTCATAGATGTTGTATACAAGTCCCATCATCTCATATGCTTCAGTGACCAAGTTGGTCATGCCCAGACATGAGTGTCATCTGGTTGCTGCAGCTTGACTACTGAGGTTGTGACCATGCTTCTAGGGTGTTCTGTCTGTAAATTGGACAGTTTTGCATTAATTCTGAAGATTAGTTCCACTGCGACAATAAGTTTATGAAAGGTGAGATGGAGCATTGTGGTAAGAAAGATCGGAAAAACTTGTCGGGACAATGGCTTTATTTGATATCTGTCTTCACTGAAGTTGATTCTGTTGTAGACCCATTGATTCAAATCAACCCTTGCATGCCATCATGAAGCAAACCTAAGATGGAGATGAATTTCTATGGGCAATTGAATTTGAAGAGTGTTCTACAGATCTTACTAGTTGATGGAGTCAGAAGCTTGAGAAGTTGCTGGTGGAACACTCTGGACTTCTTGTAGAGTGCTTGCGCAGTGAACATCATGCCCATTATGTCTCTGGATGGACCAAATCAATACAACTGCTCCAGAATGCAATTTGGAGAGCAGCTCTTTGGTTGCTGGGAAGAGGCAGTTGAGGAAGACACTGTTGATGACTTTCTCCGTGGCTGACAGCAGGGAGACCCCACTCTAGCTCTTTCCTTTCTTGAAGATGCTTATAAAAATGGCATCTTTGAAGTCTTCTGGTACATCCTTCTCTTCTCAGATGTTAAGGATGAGATTGTGGATTTCAGACAGAAGCTCTTCACGGTCAAGTTTTGAAACTTAGGCAGGAATACTCTCAGCTCCAAGTTCTTTTTTGTAATTGGGATATGGCCTTTTTGACTTGTCAGTCAGGAGTGAGTCATTGCTTTTGTTTATCCTTGGGGCACTATAGGGTATTTTGCCATGTGAATTCTGACATGCGGCCTTGACGCTGTGAGTTTGACTTTCTCTCACCAATGTTCAATCTGAACTATTCATGACAATAACTTTCTGCTTTTACTATTTTCTGTAACCATGTGCCTCTGTTGTTTGGGATGGTATTGCAGATACACTAATCTTGTGTCTGTTGCAAACATCAGAAACCCAAAAGTTCAACCTGTGTGTAATGTATGAGTACATGTAGAATTAAAGTAGTTGTAAACCACTTGGTCTCTTGAGCTTGCTCTGTCACTCAATGGGATCATTAGCTGATATGACTTTACAGTTCCTGTCCCTTCCTCATAGACTTTGCTAAAACAAAACCAGTCCACCTTATCCTGAATATATTCAGTGATTCAGCCTCCACACTCTCTGGAGTGTAGAAAAGATTCATGACTTTCTAAGAGAAGAATTTCTTCCTCACCATCATCTTAAATCCTTGATCCTTTATCCTAAAACTATGTCCTTGCTTTTGTTTTAGTTCCCTTTTGCACACCTCTGAATTATGTGTCCATACACAGCTGAACAACACAATGATGTGGTAATATAAAAAGGGATTTCTGACTCACTTTGCAGGTGTTATGGCTTTTTGCACTTAACCCCAATCTTCAGTTACAAGTTTATCAGCAAAGTGTTCTCTTGCTTGCTGTAGCCCATTGTATACAGTTCCATCCCTTGAAAGGCACAATGGGATGGCACTCTGGAGTGTTAATTCAATTTTAACCAGAGCAGCAGGATAAAACTTTCATCTTTCCCATCAAATAAGACTTTGCTCGTATGATATTAATTCAAGTAAGTTCAAGTACATTCATGTTGTGATTGTGCAGTGCCAACTGTTATTCAGGAGTGACTGTCTTACTCCATTTAAATAAGCAAAAATTGTACAGTGGAATTCTTGGAGAATGCTTGAAAGTTTCTTTTAAAACCAATGACTGATGCTTGGTAGTAGGAATAAATGTGGTCCCATTCCCACAGCTTTGAATGAACTTTTATGAACTCTTCGTGTCAGAGAATAATATGTGTGCTTTGGCCTTTATTAAATAATGTGAGCAAGAATAATTGTAAAGCTTTGTGGGCTTGACTGAGCTGCTTACGCTATTGTCTTAGTCAGCAGGTTACTCAGGATTAATCTACAGCGATATATCAGTATGATGCTGGAGTGTGATGGTGAAGTTGTACATTGTATGAGAGTTCTGTCATAGTTCAAATGTAAAGAAAGCCTGTAACCACTTGAGATGTAGCTGGTCTGTCTGATTTTGGAGATTGCCTCCTTGTTCTTGCCCATGTTTGAGAAGATGCATAGCGTCTGATATGTAAAATGTCCCTTCACAAGGTTTATTCCTAAAAAATTACCTAGTACAGACCAATTTGCTTTGTCCTGAAATTGATTGAATTTAAAGTGAAATCTTAACCGATAGATAATACTCTGTAATCTTAGAAAAAGTTGTTTACCCTTTTAATTTGAGTGTTCAAATCCCTCTATTTTCTTCCCTCTCTTTTCCAATTTAATAACCTTCAAATAGTTGGGCTTCTGCAATTTTGGCCTCTTGCAAAATCCTATTTTTCACCGCTCCACAGTTGATGGCCTTGCCTTCCCCCACCAGGCCTTGAAACCTACCTGTTTGATCAACCCCTTGTTACCTTTCTTCTTTCCCTTGCATGGTTTGGTATCAAATTGTCTGACCCAGTTTCTATTATGTTCTTTAAGATGTTTCAGGTACATTATAGGCATTATGCAAATTTGAATTTTGAAGACTTCTATTGGTTTCTTGTGCCTTAGTTTTAAACTTAATACCTCAAGGGATGTATCACAGGCAGCAAACATTCAATCCATTGGTAGTTTTTCCATTCTGTGGGAGTGGCAAGTATAACGGATGAAATCTGAAGTGTAAATTTGTGCTTTAGATAGGCAGTCCAGGCATGGTACTACTAAAGTATTGCCCATTTTATTATTTACTTTCACAGAGGGCACAGTAAGTATTATATAACAAAATTAATACTCGATGCATTGTTTTTTTACTTTGTATTGTATTTAACTTCATTTTATAAAAGGATGTTTGCAATCATACCCCAGTTGTAAAATTTGAGAAGAGTATTGCACTCCACTTTGCGTGATAGATCAATGAGGACCAATGTCAGTAGAGTAAATTATCACACCTCAGTGCAAGATATTTGGGCATAAAGACACTTGCTGGCTCATATCAAATGCTTTTCCACAGTGGGGCATGGGTAAATAATAAAATTCCAGCTCAAAACTATGATTTCACCTAATTTCAAATGTGATGATAAAATGCCTATATGTTTGCTGCACAATAAAATCCTGTAACACTCTTGAGCAAACATTTTCCTCGAGCACCACCCTGGATCAGCTAACTATTCATCTGCTTTGTGTGGGTCTTATTGTGCACTCAGGCCCTTTTAACTGTCAGTGCATCTCTAGGTGCTTTGTTGCTGGTTAATTTTTCACTAAATGTTAGCTCTTTCACCATTGCTAGTCAGAATGAACTAGAATGATAGATTTAATGTTCAAAAATGTAGCGACAAGAGCCTTGTAAATGTTTAGTACCAAGAAAGCAACACTCAATTTACAATGAAATTGAGATATCTGAAATGAAAGAAAAACATACTTAATCAGAGCTTTATAAAGTACCTGAATGCCTCATGTATAATTAATTAATTCGCAGTGGAGAGACTTTTTCCAAGGAACTCGCTACTTTCTGAAATCCGCTTTCCTGCAATCTGCATGCCTTAGGACTTGAGGATGGCATCATCCAACCTGTGCGATTTTAATTTTACCAACTCTTTCCTAATCTTGTTGAGCATGTTAACTACTGTTATCTTCAATCTTGCTGCAGAAAATTAAAATTATGAATTGTCCAAATTAATGTTTTTCCCTTTTGAGGCTTGCGTTTAGGCATTTGAAAGGTTAATATGTGGGGTGGAATTTTTTTCAGGTTTGTTTTGGCTGTTAGGAGATTGAAGGTTGAAAGGTCACAGCAAGAGTCTTGTTTACCCATAGTTTTTGGTTATCTTTAGCCATCCTGCCAATATTCATTGAGAATGCTTAATGTCTATTGAAAAGAACAAATGAATAAGCACACTTGAAATTAATGGCACACTTGATTGTTTAGGTGATGGATCACTGGTGGTATGAAATTTAAGGTTTAAATTAAATGTATTGGAACATAATCTTAGTTTTTCCATAAATTTTGTTATTGCTTTGAATTAGTGGTGTCTTATCTTTTTGCCCAGGTATCGACTACAAACTGTGAAATCCTTAGCAGGTGTCAGTCTTATGTTGCGGTTATTGTGGGCATGCTTACGATGGGATGACATGGCAGTTAAACCACCAGCAGGTGTCAGCACCGCACGCACAGGTATGGGTGACACGAAACCATCTGCGGTTGCATCTTAGAAGTGATATTCTGAAGTACTTTGATGAAGGGTATTTGCAATTGTTCAGGTTTTAGATACCACAAAATAAAAAGTTATGTAAGGTTCATGGTCTTCAGAACATGACACATTTTCATTGTGTACTTGCTGGCTAGTTCACTTTCAAAAAGAAAATAAAAGTGTAGCAATTCTCAAAGAAGTGAGAGAGAGAACTTGCATTTACATGGCACCTTTCAGGATACATGTATATAAAAAAAATTACACATTTAAACAATGGAATTTTGGTGAACGCTATGTCACCAAGAAAGTTTATAGAGTGTCCCTATGCAGAAGTAGTTTGGAATTCTGGATACGCAGAGTAACTTTTATGAGGATATTGGAGAGAAATTCCAGACAGTTTTGCAATTAGATGTACATGACTTGTGTATCTTTTTCCTTTCAAAAATTACATCCCTGGAAAACTCAGTGTAACTTGAAAAGATCAGGATTACTAACACTGAAATTTATAAATTATGCCTTTGCTGTCATTTGAAGTTTTAGCATTTTTTTAAATTACTTCTTGTTGCTGTAGTAAAAGTAAGGTGGCTTTTATAACCAATAGACAGCTTTGAGTCTTAGAATGCTGTGATTTACATCCACACTTGAAGGAAAAGTTGTCAGCATGACAACAAAGTAGTTCCCTTTTTTTGTTGACTGTGGTAAAGACAAATGATCACTTTTGCTTCAATTTCTACACATTGAAAGGCACATTGTGTGTAAGTCTTGAAAACTGAGGTACTCAATACTTTAAAACATTGCGGTGGTGCAGCGGGTAGTGCTGCTACTCTATGTTTCCAGTGATCCGAGTTTGATCCTGACTTACAGTGCTGTCTGTAGGGAGCTTGCACATGTTCCCTGCAACCACAGGGGTTTCCCCCAGGTCCTTCAGTTTCCTCCCACATCCCAAAGATATGCTGGTTGGGAGGTTAATTTGTAAATTGTCCCAAGCGTGGGTGGGTGGCAGGAGAACCGAGGGAGTTGATTGGGCATATGAGAATTAGTTACGGGAAATAAGTTGGGGAATGGGATTGCTCTGAGAGCCAGCATTGAGTTAGTGGAATGAATGGCCTCCTCCAGCATTGTCAGGAAATATGACTATTTAAAAAAAAAAATGCCTCCTTTCAATTTGCCTTGGTGATTAAATACACCACATGGCAAAATATTCCAATTGGGGCGATATCAAAATCAATCTGGGAATTGCATCAAATTAATTTATTAAACTGGGGCAGTAAATAATGTGCTACATGTGTCTCTGGCACTCCTGGCTTGTTGATGGAGAAGAGAAAGCTCCTGGACATTGAGAAATTATTCTTGTCAACAAGAATGTGCAGATAAACTTGTCAATATGTCTGCACATATGAATGTCTGAAAGTTCATGGTCCAGGACACAGCAATGTTTATAGTCTAGGTTTAAAAAGTAAGGTTTGTAATATGAGGTATTTGAAGATTGGCTTTGTCCATTAAACAGAACCCTGAGTGCAAGGTTAAAAGCAGGAAGGAGACCTCAATGTACTGTCATTCAATTAACTTCTGACTTTTTGATAACAAAGCCAAATTCCACAGAAGCAGAAATGCAGTGCAGAAAATATTTTTATTGTACTGTATAATTTTATGTCTGTTAGTTTTAAGTGGTGACTTTTGCTATTTACATTTAAGATATCTATTTAGTACATTATAGACATTAAAAATGAATTAACGAATTCACACACATTGCAGAGACTACAGAAACTGATATCACCACTACTGAGATTATCAAACGCAGAGATGTTGGACCATATGGAATCCGTTCCGAATACTGCATTCGGAAAATTATCTGTCCCATTGGTGTACCTGAAACCCCGAAAGGTATGGCTCGTCTTCTGAATGTTTTCACATTGAATGTAGCATTTTCAGCCTCTTGCTGGTTTTGTTTTATATATTAGTGCAGATATTGGAGCTTTTCCATTTCTCCTAGTTGGTGTAAAGAAAAGTAATTAAAATCTCCTGTTTCAACCAAATGTCTCCACCCAGACATCACCTCCAATCCTCTGCCTCACTGAATTACTGTATATATGAGTTTATGGTGTCCTGTCTCTTTTTTTTGAACTCACTTTCTTGGCACCCAGTTTAAAATTCCTGTTTTCTATTGTGATCGTGTATTTCATCAGAGTTGTTACTCTCTCCCAACCAACCCGTGCGCCTTCTCATCTACCTTTTCCAGACCTTATTTAAAGCTCCAAAGCTTTGTATGTTGGCTCAAACTTCTACCCTGTTCTCTGTGATGGTTAGTACACCATGCCCTTCAAGCTTAATACATCTGCCATTTCATTGAATGTGTTTGTAGTTCTGTACAACTTTTTCCAGTAAGTGTTCCTATTATGACCTGTGTATTTGGCATTAGTATTTGGATTTCCTCCTGTTACACGTATTTAAAAACTTTTATCTCGGTCATTTGTATGCTTTTCATGGAATCATAAAATGATAGAATCATACAGCCCAGAAACGAGCCTCTTTGGCCCACCTCACCCATGCTGGCTGTGATAGCTATCAATGCTAATCACATTGGCCAGCCTTATGTATCCCTCTGCAGCTTTCCTATCCAAGTACTGGTCCAAATGCCTTTTAAATGTCGCAGTAGTATCTGCCGCCACTACCTCCTCTGTCAGCTTGTTCCAGATATTCACCACCCTCTGTGTAGAAAAAAATTACCCCTTGGATCGCCTTTAAATTTCTCCCCCTTCACCTTAAACCTGTGCCCTCTCCCCTGCCCTGAGAAAATGATTCTGACTGCCTCTCCTATCTATGCCCCTCATAATGTTATAAACCACTGAGGTCACTCCTCAGCTTCCTACGTTCCAGTGTGAATAAACCCAGCTTTTCCGATCTCTCCTTATGACTACAGCCCTCCATTTCAGACAACATCCATCCTTCCCGTAATGTAGTGGCCTAAACTGTACACAATAATTTAAGTGGTCTAACCATTGTTTTGTATAACTGCAATGTGACATCCCAATTCTTGTACTCAGTGCCTCAACCTGTGAAGGCAAGCATACCAAATGCCTTTTTCACAACCCTTTCCACCTGTGTCACCACTTTCAGGGAGTTGTGGGGTTGCACCTCAAGGTCTTTCTTTAAATCAAAGCTCCCAAGGTCCCTGCCATTTACTCTATATGTCATACCAGAATTTGATCTCCCAAAGTGCATTACCTTACACTTGTTTGGATTGAATTCTATCTGCCACCACCTCGCCCAACTTTCCAGTGATCTATGTCCTGCTGTATTCTTGGACAACTTTCTTCACTATCTACGATCCACCACTTTTCGTGTCATCTGCAAACTTATTACATTCTCATCCAAGTCACATTACAAACTACAAAGGTCCCAGCATTAATCCCTGTGGTACACCGCTTGTGACAGATTTCCAGTCAGAAAAATACCAGTCCACCACTACCCTCTGCCTCCTTCCACCCAGCCAATGTTATATCCAGTTTTCCAACACGCCTCGGATCCCTTGTGTCTTAACCTTTTGGATCAGACTGCCATGTGTGACCTTGTCAAAAACTTTAGTAAAGTCCATGTAAACCATGTCTACCGCTCCACCATCATCAATTTTCCTTATCATCACCTCAAGCACTCAATCAGATTTGTGAGACATGATCTCCCCTGACAAAACCATGCTGACTCCTAATCAGTCCCTGCCTTTCCAAATGAATATAAATCATGCCCCTTAGAATCTTCTCTAACAAGTTCCCTTGCACTAATGTGGGCTCACTGACCTGTAGTTTCCAGGCTTTTGGTAAGGATGATAAGAATTAGTTAATTTCTGAAACGCTCTGCAAAATAACAAGTGTACCAAATGCTGCAGACTAACATAGTCTGGCCAACAGTGTGCTGCAGGAGTAGCATGCTTATCAGAACCAAATTTTTGATTTTTTTTATTTGATCATTTTTGATACTTGAGCCTTTGCAGTCCGTATTCACTGCATTTTGGTAGCTCTTAATCAGGTGAGTAGATGAAACCCCTTACTCTCTTAAGATGCTTTGCATATGGGAATGAAGGTGAGTATTAGTCTAACTTGGAGATGATGGATGTTCATGGACAAGTATTGTTGCCTTGTTTAAGATGCAAAATACAGCCAGGAAATGCGATGTTAAAGATCAGGAAGTTGTAAAAGACGTTTTCAAAAATATTGTATAATATGTTACTTATCAGTTAATGCTTTAATTATTTTCATTTCTTTCTCCACTCTTCACCCATTTTAAAGAAACTCCAACACCGCAGAGGAAAGGTCTTCGGTCTAGTGCTTTACGGCCAAAGAAGGTTGAGGCCCCAAAACAGACTGGTCCTGTTATAATTGAGACCTGGGTCCCCGAGGAAGAACTGGATTTATGGGAAATTCGCAGTTTTGCAGAGAGGTAGAACAGATTTGGTTTTATTTGATGAAAACTCTTGTGTAATGTTAGCTCTGCAAAGATCTCCAGTAAAACATAACCTATCTTCATTTTGCCTCAAATGTACTAAACTTAATGCATACAGGTCCTTCCGCAGCTTACTAACACCCGACTTGTGTACAGCCCGTACATCTGTACAAGTGTTTGGGAGACCGGTGGGATGGATTTGCTAGCTGCTGCAGGCATCTTCTGCCACGTGGGTACTCTGTTTGCAGTCGCATTTCCAACTTGTGAGCTGTTTGGATTACAAACAGTTCACAAGAATTGAACCCTGCCATAACCTGGGGAGGACCTGTACTTGGGAGCCTTATAAAAGATGCAGTAATATAGAAGTAGTTGCTGTTGCACTACTTTGGATTTTGCTGAATGTCTAGGGTGTAGGATTAATCTGAAACTTAAGTTGCAATATTTGGTACTTGTATGACATCTCAAGTCCTACATTTGTGTTTCATGTAAGAACGTAAGAAAGGAGTGGGAGTCGGACATTTGGTCCTTCAAGTTTGCTCCACTATTCATCAAGAATCTTTTTTAAACAGCACAACAGATATTGACCCTCTGAAGTTGCATTGTTTTGAGCCCCAGACTCTGTGATGATTAAAAGGAAACAATAATAAAACAATATTTTTCAGGCTTCATTTATGATGATTTATATCTGGATCTTGGCACCACTTGGGAAGGAAAGAGTTCCATCATTTTGTGTTTCAAGTTACACGAGTGTTGCCATTCCTGACCAGAATGGGAAGATGCCCATATCTGTGGGTAACAAACCTCCCTTAAACTTTTATAAAGGGTATGCTTTGTTAGGTAGAAATTCCGGCAATTGAGTCTATACGAAAATAAAATACTTCAAAGTGTATTAAGCACTTTGAACAACACAAGTACTGCTTTTATTATGTTCCCATTGACAAAAGTATTTGAAAATGCAGTTGTGATTTTTTTTTATTGAAGAAATGGCCACATTTGCCCAAAGGATGTGTGTAGGTAAATTGGAAAAGAAATGAATAAAAATCCATAGAAAGTGTAACTTTACCCTGCAAGTCACAATCTACAAACAATACTTCTCTGTAGTGAGTTTTATTTCTTTCATCCATTTATGGATGTCCGAGATGAGATGAAGTATTTTTTTTTAATTTTGGCACTACCAAATTATCATAGGCAAATGTAGAAGAGAGCTCTGTCTAATCCTTATAAAGGATGTTCATAGAATTTCTTCAACTCCCTCATTTCTCCTGCTAGCCATTTCGAGAATGTGTGCTTCAGCTCTTGTGCTGGGCTGTGGACTTGAAACAATAGTAAATGGATTAATGGAACTGAGTACTCAAGTTCATTGCACTCGGGCCTTTCACCTAAGTATTCAATTCAAACCCAGCCCCAATGACATGGAAGTCTATCGCCCTCTGTTTGCTATTTCTAAAGCCCTTTTCCCTGCCCCGTGAAAGGAGTTGAGATCTTGATCCACTTTCTGGTAATCACAAAACTGCACCAACTGGCAGTGTCACTCACCACAGGGTGGCAGCTCTCAGTGAGTTCTGCTTGCTTGATTTGAAAATGCTCGATGCAGGTGCTGACACCAGGTGCCACAAATTGAAGGGCTCCACTCCCCAGCACTAACAATCTGATGGGAGTCAAAATCCAGAAGTCGGAGGATAATATTCCCACTATCCAACCATGAATGTATCCATACCTTTCATTAAATTAGTATTAATAAAGCCCAAATTGGGATCTCTCCCCACCCCATCTCATGAATATGTTTATTTTTTCATGTGAAACACAAACCTGAGATCCTAAGCATGAGCAATAAAAGTTCTATTGAGTGTATTGTAGAAGAATAGCTGTTGACCAAGTTGCTTGTATGATGTGAATAATGTCTTAATGAATCTTTTTGGTCATATACTTGCTTGTTTGTTCTAGGGTGGAAAAGGAGAAGGCACAGGCTGCTGAGCAGCAAGCAAAGGTTAGTGAGCAGAAGAAGTCCGAAGAGTTCAAGGCCCAACTGGAGGCCCAGCTTAAACAGCAGCGCTTGGCTGCTCAGCAGGTGGGAAGGCATAAAATTTCCTTATCCCACCTGTCAATAAATTGCATTATTTAACGACTTAACAAGTAATACATTTTTCTTAATTTTCCAATTGTAGGTGTAATTTTGAAGATATTTGAATGCTAGGATAGTCTTGATAATTTTATGTAGCATATTTAAGGCTGTTAGACTTCAGAGTGCAGAATGAATATGTAGTGTAAGAAAGCTACCAAACTGATTGGATATTGATGTGCAGTTGCATGTTTTTTGTCAGGATTGTTCACGATACCTTGCACAAAGTGATAATTTAAAGATGCCCATTGTCCCAACATGTCCTCTGTCAAAGGCAACTATTTGGAAGTTCTTCCACGTAGAGAGTTCTGTGGTTATGTAGAAAAGTGTTAAAGTACTTCATAAACATTTATTGGCTTTACTCATTATTGAATCATTTTTTTTATTACCCGGCTTTTAACTAAAACTAAATTGTAACTATCTTATTTCCTCCCAAATCATGAAATTAAAGATTTTTGCAGTAGCTTATGTTTTTTAAGCATTGTTAATTATTATTAATGAAATTATTACGTAGAGCCCTAAACACTTAAATTCTAATTCTAACGTGTTCGCTAGGCTTAGGATGTTTTTGATATGGAAATATAAACCTTTTCTCAGTAAAGGCAGAAGAGTCTTGCTTGTTTTCCAGCAGTAACAAATAGACATTTCTTTGTAAATAATTGCATCATTGGGCTCAAAACCATTTACTAAATAAGGGCAATAGGATGTTACTGCAATGATATTTTAAATGTATTATTTTAGATCTCTGGTAAGCAGTACAGATCTTCATTTGTTGATTTAACCTATTTCTTGTTCTGAGGTTTGGCAACAATCCATTTGAGTTGTGCAAAAGCATCAATTTAGGAAAGATGTTCTTGCATAAGAGAGTACTTGGAGTTTGACTCTGTCACTGGAGCTGGAAAATTTTAGCTATTAGGAAAAGATCGAATTGACTGTGATTGTTTTTGTTTTGGAATGGAGGAAGCTGAAGGAAACATCAGTTAAGGGACACAAAATTACATGAGGACACGATAAAATAAATGGAAATCTTTTTCCTTGTTCAAGGTCAATAACTAGAAGATATACTGGTAGAATGATTGTAGTGGGAAGGGGGAAAGTGAGAAGAAGATGAAAATTCCAACCTTCCCCCCCCCCCCCATAGAGGGTGGTGATAGGAGTGACAGATGGATTTAAAAGATATTTGGATACATACTCCAAGTGCCATTACTGGAAAGGTTACAGGTCAAGAGCCGTAGTGAGAGTTTTCACAACATCTAAGATATCTTTATTGGTCACTTGTACATTGAAACACACAGTGAAATGCGTCTTTTGCTTAGAGTGTTCTGGGGGAAGCCCACAAGTGTCGCCACGCTTCCGACACCAACATAGCATGCCCACAACTTCCTAACCCGTACATCTTTAGAATGTGGGAGGAAACCGAAGCACCCAGAGGAAACCTACGCAGACACGGGGAGAACGTCCAAACTCCTTACAGACAGCGGCTGGAATTGAACCCAGGTTGCTGGTGCTGTAATAGTGTTGTGCTCACCGCTATACTACCGCACCTGCCCACACACTATAACTTGCAACATTTGCTGAGCTTGTGTTTGGTGCAGGGTTGAGTTTTATTAATTCTGTACTGGTACATTTGTGGGATGAATGTGGTAGCAGATGAGAGGTCTAGAGGATGAGTGTTCAAAGCCTAGCTAGGAATTCAAATATGTGCAGTTTACTGCCCCAAATAGTGCATATCTAGGGCTGATGGGATGGGCAAAATAATGTTCTGGATTTCTGTCCTCTTAATCATGAGTTAAAATACTAGAAAATAGAAAGAGGAGTATTTCCTTAATTCCTAGCTACATCTTTTTTTCATTCCTCACTCTCCAGTCCCTTGGGTGAAATGAGAAATTGATGTGATAATTCACTCTCTGATGACACATCTCTGTGCACATGTGTCTCACGTGATGATACTGCTATTTGTATTGGTTGATTCTTCCTGATAGAATTTTTTTTTAAAGATCCAATTCAAAGGAAATTTGATTAATTTTATAATATTTCTAAAACATTTATTTGTTCAAATTATCGATTCCACGAAAAGACTTGACCGTATTTAATATAAGGTGTTTAATGTGTTGAGAGATCCAAGCGACGTGCATTAACTTGAGCTCTGTAGCTGTTTATCAATAACATTTTGCCCCCAGTCTGTTCATTGTAACTTGTACATCTGGCACTCACGAAGCTGATTTATTACATTTTCATCTGTATCTTTTTCATCTGGCAGTTAATAGTTTTGCGTCTTTTGTAATTAAATAACAATGGGTTTTTATCTTACTGAGTTTTAAAGAGAATTGTACTTTGTGGATATTATGAAAGGGTGAATACTAATTTACTGAGAATGCTGTTTGATTGACTTTAATCACAATTAAAAAGGTGCTTATGGCTGATTTTCATAGCCAGTTGCATAACTCTATATTTCATTGCATACTTCTAGCCAGTTATCAGATGCTGACATGGCATCTCTACCTTTGGCTTTGCCATTTTAATGTCTCTTAAAATTCAAGAATGTGTTTTCATCTGTTGAATAACCATTTTCAGCAACGCTGTTATTACTGTTTTTAAAAAAATTGTACTACACATTAACCTGCAAACGTGAAATCAGTTAAACAGGATATATTTTAAGTATTTGTGAAGACTTCAAATTAATTGAAGTCAAAATTTACAATCTGGAAATGACCACTTCTCTCTGTCCCATGGTCCAGAGAAGTACAATTAACTTGCCTATTTAAGTTTCAATGCCCATAAGTTTGTTTGGAAATGTTCTAAATGCATGCCATAAGTGCAGTATTGATAATGCAGTTGAATATTCTACAGTTTATATTGATTTACACGTAGGGAGTTGAGGGAGAGAGTAACAGCACCAGAATATCTCCTTATAGAACTGAAGACTGGAATATTGTCAAGCATGTGTTTTATTTCTGTGGTGTAAATATTTTTGGTTCTTGATGGAAAACCTTTGGTAACTTTTGTTATACCTTAACAGAAGCGCCTTGAGCAACAAAAGCTATCTGCCACGCCTAATTCTGCTGCCCCTGCCTCTACAACCAACAGTACTGCTACCACTATTGCCACTCCCCAGAAGTTAGTCGTAGGCTCCTTGGCAGGACAGGTGTCCCCAGGAACAAAAGTGGTATTTACCACTAAAGTGGGTTCACCAACTACAGTGACATTTCAGCCGAACAAGAATTTTCAGCAGAGTTTTGCCACCTGGATCAAGCAAGGCCAGAGTGGATCAGGTTTGTGTCTCGATGGATGCAGCTTCTTAGTATTTGTGAGAGTGAGTGACAAAGGAATCTGATACAAAGTGTGATTGAATGCACAGCTAGTTTTCAATTTCAACATCACCAAGCAAAGGCATATAGCAGAAGCTTGTTCTAATCCAGTGAAATGGAGAGAAAAATCAGCGAACTTATTATATTGTTAGTGACTTTATCAAGAAAATTAGCTAAACAAATTTCTGAATTGAGAACTAAATTGACACCAGTTCAGATTCAGTTCATTTGAACAAGCTTAACTTCATATTTTAGATGTTGGTCCAGTTTTTGATGTGATGTAACCATGAAATATTGGAGTTTGTCAACACCACCCTGTAAAGTTAACAATTTTGTTATTTCTGCAAGTGAACATTATAACATGGAAATCCAAAGATGCCATCAGTGAAACAACAGATCTTTTGCAGGCAGTGTTGTTTATGGCCTTCTCCAATTGAATTAACTGAAATCTTGAACTGACAAGAATTTAATCATTTATTTATGAACTAGTCCTGATTTTAAAATACCCAAAAATTGTATTTTACATGAGACCTGAGTGAATTTTAAGGCTTCATCATTGCATAGCAGACTATCTGGCCCATAAAGGCCAATTTTATTTGTATATTTTGGCTCTTGCTTCATATGAATATTTCAAAATCTTAAGGGATTTAATTTTTTCTAATATTTCTTTCAACTTCTACCTTTAAATGAGTTTTCTCCAATCGTATATGCATGATGCTGTGAAAAGTTAATTGAGTATTGGCTTTTTTGCTTCATAGTATGCTGGTTGTGAGGATTCTTTAATGTAATTGCTGCCCAGCTGGCTGACTGATATGACAGACTGCAGTGATCTGGGGATGTAATTGAATTGATGCCTGACAACAACTGAGGATAAAAGGAGGAGGTTCCTGCCACAGATTGCTAGACCTTTTGTAGGCAGCATTCTTCAATGTTGTAGCCTCTCTGTGAACAAATTCTGAGTCATTGGTTTTGCTGGATCAGGCAGCTTCACCCATCAATTTATTAAATGTACTCAGCACACATAGTTGGACCAAAAAACCTGCATATTTTTGTCTTTGACTTAGCAAGTAGGTTACAGTGTTTGGAATCAATTAATGATGCGGGCCCAATTTAACTGGACTCATTTGGCACAGAGGTCTTAAATGTGAATAGAGCATTGGATTAGATGTTCATTATTTCTTTGTCCTTATTTTTGCACATCATTGTACATTTGGCATTTATCACAGGGCTGAGGGAGAAAATTGGGCAGTGTTCCAAATCAATGTCCTCTGGTGGGAAAGGCATAAAGCTATCTATCAAGGATTGTAGAACTGTACATGATGTGTACATTGGCATCAGTTGGGGAATGAACCAACTTGAAAAACTTTCAGTTTTGCTTAAACAAAAGTCCTGAATTTTAAAATGTACTTATTTTTGCAGGAGATCAGTCAGTAGATTTAAGTAGTTTAAATGCATTTAGCAAATGCATTAATTATGCAGGTAATGATGCTAATCCTTCACAAGTGTATTAGTAACTTCACATCATTATGTGACTCAACTGTACATTTGGTTACTTGCTCGATCAAAAGGACAAAAATATGCATCTGTTTTATCAAGTATGCATGCTCAGGACTATTTTAAATATTTTATTTGCCTTTTTTATTTAGTTTTATTTTTTAATAGCAGATGCAGTAATTCAAAAACAGCTCTTCTTATTCGATATATGATTGCAGAAATAAGTCTAAGTGTCTTTTATTTCTCTGGCTGTCCATTTTTTTTCTCTAGTCACCAGCACAGTTGCCACCACAGGTACAACAATTGCCACCACAGGTCAGACGTTCCAGATCACAGGGAGTCCAGTAACCATGACGGGTAAGGTGATAACTGCCAAGCTTCCACTCCCTGCAAACAGCAAAATCCTCACCGTCAATGTGCCAACCACTCAAGGAGGTAGGGTGGAGTCTATTAATGTGTAATTTATGTGATTGCACGAGTATCTGTCAGGATATAACAATGGCCTCAGTATCCCTTGTTAAATATGTTTGTAGTTTTGTGACCTCCATTTTTGCCTCTATTTATAATCATAAACTGAAAGCATGAGATGAAAAACTGCTGAGATCTCTGACCTCTGACAGCAACAAACAGTGGGACATGATAGTATGTAACCTCTATTGGTAGCCCCGATTATCTTATTTTCAAACAAAAAATGGCTCTAGCCCCACTCTACACTGTTCTTTTGCAAATATTTGGAGTTATAAGAGCCATTCCACAGTCTAGTTTCAAGCTAGCATTGTTGTATTCACAGAATTACACCCTTCATCTCAGACACCTCCACTATGAACCCTGTCCCACCAGCTGCAAAAAGGATATGATATCTTTATTAGTCACATGTACATCGAAACACACAGTGAAATGCATCTTTTTGCGTAGAGTGTTCTGGGGGCAGCCCGCAAGTGTCGCCACGCTTCCGGTGCCAACATAGCATGCCCACAACTTCCTAACCCGTACATCTTTGGAATGTGGGAGGAAACCAGAGCATCCGGAGGAAACCCATGCAGACACGGGAGAACATACAAACTCCTTACAGACAGCGGCCGGAACTGAACCCAGGTTGCTGGCGCTGAGATTCCAGTTGAGTGGTATATACTCAGATAGGAGTGGTTCTGCAAGTTCTCGTCATTGGACTCTATTTAGTCTTGTGGCTTCAGGCCAAACGCAGGCAAGTAAACCTTGCTGATCACCACCTACCACCCTGCCTCAGCAGATGAGTCAGTACTCCTCCATACTGAGCACCATTCAAAACAAATGCAAAGACAAAGGCACAGAGTAGCTTGTCCATCTCCAAGAGTGGCTCAGTGAACAAGCTGAGTATCTGCTGAAGGACACAACTTCCATGCTGGGTTTGTGGCATGTGGTGAGAGAACAAACACAATGGGTAAACCCATGACCTTATCCTCACTACCTGTTCCAGATGCATCTGTTTATAAATGACCACCTCATGGTCCTCAAGACACAGACTTACTTCGAATCAAGGAGCAGCTGGAAAAAAAAACTAAAGGTGTCAACATGGTGCAACAGAAGACTATATACATGCTAAACAGCAGAGGAAGCATAAAGGCAGAGCTAAACTCTCCCACAAACAGTGGAACATTTCAAACCTCTATAATTCTGTCATCTCCAGACATAAAAACATAAGAAAATAAAGCAGGAATAGGCCATTCAGAATCTCAAGCCTGCCCTGCCATTCAATATGATCACAGCTGACATGTCCCAGGCCTCATCTCCTCTTCTGTGCCAGTTCCCCTTAGCCCTCAATTCTCTGATCTTTCAAACAAAAAAAGTGTCCACTTACTCTTTAAATAACCCTAGTGATTTGGCCTCCACAACCCTCTGGGTAAAGAATTCCAGAGATGCACAACCATCTGTGAGAAGTTGTTCTTGTGCACTTCAGTTTGAAGTGACTTCCCCCATCATCTTGTAACTGTCTTTCATATGTGATTCTTATACTAGTGAAAATATCTTGACATCTATCCTCTTGTGGCCCCTCAGGATCTTAAACATTTCAATAAGATCTACTCTCATTCTTTTAAACTCCAAAGAATATAGATGTAATTTCTTTAGCTACATGATAGGATAACCCTCCCATCCCAGGAATTAGCCTGGTGAAGTCCGTTTGGACTGGCTCCAATGCCAGTATATACTTTCTATAAAAAGGGAACCAAGACTACGCGGTACTCTGGATGTGGTTTCATCAGTACCCGATACGATTGTAAAAATACTATTCTGTTCCTAAACGTTAACCCTTTTTCAGTAAACACAAATGTTTGTCATTTGTCTTTCTAACCATTTGCTGCACCTGCCTCTTAACATTTTGCAATTTGTTCATAATTGCAAGTCCAAGTATAATTCCCTGACATTCAATGGCTTTACACCACTCAGGCACCAACTGTCAACATTTTGGATGTCACCATTGGTCAGAAACTTAACTAGATTGGCGAAACAAGCATTGTGTCTACATGAGCAGACCATAAACTGAATATCCTGCACTATGTAAATCAACCGACTCAGATTTTCTAGGATACCTTGAGACTGTACAAGGTCTATTGCAGCTTCATTGTCAATGGGGAGACACTTTTTCCCATCTCCTTTTGTCCATGTCTGGGCCAAGAATATAATAGGGTCTGGATCCATGTTGGCTTGACATCCAGAAGAACAAGAGTGAAGGTGCATCAGTGTGCCACCACCTGGAGGTTCCTGTGATGCACTTTCCTGACTTGGAAATATCTTACCATTCCTTCAGCACCATTGGGTCTAAATCTTGGAACACTATTCAGCTGGGCTGTGGAACAACTTTCACCACAAATACTACAGTGGTTCAAGGTGCATCTCAACAGTACCTACTGAGGGAATTTAGGGAAATCCTGTAAATGCTGATATTACCTGTTAAAGGAATATTAAGACAGTAGGAAAAACTTATAACTTATATGTGAATACAAACACCAGGAGTTTATACCTGCTGATTACCATTGTTATGTAAGATGGTCAGCGTCACTGCAAAATGGCTGTGCTGTGATAATTACTTAATTTTTAAAATCTGAATGGTCAAAGCACTCCAGTTGGCTGCCTGAACTTTTTAAAAAATGAAATATTTGACTCCTGTTCCACAATTAATGGTGCATGTGCAAAGCACTGGTTTTCTTTGAACATAACTGCTTCCTGATGGCATAGCTCTCAAAAATCACTGGTGTAAAACATTATTGCATGCAGGCTACTTTCTGAAGGGCCACGTTCCTGTTAAAAACACAATAAATGTAGAGAATTGCAGGACAGTACAGTGCACCAGTATTTAATACCCATAATTCATTCAGAACACAGAGGTAATAAAAGACGTATTTGGACTTTCAAAAAAGGGCTTTGTGAGAAGGTTCCATTTTCCCCCGACTCAGTCAGAGAAATGCAGTAGATGTAGTGTATATGGATTTCAGCAAAGTGTTTGATAAGGTACCCCCTGCAAGGCTTATTGAGAAAGTAAGGAGGCATGGGATCCAAGGGGGCATTGCAGTGTGGATTCAGAACTGGCTGGCCCACAGAAGGCAAAGAGTGGTTTTGAAGGGTCGTATTCTGCATGGAGGTCGGTGACCAGTGGTGTACCTCAGGGATCTGTACTGGGACCCTTGCTCTTTGTGATTTTTATAAACGACCTGGATGAGGAAGTGGTAGGGTGGATTAGTAAGTTTGCGGATGACACAAAGGTTGGGGGTGTTGTGGATAGTTTGAAAGGCTGTCAGAGCTTACAGAGGGACGTAGATAGGATGCAAAGTTGGGCTGAGAAGTGGCAGATGCAGTTCCACCCAGATAAGTGTGAAGTGGTTCATTTTGGTAGATCAAGTATGATGGCAGAATATAGTCTTAATGGTAGGACTCTTGGCAGTGTGGAGGATCAGAGGGATCTTGGGGTCCGAGTCCATAGGACGCTCAAAGCGGCTGCGCAGGTTGACTCTGTGGTTAAGAAGGCATATGGTGTATTGTCCTTCATCAATCGGGGAATTGAATTTAGGAGCCGAGAGGTATTGTTGCAGCTATATAGGTCCCCGGTCAGACCCCACTTGGAGTACTGTGCTCAGTTCTGGTCACCTCACTACAGGAAGGATGTGGAAGCCATAGAAAGGGTGCAGAGGAGATTAACTAGGATGCTGCCTGGAGTGCAGAGCATGCCTTATGAAAGCAGGTTGAGGGAACTCGGCCTTTTCTCCTTGGAGAGACGGAGGATGAGGGGGGACCTGATAGAGGTATATAAGATGATGAGAGGTATTGATCGGGTAGATAGAGGCTTTTCCCCAGAGCTGAAATGGTGGCCACAAGAGCACATAGGTTTAAGGTGCTGGGGAGTAGATATAGAGGAGATGTCAGGGGTAAGTTTTTTACTCAGAGAGTGGTGAGTGCGTGGAATGGGCTGCCGGCAACAGTGGTGGAGATGGATACGATAGGGTCTTTCAAGAGACTGTTGGATAGGTACATGGAACTGAGAAAAATAGAGGGCTATGGGTAAGCCTAGTAATTTCTAGGGTAGGGACATTTTCGGCACAGCTTTGTGGGCCAAAGGGCCTGAATTGTGTTGTAGTTTTTCTATGTTCTATCTAGCTCTCGGAATGTGTTTCTTTGCATTTGAAGCACTGCTTTGTCTGTAACTTTGAAGGTGACAGCAGAACCTTTTGTGCATTCAGGTGTTTTCAGGCAGTCAATAGTTACGGTTGTCATACCAATTTATTATTGTTTTAGAACATGCCACAAATGTCCTATTCTATTCCATGTGGATATAGCAAAGTAGAAAAAAGAACCATCATCTTCCTTCAAGTGAGTGCATGCTAACAAACACAAGTTGTGATGGATTGCCCATCAGCATTATGAATGGGAAAGGAATTAAGTCTTGGAATGTCCAGCCAGCAAGCAGTGCAGGCATCTCGATATAAATGTCCTATCAACACTACTTACTGTGCTGCCAAACTTAGAGTCATCAATAAACTTAAGCTTTCTATTCATTCATCTGGTAAACGTAGTAAACGTTGCCTCCAATTCCATGCAGTGTTGATTTTCGCGATCAGTTTCCTTTGTGGAATCCTATTAAATGGTTTTTCCTTAAGTTAAAATCTATAGATGTTTTCTTATTTAACTTGATAGCATCCTCATAAAAGTCAGCTTTTTTGCTATAGCTAACTTTGCATTAATCCATAAAATTTGAAATGTTGGAAATACTGAGGCAGAATAAATGATATGAGAGACAGAGTTAATATTTCAGGTCATTGATCTTTCATCAGAAGTATTTTATAAATCTAACCTGTGATCAGGTCATATTTGTTCAAACACTCAACCACTTTGTCTCTATAGTTCCTAATAACTACATCACAACATTCATTTGACACAAGATCTATGAACATAAATTTTTTAGATGATCTCTTTGCCCTGAAACACAGTCTTAACAATTGAGCTTGGAAGTGTTTTACTAACCATTTACCATTGTCTAATGCATAGGCAGTGATTGAATTAGATGACCATTGAATTTTCCCTCATTATTTTTGTAGGTGTAGTTCAGGTGCAGCAGAAAGTTTTGGGAATCATTCCATCGGGCACTACTTCAAGCCAGCAAACCTTTACTTCATTCCAACCAAGAACCGCCACAGTAACTCTGCGACAGAATGCACCAGGTACAACGACGTCAACTCAGCAGGTACAGGTACTTACTATTTTATTACTAATATTTTAAATCATATAAATCTTAATAATTATAGTAGATGTTCCTCCTGCAAACTGTACAAACTGAATTCACAACAGGTGAAGGGGATTAGAAGGTATACAATACAGAAAAAGTAATTCAGCATTTAAAAAGTAGAATTTACTTGCTGAGATATATTCAAGTTACATTATGCATAAAAACAAGTGCAATAAGTATACAATAAGACCCATCATCTCTAACCCCCTTCAGAGTTGCACACCAGCCTTTGTTGGACATGTATTAGTGTTCCTATATTGTTATGAAATCCTGGAACACTCTTAATAACTTTTGTCCAGACATGCTGCAGTTCATTGGCAATGAGAGAGGAGTAATAAATGCTGTCTTTGCCAGTGATGTCTGTATCTTGTGAATGATTGAAGACTTCAAGCAGGCATGATGGACCAAATGGCTGTATAATTGTTCTTTGGCTGAGCACACTTCAGCAATGTGCAACCAAGTTAACACAGCCACACAAATAATTGAAAATGGTTTTTGTGGCACATTACATTGTCTTTTTGGACATCCCTTGGGCTGTTAAAATTTAGTTCAGTTTCACAGGTCAGTACAGCCTGTTCATCAAATAATTATTGGATATTTTGAATTTGGTAATCTTAGGGTTGCTGAGTGAAACACCAAATTTTAATTCATTTCTTAAGCATCGGATCAGAGCTGTCTGGGTTTGATGATTTTGTTGGGGAAAAGCTCCACATATTTGAAAGAGTTTTTGTAACCTCTTATGATAATGTACTATGGAATGGGAATTACCATTTTGTAATTAATGTTATTTAACGTTTTATGCCAGGTCCTCACAACAGGAGGAACAACTCAAATACGCCCGGGTGTTACCGTTATAAGGACACCTTTTCAACAGACAGCAGCAATTGGGAAAACTATAATACGAACACCTTTGATGGTACAACAAGGTATACTTCCAGCCAGTAGGTTCACCTTTTATATTTCCCAGACTGTCATGTGATGCATCAGCCAATCCATCTGTGCTTCCATCCGTTATGCAGGCTTGATCACATTTCTTTTTATTTCAAAATAAAAATATACAGTAAATTGGTACACATCTTTCTCTCCATTTATTGTGCCATCATTTCAATACATTCTCTTGTAATGTGTCAATACCATTCATGTTTCCCCCACCTAAACAATGTACCAGTGCAACATTTGAGAGGTTGTTACCCAGAGCTCAGTCCCTCCATGTTCTGTGACAGCAGGAACCTAAATTGTGATCCTTCCACACAAAGCCAAGTGGTGGCTGCACTGAGCTTAGTGCATCCCTCAGCATGTACTCCTGCACGTTGGAATATGCCAGTCAGTAGCATTCACTTGCAGACATTTCTGACTCTCTCTCTTAATCATAGGTGTTTCTTCTATTTTGTGCAGTTAATATTCCTGTTGCAGCCTTGTGGCTCTCCTGTCTACCTGAAGATGACTAAATCTGCTGCTACATATGTCTTGGAACTTAACTTCATTTACATAATTCAACAGCTCTTCAGTTTTGGAGTTGGGATAAGAATAAATGAAAATAAATTAAACTTAATTTTTAAATATTAATGTTAGTTATTTTCTTGAGCAAATCAAGACAAAGAATTAAAGTTCATAAACAATGTCATGAGCCCACAAATATATATTCAACATATGAAATCAATTTGAAGTAAATCCTTAACATGAAGCTCAATTTCTATTTGCAATAAGTGGGCAATCTGCTTCAAAGGCAGTTATGCTGTCTAGAGTTGAGCACAAGTGGTGCATGCATGAGATTCCTCCAAGATGCCTTTGTCCAAAATTAGAGGAATGTAGCTAGTTCAGACCAAACATGTTTATGCTTGTTGGTCTGCTCTAACAGTTACATGTAGATGTATAGAATGGGGGAAAAAACTACATAACTATAGTGTATACAACTATATATGATTAAATGTTTAAGCAAAGAGAGACATTTATAAAACTCACAATATTTTTTTCCCACTTGAGGATTGGGTGTTCACTGTTACTACCAAACCAGAGTGCTCATTCTTCATATATTAGCTCTGATGTTTGACTTCTCAATAAATTCAATCTGCCTTTTCCAATATTAGTACTGGTGCACTTTCACTTTCAGATGACTAACCATAGCATATTACTCAAAAATATTCCTGACCCCACTAAGCCTTTCCTAATTGAAGTACTAAATGCCATGCTTCCACTGTTGTATGGTTTTGTTGCATGTAAATAGTATGCTCATCCACATTCTTCACTTGAGTGACCTGAAGAAGAACCTTTAACCACCTCGCTAGGATTATGAATTACTAAAGGTAGCTATTCAGCCCATTGTGAATTTATTGACTCTTAAGAGCTATCTTGGATTAATTCCATCATCATTTCCCTAATTCCCCTGCATTTAATCACTCTCCTCTTTCATAATTAGATGCGGTACTTTGGTTTACTGGGCATATCAAAGTTGGGTACTTATTGCACTTAAATTCAAAGATGAATTGGATTTGGTACGGTCTAGTTAGAATAAAACACCTTCCAATATTTAGGGCAAAGGAACAAAGTTCACTATGAAAAATGAGTGATGGTATGAGTCACAATGGGCATGAATCCATCTACTCTATTTGTATTCCAGCTCAAAACCAACAAGTGGTCACCCAGATTATTCGTGGGCAGGCTGTAACAACGGTGTCAAGTGCAGGTAGTTTGGTTCAGAATTCCACCCAGAAGATGGTTACTGCTCCAAGCACGCCTGTGCAGCCTATCCAAAGTCGGCCTGCAACCCCACAAGGCCAGCAGCCAACCCAAAGGCCACAACAGGGACAGGTCCGATTAACAATGGCACAGCTCACTCAGCTCACACAAGGGCAGGTAAGAATTGTGAAGTTTCCAGCTTGAAAAATGCAAAACACGTTTAGGGGAATACCATCCCAATACAGTCAGAAATGTATTTTAATTCAAAAATGCCAACCCTTAAATCAAGTAGGTAAGCAATTGATCTAAATTTTCTGTTTGGAAAAGAAATTTGGAAGTGATTATTGGTTAAATTTACTTGAAGCTGCGTTGCCCAATAGTGGCCAATCCATCTCATTTGCTGGAAAATAGGCAGAAGGGCTTGTTGGATGAGGATGTGTTGGACATTACAATTGGATATATATGGCAAGTGAGGCGGTGAAAACTTAGTAAATGGAGTTTAATATGGAGTAGTTGGTTTACGCACTTCAGTAAGTAAAAACTAAATGTAGACTATTATCTATATGGAGAAAGATTGCAAATAAGCAACAGAGAGATCTAGATGTTCATGTGGATGAATTGCAAAACATTAGCAGGCAGGTGCAGCAAATGGTTCGGAAGACAAATGGCAATTGGTCTTTATTGCACGAGGGTTGGAGTTTAGGAATGGGTGAGAATTGTTACAATTGTACAGGATACTGCTGAGGCCACAGTTGGAATACTGGGCATGGTTTAGTCCCCTTATTAGCATATAGTGGCTTAGGAGGCAGTCCAAGAGATAAGATGAGGTATTTATTACTCCATAATTCCTGGTATTAGAAGATGGTTCCATCAGCTAAAGAAATAAAATCCATATTATTTGAAGTTTACAACAATGAGGGATGATCTCAGTGAAATGTCTGAAATCCATGGGGGAATGACAGAGTAGATGTTGAGAATCTCAAACAAAGGGACATCATTATGTGATCATGGGTCGGTCATAACTGAGGTGGGAAGGAATTTCTTCTCGCAGAGGGTGGCAATTCTCTGGAATTCTCTACCCCAGAGGGTTATGGAGGTTAGATCATGGGGAGTATTTAAAGAGGACATGGATAAATCCTTGGAAGATCAGGGAATCAAGGGCTATGGGAACTGGCGCAGATGAGGAAATGAGGCCTGGGGCCGATTAGCCATGATCATGTTGAATGGCAGGGCAGGCTTGGGGGGCTGAGTGGCCTACTCCTGCTCCTATATGTTCTTGCATTCATCCTCTTGGTTTAAAACAAAAGCACGTGGTTTCACTGATTGGATTTAGAAAGTTTTACCCAGCAATTATAACTGAAGATAGAAGATTAACTACCTACAATATTGTCCACTCAGTTTTGAGTTATCCCCTGTGGTCGACCAGCATATCCCTCAACCAACACTACCAAAATAGATCATCTAGTCATTGTTACATTGGTGATTGTGGGAAGTTGCTGTGCACAAATTGGTAACCACATGTTCATGATTATAGTAATGACTATACTTCAAGAATGTGTCATTGAAAATCCTGAAAGGGATGTAAAAAGCACAATACAAATGCCAGATATTTTCTTTTTGACTTTAGTTGGTAGCATGTGTCCTGTTACTATTCTAATTTATTCTTAATTTGAAAATTACCTTGTATTGTTGGTTAGTAACTCTTCCTACATCAGTTCCAATAAGAGCACGCAGCAGGGTAATTTGTTAAAATATAGATACATACTGATACTAACAAGACTCTTCGAATTGGTAATAATGCTGCTGATGTTGTTGCAGAGTGGAGGTCAGGGACTGACTGTGGTTATTCAAGGGCAGGGACAAACAACTGGACAGCTTCAACTTATTCCACAAGGAGTATCAGTTATTCCTGGGCCGGGACAACAGTTGATGCAGGCTGCCATGCCAAGTGGAACTATTCAGAGGTTCCTCTTCACACCTTTACCAACAGTAACGGCATCAGCTGCTGCAACCACAGTGGCCACTACAACAACAGTAGCACCAGGTAAGACCTTTATATTGGTATCATGTATTTTAACTTCTTCACCTGAATGAAATATCTTGATAATGAACTCTTCTGGAATTATTTCTCAATAAGTCACTTCCTGAATGCTTTCCTAGAAGTACAAACTTTTGAGATATTTACAATGCGAACAATCAGTGAATGTCATCACTAGAATATTGCTGTAAGATTAACTTTGTGCATGAAAATGTGTGTATATTGTTGAATAAGAATAATTTCATTCACTAAGCAATTAACCTCAAAACCATTGTACTGACGATACTGGAATTTATAATAACTGGAACATTTTGCTTTTGTTGTCTAATTTGCATCAATTACTCATTACTTACTTTTGACCCTGTATGTATACATTTACATAAGATGCTGCATATGTTTGATCTTGTTCTGCAGCTGCAATGGAACAAAAACCGGTACAAACAAATGTACAACAAATGCAATCTCCAATTCAATCACCACCTCAGCCTCTACCACCTTCTCCAGTTCAGACATCAGCTGCCTCCCAACCACCATCCTCCGCACAACTTGTCCAAACGCAGCCAGCACAAGCCCAGCCTGTTGACAAGATACAAGCTCAGCCACAAGCTCAAGTTCCTTCAGTACAGGCTGGGAATCAGCTAACTGTACAGTCCCCACCTCGGCCTCAGCTACAGACCCAGCAACCTCAACTCCAGGTTCAGACAATGGTCCCTCCACCTCCACTTCAACCCCAAGTTACAACTCAGGCAGCAGCTGAGACACAGACACTGCCTCAGGTTCCTCAGGGTGTGGTTCAACAACAACAACACAAACTTCAGGTCCCTGTTCAGATTCAGCAGCCAGGACTGACTTCAGCCCAGCAGATCCAAAATGTAGTCAGTGTGCAAGCAGCCAGTGTTCAGGAGCAGCTCCAGCGAATCCAGCAGATCCGTGAACAGCAACAGCAAAAGAAACAGCTGCAGATAGAAGCTAAAAGGGAACATATGCTGCAGACAACAAACCAAAATGAAATTATTCAGAAACAGGTAATAATTACTGGTGAAGAATTAAATTTATTTCTTGCATGCTATGTTCTTTTAAAATACTTTTGCATTCTGCCATTTCTTCCACTGAATTGAACCACTAGGTTCTAATTTAAATAAGGAATTATCACCATCTTAGTGGAGCTCAGCTAAACTTCAGTTTCTCTCCATCAGTTTGAAATGCACAAAGCAAGTTTTTTTTTACTTTTTTTCCCAAAGGTCTTCTCCATTGGTTTTCTGTGAGTGCACTAATTTGGAATAGATGTTACAAAGAATTACAGTTGCAAATATGCAGCCTAATGATTTGTGCTTCACCTTCCTCTGAAATGTAGCTTTTAACACAGGTTCTTTTGGGGAACTGCATTACATATTGATCATTAAAAATTGGTCTAGTCAAGTGACACTGCTTTTCAGGAGCACTTCAGGTGGGGATACTTTTTATGCAGTTCTTAAATTGAATCGATTTTGCTTCAGATTACTGCACAAGGTGTATGGAGTGCATAATTTATATTATGCACTCCATACACCTCATGCAGTAATCTGACTCAAAATGACTGCCAGCAAGTTTCCTGAAGTAATGTGGGGCACTGAACTCAACAATGGCAACCCTCTTAATCTTGCTGCTTGTAGGTTTTCTAAGCAAGTCTTTACTGCTCGTGATGTTTAAGCTTGATAGCCAAATGACCAGAATTCTTCATCTGAAGTTTGATGTGCTTCCTTGCCTAAACCTCAATAGTCGAAGCCATAAATTTGAACTAACTGCATAAAGTAATTGCCCGAAAACAATTCTGTTATTGAACGTGCTTGGAACAACATGCCCACAAAACTACCTTGATCTGTAGGCTTGAATATGCTGCATTGTTCAAGTAGCAATTAAGACAATAAATGAATTTTTTAAAAAGTTGCTCCAGAGTAGGCAAGACATTCATTCCTCAAAGGTTGTTTCTGTTCCTATTCTGTCACTGAGTGTCAGCATAATCCTGGCTACTTTATCTATTTTCCCATTCTCCACTATCCCCACCCTCTTTTTCTGTTTATCAAACTTCTCTCACTTTTTTTTAATCCTTCCCCACACTTGCCATCATTCCCCCACCAATGCCCCCTCCCCTGCCAACTATGATCCATGATCCACCTATGACCATCAATAATCAAACATTTTACCAAGGCATTTGTTGCTGCCATCCCTCCCCAGTGTTTGCTGATCGTTAAAGTTTGAAGGTATTTGGTACTTCATGCTATGGTTATCTTTCATGTATGAACTGTTTTGTTTTTATGAAGGTGGTAATGAAACAAAATGCTGTCATAGAGCACTTGAAGGCAAAGAGTAGGATGATGTCACCAGCAGAGCGGGAAGAAAACCAGAGGTATATTTATCTCAAGAGAATGAGTATTTGGTAGAGTTACAAAAGTGTACATGAAATTAGTTTATCATTCAGTAAAGTCAACAGTCTCTCTATCAGCAAGAAAATTATTTTTACAAAAATAACAAAATCCTCTTTTCATTTCCTTAAAATGAGCCACTTTGAGATTACTTTTCTTCATTTCATTCCACCCTGATCTTCCATGTAATTTAATTAACAAAAGGCACAGAATGAAAAACTGGTTCTTGATTTATGCAAATAGTTCGATGTTCTCTTTTATTATACATAAATATGAAATTTTTAATTGCCGTGAGAAAGCAGTGAGATGAAGAGAATAAAATTGTTTACCTAAAATAAAATGGCTTATCCTGGACACTAGTTGACTTCAATGATGCTGAAGGTTTGCATGTGAAATGGAGAGAACAAGTAATTTAAGAACTTGGCTCTAACCTGATGTTTTAATTGACCCACTTCTCAATTTAACAAAATGCACTGGTGGATTATTCAACATAATCCTTTGTAACTGCTTGCTACAATTTATAATTTGTGAGCCAGCTTTGTCAATCATTACTAAGAAAACATTTCTTGTTGAGAGATCTTGGTTTTGATAACTTTTTGTTTTATTTAAAGCACAAAAATATCTTGTATTTTATAGTTTTATCAGAAATGTTTATTTTATGGCGATAAGAATTCCATGTGCTTTATATTGCACATGCTGTTTTATATTACAAAATCTGTGAGTGCGTGTAAAATCTAATTTGGCTGTCATAAAATGTAATTGCAGTCTTGAGATTGAATTACACTATTGTGCTTCCCTCATTTGTGTTATGAGGTGTATAATTTTTCTATTCCAAACTAAAGAGCTGTAGAACATTTAATATTAAGGACTGATTTTGGTATCCGCCTGAAAAACCTCGTACCAAAGCTTTCGTGCCATCATGCACGACTCAGGGTATCCCACCTCTCTCAACCCCAAATTAGTTGCAGCAAGCTCCCGTAAGCAATAATGTAAAATTGCATCTCCAACATTGTAGCTCAGTATTAAAATAGAGTGTCAATTTATGTGGAGTGGGACTTGAACCAATAATCTTCTTGTCTTTGGCAAGATTATGACCAACTTAATCATGACTCTTATACCAACACTCATGTAAGTTGGGCACTGGTAAAGGAAATGTAGAAGTAGAAAATATACATACATTCTGTCATGACGTGTGAACAATAAATTGATGTCATTTATACAATCTATTTATTAGTCTTTTGGGTAGAAGTATAAAGATATTGAAGTGTATTTCATAAAATGCAAGTCTCTTTTGAGACTGAGGTTATCCAGTGCTTTTAAAACCTAAAATAATAATGAGAGGTAGCTTGTGAATATACAATTCACTCCCTTTGAAACTGTGTGTCAATTCAAATGAATCAGTTTCCTTTTTGATGATCTATTCTGAAACTTGCTGAGACTTGTTTTTAAAAATATACATTGCATTCTACCTTGAAATTGAGATTTTGCTCTAAAATAACAGTGATGTCTCACTTCTCCACAGGTAATACAATTTTCCCTCTGGTTCAGTAGATATGCAGCTTCATATCTTACTGATCAGGAAGTTTCCTTGTATGATTCTTTCTTGGTCATAAATATTTCCAATGACTATACGAGGGCTATTTGCTCTCCCATCTTGAGAAGCATCTTATCCCTGCTTGGTCATTCCTCAGATGACACACACAAGATTGCCAGAAGCAGCTTGAGAAATCATGGGTGTAAATGACCTGTTGGACACCTGATTACTTTCAAGATCTTAAATTGGCCAAGGAATATTTAAATAACCCTTTTTTAATTTTTAAGGTCAGAAATTGGAGGAGTTAGGATTCATATGAAATTATACTGATTTTGCCCTGACAAACTCAATATTGGCAACGATTTATCCCCACACTGATATTTGTTGGTATAAGTCCAGCACACAATAGTCAGCTAATGTTGTTGACCTTAGAGAAAAGTACAAAGCTGATTTTGGAAAACAACATCTTGCATAGCAGCAAATTAAATGCTTTCACTGCTGTGCTATGTCTGAAGAGGAAGCTTAATCAACCTATGATTTTGGCAATAAATGTTGATCCACACTACTGTTTCACAGATCTGTCCTTCAACTTGTAATGGTTTGTGTTGAAGGAAAAGATTTATTAATGGAATTTTATTTCTGTGCTTTACAATTCCCTATAAAATGTTGGATGGAGAATGTGGTAAATCACTGGGAAGTGCACTGGCGATCAGTTTTCTTCTTTTCTCATTGGATCCAGAATGATTGTGTGCAATCAGGTCATGAAGTATATTCTGGATAAAATTGATAAGGAAGAAAAGCAAGCAGCAAAGAAGAGAAAGCGAGATGAAAATGTGGAGCAGAAGCGCAGTAAACAGAACGCCACCAAGCTATCAGCGCTGTTGTTCAAACACAAAGAGCAATTGAAAGCTGAGATCCTAAAGAAACGGGCATTATTAGACAAAGAACTTCAAATTGAGGTGCAGGTATGTGACCATTGAGCACTTACCTTGTTTTTAAATCAGATTTCCATCTCTTTTTCACTTAACATTTTACACAAAATAAAATCCTGTACACAGCAATGAAAAAAATGTTGAAGGTAATCTTTTGTATGATAATAAGGAAGAAATTTTGACTGTAGGAGGATGTTCTTCTGTTCTTTGAAAAGGTATTGTGGTTTCAGCTGCTCAACGTTCTCAAGAATAATATGGCATGAAATTTTAACATCTAAGAGCACAAGCAGCCATTTAGCCCAATGTGTCTTCACCAGTTCCTTTGAGAGAGCTATTCAAGTCATCCTACGCCCATTTCTTTTTTTTCCTGCCAGTAATGTTAAATCTGTGTCTTCTGGTTATCAACTAGTGTAACAAATCTCCTTAGTTACTCGATCAGAAGTTCTCATTTTTTTAAAACTATTAATAATCTCCCTTTAATCTTCTTAAAGAAATTAAATCCAACTTCCTGGGTTTTCCCTATTACCAAAGTCTCAAGTCTGTGACGTACTTCCTAAAATGTGGTATTCAAAGGAAGGGTCTGTTCTTTGGATGAGGCCCAATTACTGATTTATAAAGGCTTGGTATAATTTTCTTGCCTTTGTCCTTTTAGATGCCTCTGTTTGTAAGACCACAAATCTTTTTGCTTTTTCAACAGCTTAATCAACTATTCCACCAGCTACAAAGTTTTGTGCAGGTGAATCTCAGGTCTCTGTTCCAGCAATCCCTTTAAAATTGCATCATTTTAGTTCATATTGCCACTTCTCAGTCTTTTCAAAATCCATTACTTCACATTATTCTGCCCATTTCCCCGGTCTTGTCTCTGTCCTCCCTGAAGTTTGCTACTATCATCCTTGCTGTTCACTGTGTTTGAGTTTTATGCCATCTGCAGATCTTAAAATCACATTTTCTATATCCAACTAATGCCATCAATATTTATCAAAACGAACAGAGATCTTAGTACCAAACCCTGGGGAACAACAGTGTATATTCCTTTCCAGGTTAAAGAAACATTGTTCAGCAGTACTCCCCGTTTTCTGTGTCTTGGTTCTATTTTGTATCCCTGCTGCCAGTTTAAAATATGTTGTTTGCACTTCTGAAATAAGTTATAAGATTCTTTGCCTTAAGCATTTTAAATTAGTCTTTAAATACCCTACATTGTATTTTTAACATAACCTACCTCCAATTTGGCACTTGATTGTCTAGGACATGGAGTTCCTGTTCTGATAATAAAGACAGTGATGAAGTTCAAACTAGCTTATTCTTGAATGATGGTTCCTTCTTTCCTTCCAAAGAATGGAATGCATGACTTCCAAGGAACACTCTGATAATGTGACAAAAACCACATAAAGGTTACTCACCTTAAACAAGTTCATGTATCAGATGTTGCTGGTACTTCTGCCAAAAAGTCACCTCCGTTAATGTGTAGGTGAAATGGAAGTCAGTCAGCAATATAAGAGTGTAGTTTAGGATTTTTCAGAAGTGAATCTTTGATAACTGAACTAAAATACTCTGAATTTAAGCTTCAGTGCTAGCACCAGGCAGTCCTCCTGTGTCTGAGAAACCTGGAAGTGAAACCTAAAATTGACAAGTTTGTAAGGTTTTTCCACGCAATATCTTTGTTACTTATATAGAATACAACGTGCAGTAGTGTTCTGATCAACACACATTCCTAGCTCCTTGGCTACATTGATGCATTTGTTGTTGCGTGAATTTAATCCCATTGACTAAAATTCTGTGCCATTTGGTAGGAGGAACTGAGAAAAGACAGGAATAAATTAAGGAAAGAGAAGGAGAAAGCACAGGCAGCTGCTCTGCACACTGCAGCCCTTGCAACTGCAAACGCAATACAAACCGTTGTGACGCAGAAACGAAAAAGAGAGGAAGAGAAGGAGCCTGCAAAGGTGAAGAAGAAGAAGATGATTTCTACTACCTCAAAAGAATCCAAGAAGGACACAAAGCTTTACTGTATCTGCAAGACGCCTTATGATGAGTCAAAGTATGTGATAGCCAAACGTTTCCTCTGCCCGTATTTTCAGAATTTGAAGCAATTTCTCTCGGTTATGTAATAGTCCTGTGCCACAAATTTCATGCATTATTCCAAAAGGATATGCAAGAGATCCCTTTGCATCAGAAGGTGCATGGAATTAGCATGCAAGACCTCAATCTCCATATTCAGATAGATAAATATTTGAAAGATTAGGGTTTTGGTGAACTGGCACAGAAGAGGAGTTGAGGCCAGCATAGATAAATTATAATCCTACTGAATCGCAGGGCAGGCTTGGGGGTCCAAATGGTCTACTCCTGCTCCTATTTTCTTGTGTTCTCATCAGTGCAACCCTTAGGAATGTTCTCTGTTCAAATTTTCTGACAAATTTGTAAAGGAAGGGAGCACGGCACATTGAAAAATCTCTGCTGTGACATTATAATCTGGAAGTTTAAAGTTGCATGGGTGGAGTTGTTGGGATTATGGAATGACTTGTTATAGGGGCAGAAACTGCTGCAGTGCTTTAAGTGAAGAGTGTTCACGTTTGAACCAGAGGAAGGTACGGTCTTCTGCTGAGAGAGCAAAGCAGTGGGATTGGAAATTAATTGTCTTAATGAAGTGCCAGTAGATAGAATAATCTAAGTAGCTGCTTTCAGTCCAATTAGATTGTGGTTTGCTATCTCATTTCAACAACGTGGTACATGTCAGGAACATAGCATTGCGGATCAAACCTGCAGGTCCACAACACATTAGTGCTCCAACACCCTAACACACTGTCACCATATTTTCTGCACTTTGAGACAATAGCTTTGATTAAATTAACTTTTCACTACTTTGTCTCAGTGATGATTCAGCATAGCAATTAGGTTCCCCCTCTAACTAGTATTATCGTTCGTATTCTTTTTGGGATTGCATGCACAGTACTGATATTCCTTGTTTCTTGTAGAAAAGGCCAGTATCCTCCTGTTCATTTGAACCTGAATTTTTGTGCAAAAATAACTACTATCAAGTTGTGTTGGTTTTAACTTCTGTTTCTGTAAAAGTCCTGTTGAAAAGGATAATGAATGTTTAATACTCCTTTTAATAGAGCAGGTATTGGACTGTACTAAAATTAATATTATTTGCAATCACATACTATTGTTCATTTAAATTTCATTGTTGTTCCTCTTCTTTAATGTACCACAATGACAAAATGTAATAAGTCACTCTTTATTCCCAGGAATAAAGTTGGTACATTCCTACATTATATGGAAAACTACTCTAACTGCTCTGTTTTCCTCAGTTATTCCAGCAGTTCTGCAGGAACAGCTTATCAACCATTCTTTCTCTGAAGAAACTTCAAAACTTTGACTAGAAAGCATGAGGTTCAAAATTCAGTCTTGTAGAAATTTGCAAAATGGAAGTGTTCAAAATGGAAATGTTTGTGCCACAATTGCTAGTAAAGACTGCCAGATTGAATATTTCGTCAGAATTCAAACACATTCTGCTTAATTTTTGATTCTGGAAAATTGATGCAATGACACTTTCAAAATTTGGTTGTGATCTGTACTCCTGACCTCCTAGAGTAAGTGATCTCTGTTGCATCACTTTGAAGGCAAAGGATTAGAGGGGAAGGAGAAAATATCTTTGAGTGTCGTTACACACAACACTCTTGGCCTAAAGGAAGAGGGAATATTTCCTTAAAAAAAACAATTTCAAATACAAAATCTAAGGAGTACTAATATCTCCTATTCATTATTGTGACTAGTCCCAAAACCCGATGTGATCAGGTGGTCTGCTATCCGGAAACTCTGCCACAACCAAATACCATTTTTGTACAACTAAAATTTGGTTTGCTTAAAAAAGAGTTTTATTTTCCATTTCAATCACAGGACTCTACTAATGATGAAAAGGCTCAGTCAGCCTTTTGAATTTCCTGCTAGGTTAATTGGAGACATTGTCTGTAGCATTAGACAGTCCTACTTACACTAGTGAGTATTGTGGGGAATAGGGTGAACATTTTGTTTTTGCAAATAGGAATTAGACACATTTCCAGAGGTCCAAAACCTGTGAATCCATGAATTGTTTCTTCTGTTTCAGTTTTCTTAATTAATCTCCTTATGCCAAGCACCATATTTCTCCTAATCCATGCCAAATTCCCAAACAAGCAGACTTGACAATTTGGCCGAGCATTTATCATTGACAGGTATACATGTGAGGTCCAATTTGACTCTTCCTCTTGTATTTGTATCTTTTGATCTAGGGAGGACTGTAGGATCACCTTGTCTTCCCAACTATCCCGGTTGAGATTGGCCTGTTGATACTCTAAGACAGGATCCATATCCACGTACTTTGATCTGACACGTCAGCACACGAGTATGCTGCACCATCGAGTTGCCTCTGCATGAACTGTTTATAGTTGATGGGAGGGAGAGAGAAGCTTAAACACACTCCAATGTGTGTGTTCATTTTTCAGGTTCTACATTGGCTGTGATCTCTGTACGAATTGGTATCACGGAGAATGTGTTGGTATCACAGAAAAAGAGGCTAAAAAAATGGATGAGTACATTTGCAATGAGTGTAAACGAGCACAGGAGGGCAGCAGCGAGGAGCTCTACTGTATCTGTAGAACACCATACGACGAATCACAGTAAGCTGAAACGTCAACAGAGACTTTATATCGCCCTTTGAATGCTTTCCTACTGAGGGACAGGCATGCACTTATTGTCCTTTGTAGATGCTTCTTACCTGCTGTTTGTGATGCAAACTGCATGAAACCATAGTAAACTTGCCTGTAATATATGTTACTACTCCAATTTTGATATCTTCCATGGACTTTCTGCTGCGCTTTTATTTTCTCCATTAAATTTGGATGTGTGCAAGTTAATATCCTGCAGTTCTGTCCATTCTGGTTAGGTCAACCACAATTAATCCATTTTTTCCCTTCTCCTTTATCTGAAGACATTGATTCTCTGCTGGGATATACTCCCACTGGTTCTGAACATTGTAATCACCTGATCAACAAATACTCCAGAATTACAAGTTTAGGCAATCAGGATTGGCTGGCTATTGATCCATGTTGCATTATCATGGCAAAGCTAATTATACCTTTGCCCAAAATCATATCTTTCATATGCATAACTGGTTAGAGCCTTGAAATAAACAGCTGGAGAGAAACTCAGCAGGTCAGGCAGCATCTGTAGAGGAAATGACAGTTGACATTTCGGGTCGAGACCCTTTATCTGTCTGAGGCCAAACTGGGTTAGAGCCTTGACTGTTTTACCCCTGCCCTCAGTCCTGCAACTCCCAACTCAGGAACCCACGTCACTATATGAGTTGAAAATGGCCAACTCCACGGACTGGAAATGAAGCCACGTGCCTTTGTGGTCTGAATGGCTCTTTCACTCCATGTCTAGCTGAGTGACTGTAGGTATTGTATTTAATCTTAAATCTGTTTGGGGTTCCTGAAGAAATGTTTTTACTTTGCGAGGAAAAATTAGACCATCAGCTAGGGAAAAATAAACTTCTGAATTGTACAAGGGGGGTTTGGAATTGGGCATCTTGGAGCCCAGAGAAAATACTGCAGATGCTGGTAAACTGAAATTGAGTCAGAAGATACTGGAAATGCTCAGCAAGTCTGCTAGTACCTATGGAGGGAAAAATGAATTTTATGAATTTTATTTGTTTCTGAAATGTTGAGTTTTTCTCTCCATAGAATCTGCTGATTATTTACAGTATTTTTTGTACGATGCATTTTGGAAGCCTGGCGTCTAACGTTAAATACATTTTTGCGGGTTTCAAGAAACAGTCTTCTGCTTTGTTAATAGTGAACACTTTGTTAAGGCTTGCAATCTCAACAGTTTGTCTTAGACATTTCTGTTTAAAGAAGAAGAAGATTGCCTGTTGTGTCTTAAAAATATATAACATTTGTTCTGCACAGCAGTGAAAGTTGCTGTCCAAAAGCTTTGCAGCATTGTGTTTCTGCTATCTGTGACTGTGTTTAATCTTCTGAAACATGAAAAAGTATAATGAGCCAACTATTTTAGTAGCTTAAATCAATCACTACCCATGACAAATTTTGGGATTCTCTGATCCTAAGGCTTGCTTATAACCCTGCATGTGCTTCCCAATTTTAAAGTTATTGGGGCATAATTTGACTTTGAAGAAGTTTTTTTTCCCGCACCAACTTGCTTGGGACTGGGCCTGTACAAGCAAGAAGGATTACATCTGGGTCAGACTCGAATCAATGTCCCTGTGGCGCTGTTTGCTGGTGCTGTTGGGAAAGATTTAAACTAGAGTGGCAGGCGAATGGGAACCTGAGCAGGAAGAATGGGGAGGAAAAAAGGATAGAAATGAAATCTGAAAACAAAAAGGCAAAAGTGGAAGGCATAGAAATCAAGGGCTAGGAACAAATAGGGCCCCACCGCAAAATAATGCTGAGGTAACAAAGAATATTAAAAAGACAAGCTTGAAGGTGTTGTGTCTCAGTACACAGAGTGGCCACGGGAAGGTAGATGACTTAACTGTGTTATAGATGGATATAATATAGTGGTGATTGCGGAGCTATGGCTTTAGGATGCCAGGGACGGAAACGGAACATGAAGGTATTTGGGAAGGGTCAGAAAAACGAGCAAAGAGGTGGAGTCACATCATTAGTAAAAGAGGAAATCAATACGGTGGTGAGGATGGATATTAGCTGAATATTTGTGTGTTCATCATGTTTTGTTTGGACCATACATTAGGATACAATTAGAGAACAGATCATTCTAGAATGCTCTTATGTAATGAGAAATCTTTGTTGTATAGGATTCCTTGGGGAAGTGCAATCAATGTATGATAGAATTGTGATAGTATGATGGGCAATGACAGAGTTGATACTGAGCTGAGATTTCTGAATCTATATAAAAGAAACAATATAGATATAAGGGGCAAAATGGCTGTATAGGAAAAGTTACTTGAAGGGTTGGCAGTGGATAGGCAATGGCAAACATTTAGAAAAACCACATGGATGAATTACAATTGTTTGTTCCTGTCTAGCATAAAGATAAAGCAAGAAAGGTGGCTCAACCATGGCTTATAAAACTAGATTAAGGGCAGTATTAGATCCAAGGAGGAGAAATACAAAATGGCCAGGAAAGGAAGCAAACTTGAGGTTTGGGAATAGTTTTAAATTCCAGCAAAAGATGACAAACTGGTTAAAAAGTGAAAAATAGAGTATGAGAGTGTAACTGCAGTGAACATAAAAACTGGTTGTAAAAGCTTCTCTAGATATGTGAAGAGAAAATGATTAATGAAAACAAATGAAGGTCCCTTATGGTCAGAAATGGGGATTTTTAATGGGGAGCAAAAAAATTGGAGACATGTTGGTTCTGCCTTCACAAAGAAGGATGAAAATAACTCTCAGAAATATTCAGCACATGGGGTCTAGTGAGAAAGAGGCACTAAATGTAGGGAAATATGACGGGGAGAAAGTATTAAAGATCAATAAATCCACAGGGTCCATTAGTCTGCATCCCAGAGGACTTAAGGAAAGATCCTAGAAATAGTGGATGTATTGAGGATTATTTTCCAATGTTCTTTAGACTCTGGAACGGCAGCGACAGATTGGAGGATAGTTAATGCAATCCCACTATTTTTAAAGAGAGGAAATGGGAAATTGTAGACTAGTTAGCCTGAAATTGGTGGGAGGGAAAATGCTAGAGTCCTTTGTAAAGTAGAATGTCAGGATCAGACAAAGTCAGCATGGATTTATGAAAAGGAAATCATGCTTGACAACATGTACTGGAATTTTTTGAGGATGCAACTAGCAGAATAAATGAGGGAAAACCAGTGGATGTTGTGTATTTGGCCTTCCAGAAGGTATTTGATAATGTCCCACATCAGAGGTTAGCATGCAAGGTTAAAGCACATGCGACTGGGGGGAGGGGAGAAGTTACTGACATGGACAGAGAACTAGTTAGTCACCAAGGAACAAGTAGTTAGGGATAAATGGGTCTTTTTCTGAATGGCAGGCAGTGGCTAATGGGGTACCAGAAGAATCTGTGCCAGGACTTGGCTATTCAGAAAATATATTAATGTTTTAGATGAGAGAATTCTATATCACTTAAAGCCAAATCAATAAATATATTAATGAGGAGTTAGGGTATAGCTCTTTGGTGTAATGGAGAAAAGAGATATGGAGAGCAAATAGGAGCAGGGTTTTGAATTTGAATGATCAACCATAATCATATTGAAAGGTGGAGCAGGCTCAAAGGGGTAAACAGCCTACTTCTGCACCTGTTTTTTTTTTGTTTCTATATAGTGAACAGCATCTTTAGTAAGTATTTAGCCCCAGGGTTGCTGGATAACTATCAGGGATGGGAATTGGACTGATGCTTTAGAGATTTTGTGACCTTTTACAGCACTCTACTACTTAAGCTAACTCAGCATAGTCTGTTGATTAAGCTTTTGGTCTGTGTGGCTGAACTACATTTTACTTTAAATATTTGGTGTCATCAAGAGAACCTGCTGAAAGAAACTAAATACATAAGCAATAATACATTTTGTTGTTGCTGAACTTTACAGTTAATATAAGCTTTTTCTTTGTTTAAACCTGTAGGTTTTACATCGGCTGTGACCGTTGCCAGAACTGGTACCATGGGCGCTGTGTTGGTATACTACAGAGTGAGGCAGATCTCATTGATGAGTATGTCTGTCCACAGTGCCAGTCCACAGAGGATGCTATGACTGTGCTCAGCCCACTTTCAGAGAAAGACTATGAGGGTCTCAGACGGGTGCTGCGCTCATTACAGGTAAGAAATTTTCTGTGGTAGCTACTTTCAATTCAGTCTGTCATTACATTTTCTGTTTACAGTCAACTATATTTTATCACCCCAAATGAATATTCTCCTATTATAAGACCGGGGAGTAATTGAAGCAGGAGTTTTCCATACTTTTGTCGATAATAATCTGCAAAAGTCTTTACAGTCCTCTGTGATGAGAGTGGTGCTGAATTTCCTTTCCTCCTTCCCAATCCCTCTAAATAAAAAACATAACTGACAGATTGTGCAGTTTAAATGAATTCCTATGTTAGTTGACAATGTTAACCATTGAAGGGTTTGGACTCTAGCTCTCTGCACAAGATGCCTTAGTTAAGCAATGATGCAATTTAATATAAGGCTGAAGCAAAGCACTTTATCAGTGTTAAGTTTTAAATGAGCTTGTGAAAATTTAAAATTCAATGTTATTACTCTCTCGACTGAAAAAGTGAAGCAGCTAAATTGTGAGATGCGAGTACTGCTTAAAGTTTTTACCCATGTGAAGATGCCATTGCATTTTTTTTTAAATTATGTTTCTAGTTTTGGGTCTGTAGTCTAAGAACATCTTCCTTTCTCATCTGTGAACCAAAACAGCAAAGGGATTATTAACTGGCACCAGTTGAGCATCACTGGTTCAATGAACTTTTTTCTTGCAGGAAAATGCACATTAACTTATGCTATTGAATCTTGCAGTGGGAGTTTGGGCACTTGATTTTGCAGGGTCAAAGGAGTCCCTAATCAATCACAGTTTGCAATCCTATTAAACCTCGCACATTTCTAAAAGCTGACTGTCAAAGATCTCTGAGAATTGTGCTGAGCCCCTCAAAAAACAAACACGAGATATTCTGTATTGTCACCCAAACCTGCGACTCTAATCAGGTGAACTGCAAAATACCCTCCTCAAATTTTGGCTGCCCATAGGAATTAATCTCTATTTTATGTTAGCACTACAACAGTAAGAAAGCCATGATACAAACCAATGGTTCTACAACAGACCAATCTCACTGAAGACCAGTGTCAAATAAGGCTGTGTCAACGTCCCAACATCTTTCTCAGTCTTTCTTGCTGTAATGTTGCCCCTCATCTCCAATAAACATCCTGAGGGAATGGAGCTAATCTTCAGAACTAATTAAAAAAAACTGTTCAACCTATAGCAACAACACTGCAGAATCAAGGTCACCCAAACCTCAGTAGTCCAGCTGCGGTAGTTAGCTCATGATTGCCTTTGTATGTGCTCAGAGGGCGAGTTCCAAATCGTTATTGACTCGTTCACTAAAGTATAGGAGAGAATGGGCCTTATGCTGTTACCACATTGCCCTCCAATGAGATCTTGGAAAACACGGATGACTGCTCATATCTCTGAAGCCGCATCTGAGTGAAGGTGGATGTTGATGATGAAATTTGCTACAACTTTCAATGAGCCAGCACAACCTTCAGTCGACTGAGGACCAGAGTATATGAAGATCGAGACCTCAGATCTGCTACAAGACTCAAGGTTTACTAGGCAGCAGTGATCCCTGCCCTTCTATGCCCTGAGCTCAGGACTACCTCCAACAGGCATCTCACTGTACTGGACAAACACCACCAATGCAGTTTCCACAAAATACTCCAAATTTACTGGAAGGATAAGTGAACTAACGTGGGTGTTCTCTTCAGGCCAATAATCCCAGTATTGGAGCTTTAGTTGCTCTCACTCAGCTACTTTGGGCTGCCCAAATCTTTCACATCGCCTGATTCCAGATTCCTGGAGCAGATACTGTATTCTGAGTCTCGTGTCCTGGGGGGAAAATCACCAGATGGACAGAGAAAAAGATGTAAAGATGTGTGCTAAGCTTCCTTGAAGAAGTGCAACATCCCCACACATTCCTGGGAACCTCTAGCTGATGAAGAACTGCCAAAGAAAAAGAATTGGCAATGAATATCAACAAAGTTTGCCATTTCGATGCTGCCACTTTGAGTTTCTTTTCCTGAAGTAAGCTTAGGTGACTGGCGTTACACAATGGAGGCACAATCTGTTCCACTGCAGATGGGATAAATGTAGCATCCCACCTCACATGTTTAGTTCCTTGAGTCAGTGTATTATTCAGTCCTTGGGTAAACTCCAATTGTGGTTTGATGGGAGACTTTGCAATAGTGATATATGTTTCAAATTCCATCTCTTCCACCCGCCAACCCCCACCCACCTTCCACTATTCTAATTCCCCGAATTTTCCTCTGCAAACCTCGAAGTAGAAATGTGTGCTAGGATGTAATTCCATAGGCATTGGCAGCTCCCCAGTCCTACTTTCAAGTGACTTGGGAAGGAAGAGTAATTGGGAAAGAAGAGTAAACAGTCTTAACATAAAGGTTGTTGTAATGTTCCCTGGAAACTTCAGAATTGGAAATGAAGGTATCTTAGCCAGCAGTCATTTTACGCTATTGCTTTTAATGAAAATGGAGGTAGGAGCTCCATTTACTGGCAATTTTATTGAAGCATTTTAAGTTTAATATACTGTTTAATTCCTCAATAGGCTCATAAAATGGCTTGGCCCTTCTTGGAACCAGTAGATCCTAATGATGCACCAGATTATTATGGTATCATCAAAGAGCCAATGGGTAAGTACTGTTTATCTTTCAACCAGACACCATTTTAGAAAGGAGGTAATTATAACAATTGTGCATGATTTCCTTTGTACTGTTGAAATTGTTCCCTGTGGTATGCAAGGTCCAGTCACAGATTGAAGGCGGCAGAGTGCTTCATCTGTGGAGAATTGACATTGTCGTACACAAGTTACCTGAGGCTGGATGTAAAGCAGTAGTGACATGAAAGTTGGTTAAATATAAGAAATAGGAGCAGAAGTAGGCCACTAGGCTCCTTGAGCTTGCTTTGCCACTCAATAAGATCATGGCTAATTTGATCTTGGCATCAAATCCACACTCCTGCCTCTTCTTCCCAATAAGTCTTACCTCGCAATACTTCAAAAATCTGTCTGTCTTAACCTTAAATAGATTCAGTGACTCAACCTTTATAACTGTCTGGACGAGAGAATACCAAAGATTTACAACCTTCTGATTGAAGAAGTTCTTCCTTGTCTCCATCCCAAGTGGACCTCTCTTTCTGAAGCTGGGCCCCCTAGTTCTAGATTCCCCCATAAGGGGAAAAATTCTCTCTGTATCTACGCTGTTCTACCCCTTCAGAATATTGTACCTCTCATTCTTCTAAACTGCAATGATTATAGACCTAACATTTCCTTGTTAGACAACCCCCTTTATCCTAGGAATTCAAATTGCATCCAATATTCCACCCCACCCCACCCTTTAAATAAGGATTCTAAAACTGTATGTACTGCTCCATGTGCGATCTCAACAATGCCCTGTATCCTTGTACCAAAATTTCCTGATTTTTATATTCCAACCCAGCATTTCATTTGCCTTCCTAATTCATGGTGTGCCTACAGGCTACCTTACCTTTTGATGAGTAAGGGCACTGGATTGCTCCATGTAGCAGCACTCTGTCTCTATTTAAGAAATATTCTACTTTTCTATTCCTTCAGCCAAAGTGGATATCCTGACAAATCCCCACTATGCTGCATATTTTGTCCACTAATATAATGTCTGTATGATTTCACACATTGTATGTTCCCCTCACAACTTGCTTCCCCACCTTTCTTTGTATCATCAGCAATGCACTCAGTCCCTTCATCTGAGTCATTAACACAACTTGTAAATAGTTAAAGCTCCAGCACTGATCCCTGTGGCAATCCCACTCGTTACAGTACACCAACCTGAAAATAACTTAGTTATCACAGCTGTCTTTGTTAATAATGCTCTAAACATGCTAATATGTTACCCTAACACCAAGAGCTCTTATGTACAGTATCCTTTAACATGGCACCATTTCAAATGACTTTTAGAAAGTCAGATACATTATATCTATTTATTTCCCTTTATCCAACCTCAAAGATCTGTGCTAATATTTTCAAACATAGTTTTCCTGTCATGACGCCATGTTGACTGTTTGTGATTCAATACGTCCTGTTACTGCTTTAATCATGGATTCCAGCATTTTCACAATGACAGATGTTAGGTTAAATGGCCTATGGTTTTCTGCTTTGTCTCCTTCCATTCTTGAATAAGGGAGTTGTGTTTGCAATTTCCCAGCCTTTGGGACCTTTCTAGAATCTAGGAAACTTTGAAAGACCATGACCAATGCATCCACCATCTCTGAAAGCTATTGGGTCCATAGGACTTGTCAGCCTTTAATCCTGTTAGTTTGACTCCAATTTTTTATCTACTGTAACTGATTTTGAGTTCCTCTCATTTTTTTGTTTTGCTATTTTAAGTTCCCCAGTCTCATTCAGACCATTTCACAGTAGGGTTTTAGATATTAGGGGAATTGAGGGATATGGGGTTAGTGCATGGTAGAAGATCAGCCGTCCAGGTGCAAGGCAGAGGATGCATGAGAGGCCAAATGGCCTACTGCCACTTCTATTGCTTAAGTTTATAGAATCATAGAACAGTACAGCACAATACAGGCCCTTCGGCCCACAATGTTGTGCCGACCTTTAAACCTCGCCTAAGACTATCTAACCCCTTCCTCCCACGTATCCATTTTAAATTCCTCCATATGCTTATCTAGCAATCTCTTGAATTTGACCAATGTACCTGCCTCCACCACCGCCCCAGGCAGCGCATTCCATGCCCCAACCACTCTCTGGGTAAAAAAAACCTTCCTCTGATATCTCCCTTGAACTTCCCACCCATTACTTTAAAGCCATGCCCTCTTGTATTGAGCATTGGTGCCCTGGGAAAGAAGCACTGGCTGTCTATCTAATCCTCTTAATATTTTGTACACCTCTATCATGTCTCCTCTCATCCTCCTCCTCTCCAAAGAGTAAAGCCCTAGCTCCATTAATCTCTCCTCATAATGCATACTCTCTAAACCAGGCACCATCCTGGTAAATCTCCTCTGCACCCTTTCCAATGCTTCCACATCCTTCCTATAACGAGGCGACCAGAAGTGGACACAGTACTCTAAGTGTGGCCTAACCAGAGTTTTGTAGAGCTGCATCGTTACCTCGCAGCTCTTCATGTCTTTTTTTTTATTTCTTCATAGCTCTCGCTCATCATCTGCTTTCTTTATTTTCATCCTGTGGTTTCTAAAGCTTCTGTAATCTTCTGACTTTGCAATCAAGCAAGACAGGCTGTAAATTGTAACAGACTTGGAAAGCTACTTGTTTTTCTGTTGATGACAAATAAGGGATATAAATCTTCTTTACAACATTGTTCTCCTTTTTAAATTTGATACCACCAGGATTTTCTTTAGAAAGCTATGGATGGTTCATCATGCTCATCAAGTCTTTATTTCTCCATGGAATCTATCTTTACTGATAATTATGAAATGTCTCCTTAAATGTCTGCCATTGTTCATCTAGCAGCTTGCCTCTTTTTTGCATGTTCTCTGGCCACCTTGGCCTTTATACTTTATGCTTGCCTTTATTTAAGTTCAAGGCACTATTTTCAGACTTGTGGCTCATGGCTTTCTTACTGCATTTGAGATTCTATTATGTTATGATCACTCTTCCTCAGAGGATCCTTTAATATGAAATAATTAACAAGTCCAGTTTGATTACACATGACACAATCTAAATTAACTGGTTCCCTAGTCGGTCCACAACATATTGGGCTGCATCATGTTGATGGCTAGTCTCCTCCATAGAGAAGCACAATTCTTATTTGCTTTCCCTTGTCCTTTCTACCTGTCCTCCTGAAGTGTCAAATACCCCAAAATATTCAGAACCCAGCCTTGGTCATGCAGTAATAAAGCTGTAATGTCATTCAATTATACCACTCTGTTTTATTTTCATTAATATTCCATGCAGTCAAGATAAAGAGCTTTTAATTTTGGGTTTCTTCCATCTTTCTTTCTCTGATTTCATTTGGACGTGCACTCCTAGGTTTGTGCAGTCTGTCCCTTCCTGTCACATTCATTGCCTTAATCACTGCACTGCACAATTGCCTGGCCTTTCCTTTTTATATCTTCTATATTTCTCACCTGGACTTGCCCCTCACTGTTCAGTTTAAAGCCCTAATAACAGCCCCAGTTATTTGATTTGTTCAGATACCGGTCCAAGTCCAATTCAAGTGAATTCTGTCATGGAATAATACAGCATGGAAACAGGCCCTTTGGCCCATTTCATCCGTGCCGACACTGGTGCCAGTCCCATTTGCCAACATTTGGCCCATATCCCTCTAAGCACCTCCTATCCATGTGCTTATGTAAATGTCTTTCAAATGTTATTGTACCTGCCTGAACCACTTTCTCTGGCAGCTCAATCCATACACACCACCCTCTGCATGGAGAAGCTGCCTCTCAGGTCCCGATGGAACATCTCTCACGTACCCCAGTGCTGGTGTTAGTGCTCCATGAATTGCAACCCATTTCTCTGACACCAATCTGACCCATTTTAAAGCTCAAATCTTGCATGGGCACACTTCCTTGTGAGTTTTGCGCAGACAAGAGAAATGAGTGGACAAGTTAGCAAAATATTCCCCTGCTGTGGAATAGCTTTTTAATTGCCAGAGCAAATACATCCAGAATGGCCGCTGTGCAGGCATGATGGAATTAATTTCATGTATCCTTTTTCCCACATCCCTCTCTCCCTGATCTTGGATTGAAGTTGATTGCCATTGGAATAATGCAATGACAGTTGGAAGGGATTGCCTCCAGAGCAAGGAGGAGATCTAAGAGGGAGCAGTGGGGATGTATCCAGTCAGAAAGCTGATTTGAATGTTTGATGAGAACATGGTTTGTTCAAATAGTATAATAGTTTATCTGAATTTGCAGCTTGTAAGGTAATAGTTGCAAATTTATCTTTTGTGATCAGCATTTTGACTTAGTTATGCATGCCCGTCCTGTGTCTCCATTTACTTTCTAAAACTTAGTTTGTTTAAGAGCAATCAAAACAAAGCAGGCTGTAAATTACAGACTTGGAAAGCTGCTTGTTTTTGTGCTGATGACAAATAAGGGGTATAAATATCCAGATGAAAGCAGCTCAGTCCCTCAGTCTTTCACACTTTAGTAGCTTTGGTCTCCCAAGTGATGACTGTTTGAAGGTAGTAGTCGGGGCATGCAATGATAACAATCTGCCTCCACAGGACATTAACCAAGACACAATTTTAATGTTTCTCACTTAGTATACAAGCATGTGGGAAAACATTTGCTATGGACCAGTAGGTTAAATCAGACTGGCAGACCTTTTAAAGCACTTCATAACTTGAGACACTTCCCATTTAAAAATAAGTAACCCAACAGATTTGCTCATTATTTTAAAAATGTGCTTGCAATATGGCCCAATCTTATTTTCATACATTAATTTTCTTAAATGACATAAAATTTCCTTTGTGTCTTTTGCAATTTTATGAGGAGAATGGAGGTGTAATGTCTCCATTCCTCTTGATGATTACTTTTAGCTGGATTACCATTCTGTAGTTTCAGTTTACCCAAGCAGCTATTTATCTGTGAACCTGTTCATTGTGTTCTCAGGCTATGATGTAATACTGAGTGCTCCAATGAATTTAAGTGATGATTTACCATCCAGTCCACCAGTCCAGTTATTTTCCATTACCCCCAGTTTTTAAAAAAATATAGTCCACTCATGAACTTCATCTTTCATTTTTATGTAAGAAAGTTCATTAGTTTGCATAACTGCCCAAGGATGTAAGAAAACCCTGGTTGGCATGTGAACAGATTCAACTGCCCAGATAAAGAACAGATTTGTTTGGCATTTTCTCCTTCTAAATAAATTTCTTTGACCATTCTTTAATCACTCCTCTTGGTATTACTATTTGCATCATCAGCTTTAGTCTGATTACACCTCTGTGATCATAGTATGTTAAATACATGCAAACACAGACTGAAGCTATCATGATTCTGTCTCTGTAATCCATTGAGATTTGTTGGATAGGAATACTACCAAATATATCTAGTTTAGCTAAATGTTCTTTAATTTCTTAAGTAATTAAAAATTTCTAAATATGTTCCTCACCCTGTGTATCAGGCTCAATCTGACTGCCCCCAAAAACATATAAAATGGGATTCATGTAGGATTACTGTAAATGGGTGATTGATGGTTGGCACAGACTAGGTGGGCTGAAGGGCCTTTTTCTGTTCTGTATCTCTCTGTGACTGCTGCAGCACCATGGGGTTAAGTGATGCTTGTCCTTCTATGAGGGGAGTGGGTGTAAGTGGCCATTGGTTACAGAATGAGAACCTGTCCCCAACCTCACTGCTACGAAAAGGCATCTTTCACTATTTTAAATATGCCTGATATTTGGAGCTCCATCAGATCTCCAGCTTCCACATTGGGGTGTGCAGATGTTCACTAGGTAATGGAGGTTGGATGAGTAGCAGTAGCACCCTGTGGAACTGCCACCCGTAGTGAAGTAAGGTTTGTCCCACCTTACTCAGTATCTTGGAACTGAAACCTCAAATGTCTGCCTTGTGTTTTCCTTTCTTGTATCGCCAAATAGTGCTCAGCATGATTGGCTGGAAACCGAAGGAAAGTGTATAAATGCACAATGAATTGCAGATACAGTTGCAAGCAACTTAGAGTTAATTTTTTTCTCCACTTTTGTTGCTATTCCAAACAATTCATTGCCACTGCTGTTTTTAAGATTCAAAGACGACAGTAGGCATAGTAAAGTACTAAAATATTCTTCAGATTTGTACAGGCTCCCAAAATTTGGGAAATGAATGCCATACGGATACGTAAATTATAAATACTCCCTTCCCTCCACCTCTTTATAGTGGTCTCTACCCTCCATTTCTTTATACTGGCTATCTCCCGCTTTCTTTCCTGTCCAGATGAAGGGTCTCGACTGGAAGCATCAATTGTCCAGTTCCCTCCTTTCTGTGTTGCCCCAGTGTTGTAGATCCTGCAGTACATAACTATTATTTCTCATCCTAGGCGTAAGTTAAGCAGGTCAATTGGTGAAGGAGCTGGTTGGTCTGATGATTAATAATTTTGGAGTGGGATAGTAGCTGATTCAGGATACTGGCTTAAACTTGAATTTTAAGACCATATTACTTTGTGACATTGTTTATGTGTTTGGGTGCACAAGGTTTTGTTTGTACCACCCAGAGTTTCTAACTCCATGTTTCAGAGTGAACTGGGTGTTTAAGTACAGATGATTTTTTTTATTATGAAGGAACTCCATTTTTGATGAAAATCTACATGGAGGCCCCTGAAAAGGCCAGTACACTAAAATACACTTGAGTTGTGAAGAAATGCAACACTTCAATTCCTTGTATTCCTCAAGCTGTTATTTTAGTAGGGCAGTCACAGGGAAAGTGTTAGAAGTTATTATTAAAGATGTTATAGCAGGACACTTGGAAAATCTCAGACTGCTCACGCAAAGTCAACACGGTTTTTGAAGGGGAATCAAGGGAAATTTATTGGATGAATTTGAAGAAGTAACTAATGTAGTGGATAAAAAGGAATGGGTGGATGTATTGTACTTCGATTTCTGGAAGGTATTTGATGAGTTGCCTCATCAAACATTATTGCAGAAAATAACAGTTCATGTGTAGGAGGTAATGAGTAAGTATGGATTGAAGACTTCCTGGTTAACTGCTTGGGCCTCCACTTTTTCAGTGACTTGGATAAAGGCACTACAAGTATAATTGCTGATGACACAAAGGTAAGGAGGGAAGTTGTGAAGAGGATATGGAGGCTACAAAGGAATATAGGTAGTTAAGTGAATGGATAATGATCTAGCAAATGGACTATAATGTGGGAAGATATGAAATTATCAATTTTGGCAGGAAAAACAAAAAAAACACAAGTGATGAGAGATTGTAGAGCTCTAAGATACAAAAGGACCCAGGTGGCCAAGTGCATGACCTGCAAAAGGCTAGTAGGCAAGCAAAGCAAATAATTAGGAAAGTTAACTGTGTTATTGTTCGAGAATTGAACACAAAATTAACGGGGTAATTCTTCAGTTATGTAGAACATTAGTGAGATTGCATCTGGCGTGCTGGACAGTACTGGTCTCCTTTTTAAAGGATGTAAATGCAGTTCAGAGAATGTTTACTGGACTAATACCAGGATTGGATAGGTTGCCTTATGAGGAAAGGTTGGACATGCTAAGCTTGTATCTTCTGGAGTTTAGAAGAGTGGCGGGGGGGGGGGGGGGGGCTTGACATAACGTGGAGAGGATGTTACCTCTTTTAGGAGAATCTAGAATTAGCCATTGCTATTTAAAAGTTATTGATTACCCATTTAAGACAGAGTTTAGGTGAAATTTTTTCTGAGTGTTGTGAGTCTATAGAACTCTGTTCCTCGGAGGATGATTTTACGGCAGAGGTAGATGAGATCCCTGACAAGCAAGGGGATGAAACGTTATTGTGGGTCAACATGAATGTGGATTGTGACACTCAGATCGGTTGTGATCTTATTAAATAGCAGAGCAGGCTTGAGAGTCAGAGTGACCTGCTCCTAATTCATACATTCATGTGAATTTCTATGTGTGGCTTCTGTGAGATCAGAAGATATTTAAGACATTGCTTCCAGAATTTTAATCATTTAATTAAGATGCAACTTATTTTTATTACAGATTTGGCTACCATGGAAGAAAGGGTGCATCATCGATTCTACAAGAAACTGACAGACTTTGTTGGTGATATGACCAAAATCTTTGACAACTGCCGTTACTATAATCCAAGCGATTCACCGTTTTATCAATGTGCAGAGGTTCTAGAATCATTTTTTGTACAGAAACTGAAGACTTTCAAAGCAAATAGGTAAGACCACTGCTGATGGTCAGTATGCCACAGTGCCTGCTCTTAAGTTTTGGAAAAGGGGAAAAGAATTAAACAGGTTTTCATTTTAGTTTTTTTTTTGTTGCGACTTCACATCCTCTTTGACTCTAACCCTGAGCTCCCCAACCCAATAGCTCTTCTGTCACAAAGGCTACCTTGCCACTTTACAACATCAGCTATCTTCTGCCATTTGCTGCTGAAACTATACTGCATGCTTTTATTATGTCTAGACTTGGCTTTTCCAATGTTCCCCAAATCAGCCTCCCATCTTGATCAAGTCCCACAACATGATCTCAGTACCCTTTGGCTTCAGATGCAACAATACTGTTTTAAAAAGTTACAAATCCCTCCACAGCACCTTTCTCTGATAGCCTCCAATTTTCTACAAAGCTCTACATTGCGTTGTGTATCCCCAACTACCTTTATCCCGGGATTCTGCTGTGCAATCTCTAAACTCTGGAATTCCCTCCCAAATCTTCATCCTTCACCCTCCCCACTCCCCTTTAAACCCTTACATAAGCCTCTTGGTTTGAGCTTGCATGTTTCATTGTGATTATGCCGGCCTTTTATAAGCCGGCCTTTGTCAATTTTCTACATTAAAGGTGCTAAGTAAATACACTGATGTAAAATAACATTGTCTATTGGTTTTCAACTGTAACAACATCAAAATTACATGTAATTTTGTTCTCATTCTGGTGTGCAATTTCCCCCTCTACTTGTTTTCCATGTTACGTTTCATTGCCTGAATTTATTACTGGAGCAGAACCAGATGCTGGCATGTTATTTGAATACGAGGAGGAAAAAGTTAACAATAACAAAAATATTTTTTATATAAAGAAATAATTTCCTTGGAAAAATTAATTTCAATCATGCATGGTAATCCAAATTGCAGGATTCTGTTAAACGTATTGACAGTTTGTCTGTTTTTGTGTTCTATGGATTGGAAACTCTTGCTTTTGAGTTTCTGGCTATTGTCCTGCGATTATAAGGACATTGAAATATCCCCTTCTCCATTCCACAGGTCTCATTCCTAACAAATTACACTCTACTGCGTAGACTGCAGCACTGTCTAGACTTCAAACAACAAGGAACAATATCGTACAAAGCATGAATAACAGGATCCGTATCCAGAGTGCAGCGAGAAGTTGATGCCACCGGAGGCAGATATACTTAGTCAGGTTTTCCTGACTGACTGACTGACTGACCTTAACCAGCACTGTTGTTCAAGCACCAATCGGTTACCTGAATTGGATGAAGCCCCATTTTGTTTGTTAGAAGCTCAAAGGGAGAGATTAAAAGAAGAGGAGAAGGAAGGAAATTAGAAATAAAATAAACCACCTTTTACCAGCCCTATCTGACTTTTGCAACCTCCTCACTTGGCATGGGGTGGGAGGCACAATGCATCCTGTCCCCTCTTGTTGTTACAAGGGGCTGGCTTCAGTTTTCCCAGCGAAATTCATCACCACAGTTCTTCAGTGAAGAAGCTGGCTGCAAGCTGTCTTTAATGAAACAAACGTGTTTAAGTTTGACAGCTGTATTTATTTATTACTGAGAAAAGATGAAGCTTTCTTTTTTAGAATCTGCTGCCCTTGTTTGTCAACTAATTATGTGCTTTTTTTTTCCTATTGATATAAAAAGACCTCACTTGCAGATAAGCCGGTCTTTTTTATGTAATTGCTGTAGGTAACGGTGAGTGATTAAACCCTTGATCCTTTCTTTCATTGAAAGGAGTCATTTCAAGTACACATGCACGCACGCACACAAAATACATATGTACACACTGACACACGTGAGCACAGCGAAATGGGATCCAACAAGAAGTTTTCTTTTGTTAATCAATCTGACCATGGTGGAGCTCCGTGTGGGTGAGTGGTCGGCAGCTTTGGCAGCTTCCAGGTCAGCCTGCCGCGTTGGTGAAGAGAGAGCACCAGAAAACTGTCAATCACTCTGCAGAAATTTGATAGACTGAAATAAACAGTGTGTACTGAAGATATCTTGTATGTAAACATTTTGTCAGATGCTGAAATTTTTTTTGTTTCTTTTTTTGTATTAAGGTTCAGAAATATTGATGTATATGAAAACAATAAATGGAGGAAACCATTATCTCCCACAGAGAAAATCCACAAGTGTTTCTGTATGTGCTTAAAATGACCCATTTGTGAGACTTCAGGTCTCTCCCAAGAATTCTAACAAAAGAAACAAAATTTGGAAAAGGTGTGAGGACACTTTAAATTTGAAATGCTGCATATTGTAAGCATTTGTATTGAGTTTTAAAATAAGGGGGAGCTATGGACTAACTCTCTAGATTTGTGAAATACTGCACATCTCATCACCACATCACAGTATTTCTGTACTATTTATTCATATCTACGAACTTATTCATTTGAGTAATGTTGCAAAAAAAATCTTTCCTACCTGTAGGCAATAGATTGCTATCTATGTTTTTAACAGATTGTGGCAACTATGAAGAGTAATTCTTTTGTACTTGATAGGACATTTCATCCTAGACAATAAAGTAATGTTTTTGACATCAACCTTGGTGTCATCTTTTTATCATGTTAGAAGAAAACATATCTGGAGCTTTTTTTGCCATTAATTCATTTTTGTACATGGCAGTTTGGTGGAAAAAGGACTTTGGTTGTTTGGTCTGACTGTGACCTTGGAGGAAATTATCTCATTAAAAATTTGAGATCGGTTCCTCAGCTTAATCTGGTGAATCGCTCAGTTTCAGAGCAGTAAGAACCTAATTTTCCTGCTGCTTCTGTGTGTTGAGAGAACTTTGTTTCTTTGAGCATAAGATCAAGTTTATTCAGGTTTCAAAAAAAAATTTAAAAGGAGAATTTGCTGTGATATATTTACTGGTATCCATAATCTGGAAGAGGTGATGCTGAAGTGGACAGTAGAAAATCTCCAGGTTGCTTTCCTTCTGCATGCTTGTTTTTGAAGTTCTTATTTCATGGGAAAAATGTGAACCGGAATTGCCATTAAAATAGAACTGAACACAAACTGTTTTACAAATGACCTTGGTGATCTGGAGTAAGGAACCTAAAAGCAAAATTCCACGAGATGGTTGTGTGTGACGTTGGTTGGGAATGGTCTCGGACTTGGCTGTGATGTGCTTCATGGATGATGCAATTTGACTAAAGTGTCTAAGGGACTGCGGCTCTCTCAGAAGCATGTTAATAGATAGCGAAACACTCATAAGACAAGATATTTATAAGATATTTGTTCATTAGTCACATGTACATCGAAACACAGTGCAATGTGTCTTTTTTGTGTTACTGAGAATGTGCTGGGGGCATCCCACAAATGTCACCACTCTTCCTGTGCCAACATAGCATGCCCACGGCTCCTAACCTGTACGTCTTTGGAATGTGGGAGGAAACCAGAGCACCCGGAGGAAACCCACACAGACACAGGGAGAACGTACAAACTCCTTACAGACAGCGGCAGGAATTGAACCCGGGTCGTTGGTGCTGTAATAGCATTACGCTAACTGCTACACTATTTTGCCGCCACGATATAGGTATTTAAGAATTAAATGGGCTTGTGTCCAAAGGAGAAGATTTAACCTTGAAAGTTATTTTTGTTCCTTTCAGAGAGGTACCCATTCTGGTGTTCATGCCCAGAACTGGTCTTCAGTTAGATGGCCCCTCTTGAGAGGCAACACCAGTCAGTGCCATTTGCATTGCTACTTGCTGACCTGAAGATCCAGTGTGGTAAGTTTCATTGTGAGTGACTTGTTGCTCTCCTTCATGTGGCCCAGTTAAGGACCCCCCGAACATAGCTTATTATTTTAAAGACAAACAAACAAGGAATTTGTTTAGGTTTTAAATTAAAGAAGGTCCTGACCATTGTAGATGTCATATTGCAAGGGTACCACTGAGTTAGTATAAGCATTAGCTGTCTGTTATATGTTGAGACAATCTTGCAACATCTCAATTGAAATTTCTTCTATTTTCCTACATTTTATTTTAGATCTAGCTTAGTAATGCTGCAAGTTGCATACCTTTGAAATAAATCCCCTGCACCCAAAGAGACAAGACCAAACCGTTCACATAAAGGCTTCCTCTACGTTAGAGAAACCAGATGTAAATTGGAACCTCTGTTCAGTCCTTAAGGGTGACCTTAAGCTTCCCATTGCCTGTCTCTCTCATTCTTCATCCCATTCACTTCTTACACTGTTTTAACGCAGCCCAATGTAAGTTCGAGGACCAGCACCTTGAGCTAGTCAGTTCTGATGAAAGATCAACCAATAATATTTACCTCATTTCTTCTCTCTCCACACATGCAGCTGGGTATTTCCAGCTTTCTATTTTATGACAGATTTCCTGCAGCTGCTGTGGTCTGTATCTCGTGGTTCTAGCAGCATATTTTCCCACTGTCTTCTGTCCCTGTTCATCTCTCTTTATTTACATCTCCAGACAGATCTGTTGCAGTACAAACCTTTACCACCTTCTCTGAGCTGGCACCACCACTACTTCCATCATTCACTTTTTTTCTAGGTCTCTGCTGTATCACTGACATTCTCTGATCTTTCCACCCTCTCTGCAACTTCAAACACACCTTGTTTTGTAAATTTTTTTTCCATTCAGATATCAGATCAATGCCTTGAAACATTAGCTCTGTTTCTATCTCCACAGATGCTGTCTGACCTGAGTATTGTGAAGGGTCTCAACCTGAAATGTCAACTGTCCATTTCCCTCCACAGATGCTGCTTCACCTGCTAAGTTCCTCCAGCAGTGTTGTTGTTTTTTGCTCCAGGTTCCAGTATCTGCAGTCTCTTCTGTCTCTGTTGAACTTTTCACATTTGTTTCAGATTTCCAGCTCCTGCATTTTTTTTTTGCTTTTCGATTTTGGTCAGATAAAATGCCTAATCACTGAGGTGCCTTTCCACGTTTCAAGTATGATAATGGCACATTACCTGACAGCTGTTCCATTTACAACAACTTGTGAAGCTAACCCTGTGGTGATCCCCTTGGTTACATTCTCTGTACCTTATCAAAAAAATTTAAATATTTAGAGACGAAATCACTATCTTTTTCGTGCAGTAGATGGTGGAAAAGGCTGAAGAAACTGATGGTTCAAATTTACAAGGCCATGATTTTTGTTGGTTCAGGGTATTGAGACTTCTGGGATAAATATGGAGTTAAGGTATAATGCAGCCAGAATCTGATGTAAAGTTTTAAGGACCTGATAGATTTGCACCTGTTTCTACATAAAACAAAATCTTTCTCAAGTCAATGGCAATCTCACTACCTTTGCACAGCTTTGCATTATCCTCGGACCATGGATCCATGAAGGCATCAAGGCAGGCTTGAGATAAAGTGGTTAACCAAGCTTTTTAGATACTTTGCCTTTTGTGCTTGCTCTTCTTTCATTGATGTGGGTCTAAGTCCTAGAACTCGTTATCCAACAGTGTTACAGGAGTAATTTCACCAGAAGGCCTTGAATAGTTGGAGTAGGGAAATTAGGATTGGACAATAAATACCAATCGTACCCCTAACACCCATGCTCAATCAATAATTAAAATTAAGGTGATGAAGGCACAGAATGTAACAGCATGGAGGTGATGCTGGAACTGGATAAAACGCTAGACCACACCTAGAGAATCACAAGTTCTGGTCAGCACATTACAGGAAGGATGTGATAGTACAGAGGAGATTTATGACAGGACTGAAGAATTTTACCAATGAGGAAAGGTTAGGTAGACTGGGTTTGTTTTCTTCAGATCTTTGAAATGAGATTTGATTGTGAAGTACAAAATTATGAGAGGTCAAGGTCAATTGAGGGTTGGGTGCTCTGCAACTCACTGATTAAGTTAGTGGTCCTCAGTGGATTTGTGTGGTACCTACTTGTGCATTTGAGGTGCTGTGATCTACACGGTGAAGGAACAAGAAAAGTGGGATTATTCTGAATAGCCAAATATGTACATGTAGCCAAGAGGCATCCTTTAGGCCATAGGTTTCTATGAGTCTGGTCTGGATTTGGGTCTAAGAAGTTGTTGGGTTTTCCTCACAGATAAACATTGATGAACTATGTTCTTGTTTTTGAACAGGGCCTGAAAATTCTAGCCATGAGGAAAGATTGGATAAGGTAAGTTAGTTTTTGGAACAGCGTGCCTGGGGGTATATGTAACTAAAGTAGTTTAAATTATCAGAGACCTAGATAAAATAGAAGGGACTTTATTTCCCTTAGCGGAAGGGATCAAAACCAAGGGGAATAAGTACTTGATGAAAGGATTAGGTAAGGGAATATATATTTTTGGACCACATGTTGGTGGGGGTACGGAACTCGCTGCCTTGGGCAGAAACCCTCATTATGTTCAGAGAGCACTTGGATGTCTACTTACGGTGACCTTTGGGACTCGGTCTGTAGAAGGTGGGATGAGGTTGCATTGTCCTTTTCTGACCAGAACGGGCAAGGATCGAATGGTCTCCTCCTAGAAGTGTGCAGCCCTTGTGGCCCACCTTGTCCATGCCAACCATGATGCCTGTCCACACTCATCCCTTTTGCCTGCATTAGACCTGTATCCCTCTATCCCTTTCCTGTCCAAACGCCTTTGAAATATTCTGCCTGTCTCTACCACCTCCTCTGGTAGCTTATAACCACCACCCTCTGTGGAACAACTTGCGCCTCAGATCTCCTGTGTCTGAACTCTGCTATCATTCAGTCTTGCACCTATCATCATCTTCTAATGCAATCCCACAAATTATTCAATATATTGAATTTTAAAACTTACCACAATAAGATATGAACATTTATCTCCTGACTTCAAAATGGTGTACCTTAGCCGCTGGAATGGTATTTCTGTTTAGGGTTGTATCTCCCCCCCCAAGTACATGCTTAACTCAAAATATTAATGTACATATATTTCATACTCGAGCAATAATCTGTGGATAATTGTGTGAGATTTACGAATGCAAATTTTTAAATTTCCCTTTCTGTGCTGACTTGAGTTGATTGATAATGTTAAATTAAGGATCGAGTGATTTGGTTCTAACTCCTGGCCTTGATCCACTGACTCTGAGGAAATCCAAATGGGTAAGGTAATTTTTATTGAATGCAAATCCAGGCCTTCTAATCCTCCTCCCTGCTTTACTGGAATTTACAACCTATGACTTACTTTGTGTTAAGATTCTTTCCCTTTAATTAGTAAGCTATTTTGCAAGGAAATAGACCATTCTCAAAATTAATAAATTCTATATAAATCAATCTTTCCTCACTGATCCCCAAATTTCTATGTCCTATTGGTTTAAATTTCTCCATTATTTCCCCCCACCTGGTCATCACCCCTGATGATTCTGTTCTTTGTCTACCGACAACTGGTTTTACCCTCATTCCCCAAATTATTCAATGAAACAAGGGAAGGGAAAATAATTAATAGAAAAATAAATTAAATGACTCTTAGGCCATGGAATGCAATACAAATGTGGGATTAGAGACCGAGTATCCCAAACCAACAAATGCATTATGTGAGGAGACTTGGCTAAGCCATGGTGTACATATGGGAGCACATTTCAGTAAGTTTTAATGTGTTTGTAGAAGCCGGGATGCATTTCCAGTCACCATACCACAGGAAAGTAAAGCAGAAATGTTTGGCACTAGAGAATGTATTAAAAGCAATCCTGAGAAAATAACTGGAACTCTGAGGGAATGAAGAAGGTAGGATTATATACTCAGGAGAAAGAGGAGAATATTTAGGTGAGCCATGTGAGCTCGAGGGTCTTGGGTGTATAGTTATCAGTATGCAGACAATATCTGTCTTAATTATGATGTTGTCTTCCCCTCCCAAGGAAAGTAGCCACTTCTCAGATCCTCAGGGTTGTGAGAAATGGCGTGTTATTTAAGTTTGAATTGATTGACAACTGACAATGTGTTTCCACTGAGGCAAACTTAAAATTCTTTAAATAGGTTCTTATCGTTATTAGCAGATTATGTACAAGAATCATAATGAAGCCTATGAAACAGTTTTTATTGCATCAGTTGATGTGTATTGCTGTTCCCAAATAGATATCGGGTATCATTTTCTTTGATCCTGATGGGTTTGAAAGGTGGAATCCCATAAGGTGCAATCATTTCAGGGAACATAGCTTGCTCAAATGTTTTAAATCACTTTGATAGCGATGGAGGAAATGGGGGTCAAGCTTTTTATCCATCCAGAGGTTAAATGTGACAGTAGGGGTCATTAACTGCACATTCAAAGGAACTTGATACCAAATTCTCCCCGCTGATAATTAAGAATCTAACTAAATCCTCCTGTTGCAGGATTGATGCCATTAAGCGGAAGATATTCAAAGGGAAATTTAGCTTCTAGTTAATTAACATATTGTTAAAAGAACATGAAAGTAGTTGGGTTACTGATCCACTGAAGTTAAAAATACAAAGTAAAAGCAACTATCCATCTCAATGAAAATTACTTGGCTTGGGAAGTTTAGGAATCAGAAGTACACAAACAGATGACTCGTTAATAATACTTATTATGAGTGTAGCCAGGCCAAACCCAAAGGGAGAAAAATGCATTTACTTGACTATTTTTAAGATGTTTACAAAGTCAGTAGTTGTCTTTTCCTTTGTGCTGCTTTTATCTGTGCCGTAGGAGTGCTCCTTTTAGTTTAATTGTCAAAATATTAATTCTGTTTGTACTTCTTTTGTTCAAAACACAGCTCCTGCATATATCTTGTATGCATCACACAAGCTTCAGCATTCCCCATCCCACTGTATACATTTGTTCTGCCCTTTGGTTCACTACTCTTATCCAAATATTTTAATAACCTTTGGCATAGCTACTTAATGGATATAGCCACGCTGTTCCCAGGATCATTGTCTCGTTTTCTTAGCATTGCCTAATTCTACCACACAACAGCTGAAGAAAATTAAGGTAAACTTCACAGTTAGGCAGTTAATGTGTTCCTGAAGTCGTTCATCAGCCGATGCTATTGTTTTGGATGTAAATTACTCAGCAGCGTTTCAGGTGACTGTCAGTGGGTAAGTTTACTGCCTAGTGCGGTATTGAGCAGCAGAAGTTCCAGATTCAATCCTTAGCTCTTGTGCAAAATTATCTGATCTCAACCAACACAGCAGCAGTGCCAAGTAGTTGGCTTCAGCATCTCCAGGCCATTTGTGTTGCTGTTCACCATCTGGTGCTTCTGCTGGTGAGACACTGTTAGAATCAGCTGTTGATACCCTGCAGGGCACTTACTGCCTGGGATCATATCTAAAGAATCATGCTAGTACCCTTACAGAGCTGTATCTTGGCAATAACTGGTATAATTTGCCTTACTCTGAACCATCCCTGAGGATCAAGGATGACTTACTTCCAGTCTGGTTCTTGGGGTCTTGAGGTGAGTGATGAGGTCAACATGGGAATGAGAGGCTCTTCTACATCCAGGCAGGTGGTTGCAATTTTTAAGTTTGGAGTACATCCTTAATCTTTTCCTCTGTGGAAAAAGCTACCTCTAATTTAGCAGATTATCATAACAACATTTGAACTTTGAGGTCTGATCATGCTCCAAATTTGTGATTAGTTTTGTTAAAATTGGGGAACAGTGTTTCCATTGGATGGCAGAAGAGGACAAAATTTGAAGACCAAAGTGGTTGGTCAATTGGATTAAGAGTTAGCATGTCAAAAATTTCAATAGGTTTGAACCATAGAACAATACAGCACAATACAGGCCCTTCAGCCCACAATGTTGTGCTGACCTTTAAATTACGCCTAAGACTATCTAACCCCTTCCTCCCACATATCCCTCTATTTTAAATTCCTCCATATGCTTATCTAACAATCTCTTGAACTTGACCAATGTATCAGCCTCCATCACCACCTTAGGCAGCGCATTCCATGCACCAACCACTTTCTGGGTGAAAAACCTCCCTCTGGCATCTCCCTTGAACTTTCCACCCATTACCTTAAAGCCATGCCCTCTTGTATTGAGCATTGGTGCCCTGAGAAAGAGGCACTGGCTGTCCACTCTATCTATTCCTCTTAATATTTTGTATACCTCTATCATGTCTCCCCTCATCCTCCTCCTCTCCAATGAGTAGTAAAGCCCTAGCTCCTTTAGTCTCTCCTCATAACCCATACTCTCAAATCCAGGCAGCATCCTGGTAAATCTCCTCTGCACCCCTTCCAATGCCTCCTCATCCTTCCTATAATGAGGTGACCAGAATTGGACACAGTACTCCAAGTGTGGTGTAACCAGAGTTTTGTAGAGCTGCATCATTACCTCGCAGCTCTTAAACTCGATCCCACAACTTATAAAAGCTAACATCCCATAAGCTTTCTTAACTATCCTATCCACCTGTGAGGCAACTTTCAGTGATCTGTGGATATTAACCCCCAGATCCCTCTGCTCCTCCACACTGCCCAGAATCCTGCCATTTACCTTGTATTCCACCTTGGAATTAGTCCTTCCAAAGTGTACCACCTCACACTTCTCCGGATTGAACTCCATCTGCCACTTGTCAGCCCAGCTCTGCATCCTATCAATATCCCTCCGTAAGCTTCGACAGCCCTCCACACTATCCACAACACCACCGACCTTTGTGTCGTATGCAAACTTGCTAACCCACCCTTCCACCCCCTCATCCAAGTCATTAATAAATATCACGAAAAGTAGAGGTCCCAGAACCGATCCTTGTAGGACACCGCTAGTCACAGTCCTCCAATCTGAATGCACTCCCTCCACCACAACCCTCTGCTTTCTACAGGCAAGCCAATTCTGAATCAACACAGCCAAGCCTCCCTGGATCCCTTGCCCTCTGACCTTCTGAAGAAGCCTACCACGCAGAACCTTGTCAAACGCCTTACTAAAATCCATGTAGACCATATCTACTGCACTACCCTCATCAATCTTCCTGTTTACCTCCTCAAAGAACCCGATCAGGCTTGTGAGGGAAGATCTTCCCTTCACAAAGCCATGCTGGCTGTCCCTAATCAGTCCATGATTCTCTAAATGCTCATAGATCCTGTCTCTTAGAATCCTTTCTAATAGCTTGCCCACCTCAGACATAAGGCTCACTGGTCTGTAATTCCCTGGACTATCCCTACTACCCTTTTTGAATAAGGGGACAATATTTGCCACCCTCCAATCCTCTGGTACCATCCCGGTGGACAACAAGGACTCAAAGATCCTAGCCAATGGTTCAGCAATCTCCTCCCTCATCTCGCAAAGCAGCCTGGGGAATATTCCGTCAGGCCCCAGGGACTTATCTGTCCTAATGTTTTCTAACGGCTCCAACACATCCTCTCTCTTGACAGCTATATGCTCTAGAACATTAACCTTACCAACACTGTCCTCAGCATCATCAAGTCCCCTCTCCTTGGTGAATACTGAAGTATTCATTGAGAACCTCACCCACTTCCACAGCTTCCAGGCACATCTTCCCACCTTGGTCTCTAATCGGACCCACCTTTACTTTGGTTGAGGAGATCGAGGAATGCCTGTCTCACCAGCAGTTGTCCCGCGTTAAAACCCATGGTTTGGAGGACACAAAAGGCAGGAATAGCTGGAGGACCCCGCTCCTGAGCTCTGGCCCCCCCCCCCCCCCGCCCCTGTTCACATAACCACAAGCAGTCGGCTGATGCCATTTTCAAGTGGAAACACTGGAAGGGGTAAAATGTAGTCTTCCTCTTTTAAACTATTTATGTATCATAGTAATTGTGGATGAATTGGAAGTGCGGCAGCCTATTCCTATTAACTTTTTCAGAACAATTTACTCAGTAAACACAATGTTTAAATAATAGAAGAAGCAGAAACTACACATTCCCTCCATTAGTAATTCTTCCAGGAAAATGAGACGGAGAACAGTCTGTGAGTCAAAATAAATATTTCAGTTAACAGTGGTATGGGCGTCAAACTTGCTTGGAAGAAAAATAATTATTTGCGCATTAGCCATAGTTGTAGCCAGTGTTTAAAGGTGTTTCATTAAAGAAGTCGTTAACCTTGGCAGAATGATATCCACAAAGTCAGGAAGACTAAGCCAGTAGATTTGCTCCTTCTAACCAGTAGATCTGTGTGGCAACAAATGGCTGGGTGATAATTATTTCCACCATTTCCATTAAGATTTTCAGGATTGTGTTAGATTTAAGCACCACCTCTTCCCCTAAATTTGAAAATTTAAGCAACTGAGTATTTACCCTCACTAAAGTATGTCACTGAAGCCTCTTACAGATTTCTATACATGTACAGTGGAGAGCATTCTGATGGGTTCCATCACAGCCTGGGGTGGAGACTCCAATGCACAGGATGGTACTGATACAACCCTCCCCACCGTCGAGCACATCTTCAAGAGGTGAAAAACTCAAGAAGGCGGCATCCATCGCTAAGGACCCTCGCCAGCCGGGACATGCCCTCTTCTCGTTACTACCATCGGGGAGGAGGTACAGGAGCCTGAAGACCCACACTCAACGTTTCAGGAACAGCTTCTTTCACTCTGCTATCAGACTTCTGAACAGCCCATGAACGCTACCTCATTGCTTTTTTTGCACTATTTTACTTTTGCGATGTATAGATTTTGTCTTTGCATCGTACTGCTACTGCAGAACAACAAATTGCCAGTGATGATAAATCTGATTTTTGGTAGTAACAGCTGGCCTTCGCCAATTACCCCATGAATCTACCTACACCATCGCTATTTCCGATCGCTTGTGGTTATGTGAACAGGGTAGAGCTCAGGAGCGGGGGTCCTCCAGCTATTCATGCCTTTTGTGTCTTCCAGCCCGCGGGTTTTAATGTGGGACAACTGCTGGTGAGACAGGAACTTTGGGGGCGTGGACTGCTCCCACTCACCAGGGAAGGGGAGCAGTCGGCAGTCGGCGGCCGGCTGCAGCTGTGCCGACCAGCGGAAACATTGTGACGGGAACTAACAGCGGGAGTTCAATAGGAGCGGGAAACATTGTAAACATCCCCCTTCTTTCTTCAAGTGCGTTAAGATGAAAATAAAACTCGAGCAGAAAGCGATTTGATTTCAGACAAATTACCTCGTCTTGTTTTCACGATGACTTGAAAGCGTTGGGAAAGCTCTCTGCTGCCTGAGTGATGGCTCTCCCTCCGACAGTGGCCCTTCTCAACGGGGAAAGCCCCCGAGGGAGGCTCGGGAAGTGGTTCCTATCACGACCCTGAAACCTCAGCTTTTAGATAAATAAGTGTAAAAGCCGATGGTTCTGCACCCATCTCGGCGGCTTTGATCTCCTAAAAACAGCGTCTCCCAGAGGGAGGGGAATGGTTCTTGCGTTCACACAGTCGCCGCTTCACGTCTTCTTCCTTTCACTGGGGAAGTTTTCTCTCTCTCTCTCTCCTTTCAAATGCTGTTTTGCAAAGAGCAGCAAAGGAACTGAAACGTTGCGCGGTGTCAGATCTGCAAATTTCAAACCATTCAGAACATAGAACATTACAGGCCCTTCGGCCCACAATGTTGTGCCGACATTTCATCCTGCTCTAAGATCGAGCTAACCCTTCCCTCCCAGTAATTCATCTACAGTGGTTCTACCCGGACTGGCAGCTAACCATTCCGTGCGCTCTCACAATTAGTGCCAAATCTGCAAACAAAAACCACACACAATGATATTTAAAGGTGGGAGACACAAGAGACTGCAGATGCTGTGATCTGGAGCAACACATAAAAAGCTGGAGGAACTCAGCAGGTCAGGCAGCATCTGTGGATGGAAATGGACAGTCGACGTTTCGGACTCAAAGTACTCGGGGCACTGAAAGGTTGTTCAATGTTATTTTCTCCCCGGGAGGCACCGAGCTCCGGGGAGTGACCAGTGGTGTCAGCAACCTTCACTTCTCTTCATGAGCCCACATGGTGTGTGTTACTGAACCACTGAGTGCAGGTGTCACCCCAGAAGATGCCATTTACCTTACATCCACGCAAACTCGGTGACTGGGGCTGATATCCCCTCATCTGTACCCCGGCTGCTGAGACCAACTATGGAAAAAATGAGCATGGACAGAGAATCCAAAACTATAAATATATAATACATTTTTTTTTTAAAAATCGAGCTACATACTTTAACATTACAAATAAGAGCTCTAAACAAAACTGAAATATTATTACAGATGTTATAAACACACCCGCCAATTTCACTTCTGCTGAGAGCCTCAGAAAGTGGTTCCACAGTTCCCGTCACGCAACAGCTGGACTTTCTGGTCTCTCTTTTTGTTAAATCTTCTCACATAGCTGCTGCTCTTCACCAGCCCATCACCAGGCTTGAGCCTCCCAGAAACACGTTCTTGTACCCACATGGGTAGTGGGTATCTTCTGTGATATATCAGACCCATCATGATGTACCTGCCACCTGAATTGCACAGAAAGAATGTTAATTAAATACTAGAATCTTGCCCCCAATGGCTGAGTCTGCATTCTTCTGTTCTCTCTGTTAGCTTTTTTTTGTGGAGTTTACATGTTCTTGCTGGGACCATGTGGATTTCCCCAGGTGTTCTGGTATCCTCCCACATCCCAAGGATTTGTCAGGTTAATTGGCCACTGTAAATTGCCTCTAGTGTGTTGGTGAGAGGTAGAATCTGGGTGAAGTTGATGGGAATGTGGGGAGAATGAAATGAGATTAGTGTCAGCGGGTGTGGAGATGGTCAGCAGAAGAACCCGTGACTGACTCTAAACATGATCGTTTTCTCATTTTTACCAATCCCAACGAAGAGTCATTGACCTGAAACATTAGCTGTTTTTCTCTCTCTAAAGCTGCTGCCTGAATGGCTGTACAACATTTTCTGGGATTATTCTTTCATTCTTTTCTTCTGCAGGTTTGTTTTGAACAACAAGGGCCAAGTACCTGATTCAGGATAATGCACAAGAAGAGCACACTCTGATGGTCTGAAGCTGATACTGAAGAATGAAAATCTTTCCATTTCAGGTAGTTCAGGACTTCAGCTAGTTCCAAGTCAGGTATAAAACAGCTTTATTCAGAATAAACATAGAACATAGAACACTACAGCACAGTACAGGCCCTTCAGCCCACAATGTTGTGCCGACATTTTATCCTGCTCTAAGATCTATCTAACCCTTCCCTCCCACATAGCCCCCTATTTTTCTATCATTCATGTGTCTATCTAAGAGTCTCTTAAATGTCCCTAATGTATCTGCCCCCACAACCTCTGCCGGCAGTGCGTTCCACGCACCCACCACCCTCTGTGTAAAAAAACTTACCCCTGACATCCCCTTTATACCTTCCTCCAATCACCTTAAAATTATGTCCCCTCATGTTAGCCATTGTCACCCTGGGAAAAGTCTCTGACTGTCCACTCAATCTATGCCTCTTATCATCCTGTACACCTCTATCAAGTCACCTCTCATCCTCCTTCTCTCCAAAGAGAAAAGCCCGAGCTCACTCAACCTATCCTCATAAGACATGCTCTCCAATCCAGGCAATGTCCTGGTAAATCTCCTCTGCACCCTCTCTAAAGCTTCCACATCCTTCCTATAATGAGGCAACCAGAACTGAACACAATACTCCAAGTGTGGTCTGACCGGAGTTCTACAGAGCTGCAACATCACCTCGCGGCTCTGGAACTCAATACCCTGACTAATGAAAGCCAATACACCATATGCCTTCTTAACAACCCTATTGACCTGCGCACGGTAAAGTTCCTTCAGCTTTCTTCTCACAAGGTGTCTCAGTATCTACCCTTAGGTGTCCATTGTTTTTGCACAGTCTTCCATTTATCCACTGGCCTAAGTGACACTGCCAGTTAGTAACAAAGTTCTAGCTCTGATTAGTGATGAACTAATAAACACAGTGTAAATTCATTTCACACTGTTTCCAACATAGAAGATTCTCGTCCATGTGGCTTTGAATCTGGGGGAAAGATCTGGATAATGGGATACATTGCATCGTCCCAGGTCTGCTGCTCCTTGTTAAAAACTATGCAGTAAATATCATTAATACTTAACTCACCAAACTTTAAGTCAGGACAAAGTCTTCTACAGTTGAATGTATCAACCACAAGAATGTGCACTTTGAAGAAGAATCCATCTGGTGTGACATACAGCCGCCCCATGCGGTAGAATCCATGGCTATCCACCAATAACGTCACCATTTGCAGTCCTTTATCGAGGGTTATTATATCATGGACAATGCCATTGATTGCTGTTGAAAGACAGAAGCTGTTACTACATTAAAGTTTCAGCGAGTGTAAGTATTGCCCCATTCCATTTCCAGGCCTGATGTCTAGTAACGGGAATTCACAGCAGTGCTTCCTTTAAAAATGCAGCAGGGATGTCAGAACCTGAAATGCAACCAGTAAAAGTTCTTATCTGGAAAAGAAAATAAGCCGCGGTTTTCCCACTAGGAGAGTTCAATGTCGTCTTTGTGCAGCCAGAGAAGAAGTAGAGATAGGACAAAAATATGGAAAATTAGAACATAGAACAGTACAGCACAGTACGGCTCTTCAGCCCACGATGTTGTGCTGAACTATATGTACGCCTCCATGATCAATCTAACCCTTCCCTCCTGCACAGCCCATAACCCTCCATTTTTCTTACACCCATGTGCCTATCCAAGACCCTTTTAAATATCCCTATTGTATCAGCCTCGACCACCACCCCTGGCAGTGCGCTCCAGGCACCCACCAGTCTCTGTGTAAAGAACCTACCCCTGACATTTCCCCTGAACATTCCTCCTCTGACCTTAAACGGATGTCCTCTGGTATTGGCTGTTGCCACCCTGGGGAACAGGTGCTGGCTGTCCACTCTATCTATGCCCCTCATAATCTTATACACCTCTATCAAGTTGCCTGTCATCCTGCGTCACTCCAAAGAGAAAGGCCCTAGCTCGCTCAACCTTTCCTCATAAGACATGTACTCTAATCCAGGCAGCATCCTGGTAAATCTCATCCGCACCCTCTCTAAAGCTTCCATATCCTTCCTATAATGGAGGAGACCAGGACTGAACACAATATTCTAAGTGTGGTCTAACCAGAGTTTTATAAAGCTGCAACATTACCTCGCGGCTCTTGAACTCAATTCCCTGACTAATGAAGGTCAGCACTCCTAACGGCTTCTTAACCACCCAATCAACTTGTGTGGCAACTTTGAGGGATCTATGGACTTGGACCCCAAGATCTCCCTGTTCCTGCACACTGCTCAGAATCCTGCCATTAACCTTGTACTCCGCCTTCATGTTCATTCTTCCAAAGTGTATCACTTCACACTTTCCCGGATTGAACTCCATCTGCCACTTCTCCACCCAACTCTGCATCCTGCCTTTATCCCGTTGTAACCTATGACAACCTTCGACACTATCCACAACACCTCCAACCTTCATGTCATCCGCAAACTTACTAACCCATCCCTCCACTTCCTCATCCAAGTCATTAATAAAAATCACAAACAGTAGGGGTCCCGGAACGGATCCTTGCGGAACACGACTAGTCACCGACCTCCAGACAGAATATTCTCCATCTACTACCACCCTCTGCCTTCTGTGGGCAAGCCAATTCCAAATCCACGCAGCCAAGTCTCCATGGATCCCATGCCTCGTGACTTTCTGGATGAGCCTATCATGGGGAACCTTGTCAAACACCTTACCAAAGTCCATATACACCACATCCACCACTCTACCTTCGATTTGTTTTGTCAACTCCTCGAAAAACTCAATTAGGCTCATGAGGAACAACCTGCCCCTCACAAAGCCATGCTGACTATCCCTGATAAGACTATGCTTCTCCAAATGCTCATAAATAAGAATCCTCTCCAATAGCTTGCCCACCACTGACGTAAGACTCACTGGTCTATAATTCCCAGGATTATTCTCATTACCTTTCTTGAACAAGGGAACAACATTAGCCATCCTCCAGTCCTCTGGTACCACTCCTGTGGCCAGGGAGGATGCAAATATCATCGGCAACACCCCAGCAATCTCTTCCCTCGCCTCCCACAGTAACCTGGGGTATATCCTGTCCGGTCCTGGGAACTTACCTATCCTAATGTTTTTCAGAAGCTCCAACACTACTTCTTTCTTAACCTCAGCATGCTCATTATTATACTCATAATTCATTAAGACCTCCCCTACCTCTTCTGCCTCAAGGCACATTTCCCCCTTTATCCCTGAGCAATCCAACCCTCACTCTAGTCATCCTCCTCTTCCTCACGTACATGTAGAATGCCTTGGGGTTTTACTTTCCTGTCTCAGTGGGACAAACCTCCCATAAACAGCCTCCACATTTCTTCTGTGCATTTCTGAGAACATCTGATGGAGCTTTCCAAGATCCTGCCCAATACCGTCGTAATTAGCCTTCCCTCAATTAAAAACTTCCCCGTATCATCTGCTCCTATCCCTGTCCATAGCTATGCAAAAAGTCAGGGAGTTGTGGTCACTATCTCCGGAATGCTCATCCACCAAGAGGTCTGTCACCTAACCAGGTTCATTGCCTAGTATCCAGTATGGCCTCGCCACATACTGTGTCAGAAATCCTTCCTGGACACACCTAACAAATTCTGCTGCATCTAAACCTTTTGCACTAAGGAGGTGCCAATCAATATTAGGGAAGTTGAAGTCTCCCATGACAACAACCCCATTATTTTTGCACCTTTCCAAAATCTGCCCACTTATCTGCTCCTCAATATCCTGGTGGCTACTGGGGGCCTAAAGAATACTCCCAATAGAGTGATTGCTCCCTTTCTGTTTCTGACTTCCACCCACACTGAATCAGTAGACGATCCCTCCATGACATCCTCCCTTTCTGCAGCTGTGACACTATCCCTGATTAGCAATGCCACTCCCGCGCCCCCCCATTACCTCCCTCTCTATCCCTATATCAAACAGCCAATCCTGCCCTTGTGACAGCCAAGTCTCTGTAATGGCCACAACATCGTAATTCCACATACCGATCCATGCTCTGAGTTCATCACCTTTATTCTTAATACTTCTTGCATTGAACACATTTCAACTCATCTAACTGACTGCATTTATGCCGTATCCACTGCCTATCCTTCCTCACAGTCCATCTGCACATTTACACCAACTGCTCTAACACTCTGGTTCCCATCCCCCTGCCAACCTAGTTTAAACCCTCCCAAACAGCTCTGGCAAACCTGTCCGCAGGGACATTGGTCCCTCTACAGTTCAGGTGTAACCCATCCCTTTTGTACAGGTCATACCTTCCCCAGAAGAGATCCCAGTGATCCACAAATCTGAAACCCTGCCCTCTGCAGCAATTCTTTAGCCATGCATTCGTCTGCCATATCTTCCTATTCTTACCCTCACTGGCGCGTGGCACAGGCAGCAATCCAGAGGTTACCGCCCTTGAGGTCCTGCTTTTCAGCTTCCTTCCTAACTCCCTATATTCCCTCTTCAGGACCTCATCTCTTTTCCTACCTATGTCGTTGGTACCAATGTGTACCACGACTTCTGGCTGCTCTCCCTCTCCCTTAAGAATGCTGTGGACTCGATCCGAGATGTCTCTGATCCTGACACCTGGGAGGCAACATACCATCCGGGAGTCTCGTTCTCATCCACAGATAATCTCGTGTCTGTTCCCCTAACCAATGAATCCCCTATCACTACCACACTCCTCTTCTCCCCCTTTCCCTTCTGAGCCACAGAGCCAGACTCAGTGCCGGAGACCTGGCTGCTGTGACTTTCCCTGGTAGGTTCCCCCCCCACCCCTCCCAAAACAGTATCCAAAACGATATACCTGTTATTGAGGGCAACGGCCACAGGGTACCCTGCACTGACTGCCTATCCCCTTTCCCTCCCCTGATGGTCACCCAGCGACCTGCATCCTGCAGCCCAGGTGTGACTGCCTCCCGGTAACTCCTGCCTGTCGTCTCCTCTGTTTCCCGAATGATCCGGAGTTCATCCGGCTCCAGTTCCCTAACACGGTCTGTGAGGAGCTGCAGCTGGACGCACTTCTCGCCGGTGTAGTCATCAGGGAGACTGGAGGTCTCCCTGATTTCCAATATCTTGCAAGAGGAGCAAACTACTGCCCTGCGCCATTCCCAGTGCTTTAACTGTGCAATAAGAAACCTTACCAGAGCCTCATCTTAGCCTCTGCTCACTTACTTCACCTCTTCATGCCGAAGCCTCTTGAGTGAAAGCCTCAAGGTCTCACTCTCACACTGAGCTGCTCCACAATGGTCGCTCTGCTTGAGTTTACCTTCTTTTTATTGGCTGCTGCTGCCCAATTACCTCAGCAATGAGACTTGCTCTCCAAACGGCTCATTCCAGAACATGGGCCCAAGAAAGTGAAGCATTATCATTCCATTCTTTGCTGTCAACATGCTTCTTGAACAGCTCCAGAACACACTTGTGTCTTTCACCCCTCCCTTTGCATTACAAAAATCAAGCATTACCTTTGTCATCTGATCTGACCCGACCCAGGTTTGTCTCATGTTTTCCTCCTTGCCCCATGGTGGCCTCAATAACTTTCCTCACCACATCTGTAAGCTGTCTGTATGCCTGCCTGGTGATGGGATTTGGAGGAAGTGGATCAGGGAAAGGATTCCATATATTCAGCAAATAACTTCAAGGCCATCCATTCATCATCTTGGGCTGAACTCAAATACCCAGATTATGAAGATTGGGGGCATGTCAAATAACTCATTAGGATCATCTTATCTGCAGAAGATCAAAACTACATCACTAAAGCATCACCAAACAAAAAACAAATGTGCCACAGAGCAGGGTATTAGGATAGATGACCAAAGGTTTGGCGAAAGAGGTGGAGGGGTTTGGGGGGTAGAATTCCAAAGACAAATGCTGCTAAAGGCAAATCCATCAGGAGGAGATGGTTTAGGAGAGTTATCCATAATGTTCTGGGTAATATTAATCCCACAATCTAAATGCAAAATCATTAGTTGGCCATTTTCATATTGTTTTTGGAAGATTACCACATGCAAACTGGTAGGTATGTTTATTACAATCATGACTACATGTCAAAAAGTATTGCATTGGCTGCAATGAGCTTTGGACGTGTCCAGAGATTGTGAAAGGCACTCTATAAATATAAATCTTCATTCTTAATGAGGCAATTAATAATGCATTTGGAAATGTCAAATAATCAAGAGTATCATGGCTCTACCCTTCAGTTGAGAAGTGCACGGAGGACCTACATATCTGTTCAGGTGAACATAAACTGGAGAAGACCTTTCCAAATAATCAGCCAACAAATCCTCACTCAGCCAATGTTACCAGAAGTAAACTAATCCTGGTGAACTTGTGGTTGCTGAATCTTACTGTGCACAAGCGACTGCATGCACATCGAAGTGATCTATTGTCCACCAAGCAATTTACTTACTCTTTATAACTCGCGTTTAACTCTTTCCACCCCAGTATCAGCTTACTGTTTTCTCTGTGATATAAAATTTGCAATGCATCACAGAGGCATAATCAGACAAAGGAGGAATATAGCAGGAGGCGTCACTAAAATTTGATCAAAGAGGAAGGTTTTAAGGAGTATGTTGAAGGAATGGTGGGAGGAAACGTGGGTGGAGATTTAGGTGGCAGTAAGGTTTTAAGGGGAGACGATGGAACAGAGTGAGGTGGTAGAGGAGTAGGAAGAGAGAACCAGAGTGTCATTCAGTGATGAGGACCACCCTGGCCTGAGGTGATGGGGTTCCTTAGTGATGAGGACCACACCACCACCTTGGGCCAGGCAGAACAAGGGAGTCAAACATATGGCCACATGGGGAGGTTTGATTAGTTGTAGTTGTAGTTGTTGCTGAACCAAATATCAACAATAAGTTCCTGGATAGCAAGGACTTTATTCACAGTTCAGCTGGCATTCTGGAACCATTAGAGTAACAGTGACTGTTGATTCTCTGGCAGAGTCCAAGGGGTGAACAGTGAAAGAGCCTGTGTGGCAGAAGAAATGGTTTTAGTAGTGACCAAAATCCTAAAGTACTCTCCTTTTACTTCTAGATGTTAGGCTGGATCTAACAATGTTGTAATGTACCACTAACACATGTTCTAAAACATAGAAAATGGTCTGAAAACACTATGATGCTGGAGGAACTCAGCAAGTCAGGCAGCATCCATGGAGAAAAGCAGGCGGTCAACATTTGGGTCAGGACCCTTCTTCAGGACTGCTGAGTTCCTCCAGCATCATCAGGTCCAGCATCTGCAGTCCTTTGTTTCTCTAGTATTACTGCTCCACTGTGAAGCCTCTTCAGGGATGCCCACTTTGAACAAGTTCTCTTCTCCAGCATCTGCAGTCCTTTGTTTCTATAGAAACTGGTCTTTTAGATTCTCATCTCCACCTCAACTAATGGACCCATTTGCTTTTAGGTCAGTGTTGCCATCAGATGAGGAACAGACCCACAGCCAGAAACCAAAGCACAAGCTGGGGCAAGCTTTCATGATGGAAAATAGTGAGTCATGTTTATACCATGTCTGTTGGATATTGTTGATATTTAAATTGACCCCCTATCAGAATAGTCCATATTCAGGTGGATTATTGCCACAATAGTGGTGTTTAAGAGGCATTTAGACAGGCACATGAACATGCGGGGACTGGAGAGATACAGACCATGTGCAAGCAGATGGGATTAGTTTAATTTGGCATCATGGTCGGCACGGACATTGTGGGCTGAAGGACCTGTTCCTGTGCTGTTCTGTGTATGTTCTCTTTCACATATGATAAGGCATGTAAGAATTATAAGCAGGAATGTACCATCTGGCTCTGCACCAGCTCTCCCATTCATCAAGGTCACCGCCGATCTACCTCAATGCCGTATTTCTGCATGATCTCCAAATCCCTTAATTCCTTCCATGTCCGGAAATCCATCGGTCTGTTTGAATGAGCTCAATGACTGAGCTTCTACATGTCACTCTAGGCTTGAGAATTCCAAGGATTCACCATCCTCTGAGTGAAGAGATTTCTCAATCCGGTGAACTTTTGTCACACTCCCTCTCCGGAAGTGCATCTTTCTTGGTGAGGTCTCACCACTATATTAATTCAGTAAGATATCTTTACTCCTCTAACAAAATCCTCTTGTAATGAAGGCCAATAGATGGCACATTTATTTACATCATGATAGGTTCCAGCTTTTCCCTACCACTGACATCAGATTAGTAATTCCCTTGTATCTGCTCGCCTCAAGTATTGGGGGCCAAATCCTCTGCCTTCTGATCTGCAGGAACAAGTCCAGACACTATAGAATTCTGGAAGATGATAATCAGAGCATCCACCATCTCAAGCCACTCTTTCAAAACTCTGCGAGATGTGAGTCAATAGCCTTCAGTCTCACCAACTTGTCTGATTTTTTTTAAACTGATCCTAATTTTCCACTCAGTTCTTCATTTTTTGCAGGAGCCTTGATTATCTATTTCTACCAGCTCACTTTACTTGACTTCTGTTCATACATAAATGCATCCAAACACACTTCCAATATTATCCGCTCAGTCTAATAAGAGGCCGTGTTCAAATGGCCACTTGGCCATAATTTTACTTTACCGGTAGACTGTTCATTATAGAAACAACCTTGGTAATTTCCTTTGATTCTGATTTCTGCTGTGATCAATTGGTTTCTCTAACATGCCATGAGTTTGAAAGCAATCGAAGGCCTACTTTGAACATATACCCCACAAACTCCAGTAATAAATGGTTGGCTCAGAACTCAAATGATAATCCCAAACCATTACTCAAATGTGACATCTGATTAATAAATGAACACAGCTGATCCTTGCTGTAGCAAACCTACTTAGCAAGGCTTTCATTTAAATGAAACTACGTGGCATAACTCATTTTAATTTATTTAAACCCACTTTAATATAGTTATGGAATGAAGTCAACACAAGTTACAATAGGCCAGCAGCCCTCGTTTCAAACATGGCAATGTGATTGGATCATCCTATCCCTTTGCAGGATCTGGAAGCACAAAAGCACAGTGCAGCCTCCATCCCATGCTGTTTTATGATCAATGGTTCACTGTGAGGCCAAAGTTCAGGTGCAACTGCTGATAACAATGGACTAGGTTTGACAACAGCATTGGCTATTTGCAATAGCAAAAGCATCTACTTTTTTAAAAACATATTTAGTGTAAATGGGACAAATTATTTTTCAATTGTGAATTGATCACACAAGAGCACAAAATTGGAGCAGGAGTGGGTCATCAGGCCCTTCAAGCCTGCCCCACCATTCAATACAATATGGGTGATCTATGCTGCCCTCAACTCCTCTCCTGTGCCATTTCTCCACAGCCCTCTATTCCTTGATCTATCATTTATCCTCCTCCACTTTAAATACTTCTGATGATCTAGCTTCCACCACTCTGTTGAATTCCAGAGATTCACCATCCTCGAGAAGAAATTTCTACATACCTGTTTTAACTGACTGGCCTCTTATCTTGTAGTCATGTCCCCTTTCTCAAGACGCTTCCATTAGTGAGAACAGCCCAACATCCACGCCATTTAAGCAAGGTCACCTCTCATTCTTCAAAACTTCTAAATTATCTTGCTCTCTCGTCCCACAACCCTTTCATCCCAAGAAATAGCCTTATTAATCTCCCTTGTACTGCCTCCACTGTTACTATATCTTTTATTTTAGTAATGAGACCGAAGGTGTACTCAGTATTCCAGGTGTGGCCTCACCAACACCTTGTATAATTGCAACAAAACGGCCCTATTTTTAAACTCCAGCCCTTTTGCAATGAAGGCCAAAAGGCCTTTTTCCTTCTTAACTGTTGGGCCTGCCTGTTAACTGATTGCGATTCCTGCAGCAGAACGCCGAGATCCCCTAGTACTTCACTTACCTGCAATCTCTCTCCATTTGGATAACAATCTGCCTTTTGATTTCTCCTGCCGAAATACATGGCCACACACTTCCCCACATTAAACTCCCTTTGCCTGTCCAATAAATGCGATTGATAGTCACCTCACAGTGGTCACCAGGGTCACAAACGTGTGAAGATCATAAAAACATTTATTTTCATTTTTTAAAAAATGTCTCAGTCTACTTGCTGCATCTTTGTAATTCCTTACCCGTCTAACTTATTGGAACTCATGTAAAACGTGTGGGAATTAATACTGAGTTTACTCCAATTTGCAACAAGTGTGTCAAAAATCAAAATGTTTCCTGGAAAATATGGACCAAAACAAGATCTACAGTTCACTTGTTCTGAAATAAGCACCAGATCACTGGGCAGCGGATCATCCCCATGACAAAACATAAAACTTGGCTATTAAATCAAAAGCTGATGGAAACCTCAATCCTCTCTTACCAAAATCACTGCTGCAGTAGAACTCTCTCTCGTTCTTTTCCTTCCTGCATTCAACTGAGCACAACTGCTTGTTGTAATCTGCGGAAAACAACCAGTCAGTTCACAGCTGGCACCAGCAGAACGTCTGTGCGATTTTTTTTAATACAAAATCATTCAAGCAGGTTATTAAAACACAAAGCTCCATTCTTTGCGACGGTGAAGGTAGAAATTCGCCGGCGGAAATCCCTGGACGGAGTGTGACAAGAGGTACATCAGTGACAGCGATGGGCTTGAAGTTAACCCCAATACAGATTCTGGTCTGGCCAGGCGAGGGCGTCTACAGGACTGGCACCAGTCATGAATTTAAAGTCTGCGTGTACTTAATTTGATTCTTTCTGACCCTCACCAACCAGAGACCGAGCAGAGGTCTGTTGCCTTGCCGCTAAAAATCAAAACAGTAGGAGGTCAGAAACGCGAGGAAGCGGACAAGGTGCTCCTGAAGGGGAAGCCAAGCCAACCCTTCCCACGCTTCCTCTACCACTGGCTCCTGTTCCCAGCCTCCTGCCGCCCACATTCCTCAATGGTTCAAGTGGAAGGCGGGGGGTCCGGGACATGCCCTTGGTTCCGACAGTTTATAATTGCAGTCAGACAGATCAGTGGATGGTCGCCAGAAACCAGCCCCACTCCCACCCTACGTTGCTCCCCCCCCCTTGCTTTGACACCGAGGGAGGGGCGGTCAGAACAGACATAGGTGGATTGTGGAGCCCAAATGTTATTCCCTCCGCAATTTGCAAATAATTTAAAAAATATCCAAAGGTCCTGCAAATGTTGGTCTCTAAACAATGTCCTTACAACCAGTTGTTTTCCCATCTCATCCCATTTGATCTTTAAACTGGAGGCGGTGGTGTTTGCCTGGAGGGAGGTTCTGTCCCGAGGATCCTCACCCTCCTCCCGTTTCCCACAGCAGCCACTTCACGCTTCCAGTCGCCAGAAGATGAATTAAACATTGTTCCTCTATTTGCTTTGATGTTAATCTAAAATTACAAGGGATTTGGGTCTGCAAGAGGGCATAGAATGGCAAAATGGCAGACAAAATTTAACACAGAGAAGTGTGGAGTGATGTACTTTAGCAGAAAAAGATGGAGAGACAATTCCGCCGAAATGATGAGGGGTGTGTGAGAAGAAAGGGATTTGTCATCTTTGAAAAGTTAAACAAAAGCAAAGAAAGAATGATTCGGAAGGCATTTGGGAGACTGGGATTCATAGACAGGGACATCGAGTACAAAAGTGGGGAACCTTTATGAAACACCAGTACATCTGGAGCGACTGAAGATGCCGGGAGCTAGAACACAAAACAAAACCAGAATGCTGGAAGAACTCAGCAGGTCGAGCAAAAGGTGAGTCTACAGGTCGAGACCCTGTATCAGGACTGAGAGGGAAGAGGAAAGATCCCCAGTGTGTGGCAGTGGGATAACGGGTGGTGTGTGACAGGTGGAACCACATAGGGAGGGGATGTTGGGGTTGTGGGTCCAATGCTGATCACAGTGAGAGAGACAGAGAGAGAGAGAGAAAGAAAGAAAGAGAGAGAGACACACACACACACGGAGACAGAGGGAGAGAGACAGAGAGAGACAGAGACAGAGAGAGAGAGAGAGAGAGAAAGAGAGAGAGAGACACACACACACGGAGACAGAGGAAGAGAGACAGAGACAGAGAGAGAGACACACACACGCGGAGACAGAGAGAGACACACACACGGAGACACAGAGAGAGGGAGAGAGAGACACACACAGAGACAGAGAGAGAGAGACACACACACAGACACAGAGAGAGAGACAGAGAGAGACACACACACGGAGACACAGAGAGAGAGGGGGAGAGGGACACACACAGAGACATAGAGAGAGACAGAGAGAGACACAGAGAGAGAGAGAGAGAGAGACACACACACAGACAGAGAGAGAGAGACACACACACAGACACAGAGAGAGGGAGAGAGAGACACACACACAGACACAGAGAGAGAGACAGAGAGAGACACACACAGAGACAGAGAGAAAGAGAGAGAGACACACACACAGACAGAGAGAGAGAGAGACACACACACAGACAGAGAGAGAGAGAGAGAGAGAGAGAGAGAGAGAGTGTGTCCAGGGATGGGGGAGTGCAGTTGCAAAGTTAGACTGGAGAAATTGGGGTTGTCCTCCTTGGGGCAAAGAAGGTTGAGAGGGGATTCAGTGAAGGTATGCAAGGTAATACTGGGTTTAGCTGATGCTCCCATTGGTCGTTGGGATTTAAGAACAGGTGAGAGAGATTTATGGGGATGGATAAATGACACAGGGAGGACGTCAGGAAGAACTTTAATGCAGAGGAGATTGGAACTGGAACTTTGTCCATAAAGTGGTCGAAACAACCAAAGCTCTCAGAAGGTGTTAGACAGGTGCGGGGCTATGGAGGAACTGACGGGATTACTCTACACAGAGCTGGTACAGACGGGAAAGGCCGAGTGGCCTCCTTTGTGCCATGATGATTTAAACTTTCTGTGGGGAGCACACCTATCATCGTCCTTGGGCAATTCTGCAACTGCTCCCGGGAAGACATGCACGCACCCGGACTTCACTCCTCCGCTACAGCTCGGTGAACGGTTCCCCAGAGGAACGGGCCGGTGCATTATTGGTTACTGATCTCAGCCGGAGCTCGGTGCCGGTCCCCAGGACTGGACGTTGGAAACCGAGCCCGCTGGCGGAGGTTTCTGCGGGTTCACGTCTCCCTCTGTCAGATCTCGAGCATGAAGATTGGACACTTTGAGTGAAATACTGAGGTAGGGAAAAGGGATAAGAAATTTTTGTTCATTTCCTCCCTTCCGCTGCATCAGAGGAACGGCGTGTGCCAACTTCTGGTCGTTGACTTTAGAACCCAGCACCTCGGTTGTGAGGTCTTGTGAGGGCTGCTGGAATGGAGTTAGAGTAATACAGCACGGAGAGAGGCCCTTCGGCCCAACTCGTCCATGCCGACCCAAGGTGCCCGCCTAAGCCACTCCTATTTGTCCGCGTTTGCCCCGTATCCTTCTAAACCTTTCCTATCCATGAACCTGTCCAAGTGTCTTTTAAACGTTGTTCCCTTCCTGTGGCAGCTTGGCCATACACCCACCACCCTGTGTGTGAGGACGTTTCTCCACACCCCCTGCACTCTGAGCGCGATCAGGACTGGGGTTTGCTCCAGATTCCGGCATCTGTAGTCTCTCCTGTCTCCAACAGATCAGGAAGACCTCGGTCTCGGAAGAGGAGAAACTCAAGGCAATCCCCCCCCCCCCCCCACCACCCACAGCTGATCGGTGGAGATGGAGGAAGGAGGGATGGAGCAGCCGCTCCTGGACTTCCCCCTCCTCGATGATACCAGCGAGGAAATGGTTCACAGCGAGGATGAAACTGTGCCAGCTGATAATTACCTTCTCGGAGTACGTTAAAATGGTAGAACAAGCTCAACGTGCGGCGGCCAGCTTCCGACGGGGAGCTGATGCCATTTATTGTGTCCCTGGCTCTGTGGCGTGTGGACTTTCTGGGCCGGTTCTCCTCGGGGTCCACGCCCGAACTTGGAACTCTTTCGCCCCGTCTTGTTACACCACGCGTGTCACTGAGTTGGGAACCTTCACGGCTGTGGGACGGGTACACTGAAGAATCTGGCCGCATACTCTTGGCCAGGAGGGTATGGTAGGTGGGAGACCTGTTCAGCTTGGATTTATCTTGATGGAACGAAATCAGAAGATCTGGGAAGTCGCCCGGTGGCCACCCCGCTCGCCTCTCGGGATGTACTCCCGTCTTTACCCTGCCCCTCGGTCCCTCTCCGTTCCCCGCTTCAAAGAAACGCGGAGGGGTGAGCCGGAGACGCCCGTGAGAGCGTTCACCTCTCGCCTTGCCTGGCTGAGAATAAGCCCCGTCTCTTCCAGTGAAGGCTTCGGTGGTCGGCGGATTGGACTCGCGTTGGCCGCGGTTTTCGTGCGGCAGTTTGGTCAGGTTCACCGAGGGGTGGGGCGTCCTGGAGATCCCCGTGGAGGGGGCTGTGCTTTTTGTCATCCTTCCGACGTGCGGCGGGAGATCTACACACAGGGAACACAGCAGCGTGAGATAAATCTTACCTACGGCATCTTCAGAAGATCTACAAAATACCCCTTTTCGTTAAACGGTTGATTTACCAACCTTCCCGCAGAGGAGGGTGTGATTATTTAACCCATGTCGCACCCAATCGTCTGTCACTGGCGCCATTCCAACTCACCCGAACCCTACCGAACCCAACTCCATCTCCCCCGTCCTCAAGCTCCCAGCCAAGCCCGTCATAAAAGCACACACGGTGCCCACCCTGGCTCTCTCAAAGCTCCCGCTCTCTGTCCCATCTCACTCCGCCACTTTCTGCTTTCCAGGTAGTTAATTGTTTCCCTCTTGGGAGTAACTTTTACATTTGCTCTTCTGGTCGTAAATCGTTGCATTTAAAAAAAATTGTTGCCCGTTTTGGTTTTACCTGCATCTCATATTCGTGTCCTCCGTATTCTTTAAAAAAACGTCCGGCCAGCGGAAACAACCTTAACTCTGGGAATTTTGGACATCTCCAAGTCTCCGCTGTCACATTTTCTCTAGTCCAAGGTATTAGTGAAACTGTTGAATGTTCACAACCGCCCCAAAGTTCCAAGGCTTCGTTTCATTTTTCCTTTAAAATTTAAATTCGGTTTCCCCCTCTTGAGGTTTGCTCTCGAGTTGACGAGTTTATTTTTTAACTCGTCAACAACTACAATTACCCAGATAATGATTCTCAATTCTTCAAACAGAGTCGCGCTGGTCGGCAGGTTACGGTCCTGTCCTCCCCAAATTTCGATCAAAGCGCCGGTTTTCCTGTGTGACAGGCTGGTTGGTTTGATGTATCCTCACAAACGGACCTCCTGCCGATCAGCGGATAACAAACAGGGCCAAGAAACCCCGGTTGTTTCTCCCCCTTGAACCACAGTCTAATTGTATTAATTGAGATCAACGATGCCGACCATTCATGGACCCCGAGACATTCCCAATACCTGCTCCACTGATCACCACGCCAGCCAAGTTCACACCTTTGAGAAGCTTCCAGCATTTAGTTAGAATGCATTTCAATTATCAAATTCATCCCCATCATAACCGCTTTTACTGTCAAACATCCATCCAAACTTGTCCTTGTCAAAATCCCAGAACACATTTTGCTGCATCCGATTTCGCTATCATACCACGCCAAAGTTGTTTCTCTTGTCTCGTTTACCACTTTTAATTTTTTTCTTTTAACATGTAACACTCGTACAAATTCCACACTTAAGAAAATATGCAGCCGTCTTTTCCCAAAGCAAATAAATCCTAAACATTTAATGCAAATTGTTAAGATTCTAGCAGAAAGCAATTTTTCAAATACAAAGCACCGTTTGCCTTTTGCGTTAAGAAAAGACATAAACGTTTTGCTTGGAGTTGGATAAGAAACAAATCCGCTCACCTTTATTTTTTGCATTGATAATTTTAAAAAATACCACGAGCGAGAAGACCTGGATTAGTAATAGTCCGTTCATGATAGAGCTGGAGCGGAAACCCAATGACTGAGGTGGAGAAACGAGCCCCCCCGTTTTATACTCATCTTGTGCTATGCTAATAAGGGACACCGCTGAAGCCGGACCAAGATCAAATGTCATTATTTTCCACTTCAGCAGTGATCTTCTGAGGTAATGTTTTAATAATTTCTGTCAAATGGTCCAAAAAATCAGTAGAACCAAAGACGAAAATAAAAGCATTTCAGCAATACGAATGCAATGCTGATTTGGGCAGTTTAATTTAGGCTGGAGAAGTTAATTGCTAATAAAATATTTTCAAAAGTTACGCTGCACTCAGCACACACAGCATAGAAAAATGGAATTTCATTACAATACTTCTGAAAGAACTGCTCCAGACTGTTAAAATGTTTACTTTCTTTCGTTTTCTCAATGCAACAGTTCAGAAAGTCATAGTCAACTCAATTTTGCTTAATAGACACGCTAATCGTGTTTATTTTGCATCGGGAATAGACAGTAAATCCCTGCTTTTCTGCACAATTCACTGCAATGACGAATGACAGAAGTACCTCACAATGGATGCCACTAATATATGCAGTTTTAATGTTAGACCAATGATATTTGAATCAGTTTCTTACTTCGTTTTATGATGTTGCATCTTAAAAAGTACTTATTTTTTAATTGATTCCATCTATTCTGACTGTTAATGTCACTGGCCATTTGGCTTTGTTAAAACAAAGCAGGCAATTTGGACCCAGTGGGACGGCGGAGCCGATCAGGTCTCACTATCGCCCTCTGCCGCTGGTCGGCTTGAACCACCGCCAAACACGCCTGCGAACAGACGGTGCCCTCGTTAAGAAGTCGCTCAGCCATGGGGTTGGTGGGGGTGGCCGGGAGACGGCAGCGCATCCGCTTCCCGAATAGAGGGGAGCCGCCAGCCGCGACAAATAACCGGGCGGTGAAAGTGGGCAAGCGGTACAAAAAGGTGCGGCGGTGCGACCCAGATGGGACTCGAACCCACAATCCCCAGCTCCGGAGGCTGATGCCTTATCCATTAGGCCACTGGGTCACCACGGGAACTACAGGCTAGCAGTGTGACATTTACACGTGGCAGGGCGAAGATGTGTTGTTATGCCCAAGGCTAAAGAAAAATTACACTTAGTGAACGTAGAAAAAGTAAATTCTTGGGTAGTGCACGTAATAAGGAAATTATATCGTCTTGAGCAAATTATATATTTAACAAAGGGTGTGCATACTGCTGTGTATGTGGACTTGTTTCATGTTTATGAAAGAAACTTGCTACAGAAAGCAAGGTTTTCATTGTGCCTGTACCTCACCATACTTGTGCACATGACAATATGCACGACTTGTCTTTACTATTTGCATGAATACAGTCAACAGGGCACCTGCAAACTGAGTTAGAACATGGGAGGTAGAATAGCTGATCTTTTACCACAGTACTATGTACCTTGATTTGCTTATCCAGCTGTATTCAGGGCCTTATATCATTGGAGCAAGGCATCTTTACCCTTCCACTGAAATCCTAGTGTAGTGCAAGACCATAAGACATAGGAGTAGTATCAGGCCATTCAGCCCATCGAGTCTGCTCTGCCATTCGATCATGGCTGATTTATTTTTCCCTCTCAAGCCCATTCTCCTGCCTTCTCCCAGTAACCTTTGACGCCCTTACTAATCATGAACCTATCAACCTCCGCTTTAAATACACCCAATGACTTGGCCTCCATGGCCGTCTGACACAATGAATTCCACAGATTCACCACCCACTGGCTAAAGAAATTCCTCCTTATCTCTGTTCTAAAGGGATATCCTTTTAATCTGAGGCTGTGCCCTCGGATCCCAGACTCTCCCACTACTGGAAACATCCTCTCCACATCCATTGTATCCAGGCCTTTCAATAGATAAACATCTATCAATCTTGCTCTTGTTTATACTGAGCAACTGAGCCCCTACAGCTCTCTTGGGTAGAGAATTCTCAAGATTCACCACTCTCTGGGTGAAGAAATTTCTTCTCATTCCTGTACCTAATGGCTGACCCTTATTTTGACCCCTTGTTCTAGACAACCCAGCAACTCCACATCTACCTTGTCACGCTCAGTAAGAAGTTTTTGTGTTCCATCAGATCATCTCTCATTCAGGAGTATAAATCCAGTCTGGTTAATCTCTCCTCATATGGCAAATGGACCTCTCAGAAATCAATCTGGCAAACAACCCCCTTAGACTGTAAGGAGTATATCCTTCCTTAGACTGAGAAGTCAGATTTGTACACAATACTACAGCTGTCATCTTACCAGCTTCCTATTTATTTAGTGCAAGGCATCTCTACTCTTGTGTTGAAATCCTATTGCAACATGTCCAAGAGGGAACATACATGGTTTCAGGCATGGGTTACAGGACAGAAAGAACAGCTACCCAATGAAGCAGAGAGGGAGGGAGAGCATTCAACAGCCTTTTCCACTGTTTCATTAGTTGATCATCTCACCTCCATTTCCCTGTCCACACTACATCCTTTGATACCTTTTGTCCTCAGCTGTAGAAAACATCGGTTGGGCCGCAGTTGGATAATTGTGCGACGTTCTGGTCACCACACTATAGGAAGGATGTGATTAAGCTCGAGGAGGTGCAGAGAGGATTCACAAGGATGCTGACTGGACTGGAGGGCTTGAGTTATAAGCGGAGATTAGACAGGCTGGGTCTATGTTCCCTGGAGTAAAGGAGGCTGAGAGGTGACATGTATATAAAACTATGAGGGGCATAGATAGGGTAGATAGTCCGGTTTTCATGGTAGGGGCATCAAAAACTAGAGGGCATTGGTTTAAGGTGATAGGGAGGAGGTTTAAAAGGGATCTGAGGGGTACATTTTCCACATAGAGAGTAGTTGGTATCTGGAATGAGCTGCCAGAGGTGGAGCCAGGAATAGTGACAACATTTAAGAGGCATCTGGTACTTGAATAAACAGGGCACAGAGGGACATGGAACTAATGCAGGCAAGTAGGATTAGTATAGATAGGCATGATGGTCAGCATTGACTCAGTGGACCAAAGGGCCTGTTTCTATGCTGGACAACCCTGTGGCTCTTTGACCTTTGCTTACTAATACTCAGTAGATCTCAGTCTTGAAAAGTTCAAAACTCCTGGAATGAGTTATGAAAATATCTGGGAACTCTCTGCATTTGCTCAGGTAATCTGTGGAGATTCAGAGCATCGGTCAGGAGGGTGGGGGGGGGGGGGTGGGTGTCGTGGAGGCTTTTGGGATACTGCCATTGAAAAGCCACCCTGTTCTAGGGTGACTGCATGCTGGTGATCCTCGAGGGTACTGGACCCTCCCACAGGGTGCACACAGGAACTTGCTGTGATGATTTGGCAGGTGTGGTCTAGTCTGTAGCCCTAAGTCAGGAGACTGAGGTGGGGACTTGCACTTGGGTCAGGATAACCCCACGTTGCTGGTCTGGCTGCCAAAGGCTGCTCACTGGAGACAATACCTGCTAAACCTCATCAGGTTTAAATATTTCTCTGCAGTTTTTAATTTCTTTTGCATTTTGTTGAACAAGACCAAAATACATTAATCTTTTTTAACTCAGTTAAATTATTATCAATGACTTCCGACTAGACACTAAAGCGAAGTATTCTTTCTATGTAAAAGCAGAGGGAGGAAAGAATTTATATTAGAAACAATATTGGAACGACCTTTACCTGCTTCACTTGTCAGGAAAGGAATAAAATGAAGATTCACCAAACAGGTTCCAGGGATGTCAGGTTAGCAGATGAAGACAGATTGAGTTGACTTGCCCTGTATTCTCTTGCATTTAGAAAAATGAGAGAAGTGCCCACTGAAATGTAGAAAATAATGATGGGGCTTGACAGGTTGGGTGCAAGGAGGATGTTTCCACTGGCTGAGGAGACTAGAGCGAGGGGTTAGGCTTGGAATGAGGGCCAGGACATTAAGGTTGAGGCGAGGAGAAATTTCTTCAGTCAAGAGTCCTACATTCATAGATCACACAGCACAGAAACAGGCCCTTCAGCCCATCATGTCCATGCCAACCACCATCGTACCCATGGATACTAATCCATTTACCAGCAATTGGTCTGTTACCTTCTATGCCTATGCTCCCATTACCTTCTCAGGCAGTGCATTCCAGATTGCAACCACCCTCTTGCTGATTCCCTCTAAACCTCTTATTCCTCACCTTTAAACCTAAGCCATTTGGTCTAAGACACCTCTGCCGTGGGGAAACATTTCTTACAATCTGCCTTATCTATGGCCCTCATAACTATCAGCCTCCTCCCCCCTCCCCTCAGCCTCCTCTGATCCCAAGGAGAACAAACCCAGCCTATCCAGTCTCTCCTCATAACTGAAACATTCCAACCCAGGCAACATCTGGTGAATCTCCTCTGCAGTGCATTCACATCCTCCCCATTGTGTAGTGACCAGAACTGCACACAATATTCCAGCTGTGGCCTAACCAATGTTTTACAGAGTTGTACCAAGACCTTCCTGCCCTTATACTCTATGCCTTGGCTAATGAAGGCAACCACCTTGTATACCTTCTTGCCACCCTGTCTACCTGTGCTGCTATCTTAAGGGATCTTTAGCCTTATATACCAAGGTCTCTTTGTTCCTCAATACCCCTTAGGGCCCTACCATTCATGGTGTACATCCTATCCTTATTTGACCCCCAAAATGCATCGCCTCACACTTATTTGGATTAAATTTCATCTGCTATTGCCCTGCCCAATTTACAAGCTGATTGATATCATTTTATAGCCTCTTACTGTGAATACCACCATCAATTTTCATGTCACTTGCAAATATACTAATCATATTTACTAATTTCTTTTACTAATTTACTAATCACTACATTCACATCTGAGTTGTTAACATATACGACAAACAGCAAGGTTCTCAGTACCACCACTGGTCACAGGCTTCCAATCACAAAAACAACCCTCCACCATTACCCCTATTACCAAGCTGACTTTGGATCCAATTTTCCAATGTTCCTTGGATCCCATGGGCTCTAATCTTTTGAATGAGCCTTCTATGCGGATCTTGACAAACGCCTTACCGGAGGAATAAAGAGAGGGCGAGGGGTGAGACAGGTGCAGGTAGCTGATCGGTGGATTGAGGATGGGCGATGGGCAGAAGAATCCAGGTGGGGGAAGGGAACAAAAATGGGTAATGGGGGGGGGGTGGTGATGGCTTGGAAAAAGGAACAAAATGGGAGTACTAGAGGTGGATCAGAAGGAGAGAGAGAAGGAAACACAGGAGGTAAGGGTTACCTGAAAGCGGAAAATTCAACGTTCGTACCATTGGTTTGTAGGAATATGAGGTGTTGTTCTTTTAGTTTGCATTGGGCCTCATCCTGGCAGTGGAGAAGGCAGAGGACAAACAGGTTGCTGTGGGAATGGGAAGGGGAGTTGAAGTGTCACGCAACCGGGAGCTTGGGATGGCCTCTGCAAATTGGTCATCTAATCTACACTTGGTCACATCGGGAGCTCCTAATGCAGTAGACGAGGTTGGAGGAGGTGCACGTGAATCTCTGCCCCACCCGGAAGGGCTGTTTAGGTCCCTGGATGGTGGTGAGGGAGGAGGTGTAGGGACAGGTGTTGTACCTCTGACGGTTGCAGGGGAGAGTGCCTGGGGTCAGGGAGGGGTGGGAGGAGAGGGATGAGCGGACCAGGGAGTCATAAAGATCGTGATCCCTGCAGAAACCAGATACAGGGGTCAAGGGGAGGTTGTGAACGGTGGTGGTAGGATCATGTTGGAGCTGGCAGGCATGGCGGAGTATGACGTGTTGGTTGTGGATGCCAGTGGGGTGGTCCCTCTGGAGACACAGGGACTTCGGAAAGGAAGGGTGGAAATAAGGCCATATTTTGTGAAGATATGGGAAATCAGGTAATTTTTTTTTAAAAAGGAGAGTTACGATTTCAGTGAATTACTCCTAGCCATTGTCAAATCAATGTTCTCCTGTCTCTGCAAGCTGGCTACACTTTTTCATCTCTCCCTCTCCCCCACCCTCAGCTTCACTGACCAACCATGGTCTCCTGAACTTCTAACACAACAGTCGTTGAGCAAAGCCACAGACAAAAATACTCCCCTCAAAGGGGTCCAATCTTAAAGACAGTCAGTGCAATAACCTTTACAGATATCACATGACCAGAGCGTCATATGACCAAACCTCCAGCAATGTTTCCAACCACTGTTCACAACCCCACCCGGAATCCACTACCTCTCTCACAGAGGGTGTCTTCCACAATTTGAGTAAAAACTAATTTATGTTTACTTTCCTATGCCTAGTTTATGCCTAATTCCATGGGGGAGACAGTTTCTATTCTTCTATCCTATTGGTTTCCTTTATAATTTTAAGCACTTTGATTAGATCACCCCTTGAGTGTATAAACTTCAGGGAATATAAACAAAGTTGATTGCCAGATGTCCTCAGCATTAAACATTCAATCTTGTCCAATAGAACCTCAAAGCCAAATCCATCTTGAGGTTCATTGTCTAAAACTAAATACATTATTCTACATAAAGTACAACTGAATCTACACCATCATAATGGTTTCATTCTTCCCATATTTGGTTATAGGCAATTTCTGTCCACCTAGCACTGTATGTAGAGGGAGTGTAGAGCGACTTCAGTGTACATGTTTGTGGACGATGTTACTGAGGGAGCTCACTCCAACAAGCGATTACCTCCCAACCATTGACATCTCCACCAACAGCGTTGCGGGGGCATCTTCACCACAAGGACTGCGGTGGTTGCAACTGGGCAGCCCACACCACCCTCTCAAGGGCAATCAGGGATTGGAAACGCTGGCTGAGCTTTTCCAGCAACTTCATATTTCATTCCGAATTCACAATAACTACGGACCGTCCTAGCACAGGAGGAGGTCATTCAACCGCGTCAGCTCCTAACCAACTCATCCGTCCCATTTCTACAGACCGACCAAATACTTTCCCTCAAATACCATTTCAATTCCCTCTGGAAACGCTGATAGGCGGTGAACACCAACACCTTCTCTCAACAGTATTTAGGATAACAAGCAAGGTGAAAAGTTGCAGAGGGAAGGAGAGAAACTTTTGCAACAAGTATTTAGTGGGCTCCAGGGTCGGCGCTGTCCGTGGAGCAGAACTTTAACAACCTCCACCTGATTGGCTGCGCGGTTGCCACGGAAATCCCTACCCTTCTGCATCCCCGGCTTCTTTCAAACCAGCCAATCGGGAAATTGCTTTGAATCGAACGAACCAATCGGAGCGGCGCAACGCGGGAAATTTAAATAGCCCGGGCGCCGCGATTCCCGCAGTTCTGTTGGGAGCGTGGTGTGTGGGTCGGTGCAGCGGGCAACGCCGGGGCCGGTCGTGTGACTGCAGCTAACGTCCGTACAGAGCAACTGGTGTGTAAAGTTGACCCCGGTCCTTGTCTCCTAACAGCACTCAGTAGTAATTATGACCCTTAAAGGGACCCAGGCCGGTTCCCATTTGAGGCGTGGCGTGTCGGTGGAACTTCTTGTAACTTGTAAAAGCAAGTAACAGTCGCAAACTTTAGCCCACTGGGCGTTGCTTAAATATGCAATTGCCTTCACCAACTTTTCAGTTGCATTAGTCATTATTTTTAAATTCTAGGAAGTTTCCTTCTCGTTATAAACTCTGGTTGCTAAATGTGTACTTTGAGGTTGAATTGGGGGTATATTTAACTTGCTCCTTGCCCATTACGTCAAATACTTTTTTTTGTTCTATTGCATACAGTTTGATTTGAACGAGTTACTGGTGAGAAGATGTCGACCACAGCGAACGAGAATGCCTCCCCCCGTTTGACCAAGTTTAAGAACAAGGGGAAAGACGCCAATGTAAGTTTTGCAAACGCAGAGTCACTGTGAGTGTGGGAAATGCGGGAGGCAGATGGTGCCAGTGCAGACAAAAGTTAACCTTTATAAGGCTTGCAATCCACGGAAAAGGAGCGGAAACAAAATGGCAGGTTAAATGGCAGGGGAGGTATGTTCAAAGCAAAATGCAGGGTGTAAATTTTCTAGCGAGCGTTCCTAGTTGCATTTCTGCAAATGTCTTGATTTCCTTCTGTTGAAGGAATTGAGACGAAGGAGAATTGAAACCAACGTTGAATTGAGAAAAGCCAAAAAAGATGATCAGTTGTTCAAAAGGAGGAACGTGAGCAGTCTGCCGGATGAAGCTTTATCGCCTCTTCAGGAGAAGAACACTGTCCAGGTACCGCACATTTCATTGGCAGCTTATTTCACTGGGCTTTGCTTTTTGAGTGCTGTCGATAAACTTTTTTTCTTAACGTCTTATTAGATGCATATGAGTTTGGAAGAAATTATCCAAGGTGTTCAGTCCAATTACTTGGAAACACAACTTCAAGCTACTCAAGCTGCTAGGTAAGATAGCCTAATGTTTCATAGCAATTTGGAGATCTTTTACATTTGAGTTTCCATCCTGGAGATGGAAATTAACATCAATTTCTAAAGAATGACACAAGTATGGGCCTTGGGTAAGATGCCTTTCTGTAGAATTTGAATGTGTGAGAGAGAGGGTCATGGTTGGAGAGCAGTGGAGATTAGATAAGGAGCAGTATTTAGAGAATGTGCTGTTCTAAGTGTTCTGCAGAATAAATTTAAAACAAAGGATGTAGCCAGGGTCCTGCTATTTACTGTATACTTGCATTTAACTTCCCAAAATGCAATAGTAATACAGCATGGAAACAGGCCCTTCAGCCCATCTGGTCCCTGCCAAGCACTGCAAGTCCAGTTTGGCCCATTACTTTTCAAGCCCCTCCCCTCTATGTACCTATCCAAATGCCCCTTAAATGTTGCAATTGTACCTGCCTTGACCACTTCCTCTGGCAGCTCATTCCAGGTACTCTCTAGCTTCTATGTAAGGAAGTTACTTTGAATCTCTTAAATCTCTCCCCTCTTGTATCTGTGCTCTCTTGTTATGGACTCCTCATCCCTGGGGAGAAGACTGACTGTCCACTTTATCCATACTTCTCATGACTTCAAACTTTTGAGGTCACCCCTCATTCTCCCATGCTCCAAGGAATAAAGATTCAACATGGCCAACCTCTCCCATAACTCAGGCTCTCTAGTCCAGGTAGCTTCCTCTTAAATCTTTTCAGCACCCTCTCCAGCTTGACAATGTTTCCCCTAAAATAGGGTGACCAGAACTGTACACAATACTCCAAGTGTGGCCTCACCATCTACTTGTATAACTGCAACATAATGTCCCTACTCCTAAACTTGATGCTCTGATGAAGGCCAGCATGCTAAACACCTTCACCGTGCTGAAGGTGGCCATGTAAGTAGACAGCAAACTGTGCACTTGTGCTCCCAAGTCCCACTGTTCCATGACACTCGTCAGTGTCCTACCCTACCCTGGTTTGACTGTCCAAAATGCATCACCTCACACTTATCTAAGTTGAAATCCATTTGCCGTTCCTCATCCCATCTCCCTAACTGATCAAGGTCTCTTTACTTCATTATAACCCGCTTCAGTATCAACAAGACCCCCTAATTTAGTATGTCAGCAAACTTGCTAATCATGCCATATACATTAATATCCAAATCATTTACATAAATAAGAGGTCCCAACACTGACCACTGGGGCACCCCACTAGTTACAGGCCTCCAGTCAAAATCGGCCTTCAACCATTGCTCTCTGCTTCCTATCGTCAAGCCAATTCTGAATCCACCTCTCTAGCACCTAAATACCATGTGTGTAACCTTCCAGATCAGCCTGCCATGTGGGACCTTGTCAAAGGCCTTGCTAAAGTTCACATACACAACATTCACTGCCCTACCTTAATCTATCCCCATAGTTACCTCTGGAAAAACTCCAAAAGATTTCAGACATTATCTCCCCCACACACAACCATGCTGACTATTCCTGATCAGACCTTGACTATCCAAGTGATGGTCCCTCAGAATTCCTTCCAGTAGTCCCCTGCCTGTCCTTGATGCCCTTCTTGAACAATTAAACAACATTAGCCACTTTCCAATCTTCTGGAACTTTGCCAGTGGCTAATGATGAAGCAAGTATCTCTGCAAGAGCCCCTGAAATTTCTTCCTCGGCCTCCTATAAGGTCAGGGGGTGCACTTGGTCAGGCCCTGGGGATTTGCCCACCTCAATGTGCTTCGTGGCTGCAAATACCACCTTCCTTGTAATATGCATATGATCCAAGACCTCACTACTTATGACCCTCATCTCTCCCAACATCCATGATATTCTCCATAGTAAACACTGAGGAGAAAGACAAAAATCTCAGCCATCTCCTGCAGCTCCATACATGGGTGGCCCTGGTGGTCTGTAAGAGGACCTAGTCACCCTTGTACTATTAATATAACTGAAGGATTTCTTGGTATTATCTTTAACCCTGCCTACCAAATCCATCTCATACACCCCACCCTCCTGACTTCCCTCTTAAGCCTGGTCTTCACTTTTTATATTCATTGAGGGATTCATTTGTACCCAGCTGCCTGAACACTATGTATGCTTCCTTCTTCCTGACCAGAGCCTCTCTCTCTCATCAGGTGGGTTTTCCTGAACTTGGTATGTTTACTCCTCACCTTATTAGGAACACGTTGCCCTTGGACTCTTGATATAACCCTTTTAAAAGCCTCCCACTTGTCAACTATTCCTTTACCTTTAAATAGGCACCCAGCTGACTGTGGCTAGATCCTACCTAATGCTCTCAAAGTTGGACTTCAACTTGTGGACCTGTTCTACCTTCCATAACTATTTTAAAACTAATGGAATTGTGGTCACTGGACCCAAAATGCTCCCCAACTGCCACTTCAGTTACTTAGCCTTCTTCCCTAAGGGGAGGTCCAGTATTGCTCCTTCCTGAGTAGGTTCCTCGATATATTGTGAGGTAACTATCTTGGATGCAATGCACAAATTCCACCCCATCCAGGCCCTTTGCACTCTGGATGGCCAGTTGCTACCAGGAAAATTGAAATATCTCACTAGCACTACCCTACTATTCTCACAACTACCTGCAATTTTTTTTTTTTGACACATTTGCTCCAAGTTCCTGCTGTCTATAGTATACCCCTACCAAGGTGACCATCTTCTTAATTCTAAGTTCTACCCAAATGGCCTTGTTAGATGAACCCTCAAGAATATTCTCTAAGCACTGCTGTTATGCCCTCCATCAGAAAGGCAATGCCCCCTCCACTTCTGTCACACCTAAAGCATCAGCATCCCAGAATATTGAGCTGCCAGTCCTGCCCTTCTCTCAGCCATGTTTCTGTTATGGCCACAATATCCCAGTCCCTCGAGGCAATCCATGCCCTCAGTTTGTCCACTTTACTTGTTAAGCTACGTGCATTGAAATAGATGCAATTTAAAGCAGTGATCCTATCTGCCTTTTTAATGTACCTGTGGCTATCCTGATTGCTGGGCTTGCATGCTTTTGTTGCTGCATGTACCCCTGTCTTCTCACTGACTTCGGTCTCTCAAGTCCCACCCCCTACCAATCTAGTTTAAACCCTCCTGGTGGCAAAAGCAAATTTCCCTGCTTGGATATTGGACCCTTCTGCCAATGCCACACACTTGTCTGGATTAAACTCCATCTGCCATTTCTTCACCCAGTTTCCAAATGATCTATGTCCTGCTGTATCTTTTGACCACTGGTCATAGACCTCCTGTCAAGGAGATATCCCTGTTTTGTTTGACCAAGCCAACTTGCCATAGTTCCTGTATGACTTAATCTTCTGGAATGGTTTACCATGAGGGACCATGTTAAATACTTTAACATCCACTGCCCTACCCTCATCAATCATCTTCAGCTTAAAACTCTCTCAAATTGAGATGACCTCCCTCTCAAAGCCATGGTGTCTATTTGTAATGTCCATGCTTTTCCAGATGGAGTAACCAAGGCAAGTTATTTCAGTGTATACAATCTGTGTGCTGGTGGGGGAATCAAGTGGGCTGCTTTCATAGTTGTACAGCACAGAAATGGGTACCATCTCCATGCCAACCTCTGCCCATCTAAACTAATCCCATTTACCTGCATTGGGACCATATCCTTCTACACCTTATTTAAATGTTTAAATCCCTCTTAAACATGGCAATTGTGTCTTTATTATATAAGACTTTACTCCTCAGATCCCCTTTAACATTCCTTCCTCCCTGTAAACCTATTACCTTAGGTTGTCCCTTGGTCTCCTTTGCTCCAGGGAAAACAAGCCCATAACTAAAGTCCTCTAATTTGCTTTGTCCTGCATGGTAACAAGCTGCATGCTTTTTTTCTTTAACTCCTCATCTGGGCATGTGAGGAGGATTTCATTGCATTCCTTGTCTTTTGTAGATTGTGGACAGAAACTGTGAGTGTTGGTGAGGAAGTGTCACTTGAGCACCTGAGTTCTCCTTCCTTGTAGCTGTAGCTTTTCTAATGGATCTTCTGCATTCACTTGAAAGAAATGCCTCAATTAGCACTTTCATCAGAGTGCAAAGCCCAGTCCTGCAGTGGAGAATTGGCCTAGATGGCACTGTAACTGAGCAAAACACCAAGCTGCCTGAGTGTTAACACCTGAGCTGCATCTGGTGGGTTTATGTGACGATATTGCATACCCTCATTGATTACATCCCATTACATAAAAGTCTACTTTGGAAGCTTGTATGGACTCATTTGTGTTACTATAGTTGTATAATATTGGCTTTTTTATTTTTCTTCGAGTAGTGGTGTCCTTGCAAAAGCAGTGCCCTAATGTACAATACAAATTTCTTAGTATTTTGGTAGAAATGGTAAACTTCACTTCCCTCCAGGTTCTAATGTTTCCTCCAGTTGCCCTTCACTTTGCCATCTTTGGTATTCCCAAACACATTCACGCACCTCTGGAACTCCAGATCCCTACACGTTTACATACCACTATTTACATTCTTAAAAACTTGTGGTTATTCACTAGTTTCTTCAGTCTGATTAAAATGGCTGTTGCTGCCATTTTGAGAGTACTTGTGCAGTTCATATAACTTCATAATTTAATCTTGCAGCCTAGTTGCATGCTGTTGTACCCTTCTATTGCCTATGAACTTCCTAAATACAGAAGCTAGAACCTGCATGGTTATGTAGTAGAGCTTCAGTTCCGACCATATCAGTAATTGATTTTTAATGCTACCTTCCTGTTGGAAGAAATGAGTCCTTAAATCAATGATTCTTTCAGTGCACAGTGCTGTTTTTGTTTCATTTGATATTTAGCAATAGTATTAACCATTAATTCTCCATCTTTGTCCACAGGAAGCTACTTTCTAGAGAAAAGCATCCTCCCATTGACAAAATCATTCAGTCTGGGCTCATCCCCAAGTTTGTCACATTTCTTGGTAACTTTGATTGTAGTCCTATTCAGTTTGAAGCTGCTTGGGCTCTCACCAACATTGCTTCTGGAACATCAGATCAGACCAAGGCAGTTGTTGATGGTGGTGCTATCCTTGCTTTCATCAATCTACTGGCATCTCCACATCCCCACATCAGTGAACAAGCCGTGTGGGCGTTAGGAAACATTGCAGGTAATAGTCAATTTGTAACTCTATCTTCAGAAGGATGACTGTCCAAAAACTAACTTGTGATGAGTATAGCTCTTGTATTAAGCTGGGTAACAGCTTCAATTAAAAATCCTTTGCAGGATGGTGGGCTAAGATGAGATCTTTTAGTCACGTGTATGCAAAACACAGTGAAATACATCTTTTGCGTGGAGTGTTCTGCAAGCAGCCCACAAGTGTCGCCACACTTCCAGTGCCAACATAGCATGCCCATAACTTCCTAACCTCTACATTTTTGGAAAGTGGGAGGAAACCATAACACCTGGGGGAAACCCCCCACAGACACAATGTACAAACTCCTTAAACAGCAGCCAGAATTGAACCTGGATCACTGGTGCTGTGAGGTTTGCACTTAAGGACAATTTGCTGGTCCCTTCAAATTAGGATATCACATTTGGATGTATCCCTGCTTTTAGTACTGTTGATGCTTGTGGAAGGCTCCCCTGGAGTTAGTATCCCATAATGTTTTTGCCCCCTCTGATCACAATCATAAAATTACTTCTAACTTTGGTGCTAGTTGTTTATAAATTGTCCTTGGTTTCAATTGTGAATGTGGGGTGGGAAAATGAAGACAGTTTCGTTAATTCCTGATGGATGTCTACATTATCCTCTTGAAATATTGCCTTAATTTGGTTGATCATCTTTAAATTTTCTGGATAATGAAATGGCTGGTTGTTTTAGGTGATGGATCACACTACAGGGACCTGGTTATCAAGTGTGGAGCTCTTGACCCATTGATGGCATTGTTGGCTGTTCCTGAATTATCTGTATTATCGGTGAGCTCTGTTTTTCATTTCATGAAGCCTGTTAAATGGTTGAATTGCCTGAGGTTTTGATTATATTGGTAAATGCTGCTCCTAAATTTGGAGCATTTAATGTCATAGATACTTTGAATAAGCACTTTAGAATGTCTAAGGGTTCAATGTCCTACAACATGGATGAGTTCATCTGTTTGTGCTTGACATCTTGTGTGTAGCTCATTGGTTGTGTGTATATAATATATTAACTTTTGCTCAGATTGAATGATGGTATTTGTAACTTACCTTCCAGTCTAGTTATCTAAGAAATGTAACGTGGACGCTGTCCAATCTCTGCCGCAACAAGAACCCATCTCCTCCAATTGAAGCAATAAAACAGATTCTGCCAGCCCTTGTACGCCTTCTACAACACAATGACAAAGAAGTTCTTGCAGACGCATGCTGGGCTATTTCTTATCTCACAGATGGTTCCAATGATCGCATTGACGTGGTGGTGTGCACCGGGGTCGTACCACGCTTGGTGCAACTGCTCTCGTCGTGTGAACTTGCAATTGTAGTAAGTTTGCTTTTAAAATGAGAATCTCAACTGCTTGGTTTCTCAGTTATTAGAAATGAAACTTGGATTAGAGATATAAATGAGCAAAGCTGGAGTGAGTTGAGTCAACCTGTTGTGAACTTGGACTACAATTTGAAGTGACTCTACTGAGCTGTACTAAATTATGAAACTGCTGTGTAGCAGTTATAAACCAGAACTGAATATTAGCAAAGTTCAGCCTTTAATGTAAACTCCTTATCTTCATCTGATGTAATAACCTGCTTAAATTCCCAGAAAACGGGCTATGAACATGTAAATGGGTTCTGTTGAATATCATTTTGTTCTTTTACAGTTGATAGTTGTGTAGTGATTATCTCATTACCTGACTGACAAGTTTAAATGACTTTTTCTTCTCCACATTAAGAGGAGATTGCTGGGGCTCTAATGGAATTTGAGTCTTTAGCCATGGGTGAAGTAGTGTGCTGCATGACTGACCAACTTGTTTAAGCCCATTGGGTCAACTACAGAGTTGATTGGTAGGTTAAATGGGTGGAGAAATTGATATGAAATTTAATCCAAATGCATCCCCATTTTTTGGGAGGACTAAACACTAGGGTATAAACAATGAATGGTAGGACCCCAGGAAGGGCTGAGGAGCAGGGGTGTAATGTGTCCAAAGATCTGAAGTCAGCAGCAGCACAAGTAGTGGTTAAGACACTTATCTGGGGCACAGAATAAGAGGAGATTATGGGGCAATTGTATAAAATGGTTAGCCACAGCTAGAATGTTTGCCATTCTGGTTGTTATACTATAAGGATGCAATTGTAGTGAAGGTGCAGAGGAGATTAACAGGGATGTTTCTTGGGGTAGAGTATTTCAGCTCTGAGGAGGTAAGTGGGGGTTGTTTCCTAGAGTGTATGGGGCTGAGAAGTTGCTTAATTAAGGGCATGGAGAGGGTAACTGTGGTCATAAATTACAGCACAGAAAACTAGTCCTTTGGTCAAGTTCATCCATGCCAACCATGTTGCCTAACTGAGCTGGTCCCATTCCCCTGCATTTAGCCCATATCCCTCTAAACCTCTCCTATCCATGTACCTGTCCAAATATCTTCTAAATGTTGTAAATGTACCTGCCTCTACCACTTCCTCTGGCAGCTTGTTCCATGTGTGTGACTTTCCCCTGTCCTTAACCTATGCCCTCCATTTTTGTACTCTCCTACCCTGGGAAAAGACTTCCCCATAGGTGTTCATAAGAGGGCAGGCTTTTAAGGTAAGAGATTAAGAGGAGATTTGAGGAATTATTTTCAGAGGGTAGGTGAAGCTTGGAACACTGCCTGAGGGGTGGTGGAGGCAGGTATTACCACATTTGGATATTTCAAGAAATTGAAATAACATGGAATAGAAATCTGGGGAAAATGAGGATGGCTGACAGTGTGCTAAAGACCCCTTTTTATATTGAGTTGTAATTGAGCTGAGTAATGGACCTTAGATGATTTAAGTATGATTGTATGGATTTCAGGAAACTTTAGCTGCCTAGGTTTAGGAGGAGGTTATATCAAGGTGGTTAGGGAGAAGGATTTGGAATAGTGTACTGTTTCTTCAGCTTCCTAAATTGATCTGCTCTTTTCTTCCCCCAGACTCCTGGTCTCAGGGCAGTGGGCAATATAGTGACTGGTACAGATGACCAGACACAGATAGTGATTGATTCGGGTGTGCTGAATTTGTTTGGTGCTCTACTTGCTCATCCAAAAAGCAACATCCAGAAAGAGGCTGCGTGGACCATCTCAAACATCACTGCAGGGAAGCCAGAACAAATCCAGGCAGTTATTGACAATGGGCTGGTGCCATACCTCATTCAGTTGCTCAAAAAGGTGAGTAATGTATTTTGGGATGGCAGCTGATCTTGTAGTAATGTCATGACTATTGCAGGTAGGAGATTCTCTTCAGCTATCTAACACATTGCATTAAGTATTGACTATCTTGATGAACTATTTGCACTTGAGTGGACTTGATCCCATGGCACTACTTCTAAAGCTGAGCGTAGGAGTTCTCCCTATTGTATTGGGATAACACTTGAGGCTGAAGAGGGATTTCTTGGTTTGTAACTCTCTAAGCCAGAGAGATTGCGGGTATTGAGTCAACGGCCAAGAAGTTTTCAACTACAGGGAACTGAGGATAGGAGAACTTGTGTGAGCAGAAAATTGGAAGTCTCCATTGTACTGAATGGCAGAGCAGGATCAATGGCTCATGGCACTTCTAGTCAACATTTATAACCACTTGGGGTTGGCCAAAGGAAATAATCTTTGTGGAAGCTTGTCTGCAGACTGGCTCCCATGTTCAATTAGCTGGAAGTGGTTTTGAGGCAAATGAGGTGACAACATGACTGGCTTTCTTGATTCTATTAAATGGATCTGCCAGATGTGTATGGGATGAACCTGTCCTTCTGGCAGTAATTGACACCACAGTTGCAGTTGGACTACTACACAATCCTGGAACAATTTAAAACATAGCCCCATGTTCCCCAAGCTCCTGAAAACACACAAGTGCTCCAGTACACTGGTTTTGGTTCTGGAGTTGCTCACAGTGGGTACCCCTGTAATTTAAAGGACACCTGCTCAGGCAGGGCCACTAACAGTGATGCTGTGCCCAGTCTGGGGCAAACCTACCCTCCCTGCTGCTGCACAATGAATCTCTCCCTCTCTTGGTAAGGAGAGGCTTCCTTTCAAGGACTCTTTTTTGGGGAGTGGCCCACCCATCACCAGTCCTTTGTAGGCAGCTTCTCCAGCCTGAACACGGGCTCATTCATTGCTAAATGTGTACCAGGTTTCTAGCACAGCAGCTTGAAGCAACAGGGCAGCAGTTCACCAGGTTCCCAGCACAGCCAAGCTGTCAGTAATACATCTCCTGCAATAACCCCTATCTGTATAGATTCCATTAATGCATGCTCATTCCTGGAAATGCATTCTGTATGTTAAGTGGAATCTATGTAGTTGCTGCAGATTTTAATGTATTCAGCTTGTTGCAAGATATCAGGTTACTGAGCCTCTGCAATTCCTCCTGACCAGTCTGTAAGCTTCAGTAACCAGACCCACAATACCAGATTGCAAGAACTGATGCAAAAGTAATGTTTTCTAGCTCCCTGAGATGAAAAATTGTAACTGGGCAGCATAATTAGTGGACAAAAACCTTCCTCTCTGTGTGCCCCCCCCCCCCCCCCATCCTGACAATGTATTCTATCTAATAGCAGCCCCAGATTTATTGATGCATTACTCAAAGCAATGACTTGAGCAAGAGCACCACCATGAGCAGTTAATTAAATAATCAGGTGTTGGGTTTAATTTGATTTGCTGAGGGGCTGCTGCTGTCTTGGATCTGGCTGGGCTGTTCTGGGTGTTGCTTTTGTTTTATACCACATGTATTAATGTTCATGTATTTTGCAGGGTGACTTTAAAACTCAGAAAGAAGCTGTCTGGGCTGTGACCAATTACACCAGTGGTGGCACAGTTGAACAAATTATCTACCTCGTTCAAGCTGGAGTTGTTGAGCCATTATTGGCACTGCTATCAGTCAAGGATTGCAAGACCATCCAAGTCATTTTAGATGCCATTACTAATATCTTCCTGGTAAGGTTAAGTGCCATGGCATGTTAGTACTTGGCTGTCATCTGGTACCAAACATCTAAATTTTTTTGATTAATTCACAATTTTCACTCAAGTCACACAATATGAAAACAGGCCCTTCAGCCCAACTGATACATGCTGACCAAGGTGCCATCTAAGCTGGTCCCATCTGACTGATTCTGACCCACATCCCTCGACTTTCTCTATCCATGTACCTGTCCAAGTGCCTTTGGTATACATGTGAAAATAGTGAAGCTGCAATATCAGTACTACAGAAATATAATTTGGTTCTTTCACTATACTAGTTGTAATATCTTGTCCCTGTGGCTTTTCATGAAGATTGCCCAATATTGATGTATACTATACTTGACTGAATCCCCACTTCTGTTTAAGCCATACTGGTTACATCCTAGTTCCAAAATTACTAGCTATTATCTCCTGAGCAAAGAGGCTGAAAGTAGGACATTAGTCTGTTGTAATGACTTTAATGTAGTGAACTAGAGCAAAACTTAAACTACTGGAGGAACTTGGTGGGTCAAGCAGCATCTGTGGAACCAAGGGATGGTCAACATTTTAAGGTTGAGGCATTGATTGTAGGGTTTTGACCTGAAATGTTGACCATCCCTTGAGTTCCACAGATGCTGCTGAGTTCCACCAGTTTGTTTTCTGCTCCAGATTCCGGTATGTGCTGTCCCTTGTCTCCCTAGTAAATTAGATCTTGACACCACAAACCTTGTATTGAAGTGGTAAGCTTTTAATAACTGGCTAGTGATTTTTAAATTTAAAACTTGCCTACTTGCACAAGTAATACTAATGTAGCTCATCTGGAACAGCAAAATGGGGTTGTAATTCAGCAACTTGAAGAAATGAATGGAGGAAAACAGCACTAAGAATCAATGATTTGCTTAATTTTTTGGAAATAGCTTTAAGTCAGTGTTACCACTGCAGTTTTTTCAATTTCCAACATCTGGTTTTGATTCTCATTTGGGGGAGTGAAGTGTTACTGGGGGTAACAGGAATGCAGATTTGCAATCAGTTCAGCCAGGATCTTGGGGCAGCACATTGATGCAAAAGGTAGAGCTGCTGTCTCTCTGCTCCAGCAGTTGAGTTCAGTCCTGACCTCTAATGCTGTCTGCAACTACATCTTTCTCTGAATGCTCCGTTTTCCTTGCACGCCCCAAGGACATGCTGATTTCTACATTAAGTGGCTGCTGCTTGCTCCTGATGTGATTGGAGAATTGGAGTGACATTTATGGGCATGAGTGGTTACAGAGAAATGAGTGGGGAAGTTGGATTGATGGGATTACTGAGAGCTGGGATGAACTCTGGTTGAAATGCCTCCCATATCATAAGGAAACTTATGGAAAGTATTCTTGTCTGTGCCTTGAGCTTGGTTTTCAAGTATTTTTATTTATTCCAGACTGCAGAAAAAGTTGGTGAAACAGATAAGCTTTGTTTAATTATTGAAGAATGTGGAGGTCTGGATAAAATTGAAGCTCTACAGTCCCATGAAAATGAACTGGTATACAAAGCATCACTGAATCTGATAGAAAAATACTTCTCGGAGGAGGTAAGTGTTTTGGAGATAGGATCTAGTTTCAATCCACTATTGATGTTTCATTTTAAAATGAGACTGAAGTGAAAGAATTAAACTTGGGCTCATTTCACACTAACATACTGATCAAGCAGTCCTGATGTATGAGGTTAATTTTGTTGCATTAACTACTCAACTACCATGTTTCTGCAGGGTAAATGTTAAATACTGGATTTTCATGATAGGAAGAGGCAGTTTTGTTTTTAGGCATCTTCATACAATTTTGGTATTCTCAGAAGCTGAACTGGAATTTTTGCATTTTGTATTCTTAGGTAGAGGAAGACCAGAGTGTTGTACCAGATGCCACTGAAGAGGCTTTTACATTTCAGACTGAGAACCCTAGTATAAAATTTGACTTTTGAATTCCTTCAAACATTAAAATTGACTGGGTTTACAATCTTGTTTTTCTCCTGACTGCCTTACTTGTCTAGCACCTGTACTTGAGTATTTTCTTGTACATTTGTATAAATTGTTACCTGGTGTAAACTTGTAATTAGAATGTAAATATTTCTCTGAACTGTCACTATTTTATTTTGCCATTTAAGAAGGCATGTGTGCATTGAGATTCTAACTTTAAATAAAGTATTCAGGAAATTCTCTTCAAATCTGTAGGTTGTATTTAAGAGTAACCTGTGTCACTCTTCAATTCCTTGATTCATTACATGCATGTAAAGTTCCAATTTTACAATATTTACATTCCCACTGAACTTTATCAAAACATTGCCCATTCTGATCACCATCTTTGCTTCCTCTATTGTTAAAATGCCTTGATCCTGTGACACTTGGTTTGAGTGGATACCTACAGTAGCTGGGGATGTGTAATGGGAGTGATAGATCTGCTTTCTGATTTTACCTTGCATTAAATTGCTCTATCAGGACTTGGCAGGAGAATTCCCATTGGTCTCATTCTTCTATTTATCTAAACACTACAGTATTCTTGCAGTTCTTCCACCATTTCTTTCAGTACTCTGGGATGCATCCCATCAGGACCAGGGGACTTGTCTACCTTTAGGCCCACTAGTTTGCTCATCACTACCTCTTTAGTGACAGCAATTGTATCGAGGTTCTTGCCTCCCATCGCATCCATAATATCTCTCTTTGGCATGCTAGACACGTCCTCCACCATGAAGATTGACACAACATAGTCATCCAAGGCCTTGGCCATTTCCATGTTACCCAATATTAATTTCCCCCTTCTCATCTTCCAAGGGACCTATGTTCACTTTAGCCACCTTTTTGTGCTTTATATAATTATAAAAACTTTTACTATGTTTTTATATTTTGTGCTAGTTTACTTACATAATCTATCTTCCCTTATTGCTTGCTCAGTGGTTCTTTGTTGCTTTTTAAAGTTTTCCCAATCTTCCAGTTTCCCATTACTCTTGGCAACTTTGTATGCCTGAGCTTCTAGCTTTGATGCCTTTTATTTCCTTAGTTATCCAAGGTTGGCTCTCCCCACCCTTAATGTCCTTGCTTTTAACTGGAATATACCTTTGTTGAGCACTGTGAAAAATCTCTTTGAAGTCTTCCATTGTTCCTCAACTGTCCCATCATTTAGCCTGTGTTCCCAGTCTATGATAGCCAACTCCTCCCTTATCCCGTTATAGTCTCCCTTATTTAGGCAAAATACACTGGTTTTAGATCGAACTATTGCACCTCCATTTGTCTGAGAAATTCAATCATACAATGATCACTCTTTCAAGGAGGATCCCCAACTACAATATCATTAGTTTTATCTGTCTCATTGCACAGGACCAGATCTAAGATAGCATTTTCCCTTGTAGATTCACTAACATGCTGTTTGAGAAAGCTATCATGGATGCATTCTATGAAGTCCTCCTCAAAACTGCATTGACCAACTTGATTTGCCCAATCTATGTGGAAGTTAAAGTCCCCCATGACATTTGCCGTTCCATTCTTACATGCATTAAATTAAGGGCAGCGCAATGCTATTACAGTGCCAGTGATCGGGGTTTGATTCCCATCGCTGTCTGTAAGGAGTTTGTACGTTCTCCCGTGTCTGCGTGGGTTTCCGCCGGGTGCTCCGGTTTCCTCCCACATTCCAAAGACATATGGGTAGGTTAATTTGGGGTTTAAAATGGGCAGTGTGGACTCGTTGGGCCGGAAGGTCCTGTTACCACGCTGTAAATAAATTTTTTTTTAAATTTAATTTAAATTTTTTTTAAAAATTAAGAATTTATATATTTCTTGGTTTATTGCCCGTGCCTCTAATGTTATTATTCAGTGGCCTAGAGACAACTCCCACCAGTGATTTTTTTTTTTCCTTCACTATTCCTAATCTCTACCCAGATGGACTCAATATTCTGCTCCTTAGATCTTATATCATCTCTTACTATCGCCCTGATATTCTTAATTAAGAGTGCTACCCCACCTTCCTGCCTATCCTTCTGTATTACCTGCTACCCTTGGATATTTAATTCCCAATCATCTCCACCCTGCAACCATGTTTCTGTCATGACCACTAAATCACACCCCTTTGTACTGATTTGTGCCACAAGTTCACTGACCTTGTTTCAAATACTACGGGCATTCAGATAAAGTGCATTTACACTCACTGTCCGTTTAGAATCTTTGCATATGACTTTTCTGTTCTCCACTCTTACTTTCCTCTTTTCTAACCTTTGCTCTGGTCTCTGTTTTGCTTCCCTCTGTCTTTCCGCATAGATTTCCATCCCCCTTCCATGTTGGTTGAAACGCTCACCAACAGCACAAGTAAACAATCCCTCTAGGACATTGATCCCGGTCCTGCCCAGGTGTAGACCGCCTGGTTTGTACTGGTCCCACCTCCCCCAAAACTGGTTCCGATGCCCCAGCAATCTAAAACCCTCCATCCCGCACCACTGCTCAAGCCACATATTCATTGGTATTGGTTTATTGTCACTGGTACTGAGGTACAGTGAAAAGCTTGTCTTACAAATTGATCATACAGGTCAATTCATTACACAGTGCAGTTACATTGAGTTAGCACAGAGTGCATTGATGTAGTACAGGTAAAAACAGTAACAGTACAGAGTAAACAGCATCCTAACTATGCTCCTATTCCTACCCTGACTAGCCTGTAGCACAGGTAGTAATCCTGAGTTTATTACCATTGAGGTCCTTTTTAATCTAGCTCCCTAAATTTGGCTTGTAGGACCTCATCCCACTTTTTTCCTATATCGTTGGTACCAACATGCACCACAACAACTGGCTGTTCACTCTCCCCTTCCAGAATGCCCTGCAGCCGCTCTGAGACATCCCTGACCTTAGCACCAGGGAGGCAACACACCAACCGGGGGTCCCGTTTGCAGCCACAGTCGCACCCGTTTGTTCCCTTTACCATGGAATTCCCTACCACTATAGCTCTGCCACTCTTTTTCCTGCCCTCCTGTGCAACAGGGCTACTCACGGTGCCATGATCCTGGCTACTGCTGCCTTCCCCTGATGAGCCATCTTCCCCAACAGTATCCAAGCAGTATGTCTGTTTTGGAGGGAGATGAACACGACTCCTGCACTACCTTCCTGCTACTGCTCTGCTTGTTGGTCACCCATTCCTTATCTTTCTCTAGACCTTTAAACTGCGGTGTGACCAACTCACTAAACGTGCTATCGGTAACATTCCCAGCTTCGCACATGCTCCAAAGTGAATCCACGCGCAATCTCCAGTGCCATCATGCAGTCTGTCAGGAGCTGCAGCTGGACACACTTCCTGCACACGTAGTCATCAGGGACGCTGGTAGCCTCCCTGAGTTCCCAAATTGCAGAAGTGAAACTCCCAAGCACAAGCACAGAGACTCATCTCTTTTCAAATCTCCCACTCCAAATCACGTTCCTGCAAGGTGAAAATTACATCTGGAAGTTTCTTTCCAGAAACTTGCATCTGGATCAAGCTAGTATCAAATTTTTCAAATATCAACAATTTGATAGTAAGCTATGTCTTGAGGATGGGACAAACCATCTATTATACCTAACCCAAGTCTATTGAGTAATTTGGAATTCAAGTTTCAAGTTCTTTCATTCACCTTCTGTGGTAGTCTATTCCCTAATGAGGTTTGGATTTGAAGTTACTCATTTGAGTTGAGAAGTGGGCCTCTCCGCCCCTTAAATCAGCAGCTTAATATGATTATTGTTCATTTGTCACCTTGATTTTTTGCATTTTTTTTAACCTTTCACCTCCCATGTCTGCCTTAAATATTTAAAGACTTTGGAACTCTTTGTCAAAAGGCAGTGGATGTAAAGGCATGCACCCCTCGATGTTTGACTTGTCTGTCTTTAGATGGGCAACCCCTTCATTAAACTAGAATAATTAATAGAATAAGGGGAACCAGTGGATGTGGTCTTTTTGGATTTTCAGAAGATCCACAGGTTAATGAGATTAGCGTACATGGAATTACAGATAATATATTTGCATGGAAAGAGAATTGTTTGTCAGATAGAAAGCAGATTGGGAGTAGATAGATCCTTCTTGGATTGGCATCCTCTAATTATGGATGGAAGAGGTCACACCTTGTGGCCTGAGGCCATGAAGGATTTAAAAACTAGGAAGACAATTTCACAAGGGAGCTGTTGAGTGACTGGGAGCTAATATAGTGTCAAAAGTACAGGGCCTCAAGTGAGTGGGACTAGATCTGATGAGATATACATGGCTGAGTTCTGAACAAGTTGAAGTTTGGAGGATTCCAGGAATACTGGAAAAAATGTATATTGATAGATCATTTGCTTTGTGGCTGATAAAATAATTTACTTTGCTTGTAAAGCTTTGAAACCCATGTGTAGAATGAACACCCTGAATTGAGTATTTCCTTAAAGCCTAAAGGAAAATAAGTTCTATATCTTTTTAGTTGTTTTATCATGGCTGTAGATTTGCATCTTTTTTAGATCAATGTTTTTAGTCTGCTCCTTTGTGTGCAAAAACCTTTGATAGACTTGCCAGTCTTACTATAGGTGTTTTCACAAGAATGTAAGAACCAGCCCAAGCTTGGGTGGACAGTTTTCTTAGAAAGAATGACCATATTCACTCTTCTGATTCATATTCCAGGCAATGAACGCAGCCATCACATCTTTCTGGTTTTGGAAAGGTTCTTGTCTCTGACTTTACCTCTACATTTTACAAATGGTACTGTTTCTCTAATCTCTAAAACTTTGAAAACAGCCTGGACTATCAGCTTTCTACCTGGAATCTTCAAGTGTATTATTGATGAGCAAGAATCTCAAAAGAGGAGTTAATAGTGCTATTGCAAAGTAAATAGCTTGTTAAATTCATCGGATGTGGAAAACCTACTCGATGTAAACAGCAGATACATCTGCTTTATACAAATAGTTTCTATAATGCCAATAAGGACTTGATAAAACCCACTTTAACATTTTAAAAAAGTTAATCAAAATTTGCAGAAGCACAAACAGACATGTCTAACACAGGTGGCAATGATTAATTCCACCGGTAGATAAATCCATTCAAGGCAGTAGCATAGTGGTATACAGTTGGGAAGGAACATCCCTGGGAATTCTCAACATTTATTCAAATTTCCATAAAATGGCTTCATGTCAAAGCAGACAAGGAAATATCCTGATTACCACCTAACCCCCCTCCCTGATGGATCAATGCGGCCAGTCCCCAGGTAATGAATAGTTGATTTTGTCTCCACAAGTTGGAAAACACACAAAAATTACGATATGGTAACTGTACCTCCACAGTATTGTAATGAATGGCATCAAACATGCATAAGATTGATAAAGAATAATCACTAAAAGTGGAGAGAGAGAGAGGCAACTAGTTCTGATACTCATAGGGACGAACTTCTGTATGAATGTTGGACTTTTGAATTTAGTAATATAATGGGTGTAAGTCCATAAGTCAGGCATTCTTAACCTGGGGATAGCCCGTATTCTTCCACATTAAACACAAGTTGAATGAACCACAGAGTAACTCAGACACAGAACGTGCTTTGGGTGGGAACTTTATTGTGAACGAGTGGCTGGTAGCAGCATCACTGACTGAGTGCTGTTGGAGGTAGCTGCTAGATTGGGTCTGTGGCAGATGGAGCAAACCAATTCAAGAGCTGAACATCCTCACAAATACACCAATTGTATTTGTGTCTACCCATAACCACATAGGTAGGGATGATCAGTGCACATTTATGGAGACAAAGTCCTGTATTCACACTGAGTATACCATCATTTGGCATTACCATGAGCTGAATGGGAAAGATTCAGAACCAAATAATTTGTCAAAAATGAGGGCCTAAGCAATGCTGAGGGTAATCAATAACAGTTGTAGCAGCAATAGAAATGTATTCCACTATAACCATTTACCTCAAGGCTTGGCATACATCTCACTGTACTGTACTACTTCCTTCAAATTAGACGATCAACTCTGCTTAAATCAGGAATGAAGAAAAGTGCCAGGTATACTAAAAATGAAGAACCATCAATTGATTCATCAATAACAATCAGCTGGAAACTTTGTAGTCCTGTCGTGGGCTATTTTGAATGTGGTTGTAAGTTAAAAGGTAAAGGGAGAGGAGGCTCCATAACCATCCTCATCCTTGCGTCGAATGTGCAAGTTCGTCAGACGAGGCAGAAACATTTCCACTACCTTCAATAAGAAGTAACGAGTGGAAGGTTTCTTGTTGCCTCATCCTGAGGTTCCTGCTATAACAAAGCCAATTAGCCAATTCAATTCACACCATGTAATATTAAGAAACTAAAATAGATATAGCAACATCCCAATTGTCCCAACATCATCCCAACTGAAGGCTTGTCCTTCAGGAGAAGCTATGCACCTAGCTAAACTGTTACAGTACTGTTTCAATATTGGTATCCTGTTCATCAACAGATAATTGCTGCTCAAACAGTCTGGTCTCAATCCATTAGAAAAATGATGGAAAGAGGAATTGAAAATGCTATTAATTACCAATAACCTACTCACCAATGCAGTTTGGATCCTGCCAGGTCTACTTCGTCCCAAATTTCATTATTGTTTTCATCAGACATGCACAAAAGACCTGAATTCCAGTTGTGATCCAGGAATATTGTGTGCAATTCAGGTCACCCCATTACAGGAAGAATGTGAAGGCTTTTGAAAGGGCACAGAAGAGGTTTACAGGATGCTGCCCGGATTAGAGGGTATGAGCTATAAGGAGAGGTTGAACAAACTTAGGTTGTTTTCCCTGGAGCGTCAGAAGCTGAGAGGAGACCTGACAGAAGTTTATAAAATTATGAGAGGCACAGATAGGGTAGATGATCAGGATCTTTTTTCCAGCATATAGATGTCAAATACTAAGGGACATACATTTAAGGTGAGAAGGGGAAACTTTAAAGGAGATATGCAAGGCAAGTTTTTTTCCACACAGAGAGTGGTAGGTGCCAGGAACAGGTTGCCCGGGGGTTTAAAAGGAATATGCAGGGAATGGAGGGATATGGATCATGTGCAGGCAGAAGAGACTTAGTTTAATTTGGCATCATGTTCAGCACAGACATCGTGGGCTGAAGGGCCTGTTCCTGTGTAGTACTGTTCTATGTTCTATAATAACTGCCCTGATATCAAAATAGCATTTGTCTGAGTATTTCATCAAGGATCCAATGGGAATCAGGCAGAAAACTCTCTACTAGGCAGCTGAAAGGTGTTTGGGCATTCTGGAGGCCAACCGTCCTAGCCCCAAGGACATCACTGCAAGAGTTTTACAGGGCTGTGTCCAAGGCCCAACCACCTTCAGCTACTTCATCAATTATTCCAATCAAAGCAGTTATTCACATGCACTTCTAATTAGTTTATGCCACTTAGTGTTCACAATGTAATGAGCTTCTTCACTGGTGAAACCAAATGCAGACTTGATAACCACTTTGCGGAAAGCCTCCATTCACTCTACCAAAATGACCATTTTTCCATTTCCTGCAATCTTAATTCTCTGTCCCATTCCCATTCTGATCTCTCTGTCTTTGGCATGTTACAATGTTCCAACGACGTGAACTTGAAGAATAGCATCTTATCTTCCCTTATGGCGTAGTGCCACCTCAGAGCTTAGCACCGAATTCAAAAATATCAGATAACCAGCCTTTCCAAGTCGTATTAGAACTAGTCAGTTCTGATTTAAAGTAATTAACCTGGAACATTAATTGTTTCTCTTTCCACAGTTGCTACTTGATGAACTTAGTGTTTCCAGCATTCTGTTGTTTTTAGATTTCCAGCATCTGCAGTGTTTTGCTTCTCCAATGTGTATCAGAAGGTTCCAACATTACGTTTTCCTCTTTTTCTTTTTTTTAAATCTCTCTCCTCTTCTTATTTCATTGGTCTCCTTGTACCTGTATCTCCTCCAGCCAGATTATTGACGATTTACAACCCTCACCAACTTTTCTCAGCCGATACCACTACCATTTGTGCCATTCAGTCTCTCTTGTTCTCCACCCTATCTCAGACTTCCTCACCATTTTCTCCACCAATATAACTTACTCAACACTGACACCCCCCCATCCCCCAGCAGTTCTCTGCAAATTAGTTTGATTTTTTAATTCTCTCAATTTGGATGAAAAGTCATCAATCTGAAAGATTGTCTCTTATTTTTCTCCACAGTTGCTGCCTGCATTTTCTGGTTTTATTTCATTCTTCCAGTATCTGCAGTTTTGTTTTGCTTTTCAAATACCACGGCTCTGTGCGGCTCATTGCAAAATATGGCCTCTCCGTCATCTCTAACGGCATAGCCTAGAGTGTCATTGGAATACATGGGGACTGCTACCATGGTCAGTATTTATTGGCCAATAATTAGTGTCTGGATTAGTGTAGCTCCAAACACTACTGATCATTCAAGGGCAAAGCAATCGCTTGACTGGAACTCCTTTCACCATCCTAAATGTTCACTGCCTCCACCAACACCACGCAATGACTGTACGATGTAACATTGACAAAATGCAGTTCAGAGATCTGCCAGCACCTCCCAATACACGTGGCCCCTACTGCCTGGAAGGACAAGAGCAGCAGGAACAAGGAAACACTGCTACTGGCAAATTTGCCTCAAAAAGATAAACCATCCTGACTTTGAAATATATTGCTGCTCCTTCATCATCTCCAGGTCTAAGCACTGGAGCTCCCTTTTTAACAAGTGTAGGAGTACCACTAAAAATTGCAGCAGTTCAAGGCAGCCTTTCTGCACTGCCTACTTGAATGGGGTTTTTAGGGACAGGCAATAAATACTGAACATGGTAGCAGTCCCCACATCCTTAAAGCAGAACTATTAAATTAGATCATGCAATTCAACAAAAGAAACTAGTTTCCAAATTGTTATTTCTGAAGGCCAGCAGAGGGCACACATGTACCTCCTAGAGAACTGTAGTAAATAAACCTGAAGATGTAGGATTAATATCTCAGTTGTTTTAAATAGGAAATTGGATATTTTCATTTTTAATCTTCTCCTTTCCTGATGGACTATTCTGCCAGGATGTGTTGTTGGAAATACCCCTGACAGCTGTCCTATTATTCTGGATGTGATTAAAGGCAGACAATTTGAATGTGAGGCATAAGAGTTAAAACCAGGTCTTCACACATGTGTACTTTCCACCAAGAATTACTAAAGTGATTAGGGCCCAGATTCCTAATTGATTTTTCTGGGATGATTTCTCTGTCCCTTGGGATGGCAGGTTTGCCATACGAAGAGATATTTAGTAGACTGGACCTGTATTCTCCAGAGTTTAGAAGAATGTGAGGAGATCGCATTGAAACTTACAAAATTCTTATGGGGCTCGACAGGGTAGATATAGAGAGTGGTTCTCCTGAATGAAGAACCTGATGTCACTGAATTAGATAAAGAGAACAATCAGTGGGTGAAGAATCTTTAGAATTCTTTACTCCAGAGGTGGCTCCTCTATTGAGTTCATTTAAAACAGAATTCGATACATTTCCGAATAGTAAGAGTCAAGGTACAAGACAAACTGTAATCTTGATAACTGGTGGAGCAGGCTCAAAGAGCAAGATGGCCTACTCCTGTTCCCCATTCACATCTTCTTATGATTTTCCCCTTAAAAGGCATTGGAGCTGGATCAATTCTAATACCCAAACTACTACTGAAGAAGGCTCAACTCTGACCATAGACTGAGGCTGAGATCTCCTTCTTTGTACTGAGTTACCTGTTGCCTTTGTTAGCTGCATTACTGTAAATGTCATTAACAGAAATCAGAATTATTTTTCTATTCAGTTTTGCCTTCTGTTTGATCAAAATGGCTAACAGTAATGTTTAGTTTATCTTCAGCACCTCCACACTGGTTCCCTTGTTAGTCAATAAGCTGTAAGAAGCAAAATAGCCAAGGCTCAAGTCAACACCTGACATCCATAAAACCACAACTCTTCCTAAGCCAAAGAAACTAAAGAAAGCCATAATACCCTAAAACAATGTTTTAGTATTTTTTTCTCCTCAAGTGCTTATTTAACTCTCTGTTAAATGTTCTGGCTGACACATCTTCAATAGCAAGTTGTAGTAAAGCATTCCATATCCTAATAGCTTTGTTCAAAAGAAAACAAACAGTAGTTTACACTCCGTTATCAACTGACCAGTGGGAGTAATCTTTTATCTATATTTAATCTTCAGACTTCCCTGCTTCAATTTTTTAATTAAGTCTTTCATCATAAGGGAAAACACCTAAACAAGCAGAGAAGCTAGACAACTGACGAAATATTTGAAGGAGAAATGATATCTGTATATAATGGAATTGTACAATCTCAGAGCCAATGAAACTTCCCTGAATGTGAAAAGATAAAAAAATCCCACATCATTTCACCACTGGAAACAGAATATTTTCTTTACAGAACCGAACGAATCATCATGAATTCTTTTGACATTATTGGCATCATATATATATGTGCAAACAATACAGTAAGGCTTTAAGTGATGTCCTCTAATTTACTCTTCCTTTGATAGTCAGCTGTGGTTTAGTTGGCCACATTCTTGCCTCTGAGTTGGATGATTGTAGGTTCCCCAGATGTGAGCACAAAAATTGAGGCTGACACTAGTCCAACTCTGTGGGAGGGCTTCATCATCAAGAGTGTTCTCTTTTGGATGAGACATTAAACTAAGGCCTTGTCTGCTCTCTTGAACCAATGGTTGGATTTGTCTCTGGAAATGAGAACATATAATAAAGGAGGATCAAATTGCAAAATGAAACACCTCATCCAACTCCTGGTCTATCGACATTCCATAAAGCATGCAATTTTTATTACAGAGGAGGAGCATTAAAATATTTTAGTGCATTAGTAATGTAGAAATAGAGTTCTCACTGATATTGTGGAATGATGTGGTAGTGTTAAGGGATTTGCATTGCAGAAATACATCACCCAAAAACCACCGACTGATGGGGGAAGTATGTTGATAATTTGCTGCAAAATTAGACAGATGTTGATATTAATTTGTCGCAAATGACAGGGTGATGGAGCTTTAATGTTCTTGGACGCATTAATTATCAGGTTTGCATGGGCTGTAGCTATGCTTGTCCTTTTGTTAGCTCTGTGGAGCAGCCCTTATTCCAAGTCTATTTGGGCACACCACCCCAACTCTTTGGCCTCCTCTACACTGGTGAAACCAGGTGTAGACGCGGTGGTCGTTTAGGAGAGCACCTGCACTCTGTCCACCAAGGCCATCTTGAGCTTCTGGTTGCATGTCATTTTAACTCTCCACTCTCACACTGGCCTGTCTGTCTTCAGCCTTCTTCATTGCTACAGAGAAGCCAAACACAAATTCAAAGAACGTCTTATAATCCGCTTGGGTTGCTTACAGCCTAATGGTATGAACATTGATTTTTCCTATTTCAGGTAACCCTCACCCCCCAGTACTCTCCTCACATATACAGTTATCTGTCCACCAAGATTTCTTCTCCCTTTGTTCACCTTTCTGATCCCCTCCTCCTTACTGCCTCCATCTGCCCATCATCACTTCCCTATCTGGCTCTACCTATCACCTACCAGCCTCTGTCCCACCACCCCCTTCCCCATCTACCCATTATCCCCATCTGGTTTCACCTATCAGCTACCAGCCTCTATCCTAGCTCCCTTTGTACTGCTATAAACTGTTCCCTCTCAGTCCTGATGCAGTGCCTTGACCTGAAACACTGACTTACACCTTTTGCCTGCAAAAATGCTGTTTGTTCTTCCAGCATTCTGTTTTTTGTTCCAGATTCCAGCATCTGCAGTCTCTTTTGTCTTCTTAATTATCAGGCTCATGTCTGATATTCTTACACGTGATGTGTCATAGAATATATCTATTGTGGGAAGGCATTTTTTTTAGATCAAGACTCCTTTAAGAGACTTACCTCTTGCATACATCCTTGTGGTCATGTTAGAAGCATAACTGATCAAAGTGTAAGCCTAGGTCACTTATTCATTCTCACGTGAGGATGGTGCATGGCATAAGAATATTCAAGAATATGACTGTTGTCAATATGAATTGAAGGGCAGGGCATGAATGGACTATTAAATGGCAAAATTAAATGCACTCAAGGTAATCACCAGAACAATCTCAAATAATTCTGGAATACCAATTTTGAATAAAATCAGCATTGCAGAAAGGTCAACAAGAAATCAAAGTGGAAAAAGACTAAAAATTCATCAAAATCTAAATAGAAATTTAATGAGAATAGAGCTATTAAAGAAACTTGCGATTTCATAGGAGATTCTGAGTCTCAGTCTCAGATTGAGAGTTAGAATGGACTGACTGAGAGAACAGTGTCATGCATTGAGTTCGGAGAAGACCAGAGGACAGACTGTAAGTTCAGAAAGAGACTGAGCTGGGGCCCTTTGCTGCACAGAAGAAAGCACAAAGTTATTGTCTTAATATTTGCAAACAAGTTTCAAAGGAAAGTTCAGGATAATACAGTAATGTTTGATTAAGTTGATACAAAGAAGTATTTAAATAGATGTTTGTATCAATGATACATATACTGTACATCATGGGCAAATCCCTTCCCACCATCGGTAGTATCTACAGGAGGCGCTGCCTCAAGAAGGCGACATCCATCATCAAAGATCCCCACCATCCGGGCCGTGCCATCTTCTCGCAGCTGCCATCGGGCAGGAGGTACAGAAGCCTGAAGTCCCACGCCACTAGGTTCAAGAACCGCTACTTCCCTTCAACCATTTGGTTCTTGAACCAACCGGCACAGCTCTAATTGCTACTTGACCACTTTGATCACTTTCCACTAAAATGGACTTTTTTTTGGTTCTAATTGTGTTCTTTCTTGCAAAAATTGGGTATAATTTATGTTTAATTTATGTTTTTCTTGTAAATCCTGCTTATATAATGCTATGTGCCTGTGTTGCTGCTGCAAGTAAGTTTTTCGTTGGACTTGTGCATACATGTACTTGTGAATATGACAATAAACTCGACTACTATTGACTACTGATTGCCCTGATGGTCAGTTGTCTTCTTTTGTCATATTGGAAGCAAGATGTTGAATGAACAATCTGTTACACAAACAATCTTTAAACACATTTTGTCCCTCTAGCAGGCAGCATGGCTATAGGCAGAAGACCCAGAGAGTCTTCACCTTGCCCATTTGATTGCAGCAGAGAAGGGAACTCAAAATAAAAGAGAAATATGCACCTAAAAAGGTCAAAAGTATTTTCCTTTCCAGCAAAAAGTAGACGGTGCAAAGACTAGTATATCACCAGTAGGAGGTGCTAATGGACTATTTGTCCATGCTGTGCAAAGCTTTTGAGGAGTGTTCCTGGTCAACAAGGAAGTGAACAAAGTTAAAACGGGATGTTTTATACTTGTTAAAGCCTTTTGAGTGGCTGATCAAGATAAATTTATGTAGTGCCATAATGCATGGTGTTCTGCTGGACAAAGCAATCAAGGTATAGAAGAATTTTCTGGGACAGCAAGGCACCTTTTAATGCAGAAAAAGGAGAGAGTGGTCTCCTTTGCAGAGGGTTAAGGCTAAAGTAATTCAGAGTTTGAAACAGAGATTGATGGAAGAGCATTGAATATTGAAGAAGGCAAAGCTCAGCAAGGAGCCTGTGATTAGGATTACCCACTGTCTATGAAAATCAACCACCCTTGCTTCACTCACACTTCGGTGTAACTCACCATAGCCCTCAGCATTATGCCACAGAATCCTTCTAGACGCTGCAAGTAACAAACATTTCAGGGATTGAATGGTATTTTCTCACCCCTGATAACTTAAATGGATCATGATTGTATTGCATGAGCTATTTCTGTTAGTCTAATTTGACAAAGCTACAACAATAGATAAAAATTGGTCAGAACTTTGACTTTAAAAAAAATTGCTGTGTTCATTATTTGCATGGACAATTAGAGACAGGAATTGCCACTGGAAGTTAATATTACACACCAGGAAAGCTGTTTGGCTATCTTTTGAATTTTCTTCCATGACTTATGTGATGATGATGTCACCTATTCATGAGAGTATATGCCCATGTGTAAGTTATGATGAAAAATAGCATTCAGATCTTCCCATGAGATAAGTCATGATTTTGGTAAACAGGTTTTGTTACTTTGAACAGTATTTTTATGCTTTGAATACACAGTGTTATGACTCAGTGTATTGTCACTGTTCTATAGCACTGTCTTCCTTGCTTTTGCACTGTATGTCTCTATAAATAAAGAACAAGAATCCCATACCCCGAGGACAAATAAGAAGTGGAAACAATTTTGAAGCACACATTTCAGAAAAAGATGTCACTTCAAGTTAATCTATCGTATTATTTGCAATTTAACCAAAATGTTCTGCTGTTCATCACCATCAGGGAGAAGGGAATGAAATCTGTCTCACTTTTTGATTATTCCTGGTGACGCTTTGCTGGAAAAATGTGCTTAATCTTTTTTTTATAATTTAAAGGCTGTATGCTGTCATACATAGTTTAAAATGTTAACAAAACTGATTGTATCAGTCACTACATCGTTTTCTGAACATTTTTGTCAGTTTAAGTATTCCACCCATCCCCCAAAGGCAAGAAGAGAATTGTTCTAATATGAAGTGATTGTACTGCCATTCTCACTCTAGTGGCTGTGGATCTCAACATATGGAAATTATTTATTTGTAGTGTATAATTTCATATAAATTGCTATGAATGGAACATAGCAATGTGCAACTTCACATTTTCCTGAAGACAAAAACATTTAAAGTCTCTGTCAAAATTTATAAAAATTAATATTCTTCCTCTATTTACTGTAATTAAATCTTTTAGGTGAAAAGTACAATCGACTGGTTTAATGGTATGAGTCATTGGTTCTAAGATTGAAGGTCATGAATGCAAGCCACACTTCAAAACCTGAGGCCAATGTTTAGACTGATACATCAGTCTTGGAGGTGCATAAATGAGATGCTGTCCTTCAGGTGAGATGTTGAACTGAGGCACTGTAAACCTCCTCAGATGTGTACAAATTATCCCTGGTATTAATCCCAAGGCACATGGCACTAATGGGAAAAAAATGAACTTTCTCCTGGACTCAAGACAATCTATTTCTTAACAAATATGATCTAAGTTAACTGCACTTTCTCTTGCTGTTGCTTACAGAAACATGTAAACAACATTGGACAGGAAAGGACCCTCTTCCCCATCTGTTCCATTCTGCACAATTGTGCATGATTATAAAACTTTCCACTCTAGCTGAAATCATGTGTTCTTCCAGGAGGGGCAAAACTAAATAATTACCAAGCCTTTTGGGGATGTAAATTCTGGGATTTTTTCCCTCTAACTTCTTGAGGAATTTAAAACCAGTTCAGTAGATCAAACTGGCCCAGAATTCCTCGAAGTACCAGTTTTTCAACAGGTGATTTCAGCCCTAACCAGAAAAAGGTTCAAATATTAGAAAGAAATTGAGTAATTTGTAACTGCAGGATGGTGGCATCCTGCTCTTAGCACCTAACCTAGCTTTGGCCCTCATCCTCTATAACCCATTTAATTGAAATAAACTCTCTGCTCAAACACAGTCTATTTGCTTCACCAAAGATCTTATAAATCTTAAGCAAATTGGCTCTTTTCGATCCTTCTCCAAATAATAGGCTTCCATCTTTTTTTATCCAATAACTAAGCTGCTTCAAACCATGAATTAACTCGTGGTCTGTTTCTGGATCCTTTTCAAATTCGCAATATTATCCACATGCGAAGAGATTAAAAGTGAGGAGGCACAAAATTCTAACAAGCCCTGACCAAGCTCTTGAACAAAATGGTATATTTTCACTTATACTAAAATATCATTTATACCCTACATATCATCATCTTCCTCCACTTCCTTTAATGCTTTTCCCTGAAAGATGTGAGTATGTTCACTGTTTACTCAGCCCACATGCATAACATTGTGCTTTTCCAAGTTAAATATAATTTGCCTGTCATGAATCAAGTACCCCAATGCATCAAGATGCACTTGAAGTAGTTGAGAATCATCTATAGCTCTTGCACTCAGACAAATCTTAACATTTCTGAAAATCTGCATGCTATGCTTCCAACACCCATACCTAGATCATGAATTAAAATAGGAAAGAGTATAACTTGCAATGCAAATTGTCTGTGTTTGTTTACTTATTAACAGTGCCTATACTTCAAAAAGGAATTAATTAGTTGTAGAGTGAAAACAGTAATATAGATGAGAGTTTTTTCTTCACCAAACTACAATGAAAGATGTAGCTTTTAAATATCAATAGAATTACATATATGTTACATATATGAATTACATATCAATAGAATTACATATATTTGTGCCTCCTCACTTATAATCTCTTCAATAGAATTACTATTTCAAAATAGTAATCCATTCTAGATAGAACAGTGTTGTCACACCTAGACTGAAAATTTTACATGTTAACCTGGAACATTTATAATGGCCTTTATAATGCTGAGGGAATCACGGCTGTACCTGATTCTGTCCTCCCCCAAGATCTGTGCACCCAGGCACATTATCCCATATGCATTTCTGGAAAATGATCAAAGTAAAAGATGATTTTTCCTTAAACCAGCTTAAACTCTCTGGCCATGCACAGCATTTCCACTCGTGGCTGAAATGTTAACTTGCTACAAACCAGGGAATTAATCCATATCCTTCCTGGTGTTTATAAACTTTGTGCTCTATAGACATTGTGCCATTGAACACTAACTTGATAAAGTTTTAAGAGGAAGTTTTATTTCCAAATATTAAGACAGTGATTTAACACATAACAATGTGCCTGCAAATATTAACACTTTTCTCAAGGACTCCGAGTCAATAATTAATTACAGCTAAGAAGATCTTACCCCCATTTTATGTTAGCTGTCCAAAGAAAATGTGTTCTACTATTTTGCAACAGAAATAAAACAAAAAGGTTACAGAAAAATTCAAAACTCACTAACGGATAGATACAAAAATCTGATAAATTTGAAGATCCCTGATTTTATCCGGAGAACTTCTCCCAGATTTAGAGCACCTGTTTAAAAACCTGCATTGAGAATGACTTATGTTTGACTACATTTAAGCAATTTACCATCAACTTTACATCATTAGAACTTCTTACTATAAAGTAATAATTTTAAAATGCCATCAGTCTTTAAAATCTCGCAGAAACAGAAAATTACTTAAAGCATTTACAGTAAAACACTGTTGACTAAATATGAACAATTCAACATGATTTATTTAATTGCCTCAACATTTTAATGACTTATCAATGAGTAAAGAAATCTTCAATATAAAAAACGATATAATCACCTTAAATATTTTTGGCTTAAAATAAAATTATAATTAAGATATTGGTCATTGTAAAAAAATGTTTTATGTATTTTGAACTTCTTAGGTAGTCCCTTGGGATCAAGGATGACTTACTTCAACTCTGTTTTTGTAGGTTCTGAAGTGGCTAATAAAGCCAATTCAGGAACTGCAGTTTTTCACAGATTGTGCAGTAGTAGGCTGACGAGTGGGTAGTATGTGAGGTGGTTCTCTCCTCTCGCTGCTTATGCAGGGCCTTTGTACTTGACACTTGGCCTTGATACCATCTCAACACCATCCTGAATGCTCCTTCTCCACTTTGAGTGGACAGAGATTTCTAGGAATCAGTACGGATGCTGCATTTCTTCAAGGAGGCTTTGAGCACATCCTTGAATCTTTTTCCCTGCCCACCTGGTAATCTCTTCCTGTGACAGAGCTTGGAACTGAGTACACTGGAAGAACTCAGTGAGTCAATCACCATCTGTGGAGGCAAAAGTCAACATTTTGGATTGAGACCCTGCATCAAAACTGAGAGGGAAGAGGAAAGATTGCTGGCATATAGCAATATAACCGTGGTAGGATAGAGGCTGGTAGGTGACAGGTGGAACCATAAGGGCAGGGGATGATGGACAGATGGAACCAGTGGGTAAAGAGAATGGGAAAATTGAACAAAAGGAGTAGAAAACTAAGTGAACAGGTGAGTGTGTGTGTGGGAGGAAAACACCAGGGGGTGTGGGTTACCCAAAACTGGAAAATTCATTGTTCATACCACTGGGTTGTAAGCTACCCAAGTGGAATATGAGGTGTTATCGCGTGTAGTCCACATTTGGTTTCACCAATTAGAGGAGGCGACTGTTTTATGGAACACCTACACTCTTACCATCTTGAGCTCATGGTTGCATGGCATTTTAACTCTTCTTCCCACTCCCGCACCAACCTATTTGTCCTTGGCCTTCTCCATTGCTATGGAAAGGCCAAATGCTAATTGAAAGAACAACATCTCATATTCTGCTCGGGATACTGTCTGCCCCCAAGGACTTGTTATTTTTTACTTGGGTTGTGGAAATTTTGACCATTTTGATCAGGAGTGGTGGCAAGGCTGGATTGAATAGGCTGCTGTGGAATGGAGCCAAATGCAGTCCCATCAAGGAAGAGTTGTAATTGAAGATGTCTTTGAGGTGTTCCTTTTAGCAGGCATTGACTATCTTCCAATGCAGGAATACTTAATATCTGCACTTGATTAGCTCCTCAATCTCCTGGTCATTCTCATTAAACCAATCCTGGTTCTTTTTGTTCGAGAAGCCAATAGCTTCTTCTCAGATGCCAATTATGACAAACTTTCCTAAGTTGTGGACACTTTGTGGCTCCTGTAGGCTGGGAATTGACAGGATGTTTGTAATGCACTGCCTGAGAAGAGCTGGCTTTGTGCTGTTCTCAACATTATTCTTTTTGTAGCAATGTTGCTGTGGATGTTCTGGGGTCAGGTTGATGGAGATAACAGAGTGGATTAGGTAGTGATCAGTCCAACAGTCACCCAGGAGAATCAGTTTATGTCTCTGTGGGATGTGAATGAAGGATTTTCAAAGGTGGAGTAGTCTTTCTTGGCCTCGTCCAAACTTCAAGGTTAGGGCATGACTGTACCATGATGGTTTCATTTTAGAATGAGCTGAAGGGACATAGGTGTTCATCTACTGTATTATGTTAATAATATAATTGGTCATTGCTTTGTGCATATTGGATAACATTTGTGTTAAGCAGCAGAAACAGTATGCAGTAGACTCACATCCAATGGATCAGACTGAAGCTCTGCAGTTCTGCCACATCTAGTCATGAATGGTGGAGGACAATTAAACAGTCAATATAAGGAAGAACAACCCCATCCTCAATGATGACTGAGCACAGCATGATAAAGCCAAGGCTGAAGCATTTGCAACCACATTCAGCTAGAAGTGCCAAATGGCTTCCTCCCAAAAGCCAGCCAATTTGATTCACTCCATGTGATATTAAGAAATGGCTAAGAGCACTGGATGTAAATCTATGGGGCCAAACCATATTCCGGCTCCAGTAGTGAAGACTGGTGCTCCAGAATTAACCAAGCTGTTCCACTTACATCAATAATTTTCCTTTGGACATGGGGATACTTGGGTGGCATGGTGGCACTGCAGTAGTGTGGCTGTCTCACACGTCCAGCAACCTGCATTCAATTCTGACCTCTGCTACCGTGTGCATGGAGTTTGCTTGTTCCCCTGGATGCTCCAGATTCCTCCCACATCCTCGGGTTAATTGCCTACTATGAGTTAGTGTAAATACCTTAAATTGTAAGTGTAGGTGGGTAGTGGCAGAATAAGGGTAGAGTTGATGGGCATGTGAGAGAGAATAGGTTACAGGGAAATATGTGGGAGGATGGGAACGATGGGATTGTCTTGAGAGCTGGCATAGACTTATGGCCTTCCTTCTATATTGTAAGGAAATATGAAATATAATTGCATAATATTCAAATCAGCAGCAAGAGCTAGATAAAATTCGGGCATGAGCTGATAAGTGGCAAGCAATATTTGTGCCACAAAAGTGCCAGGCAGCAGCCAGCTCCAAAAAAAGAGTCTAACCACCTACTCTTGACATTCAATGACATTATCATCACTGAGACTCCCACCATCAACATACTGGGAGAGACTGCTAACCAGAAACTCAGTTGACTAGCCACATAAATATTACGAGAGAGGGTGAAAGGCTGGATAACCTGTTGTGAGTGATCCACATCTTCATGATCTACAACTCAGGTTCCCCATTTGCCACAATAATGCTGCTCCAACAATACTTAAGAAGCTTGGTAGCATCGGGACAAAGAATTCCACCTGATTAGTGTCCCATGCCACCACCCTATATATTTATTTCCTTCACCATCGGCGCACAGTGCTGCAGTGTGTACCATCTACAAAATATACTGTAGTTATTTGTCCACGTGACTTTGACAGCACCTTCCAAACCTGCAATCTTTACCATCATAAAGGATAAGGGCTTCGATGGCATGGGAACATCATCACCTCCAGGTCCCTGCCAAACTGCACAACACCCTGACTTGGAAATACATCTTTATTCTTTCATTGCAGCTATATCTAAATCTTGGAACTCTCACAGCATACAACATAGAACAGTACAGCACAGGAACAGGCCCTTCGGCCCACGATATCTATGCCAACCATGATGCAAACTAAACTAATTCCACCTGTCTGCACATGATGTATATCCCTCTATTCCCTGCATGTTCATGTGGCTGTCTAAATGCCTCTTAAACTCCACTATTGTGTCTGCTTCCTCCAGCACCCCTGGCAGCACATTCCAGCACCTACCACAATCTGTGTAAAAAAACTTGCCCCACACATCTCCTTTAAACTTTCCCCTGTTGAAGTACTTTCACTATTAGGATTGCTGTGGATCAAGAAGGTGGTTCAGGGCAATTGGGAATGGGCAATAAATGCTCTCCTTTCCTGTGACACTCATGTCCCAAAAAATGAATAAATTAGAAAAACGGTAATATCTAAAGCCATAGTATTTTTTTTCATATCATTATACTGTCCTTTTTTTAAAGTTGTTTTCAATTATCAGTATTGAGTGTAAAGTAACTTTACTTTGTATCTGTCAATCAGATAAGTAAATTTGTAGCAATATTCATGCTATTCAATATAATATCATTGATAGCAATTTGGTATAATACCAAGATACACTTTTGAGTAGACAGAGCAAATGTTTCTAGTGGCAGACAGATTGCTAACTAGAGATTTAAGTGATTTATGTAATTGGCAAAAGAACAAGAGGCTGCATGATGACCATTTTAATATCCCGTGAATTACTATGATCTGGAATCCATTGCTTGAAAGGGTAGTGAAAGCAGATTTAGCAATAATATTAAAAAAAGATGGATAAATATCTGAAAGGAAAATAATGGTTATGGGGAAAAAAACGAGGATTGGGATTACTTTCAAAGAACTGGCATCGGCATGATAGGCTGAAAGGGTTTCTTCATCGGCTTGTCAGCTGTGGCTTAGTTGGTAATACTGTAGCCTCTGAGTCAGAAGGTTGTGGGTTCAACTTCCACTCCAGAGACTTGAACTCAAAAATTCAGGTTCCTGTTGCAATAATGAGCTCTGTTTATCTTTTTAGATGACATCCAGGGCCTCATAGAGTCATAGAGTCTTAAAGCATGGAAACAAGCCCTCCGGCCCAACTCATCCATGCCAACTGTGTTGCCCAATGAGCTAGTCTCATCTGCCTGCAATTGGCCCATTGCCCACCTCATCTGCTCACTCAAGTCGCTGGGCATTATTTTGAAGAAGAGAGAAGTGATCTATCCCCATTTTTAATCCACCAATCAACATTTAATACAAAACAGATCATCTGGTTACCATCATATTGCTGTTTGTGGGTCTCATTGTGTGCAAAGTGATGGCTTCATTTCCATTATGACTATGCTTCAAAAGATACTGCACTGGATATAAAGTGGACAGGAACATGTGGAAAGGGATGTGAAAGAAATCACAGAACTTGTATTATTAGCTTATTTCGTTTCTAATACATATTTAAAGCGATAGATTATAAATATCTGCACTTTAAAAATATTATGATCTCATAATTGGCTCAGATAGAGAAAATAGGGAAGTGTCTCAGTTGGCAGATGGTTCACGGATCACTGTGCACAGATTTAATATTTTGAACAATAGATACAAGGGGGATATGAGGAAAATCTTGAACCAGAGTATAGTTACGATCTGGAATTCACTGTATGCGTGGTGGAAACAGTCACTCAACGCTTTCAAAAGGGAAAGGACAGCACTTGCAAGAATAATTTGCATGGCTGTAGGGAAAGGAACTGAGGAGTTGCTCTACCAGGAACTGGTATAGACTCGATGGGCCGAGGAGTCTCGTTCCGTGCCTTTACAGTTATAGAGCAGGCCCACATCGTGGTATAGACTTTTGGAGGAGGGAGGGAGCCGATGATGTCCAGGGAGCCGGCGAAATTTTTGGTGCTGGTGCCTTGTCTCGGTGACTCAAGCAGGAGGAGCTGCAGACTGTAAGCAGGAGGGAGGGAACAGCAGGGTGATGTCAGCAAGTGCGCTGCTCTGGGCTTCAGTCAAGTAGCCCCGAGACCAGGACTTATACTAAGGAAAAGAGACGGGGAAAGCCGTGCTTCAGCCTCAAAGAAAGATTACCATCGGCAACTTTTTTTTTCTGGCGGCGGCGGTGAGAAATAATCCTTCCTTATCATCATTTTTTTTCTGCGTGTGGATCTTCTGCGTGGGGGTGGATAATACTCACGGCAACAAGGAAGAAACGAGCAACTATCAATCGACTTGCTGTGTGATCCAGTAACAATAACGTATAATTCGAATACCTCGAGAAGAGACACCAATCCTGAGGTGTAATCGAAGATGTGGAGAGAAGGGAAAGAAGTCTGTTTCCATTGATTTCGAGACGGTGTGTGTCGGGGAAGGGGGAGGTGGGGGAGGATAAACCCAGAGAAGAAAAGTAAAAATGATTTTTTTCGGCGAATTCGAATAGAAAAGTTGTGTATCTTTAATTTCATGAGGTAAATGATGTCTGTTTTTTTTTAATTTTGGTGTAGTTTTCCCCCTCCCCTCCGGCCGTCGGTTGTTGAGTGAGTGCTATGCACATCCGGGCCATCGGGCTCGAGGAGGCCATCATTGTTCGCTCGGGGGAAGGGGGCAGAGGCGGCCGCCTGCGCTCAGGCACCAGCAGTGGCTATTAAACTTTACAAAAACAATCAAAACCACTCGGGAACATGTCCAACCAAGGGGCCAGGAGGAACGGGCCGGTCAAGTTACGTCTAACAGGTAGGAAGCTGTGTGGATGCCACACACACACGCACAGTACGTACCATAAGGTCTGGTGCTTCTTTAAATGGATCCTTCCTTTTTTTTCCCCCTTTTTTATTATTTGTGAATGGAGAGGTTGTTTGTGGGAGTGTTTTCCTTTTTTGGTCAGGCAGAATAAGTCAGGTTATTTATGTTTTGCTCTTTTCCATTTTTTTAAATCATGTGTTTGAACTTGACCGAGAATTTGTTGGTGATTCCTCATTTTCTGTCTTTGGAATTATTGATCATTTTGATTTATCTTTGTGTGTATCCGTAAGGGTTGGTGAGAAAGCTGGTGTCTTTGATAGTCATGAATTTCCTGTTTAATAATGTGGATTTCAGTGCTTGGGTCCGGTGAACTCCGTGTTGAAACTGTTTCTGAGGCAGGGTAGGAATGGGAATGCTTTTCAAACAACCTTAATCTTTTCTCCTTGCAAATGGAATGTATATAATTGGAAGTCAGTATGCCACCATTAGTTCATTGGATTTTATTAAACCAGTTGTATTTATATTCTGAGCCTTTGAAAGACATTCAACAGCAAACTTGGCAGCAAACCGAAGTTTATTTTTGTTGTCTTGTGTTGTTACTGCACTATGTTTATATTTTTTGTTCTATATCTATCTACATTTGCAATGAAAACATGATTGCATTATTTCAGTTTGGAACTTAGTTTCTGAAATATTTATGCCAAAATAGCCATATCTCAATTTTGTTGTATTATGATAAGAACAGTGGGTTGGATAATGTTTCAAAAGAGGAAATTATAAATAAAATGTGTTCCAATTTTTAAAAAAACTCTGGGATTGAAATGTATGTTTATGCTTCTAAGAGCACTTTATTACTATCACTGTGTGCCAGCTTGGCTCAGAAGTAGTGCTGTCTTTCAGAAAGTTGTGGGTTCAAGCTCCATTACAAACTTGTACTACATTAAATAATGTGCAGGAAAGAAGTGCTGTCAAGAGGTTCTGTCTTTTGGATGAGATTTTAAACCAAGACTTTGTCTGGCAGCCTGATTGTTCTAAAGCTTCCACAATATTAGTTCTAGAAGACCAAGGAGTTCTATGTGCTCTTGGCAACATTCTTTCTCAACGAATGCTACCAAAAAACAGTTTGTTTAGTCTTTCACTTTCAATTTGAGTAATGCTATGCACCAATTGTTTTTACTGCACTTCATGGTGTCTTTCTTGCCTTTAAAGTATTTCAAGGTGCCTCACGGCCAGCAAAGTACTTTTGAAATGTAATCAGAGGTGTAATCTTGGGAGATGCAACAGCCAGCTGGTTTACAGCAAAGGCATATAAATAACCAAATAATTTGTTTTTGGTTATGTCCATTGATGTATAAATAACTGTCATGAAACCAGAGGAGCTCTCCTGCTTTTGTTCAGTTGATGCCACATGATCTTTAAGTGTGCTTGGGAAGACTCATAGAACCTCAGTTTGACTTGGCTAATTGATGGTATCCCTGACGATGTAGCACTCTATCAGTACTGCATTGAAGTGCCAGATGCCATTGAGTTTAAGTCTCGAGAGTGGGTCTTGAACCCATGACCTAACTGCTTGGGCAAGAATGCTGCCATTACCTAGGAGAGATACTTCTATAGAGTGCTTTAGGGCGTCTTGATGTAGTGTGGATCTAAAGAAAAAAAATAGCAAGTTTCACTAAGCTTTCATTTTTGCATTCCTTGTCTCTTGGTCTTGGAAGTGACATTGGCAGAAATGTGGGTATATTCTGAAATGACCTGGTTTCAGTAGCTAGCCTTTAGTCAATGAACTGATCTCAACTAGGAAATTTGTATGTGAACTGTAATTAGTCGTGGGTTGGGGGGGGTTGGTGAGGGTGTTTCCTGGACCATTGCTAGTAATTGCTCTTCATTTGGAAAACGTATAGATGCATGCTGGGTGGTTATGGGATGATACTAGTAGGTGAATGCCCTGTTGACCTTTGATGTCCATACTTGCTCATATTGAAAGGGTAATTAACCAATGTACTTGGATGATGCTTGGTGCTAGTGGAACATATCTCAGTAAAGAATAGACATTTCAGTTAAGGTGGCAATTAGTGTGAGAAGAAAGAGAGTTTTTAAAAATCTTCAAAAAGTGAGTTTAGTGGGGTATACTAGTTACCATTCCTTAGTTGGAGATGTGTAAAATCGGCAAGGTTACCACTTTGCTTTTTTTTGTAATCAATTACAAAAAGTGAAAATATTAAGATGGTGGTCGACACAATGGGTCATTTGCAATGCCCTTCACACTCTGATTATTCAGACAAGATACCAGAGTGCTGGTGTTATGTAGAGGATTACACATTGGTACCATTTGTGAGTTGAGGGATGATAAAGTCATCTGTCCAATTCAATGCCATTGCCTTAGAATATTTTAAATCTTTTATTCAGATTTATTACAATGTCCTCCCAATTTAAAAAAAATATTAGTCTTGTTAGTGATGTCCACATTTTGAAAAGTTAATTAAAAAAAGTCTTAATTAAAATAAAATCTGAAATTATGCTTTTGGGCACTGTCTCAAGTGTTATAATAGGATCAAGATGATTCACGAACTTCAAGACTTTGTGAGCATCAAGTGTGTCTGCATTGATTTGGTCATGGCAAATACTCTGGTGCTCAGTTAGGACAAATAATGTGGTATTATTAATTGCCATTTTCATTTTTGGAGTTGTTTTATTGTAAACTTGTACGACTTGCACGACTTGCCATCAATTTTAAAACAAGTGCAGAATCTTGCAAGATATCAGGTTATGACATAATTATCTTGTATTTACAAATTTATGGGAGAAGAAATATTTAGCAAATATACTTTTCCATCAAAATATTCCATTTTTTTTTGCTGAAGAAATTGACTTGCTTTCAATTGTTTATATAAAAAAAAGCATGATTTGCCGATCGTACAAAGATCTTCCTCAACTATCTTTTTCTATGCCAGAGAAGTATTGTGGAATGTCCATATTAACAACATCAAGGTTGGAGGAGATTTCAAAGCCTTTCTAAAGCTTGATTCTAGGAAACAAGTTATACTTGCATAGTATATGAAATAGAGCAAAAGTTTGGCCTGTTTTTCTATTGTTTCAATAAATCTTCACCACTTCCCATCCAAAAATTCCAAGTGGTAGGTGTGGTTTATATAGTTTACAGTGGTTGGAGTGGCTAGAATGAGTGAAAATAAACCAAGGTAAGATTGAAGCCCAATTTTTGTTTAGTGTTTTTTAATTTTGATTCGGGAATGTTTTCTCAGTTATTGTCAAACTGGGCTTTCTTGATTAGTGTGGGGGGGGGGGAAGGCAATTGCTTTGATTTTTGTTATTTTTTTTAATAATTGTTATTAGATCAGCCAATAATAACGCATACTCTTTTTAAAGTTCACCATTGCTGCCTGTGTTTCTTTTCCAGTTATCAGTAGTGTCGTAGATTTAGGGGTGAGAGCAAGAGAGCCTATTTCTTTACTCATATTATATCAGGCTGTGAAATTCATTGAGACCATTTTAACTTTTTAAAAAAACCCAGATTGTATAGATGGTAAAACAAAGGAGAAAGAAGGGATGTTGTGGCTGTACAGGCACATAAAATTGGTACAACTGTTCATGGTGGATAAATAATAACTTGAACTGGTTGGATTGAAATGCTTGTTTCACTTTATTTTACTCCTCGAACCATGTTGAGACATTACATGCAAATAGGGGCATCTATAATATTGAGTTGGGGGTACTGTGTGTCTGGCTGTTCAACATATGTATTGGTTTATTATTATCGCTTGTACTGAGGTACAGTGAAAAGCTTGTCTTACAAACCGATTTGTACAGGTCAATTCATTACACAGTGCAGTTACATTGAGTGCATTGATGTAGTACAGGTAAAAACTCAACTACAGCTAACACATTTACTACCACATTGCCATTTAAATGGGGTTGCTGACTTCAGTGTAAAAGAAAAGTATTTTTACTGAAAAGTTTAAAATAAAACTAAAACAATTTATAAATGCACTGAAAAGTTCCGATATTTTTATTAAATTAATTAATAAAATCAATTGATTAGATTTTGTGAAGGGTGGAACAGGAGTTTGATGCAAGCTTCCAGAAGGCCATAAGAGTAGTCTTTGCAGAAGGGCTGTAGCAATGATGCTGGGATGATGTCAAGAGCCACGTGGCTGCAACAGATGGCAGCGACTGCAGGACTAGTACAAGGGTGGGTGAGGACTGGTGTTCACTATTTGGACCATTGATGCACTATTCTTGCAGTAATTTGAAAATGTTAAATTAAGTAGGATGATACAGGATTTAAATGAAAAGCACAGGCTGTGATTTGGAGCTAATGGATGTTTGTGAGGAAACAAGTGGTTGAATGAGTTCTGGATATATTGCAGTTTGCATAGGAAAGTTAGTGAGCTACCTGATAGAAAAGTTGTCTGGAGGTGAACTAAAATACAAGCTAGGGCTTCAGCAACATTTATAGCCTTTAGCGTGTTGGCCTGGTGTTTGGTGGGTTCAATATAGCTGTCAGGTTTAGAGTCCTGTAGTGTTTTCAATGGAAATAGGCACGGGGTTCCAAGTAATTGATGTCAACAGAATGGAAGAGTCTGCATGTGGGTCGTCTTCTCCTGAATAGAATTGATTTTTGTTTTTAGATACTTTAGTGGGGGGGGGGGGGGGTGAAATGGTCTGATAGTTTCCTTTTAAAGTTTTTTACCGATGGGTGATTTAGATATCTTTATTAGTCACGTATACATCGAAACACACAGTGAAATATATCTCTTGCGTAGTGTTCTGGGGGCAGCCCGCAAGTGTCGTCACGCTTCCGGCGCCAACGTAGCATGCCCACAACTTCCTAACGTGTACGTCTTTGGAATGTGGGAGGAAACCAGAACACCTGGAGGAAACCCATGCAGACACGGGGAAAACGTACAAACTCCTTACAGACAGTGGCAGGAATTGAACCCGGGCTGCTGGTGCTGTAATAGTGTTATGCCAGGCTGCAATATTTCATTTGAATGACTTGACAAGTTGTGAATTGAGAATTCATTGAATTGTATTACACGAGGGCCAGGCAGAGGCATGGGATGTGCACTTTAAAATGTTTTTCATACTGAATTGCATTGGGATTTTGTGATCAATAAAACAATGCATTACTAAACTTTTTTTTTTGAAGAGTCTCGCCATCAAATCCTTTTTTTTAAAAAAAAAAGTCATTTAATAGAAATGTGTTTTAACATCCATATCCTCTTACCATTTTCCTGTTGAGTAGCATTGCTCAGTACTGATTGAAAACAGTGAGGGAACTGGTTTGGAGTAATTTCAGCTGTGAATGTAAGGAGATACATCAACATGCACAGAGTTGCAATGACTGCTATTTCCTTCACTCCAACAAACCTATTAGTTGGATACTTCATTCTTTTAATTTGCCTGAAAATCAGCAAAAATGGAGTATAGCATACAGCTAACAATAAAACACCCTCTTAATAACAACATTTGCCTATTTACAAATAGAGTATAAAAATATTTGCACAGCAGGATGGTACCCCTTGTATTTAATATTTGGTATACGCCATTAGCTCTGAATAGAGAAAATGTGCTCTAAAATGTAGGAATACTACATGTGAAATGGTATAATTCCCTTCTTTATTTTAAGTAAAGGAGAACACAGCTCAAGTTATGACAAGATTATTTAGGTGAATGAAATATGTAATTTTGAAACGTAATCTCTCTATGGTCTTTGCAACATCTTTGTTATACAATGAGCATTGTGCGAAGCTTTGGTCCAATGAGGATTTTTGCCAGTGTACTGGAAAAGAAAGAAGAATTAGGGAAGCAAAGGACTGCAGGTGCTGGAATCTAGATGAAAAACACAATGATGCTGGAGGAACTCAGCAGGCTAGGCAGCATCCATGGAGAAAGCAGGTGGTCAACGTTTTGGGTCAGGACCCTTCTTCAGGACTGAAGATAAGAAAAGGGGAAGTCCAATATATAGGAGGGAAAAGCAGAGGAGTGATAAGTGGACAAAAGAGGGGAGGCAGGGTGGGCACAAGGTGATGGGTAGATGCAGGTAAGAGCTAGTGATAGGCAGGTGCGGGGGAGGAGGACTTGCATTGATACAGTATGTTTTGCCTACATTTCTAAGCATCACAAAATACTCTATAAAAGTGGAGTTATTGTATTTGCATAAGCAACAAAATAATGATACGGGATAAATTTTAAAAGTTAATTTCATTGAGGGTCAGTACTGTCCAGTTCACAGGGAGGTAAAGTTACTCCCTTGCTGTTCTTTGAAATAACAGCACTGAACTTTTACTATTTATCCACCTGAGAGACGGGTAAGTCCTCATTTTAAAAGTGTTGTCTAGAGGATGTCACACTTCTAACAGTACAGCACACCTTCTGCACTTCATTGAAGTGTCAACCAAGATTTTAGTGCTTGAGGGTGGAGTGGGTCTCGAACTGGAGTGCTATCCTGATTCACCAAGCTCCTAGAAGTATAATTATAAAGCTGCTGTAGCCTTTTGAGAAGGAGTGTGTATATATTTATCTTGTTTCAGAGAATTAAGAAGGGAAGAATGTGTTTATTTAGCACCTTTTACAATCTGTGGATTTTCAAGACAAAGAAATAAATGCATAGGCTAACTATTCTTGTGCTAGTTGAGGGATAAATGTTGGCCATTACACTAAGTGTACTTCCTTCATTTTCTCTTGCATCTACTTGTGGGCGGTCAGGACCTTGGGTTAATGGAAGGTTGAACATTTGGTAGTAGACCATTCCCTTTACGTGACATCCAGAATCATGTGCTCAATTCCCTGGTGTTATACTTGAACCCATGAGCTTCTGAGTCCGGAAGTGAAAGTTCTGCCATTGCACTAAGCCTGATACCTAGATTCTGTTAGTTTTAGTTTAGATGGATTAGATTTATTGAGAGTTGTGATGTGGAAATTACAAGAGAAATAAATAGTAAATTGCATTTTTGTTTTACTTTTGTATAATTAGCTGTCCAGAATGCTTGGGAGTAATGATGGAATTGAAGTTTCTCTGTTTTCTAGTAGCACTTGTTTATGGTTAGTGATTGTACAGTTGTTTGATTTATTTATAAGCCATAAGCAGCTCATGGGTGAGTAGTTTGAATTCTGAATTTCTTATAGAAGTGGTAAATACATGGGATTATGTAAAGTAGTTTTCCCAAAGCGTTATAAATCTTGGGAGTTTCTACTTTGACTGGGTAAGAAAAGTATAGAAGGAGGAATGAGTCGATAAATTGCCCCATGCTGAGTAATTGTGGTGACCTCTGGATGTGGCAGAAAATAGGCAGTAATTTTAAAAAAAACAAGATCTATTTTTCTGGAAAAGCACAACCACCATCATTTTATATTGAACTGGTCCTTTGTAATTTATTTTATTGATACAGATTTACTTTAAAGTAAGTACTTATTGAGTAGAAAGTCTTTGTTATTGATACCAAAAAAATATCAACTTTTCTCAGTTTGAATCAGATTGGTGAGTTAGTAAGTGGTGTCTCCTCTGGAAAATATTTGAATATTGCAGCTCTATAGTAAGATGACATAGGTTGACATTCTGTTAATTGTACAGTTTTTTTCCTCAATGAATATTAAACAGAATTTATTTCTGGGAAAGACGGCAAGCTTTTCTTTCTGGGAGAAAGAGGGCTTTATTCCTTTAGATCAATGTAACTTAATAAACTTGGAAACTCTCGGGTTTGCTTCTGTCAGTTACATTTAATAAAATAATAGCAGGCTGACAGCATATTACGTGGCAATAATAATTTGAATGAATTTGAAGACTGGTTGTTTTGCAATTCTTGTTGAATTGTAGGATCACGGTTACTTATTCCATGCACAGTGGTATATGTATATCAGCTTGTTGTAAAATCCTAATCTTCAGTTTGTATTTGTCTTTCTACTCCACTTGGCTGGTTTGGTGAAGCTGGATAATGTAGAATGATTAATAACTTCACTAGAGAGGTTGGATTTGAAGGTATATGGCAAATGTGATTGGAAGTACAACAATATCTTGTCCCTTTCTGTCCTATTAGATTGTAAAGAACTATAACTTCATCAGTGCAATTTCAATTATTTATGTGGCTTTCAAAGTTATCCTTTAGCTCTGCCAGATGGCTTATCAGGTTTCTCTGGTGCATGCTGGTCAACTAGTGTTCCATGTTCAGTCCTTGATTTGTGTTATGATGGTTGATTTTAGCCAGAATTATTCTAAGACCATATAAATGTCATTTAACTTTGAAATCTACTTTGTTTTATGGATTTCTGTTGTATTCTCAGGATGAAATATACATAAAATATGGGTTTTGCACATGGTACCTTGGGTTTTCTCTTATGATCATACCTCTGATTTATTTTTTCCCTATCAATTAAGCTGGAAGGAAAGAAAATCGGGTGCTGGTAGTGCAAGTAGAAAGCCCTGACCAGCTAGTTTGGATAAACTATGATCATAAATTTTATGAAATTACAGCAGGATAAAGTTTCTCATCTTACCGATCTGTTCTGTGCCTAAGTAGCAACCTGAGATAGACATCCTTCTGTCTTTTCCAGTGGCTGACAGGGTGCTTGAAAGTTGGCACAGTTGCATTGGGTTGAAGGGTCTGTGTCTATGCTGTATGACTCTGTATTGGAATTAGTCCTGTTAGTCTACAAGTTTGATGCCAAATCATCAGTAGTTTATATATGGTAGAAGCAATTTAAAGTGATGAATTAAGAATATTGAATAAGAAAGATAAGCCAAAATGCTTTAATTTTATGTAAGTACTTTTCCTGTAGCACATTGATACAAATATTTTAAAAATGGCAGCAGTATGGAATTTTGCTTGCTTGCATTGGAGATAAGGGAGTATTTCTGTAGAACATTCTCCCAGAAGGATAAATAGGTTATGTATGATTCATTGTATTTTTTTTCTACCTCCTCTTATTCCATGTTTCACTATTTTAATTCCACTTTGGAATTTAGGATACATTACCAAATAATAAAAAAGGTAAGCTGTGAATTGTGCTGTTAATAGTAATTAAAAGGCAGAATGAGAACTTAAGTGCCATTAAGTCGGGAAATGTGATTTGAGTTTTGAAGAAAGTTTTATTTTTCTTAATATCTCTTTTAATTGCTTAATTTCACCCTGTTGTTTGGACATTGGGTTATTTAGTGTTAGATGTTCAGTAGTGGAACACTTGAAGAGGTGTATATATATTATTCACTTGATATTTTATGAAATGATTGTGTGAGGCACAGAAATGGGAAATACATTTTATGAATTGAATATTGCAACATAATTTATCAGGATGCAAGGGAAATATCAACAATACTATAGTTTCAGTTTACATCCATGTAAAATATTCATTTGTGTTGTAATTCTAATTGCTCTGGTTACAGGATCTAACTAAGTTATGACATGGTGATTTTTGACCTGAACCCAGTGTTGGTTCCTTCATTGCAAAGTTCATTTTATATCACTATAAGGCAGAATTATCTAAGTATTGATTCAACAGACATAGATGTGAATGGGAAAGTAAGGCTGGAAGGAGGAAAGGCACACTTTGATTGTGATTCAGTAATTAAGTAATGTATTTTAGTTATTACTTTTCTAAAATTTATTTATAGGTGTGCCCATCCAAATTGGGCTACTGCCATGAACCACTGTAGTCCATGTGGTGAAGTTTCTGCTGCATTGGTGTTGGCTAGAGAGTCCAAGGGTCTTCACCTAGTGATGCCAGAACAACGATATATGCCTAAATTGGGATGACAATTGATTTGGATGTGTCAGGGAGTTGTGTGTAGAGATTGCACTTTTGGGAGGTCCTCTTAATGATATGGGTGAGGTATTACATTGAATCTTTCAGATGTAGATGTAGTATCAGCTGTGGCTCAGTTGTTTCTTGAAATGAAACTTTAAATTGCACCCTTCAGTTTTCTCTGATGTAGATCTTGATGGTTACGACTTAGTTGCCTCTAAGTGACATGGTTTTATTCTTCATTTCCATTCCAGAAACTTGGGCACAAAAATCTAGGCTGACTCTCCTTTGTTCTATCAGATGTGTCTCATCTTATGGATAAGATGTTATACCAAGGCTCTGTTTACTCTGCCAAGTGAACCTAAAATATCCCAAGGCACTATATAGAAGAAAGAAAAATTTGCTGGACTTGTTTTGGTGGCATTGTTCTTTGTGAAAACGTGTTGTGCTCAAGTTAGCTGTGGCTTTTAATACAAAATAGCAATAGCTGCACTTCAAAAATACTTTGTAAAGCACCTTGTGATGTTCTCAAAGGCACATATAATGTCTTGAAAGTATAATTTGAATGTTACTTGCCACTGCTGAGTAGTTCCAAAAAGAGAAACGCTTTTATCAGTACACATTCCTGCTTTTGACCTTGCATTGGAACAGCTGAAGGAAAATGGGCCTACAGTGCTTTCCTGGAGAATTCTTGCAGCAGTGTCCTGTTGGAGATGAGACTGTCCTTGAACAACTGCAGCCATCTTCCTTTTTGATGGGAATAATCCTAGCCTTTAGAGAGGGTTCCCTATTCCCTTTAACTTCAATTTTATTTGGGCACTTTGACATCACACTGGAACAAATATTGCAATAGCATAGTTAAGAGAACAGATGCTGCTCTCTGCTGCAAAGACAAGAGTCCCTGTTGCTAGGGTTAAGGGCATCTTTTCTGGGCTGGAGGAAAAAATTGGGGGAGAATCCAGTTGTCATGGTCCACGTAGGCACTAATAACGTGGGTAGGGTTAGGAAGGAGGTTCTGATGAGGGATTATGAGGAGCTCAGATTAAAATTGAAAAGCAGAACCACAAGGGTGCTAATCTCTGGATTACTACATGAGCCCTGTGCAAATTGGCAAATGGGATTAAAGAGGTAAGTGTGTGGTTCAAAACGTGGTGTGGTAGAAATGGGACACTGGCACCAGTACTGGGGAAGAGGGAGCTGTTCCATTGGGATGGGCTTTACATGAATTGTGCTGGGACCATCGTCCTGGCCGATTGCATAAGTAGGGTTGCAGATAGGGCTTTAAACTAAATGGGGGGTGGGGGGGTATTGGTGTTCAATAAGTAAATAGGAAATGCGAGAGCAGTAGCACAGAACTGTGAGGGGGAAATTAACAAGCAAAGTGTGACAGGCTGCAGCAGAAAATGTAATCAAAAGTTTGCAGAACAGAGCAAATCCAAAGTTAGTAAAACTTGCATATATTTTTTAAAAAAAAATCAAAGCTAATTGTGTTTATTTTAATACACATAGCTTTTGCAATAAGAGGAGTTGATAGCAACATACGAGTATGATCTAGTAGCTATTTTGGAGATGTCGTTGCAGGGTGACCAGGACTGGGTGCTCAATATTTTGGATTATACGATGTTTGAAAGGAACAGGCCAAATGGGAAAGGAGGTAGGGTAGCATTGTTAATCAAGGGAGGTATCAGAGCAGTGTTAAATCATGATATAGAGGCAGTGAATAGAAATGTAGAATCAGTTTGGTTGAAATCATGAAAATGAGTGTAACAATAATCTGTAGGACCTCAATGTGACCATAAATGGGGAAATAACGAGGGTATGTTTGAAGGGAACTGCAATCGTCATGAGAGGTTTTAATCTAAATATTTGATTGGATGAACCAAACTGTCAAGGATATCACAGAAGAAGAATTTGGAGTGCATCAAGGATTGCTTCATAGAACAGTATGTTATGGAACCTACCCAGGAACAGGCTGATTTAGATTTGGTTGTGAGTAATAAAGAAGGATTAATAAGAGATCTTGTGGTTAAAGATCCCCTGAGAGCTGGTGACCACAATGTGATAGAATTCCAGATGTATTGAAGAGGTTCCAATGTGATAGGATTCTAGATGTAGAGGGCAAACACCGCAGGACCAAAGCTACTATATTCAACTTAAATAAGGGCAATTATGGTATGAATGTGGAGTTGCCTAAGGTGGACTGGGAAAATATGCTAAGAGACAGTTCAGTAGATGAAAGTGGCAAATATTCAAACAGCTGGTCCATAATACTTAGCAGGAATTTATCCCAATTAGAGAGATTCCATGAGAAAGATGCACAACCTGTGGTTAACAAAGGAGGTCAAGGATAATGTTAACTTGAAAAGTAGGGCATACAAAGCGTTTGGCCAGGGAAGTAGGAAGTTTTTAGGATCCAGCAGTGAAAGATTAAAAAGCTCATAATAAGGTAGAAAGTTGATTTTTGAGAGAGAATGTGCATGTAATATCAAAGCAAACAGTAAGAGTTTCTATGGATATACAAGCAGGAAGAAGACAGCGGAGGTAGGTGTGTAACCTCTAGTGAATGACTCCAGAGATCACACACCTACCTCTGCTGCTGCTGCCTTCCTACTTCCTAGAGACCTCTAGAGTCTGGTGAATTAGTAACAGGAAACACAAATAGTGACAGTAATGTTAAATCAATTTTTTTTTGTATCAGTCTTCACCATGGAGGACACCTCAAATATTCCTAAAAAAAAAATCAGATGAGCTAATTTGAAATAATGGGAAGGAGCTTGTAAAAGTCCTCAGGGATAAGCGTTAGAGAAACTCGCAGGGCTAATGACTGACAAATTGCTGGAAGCTGATGGCATGCACCCAGGGGTTTTAAAGGAAGTGGCTGCAGAGATGGGAGACCCATTGGTTGGAATTTTACGAAACTTGCTAAATTCCGGAAGGGTACCAAAGGGTGCGAAAAGAGCCAATGTGACCACCTTGTTCAAAAAGGCCTGAAGACAGAAGGTAGAGAACTGTAGGCCAGTTAGTTTAGCATCTATTGTTGGCAATATACTGGATTCAATCATCAAAGAGGAAATAACTAATCATTTAGGAAAGCTGAATATAATCAAACCCAGTCAACATGTTTTATGAAAGGTAAATCATGTTTAACAAATTTGCTTGTATCCTTGGGAGGATGTGACACAGAGTATTGAGATTTCCAAAAGACATCTGACACATTTAACAAGTTGCCACAAAAGAGAGACAAGACTTCAGATGCTGGAATCTGGAGCTAAAAGCAAACTGCTAAAGGAACTCAGCAGACTGAGCAGCATGTGTTTTGGTGGAGAGTAGGGGAGGGGGTGGGGAAGCGGGGCAAGGAATTGTCAATGTTTCTGGTTGAGATCCTGCATAAAAGGCTGGTGCATCAATTAAGAGCCCAAGGTATTGGAGGAAGTGTGTTCTGATCATTTGAAAACTGGAGGTCACAGAAAACAGAGTTGGAATAAAGGAGAGCTTTTCAGGCTTGAGGGATGAAACTAGTGGAACACTCTGGGGATCGATTCTCGATCCTAATTGTTTAACCACAGGTTGAAACTTTCCAGTCTGACACCCTTGGGCCTGACTGGTGCTGGACCACAGAAATTGTCCCTGATCATCTTCCTCTGAGCAGGAGAACTGCTCTTTTTAAAGTATAGGCACTCACTCATCGGGTCACTGAAAGGTTCCAAGAACTGCCCATAACCCAAAGTTTCCATAAATTGGAAATGCTATTGGTTAAGATTACTGTCAGCTGAGTATACAAAAGTTGTACTAGTAGGTTAATTAGCTACAGATTAGTATGGATCTTGGTTGGTTAGTGTAGATCTTTACCACAGATTTGAGACATGCTGGATCATGGGAATTGCTGGACCACATGATGCCAGATCAAAGAGTTGCAACTGATATTTACATTAATGACCTGGAGGAGGGAACAAAATATAAGGTTTCCAAGTTTTTCACTGATAGGAAAATAGGTGGAAGGGCATGTTCTGATTCTGCAATGGGATATAGACTGAGTTACTGGGTGAAAACCTGGCAAATGGAGTTTAATGTGGCAAAATGCAAGGCTGTGTACTTCGGTAAGAGGAATCAAAAGGTGAATTATCTCAGTGGAGAGAGACTGCAAATGAGTGATGTTCAGAGGGATCTAGGTGTTCTAGTGCATGAATCACAAAAAGTTAGCAGGCAGGTCCAATAAGTAGTTAAGAAGTCAAATGGCACATTGGCCTTTATTGGGAAGGGGTTGGAGTTTAAGAATAGAAAGGTTTTGTTACAGTTGTACAGGGTGTTGGTGAGGCCACACCTGGAATACTATGCACAGTTTTGGACCTTTTTTTGGAAAAAGGATATAATAGCATCAGAAGGTGTCCAAAAGAGATTTACCAGGCTAATTCTTGGGATGAGAGGGTTATCTTGTCTAGAGAGCTAGACAATTTGGTTCTGTATTCCTTGGAGTTTAGAAGAATGAGGGGTGACCTTAATCAAATGTATATGAATCTAAGGCAGCTTGACGGGATAAATGTTGAGATGTTTTCACTCATGGGAGAGTCAGGAACAAGGGGACATAGCTACAAAATGATGGGCTGGTCATTTAAAACTGAGGTGTGTGGAAGTTTTTTTTTCTTGTCAGAGAGAGGTGAAACTCTGGAATTCTCTGCCCCCGAGGGTGCTGGAGGCCAAATCATTAGATATATTCTGTGTTGAGGAATTTGAGGGCTTTTGGGAACTGGCATTGAAGAGGAGTTGATGCCAGCATAGGTCAGCCATAATCTTATTGAATGGTGGGGCAGGATTGAGGGACCTGGTGGCCTCCTACTCCTATTTTCTTATGTTCTTCTGACTGAACCCAGACACAATATCAGTGAACAGGTTACATGAGAGTAAATTCTGCAAAAATGCACTGTTGACACCTTCTTCATCACTTCCTTAATGATTGTGAGCAGGCCAATGGGCTGGAACTGCTAAATTGGATCTATCCCACCAAAACAGATTCTGGTTATTGACCAGGACACCAGCAAGTTCCTTCCTTCTTCAATAAGGCCCATGGAATCTCTTGGGTTCACTTGGCAGAGCAGGCAGATGTCAGTTTAACATCTTATCTAAACGATCTGGCACATTTGATGGAACAAAGGAGTGTAACCTAGATTTTGTGCCCAAATTTCTGGAATGTAAATTAAGTATACAACCATCTCATTTAAAGGCAACAGAATCATAATGGTCAAGATCTACATCTAAAAACTGAAGGGTGTAATTTAAATTCTCATTTTAAGAAACAATTGAGCTACATCTGAAAGATTCAAGATTTTCCATTTTATGCCAGTGTTGTAGCTGCAGCAGAATACCTTGGCCAGAGGTGCCACTAGTTCTGGAGTACTAGGCTGTCTCTGGAGGCATTGTGGGCAGGATATTCTTTGTTGTAACAAGGTGGAGTGACTCTTTTTTCCATTTTAATTATACTGGATTTGATGGCCATGAAAGAGCACCCTGTATATGTCAGTACATTTTTTAGAAAAGTGAGGAGGGAAAATAAAATGGGGAGAGGGGGAGGAAACTAATTTCATAGCTGATTCCTATTAAGTGCTTTCAAATATTTTTAATATGAAAGTGTCAAATACACAATTGGTGTACCTTGATTTTTTTTCATTCAGCAGACCAGCAGGAAAGATGTGAACAGGTATTAATAATAGGTTAAAGAGCAGTTATTTTGTTATTTACTGGGAAGAGGAATAGTTGAAGTCTAAAAAGATTGTTTTGAATTTATTCAATTTTATCTCTTGAAAGTAGTATTCATCCTTTTGAAGCTGATGGCCAGGCACACACAACCTTGAGGTAAAAAGTGTTTGATATGCAAAACTAGGTGCTGGTGTGGATTGTAAGAAGGGTACACAAAGCTTCAGGAGGATATAATGAGTATATGAGAACATGGAAGATGGAGCATAATGTGGGGAAAATGAGGTCATCCACTTTGATCGGGAAACAATTTTACATGGTGAGGGATTGAAATGCATTAGTGCTCAGAGGGGCTTGGGTGTCCTTATATGTAAGCAATTGAAACTTAATGTGCTGGTAGAAGCAAGTGGTTAGGAATGCAAATACTGTGCTAGCCTTTTGTTGCAAGAAGATTTGATTACATAAGTTTGGCTGCCTTAGTAAAATTTATATAGGGCCCCGACGAGACTGCACCTGGAAGGATTTATTTGTGATAAAAGGAGTGAAGCAAAGGTTGGTGAGATTATGGTTGTGTTCTCTCTTATGAGGAGAGATTAAACAGATTGGGTTGATACTCTGCTCTATTTACTTTGGAAGAATGAGAGGTGATCTTATGCAAAAATATAAAATAGGACTTGACAAGTTGATGCAGGGATGATGGGTCCCCCTTAATGGTGCCTAGACTGAGGCTTGCAGTTTCAAAACCAGGTGTTGGCCTCACCTGGTTGGTAGCAAATCTTTGGAATTCTCTACCCAAGAGGTCTATGAAAGCAGAAACTGATGGATTTTTGAATATTAAGAAAATCATTGGATATGGCGTTTAGAGCAGGAAAGTGGCACTGAGATAAAATTTGAGCCGTGATCCAATGGAATGGCTATGCAGACATGAGGAGATGAATGTCTGCCTACTACTATAACTATTTCTGTGTTTTTCGTTTTTTAAAAAAAAGAAAGACATTGTAAAGGTCACAGAAGATTCCTTTCCCTTCTTTCCATCATTCTCTTTCACATCCTGTACTACAGATCAGTTCTTTCAGTCCCATCTTACCTCTGCACCCATCTCTCCACATCCCATTTTTCCTTTTTTTTTTCCCCCAAAGTCAGAAAAGCAGAAAGCAGCTAGCAACATGGGGAACTTCCTGATGTTCCCTTTGTGCTTTGATATCAGTTACGCTAGAACTTGTGTCCAATTATTTTTTTCTCTCTAAGTACATAAAATTGGCTTTGTGTAATCTATTTCAAAAATTGAGGTTGAATGAAATCTTGCTACCTGTTTTTCTTGTAACTGACTTCACTGTACATCATTGATGAGCACAGATATATTAGTTCTTTAAAATGGGGTCATTTTTGCTGAAGTTGCTTGAAAGAAAATTTTTAGAATCTAGGATTGAAGGGTTTTCACTGGGTCAAAGTGTCAAGGATGTTCTGTGGGATAATAATGTATAGCTATTCAATAGGATCAGGTTTTAGCTCTGCACCGCTCCTATGCTAGCCTCATAATCCCATGATTCCCTTAATCTTCAAAAATCTACTGTGGGAGAATCTAGAACTAAGAGGTTACTGTTAAAAATAATGAAAGCGCTGCCCATTTAAGACAACTTTTTTCTCCTTATGGGTCATGTGTCTTTGGAATTTGCTTACACCAAAGGATGATGGAAGCAGAATCTTTGAATATTTTTAAGAGGGAAATAGATTCTTGTTAAACAAGGGGCTGCAAGGTTACTGAGGGAATTGGGAAAAGAGTTGCAGTTTAAATCAGATTATCTATCCATTTATTAAATGATGAAGCAGGCTCAAAGGGCTGAGTAGCCTTCTCTTGCTCTTAATTATGTTTTTGAGGTACTTCAGAGGTGAAAGGAAAAACATTTGGAACCTATAATGGAAAATATTGGGAGTGGACAAAAGCTTGGTCAGAAGTGATTTTCAACGAGGGCATGGGAGGTGGTGATGCAGGGGCTTTTGAGAAGAGAATTCCAATTTGTGAGGCTGAGTGCATCTGTGAATAGTGAAATGAGGAAGGGCAAGGTTTTCAAAGCTGGTGTCAAAGGAAGAGTTGTGGGCTTGTAACTTTCCCTGGGGTGAGAGTGGCAAGCTCAAACTGGTGATCTTGAAGAAGGAAATGTCAGGAATCGAGGGTGAGAAGTGGTGATTAGAAATGAATTATGGGAGCAGGTGGTCTGCATCATCAAAATAATTTGATGTTGTGAACGTTGAGGGGGAAATGGGAGGGATTTGACGGACAACATGAGAGAAAGCTAATGGTTAGGTGAGGTGAGGAAATCGGACAAGTCTAAGGAAGCTGTATGAGACTGCACTTGCAGTATATCTCTATACCATTAACAGTTAGGATATAAAATGTGGCCCAGAGAAACCCATTAGTCAAAACACTGCGGATTGTAGCGTGACAGTGGTTATCCCTAGGAACTGATGTTTTGAATATGAAAGAACAAGGAGGAAGCTATGAGTGCATACAATTAAGGGTAAGTATCTGATAATGCAGTCAGATAACTTTCTGAAGAAGAGGAGATAGTCATAGCAGGCAAATACCAGATTTCCTGAAAATTCCAGAGTGTTTGTCATGAAGTCTCAACTTTTTGGTTTTTTTCTGGCATCTTGAAAAGATTTAGTAGTGTTGTAGATCTTTGTATAGAAGAATGCACATGTCTGCCACTTGGTCTGTTCCATTATTTGTAAATCATTATTTGTGTTTATTGTTTTGTAATTTATGCCATCTGGGATTTTTATATTGGCCACAAGGCTAATTCCACTTCACTGAGACTGAACTCAATATTTTAGAATTTCCTTGTTTTTAGGAAAAGCTTTGAAATATTTATTGTCCTCCAAGTGAGGATTAAAGGAATATGTCCCATGTATTCAACTAATGTTTTCTTGAAACTGTTGTGGAAGTGGTATATTTTGTGAATATTTGCATGTCATCTGTCATTTCCTCAAGCAGGTATTCTTTCTGTGTTAAATTGATTTATTGGCAAGCTTTTAATATTGGGTGGGGAGGCTAAAATTTAAAGCTAGGCTTCCTTTAATACTTTCACCTGATGTTTGCACAAGTGCATTTGGCAGCTGGAGTTTATAGGTCATGATATGGTGTAAAGAGGATTCACAAGACAATTTTTTTTTACACGGAAAGTGGTAGGTGACTGGAACATGCTGCCAGGGGAGGTGGTAGAAGCAGATATGTCTGTCTAAATGCCTCTTAAACATTGCTATCATGTGAACAGGTAGGGAATAGAGAGATATGGACCATAAATAGGCAGATGGGGATTACTTTAGATGGGCATCATGTTCGGTGCAGACATGGTGGGGTGAAGGGCCTGTTCCTGTGATGTACTGTTCTACGAAGCAACACACACTCACTCTATTTACTTCCCCAGACAAAAGATACTTGGCCTAATCATAGTGTGGCCTCCTATTGCAAATTGTCTAATTTTATTGTTTATTCATGAAAGGCAGAAGTGGACTAGAATTATGCTTGTGACCAAAATCTGCATATTTTGAAGTGTCAGATTTGCTCTTCAATGTAATGGGTATGTACACTAATAAGATGCCACATAACAGGATTGTCATCAGAATTAAAGGATGTGGAATAAAAGGGGCTTTGGCAGCATGAAAATGGCTGAATAACAGAAGTCACAACTGAAAGGTTGATTTTTATGGACTGGAGGGAAGTGCACAAGAATTTTACAAGGTTCAGTATTGGGACCACCATTTTTCTTAATAATATAATTAAATATAGAAATAAACCAACATAAATTTAAACTTGCCCATTTGTGCTGCAGTTGAACAAAGAGGTCTTTGCTCAAATAGCAAATGTTTTCTAACATCAACAATTTGAGCTTTTCTATTTCTTTCCTCATACCCTACCGTTCATATGTTATGAAAATAATGGTGGTTTAAAACAGGTTCATAAACCAGGAGAAGACTGCACAGTTTTGAAAACCATTCATATGATTGTGTATTGGGTGACTTATGTAAAAGATCCAACATTCCAGTCAACAAGAACTGGGAGGGGAGAGAAAGAATCAATGACCCATGCATAAGATTCCTCGACTGTAGAATTTCATTGCTTGACATGTTATCATTACTATATATTGATGAAGGAGGGAGCAGCACTACAGATTCCAGAATAAACATAGCAGAGGTCTGAGCCAGCTGTGACATGTGATTTGAACAGTAAGCTAAAATACGATGCTTCGCATAACTCTCATGTTAGGTGACTCTACCCCAAATTTTTCACCCCCTGAAAACACTTTTTATATTTTTCATCAGCATATGCTTTTTTAAAAAAATCCAAGAAAGAAATTGAGAGTAAATCTTAGATTTTCTAGCAGTACCACCTCTAGTAAATTTGTAGTGTTACTGTTCTAAAACAAATTCCTTTTATTGTCAACTACATCTGTGAAATAATAACAAAATACTTTAAAAAATGACTTTTTTCCCTATTTCTATGCAAACTGTGGCCTAAGATGAAGATTAGTAACTATATAATAATTAATCAAAGTTTTTATTCTGAGTTTTGTTATTCAATCAGGCTTTTACTTCTGGAGATGACTGTCAATCATATAAATATTGTGAAATATCTTCATTCTCTACATTTTTTTAAAATGCTGATTTTTTTTTTAGGAAGGCCTGTGGTTCTGGAAGTGAATTTCCCTGGAATCATGCTTTTAGGGGCATATATATGAAAAAGGAGAGGGATTTCTCATGAAATTCTAGAGTAGTTGGAGAAGTGGGGTGGACATAGAGCAAAAATTGATAATATGTATGCATAGAGCCAAATTGGGTCAAAGATTGGGACTTTGGGGATTTCGAGTGAAAGGAAGTGTTGAATTGGAAAAAGCTGCAAGGATAATATTAGTCTAGTAAAGGCAAAATAAATTCCATTTTTCTTTTTTTTATCCTTGACAATGGGGTTATTGGGGAGTGGTCTAAGGGCACAGTTGGATTGGAGGAAATTGTAACCACAACTTACCTTTGTTCCTAAGGAAATCCTGAAGTTTCAACAGCTTTGTATTTGATGGCTTGCCCGTATTAAGCTGCTTGATAAATTGGTTATGACTCTGTGTACCACTGGCACAAAGGTTGGGAAGTTGGAGTCTAGTAGGAAAATGGCTGATGTTGAGAGATGCTAACCAGTTTTTTATCGTTTTATTCACTTTTGGGGGGGGGGGGGAAGTGTAGGTGGTGTTGTCCTTGAACTGCTGAGGTTTCTGCTCTATGTAATCCCATCATGACATTGGATTGGAAGTTCCAGGATTAGACCCAGCAACAATGAAGCAATGGCACTTGTAGCCAATTCCTGAATGTGAGAATCAAAAAGAAAAAATTCGACACTAGAAATCTAAAATAAAAACAAAATGCAAGAAAAATTCAGCAGTTTAGGCAGCTGTGGAAAGAGAAACAGCTTCTGGTTGCCTGCTGCTTTAACTTGTCATCCTTCTCCAACTCTGACTTCTGTTTGGTCAACCTGTATAGCTACAGTTGTTCCTCAAGCTTGTGGTACAACGCAAGCTTGAGGAACAACTCTTCATCTTTCATCTGGGTATGTTGTTGCCTGCAGGACTCTGACTTCTCCAACTTTAGCTAACTCGGTTCTTTTTTTCTGTTTGTATCAGGACTAGCTATTTTTCTTTCATTTGTATATTACAGTGTGCTGAGCATATCCTATAAGGCCAGGCTACAGAATATTACTCAGACTTTACAACGTTAACAACACATTACACAAAGATCCAATCCTTAGTGCTGTTTGCACAGCACATTTTTTGTAAAGTGATGAGTGTCTTCATTCATGTCAAGTTCATATTAATGGAATGTCTGTTGTGAAACTGAACCCACAAGGACTATTGTGCATACAAGCTTATTTGGTATGTGATGCTTTCTTTGGATTTAGTTGAAAATCTGACTCCTGTGATAGTTATGTTTCTGCTTTAAACTCACTTAAACATATATATCATAACAGGTTTTAGTTTATTTCTTGTTTTCTGCAATGATTGATCAAGTATGTGTCTATTAAGATTTAGATTTTTTTCAAAAATATAATGTTGGTGTGGTTGTCATAGTACTGTAATGTTTACTGTGAGGTCCTAGTTCAATTATGCAGACCAACATTTGGGGTTTTCCCATTAGGACAAATTTCTTGGGTCTTGCCCAAGAGAAGAGTCTTGTTTCTGTTCTTCCCATTCATCTACTGAAGATGATTGATTTAATTAACATGAAATACTTTGAAACTTCTTGAAGTGCCTGAGTGGGTTATTCTTCCAAATTGTCTATAAAAAACTAAAGGAAAACATTTTGATCTTTAAGCAATTTTAGCTAAAGTTATCTTTATTTCACAAGCATTAACCCATTCCTTTTCAACAAGTTAACAACTACAGCACCAGTCAGAAGGACTAGGCTAAAGTGCTTGTATTATTTAGAGTTTATTATCAGTAGTCTTTCGTAGTGTGTTGTAGGTCTTGAGGAGATTGCAGATTTGGAAAAGGGAAGGCCATGGAGAGATTTGAAAAAGATGATGGTTAAAATCAGGGCATTGCATAACCAATGCCAGTTAGGCTAGTGAACGCAGGTTCCATGAACTTGTTACACATTAAAATATGGGCAGCTGATGACTAAGTTCATGGAAGTTGGCCAGGAGAGTGAATTTCAGTTTTGGCAGCAGTGGTGAGGCAGAAATTGAGTTGTGCAATGTTATGGAATTGGATGTGTTATGGAGTGAGTATGTCATCTGAAACTTTTTTTTGGTTCAAATAGGATGCCATAGATACAAAGCAGATTACTGATATCCCTTGATTTACAAATATTTTATTTATGAATTTTGTGATGATACCATCAACTCTGTAGTGTATATATCCTTGATTATACATTTTTTTGCTACAATGAATAATATACCACTCCCTGCCCGAAGGAATATGTCGTACCAAAAATATCCATAACGCATTTTGCCTAACCAAATGTTCTACAGAAACTCAACTCTTTTGTAAGTTGAGGAATACGTGTATTTTGCTCTTGATGACCAAGGAAAGAGGCTGATGTGTTTTATATTAAAGTGGGCTATAATTTTTTTTAAATTATGTAGCCCAATTAATTTTCTCTGCCCTTGGATAAATTAAGTAATTTTAATTTAGTTACATAGTTTAAAAAGGATATGCATCTTTACATTTTTTAACATTAGTATATACAGTATTTCAGCTGTATGCAGACTCAATCATGGTATCAGTGAGGGCTAGCCACTTAGCCGATCCATTTCTTCCTAAGAACTTGCATTTCTCTATTGAACTCCCTTTTTAATGACTCTTATGAGAGTATATTTCAAAGTACTATCTGTGAATAAGTGATCAGTGACTTTATTGCTGTAGTTGTACAATGTCCTTTATGGTTTAACTTGAAATAATTCACAGGATTAACCATTTGTATGCATCCTGTTGAGTTCCTCCCTGAAATTTAACATTTATCACTTTTTCCCAGGCCAAAGATTCTGTACTGCTTTCCTCTGTTGTAAATCGGCTTGCTTGTGGTAGTGAGCAGTCTGTGACCTTTTTTAACCTTTAAGACTAGAGCTGATTAGCAGAGTAGGTCGATGAAGCTGTGCCTTTGTATCCTGCTTCACTATTTAAGAACTATACACTAAGTTCTTAATGTTGGCATAAAAGTGGCCTCCAAGCATGGATATGATATAAGATTGATTTTGCTTTTGTTAATGTGTCGCTGTATTTTGAAAACTGTTTTCGTCATGAAAGGGATTAACGTTTGCTTAGAATACTGTGTTTTTGTAGCTGGCAGTCCCGTAATTTTCTTGTTGGAGTAGTCTCTATTATACATCCTGTTATTGAACCAATCATGAATTCCAGGAATGCTACTAAACAAACCTGTAATTTGTATGTTGGTGTTGTAACAAGTACAAAGATGTGTACTGCTTTCTTGTCTACCATTATTGTCAAAGTCAGTCAGAAATTCATCTGATCCTAGTGCATGTATGCTCTGGTTGAAAATGTCTAATGTACTTTAGTAAGGCATTTGCTAAGGTTCCCCATGATAGGCTCATTCAGAAGGTCGGGAGGCATGGGATCCAGGGAAACTTGGCTGTGTAGATTCGGAATTGGCTTACCCATCGAAGGCAGATTGTGGCTGTAGATGGACTGTATTCTGCGTGGAGGTTGGTGACCAGTAGTGTTCCACAGGGATCTGTTCTGGGACCTCTGCTGTTTGTGATTTTTATAAATGACTTGGATGAGGAAGTGGAAGGGTGGGTTAGTAAGTTTGCAGATGACGTGAAGGTTGGTGGTGTTGTGGATAGTGTAGAAGGTTGTTGAGGGTTACAACAGGACATTGATAGGATGCAAAACTGGGCTGAGAAGTGGCAGATGGAGTTCAACCCAGAAAAGTGAAGTGATTCACTTTGGAAGGTCAAATTTAAAGGCAGAATATAGGGTTAATAGCAAGAATTTTAGCAGTGTGGAGGAACAGAGGGATCTTGTGGTCCAAGTCCATAAATCCCTTAAAGCTGCCACGTAAGTTGATAGGGTTGTTAAGAAGGCATGTGAAGACCAACACGCTATTAGTCGGGGGATTGAGTTCAAGAGCCGCGAGGTAATGTTGTAGCTCTATAAAACCCTGGTTAGACCACACTTGAATATTTTCAATTCTGGTCGACTCGCTATGGGAAGGATGTGGAAGCTTTAGAAAGGGTGCAGAGGAGATTTACCATGATGCTACCTGGATCGGAGAGCATGTCTTATGAGGATAGGTTGAGAAGGTTAGGGCTTTTCTCTTTGGAATGAAGGAGGATGAGAGGTGACCTGAGAGAGGTGTACAAGATGATAAGGGGCATAGATCGAGTGGACAGCCAGAGACTTTTTCCCAGGGCAGAAATGGCTAACATGAGGGGTCATAATTTTAAAGTGATTGGAGGAAAGTACAGGTGGGATATCAGAGGCAAATTTTTCTTTACAGAGTGGTGGGTGCGTGGAATGTGCTGCCAAGGGTGCTGGTAGAGGCAGATACATTGGGGACATTTAAGAAACTCTTAGGCACGTGGATGATAGAAAAATAGAAGGGTATGTGTGAGGGAATGGTTAGACTGATCTTAGAGTAGGCTAAAAGATCAGCACAACATCATGGGCTGAAGAGCCTGTACTGTGCTGTAATGTTTTATGTACTAAGAGGCCTCTATTTTTTCCACCAAGTTTTTTGTCTTCAAAACTATGTCTGTGCATTTTGTCTTAACTGAACAATGTCTTCTCTGCTTGCATATTTTCTCTTATGAATAATGTTGTTTTGTTGTAAACAGTGGGGAGCAAGTGATTGTTAGGAGATTATGTTATTTAAAGAAAACTGAAGTTTGAGGAATTTTGTGCTGAAAACTGAGAAGGACCTAAAATATTTGGTCTCAATAGGGAGAAAACAGAAGTGAGCTTCAAACCATTAAGTAATAAATTTTTATTGTAGTGTATTATATTGATTTATATACTTTCCCAAAGAAGTATTACTCAAAAGGAACAATTTTGGGTGCTGCATTAAAGAACTGATTGGAGACATTGCATGCTCTTGTAACTGGTAGTCTATTCATTCATAGTTATTTTATAAAACATCCATTAGATAAGGTGCTCTTTAGTATTTGTATTCTTTCTGAATGTAACTCTTGCTTTTTGTGCCCAAATTAGGCAAGACGGATGTATTCTCCTGCCCTTGCATTGTTGGGGAAAATAGAGAACAGTTGTAATTATTCAAAATATAAGACACTGGCTTTAAATCATAAATGATTTATTGATAAAAGTAAAGTAGTAACAACTCAGAAGTTAATTATTCATCTTTTGAGCTTCAACACATTCCATTGACCTGGAACTCACTGCCAATCTAGTGGGTTAGCAGTTATTAGCTCAAAGCTAAGCAAAGAGTTTAATTAACCCTCCACGTGTACTGTAATAATGTAGTTTATTAATTGCTAATTTTTAAGATATCTTTTACAATAAAATATAGGAAGATGCTATATAAAGTGCTGTTGTGATATGATGTCGTTTCCTCAATTGGATTTGTCTTTTGATTTATTCCCAATAATTTTATGTAATTATATTCTCCCAGCCGAAGTAATCTTTTAAGACTTTAACTAAAGGATTTTTTTTACTGAAATACTCAAACATACATTATACTTTGTAAGCTACTTTGTAGTGTTCACAGGGGGAATCAGTGACTGAATCTTTTGCATTCTTTATATTCTTCATTCAGTCATTATATCCTGTGGAATTTTAACTGATTATGCTGAGCATGGGAAGTTTTGGGCTTCTAAATGATCCAGGCTGTTGGTTTGAAAAATATTTCCTTGGGTTCGCCAATACAGAATACCTTTGTAAAAAGAAAGGTTCCTTGTGAATTTATGCAGCATGTTACACTGGTTTAAATTAATTCATGTAAGATATATTGATTGAAGTGCTCTTTGTGAGAGATAATTGCTGAAGTGGAAATTGTTTCAATTTTCCAGTACCAAAGCCAGTTTAGGATATTGGCAGGTTAGGTATGGAACATTTTTAGTGGCATGTTAGAATAGCTGCTCAACAATGTAGACATAGCCACTTTATTATCTTCAAAATAAATCTCAGATTGAATAATATTTTGAAAACCAAAACAAAACTGCAGATGCTGGAAATCTAAAATAAAAACATAAAATGCTGGAAATGCTCAGCAGGTCAGGCCATGCCACGCGTGGGAAGAGAAACAGAATTAGTGTTTCAGATTGAAGGCCTTCATTAAAACTGGAAAGGAGGGTGGGGGGGAAAAGCAGCTCATTAAGCTGCAGGGCAAGTGGGGTGGGGGATGTCATTGATAGGGTAGAATTGTGGTGACCGTGGTGATAAACTATAATCAAAGTTATCTGGTCAATGTGTGAATGGGATCTAGTAGAGAATAAGAACATAGACTAAAAAGAATGTAGGAGTTGTGAAATGCAGAGCTAGTAAATGTGCCTGGCAGGTTAGACTGGGCACGTCCTTCACTTTCAGAGGGGGAAGAAAAAGGAATAAAAAAACAAACAGGCAATATCACAGACAACTGAGAGTCTGAGAAGATAAGTTAGCTGAAGTTGTTAAATTCAATATTGAGTCCAGAAGGCTGTGAACTACAATGTGCCCAGATGGAAGATAAAGAACTGTTCTTGAAGCTTGCGTTGGGCCTCATTGTAATAGTGCAGGAGGCCATAGACTGAGGTCACAGTAGATGTGGAATGGAGAATTAAAGTGCCAGGCAGCAGGAAGCTTGGAATCACCACTGTGGACTGAACGCTTGTGCTCTGCAAAGCAGTCACCCAACCTGCGCTTGGTTATCTCAATGTAGAGGAGAGCACATTGTGAACACTGAATGCAGTATGCTAGTTTGGAAGAAGTGCAAGTGAGTCACTGCCTCACTTGGAAGGATTCAAATGGGTCCCTGAATGGTGGGAAAGAGAGTTGAAAGGACAAGTGTTGCATCGCCTGCGGTTGCAAGGGAAAATCTCATAGGAAAGAGGTGGATGTTGGGAACTGAAGAAAAAGGAATAAAAAAAACAAACAGGCGATATCACAGACACAAAATGAATGATCCCTGCAAAATACTGAAAGGGAAGGAGAGAGGAAGATGCGTCTAGTGGTGGAATCTTTTTGAAGGTGGCGAAAATTATGGAGAATGCAGAGGCTGGAGATGTGGAATGTGAGGTCTGGAGAGCTCTAACTTCTTCTGGAAGAGAGGAGGTGAGAGCGGAGGCATAGGAAATGGATGAGATACAGTCAAGGGCTTTATTAACAATGGTAGAAGGGAAGTACCTCCTAAATTGGCAGCAAAAGTAATAGACAATAGGAGCAGAAGTAGACCATTCGGCCCTTCGAGTCTGCACCGCCATTTTGAGATCATGGCTGATCCTCAACAATCAATATCCTGTTCCTGCCTTGTCCCCATATCCCTTGATTCCTCTATCTATAAGAAACCTATCTAGCTCCTTCTTGAAAGTGCCCAGAGAATTGGCCTCCACTGCCCTCTGAGGCAATGCATTCCACAAATTCACAACCCTCTGGGAGAAGAAGTTTTTCCTCACCTCTGTCCTAAATGGCCTAGCCCTTAATTCTTAAAACATGCCCCCTGGTCCTGGACTTACCCAACATCTGGAACATATTTCCTGTCTCTATCTTGTCCAATCCCTTAATAATCCTGTATGTTTCAATCAGATCCCCTCTCAATCTTCTCAATTCCAGCGTGTACAATCCCAGTCTCTCCAACCTCTCAGCATGAGACAGTCCCGACATCCTCGGAATTAACCTCGTAAACCTACGCTGCACGCCCTCTATAGCCAGGATATCCTTCCTTAACCCTGGAGACCAAAACTGTACACAATACTCCAGGAGTGGTCTCACCAGGGCCCTGTACAAATGCAAAAGAATCTCTTTGCTTTTGTACTCAATTCCCCTTGTAATACAAGCCAACATTCCATTAGCCTTCATCACTGCCTGCTGCACTTGCTCATTCACTTTCAGTGACTGATGAACAAGGACTCCAAGATCCCTTTGTATTTTCCCCCTTACCTAACTCTACACCATTCACATAATAATCTGCCTTCCTGTTCCTGCTCCCAAAGTGGATAACCTCACACTTATCCACATTAAACTTCATCTGCCAAGTATCTGCCCACTTACCCAACCTATCCAAATCACCTTGAATTCTCCTAACTTCCTCTACACATGTCGCACTGCCACCCAATGAAATTGATAATTTCTGCAGGATTACAGGAAGCAGCACCAATGCAGTCATCAATGTACCAGAGAGAGAGTTGAGGGAGTGGGCTTGGGTAGGAATGAAACAAACTATTCTACATAAACTATGAAAAGATAAGTCTAGTTTTGGCCCATGTGAGCCCCATAGCTACACCTGATCTGGAGAAAGTAAGTGGAGTTGAAGGAGAAGTTGTTCAATGTGAGAACAAGTTCAGCCTCATGAATAGGTGTATTGATAGAGGGGAACTGGTTGAGCCTCTCTTCAAGGAAGAAGTGGAGGGCTCTTGGACCATCCTGATGAGGGATGGAGGTGGAAAGTGATTGTACATCCATGGTACAGATGAGCCTCTTGGGACCAGGGAAGTGACAGAGAGCATCACAGATATAAGTGCGAAGAACTGGGGGAGAGAGGATGGAATCAAGATAGGAAGAAATATATATGGTGGGGCAAGAGCCGGCTGAAACAATGTGCCTGTAATGGTGGTCCTGCTTATGGACTTCAGGCAGGAGATAGAAGCTGGCAGTGTGGGGGCTGGGACATTATAAGACTGGAAACTATTGAGGGAAGATCTCCTGAGGAACTGAGGTCCATGACTGACTGGTTGATGTGACCTGATGTTTGATGGTGGGGTAATGATCCAAAGGGAGGAAGGATGGAAAAGGTGAACAAAGGACAACACCCCAGGTTTTTTTTTAATCCCCACTCCCACCAGTCCACCCTAGCTGTCTCTCCCTTTGTTCACCTTTTTCCATCCCCTCCCCCTGTTACCCCGGTTTGTTAGACTCTCCCATATGGTTCTGTTATGGACTAGGTTACTATTGGTGAATATCCCTTTAAGATAGAGCATAGCGGTGTGTGTGTGGCGTGGTTACAACAACAGAAGATAAAGGACGTAATGACGTTTTTGAAGCAGTCAGTTGGAATCGGTCACAAGAAAGGAAGAGCGAGAGAGACCATCCTGCTAGCCTCTATCGATGGATGAAAAACAATAACTGTGTCTGTCACTACAATCCACATATGGATTTTTGGAATGGTCTGGTGGAGTCCACTTTGTCGTTAACCTGTAGAAGGAAACAGGTATTTGTGTGGACGGCCATGTCTTGGATGCCTTTCGGGTGGCAGATATTTCGGAACAAAGCAGTGGAGTCTGTTTTGTCATTAACCTGTAGTGGGAAACAGGTATTTGTGTGGATGGCCACGATTCGAATGCCTTTCGGGGTGGCAGATGCTTCGGAAGAAAGCGGTGGAGTAGTCACTGCTGAGTAGACACGAGGTGTCGTATGAGTTCCAAAGTGGAACATTTGGATTTCGTAATTACTCTCTATTTTCTCTCTACGTTTTGTCTTCAGTCAATGGTGGTTGTTGAAGAAGCCTTTGCTCATGTTTCACCTTATGGCTTGCTGAACTGAACTTTGAGAACTATTCCTTGACTTGGAGTTTGGGAATTTGCCACACACACACTACGAGTTTAGTTTTTGGGGTTAATGTTTAAGATCTAACATCTTTACTTCTAACGTTCTAACATTTTTACTTTTATTTTTCTTATTATCATAAGTAGTTATTAATAAAATAGTTTTTACCACTTATACATGACTCGGAGTGTTTCTTTTGTTGCTGGTATGTGACAGTTCCATCGCCCGCATACATTTCCACTTGGATTTCTCCTCCATTTTCCCCCATGTTTCCACCTACCAGTGTCCGTCTTACCCCTCCCTCTCACTTCAATAAACTGACTATCTTCCCTCTAAACTCTGAGTTCTGATGCAGGCTGACCCAAAATGTTGATCATCTCTTTGGCTTCACAGATGCTGCCTTTCCCTTTTAAGTTCTTGCAGTTTATTTTTTGCTCCAGATTCCAGCATCTGCAGTCTCTTGCGTCTCCAAACTTTTTAAATTCTTTCTTTGGCTAATTTATTCCCTTCTGCTTTTGAACTGGTTGACCTGATGGTTGTTGGTCAGAGTGTCATCTTGCAGTTTTTCATCTGCAAATCTTGGCATTGATTGTTGGCAGGTGATTCTGCTTCTAAATTATGGTATTTGATCATGAGTCTCTCCTTGTCAAAAATCTTTGTTTCTAGTAGCAGCTGGTGGGTAGCAATCAGAAGGAATTTACATTGATTCCTCATCTGCTTCTCCTGCATCCTTCATACCTTAGCAGTGTACATACTATGTGCAAGTCTGACTGCAGTAATGTAATATAATGTAAACAAGAGTATTTTCAAAATCACAAAAATGTAGCTATTGAAAATCTGAATTTAAACACAGCTGGAAATACTTGGGTGATCAGACAGCATTCTGTGGAGAGAGAAGCACAATTAACACTTCTGATCAATGACTCAGTTCACATGAAGGGTCATTGACTTGAATCGTTAACTCATAATTCTCTACTGAATGTTGACTAACTTGCTGGGTATTTCCAGCCTATCTGGTTTCATTCTTCCTGTTATCATCTCTCCCTGTCAGGGTGGGTGGGGCTCTAACTTGAAACTTAAATTTGGCATCCAAGTTCTTCCTTAACAAAAAATGCTGTTGTGTTAGAATACAGATGGAGTTACACATTGCTAACGTGATTGATTCTTAATTGCTCCCTGAAACAACCTAACAAGTCTTCAGTTGCATCAAATCAGTATTGAACAATATCACCATGGGAACTGCTGCGATTCAAGAGGAAGACTTTTTATAATACTTAATAATAGAATAAATGGATTGCTCGGAAATTTTCCCCAATCCTTCTCTCGCAGCACCCCTCCTCCCCAAAACATTACAAACCCAGTGATCCTTTTATTTTTCTTGAAGCACAGTAGTAGTGAATCCTTGTTCATTTACAGCAGGAAAAAGATAAAACATGCATTTTATGAAACGTTGTTCACAGAATTAGTTTATCCTAATGTGCTTTACACCAGTACTTTTGAAATAAAAGCAGAATATATTGGAAATATCCAGCAGATTAGGCAGCATTGTCTGGAGAGTTAAGAGTTAACATTTCAGGTCAATGACTCTTCATTAGAACTGAGTCATTGATCAGATATATTAATCTCTCTTCAACGAATGCTGCCTGACCTTCTGAGTATTTCCAGCTCTTTATTTTTAATTCAAATTTCAGTAGCTGAAGTTTACCGTTATTATATGGGGAAACATGGCAGTGAGCTTGATATTTGTCAAAATATCTACACATGACTGTCCCATCCAAAAGACTGGCTAAGTTGCTGTAAGTTTATGTCCAAGTATATAGCGATACTGTATCTTGAAGTTATCAGGAAATACTGTAAGATTTCTGTTGCTGGATGGTGCATTAGTTCATGCTGCTGCCTCTCAGAGCCAGAAGCCTGGAATCAATCCTGACGATGGGTGTTGAATTTGAATTATTCTCCCTGTGACTGTGTGTATTTCCATTGGGTGCTCTGCTTTCCTCCCACATCCCAAAGGTGTGTTGATAGGTTAATTGGTCATTGTAAATTATCCCTTAGTGTAGGTAAGTGGCAAAAAAATCAATGGGGAATTGATGAGCATGTGAAAGGAGTTATGTTGCAGGTGTACAAGGAAAGGGGAGTGGGAGGGTGGAATGGCACAAATAGGATTGATGAATTGCCTAACTTTGTGTCATTGAAAGGGAAGAAATATCCAAATTTGCAACTGATACAAAACTGAAGGAGATGGTAATAGACTTAGGCTGGTGGAATAAGCAGATAGATGGCAGATAAAATTTAATGCTGAGAAATGTGAAATGTTGTATTTTGGTTAGAAGAATGAGAAGACGTGATCTAAATTAGAGGGCACAATTCCTAAAGTGGTACAAAAATGAGAAATCTGGGGTTTTGAGTGCATAGTTTATAGAAAGTAGCAGGGCAGATTGAAAGAGGTTAAAGCATATTGGATCTTGGGCTTTATAAATCAAGGTAGAAAGTACACAAACAAGGAATTCATGATGAATCATTATTAAACAGTGGTTTGGCCACAAGAGCAAGAGGGTGATACAGCACATAAACAGGCCCTTCGGCCCACCATATCCTTGCCAACCATCAAGTACCCCTCAGTACTAATCCTATTTACCAGCACTTGGTTCATTGCTTCCTATGCTTTGACATTGCAAATACTTGTCCAGGTACTTTTGAAGTTTTCTGAGAGAACTTGCCTTTACCACCAGCTCAGGCAGTGCATTCCAGATTGCAATCACCCTCTGGGGGGGGGGGGGGGGGGGGAAGAAATTACCTCCAATCTTCTCTAAACCTCTTACTCCTCCCTCTAGACCTATGCCCTCCAGTTTCAGATGCTTCCATTATGGGCATAGCTTCTCATTATCTACCTTTCCATGCCCCACATAATTTTATTTCTCTATCTTGTCCTCCCTCAGCCACCTCCATTCCAAGGAAAAACCCAGCTGATCCGGTCTTTCCTCGTAACTGAAACATTCTACCACAGGCAAAATCCTGGTAAATCTCCACTGCACCCTCTTCAGTGCATTGGAAGTAGAGTTATATATGCAATTTGGAATAGGACTCAGCTGCGCATGGCACGGGCCCAGTGAAAGTGAATGGCTGCATCCTTTGCTGTATTAAGTAAGTGTAATGTAAATGTGATATGCTATAAATATTTTCATGTGGTGTTCTGCTTAATCACAGTTAGTCACGGAGCAACCATAATGTTTTGACACCTCTTTTCATTCCTCTCCAACCCACCCCAACCCCAGTTAGTTGGGTGATTAGACTACTGGCCTCGTCTTTCCAGCTGGCATATCCTAGTTCAGAATTATAATGGCAGAAGAGTTGGGTTCCATGCAGCATATTGATAGATCTTGAGATGTGGTTTGGTGTAGATTCAGGCATTTCTTCATAAACTTGAGAGTATGTATTGCAGTGCATTGAGTTGAGCTAAGTAATGAGTGAGGCTTAACTGGTGTATTCTGTTCACCTGAAATTTCTCCTTTTGGTTTTTGTTTGTTAAGTCATTTAAAAGGATGCTGGGTTTTTTATTTTTATCCTGGTTATTTTTGTCATGGTATTGGTTTATTATTATTACTTGTACTGAGGTACAATGAAAAGCTTGTCTGACAAACCAATTGTACAGGTCAATTCATTACAAAGTGCAGTTACATTGAGTAAGTACAGAGTGCATTGATGTAGTACAGAGTAAAGTGTCACAGCTACAGAGAGACTGCAGTACAATAAAGTGCGAGGTCACTGCCAGCCCTGTTAGAAGATTTAAAAGAAAATTATTCGTGATAGTGACATAGAGTTTAAATTTAAAAGTGTAGAACGATTATAGTAAAAGGTAATGAGTAGATCTGTAGAGAGCAGCTTGCAACGTGTCGCCACGCTCCGGCGATCTGTCATGGGAGGGGATTGTAACAGATTTTAATAATGATGCATCTAGTAGAGTCTCGCAGCCACAGCAACTTGGATTCAATTCTGACCTCCAGTGCGGTCTGTGTTTGAAGGTTTTTCTGTGACCAGACTTCAGCTGTTCCAGTGTCTTCCCACGTCCCATGGAATATAGGTCAGTAGGCTATTTGGTCACAAGAATTTCCCTCTGATGTGTGTATTATTGTAAATAGATACTTGATAGTTGGCAAGGACTTGAAGGGTCTCTTTCTGTGTTCTGTGAGTCTGACTTTTTTGAGGAGTCTCTTGAAAGCTCAGTGATATTATTCAGATGCTTAGTCACACATGGTAAGAGATCTTTAATTGGGTTTTCCCATTTCCAGTTTACATAGGCAAGATATTGGGCAAAAATTTGCTCATACTGGACTTGAAAATGCAAGTATGTGGAAGCTGGGCATTGACTTGGCTGTGACCATGTAGTCTGCTGCATAAAAGTAATTGTTATTTGAGTGCACTATCATAAAGTGTTAGTGAGAAGAGGTGGTGGTGTGCTAATTTAGTTTATTTGATAAGTAGTGGAGAACTTTTCAAGAAGTCACTTGCTTTTTCTCTTTTCCAGAGAATTGGAGATGGCAGTACGTGAACATTACAGAAATCATAAAATTGTAAAGCACAGAAATGGGTACTTCTGGCCTACTTCGTCCATGCCAACTGTAATGCCTGTCTATGCTAATCCCATTTGCCTTCATTGGTCCCGTGTATCCCTCTCCCCCTCTAAGTACCTGTCCAAATGTTTCTTAAATGTAGTTGTATCTGCCTTTATCACCACCTCTGGCAGCTTGTTCCAGATAACCACCAACCTCTTTGTGGGAAAACTTACTCCTCGTATCTCCTTTTAAATTTCTCTCTTCTCACCTTAAACCTGTTCCCTGTAGTTCTCTGTCCTGGGGAAAATACTCTTATTTATCTGACCTCTGCCTCTCATAATTTTATGATCCTCTTTAGTGTCACCACTTTCAATGAGCTATGTACTTGCCCCTTTATATGTTAATGCTCCTAAGTTCTCTGCCATTTACTCTGTCTAATCAGAATTTGACTTCCCAAAGTGCATTACCTCACAAATTGTCTGGATTAAATTTCATGTGCCTCCACTCTGTTTAACTTTCCAGCTGATCTGTGTCCCGTTTATAACCTTGGGCAATCTTCTTCACTATCACTACTTGAAGGAAAAAATTACTGGGGAGAAAATGTGAACATTGAGTATTTCTATCAAAATTGATAATGTCCATCAAAACAAATGAGTTCTTTAGGAAAAATCTTGAAATTCCCCTACCAGTGCAATTGAATAAACTAAAGTTGCCATCACCTCTACCCACTAGCACATTTTTGTAGCTCACTCAATGCCCTGTCTGATGAAGGCCTCCTTTATCATACACCTACCATACTCTTCCTCCTACCATTCACCTCCTTCAGTGTTCTATCTACCTGTGTTGTCGCTTTCGGGGAATTATATTTATTGTCACAGCCAAGTTGAAATCCAGCTTCCACACATTTGCATTTTTAAGTTCAGTAGCATTGAATGACTTCCAGTGCTGTACATTACTACAAAGTTGTCCATTGGATAAGATTAGGTTTGAGTTCAACACCTGGCCTTTTCTACTGTTGGGCCAAGCTCTCTCCTTTTTACAAAAGTTATAAGTGAGTGACTTGCATGTAGTCTACATCTGTTGTGTACGCAAACTTAAATGGATTGCATAATTAGAATAATAGTGCAGCAAGCCTCCATGGCATAAGTAAAAACAAAATTCTGGAAATACTCAGCTGGTAGGCAACATCTGTGGAGAGAGAAATAGGATAACATTTCATTTTGATAACTTTTTTCTCAGTTCTGATAAAATGTCTTCAGGTCGAGAGAACAAAGTAAGTGTCTGAGAGAGGGTGGAGACCTATAGAATTTGGATTGCGCAAATAGCTGTTGATGGAAGTGTGATGTTTTATTAATCATAGCTGGTCTGTCTGGAGGAGTTATAAGTAGTGGGAGATAAGTGAGGATAGATGAGGCACAATGCTGGACCTGTGAAATATAGAACAGAGCAGTTGCTGGAAATCTGAAATAAAAGACAATGATTCCCTTTGTTTTCTCCACCCCTCCTCCCTTCTGGCAACTTAAAACAGTTTTTTTTCTCGCTTGTTTTTCCAGGTGTGATGAAAGATGACATGTTTCTTTCACCACATATGCTACTTGAACTGTTGAGTATTTCCAGTATTTTCTGTTTTTGGTTCACATTTCCAGCATGGACTTGTTGTTAGATCCACATTGTGAAGTTGTGTATCTGATTTCTGAGCAGTTCACAAACTTGCATTAAACCTAAAATTTGCTTTAGTTACATTTATTTTGGGATTTTTAATTTCTGTTACTTGATTATGGTAAGGAGCATAGTTTTGTTTTTGCAATATGTATAAGCCTGCTCATGCTATGGTCAGATATATAAATGGGTTTAGAAGCTATTTACTTGTAAGTTTATTCAGTAATTATCTAACAGTCTAAGTAGAAACTGCCAGATCAGGTTCCAAAATATAATGTGAGGCATTATATTCTAACAAAAGTTGTGTTTCCAGCAACATTCTTTTGAAGAATGTGGGTTGAGTAGAGGTACACACAATATTTGTAAATATTGAGCCTCCCTTCGGAGTAATGACATCTCTCAAATTGACTTGCTCTGACTCATTCATAAAGATGTGTTATGAATATTTCTTGATTTGCATTGCCTTGAACTCTTCGTTGTACAGCAGAGTATTTCATGATGAATGATTTAAGCAATTTTTAGCTATTTGCATTCTTATTCGTAATGCAAAACTTAGCAGTTCCTTTTATTCATTGTTTTTTCAGCGAATCGTCGTAGCATTAGTTTGTGCATGTGAGTATTGCATTTGTTGGTGTGGTTGTAAAGCTGCACCCAAGTTCAGCCTGATGATAGAAAGGGTCGATTAAAGTCAACCACTTAAAATTACAATCGTTCCATGACATTTGGTTGTCCTGATAAATATTTATTTACTACATGGGCAATTGTGTCTTGTGAATTGAATTTTTTTGAATAAGTAACCGAGGATTGATGAGGACAGGGTGGTTGATTTTGTCTACAGGAACTTTTAGCAAGGCTTTTAACAAGGTCCTCCATGGTAGATTGGTCCAGAGTGTGAGGTCATGTGGGATCTGGGGTGAGCTAGCCAATTGGATAAAAAAATTGGTTTGGTGGAAAGATTTGGGAATCAAAGGGTGATAGTGGAGGGTTGTTTTTCAAATTGGAGGCCTATGACCAGTGGTGTGCCTCAGGGATTGGTGCTGTGTCCCCTTATGTTTGTTAGGTATCTTAAAATTTGGAGGAAAATTTAGGTGGCATGATTAGTAGGTTTGCAGATAACACCAAAATTGGTGGTGTTTTGGGTACTGAAGGAGGTTGTCTAAGGTTACAGTAGGATTGAGATCAACTGGGAAAGTGGGTGAGGAATGGCAGTGCGAAGTGATGAATTTTGGGAAGTTAAACCAGGGCAGGACTTGTGCAGTAAATGACAGGGTCTTGGGGAATGTTATAGAACAGAGTGTCTTTGGGATACATGTATATAGTTCCCTGAAAGTGGCGACAACCAGTAGACAGGTGAAGATGACGTATGGCACATTTGCCTTCGTAAGATGTCACGTTACAACTGTATAGGACATTGGCGAGACCACACCTAGAATATTGTGTGCAGTTCTGGTCGCCATACTATAGGAAGGATGTGATTTAAGCTAGAGGGTGGGAGGGTTCACAAGGATAATGCATGGACTGAAGGACTTGAGTTCTAAGATGAGACTGGACAGGCTGGTACTGTTTTCATGGGGGCAGAGGTAAGGTGAATGGTCACAAGTCTTTTTCCCAGGGTAGGGGAGTCTAAAAGTAGAGGGCATTGGTTTATGGTGAGAGGGGAAAAGTTTAAAGGAAATCCTGAGGGGCAAGTTTCTTCACAGAAGGTGGTGGGTTATATGGAATGAGCTGCCAGAGGAAGTGGTAGAGATGGGTGTAACTGCAATGTTTTCTAAAAAAAACATTGACAGATTCATGAATAGGAAAGGTTTAGAGGGATATGGACCAAATGCAAGCAAATGGGACTAGCTTAGAAGGCACATTGGTCGGCAGAGGTGTTGATGTTAGCTTTGGCGTTGATGATAAACTCATCCAGAAAGCAATCCATTCTTTCAAATAGTATGGCTGTGTCCTTGAATTATTTGACCGTAGTTGAAAAAACCTTCTGCGTAATTTATAGATTAATCAAAAGCAAATACCGGCTATAGATTAAATTTTAATAGGAGTGAACTATTTCCATTAAATATGCAAATCCCAATTTATAGCCAATTACCTTTTAGATTGGTAACTGACTATGTATTTAGGTGTTAAAATTACTAGGAGACATAAGGACTTATTTAAAGCTAATCTACTGCCTTTAATTGACCATGTTAAACAATTATTTACGAAATGGTCCCCACTGTCTCTATCATTGGTAGGCCGAATTAATGCGGGCAAGATGAATATTTTACCAAAATTTTCATATTTATTTCAAGCGGACTTTTGTTCCGAAATCTTTTTTTGACACTATTGATTCTAAAATTCTTTCATATATTTGGCAGAATAAAAACCCAAGGCTAAGTAAGAAACATTTACAAAAACTAAAAGAGGATGGTGGTATGGCCTTGCCTAACTTTAGATTATATTATTGGGCAATCAATATTAGATATTTAATTTTTTGGATACAAGATTCAGATGTAATTCAATGCCCCAAATTGGTACTCCTTGAGTCCCAATCAGTACTTGAATTTTCATTAGTTTCTATTTTAGGAGCTCCACTCCCTTTTGCACTTACCAAATTAAGTAAACATATGAATAACCCAATTGTTAAACATACAATACGAATAAGGTTTCAATTTTGTAAATTTTTTGGATTGAATAAATTTAATCTATCAAGTCCCATTCAATCTAATTTTTTCTTTCATCCATCCAGAGTTGACTCAGTTTTTTCCATATGGAAAAGGAAGGGAATAGTATGTTTTCGTGATTTATTCATTGATAACTGTTTTTCATCTTTTGAACAATTGTCTAACCAATACAATTTGCCTAGATCACACTTTTTTTGATATTTGCAGATTAGAAATTTTCTAAAAGCTACTATACCCTCTTTTCCCACACCTTACAAAACTGAAATTACGGAAAAAATTTTTGATTTTAATCCTTGTCAGAAGGGCTTGATAGCAATAATTTATGATTTAATTATGAAAATTCGTTCAGAACCACTGGACAAAATTAAGAATGAATGGGAAAGTGAACTCCAGACATCTATACCTACAGAGACTTGGAAGAAAATTCTTCATTTAGTTAATACATCTTCAATGTGTGCCAGACATTCTTTGATACAGTTTAAGGTAGTTCACAGGACCCATATGTCAAAAGATAAGCTAGCTTGATTTTATCAACATATAAATCCTATATGTGACACGTGTAAATCGAATGTGGCTTCTTTGACACATATGTTTTGGTCCTGTCCTCTTTTGGAAAAATATTGGAAAGATATTTTTAACATTATTTCAAATGTATTGAAGATTGATTTACAACCTCATCCTATCACTGCAATTTTTGGTTTACCGAGGATAGAATCTGGCCATCTATCTGCCTCCGCTAACCGTATGGTTGCCTTTGTTACTTTAATGGCCAAATGATCCATTTTGCTTAGATGGAAGGATCCAATACCCCCTACTACTTTTCAATGGTTCTCTCAAACTATATCGTGTTTAAACTTGGAAAAAATTAGGAGTGTCCCCTTTGACTCTCACCAACTTTTACCAATGCACCATAAAAAGCATCCTATCAGGATGTATCACGGCTTGGTATGGCAACTGCTCTGCCGAAGACCGCAAGAAGCTGCAGAGAGTTGTGGACACAGCCCAGCGCATTATGGACACCAGTCTCCTCTCCTTGGACTCTGTCTTTACCTCCCGCTGCCTTGGTGAAGCAGCTAGCATAATCAAAGACCCCACCCACCTGGGACATTCTCTCTTTTCTTTCCTCTTCCATCGGGTAGAAGATACAGGTGCCTGAGGGCACGTACCACCAGACTTAAGGACAGCTTCTACCCCACTGTGATAAGACTATTGAACAGTTCCCCTATACAATGAGATGGACTATGACCTATGACCTCACGATCTACCTTGTGACCTTGCACCTTATTGTACTGTGCTTTCTCTGTAGCTGTGACACTTTACTCTGTACTGTTATTTTTTTTACCTGTACTACATCAATGCACTCTATACTAACTTGATGTAACTGCACTGTGTAATGAATTGACCTGTAAGATCGGTTTGTAAGACAAGTTTTTCACTGTACCTCAGTACAAGTGACAATAATATACCAATACCAAGAGTGGTACTGTTGATCCTTTGCTTAAATTTGAGGAAGTTTGGAGTCCATTTATTCAATATTTTCACATGATATAGATCCCCTTATAATAACCTTTCAATTTAGAGGAACGGAGTTGACGACATAATATTGCTCTGTTTCTATTGAGAAATTTTAGTCCAGTTTTTTTTTCTGTCTTTTTTTGATTTTTTTTTCTTTAGTTTAGTTTGGTTTGATGTATTGTTTATAATTTTTCTTATTGTTTTGGGGATTTTTTTCTTTCTTTTATATTTTATAATAAATCTTTTTCTTTTATATTATATTCATTCACTAACAGGTCGTTGGATTTACAGATTTTTTTATACTTTATTGTTCTTTATGATTGTCCATGTCATGATTGTTCTCCTGATCTCTTTGTATTACATGTATAAACATTGATATATTAATCTCTATTAATTTGAAAACTAATAAAAAGATTGAAAAAGAAAGCAAATACCATTTTATTTCTGCAAAATTTAAAAAAATCAAAACAGATAATCTGTATTGATAGCATTGTGAATAGAGTAAATGAAGCGCAGAGGTCAATACATGTACCAGAAGCAAAAAGACAAAATTTGAATAAAGTTCCATGTGTAAATAATAAAGGAGTAAATGCAAAACAATGAACACTTATAGAGTCAAGATAATTGTTGAAAGTCTTTTGAACTTAGTTACTGATTTGTGGATTTAAATAAAAAATGACCTTCAGCTAACAAGGCACCAATTTCATTCAGACTGAGTACTATATAAATTTGGTCTTTGGTATAAAATTTTACAAGGGAGATGCATACTAAAATGCCTGGCACTTAAAATAACCAATGGAAAAAGATCAGAAAATCCATATTTCCTAGTCAGGCACCAAGGAAGCAACTGTATTTATTAGTCAAGTCCCTTATCAATTAAAATTCTGAAATATTTAACTTCATTGCCTTTGAATAATAGATTTGCAAGGGTTAAAAATGCTGATCTAACTGACTCCAGGGCAATAAATGTTCACTTGTATAATACTGTGTGCCATCTTTAGAGTCTTTTTTTTATTTTTATTTCCTTTTTTTTATTGTTTTAATTGCAGCCAACTCTTTAGGTGATTCATCAGGTTCAAGGATGACTTGCTTTCACTTCAGTTCTGTCAGCCCTGAAGCAACTGATGAGGCCAACGTGCTCTGCTATAGGTGAATAGTTTAGGAGATGGTCTGCTCCCACAAGCACTTGTGCTGGGCTTCTGTTTGCTCCTTATGAATAGACTCAAGGTACTCAGTGCTATCCTGAATGTTCCTTTTTCACTTGAATGGCCATGGACCAGGAATTCAAGAGGGTTGGTGGAGATTTTTCTAGAAGGCTTTGAGAACATCCTTGAATCTTTTACCAGGATACTGCCTGGATTAGAGGGTAGGTACTATAAGGAGAGATTGGAAAAACTAGGGTTGTTTTTTCTGGAGTGCTGGGGGCTGTGGGAAGACCTGACAGAAGTTTATAAAATTATGGGAGGCATAGATAGAGTAAATTAAATTTTAATTTTTAAAAAAAATTTTATTTACAGCGTGGTAACAGGCCTTTCCGGCCCAACGAATCCGTGCCGCCCATCTTAAACCCAAATTAACCTACCTGTACATCTTTGCAATGTGGGAGGAAACCGGAGCACCCGGAGGAAACCCATGCAGACGTGGGGAGAACGTACAAACTCCTTGCAGACAGCGACGGGAATCAAACCCTTATCGCTGGCGCTGCAATAGCGTTGCGCTAACCGCTATGCTACTGTGCCGCCCCCAAGTAGCTGGTATCTGTTTCCCAGGGTTGAAATATCTAATACTAGAGGGCATGCATTTAAGGTGAGAGGGGGAAAGTTCAAAGGAGATATGCAGGGCAAGTTTTTTTTTCCCCCACACAGTGATGGTTGCCTGGAATGCACTACCAGGAGTGGTGATGGAGGTAGATATGATAGAAGCATTCAAGAGACTCTTAGGTAGGCACGTGAATATGCAGAGAATGGAGGGATAAGGACCATGTGCAGGCGGAAGGGGTTAGTGTATTAGGCATCATTAACTTAATTAGTTCAAACAGCATTGTGGAGCAACAGGCCTGTTCCTGTACTGTACTATTCTGTTTTCATCTGTCTACACGGTAATCTCCAACAATACTGTCTGCTTTGGGAGTCTTGTTTCAGGCATGTAGATGAAGTGACTGAGTGTAATAAGGGCCTTGATGTAAAGGATATTGGCTTTGCATAGAATGCCAACACTGGTGTGCTTATCTTAACAATGTATTTGGAGGATTTTGTGGAGATGGCATTAGTAGTATTTTGCCAGTGCTTTGAGATGCCTGTTGATAGTCCACGTCTTAGATACTTATAGGCTGGCAAGGAACACTGCTACCCAGTATACCGTGAATGTTGTGCTGGGTTTGTAATTTTGATTTCCAAACATGCTTTTCTTCGAGGCAACAAAATGCTGTGCTGCTTCACTGCAGGCAATGGTGAATTCTGGTATCATTGTCTGCCTTCTCTGAGAAATTGCACTGGTGATTATAGGAAAGGGTCCACTCTTTCCTTGGTCTTATGGATTTTTCTGTCAACGGATGGTATGGTAGAGCAGGAGCAGATGGGGAAAGCCTTCTGATTTGCAGATATTTTCCGCAAGACTTGTTTCCTTGTATGCTTCAGTGGATGAGTCAGTGACGACTTCAGCCTTTGAATATGCATGTATGCAAGTGTTGTCTCTATACTGCAACCCAATGACTGAGATTAAGTTCATTTCATAAGACCATAAGACATAGGAGCAGAATTAGGCCATTTGGCCCAGCGAGTCTGCTCTGCCATTTGATCATGGCAAATTTATTTTTCTCCCTCAACCCCATTCTCCTGCCTTCTCCCCATAACCTTTGATGCCCTTACTAATCAAGAACCTATCAATCTCTGCTTTAGATATACCCAGTGACTTGGCCTCCACAGACGTCTGTGGCAGTGAATTCCGCAGATTCACCATCCTCTGGCTAAAGAAATTCCTCCTCATCTCAGTTCTAAAGGGATATCCTCTTATTTTGAGGCTGTGCCCTCTGGTCCTAGACTCTTCCACTACTAGAAACATCCTCTCCACGTCCATTCTATCCAGGACTTTCCATATTCGGTAGGTTTCAATGAGATTCCCCTCTACCCCACCCCTAATTCTTCTCAATTCCAACGAATACAGGCCCAGAGCCATCAAATGCTCCTTATATGTTAACCCTTTCATCCCTGGGATCATTCTCGTAAACCCTCTCCAATGCCAGCACATCCTTAGATATGGGGCTCAAAACTGCTCACAATATGCTAAATGCAGTCTGACCAATGCCTTATAAAGGCTCAGCATTACATCCTTGCTTTCATATTCTAGTCCTCTCGTAGTGAATGCTAACATTGCATTTGTCTTCCTTAGTACTGATTCAACCTGCAAGTTAACTTTTAGGGAATCTTGCACTAGGATTCCCAAGTCCTTTTGAATTCTCTCTGAGTTTAGAAGATAGTCCATGCCTTATTCCTTCTACCAAGGTGCATGACTGTACACTTCCCTACACAGTATTTCATTTGCCACTTCTTTGCCCAATCTCCCAACCTGTCCAAGCCCTTCTACAGACTCCCTGCTTCCTCATCCCTACCTACCCCTTCACCTATCTTTTGTATCATCCACAAACTTGGCCACAAAGCCATCAATTTCATCATCCAGATCATTAACATATACTGTGCAAAATAGCAGACCCAAAACCAACCCCTGAGTAAACAACATCCACTGACTGTCCTTTGTCTATCCTGCCTGTTACTTCCTCAAAGAATTTCAACAGATTTGTCAGGCAAGATCTCTTAAGGAAACCATGATGACTTAGGCCTATTTTATCATGTGCTTCCAAGTGCCCTGAAACTGAAACCTCATCCTCAGTAATGGACTCTAAAATCTTATCGACCACTGAAGTCGGGCTAACTGGCCTATATTTCACTGGGAAGTTTATTGGCAATGAAGAGTAGTATTGTGGCAAGAATGTGGTGATGATACCAGTATGCACTGGGATTATGGCTGTTTGGCCTCCTTGGTTAAGGCAATAAATTATGTGCTATCATGAAATACATAAGGTGGAAATGAATTTCTGCAGGCAGTCAAATTTGAAAAGGATGGTCCATAGTCCCCTCGATATATGGAATCAAAAACTTGTGTAAAATGCTTCCCTTTATTTGTCTTGAAGTTGTCATGTGAAGATTATGTCCAATATGCTTCCAGGTGAATAGAATCCACACTTCTGATATGGGAGTAGCTTCTTGGTCACTGGAAAGTGGTGGTCAAGGAGGGCCTCTAGCAATGACATGTTAAGGGGTAGATTTCCAGTTATTTAGTTAGATTTGCATCCTGTTTCAAAGGTGAGTATGATTACTGTGTCTTAGAGGTTTCCCTACCCAGACAAATCAAACATGGAGGTGAGGTTCTGCACTTGATTCGGCTGAAGTTCCTTTCTGCCCAGTCTCTTAACATCTGCAGAGATCCTGTCTGATCCAGAAGCTTTGTTGTTTTTCCAACTGGCACATGGCCCTTTTGACTTCTGGTTATTGATGGCAGCAAAACTGGTATGGATTTTTTGCATAGAGTGGGGTCAAGGTCACTCGCATCAAGGATGGAGTCACTGTTCAGGAAGCTTTTTTTTAAAGTGTTTCTTCCAGCAGGCACTGAAAGCCTTACTGCGCTTGTAATTTAGTCTTTGTCTTGGCTCTCAGTTTGTAGCCCTTGGAAGTTTGGGCCATCGATGGCCTTGACTGTTTTGGAGAATCTCCAAACATTATGGATGTCAGTGAGTTGTTGGACCTCCTTTGTTCTTTCCACCCAACTCTTCTTTAGTTCATGGAGTTTTCTTTTGCCATCTGTGTTCAGCCAATGGGATAATACTTTACAATATGCCAGACTCCTCCATCACAATCCTCTGGTGGAAAAGACCCACTACTCCAGGTGTCATTGGGCTTACAAGTGGGAGAAAGTAACCCTGGGGGCCCTTTTAATATTGCCTCCATGAATTCTCAAACATGGGCAAGGAAACCTCTCCTAAATAACACCACTATCCTCCTCCAGTGGAAGAAGCATAACAAAAGAATATATTCTGATGGGGAATTTCAATGATTCATGGATACATCAGTGTATGGTAGCATTGATTTAACTGATTCTCCAGGAGGATAACTTGGCATACAGACCAATCTTCACACCAAGGACATTGACCATCGGGTTGTGAACCATCTGTAGCAGAAATGTATATCACCACAATCTGTAAGCTCCAGGCTATTCCATATCCTTTGTGCTAGCATTACTATTGAATTGGGGAATCAATCCCTGTTCAATGAAGAGTGCAGAAAGGTATTTGAGAACTGTGACAAGCATATGTAAATATGCAGTGCCAACCTGGTGTAACTGTAACACGGCAACGTGCACATTAAACAATTTTTTGAATTAAAAAAAACATGCATTAGATGGAGCCAATGAATCAGATAAAAGCCCTGCAGTCCTGCCACAGCTAATTGTGAATGGTGGTGGGTAATTAAACAGCTAACAAGAAGAGGAAGATCCAAAAACAGCTCCAACCTTGACGCTGGTGTGGCACAACCTGTGTGTGCTAGGACAGGACTTGATGCATTCACGGCCATATTCAGCCAGAAGCGCTGAGTGGATGATCTGTCTTGGCTTCCTCCTAAGATCTACATTAAAGAAGCCTGTCTTCAGCCAATTCATTCCAAGTGATATGAAGAAATGGCTTGGAGCAAAGCCTGTGGGACGAGACAGCTTCCCGGCTTAGTACTGAAGACATGCATTGCAAAACTAACCATACTCTAGCCTAACTATTCAAATGTTGTTGTAACGTTGGTATGTACCTGACTGACAATGTGAAAAATTGCTAATGTATGTCTGTTCACCAAAAGCAGGACAAATACAACCTGATTAATTATCACCAATGTCAATCGTTGGCAGTGATATAACTTATCACTGACAGTACTATCAAGTGCACTTATCACCAGTAACCTGTTCACCGAATGTCATTTTGGGTTTTGCTTGGTTCAAAGCTGTGATGAGAAGCTGAAACCTGGATGTGGGATGAAAGTGCCTGTCCTTAATCAAGGCAATGTTTGACCAAGTATGGTATAAAGGAACTTTGAAACTGTTCAATAGGAATCCAGGAGAAAACATGAATTGTTGGCATTAAATGGGGTATAAAATCAAATTTTTAATCTGTTATTCAGATCATTCTAGCAATTAGTTCTTTGGTGTTCAGAATTGGACTTAGTGTTTCCATTAAATAATATCAATAGATGCAAACAAGATGAAAATATTTGAAATGTGAGCATGTTTGCCTTGACTGTGGGGATCTTGATATGTGGCTTGTTTTGTCTGACCTTGTACTTCAGTGGCATTTTTGCCCAATTTAATAGCTATTCTCAGGGTTAGCTTTCTTTAAAGTTAATCTTTAAATGAAATTAAAAGAAAATTTAAAGAACCTATGTGATCTTTTAATTCGCTGTGATTTGAAGGATGACTTGTATCTACATTACATTTTTATTAGATCTCACTTGATTAATTCTCCTCTTGTATTAGAATAGGTATATATACTCACTTTGAAATTTCAGTGGAGTTAAGGTTGCAATTAAACAAGAAGTGAAAAGATATTTCTTGGACCTCCTTGGGCTCAATGAATATGCTGATTTTGTGGAGTACAACAGTAGAAATGGTAGTATAATTTAAATTTAGTGAATTAAATTGCAAGATCAGATATTGGATGGAACCTGGACCGTTCTTTGTTCCACAACAACTTGTATTTATCAAACACCTCAAATGCAATATGCTTCAAGGAAGCGTTACCAACAAAAATTTCACATTAAGCCTCTTGAGGGAGCAGATGACTAAAATCTTAAGGCACAGCTGCTAATGGTGGAGCAAATTAAAATCGAAGATATGCAAGAGACTGAAATTGGTGGAATGCAGATATGTCAGATGGTAATTGAGCTGCAGGAAGTTAGAAAGCCAGTGACAAACATTGGAAATTTGGCTGTGATAAGCAAGTGATAGTTGAACAAGATGGGAGTCGAGATACAAGCAAAAGAGATTTAGAGAAGTTAAGTTTATGAAAGATAGGAGAAGTACATTTACTTACATGCTCTTATAAGTACATGAGGCTTTCATTAGCAGATGAAGTGAGATCAAGGCAGAGTGATGCGACATTACTGACATGATGTTACGTGTGGGAATAAAGGGGGCCTTTTCTGGTTGGCTGCCGGTGACTAGGGTGTTCCTCGTGGGTCAGTGTTATGTTTGCTACTTTATACATTGTATGTTAATGACCTGGATGATGGAATTGATACAAAGATGATACAAAGATAGGTGGAGGGGCAGGAAGCAGGGAGTCTGCAGAAGGATTTGGACAGATTGGTAGAATGGGCAAGGAAGTGGCAGATGGAATACAGCATAGGGAAGTGTAGACTATTTTCTTAACTGGGAGCGAATTCAGAAATCTGAGGTGAAAAGGGACTTGGGAGTCCCAGTGCAAGATTCCCTAAAGATTAACTTGCAGGTTGAGTCGGTAGTAAGGAAGGCAAATGCAATGTTAACATTCATTTCGAGAGGACTAGAATATAAAAGCAAGGATATAATGCGTTGATCAGACCACATTATTTTTTGGAGTATTGTGAGCAGTTTTGGGCCCCATATCTAAAGAAGGATGGCATTGGAGGGTCCAGAGGAGGTTTACAAGAATGATCCTGGGAATGAAATAATTAACATGCAAGGAGCATTTGATGGCTCTGGGCCTGTACTTGCTGGAAATTAGAAGGATGAGGGGGAAATCTCATTGAAACCTACCGAATATGGAAAGGCTTGGATAGTGGATGTGGAAAGGATGTTTCCAGTAGTGGGAGAATCTAGGACCAGAGGGCACGGCATCAGAATAGAAGGACGTCCCTTTAGAACAGAGATGACGATGAATTTCTATAGCCAGAGGGTGGTGAATCTGTGAAATTTATTGCCACAGACCTCTGTGTATTGGGTATAATTAAAGTGGAGGTTGATAGGTTCTTGATTAGTAAGGGCGTCAAAGGTTATGGGTAGAAGGCAGGAGAATGGTGCTGAGAGGGAAAAATTAAATCAGCCATGATCAAATCGTGGAGCAGACTCAATGGCCTAATTCTGCTTCTGTGTCTTATGGTCTTGTGTTCCAGGTGAAGGGTGTAGTGGCTGGCCTGATAATTAATTGCTTTGGCCTTCCCAATGTTTATTTGGAAACTTTTGCTTGTCTAGTACAGGCAAGTAGCTGTATAATTTCAAGTAATAGACATTTTTCCCCCAAGTATTAGTGAGAGAGAGTTTGAGCATTGGTGGGCAACATGTTTTCAAGTGGTAGCTCTGAGAAGCAAAATGTACATGAAAACTACAAAGACACTTAAGGTGGGAGTTTTGGGGTCCAGTTTTGTTGGTGGGGCCTGGCTGGCTTGATCAACTCTCCACTATCTTGAAATTGTCATGTTTCTTTATGTACCAGATAAGCAAAAATATGCTTTTCCAGTTTGGATGCAGCATTTTCATCCTGAAGTGTTACCTCTTTTTCCCTTTCTACAGATGCCTCCTACCCTGCTAAGTGTTTCCAGATTTTTTTTTTGTTTTATATCGGATGTCTAGCATTTTTAGTTTTTTGATTTTTGTTTTCATTTTCTGTTCTTTTTAGGCTACTCACTTCTCCCTCAAACTCCAGAGGTAACAGTTTAAGAGGATTTTTATTGCAAGCAATTCTCTGTTTAATCAAAGACGTTTATTACCTTTTGTCACAGTGATGTAGAAGGTAAGAATATAACAAATGGAAGAGGCAGTAGGTCATTTGCTTCGCCATTCAATAAGATCAAGGTTGATCTTTCATCTCAGCATCACTTTACTGCACTAACTCCATATTCCTCTATTTCTTAAATATCCAAAAACTATCAGTTTCTGTCTTTGAATATACTTAGTCACTGAGCCTCTTGTGAGGAGAACTCCAGACATAGAGCATTTTGCGGATGAAGAATTTTCTACTCATCTCTGTCCTGAGTGGCTGATTCTTTATTTTGAGACTCTCACTCTTGGTTTTAGGCACTCCAGCTGAGGGAAACATCAGGCTTGCATCTAACCACTCAAGTCCCATAAGAATTTTGTAAATTTCATTGAGATCACCTCTCATTCTTGTGTATATCCTTAGATAGGGAGCCCGGACCTGTACAGAGCATTGCGGGCACAGTCTCACTAGGGCCTTTATAATCAGTAAAGCAAGAGGATTTTGAGTACAGGAGTAAAGGCCAAAGTACTGTTTGCCTTCCCAGTTGCTTACTTTACCTCCACGTCAGCTTCCAGTGATTTGTAGACATGGATGTTCAGGCTCCTTGGAACTCTTGTGTTTTCAAATCTGTTACCATATGGAAAAAAAGTACTCTGCATTTCTATTTTTACTATCTAATTGGATGATCTAACTTTTTTTACTGCATTCCATCAACCATATGCTTGTACATTCACTTAGCCTATCTATTCTCTTAATGCTTTTCTGCATCTCTGAACTTGCACTGCTATCCAACTTTGCATTATCAGCCATATAGATTAACCAGTTTGTTCCTACTGTTTTCTGACTGTTAACCAATCCTCAGTCCATACTTGTATGTTGCCCTCAATCCCACGTGCTCTAATTTTTTTTGATAAATTCTTGTAGTACCTCATTAACGGGCCTCTGATTGTCCAAATACGACACATTCATTGGCTGTCCCTTTCTGTTTACATTTTGGCAGATTTCTTAAATTCATGTTGACTCTGCCCAATCTTGTTATTGTTTTCCATGTACCCTGTTACTCCTTTAATAATCAGGGTCTAGCATTTTCTTTACCACCAATATCAGGTGGACTGCTCTGTAGTACCATACTTTCTCCCCTGCTTTCTTAGTGGGGTTACACTTACTACTCTGGAAATCTAAGGAATTTTACTGGGTTGCACTGGTTATCATCTTCCACCTCTTTCAAAACCTTGTGATGCAGGTTACCAAGTCCTAGGGATTTATTGGCTTTCAGTCCCATTAATTTCTTCAGTACTTTCACGAATGCTAATTTCTTTCAGCTTCTCATTTCCTCTATACCATTTGTTCTCCACTTTATTCCGGGTTTTCTTGTCTTGCTTGTTTCTCTGTCATTTCCTTTTTCTCCTGACTGTCAGTAAGGGACCACATTAACTTTTAATATTTTCCTTTTTGTATATATTTGGAATGTGATAGGATGTGATTTGAGACTTTGTGAGTCATCAGTACTATGACTGAGGTGGAACCTGATTTGGAAGGATTCGGGCAAGGGGTTCAGAGAAATATAAATTTGAACTTTGGAGACCATTGCATTTCCAAGAATCCAGTGGAGGGATGGGAAGTCATTAATGAGTCAGGAGTTTACAGGAGTATTTTGTAACTGTAATATTAATAATGCTTTCAGTAAACATTGGACAGTTGATAAATAAGACTGTAAAAGAAAAATGGAAGCAAGAATTTCAACTTTTAAGTGTTTGTCATAGTCTTTTTCATAGACTGCATCTTAATGTATTAAGCTCCTGTCATAAGTGAGAGACTTTAAAACAAAACCAAGCTTATCAAGTCTGTTCGGGCATATAGTAACTGAGCAACACAACATTTAATACTCTTGCCCACCATGAACCATGTAGTCTTCTGGGGTAGGCAAGATAATAGGTACAACTAAAATCCTATTTCAATTCAGGAAAAGAGAATCTGGGAACTTCCGCTTCCTGTTATTGAAAGCAAACAAAATGAATTCCAGAGGAAGATGGTGATCAGGCGGTACATAAACAGCAGTGTTATCCTCCTTCAGGAACTCGTCTTACTCTTATTTGAAAATATGCAGTGAAACCACAGTCATTACATGGTCACCAACTTATTCCAAAGATCTGCAATTTGGGAAAAAAAACTCCAAATTATCTCGTACTATGTTTCTGTAGCATAAACATGTTCCATCATTCTTCCACGTACTTCATTTAGTCATTTTATCATTATTAAATCAATAGCCCCTGGGTTTATACTTCACTAACAATTTTAAAGAAGCTTTAGGATTTACTTGCTCAAGTGACTTTAATGCTGACTGTATATGCTTAGCATCAGCTGCATTCACGTGCATAACAGGACGTTCATCTACGTTAAATGTTTTCTTCCAGATGAAGATCCATTCCCACCATCAGAATTAGATTCAATGTTATTTCTCCCTAAGGGTCCAGACCGCAGCAGGAATATGTTATTTGCCAACTGCTAACATTACCCCAACATGTTGTAGTTCATTGGCTCAATTTTTAAAGTCCTATGCCCAACTCTAGTTTGGCAGGAACCATGAGAGAAGGATTACTGCAAGTTTATAAGGTATATACATGAAGGAAATCAGCAAAAAGAAGTTTGTTTGTGCAATTGGTACTTCTGTATACACGTTGCGTACATCTGTGTATGTAAAGCAACTGATGATCAGATTCTGCAGGCAATCTTAGAGTGTGCAGATTTTGCTGTCTGCTTTTTGATTTTGATACTACAGTTGTAGCTGAGTCATAGGACATTTCAGTAACTAAATGTCATCTGATGTATGTGGACTTTACTTCCACTTGCAGGTTACAAACCCACTATCTTCACACCCTACACCCCACCGCCCACCTCTGTCTGAACCCAGCTGCTCAGTGCAACATCACTGAATTCCACCCTGTGAAAAACACTTTAAAAAGATACAATGACAAGGGGATGGAGGAAGAGTGATGTAAAGGATGCTGTTTTATATTTATTTTGGATTGTTGCACAGTATGAGCAGGTGATGTTTCAGCACATACAAAATTTCAGAAACTTAACAGTAAATACATTTGCAGGATTTCCTTGTGTCTTGAGATGTATGCTGATGGTGGACATCTGGTGGTATTGTGATTTTAAGAACTCTTTACTCTGTTAGACTACCACGTATGTTTCTTAGAGACCACTTTTGTTTTATGGTATTTGGTATACATGCATGCCTGAAGAAAGGAAAACAAATCAATCTATTTTTCACTGAGCCAAAACCAGCAGTAAGCAGAGACCATTTCCAAAAATGGTTGAAGACCTTCATAGCCAGCTTTGAATATTTCACATACCTCCTATTATATGTTGTACTTCTGCGCATATTTAACCCCTGAATATTTGTACCTATTATTTAAAAATATTTCTTAGTTCTTCTTTCTTTTGTTGAGTAATTTTTCTGTTCAAATAAAACTAATATTTTTGAAAGATTAATTATTTTATTATTACTGGTGTACTTTTATGTTTAACCATAAAGCCTTTCATATTTTTGGTTCACACTTGTAAAAATATTAAGATTTTTAAGAGTGTGGATATTACACAACTGATTTACAATCTCTGTGTGGGAATATTTAATTAAGTTTGGCTGTAGAACCATTCATGTACATTTTTTGGTATAGTATTTAGTTGTTTCGTCAGATATGTGAATATTATGGTTTTCTTTGCCTTGCACCAATCCGTGTTATCAATATGCCATTGCTGTAATTAAATCAACAGTCAGACTGCTGTATCTGGCTAGGTTGTAAAATCTCAGCTTCATTTTCATATGAAATGTCTTTGTAAAAGCCTTTGTCAAATTAATGAAAGAAACAAAGTAAAACCGACTTAAAATCATTGGAATATGTGAAATCATTCTTTGACTGCTGTTCTTGGTAAGCTTGCTAAAGTTATTATCAGGCATCCAAACATACATTTGCATTAGGGGATCAATAGATAGTGATAAGCTATATCTGTTCTTAGTTAGTAGTTGGTCTTGGTCTGCAGGATATTCTTTACCCCTCTCCTTAGTCCAAATATTAATTGTTGGCTCTCAATTTTGCCCTGGCACTGTGTTCTGTGCAGGACCTGTTTCTGCTGGCAGGAGGATCAATAACCAGAGGGGATAGATTTTAAGATAATTGGCAAAGGACCTAGAGGACATGAGGTCTGTTTTCAACTGCACTGTTTGAAAAGGATAAAAACCAGATCCAGTAAAAAATTTGAAAAGGAAATTGGGAAGATACTGATGGATTTTCAGGGCTATGTGGAAAGAACAGATTAGTGGGGCTAACTTAATTGCTTATTTGGAGAACCCACTTGGATATGATGGGTGATTGCTGTCCTCCTGTGTGGCAAAATTTTGTTTGACTCTTTATATTTCTATGATAGTTACAAATAGTAGCAGGAATAGGCCATTCAGCCTGTTGAGCCTGCTCTGCTATTCAATGGCTGATTCTCTCAGTACCATATTCCTGCTTCCTCCCCATACTGTTTGATGTCTTTTGTGTCTAGAAATCTACTTACCATATCCTTAAATATATGTAGTGCCTTGACCTCAACTCCCTTCTGTGGGAAATTCCACAGGTTCATCACCCTCTGAGTGAGAACATTTCTTCTCATTTTGGTTCTAAATGTATTACGCTGTATCCTGAGACTATGGTCCCTCATTTTAAATGCTCAGCCAGGGGAAACGCCCTCCCTACTTGCAGGCACGGTAGTGTAGTGGCAGCGCCAGTGATCTGGGTTCAATTCCAGCCGCTATCTGTAAAGAGTTTGTACGTTCTCCCCACGTCTGCGTGGGTTTCCTCCCACATTCCACAAACATACAGGTTAGGAGTTGTGGGCATGCTATGTTGGTGCCGGAGGCGTGGCGATGCTTGTGGGCTGTCCCCAGAACATTCTACGCAAAGATGCATTTCACTGTGTTTCAATGTACATGTGACTAATAAAGATATCTAATCTACATGCAGTTGGTTTAGCCCTGTCAGAATTTTATACATTTCAATTAGATTCTCTCTCATTCTTCTGAGTGCTAGTGAATAAAAGCCTAGTTGACCTAATCTCTCCTCATACAGCAGACTTGCTATCTCAGCAATCTGGTTGATGAACCTTTGTTGTGCTTCCTGGGAAGTGGTGGAGGTATGACAGCAACATTTAAGAGGCATTTAGACAGGTACATGCACAGGCAGCAAATAGAGTGATATGGACTGTGTACAGGCAGATGGGATTCGTGTAGGTTGGCATAATGATAGGCTCAGACTATGAGCCGAAGGACCTATTCCTATAATTGCTTTATTATTGTCACTTTTTTTTAAGATAAGATGGCTTTATTAGCCACGTACATCAAAACATACGGTGAAATACATCTTTTGCCTAGAGTGTTCTGGGGCAGCCCGCAAGTGTCACCACACTTCCGGCGCCAACATAGCATGCCCACAACTTCCTAACCCGTATGTCTTTGAAATGTGGGAGGAAACCGGAGGAAACACACGCAGTTATGGGGAGAATGTACAGACTCCTCACAGACAGCGGCTGGAATTGAACCCGGATCGCTGGTGCTGTAATAGCGTCATGCTAACCACTACGAGATGCAGTAAAATAACTTTGTTTTGCATGCCATCCATACAAATCATTCCAAACCTAAGTACAGCAGGGTTGTACAAAGGGAAAATCACTAACAGAATGCAGAATATAGTGTTACAGAGAAAGTGTATTGCAAGTAGACAGATGAGATGCCAGGGCTATGACGAGGTGGATTGAGAGATCAAAAGTTCGTCTTTATCATCCAAGAAGTCCATTCAAGAGTTTTATAACAGCAGGATAGAAGCTGTCCTTGAGTTTGGTGTGTGTTTTAAAACTTTAGTATCTTCTGCCTGATGGAAGGGGGGAGAAGAGAGAATGACTGGGGCAGGAGGGGACTTTGATTATGTTGGCTGCTTTCCTGAGGCAGTGGGAAGTGCAGAAAAGTCAATGGAGTGGAGCCTGTGCTGTGCTGTTCAATGTTCTATTTGCAACATTTACCCTTCAATCTCTAAGAATCATTCCATAATCTACAGAATTTTAGAAGATGACAATCAATGTATTCACTGTTTACATGGCTACATCTTTCATACTCTGGGATGCAGTTTATCAGATCCTTCAGATTTATTGGCATTCAGTTTCACTAATTTTTCCAGCACTTTTTTAACCGATTCTAATTACCTATAATTTCTCTACATTAGACAATCAGTTCCCTAGCATTTCTGGGAAATTGTTTTCATCTTCTGTGGAAGGTAGAACCAAAGTATTTGTTTAATTGCTCTACCATTTCTTGTCTCCCATCACGTATTTTCCCATTTCTGACTAAGGGACCAACATTCGTCCTCATTAGTCTTTTTATATGAAGAAGCTTTTACAGTCCACTATAATATTCCTTGCAAGATTACTCCCCTACTATATTTTCCTCTCTCAATCAAACTTCTGATCCTTTTTGTGTTGAATCCTAAACTGCTCCCAAACCTCAGGCCTATTACTACTTCTAACCTTGTATGTCTCCTCTTTGAATCTAATACAATCCTCCCTTTTTAGAAGCCCATGGTTAGGTTGCCTTTCCTTTTGTGTTTTTATTGCAAAAAGAATGTTGGAGTTCTTGCATTTATTCCTTAACTGTTAGGTACTGTCTATCCACAGTCATGCTTTTATAAGACCATAGGATGCAGGAACAGAATTAAGCCATTAGGCCTATCGAGTCTGCTCTGCCATTCAAACATGGCAGATAATAATTCCCCAATCTATCCTAGCCACCTCACTCCTCATATCTTTGTAGGTTCCTTTTGTTAATAGTTAAGGAGCCTAATTTTGGATAGGGTTCTTCATTACGATGGAGATCATTCAATCATGTTACAGTTACTCTACTCCAAAGGGCCCAAACCAGCAAGATTATTAACTAATCCCTATTGTGGAATACCCCATCCAGAGTAGCCTGTTCCCTTGTTGGTCCCTAAATGTACTGATCAAAAAAAAACTTTCTTATGCACTCTCAAGGAATTTGTTGTCCACAGTATTATTGCTAACTCATCTCGGGCAGTCTGTGTAGAAAACCCCTATTATTATGTAATATCGCTGTTGCATGCATCTTTGATTTCCTGTTTCAGGGTGCCCTGTATGTCACCACTACAGTTGGAGGTAACTCCCGCCAATGTTTTGTTATTCGGTGGTACATAGTTCTATCCAGACAGATTCCACATCTTGATTTTCTGAACAAATAGTTTCTTCTTAGTATTGCTTTGTTTTCATCCATTACTGACAACAGCATTTCATCTCCTTTTTCCTTTTTTTGCCTTGGTCATTCAGGTCTCAGCCCTGGTACACTGTGACTATTATCTTTGTGATGGCAATTATGTTGTATCTGTTTATGTCCATTTGTGCTGTTAATTCATCTACCTTATTAAAAATACTTGAAGTGTACATTTGCCTTTTATACATGATTATAAATTTGAAAGATGGCCATCTTTTAACTACCACTTTTTCCTTACCTGAACCTTAATTGTTGTTGCACTCTTGTTTGCTTGTGCTCTCCTTTCCCAAAGCAGTTTAGCTGTCCTTGGCTCAGTCACTTTACTCAACTGTTTCCTTGTTTTTATTTCTCTTTCCCTGAGATTTCTCTCCACAGGGAAATCCCTGCCCCATTATCTAGTTTTAAATCCCCATCTACTTCCCCAGTTACTCAATTCACAAGAACACTGGTCCCAGCATGGCACTATCAAAAATACTGCACGTGCCAGAAATCTCAAAAACAGAAAAGTGGTAGTCAGCTGAAAGCTCAAGGTTGGCCTTTAGCTTCTGGTTGCCTATCATTTTAACTCTCTATCCAACTGCCACTCTGGCTTCCTGCATTATTACAAAGGCTCATGCAAGCTTGAGGAACACCACCACAACTTCTGTCTAGTCATGTTGCAGCTTTTCAATGACTGCTTATTGAATTCTCCAACTTCAGTTAACTGTCTTTCTTTAGATAGATATCTTTATTAGTCACATGTACATGGAAACACAGTGAAATGCATCTTTTGCATAGTGTTCTGGGGGCAGCCTGCAACTTTTTCAACTTGCCAAAGCTTCCTTTAAAGTCTTTCACATTGTGCTGTTTTGTATCAGTTCAATGTTGATTCTCCTCTCACAACAAAGTAGGCAAAACATAGCATGGCCCTGTTCCTGTGCTGTACTGTTCTACATTCTATGTTCTTTCTATCCGTATCAGAATTGGCTATGACTCCCAGTCAATCATTTGTGATTTGGATTGTTTTCTTCTACCCACTAGCCTAACAGGTTAGACTGTACATGTCCCATATCCTGCTATTAGCACCACATAATGGGGACAGTGAAGCATAATCTGCCTGTAACTGCCACATTAATTCGATCTGGTCTCTCCCTATCACAGATGTTCTCTTTGTTTTATCAATTTCTTCCCCACTCCCCCATCTTCTCTGCAACTTAATTACCTTCGCTTTCCTTTCTGTTTCTGACGAAGAGTCTCAGGATGTCAGGCAGTGGCTGTGGGGAAAAAAAAGTTACCTTTTCAGTTCTAAGTATTTCTAGCATTTTCTTTTATGATTCAGAAGTAATGCGTGCCAATGCAACAGCTTTTTCCCTAGTAATTGATGCCCAGTGCGCCAAGAACAAAATCCACTTCTCTGATACAAATTTTTGAGCCACGCATTCATCTCTCTGATCCTACCTTGTGCCAGTTTGCTCGTGGCTCAGGCATTAATCATTTTCTGGTTGTTTTTAAATTTAGACCATGAGCATAATATTCGTCTTAGTCCTGCCTATATTGTAGGTACTTGGGTGGACCATGACAACTGGATCCCCCTTCCTCCCGCTCCAAATTCATTTCCAGCCCAGAGGAGATATCCTTCACTCTGCTTATTCTGGCACCAGGCAGGCAACATGGCCTTTGGCTCTTGTACTTTGGGATGCAGAGATGGTGTGACTGTGAGTGAGGCAGGTATGGGGAACTGGGAGGTTTATCTCCCTGGATATATTAACTCCGACTACAACTGGCATTTTAAAAAAAAATTCTCTCTCCCTCTCTCTCTTGCTCTCTCCCCCCCACCCCATCCCACCAAAAAGGCCCCAGTTTGCAGTGGCAATCAGAAGGTCAGGACCAGAGAAGATAACGAAGGTGGTATGCTAGAGCAACGTGATTGTTCTACACTCTAGCCCATTAAATAATTTTCTTACAAGCATTTACCCAATTCCCATTTTTTTTGAAAACCCTGATTTAACTCTTAACCACTACCATATCTAAAGTGTGCAAGGTAATGATTAATCAAGATGTGACATGTGAACTTCCAAATTAGGAGTGGGCCACTCAGCCCTTTGAGCCTGTTCTGCCATTTAATACGATTGTGGCTGATCTGATTTTAACCTTAACTCTGCATTCTTGTCTCCCTGCAGTAACAATTCACCTGTTGCTTATCTACCTCTGCCTTAAAGATAGGTTAAATGGAGTGAAACTGTTCCATTGGTGAATGGTTCAAAGACCAAGGGGAACTAATTTTAAAAGTTCAGAGTGATGGGCACTGTTAAAGCAATGAGTACCTAGTCATAACTATTCTCTGCAATTTTTAAATAAAAATGTTTATTCACTTACCCCTTCCTCCACCCTGCCCCAGGTTTTTGCCCATGTTTTGAATTAAAAAAATAATGCCCCTTGGTTCTTGAGCTATTCAACAATGGGAACAGTTTCTCCTTAAGTAACCTGTAAGGCAAAGGTTGATAGATTCTTGATGAGCAAGAGGTTGAACTGTTATTGCAGATAGTAGAGTTGAGGTTACAGTTATATCAGCCATGATCTTATTAAGTGCTGGAGCAAGCTCAGCACCAAGTGGCCTAGCCTTCTAATTTGTAAGTTCATATACTTGTCCTGATCAGTCATTAACTTCCAAGGTATGGTAGCATATGGTTGTTAATGGGACCAGTGTCCAGAGGTCTGCTGAGTTAATGACCCATGGCAGATAATAGTAACCTGAAACTACCAGATTATTTTGTAAGTACGTATTTGATTTATTTATCTCCGTAAGGGATGAAAGTAGACCATTCTTACCTAGACTAGATTATAGGCGACTCCTAATTCATTAATGTGGCTTTCTCTTAAGTACCACTTCAGGAGCAAAAGAATTGGCCAGAAGCTGCCCTTACCAATGATATCTATATTCTATAAATGAATGAATGAATAAACATTAAATCCCATGTTAACGTTTTTGTCCTAAAGGAAACTATCTTGATTCTCCAGCAAACCTTGTAGCTGAATATCTCATTCCCAGAATCATCCTAGTAAATTTCTTCTGCAATTTTGTGTGGACCTTCATATTACCCATTGGAGTGCTGTCGAACTTTGAATAGAACTGCCTTGTTTTCAGTTTTGTAGACTGTTTGGATCGTTGCAGACTGTTTGGTTTTGTCTGTCTGAACTACCATTCCACCACATATCTGTGTACATTGTAAACCAGAATGTTGATGCAAAATTATTTCAGTTAAAGGGGAAGTATTATCTTGCAATGAAGTTCTGCAAGATCCTATTAAAGATGTTTGCAAATGTTACATCATTTATTGGCAATTGTGTTCTCTCTTAATTTTAAACACATTTGTAATGCAAGCCAAATCTGGCAAAATAAGATGTTGTGAAGTTATTTGAGAGAAGATTAAGCTGCAAAAATTCAACCCCCTTTCCTGCCTCACCAATTATGGCAGTTTTTCAAAATCAACATTTGTGGTGGTTTTCTGGTTTATACATTTTCAGCAACTGATTCGTGTCTGTAAACCTTAAATGACAACACTTGCCCTTTTTTAAGGAATTAATGACAAACTCGTGTAGATTTTGTTGACTTTTTGGATATTTGTCCTTGGAATAGTTTGGTAATCAGTCTCCATTTTCTCATGAACTTGGGCCAAAAAGACACAAGAAATCAAATTGCTAATTTCCAATTTTTAAGCATTGGGTTTAGATAGCAGTATTTATTTTTATTGGATGACTGCATCTGATTAAAGTGTACTTCTGCTGTGGTCTGGTACTTAATTCAGCTGTAAGTCGGCAAAGTACTTTTACCTTTTTTTGTTTCAACTTTCCAACTTCTAAAGATCTAGCACTATCTATTTGCAATGGTTTACTGTTATGTATTACTTTCTGTATACTGTTCTGTCATCTCTAGACACTAAAGGCTTTTGCTTGTACATCTTGCTTCTTGCACTTTCTTATGGGAGTATAACGATGAAAAAAAGACTTCTAATAATTCTTTGCTGGTAGTTTGAATGTCTTTTTAAAGATGTCGCCTCATCATTCTGTCAATTTATATTATTAGTAGATGAGAAAAATAAAACACCAGTACACTGATTTGCTCTAGTCAACTCCTGGGAGTTAAAAGTACCTGTTTAAATGTCAGCAGTGGTACAATTGTGCAATATTTAGTAAAAAATGCTACTTAGGAGTACTTCGCTTGCTATAGTATGCAACAAACAAGGTGGCTGGTTGGCTGACCACAGAAGTTCAGTGCTCTTTTGTGCAGATCCTAGCTTACCATCTTTTTTTGATGTGAATTCGTACAGTTATGGTCGAAGTGTATTGCTGATGCTAGCAGAATGTAACATTTGTTAAAGCTTCAGTTTCTAGTGAAACTTGTATGTTCATAGAAGTACTAATGTGCAATATCCTTTTATTGTTTTGTTGAGTGTATTAGTTGAGAAGCAGGTGTAGGAGATTTTGGAAAACGATGAGATTCATAAGAATTAAAATTAATCTTTTTGTCGAAGGCTTGTAGTTTTGGATTATGGACAAAAAGTTTTGCCTACTTTGTTGTGAGAGGAGAATCAACATGAAATGAACTGATACAAATAAGCACAATGTGAAAGACTTTTAAGGAAGCTTTGGCAAGTTGAAAAGGTTGCAGTCTGCCCCCAGAACAGTCTATGCAAAAGATGCATTTCACTGTCTGTTTTGATGTACGTGTGACTAAAAGATATCTTTATCTTAAGTTGTTTAAAAAGCATATAGAAACCCAAACTTTATAAGTAGAAGCACAGTACAAGAGCAAGGACGTCACTGTGGAGTATTGTGTCCAGTCTAGGACACAGCACTTCAGGAAAGATGTAAAGGATTTTGATACGGTGCAAAAGAGATTGTATTAGAATGACTGAAGTATCTCATCCCTGGAATTATGTGGATAGATTGATGAAGCTTGGATTAATCTCGTTGGAACTGAGGAATTTATAAAGGAACCTGATAGAGATCTTCTAATCATGAAAATCCAGTTAATGTCGATTGGAGAGGACTCTTCATTAGTTCAAATGTGCAAAGAATGAAGTTATTTGCAAAAGAACAAAATCTAACATGAGGAAATGTTTTATATATGCAGTGAATGGCTAAGGTCTGGGTTGCAGCATTCAAATATCTGTAAGGAAAGAGTCTGCAGAACAGGGGTGGGGGAAGAGGAGAAGGTAGTAGAGTGGGACTAGGTTGATTGTACTTGCATAAAGCCAGAATAGTTACAAAAGGCCAAATAGCCTCTTCCTTTCTAGCCATTCTGATTTGTAAGCCAATTAATAGCTCATTTCTTTCTAACTTTGTTCTATTTAGATTTGGAAAATGTCAAATTTTCTTAACTTTAATCTATATCTTTGTATTTATTTATATTCCTCCTGCCTTGAGTTCCTCCTCATCTATGTATTAATATCTGCTCAAGACAACTTTTAGCCAACCAGTAAATTAAAATAAAAACACAGATGCTGGAAATCTGAAATTAAAGAAAACGCACAAAATTCTGGATTAAATCTATCATTTATGACTCAGTTTTCTAGAAACTGTTTAAATTAGTTTATGGTTCATCTGTCTTTTGACTCTATTGACCCACCTTGCTTCCAAATTGCTTAATGCTATTTGGGGGGGAATGGAGATGTGAGGGAGGGAGAGAGTTATAGATTTCTGCTACACTTTTGGTGACAAAAAGTATTGACACGATGCTTAACTGGGGTAGTGATAGTTATGATGGAAGTGAGCAGAGAACCTGACAACTAAACCTAAAAAGGTAATGCTAGGGATGTATTCAAAAAAATTGCAGATGCTGGAAATGTGAAGCAAGATAAAGTGCTGGAAACACTCAGCAGTTCAGGCAGCACCTGTGCAAAGAAAAATAGCAATTTTGCAAATTGACAACTCTTTAAGCTCTGTTGTTGTTTCCATAGATGCTGCCTGACCTGCTGAGGGTTTTCAGCATTTTCTGCTTTTGTTATGGTGGAGACAACCATTGAATAGTACAAATAGTGGGACAAATGCTTTTTAGCTAAGCACTGATGGATCTATCTGGACTGGAGGGAACATTACTGTAGCCTTCCCACATCTGTCTCCACTTTCACCTCTAACAAGAAGTTCAGCGTTCATGACTTTACTTGTGAGTGAGGCCATTTGTGCACTTACCTTTGCCACTTCCCTCTCTCCCACTCAGCAAATGAACCAAATATTTGAGGATTCATTACTCTTTCAACCCTAGTCCTGAGCTCCCATCTCCCTTCATACTCTTTGTGAGTTCACATTGTCCTTGAGATCCATCTACCAGTTTCCACTACCTGTGTTCCTTTTGTTTACTGAAATTGTTAATCTATCCACCTGTCTTTCAAATTACCTGCTCATTGTTTTTTTTTAAAGAAAACTTTGTCCCTTTTTTTTCTTGTAATTCAAAGTGTGAATACAGTCAAACTAAGAGTCAAGTGATTTGCATAGACCGGTAGAATCATTCTATCTCCAAAATGCATTATTTAAATCCCAGAATTAATCCAGATATTTCATTGATCCTGTTCATGAACATTATCCAATTCAATAATATTTGAAGTATTATACAAGCCTGGCATTCTGCACACACCCCCACTCCCACCTCCTGTTGATGGACCTTACCAAGCACTATACATGAGAAGTACTGTACATACTGGAGACTATCTCTTTCGCCATGTAATGCATTCACATGGAATTTAAATTTGTGATTTTCATGTTTGCCACCTCCTGTTGATGGACCTTACCAAGCACTATACATGAGAAGTACTGTACATACTGGAGACTATCTCTTTTGCCATGTAATGCATTCACATGGAATTTAAATTTGTGATTTTCATGTTTGCTAAGTCTTTGATATCATTAGGATTTGGCTATTAGAGAGGCTACAGTGGCAAAACATGGTTTTCCAACACTCAGAATTACAAAGTTCAAGCAAAGCAAATTATGAATATATGTGCAAAAAACGGTTGGATGTGAGGAGCTGGCTCAGTGTGTGATCTCTCATCTAAAATTCAGACACAGGCTGTTTAGATGCAAATATTTTTCTTTAAGCAAACAATTAGTAGCATGGTTCAGACTATAACACCAAGATTGCAAATTCTGAGGTGAGGTAATGGTTCTACAATAACTGATTTAAATACAGGCAACACCCATGTTAAGGCATTTTCAGGTAACGGAAATTTACCCTTGCAAAATTCACAAATCGCTACCCAAAAATTCAAGAGAGAACAAAATTCGCTCTTGGAATTTGTGTAATGAGGGGTTGGTGGGTTCAAGTAACTGCAATTTATTTTTATTTCTACCTGGGTTTCTTGACACACACACAAGTGATGTGGCTTTGTGTTACGGCAGATTATGATATGGACCGTTTTCTACGAATACAACCCTTCCCCCCCCCCCAATAATGCATGGGGCTCCTGTGTAAAACTGATTTAGTTAGCTGTCTTTTGGTCACACCGAAAGTTAATTGAAATCTTTTGCTTCACACAATTTTCCTTACTAATACTAAATTTTACATCATTTGGATAACTACATGTATATAAAATTCTAAGCATTACTTTTGTTTGAAGTGTTTACAGCCCATCTGTGAATATAATAATAGATCAGTTACACTATTGGCTAAAAGTCTCTTTAAAAACTCAGTTTGAACTATTGCAGTAAATCCAAAATAGGCTACTGGAATGTGTGGGTAACAAACAAACTGCTTTAGCAATGCTTTCAAAATTAATGTTGTTTCTTAATTCATGCTAAATGAATGGAATTGGACTTTATGTAGAAAGCTATTAGAAAAATGTCTCAAATAGATTTTGTCCTGATAAATTGTTATAATTGAATACATTTAATTTTTGTTTCAGACCTGTTGCAAGATTATAACCTCTTCCAGACTAACTACAAGATTTGAGTCCCAATAGGATAGCCTTAGTGTGTCTGGTAAACAGGACGAGGTCTAGTCTGAGCAGCTGGCAACAATAGCAATGCACAAAAGTCAGGTGTAAGTATCCGCACATCCATTACAAAAAGAAGATCCGCAGTAGACAGCCTTTGCAGGCTGAATTGTTGCCAAATGGGAAATGAATCACCGTCTCTGAATGGGATGAGTGCTATGCAAGAGCAGTTCAAAATTCTAAGTATTTTGGCTCCGATACCATTAAAAATGATTAATAGTTTGTCATATTTCCTTTTGGTGAAAAGGGTGGATTGGTTTATTTTACTGTTTTAGAAACTTGTATTTTCTTTTGTATGTAGGTTGTGTCTCTGCCATACAGTATTTTGCTTGATACTTCTAAGGACTCGCTAGTTTTTATAGGGAAGGTTTTGCTCTCAGTATTTTTAGTGGTATGATCTTTTAAGTAGAGCATGTGAAAACATACTTGGCGGATTGCATTTTACTTGTGGGGAGTCTAGGTTTTGACCTTGTTTAGAAATCCAGTTATGCAACCTTGCTGTGCACTACTTGACAATGGATTTCTTTCTCTCAAGGCATTTGGAAAGTGTACTGTGGTTTGTAGCAGTCCACTGTACCACATTTCTGCTTAGTATGTGGAAAGTGCCATAATCTGGGTTGTAACTTTAGGGTCAACCTAACTGAATACTTGGCAATTTTGTGCAAGATAAAAAGGAATGGGTACTTTCTTTAGCTTCTGCTCATGGGTAGTGGTGGCAACTCAAACATGTTTGTGTTGCATTCTCTGTCCAATTTGTTGGGAAGTGAAACATAATAAATGTATTACTCCCAACAATAATTAAACACCAAAAAATACCATTTATCTTCCAATAATTTTCTTTTTTTTTCTTTTTGAATATATCACAATGCATGGCCATGAATCATAAGACAATTGGCAGTGGAAATGAGCCAAACAAGAGGATTCTGAAAGTCAAAAACTGCAGATGGAGAAAATTTGAAATAAAACCAGAAAATGCTGAAAACAGTTAGCTAGTTAGGCAGCACCTGGGAAAGAGAAACAGTTAACAAGAGAGGGACTCTGGTATTCTGTAATGAGATAAATGGCACTGACCAAAGGTGGTAATGGCTGCACTGGCAAGGTGCAGAGGATGATGTTTTTACTGTGGCTGATGAGAATGGTGAATTGCCCTCACTTGAAAAGCATTTGGGATGTATAGGTGATTATTGTTCTCGAGGAAGAAAAGAACAGCTACAGTTTGGTGCTGCACAAGTTGTACCATATTGTAGAATAGTGTGGACATGATGAGGGACTGGGAGTTAGTACTGGTTGGGGAAGGGTTCAGAGGAGAAGAAAGAATAGCCGAAAGTTCCATTTTACATCAAAGGGGGAAACTGAAACTGCTGAGGTTTAAGAACAAAAACAGCTGGCAGATGCAGGAGATGGTTCAGAGATGAGGTTATTAGTACCAACTTTGACTGCATATTTCTATGCCCTGGCAATTCAAGTTCTCGTCTAGATGCTACTTAAATGTTGTGAGAGTACCTTCAACCACTCCTCACTCAGGCAGAGCCTTCCTGATTCCAACTACCCACTGGGTGAAAACAAAATCTTCCTCAGATCCCCTCTAAGCCTCTATCCCTTATCCTAAACCTATGCCCTCCAGTTTTAGATAAAATTTTCTGCTATCTTTGTCCTTAGTAATTTTGTGTACCTCTAATCAGGTCCTCCCTCTGCTCCAAGAAAACACAAACAGCCTATTCTGGAGAAAACAAAAAACAAACTGCTAGAGGAACTCAGTGGGTCAGTCAGCATCTGTGTAGGCAAAAGAATGGTTAATGTTTCGGGTCGAGACCCTGCATCATGATGTTCCTCCAGCGGTTTTGTTTTTTTTGCTCCAGATTCCAGTATCTGCAATTTCTTGTATCTTCAGCCTGTTCTGTCTCTCCTTATAACTGAAAAGATCCATTCCACCAATATTCTGGTGAATCTCCTCTGCACCTTCTCCATTGCACTCACATCTTTCCTGTAGAGTGGCAACCAGAACTCTACACGGTACTCCAGCTGTTCCTCAAGACACCCTTGGGCCCTACCATTCATTTTCTACATCCTACCCTCATACATCCCCGCATCTTAGGAAGGATGTGCTGACGTTGGAGAGGGTTCAGAGGAGATTTACGAGAATGATTCCAGGAATGAAAGGGCTTGAGTATGATGAGCGTTTGTCGGCTCTTGGACTGTACTCGCTGGAGTACAGAAGGATGAGAGGGGACCTCGTAGCGACATTTAAAATGTTGACAGGTAAGGATAGAGTAGATGTGGCTAGGCTGTTTCCCTTGGTGGGCGTGTCCAGGACCAGAGGGCACAATCTTAGAATTAGAGGGTACAGTTTCAAGACAGAGATGTTGAGAAGTTTCTTTACCCAGAGGGTGGTGAAATTGTGGAACTCCTTGCCACGCACAGCAGTGGAGGCCAGATCAGTGGGGGTATTCAAGGAGGAGATAGACAGATATCTAAATAGTCAGGGTATCAAGGGATATGGGGATAAGGCTGGCAAATGGGATTAGAATAGTTTTTTTTTCTCTCTTTTTTTCCCACCCCATTTCTTTTTCCCTTTTCCTTGGAGCAGACTCGATGGGCCGAATGGCCTGCTTCTGCTCCCTTATCTTGTGATCTTGTGAAGAAATGCATCTATGTTTCATTATTTTCATATATTTTTAGTACTTCTCCATAGGAAATTTATCTTATTTTTAATTGTTTCTTTTCCATTTTTATTTGTGAGTTGTTTTTTTTCCTCCAGTTTGAGGCAATAAACACTTGTAATATGTGAATTATTAACATTGTGGTAGGTACATATAGTTGTTACCAGCAATATGGATAGGGGAAGAAGATAAATTAAGTGTGGTTCAAATGCTTGCTTTCGTGTTCCACTTCATTATCTTTATACTTTCTCACACTGTGCATGATAGATTATGTAGAGCTAAATTGTATACTGCGTGTGTTATGTGGAAAGTACTGCGTATGTGAGTACTTATTCTGTGCGCTGTGCTGTGAGTTCTGAATTGAAATAGATGTATAACCTTAGTTTTTTAGTTCTTTGCCAGTTCTTTCATTTTTTTAAAATTTTAGTTCCTTGATTAGTCTAATTTTCTCTTTGGCACATTATTCAGATTATAAATATATGCAGATGAACTTGAATCATGAATATTGGCTAATTGATTAACTAAGGAATCATTAGAGTTGAGCCTGATCTTATCCACGTGCAAAAATTTTGGTGTAGTATTCTAATGATAGGAGTATGTCTATTTCCTCTGTTCAGAGCACCTGAGGCCTATTATCCAGGCTGAAGTCGATCGTTTTGAACAGGCTGCAGGTTAAATGTGTGATCTCTCTGGTCTTTATAGCTCCCTGAACTATAGGAACAACTCTGGGTTTGATTTTATTGTATACCATTTTCCTAATGTGTAGCTTTTGCTTGATATCAAGGATGACCCTGCTGTGGGATAAGGCTGCTTGTAAATGATGAGGGAGATCAAATTCATTTCCGAATGCGTACAAGATTATCTTTTCCTCTTGCAAGTCTGTTGTAAATTTGAGTTGTTGTTGCACATTTGAGTTCCCATGTATGGTACACCATTCCAAGGATTTATCACTGTTGGAGGATTATATTTTTAATCTTGTTTTTAATTCCTCTCATTCTCAATGAAATTGGATCAATTGATATTTTTCAAGCAAGATGGTAGTGGGAAATCTGCTTATTGATAATGGCCAGTGCTATCCTTTAATCAAATACTTAAAGGTGTATGTATATTGACTGTGGATAACTTGTATGATTCTTCCTTCTTAATTTGTCCTTTTGCCATTTTACAGTTCTCTTGTGATTGAGTTGGGTATTAACCCTATTGATATTATTAAATTCAAGGTCAATTTCTAAGAAGGAATTGTACATGTCTGATTCTTAATAATAGTTGACATCTATTTCAAAATGATCTTTTTCACACTGATTATTTTATCCCTTTATTTTAGAACTAATCTTGTTTGTAATTGATAACCATGCAAAACTACTTGAAATAATTTTATTTTATCATTGGAATTGAGTTTGAAAAATACTTTATATAGTGAGGAATGTTTTGGATGGGGAAGCTGCCTGATTTGCAAAGAATATGGAAGTTAATAAAACATATAAAGGAGATTGAATAAAAAGTGAACTAGATGTTATACTCCTGCAGTGAGTACCTAACTGGTCATTGTGATCATGTCCCAGGAAAAAGAAATGGTGAAGTAGGAGGTCACAGCTGTCAATACGGCCAATAGTCTTAAAAGTCAGCATTTAAGAAGATAAAATTAGCAAAAGATGAGGTGGGAACTTGTATCTTTACCTTCAGTATGTTATTTTGTGAATCTTTCATTTCTCCAGAGTCAACTTTAGTTTTTCCTCCTGCTCTGTGAAAAAGCTACGGTTGCGAACTATCTGTTAGGAGTATCAAGTATGTACTTGGGAACCTAGAGCTTTAATGATATCCTGTTCTTCACGCCTGTTGTACCATTTTAACAAGGTCGTGATTTATCTGTGACCTAACACCCATGTATCCTTGACAAATATTTATGAATCTCTGATTTAAGATTGGCCTGGTATCAACAATTTTTTGTGGAAAGTGTAGAAAAAGCATTTTCTAGTGACTCCTAAGAATGAAGGTCTAATTTTTAAGCTCTGTCCCCTTGTCCTAATCAGTGGCGTTATCTTTTGTCTGCCTAATCAGTTTCCCTTGATAACTTGAAAACTTTCGGTAAAATCATCTTCATCTTCTAATTTCATTGAATTCATCTTGGTTTATGTATTTGCCTTAATCAGTGCTCCAGTCGGACTTTTTCTGTTCCATACTGTGAAATAAGATGTATAAAAATCACGAATGGCAAGTTGGAGACACAAAATTGCAGATGCTGGAATCTGGAGCAACAGACGAGATGCTGGACAAATTCAGCGGGTCAGGCAACGTCTGTGGAGAGTAATGGACAGTTGATATTTTGGGTTGAGACCTTTCATCTGGACTGTGCTTGACAAATAACCTCTCTCTCTTTGTCCCCTTTGATTGTTCTGCAACCTTGGACGCTGTTGACTACATTATAGATGCCAGGCCATTGAAAGTCTAGTTCAAGCAGCAGAAATCCAAGAATGAGATGAATATGACACTTGGTCTGGTCCTCTAGAAAAGTGAGACTAGGGAATTCAATGAAATTTAGTAGATGAAGAGATGATTTTATATGAAGTTTTCAAGTTATTAAGGGAGATGAATTAGGCAGGCAGAAGATAAACCTACTGGTTGTGTTAATAATTGTATATAAGAAGATGGTGGATGAATTAAACAAGCATTTTGCATTAGACCACCATAGAGGATGCAATATTCATCACAGAAGTAGCTATAAATTAGCAATCGGAAGGGTGAGAGGAATTCAGGAAAATTACAATCACTAGGGAAGTGGTACTGAGCAAATTGTTGAGTTGCAGGCAGCCAAGTTCCCAGGTCTTGATCATCTTCATCCTAGTGGTTCTGAAGATGGTTGAAGAGTTGGTTTTAAATTTTCCTGAATTTGGCTAAGATTTCATTTGGGGAAGATGGGGGAAATAGCAAATGTAATTGTATTTAAAAATGTAGAGGGGCAGAAATTGGGAAACTATGGGCTAGTTGGTTTAACATTTTTTCATAAGTAAAATGTTATTTTACATTTGTTATTAAAGAATCTGTTATTAAAGATTGTGGAAGTATACTTGGAAAAATTCAAGGTAATCTGGCAAAGTTGACACCTTTTTCTGAAAGAGGATCGTATTTGACTAATTTATTGGAGTTCTTTGAAGAAGTAACATGCTATGAATAAAGGCGAACTGATAATGTACTATACCTATATATTGATAAAGTATTTAACAAGATGTTGTAAAAGTTATGGAAAATAAACTTTCTTACTGTTCTATGTTCATTGTGGAGGAGGTAAGTGGTGTGGATAGAAGAAAACTGAGAATAAGCATAAGTATTTCTTGTGGCAAAATGATGTGCTATAGAGAACTCTTGAGCTTCAACTATTTAGAGCGTATAAGTAATTTGGTTGAAGGCATTGAAGATATGCTTGCTAAATTTGCTGACAACATGAAAATAGGTGGAAAAGTTGTGAAGAGGACATAAGGAGACTACAGACGGATAGGGATTAAGTAGTGGTCATAGATCTACAATCGATTATAATGTGAGAAATTGTGAAATTTTGAAAGGAAAATAAAAAAAACTTATGATGACATATAACAATCTTTGGAGCGCTCTTTCTCAGTGGTAGAAAAAGAAACTTCAAATATTTTTAAGGCAGAGGTAGATGGGTGGTTGATAATCAAGGTGGTGAAGGGCTACCGATGGTGGGCAAGAGTGCATTTGATGTTACAGAGCAATCAGCTGTGATCTTATTAAATGTTGCTGTGGGCTTGAAGCTCTGAGGGCCATACCACTGCTCCAAATTCATATACAAGGTTGCAGTAAGTGTGAGAAAGCTACATTAGATACTTCAGTTCTTAGCCAGTAACTAAACTCTTAAATGTTATGTAACATAGGATGATGGTTTATTTGATACCAATGTAGCAACTTCCTTTTGTTCCTGCTATTTTAAGTGGGTTTCTATGTTTTGGAACTGTCAGAGTGGGGATGGTGCCCACAGGATGAAGGATCCATGATAAAATGAACCTCCATAATTGTCAGGAGGCAGTAATGTGCAAACCAAACTGTGCTGTTCCTTTTCTCAGCGGTCTTCCTGCAGGATACATTTTTGTTTCTGAAAAAATAGCTTTAATTAATAATTGCAAATGAAAAAGCGGACAATGGAGGTTTCACTTTGTGAGAATCCAGCCTACCCACCAAATATGAAACACATTTTTTGAGAGAGTGCTCTTGTGTGTCAGTGCTTGCTGTGTCCCAAAAAAGGAAAATGCTGAAGTGCAACATCACACTCAAAAAAAATTTTAATTTAAATGCAGGCAAATGTGATCCTACTCAAATTGTGTACCTTTGGAACAGCATGTTAAGAAGCTGTACAGTTTCCCCACGTGTAGAAAAAGCAGGAAAAAAAAGGTTTCTTGTAGAATGAAATGTAAAAACAATGGGAAAGGCAATTAGCCAATTGCTTGGTGAACGTTGTAGTGGTTGTTTGAATACATAAATTTGGCATCAGATCTGTGCTCACAAACAAGATGAGTGCCAAAGATAGTGGTGATTCTCAATTAGATAAATGGAAATTCTGGAATATCCTGAATAGGTGACACTCCAGATGTCTGGCAGACAAAAAAAGGCATCAGGTATAAATTATAGTTTTTGCTGAGTCTTTCACAAGATTGTTAGATAATTAGAGATTAGGAAAGCCATTAGACTTACTTTAATTTATCCATTGAAGTTCTCCATCACTTACCACCCCTTTTCCCTTCCCAGTTTCTTCAGTAATTCCATTTTTTTTTGTCACTATCATATCAAGAAGAAAATTTCTACCTATTGGTCCTGAATGTGCCATTTACTAGTTTAAGCCAAGTTCTCAATGTCATCCATGGCTTAGTGTTTGGATTGTGGTGTTTTCAAGACTCTTCAGATATTTGAGGCTGTTCAGAAAAGTAGGAAGTGCTGCATTGAGTCTGCCAGATTTTGAATGAGATGTTAAATCAAGTTTCTGATTGACCTATTACATGGGTATAAAAGATTCCATGGCATCATTGAGCAGCAGCTAAGAAAGTTATCTGAGTTTCCTTGCCAGCATTCATTTCTCAACCAGTTTAGTGGGTCATTTATTCTTTGTGGGGTTTGCTGAGTCCACAACAGAGATTGATTTAAAAATGCTTCAGCTGTAATGTGCTGTAGAAGAGCCTGAGATTATGAAAGGCTGTTTTTATTTTCCTTATTCAAGCAGTTAAAGTACTACATTATTAAAAACTGATTAAAAATAGAATTTAGAAACTTGGTTAAATTTGAATTGCATTATTGTCCTTTGGTCAATCAAGTGCACTTTTTAGCTATAACACATTCTAAAACACTTGTGTAATTTAAGGGTGCATTCACATATTTCATGAAGTCATTTTATATTTGCATGTATAATTACTTATTTTTTAAGGGTATGGACATTTATAAACATTGTTTATGGAATCATTGTTCCTCTTGACCAAATGGTGTTGCTAAACAATAGATCACTATTTAATATATTGTTAACCATGCTGATGCAAGGATCACAAGATCACAAGATAAGGGAGCAGAAGCAGGCCATTCGGCCCATCGAGTCTGCTCCAAAAAGCTGTTGACAATCTTCTCTTGATACAACTGTGAGCGTAATTCTGGATTCAATGTATACTGAGTCTTAAAGTAATTTTGTTCTTTGCCTTTTGGAGGGAAGTAATTTTGAAGTGGTTGCTTAGAAAGTAGAATATTGCCAGCTGGCATTTGTTTTATAGTGTTTGTTAGTCTTAAATTCAGCTGACATCCAAGACCAGCAACAGGATTGACATTTTCTTATTTTGAACTTCCCTGACATCAATTATCTATATCTTTTTTAAAAAACCTTTGTATTACGAATATTTTGCAATACATTAACCCAAGTTGAAACTTAATTTGGAGCTGCTTATGCTTGATATATAATAGAGAAAAACTTTCAATGTAACTTTATATATTGGTCTCTCGAGTGATTAGCCTATCCCTATCCTACTCATCTACTAAGGGTATGTGTTAGATTAATCTACAGAAAATGTTGGTAATTGTACTAGTGATTTCAATTTCTGAGGAATTGGTAATGATGCTATTAATGCCATTTATAAGCATCCTAGTTTGCACTTTGCCCTTGATTGTGAGTTGCAAAGAGGGATGTGCAGCTGGAATGCGTGATGATAATAGATTTATAATGTTTGACTTTAGTGGATCTAGTTTGTAATCAAATGGTATTTCCTTATTCCTAAAATGACTAGGTAGTAAACCTGCAGTATTTGGTAAAGGGCAATGTAAAGATGAAATGAGAATTGGATGATATGGAACTTGGTATTTAAGGAGGTGAAAATGATTTTTATGAGCAGAATTTGTTAAGTGTGTCCAGGAAAATTTTTGAGGCAATATGTCATTGGCCCTACTAGAGAAGGAGCTACGCTCGATCTTCTCTTAGGAAATAAGGCTGGGCAAGTGGTTGATATGTCAGTGGGGGAGCACTTTGAGACCAGTTCTATTAATTCTATTAGTTGCAAGATAGTTTGAAAAAAAGGTAAGACTGGTCTTCAAGTTAAAATCCTAAATTGGGGGAAGGCTAATTTCAATGGCAATAGACATGAACTCTCAAAGGTTGATTGGAAGAGGCTGTTTGTGTGTGAAAGGATGTCTGGCCAGTTGGAGGCTTTTAAAAGTGAGATAGAAGTGCACTTAAGGAGGAAATTAGTAGGGCAGAAAGGGCCATGAGACATCCTGGCAGACAAGATAAAGGAGAATTCTAAAAGACTCAATGTGTATTAAGAGCAAAGGTGTAGCTAGTGAGAGAGTATATCCCCTTGAGGCTCAGTCTGGTAATCTGTGTGTGGAACCACAGGAAATGGGTATAAAATACTTCTCATCTATATTTACTGTTGAGAAAGATATGGAAGCTAGTGAGTGCAGGGGAGGGAACAGTGATATTCTGGTTCATATCAGCATTACGAAGGAGACGTTGGGGTCTTGACATTCAAAGGTGGGTTAATCCCTGTGGCCTGACCTGGTGTATACTAGAATGTTATGGGAAGGAAAAAAGGGACATTGCTGAGGCCTTGGCAATGATTTTTGCATATCTGTTAGTCATGGGTGAGGTACTGGAAGACCAGAGGATAGCTAATGTTGTATCTTTATTTAAGAAGGGCAGCAGGGATAAGCCAGGAAGCTACAGGCTGGTGAGCCTTATGCAATGGAAAGTTATTGAAAGGTATTCTGAGAGATGGGATTTATTTGTATTTGGAAAGGCTTGGACTGATTTAGGGAAAGTCAGCGTGGCTTTGTGTGACGGAAATCGCATCTCACGAATTTGATTGAGTTTTTTTTTAGTAGGCTGGTTCAGATGATGAGAACACTTAGGATCCAGGGTGAGGTAACAAATTAGATGTAAAATTGGCTTGGTGGTAGGATGCAGAGGGTGATAGTTTTCAGATTGGAGGTCTGTGACCAGTGGTGTGCTGCAGGGATTGATGCTGGGTCCTTTGTTGTTTGTCATGTGTATATATTAATGATTTGGATGACAGTGAAGGTGGCATGATTAGTAAGTTTGTCAATGACACTAAAATTGGTGGTGGTGGGGTCAGTGAAGAAGGTTGTCTAAGGGTATAACTGGATGTGGATCAACTAGGAAAATGGGCAAGGGAATGGCAGATGGAATTTAACTTCAACAATTGTGAAGTGTATTTTGGGAAGTTAAACCAGGGCAGGCCATAAACAGTAAATGGCAGGGCCCTGGGTGTGTTTTTGAGCAGAGAGGAAGTGGCAATGCAGGTATAGATAAGGTGGTAAGGAAGGCGTATGGCATGCTTGCCTTTACCGGCTAAGGCATGGAGCATAAGAGTTGGCGCTCATGTTACAGTTGTATAAATCATTGGTTAGGCTACACTTGGAGTATTGTGTGCTGATTTGGTTGCCACACTGTAGAAAAGATGGGATGAAGCTAGAGAGGGTGTAGAAAAGACTCAAGAATATTGCCTGGATTGGAAGGCTAAGGTTTAAGTTATAAGGAGAGATTGGATAGGCTGGATCTGTTTTCCCTGGAGTAAAGGAGGCTGAAAGGTGAAATGATAGGGGTATATAAAATTATGAGAAGCATAGGTAGTCTGTTTCCCATGGTAGGAGTGCCTAGAAGTAAGAGGGCATAGGTGAAGGGGGGGGGGGAGGGGATCTGAAGGGTAAATTTTTCATGCAAAGAGTGGTTGGCATCTGGAATGAGATGCCAGAAGAGGTGATGGAGGCAAGGACAGTAACAACATTTACGAGGCATCTGGACAGGTACTTGAATGAGCAGGGCATAGAAGGACATGAGATTAATGCAAACAAGTGGGATTAGTATAGATAGGCATGATGGTTAGCATAGATGCAGTGGGCTAAAGACTCTGTTTCTGTGCTGTACAAGTTTTTCCCAGGGTAGAGAAATCTTAAACTAGAGGGCATAGGTTTAAGGTGAGAGGGGGAAAATTGAAAAAGAACTTGTGGGGCAACTTTTTCCACACAGAGACTGGTGGGTATATGGAATGACCTGCTAGAGGAAATGGTAGAGGTGGGTACAGTTAGAATGTTTAAAAGACATTCAGACAGGTATGTGGATAGGAAAGGTTTAGAGGGATATGTGCCAAACGTGGATGGATGAGTTGGGCTGAAGGTCCTGTTTCTATGCTGTGCAACTCTGACTATTTGCCCCCACCCTACCCAGCTCCAACCTCCCACCTTTCCCTTAAATTTAGGATCCTCAACGTATGAAAATATTCTTCTGCCACCTACCAAGTGCACTGTGCATCTCAGCCCTTCATTTCCATTATTGGCTGATATATCTGCTGGACAGACTTGTAGCCCAGACTTTGATAGATGTTCTTTCGAAGATTGGCAAGCTGTGATTTTGAAAACACTTTCACCAGATGCAAAATATAACAACGATCCATTCCATTTTAATTAAATATTACATAAACCAAGCATTCCAATGTGCTCTGTTGTAAATCTTTAAATGGGTGTGGAAATCATTTATCTTTGCTGTTGAATGAAGAATATTTTGGCTCCCTTTTTTATATTTGAGTCTTTTTGCTGACTTTATTGCAGTCATAATATGCAGGGCTGAGTCTGTGTAAGTTGATATGAAATGGCTTGAAGCCATCAAAGGAAAAAGTTTGGGAAATGCAAAAACATAAAACTACACGCCAACAACCTAACAGCATTTTAATTTTGTTGTAACTAACAAAGAGGAAGTGGGAGGGAGAAATGAGGAAGTGGGAGGGAGAAAAAAGGAAGTGCTTTGTTTACTGTAGAACAATGATGTGAAAAATGCAACATGGTGTTAAACAGGAGTCTAGACATGGAAATTACAAGGAGATTCCAGATTGATATGTCTCATAGTCACATAGGCTACATTAACAGAGACATCTGGACCCGGCGCCAGATTGTGGCAATCCCATGTTGCATTTATTCTGGGAAAAAGATCCAAAATCTCTCATTCATTTTGTTTAAGTTATTATAGTATCTTGTAGTGTTTTCATAAAATCAAGGTCCCGATTTGTAGGGAAATGAATAAAGGTTGCCTAAAGCATTTACTATGAAACTTACTATTGTTGAGAGGCAGATTACAGAAATAATGTGGGTCATTTTCCCCATCTTAATAACTCCCAATGACATTCTTCAATAGAGCCATTCTTGGGCCTTTGGTTTGCAGACAACTATTCTGTTTTACATTTCTGCAAGATTACATTTTACGTTAACCTCATTGGTTTCCAGTGTTACCAGTCAGGGTGAATTCTGGTGCTGAATGAAATCTGAATCAAGCTGAAACAATATGAGAAAAGGCCAACTCCATTTCCCCTGTAAGACGAGCTGGTCTGAGACTGCTGTCCTACACACTTGCCTTTCCAAGCAGAGTTCAAAACACACAGCAGTCAAAGCTCAGATTAGAAGTTGGATCATGCTCTTGCAAATCCAAACTTTTCTTATTTTCTTATTAGTGTTGAGTGCCTGATTCTTGGATATTGTAACCTAAAAGTGATGTATGTACAAGTATTAACGTTTATCTGACACTGTTTTCCAAACTTGCTATTCCTGAGGGTCTTTGAAAGGGGCATCATTTCATTTCAAGGACACAGATTTGTAATCTATTTACCTGTGGAATGGCTAAAATGACTATTGATAGAAGACAAACAGTATCACATTTATACTTGCAGCAAAAAAATTCCTACTAGCAACGCAGAAGCAAAAAAATAGAGAACTTGAACAAGAAGATGGAGTTGGTGTTTATGTAATTTAGTGTGGTGACTGAGTATATTGCATCAGTGACTGTACATTGAGTGGAGGTATTAGATGGTTTGTAATGATCATAGAATCATGGAAAAATTATATGAAAAGAGGCCACTCAGCCCACTGAGTTTTTGTTAGCTTTATGTAAGAGCATTTCAATTGGTCTTACTCCCCTCTCCATGTAGCCATGTTAGTATTTTTCATTGAAGTACTTATGCAGTTTCCCTTCAAACACCATCATTGAATCTGTTCCCACCATCCCCCAAGCAGTGTATTTGAGATTTCAACCATTTGGTTTGTAAAAATTATTTTCGTCGTATCACTTTTTTTTACTTCCTCCGGGTGCTCCGGTTTCCTCCCACGTTCCAAAGATGTACAGGTTAGGAAGTTGTGAGCATGCTATGTTGGCACTTGCTGGCTGCCCCCAGAACACTCTATGCAAAAGATGCATTTCACTGTGTTTTGATGTACATGTGATTAAAGATATCTACATCAGTTGGTTCTGGATCCTTCTGCCATGAGGAAAAGTTTCTCTATACCAGTCTGTCCAAAATCTTTACTATTTTATGAGACAACAATTATGCTTTCATAACATTTATAATAATGACACAAAGATTTGAACCATTCTAAAGTCAAAGTAGTTAAGCTGAGAAAGTTCAATTTCAGTGGGATAAGAATAGATTCACCTGGGTAAATTGTAATTGAGGATTAGCAGGCAAAACAGTAAATGAACAATAGGAAGACTTTGAGGAGATGTTCCAGGTACATAATCAAGACAGAGAGAAATAGGACAATTAAAGCCAGAGTCCTTTGGATGAATAAAAAAAAGCAAAACTAAAGCAGGAATAAAAGGCATTGGATGCATGTCAAGTGGGAAGCAAGAAAGGAAATGAGGGCCAAAGAGAGACTGAGAGGATTGATATGAAGCATAAAGGGGTATCCACAGTGTTTCAAAAGACACATGAACAGTAGAGGGGATGTAAGGCGTGTGTCTAGTTAAGACCGAAAGGGAGTCCTGCTCATGGAGGCAGAGAACGTAGCCAAGATACTCAATGAATACTTTACATCGGTCTTGACTAATGAAGATGATATTTATCAGGCTACGACTGGAGCTTGTTTGGCATAATGGGAGAATGCATTGCAAAAAAACAAATCTATAATTCGTTGTCCTCTACTTTTCCAGCTTTGTGATTTAAAGAGTAGTAACTTTCCATTCCCTGACTTCACGACTTATTTTGCTATCATGCATATCATAAGGTGGCACGGCTAGTAAAGCTGTTGCATTGTAATCCCAGTGACCCAGTTCAATCCTGATCTCCTGTGCTCTCTGTGGAGAGTTTGCACTTTCTCCTTTTGACTGCATGGGTTTCTTCTGGGTACTCCTTCCTTATTTCAAAGATGTGTAGATTTGTAGGTTAATTGGCAGTTGTAAATTGCCCCTTGTGTATAGGTGAGTGGTAGAATCTGTGGGTGGGGGTGGAGGGTGAAGTTGATGGGAATGTAGAGAGAATAGGTTACATGGAAAACTAGTAGGGGAATGAGAATGCTTTCAGAGCTGGCATAGATTCAATGGGCTGAGTAACCACCTGTGTTGCAAGAAAATATAGAATACATGGAATATATAACAGACCATTTCATTTTAAGACTTGTTCACGCTACTCTCTTAAATGCAGTCAGATTCGGAGCAATAAAGCATTGTAGAATATTTACTAAAAACAGTAGTAAAAACGGCATGGTAGCATAGCAGTTAGCACGACGCTGTTATAGCGCCAGCGATTGGTGTTCGATTCCCGTCGCTGTCTGTAAGGAGTTTGTACGTTCTCCCGTGTCTGCGTGGGTTTCCTCTGGGTGCTCTGGTTTCCTCCCACATTGCAAAGACATATGGGTAGGTTAATTGGGTTTAAAATGGGTGGCGTGGACTCATTGTGCCGGAAGGGCCTGTTACCACGCTGTAAATAAAATTTAAAAAAAAGAAAATATCCATGCATCTTGGGAACTTGGCATAAATTATTTTTTCATTGTAGCATTGATTGTCTTCATTCTCTTCGCTTCTCTAATAAGTTTTTTTGATATCTGGCAGCAGAGGACCCAAAGACTTGTCAACTCTCTTCTCTACCCCCCCCCCCCCCCTCCACCCCCCAATTCCAATAGTTTGCTCTGTGCCACTTTCCTGATGGAAGAAAATTACAATCCTCCGTTCCAGTTCCCAATTTACATCTATTTCTAAGATATCACTTTAATCCTTTGTGGTGAAGACAGATGCAAAAAACAGTTTAATTTGTCACTCAAATTTCCCATAACTCAAGGAACAGAACCTCATCTTTCATTTGAGCATGTTGCAGCTTCCAGGACTGAATTTCAAATTCTCCAGCTTCAGATAATTTGCTCTGTGTTTGTATCAGGCCTTTTTTTTCCTTTTTTTTCTTTGTATTGTCTGACCCTTCACTGTGACATTGTCATCTTATCATAGAAATTACATTTGTTCCACCCATTACCCTCTCACACCTTCTCTGCTGACTAAACTAACTTGTTTCTCTCTCAGTTCTGATGGAAGGTCTCAGCTAAAATGTTAAGTGTTTCTCCTTCAGCAGGTCAGGCAACGTCAGTAGAGTTTTTCCAGCATTTCTGTTCTTATTTTGGATTTCTAGCATATACGGTTTTTTAAAATTTTAATTACCTGTTTAATTATCTGCTATCCCATTATGAATTACTGAGATTCACTGTCTGTAGAACAAAGGTTCATTTTGTTAACACTTTAGAGATCCACAAAACAATACAGGAATTTGAGGTTGCAGGAGGTCACAGATCAGTGCAAACAAAAATTTGATTGTTGGCCCATTTAAATAGAAGTGAACTGGGTTAATAAATCATGATGCTTCTGGTTGTACATTAAGAACTCTCATTCTAGTTTGGACCAGTGAAATCAAAAAATGTACTTATAAACTTTGTGTTGAACTACAGTTAACATCATTTAGGGAGTTTTAAACTTGGGGGGGAAAATGAGTTGGGAAGATGCATCTCCCACAGAAAACTAAAGGGGTGAATTATCTGATGGAAGCAAAGGCAGCCACAGGCAGACATAAAATCTTTCTGATCCTGGCTTATCAATTTTCTCCACCCCTCATCTGCATAAATTTGTTTTTTGGAGTTATTTAGGATGAATTTCTCGCCCATGGTCTCTATCCATTTACCTCACTTTTTCCCCAGTGGACGAATTTGCAAAGAGGTGTAGAAAAAATGGTAAGATCCCTGTATTTTTTTTCCTGTTCATAGCCTTTCATATCCTTCGTACTTCCCTGTTTAATCTACACCAACTCAGCTGAAATTAATATTATGATAAAGACTTGCATCCAAGTGTAGTGTATATTTGCAACAGTAAAGTCATTATATAAGTGTAAATTCCCTTAATAGAATTTCCCTTTGTTCTAAAATGAGCCAGATATGGGAAATCTGAATTGAAGCCCAAGTGTTTGAAGTACTTTGATCAGGCAGCATTTGTGGGGAGAGAATTAAAGTTATTGTTTCTGGTCAATTACTCTTTCTTCATAGAAAAAGCATGAAGAAAGAACAAAATAGAAAGTCTGTAATGGCATGGAAGGCAATAGAGAGTACAAGACTATAAGTTTGATATATGCAAAGTTAACGAAGAGGGTAATGAGGTAAGAAACAAAACGCTTGTCTATAGAGGTATAATTGGAAATAAAATTCTATGATATAGACCTCTGTGAATCTGGAATGCTGTAAAATGCCTATTCAAAAGGTGTGCATTTCCTCAAGGTTCTTTGAACATATTGGAAGCCAAAAAGACAGCGAGAAGGAGTGAGACATTCATTTACAGTGCCAGGTAATGAGAAGCTTGAGATCACACTTGTGATTTGTAAGCAGGTATTCCTCAAATGCTGCAGTTGATCTTTGTAGTGTAAAGAACACCACATTATGAGCAGTGAATACAGTATATTAACTTAAAGAAATCAGTAAATTGCTGTCTCACCTTGGAGGATTTGGTGTTCTGAATGGCAGGGAGTAGGAAAGAGCAGGTGTATCCCCTCTGCTTGACTAGGTATATTTTATGGAAAAAGGTGGAACTGTTGTTGATTGAGCTACAAGTCAGGATGTTGTGGAGGGGATAGTCCCTTCAGAATGTTGAACAAGGAGGAGAAGGGAAAAGTGTGTTTGGTTGCATCATCATACTGGAGGTTTTGAATATGGTGAATGATCTTATTGAATACATGAGGATAAAACTAACACTGTTGCAGTGCTGGAAGGGAGAAGGCAAAATTTAGAGAAATGACTTGTACATTATTGAGTGGCCTTACAACCACAGAGGAGAATCTTTGGTTAAAGGTAAAGGAACACGTAGGGGACACTGTTATATCAGATGCTTTTTGTAACAATTTATGTAAATTGTCTTCCAAATTATTAGAGACTACTACAAATCTTTCATCAACTTTTATAAAAGCTATGTTATTAAATGTTGTCTTTGTGCTGAAACATAATGAATGTAAAACACTGCTGACTAATTTATTGTATTATTCAAACAATATTTCAGCTGTTGAAACTGCTCTGTCACTACTTATCCATGGAATTCTTCTGTACACAGAAGTTAAATATATGAAAATATATGAGTAGGAATGTGCCCTTGTTAAAGCAGCTAGGTAATGAGAATAACTAAAACTGCTGGAAATATTCTGAAAGCAATTATCTATTGGAAGAGAAATGGTTAATGTTTCACTGTAATCGGATTTGGGAACAGTTACAGATGTGACAGGTTTGAATGAAAGGAAAGTAAGAGGATAAGACTTCTTTATTAGTCACATGTACATAGAAACACACAGTGAAATGCATCTTTTGCATAGAGTGTTCTGGGGGCAGTCCACAAGTGTCGCCATGCTTCTGGCGCCAACATAGAAACAAGAACAAAAGGTAATGTCTATAAGAAAGAAATAAGTTGCATTTATTTAGTGCCTTTCATGGCTTTAGAATATCCTAAGTGCTAAAGTATCATTGGAACTATGGAAAATACAACATTTTTTTTTGCACACTACCAATCATACAAATACTCATGAGGAAAATGACCAGATCACACATGCTTGCTGGCATTGCTTCAGGAATATCTCTTGGACACTGTGCCAGATCCTGCACAAGGTTTTTTTTGCATTTGCCAGAAAAGGTGGTGATGTACCATTTGAAGTGTCGTGTGGAAGCTGGAGCTTCTGACAGTGTAGCATTCCCACGTACTCGAGTCTAGCATGGAATTTGAACTCATGACCTCCTAACAGATAAGAGAGTGATGATGATGATGAACAAACTTAACATCTTTTCCCTTTCCTAATTGAAATGATTGATGCACTACCATGCTGCTTTCAATGTTGCATTGTGTGGGACATCCAATACAATGTACCCTGGTAATAAGTGTTTCCCCTTATTGGAGATGCAGCTAATTTACACCTTGCGCCAAATGAGATTGGTGCGCTGGAGTATGAGAAACTGTGGATTCAAAGCCACATCACCTCGGTGGCTTTCCATTCATTTTGTTACTAACCCATTGATAGGGATTCAAGCATCTTTGAGACCAGAAAACAACCTTTTTAGAGTGATGTGATGGAATGCTTAATGTAGCTCGGGTTCCTGCTTCATTGCTGTGCTAATTCCACTTATTAATCAGAGTGTCTTGGGATGCTGTGCTCATGAATGAGTCACCAGCATGCCTTTACTAGTGAATGAGGAAGTATCAGGCAGCGCGTGTGGAAAAGTTAGAATTGAGCAGAGTTTTAAATTGCAAAGAATGAGGCTGAGGTAGAGAGAATGGAAGGGAATATCCTGGTGGAGACCAGGAAAGATTGAATGCTGTAAGTGGTGATGGTGCCAGTTGAAAGATGGTGGTAAAGATATATGTGCAGGAGGTGAATGAAATCTGAAGAGGACAAAAGTAAAAATGATGCTGGAATTGAGAGGTAAGACTGGATGACTGATTATTGGAAAGTATTAAATTTGGTGTTGAATCCTGAAGGCTTCAATGTGCTATGTTGGAAGATGTGTTGTTCTTTCAGCTTATGTGGAACTTTGTTGGAATAGTACATGAGGTCAGAGTGGCAGTAGCATAGACAGTTAAAGTGATAGACGACTGGAGGCTCGGAGCGTAGTCTGCAAAGTCGTCACCTGCAGTTGAGGATGCCACATCGTGAGCACGGAATGCACTAAACTAAATTGGATGAAGTATAAATACAGCTAAAATATTTTAGGATATTTTTTCTTTTAATAATCTATTTTTGCAGACTAGATCAAGAGCAATGTCGTGTTGTAAGTTTCTTACCCAAACAATGGTAAAGAGCAGTTCCGAGAACAGCTTTTTGAATAACCACGGTTATACTGGAAGCAGGTGCTCAAAAACCAGGAAAGATAGATCTTTTAGTAATTGCAGAGGCTGAACCATTTCTAGCGACAGCAGATGATTGTTTCCTGTGCATATGGTAAACGTTAACTATTGTTGGAAGAAAGCACCAGTTCTCAGACTTCAGGAAACAATTTAATTGGTCACACACACAACACTGGGAACTTTAACTTTTCAAACTGGCCTTTTAAATTTAGTGCAGTATTGTCAGGTGAAATATATAAATTTATTTAATAGACTCTGACCACGTACAGAATGATATTATTGGACCATCTTGGCCACTTAGCTTTTTTTATCTCCATTAATCTCGGATCCTTTTCTGATACAATAGTCCAGTGTTTGAACCCAAAAATGTATTTTGGGCAAAAAGTTATGACTGTACCTTTTATTGCCTTGTAATGTTAGGGATCCAGCATATCCATTAAAGTCTTGGAGAAAAAATGTGCCTGCAGAGATAATCATACATACCTAGGATGCATTGAGCAGCAAAGGGATAGCAGTCTGTGGTATTCCCTGTGGAGCTGCTGGCTGACATTCTCTATCTGTTTTTAGAGTTGTTTTCAAAACACATTGTGTAGATGAGAGAGAGAGAGAGAGTTGTGTTTTACATATTTGCCACATGCACACTTTACATCCTCTAGGTTATAAGTAATATTTTTGCAGTTGCATCATGTTGCTGGGTTTGGATTTTTGTATATATTGCCATCATTTATTTTCAGTATGCTGAAAAGGTTTGAAATTGGCCTTGTAATTTTAAACCAAGTCTATTTGGAGTAGTGTTTGGGTGTGTAGTAACTAATTGATAGAGATTGATTGCTATGATTAGTCAACAACTTTATAGTTGTATCATGCAACAACCAAGAAATCAAGCTAGTTCAGACCCTAGTGTATTTTTTTGTCTTGCAAATCCTATGTTCCCAAAAGCATTTTAGTTTCTTATACATCACCACTGCTGTGGTTAATTACATGTTACAGTTCATTCAAAGGAAGTATTACTGCATTTTGGTTTTGAGTGAAGGAAAGACAGGTTAAATTACTGGAACAGTCAGGCTAGACAGCTCTGCTCTTGTCAGGCATGTTGCCTGCTGTGGTATATTTGTGGTAAACGATGTGTATTATAAATAGTTTGCACCATTTAAAAGAACCACCCAAATTCCCGTGGTGTCATGCCAAACCCTGTCCAAGAAAGGAAGGTATACAGCCATTTCCTTTGCCACTACAAAGTGGGCAAAGCCAACTCTGGTTTGTTTGTCTTCTGATAGTTCCCACCCTGGCCCATGTTTGGGAGTGGAGGTGAGACTGTTGCTTATAATCTCTAATATGTTTATTTTGAAATCAGGAATTCACCAAACTGTGGACTTGATTATAGTGGCTCACAATTGTACCAATACTCCAGTGGTGTTTTCCATTAAATTATTTTTTTTCAACTTTTTGAATGTTAAGCATTCAAGTGTTAAAATGTTTTGTGAATTTCCACGTCTTGAATAACTGATCAACCAGAGGTGTGAAATGGAAGCCAGGAGTTTCCCTAAAGGAAGGGAAGGAAAATAGAACATGTTGATATGGCCAACTCTTGTGCACTTCTGAGTAATTGGCTGCAGAGTAGCATTGGCAGGAACAGAGGTTTCCTGCCTGGCCGGACTGTTGGGAGGTGTAAACCCATGGAAAGAAAAACAATCTCCTGCTTATGCAGAGTATTAGAGACCCCTGCTACAACATCACTGGTCATACGACATTGCATCGACCTCTGTGAAATGGATCTGAGATGTTTAACTGAGATGGTCAGTTGAACGCAGTTATATGTAATCCATTGCAGTTTGGTTAGAGTAGGTTAGGGTGGTGGAGGGGATGGGGAGTGACCACTTCATAGAAAATTAAACATGATGTTAAAACTTTGCAAAATCATAACCAGCCTGATAGGAAAAGTAAAGATTGAAACTGATGCGATTATTTAAAACCAGAATGCAATTCACACTGTATTTGTTTAAGAATTTTAAACAAGAAACTACAAGACTGTGACCTTTCTTCCTGCTTTACATTTTACTAATATTCAAATTAAAATGGCCTTTTAAAATTATCCTGTGCGCATAATCTGGCAGGTTGTAAAGGTATTAGATTATTTTCCCATCCTTTAAAATAAGGGTTGCAAACTCTTTGACTTCTGAGTATGTGTAATATATTGCTTATAGTGTACTACTGTATGCCTTCAGAAGATTGGAGACTGGTATTTTTGTCTGAAATGGTTTCATTCCAGCCATAAGTGTAATTGGAATGCAGTCAGTCTCTGGAGGAGGGAAGGGGAATCTGGCAGCAAGAGCATTTGAGAGCATTATTCAGATTAGTGTACCCAGCCATTCATTATTACTACACACGTTAGTACAGTGTATCATTGTGTTTCGACAGCTGGGACTTGTTTAAATTGACCGATTATATGATAGAGTAAAGGCGTGCAGCTGTTATGCAAGTTCACAAAATAAAGTAAGGTTTTAATAATTTTAATCAAATACTATTGTGATAAATGTTCTGGCTTTGTTTTTTTTTAATGAGGTGAATAATGTTATGAACCCTATTGGAATCTTGAAGATGTGGGTTATCAAGCATGATCAGAATGTTGTTATGATTTTAATATTATGGTACGTTTTAAACAGAAATAATTATTAGTAAATTTTGCTGAGTCAAGTAAAGTTTAGGATACCTTATGAAAGAGATTTGCATTTCTGTCATTTTTCATAGAAGAAGATGGGTCATTTATTCCCTCAAGTCTCTTCCACTGTTCAATGGGATCATGTGATCTAATTACAAATTCACTATTTATCCTTTAGGACCGTGGTACAAGCCTGGTTCAGATGAAGCTTAATCCACCGATACTGTTACTTCCTATCCTATATTGACACTAGTAAGCAATGAAATGGAATCTCTCTTTCACATGTATTCTTTCAGCCACATGTTCACCTTCGTAATCTGATTTTTTTTTCCCCCTATGCTAATTTCAGTTGTCTTGGAATCCTTGAGGCACTGTTCTTAATTATGCTCTATGTTTGAGGTACTCGGGAAACAGGACCCCTTTCCCATGTGGTCTATCCTAATATGCACCACAATAACTAGATCCTTCCTTAGTCTTCTAATCATCTTTCAAGCTAGTTTTGAATATACCTTGCTCATCTTTCAAGCTAGTTTTGAATATACCTTGCTCTTCTACCAGATGGGCAACATGCCAGCCATGACTCTTGATCTTGGTGGGTAAAGTGGGATTATGATTGTTGTTTGACTGGTATCTGGAGACCTGAATTATGAACCTGGAGATATAAGCTTGAATCCACCATGGCTGTGGGAGAATTTAAATTGTCTCAATAATGTTAACCATGAATCTATTGAATTGTTTCTTCAAAAGTTAAATGGTTCACCAATGTCCTTCAGGATCTACCTTATTTGCAGTCTGGCCTATTAATGAATCTGGATTGACAAATGAGGTTGACTCTGAGAAATGTCTGAGAAAGCCGTCTATTTTGTGAGAAAGTTAGGGTTGCACAATTAATAAAGTTCTTGTCAATGGTGATTGGGAAAAGATTTTAAAACACCACAAAAGTTCTAACTGTCCCAAATAATTGAATGGAAGATGGATAGAGGTAGAGAGTTGTATGTTTTCAAGAGATAATATGGTAATAAAAGAGAGGACTAGTAAAAACCATTGCATGTATTGAAGTTCAAACAGTTTTCATATGTTTGCTGATTTGATGAAACTATGGTCTGTTAGAAGGAAATGCCTGCCTAAATATAGTGTCTCACTAACATTATTGAGATGGCTTAACAATTTCACAATATGTTTTGGTTTGGGTGTGTGGTAACCATTCTTGCATAGAAGGTGTAGAGCCAGCAATGTGTACAAACTATATTGAATGGATAGTAAAAAAAAAACTGCTGGAAGATCTCAGTGGGTCAAACAGCATCTGTGGGGGGAGAGGAACTGTTGATGTTTTTGGTTAAGACCCTGCATCAGATCTGGCCTCTCAAGATGAAACTGCCCCATCTCGCATTACCTCCCCTTTCTTGGACTTCTGCTCTCACCCCACCCTCCCCAAAAAAAAGTCCTGAGGCTATAAATTGACCCACAACATCTATAATTCCTCTCGACCCGCTGGGTTCTTCCAGCAGTTTGTTTGTTGCTTCAATTCTGGCATCTTCAGTCTCTTGAATGGACTGCCTTCTGTTCCATTAAGGTAGTGACTGCATTTCAAAAATATTATATTTGCAGTGAAGTGGTATTTGGGACCACAAGGATTACCTGCTGGTCACTAACTCCAAGCTGTCATGGACATCTGTGCCTGCAGTAGGTAGAATATTGCCGATGGGATCAAATAAGTTTATTTCCTGTGTTGGATCACTTGCCACCTGTTGCAGGCCTAGTTTGCCTGATGTCTCTTTTGGGGTTTGGCCAGTGGTGCTACAGAAAGTATTGAAGTCCTGATTAGAGCATTTCTGGGCACTTCCTACTTTCTGCTGCTTCAATTGCTGTTTGATGTGGAGTACTAATTTATTATCTGAGGGAGGTCTGTTAGTAGTGGTCTGCAAGAGGTTTCTCAATTCATGACTGATGCCATGTGACTTGAAGAGCTAGAGTCGATCTTGAGGAGTCTTGGGACCACCCCTTGCGAATGTATACCACTGTCCCGTCATCACTCATGGGTCTGCCATGCTGATGAGGGAGAAAGTCTGGAACATGGGCTGAATGGTATGTTGCCATGAGTATCACCAGGATCGGGCTGTCACATGACTAGTGTGTGGCATCCCTCCAAATTTAGACATAAATACCCAGATGTTTGTCCGTAGTGTTGATTGGACTGGAAGTGACTTTGGAGCTGAGCTCCATATGTAATGGTCTGTTTAGCTTTATCTTAATGTGTTTTATCCCTGCTGCTTTGATACAATTGAATGGCTTGTTAGGCCATTTCAGAGGGCAGGTAAAATTCAACTGCATTGAAGTAAAGTCTGGTGTCACATTTAATCCAGACCGGGTCAGGACAGAGATATTGTGAACCAGATGTGTTTTATGACAGTTGTGTAGTTTCATTGTCACCATGACTGGGACTAACTCATTTTGTTAAATTTCATCTTATTTAAATTAGGAGTTTAAATTCCCCATTTGCAGCTTTGGTATTTAAATTTGTCTCCAGATTATTACTCCAAGTCTCTGGATTACCAGTCCAATAATTTGACCATTACTGAAGATGATTTCATTGTATCATTTAAGAAATTAGAAACAACACTTGCAAAGGCACTATAGAGCCTTGATATGGAATGTAGAATTAACACTGATATCATCCTGGGATGAAGGCGGTGACATATGAAGAAATAAAAACAGAAAATGCTGGAAACAAAGTAGATAGCATTGAGGCACAAGAGATTGCAGATGCTGGAATCTGGAGCAAAAAACAAACTGTAGGAGGAGCTCAGCGGGTTGAGCAGCATGTGTGGTGGGAAAGGAATTGTCGATGATTCGGATTAAGACCTGAAACGTCAACAATTCCTCCCCACCCCCCAGAGAGGTTGCTTGTCCCACTGAATTCCTCCAACAGTTTGTTTTTGGATCAGATATCATGTGTGGCAAGAGAAACAGAGTTAATATTTCAGGTCAAAGAGTTAGTCAGAAACAGGAAAGCGAGAAAACAAGGTTAGATACTAATTTGTTCTCCTTCCTGATTTGAAATATCAATCCACATCTCCTTCCACAGATGCTGCCTGAATGGTCAGTATTCCAGTATTTTCTGATTTATTTAAGATTTCTAGCATCTGCAGTTTTATGATCGACATAGGAAGAAAGGTTGAACAGGTTGAATGAAGGAGAGGTGATTTTACTGGAACTTACGAAATTGCTGAAGGGGTTGACGGTATATGTGAAGAGGATGTGATATCTAGAACTAGTCTTTTCAGAATTAAGGGTTTCCCATTTAAAATGGAGATGAGGAGTTTCTTCTGAGTTGGGGGTTCTTTGGAATTCTCTGCTCCAGAAAGCTGTGGAGGCAGTGTTGTGAATATATTCAAGGCAGAAATCAACAGATATTTGGGCATGGGGAGAGAGTGGGGTAGTGGTATTGAGGTTAAGATTGGATCAACCATGATCTTTTTGAATGGTTAAGCAGTCTTGAGTGGCTGGTTTCACTTGCTCTTGCTCCTATTTATGATAGGGGCACAGTGGATTTTGAATTGTTTTATTGGTTAGATTAGTTGCATCTTGTCATTCTGAACAAAACCTATCAAGACAAGAGTAGTACATTCCAAATTACATGACTAGTACATTTTGGAGCATAACAGATCCTGAAAGTTTTAAAATTCTTAACCCATTTTTCCTCATAGTTGAATGCAATGCTTGTTTAGCACTGATTCATTAAGGTCAGAAGGTGACTGATCCAATTCCTGGCCTTTTACTCCTAAAGCTGATCTCGACCAGAGCAACAAAGCGCTTATCTTGGGCAAACTACCCAGGGCAAAGCGGGAAATTTCCAATCCTGGTGGTGTCACCTGGTTATCCCTACTGCAATGCGTATGCTTGAGATCAGGTAAAGATAGGATTGGTTTTGCTTTTGCTTGTTGGTGTCACAAAAACAAGACAGCATTGTAGGTGGTGTAGTTGGAAGCATTACATTAAGTGGTAATATTTGAAGGTTAAGTGTGCAAATCTGGCTAATGAACTTCAGTGCAGGTATATGCAAGATACTTCACTTTGGATAAAAAAATAATGGAGCAGAATGCTTTTCAGATAGTGAAAACAGTCAGTGGAGGCCCAAAGAAACATAGGGATCCGTGTATATAGATCAAAATGTCATGAGCAGATACAGAAAATAATCAAATTGGCCAGTGAGATGGTGGCCTTCATATGTAGAGAACTGGAGCACAAGGACATAAATTACAGGTAGACAATATCCTGTTTACAACCAGACTACTGAGAGTAGCTCTGAGCAACATACATTAGGAATGATGCCTTAGAGGAAGTGCAATGTACATTTTCCAGAATAATACCTTGACTTCAAAGGTTAAATTGTGAGGAGACAGTGAATTATAATACTGGGAAATTTAGAAAGTTAAAGGTGATTTAATTGAACTTTTTAAGATGGTAAACATTAAATAAGGTGGATAAAGAATTTATTTCTCTGGGGACAGATGAACTTGGAGTACAAGTCTAAAAATCTGAGCCAGGCCTTTCATCAATGAAACTTGGAAGCATTTCTCTTTGCAGAGTGTGGTAGGAGTTTGGAACTCTCCTCTGCAGGTGGCAATTGATGCTAGGTTAATAATTTCAAAACTGTGATTGAAAAAACTTTTACTAACCAGAAAAATGAAGAGAACGAGGACAAGATGGGAAATAGAGTCGAGTTGCAAAGGTGTAAAGGATTAAGGCTCAAGGGACTAACTTTTTCAGTGTTCTTGCATTAACCTGCCAATACTCAGAATTTCAGACTGCAAATGAGAAGTTTGCATGGGTATTGAAGCCCACCCACTGTTCAGTTTGCAAATCCCAGCAGCTTCAGACATGGAGGTAAAATCTGCTATCTATATTATTGTAATCTTAAAGAGATCCTTATTATTAAATCAAACTGTTGTGGCTTGCTTTGAGTTTTAATACACTTAAGATGATGTGTGATGTTTCAGATGGAAATATAGTGGCTTTTAATTTTACTTCTGCACATTTTGGCACACTATTTAGGAGAAAGCTAAATAACTGGCTTATTTTAAGAGCATGATACAAAGTTAATCTTTAATTTGTGGATCTTGAATGGAAAAATCAGATCTGTCACACGTTAGCACTTATTGGTATGTTTTGTTGTAAATGCAGATAATTTGAAATTCAGCAAAAGTAGTTGCTTAAAGTACCAATTTCTGATATTTTCTCACTGCATTCCTCTATTGTTGTCGGGGCCTATGGCCTCGTATTGTGTAATGAGTCTTCACTTGATTATGTAATGTATGATGAACTGTGCTGATGAAAATGAGCAGAAGTGATTAGTTAAGTGATCTGTACAGAGCAGAAACAATTTTATCGTACAAGTTCAGATTCTTCAGATGGAAATAGAAAAGGACAGGTTCAAGCCAAAGAAGAAAACATTGGGAAGGATGATCCAAAGATTAAAGATTTGATTCAAAGTGGAGTTTAGAAACATTGTGGCATTGTAGTTTAAACATGTATGTTTTGAACCCATATGTAGACTGCTGAATCTGTGAATTGGTAGTGTAGATCAATCACTACTCAAATACAAATATAGTAGGTCTTTATTCAATCAAAATGATCACGCAAGGGGGAAGCTCAGAAGAGACTGTCTCTTAGCTTGTCAGAATGCACCTGATTTTTTTTTATAAGTAGATGTTTGAGACAAAAACAATGTTTGACACTTGACAGATGATAATGAGCATTGCAAGTGGACAGGTGACCACTTTAGTTCACTAGCTTTCTGTGTTGTTCTCAGTACCGTGCATGTAGTTCAGAAGACAAGGTCTTTGTTCTCTCAACCAGACCCCATATTCTGTAACTGTTCTCTTTCCAGCCATATCTCCTGTTTCTCAAAGTAATAAAGCGATTAACGTTCTTGTGCTGAATGTTTTTATCCCAATATTCTTGGGCTGACTAGTATGGCTTGAATGGCCAGCACTAAACTAATGACGTTCCTGCTGTTGTTGTTCTGAAACTCTTACATTGGTCATAGCATTATAGAGTTATTTGCCAAGAAACAGGCCCTTTGGCCCACCCCACCCATGCCAATCATCAAGTGCTCATCAGTACTAATCCCATTTACCAGCACGTAGTCCATAGCCTTCTGTGCCTTGACGATTCAAGTGTTCATCTGGATATTACTAAAATGTTGTGAGAGTATCTGCTTCCACCACCATTTCAGGCAGTGCATTCCAAGATCCAACCACCCAATAGGTGAAAAAATTTCTCCTCGTGTCCCCTCTAAACCTCTTCCTCAAGTTAAAACCAATGCCCTCTGGTTATAGCCACCTCTGTTATTGGGGAAAGCTTTACTACTGTGTACCCTATCTATGCTAATAATCTTGTACACCTCTACCAGGTCCCTCTCAGAATTCTCTGCTACAAGGAAAATCAAGTAGCCCAGAAAACTTTGTCAGTTACATTCGCAGTGCACAGTATATTTTTTAAAACTGTAACATATCCAGTTAGTAGTTTGCAACTCAAACAACTAATGATCTTGTACGTGCAAATCATTCTACACAGTCATGATTTAGAGGATGGTGCTTAAGAACTAGGAATGGGAATAGGCTACACGGCCCTTCAAGCCCGTTCTGCAATTCATGAACCATCTACCTCAACCATTTTTTAGCAATGTCCTCATATTCCTTGATCCCATAGTGGGATAGAGAAGTCCAGATGTTTCCCACCCTCTGAATGAAGAAACTTCTCGTGTCTGAAAGAGCCTACCCCTTGGTCTCAAGCTGTGCTCCCTGGTTCCAGAGTCTTCAGCTAGAGGAAACATCTTCCCTGCATCTTCAAGACCTTGAAGAATTTTATATGTTTCAGTGAGACCTTCTCTCATTTTTCTAAACTCTGAGTCAATTGGGATCACATTCTTCAATCAATCCTCGTATTGATGAACTTGCCATCCCAGGAACCAATCTTCGCTTTGTAAGAAGACCAAAACTGTACACAGTACATAGACCTAGAAAATACAGCGCAGGAACAGACCCCGTCTGCACTGAGCATGATGCCAAATTAAACTCTACCTTCTCCTTGATCACTTCACCTGCTGACCAACTGCTTCTGTTCTGGACCAACTGCTTTGCTTCTCAATCCCTCACTAGTTTAAACCCTCCCAGGTAGCATTGGCAAACCTCCCTGCAAGGATATTGGTGCCCCTCCAGTTCAGGTTCCACCTGCCCTCCTTGTACAGGTCCCACCTGCCCTGGAAGAGATTGTAATGACCCAGGTGTGGATGATCTAGTACTCCAGGCATGGTTTCACCAAGACCTTATACAAATGAAATAAGATTTCCTCACTTCTGTATTCAAATTCTGTCATAATAAAAACTAATGTATCCTCTTAATCATTTGCTGCACCTGCATGTTGGCCTTCAATAAATAAGGTCTCTTTGAACAGTTGGTAAATTGGTTTATTCCAACACTTCAACACATCAAGACATCCCAATCTCTCAGCATTTACCAAATACTTTGCTATTCTGTATGTTCACCAAAGTGCATAACCTTGCTTTTCTCCATATTATTATATTGTATTCTATCTGCAGTGCTCTTGCACGTTCACTCATCTTGCCTATGTTTCCTTAAAGCCTCTCTGCATCGTCTTCTGTACTAGCAATTGCACCTAGTTTAATATTGTGCTTATGGTTAGTACGTTTCTAAAATCTACCCCTTTAAACCATACCCAAAAGTTACCTCTAAAACAAATGGGTAAATTGTGAAGTAAATAGGAGAATAGAAATGTTTAAGCTCAGAAGAGTACCCAACTGAAGTTGAGAGAGTTGAGTGTAGCTGGAAAAGGGATCAGAAATACAGAAGATAAAGTATAATGGGTAAAAGCATGAGAATACAAGTTTTAAATTTGAAGACATGTAGAATTGGGAATCGTCATTTGTTGACTCTTACTTTAAGAATTCAAAAAATGCTACGGTATGTGTTTCATATTTCAAATGTAGGATGGTTTTGCATTCAATTTCAGAAAATTGTTGCGACAGGCCAGCATTTATTGCCCATACCTAATTGCCCTTTTGGTGACCTGTTGCCTCAATTGCTACGGTCTTTCGAGTGAAGGTATTCCTGTTATGTTATCAGGCAGGGAGTTACAGGACTGAGACCCACCAATGATGAAAAACTGGCAATATATTTTCAAGTCAAGATGGTGTGCAGCTTGGAGGGGAAACTTGTAGATGGTGGTGTTTCCATACTCCTGCCTTTATTTTTCTTAGTGATATAGTTTGTGGGTTTGGTAGGTGCTGTCAAAGTAACCTCAACAAATAGATGGATTGCATTTTGTAGATGGTACATATAGCAGCCAGTTTACGTTGGTGATGGAAAGATTGACTGTTGAGGATAGTTGATGGGGTGTCAATTAACTTCTGTGTTCACAGTGTTTATGTGGCTGGTCCAGTTGAGTTTCTGGTGAGTAGTGACCATCAGGATACTAATGGCGGGGGAGTCAGCAACTGTAATGCCATTGAGCATCAAGGGTAGGTGGTCAGATTATCTCTTGTTCAGGATTGTCATTGCTCTGCACTATATACTGGTGGGAATTTTACTTGCCACATATGAACCCTGCCTGAATGTTGCTTAGGTTTTGCTGCATGCAGGCATTGACTGCTTCATTTGCTGAGGAGATGCAAATAGAACTGAATATTGTGTAATCATCAGTGAGCAGTTCCACTTCTGACCTTATTAGTGAAGCAGCTGAAGTCTGTTGGGCTTTGGACATTGCCCTGAGGAACTCTTGGAGCTGAGTGATAGACCTGTGACAACCACAACCACCCTTTCTCACACTGCTGTATTTTGAGATAAAACTACTAAATTGGTTTTGTACTGAGTGTGTGTCATTGGAAAATATTTTAAATTGTTTTTCTCTCTGAAGACTGTGACCATGAAATGTACATTAACATTGATCTTTCCTCACTATAAATGGACAAGAAATCATTCTTCCGTGACTCTATTCATTTGCAGTTTGTCACTCTTTAGTTGGATATAAAGTTGCCCATTTATTTCCAAGTAAACGGCATCATCCCAGCTACTTTAGATATAGTGTTTGCTGTCTTTTTGCTTGCTTCAATTTCAAGCTGGTTTCAATCCCACTCCACTCCATCTCAAAGATCATGCTTTCACTTGTAATATAATTCACCTGTCAATGAAATCTTTTGAGTTTGACATCTCTAGATTCTATTCCACTGCTATCCTGACTAGCATTACCATATAGAAGTAAAAGGGGACAGTATAGTGTGTGTGTGTGTGTGTGTGTGTGTGTGTGTGTGTGTGTGTATGTTTGGGGATGGGAGGTGTGGAGGGATAAGATGGATGCTTTTTTTTGTGCAGCTCTGAGCATGCATCCTGAAGGCTGTGTTAATTGCCCATTGCCAAGGTTACCATTTTGAGACTGCAGGGGAATCTGGAGTGGGATTGGAAAGATCCACTTGTTAAAGACACAAGGGATTGCAGGTCTGGAATCTGGAGCAAAAAAAACAAACTGCTGGAGGAACTCGGTGGGTCAAGTAGCACCTGTGGAGGGACTTTTGATGTTTCTGGTTAAGACCCTGCATCAGGACTGGGAGTGTAGAGGGAAGATAGACGGTATAAAGAGGTGAGGGGGAGGGATGAGAAAGGGTCTGGTAGGTGATAGGTGGAAACAGATGAGGGGAAAAAAGAAAAAATTGGGCAGATGGAACCAGGAGGGGGAAGGTAGAGACAGAGGTTGGAAGGTGATAAGTTTCATTTTACAAGAGCAAGAGTGGGAAGCAATTTGGAGAGGGTCTTGTTGCTGAGCTAATTGGGCAGCAGCAGCCAATAAAAAGAAGCTAAGCTCAAGCGGAGTGGCCAAGATGTGTGTGGCTCAGTGTAAGAGGCTGTTTAGGGAACACTTGCATGGGGTTCTGGATAGGTTTGTCCCACTCAGACAGGAAAGGATGGCAGGGTAAAAGAACCATGGTTGACAAGAGAGGTGAAATATTTAGTCAAGAGGAAGAAGGAAGCAAGCTTTAGGAAGCAAAAAATCAGGCAGGGCTCTTAATTATAAGGTTGCCAGGAAGGAGCTTAAGAGGGGACTTAGGAGAGCTAGAAGGGGACATGAAGGCCTTGACAAGTAGAATAAAGGAAAACCCCAAGGCATTCTACACGTATGTGAGGAACAGGAGGATGACTAGTGTGAGGGTAGGACTGCTCGGGGATAAAGGGGGAAACGTGCCTGGAGGCGGAGTAAGTAGGGGAGGTCCTTAATGAATACTTTGCTTCAGGTTTCACTAGGGAGAGGGACTTTGACAATGTGAGATCAGTGTAGAACAGGCTAATGTGCTGGAGCATGATGAGGTTAAGAAAAAGGTAGTGTTGGAACTCCTGAAAAACATTAGGATAGGTAAGTCCCCAGGACTGGATGGGATATATCTCAGGTTACTATGGGAGGTGAGGAAACAGATTGCTGGGGCATCGATGATGATATTTGCATCCTCCCTGGCTACAGGAGTGGTACCAGAAGATTGGAGGATGGCTAATGTTGTTCCCTTGCTCAAGAAAGGTGATAGGGATAATCCTGGGAATTATAGACCAGTGAGTCTTACATCAGTGGTGGGCAAGCTATTGGAGAGCATTCTTAGGGACCGGATTTACAAGCATTTGGAGAAGCATAGTCTAAAATTAGGGATAGCCAGCATGGCTTTGTGAAGGGCAGGTCATGCCTCACGAACCTAATTGAGTTTTTTGAGGAGGTGACAAAACAAATAGATGAAGGTAGAGTGGTGGATGTGGTGTATATGGACTTTAGTAAGGTGTTTGACAAGGTTCCCCATGGTAGGCTCATCCAGAAAGTCATGAGGCATGGGATCCATGGAGACTTGGCTGCGTGGATTTGGAATTGGCTTGCCCACAGAAGGCAGAGGGTGGTAGCAGATGGAGAATATTCTGCCTGGAGGTCGGTGACTAGTCATGTTCCGCAGGGAGCTGTTCCGGGACCCCTACTGTTTGTGATTTTTATTAATGACTTGGATGAGGAAGTGGAGGGATGGGTTAGTAAGTTTGCGGATGACATGAAGGTTGGAGGTGTTGTGGATAGTGTCGAAGGTTGTCATAGGTTACAACGGGATAAAGGCAGGATGCAGAGTTGGGTGGAGAAGTGGCAGATGGAGTTCAATCCGGGAAAGTGTGAAGTGATACACTTTGGAAGAATGAACATGAAGGCGGAGTACAAGGTTAATGGCAGGATTCTGAGCAGTGTGCAGGAACAGGGAGATCTTGGGGTCCAAGTCCATAGATCCCTCAAAGTTGCTGTGCAAGTTGACAGGGTGGTTAAGAAGCCGTTTGGAGTGCTGACCTTCATTAGTCAGGGAATTGAGTTCAAGAGCCGCGAGGTAATATTGCAGCTCTATAAAACTCTGGTTAGACCACACTTAGAATATTGTGTTCAGTTCTGGTCACCTCATTACAGGAAGAATGTGGAAGCTTTAGAGAGGGTGCAGAAGAGATTTACCAGGATGCTGCCTGGATTAGAGAATATGTCTTATGAGGAAAGGTTGAGCGAGCTAGGGCTTTTCTCTTTGGAGCGATGCAGGATGAGAAGCGACTTGATAGAGGTGTATAAGATTATGAGGGGCATAGATAGAGTGGACAGCCAGCACCTGTTCCCCAGGGCAGTAATAGCCAATACCAGAGAGCATCTGTTTACCATAGAACCATACAGAACAAAACAGGCCCTTCGGCCCACCGTGTCGTGCCGTCCATCAGACCACCCTCACACTACCTAACCCCTTCCTCCCGCATATCCCTCTATCTCACGTTCCTCCATATGCCTATCCAACAAGCTCTTGAACCTGTTCAATGTATCTGCCTCCACCACCACCCCAGGCAGTGCATTCCATGCACCAACCACTCTTTGGGTGAAAAACCTCCCTCTGACATCTCCCCTGAACCTCCCACCCATAACCTTAAAGCCATGACCTCTCGTCTTGAGCATTGGTGCCCTGGGAAGGAGGCGCTGACTGTCTACTCTATCTATTCCTCTCAATATTTTATATTCCTCTATCATGTCTCCTCTCATCCTCCTCCTTTCCAGTGAATAAAGCCCTAGCACTTTAAGCCTCTCCTCATATTCAATACTCTCCAATTCAGGCAGCATCCTGGTAAATGTCCTCTGCACCCTCTCCAACACCTCCACATCCTTCCTATAATGAGGCGACCAGAACCGAACACAGTACTCTAAGTGTGGCCTAACTAGAGTTTTGTAAAGCCGCATCATAACCTCGCGGCTCTTAAACTCAATCCCGCGATTTATGAAAGCCAACATCCCATTGGCCTTCTTAACTGCTCTTTCCACCTGTGAGGCAACTTTCAACGAACTGTGAATATGAACCCCCAGATCCCGTTGCTCCTCCACACTGCCAAGTACCTTGCCGTTTACCCTGTACTCTGCCCTGGAGTTTGTCCTTCCAAAGTGTACCACCTCACACTTCTCCGGATTGAACTCCATCTGCCACTTGTCAGCCCAGCTCTGCATCCTATCAATATCCCTCTGTAAGCTCCGACAGCCCTCCACACTATCCACAACACCGCCTATCTTAGTGTCGTCCGCAGACTTACTAACCCAGCCCTCCATCCCCTCATCTAAGTCATCTATAAATATCACAAAAAGTAGAGGTCCCAGAACCGATCCCTGCGGGACACCACTAGTCACTACCTTCCAATCCGAGGGCACTCCCTCCACCACAACCTTCTGCTTTCTACATGCAAGCCAATTCCTAATCCACACAGCCAAGCTTCCTTGGATCCCTCGGCCTCTGACCTTCTGAAGAAGCCTACCATGAGGAACCTTATCAAACGCCTTACTAAAATCCATGTAAACCACATCCACCACACTGCCCTCATCAATCTTCCTGGTCACCTCCTCAAAGAACTCTATCAGGCTTGTGAGGCAAGATCTTCCCTTCACAAAGCCATGCTGGCTGTCCCTAATCAGTCCATGATTCTCTAGGTGTTCATAAATCCTATCCCTTAGAATCCTTTCTAACAGCTTACCCACCACAGACGTGAGACTCACCGGTCTATAATTCCCTGGCCTATCCCTATTACCTTTTTTGAACAAGGGGACCACATTCGCAACCCTCCAATCCTCCGGCACCACCCCCGTAGACAACGAGGACTCAAAGATCCTTACCAGCGGTTCAGCAATCTCCTCCCTAGCCTCTCGAAGCAGCCTGGGGAAAATCCCGTCAGGCCCCGGAGATTTATCTGTCTTAATATTATTTAACAACTTCAACACATCCTCTCTCTTGATATCAACAACCTCGAGAACATTACCCCTACCAGCACTCCCTTCCGCATCATCAAGACCCCTCTCCCTGGTGAATACCGAAGAGAAGTACTCATTGAGAACTTCTCCCACTTCTGCTGCCTCCAGGCAAATTCTCCCACCTTTGTCCTTAATCGGACCTACCTTCACCCTAGCCATCCTCCTACCCTTCACGTACTTGAAAAAGGCCTTGGGATTTTCCTTAACCCTACTAGCCAAAGCCTTTTCATGTCCCCTTCTAGCTCTCCTCAGCCCTTTCTTAAGTTCCTTCCTTGCTACCCTATATTCCTCACGGGCCCTGTCTGAACCTTGCTGCTTATACCTCACGTACGTTACCTTCTTCTCCCTAACTAGTCGTTCCACCTCTCTCGTCACCCACGGTTCCTTCACCCTGCCATTCCTTCTCTGCCTCACCGGGACATATTTACCTCTAACATCCTGCATAAGATCCCTGAATATCGACCACATCCCCATGGTACATTTTCCTTCAAAAAGGACATCCCAATTTACACTCCCAAGTTCTCTCCTTATAGCCTCGTAGTTAGCCCTTCCCCAATTGAAAAACCTCTTGTCCTCTCTGCACCTGTCCCTGTCCATGACAATTTTAAAGGTTATGGAGCAATGGTCACTGTCCCCCAAATGCTCACCCACCAATAGATCCTTCACCTGTCCCGGTTCATTTCCTAAAACTAGATCTAACATGGCATTCCCTCTAGTCGGCCTGTCAACATACTGCGTCAGGAATCCCTCCTGGACACACTTAACAAATTCTGTCCCATCTAAACCTTTGGCACTAAGCAGGTTCCAGTCTATATTTGGGAAGTTGAAGTCTCCCATTATAATAACCCTGTTATTTCTGCTTCTCTCCAAACACTGCCTGCCAATCTGCTCCTCTATATCTCTACTGCTACCGGGGGGCCTATAGAATACTCCTAGTAGAGTAACTGCTCCTTTCTTGTTCCTTAACTCCACCCATACGGACTCTAGAGATGATCCTTCTACAACATCCATCTTTTCCACAGCCGTAACAGTGTCCCTGACCAGTATCGCCACCCCTCCCCCTCTTCTCCCCCCTTCCCTATCCCTCTTAAAACACCGAAAACCAGGAATATTCAATATCCACTCCTCTCCTGCCACGTCTCAGTAATAGCCACGATATCATAGTCCCCCATACTTATCCAGGCCCTCAGTTCATCCCCCTTATTCCTGACACTTCTTGCATTTAAGTAAACACACTTCAGTCCATCTATCTTACTACTTTTACAGCCTGTATTCTGCTTCTCCTTCCCCAAAGCCTCCCTGCCTGTTTGATCTAACTTTTCCCCATTCCCTTCTTCCTCTGACCTACTCCTCCGGTTCCCTTCCCCCTCACAAACTAGTTTAAACCCTCCTGTACCACCCTAGCAAATCTCGCCGCAAGGATATTGGCCCCCTTCTGGTTCGGGTGTAACCCGTCCTCTCTGTACAGGTCCCACCTTCCCGAGAAGAGATCCCAATGATCCAGAAATCTAAAACCCTCCCTCCTGCACCAACTTCTCAGCCACACATTTATCTGCCACCTCCTCCTATTCCTACCTTCACTATCACGTGGCACTGGCAGCAATCCCGAGATTGCTACCCTTGAAGTCCTGTTCCTCAATTTTCTGCCTAGCTCCCTGAACTCACTCTTCAGGACCTCATCCCCCTTTCTACCTATGTCATTGGTGCCAATATGGACCACAACCTCTGGCTGCTCTCCCTCCCACTCAAGAATTCTGTGGACCCGATCAGTGACATCCTGGACCCTGGCACCTCGGAGGCAACATACCATCCGGGATTCATGCTCACTGCCACAGAACCTCCTGTCTGTTTCCCTGACTATCGAGTCCCCTATCACTACCGCATGTCTCTTTCCCACCCTTCCCTTCTGAGCAACAGTACCAGTCCCAGTGCCAGAGACCTGGTAACTGCAGCTAGGTCCCTGCAGGTCATCCTGCTCAACAGCTTCCAAGGCAGAAAACTTGTTACTGAGGGGAACAGCCTCCGGGGCTCTCTGTCCTGTCTGCCTGCCTGACTTCTTCTTCCTCTTCCCTCCCCTGACCGTCACCATTCTATCTGCCTCCTGAACCTCAGATGTACCTACCCTAAGGGGGGTGACTGTCACCTGATGCACCGTGTCTACAAAACTCTCTCCCTCCCTTATGCTGCGCAGTGTTTGTAGCTGCGACTCCAGCTCATCAACTCTGAGCCGAAGTTCGTCCAGCCTCAAGCACTTACTGCAGATGTGGCCATCTTGGACCGCAGCAAGGTCCACGAGTTCCCACATCAAACAGCTGCAGCACACCACCATGTCCTCCATCTGACTACCTTTTTTTTTCCCCAGTTAGTCCCACCTACAAATCTATAATGACCAAAAGCTAAACCTTGCCTTTACCTACTTACCAGCTACTTACCCTCCTTGCCCCTTCGCGCCGAAGCCCCTTGAGCCAAAGCCCAGAACACTCTGCTGCCACTCACTCCGCTGCCCGCTCTGACGCTGCCCGCTCTCTAGGCTGTTTGCTTTTTAAGCTGCCCGCGCCGCGCCTGCGCAGTCCAGCCCCCACTCGACTACTTAAAAAACTTACTAAAAAATCTAAACCTTACACTAAAAACCCTAACAAAAAACTAACCCTTACACTCAAAAACCCTAATAAAAGTGATAAACAGAGAAAACACTTAGCTGCTCCAAAGTCCTCCGAACCGAAGCCCGAGTCAGAGGAGGAATGTTCAGGAGAGATGTCAGAGGTAGGTTGTTTACACAGAGAGTGGTGGTTGCCTGGAGCGCACTGCCAGGGGTGGTGGTAGAGGCTGATACAATAGGAACATTTAAAAGACTCTTAGATAGGCACATGGATGTAAAAGAAAAATGGAGGGTTATGGGCTGCTCAGGAGGGAAGAGAGGGATTCCTCATGGAGGAGGTGTACATATAGTTCAGCATGACATCGTGGGCCGAAGGGCCCATATTGTGCTGTACTGTTCTATGTTCCAAGTGGAAACAGATAAGGGAGGGATGATGGGCAGTAGGAACCAGATGGGGGAGGGGGGTAGGAGGGGTGGATCAAGGGAGAAGAAACCCAGGTGGATAGGTGTGTGGGTGCTGGGCAGATGGAACCAGGTGGGGGAAGAGTGATGATTCTAGGTATCGAGGGGGAGGGGAAGGATGGAAAAGGTGAATAAAGTGAGCCATGCTAACTATCTCTAATCAGTCCTTGCCTTTCCAAATGCAGATAAATCTGGTCTCTCATAATCCTTTCCAGTAGCATTCCCACCAATGAAGTTAGGCTCAGCGGCCCTTAGTTCCCTGGCTTGTCCTTGCAGCCCTTCTTGAATAAAGGCACAACATTATCCACCCTCCAGTCTTCTCATATCTCACCCGTGGCTAACAATAATACAAATATCTCAGCCAAGGTCCCAGCAATTTGTTCCCTGGCTTCCCACAATGTAGGTCAGGCCCCAGGGATTTATCCACCTTTTTATGCACTGTAAGACCACCAGCACCACTTCTTTTGTAATGTGGATATGTTTCAAGACATCACTGATCTCTTCTCTGAATTCCTAGCTTTCATGACCTCCTCCACAGTAAATATAGACAAGAAATATTTACTTAAGACCCCGCCCATCTCCTTTGGCTCCAGGCATAGATGACCACATTGGTCTTTAAGGGACCTTGTTCTGCCCTTAGTTATCCTTTTAATATACTTAGAGAATCTCTCGAGATTCTCCTTTACCTTATCTGCCAAAACTATCTCATGTCCCTTTTTTGCTCTTGTGAGTTCCTTCTTAAAGTGTACTCCTACATCCCTTATACTCAAGGGATTTACTTGATCCCACCTGATGTGTATCGTTTTTCCTGACCAGATCCTCAATATCCCATATAGAAAATGTAATCCTACTATTTATCAAAGGTGGGAAAGAATAAATGGAAATCATGTTTGACATATATCTGGGAACCTTTTCAGGTTGCAACCAACAGGTTAGAAAGGGCAAACCAGGTAATATGGTATATTTGGCTTTCATAAGATGCCACAGAAGATTAATAAAATTAGTGGGCACCTTTTAGGGGATGATGTATTGAATTGATGATTGGTGAAGAGAACAGAGGAGGAGTAAGCATGTCATTGTCTTGTCAGGAGGCTATGTTCAATCTATCTCAATAATTATGATTTGGATGAAAGCCAAATGTAATATGCCCAAGTTTTCTGATGATGTAGAGTTGGATGCCAGAGTGACCCATGAGCAAATGCAGTTTGGCTTCAGGGGTCTGGAATAGTTAAGTGAATAGAAGATGAACTGATCTCCAAAAGTCATAAAAGTTAAAGATGAAACATTCTTTTCAACATTTTAAGCAAGATTGGTGTATTATTTTGTTCTATACAATTTTAGAGTGAAAAATGGAAAGGAGCACCTTGCAAAAGTTTGGGTACCCCAAGAGATTTGAGCTCTCAGATAACTTTTACCGTGGTCTTAGACATTCATTAGCTTGTTAGGGCTATGGCTTGTTCACAGTCATCGTTAGGAAAGGCCAGGTGATGCAAATTTCAAAGCTTTATTAATACCCTGACTCCTCAAACCTTGTCCCAACAATCAGCAGCCATGGGCTCCTCTAAGCAGCTGCCTAGCACTCTGAAAATTAAATGATGCCCACAAAGCAGGAGAAGGCTATAAGAAGATAGCAAAGCGTTTTCAGGTAGCCGTTTCCTCAGTTTGTAATGTAATTAAGAAATGGCAGTTAACAGGAACAGTGGAGGTCAAGTTGAGGTCTGGAAGGCCAAGAAAACTTTCCGAGAGAACTGCTTGTAGGATTGCTAGAAAGGCAAATTAAAACCCCCATTTGACTGCAAAAGACCTTCAGGAAGATTTAGCAGACTCTGGAGTGGTGGTGCACTGTTCTACTGTGCAGCAACACCTCCACAAATATGGCCTTCATGGAAGGGTCATCAGAAGAAAACCTTTCCTGCGTCCTCACCACAAAATTCAGCGTCAGAAGTTTGCAAAGGAACACCTGAACAAGCCTGATGCATTTTGGAAACAAGTCCTGTGGACTGATGAAGTTAAAATAGAACTTTTTGGCCGCAATGAGCAAAGGTATGTTTGGAGAAAAAAGGGTGCAGAATTTCATGAAAGGAACACCTCTCCAACTGTTAAGCACGGGGGTGGATCGATCATGCTTTGGGTTTGTGTTGCAACCAGTGGCATGGGGAACATTTCACTGGTAGAGGGAAGAATGAATTCAATTAAATACCAGCAAATTCTGGAAGCAAATGTCACACTATCTGTAAAACAAAAAAGCTGAAGATGAAAAGAGGATGGCTTCTACAACAGGATAACGATCATAAACACACCTCAAAATCCACAATGGACTACCTCAAGAGGCACAAGCTGAAGGTTTTGCCATGGCCCTCACAGTCCCCTGACCTAAACATCATCGAAAATCTGTGGATAGACCTCAAAAGAGCAGTGCATGCAAGACGGCCCAAGAATCTCAGAACTAGAAGCCTTTTGCAAGGAAGAATGGTCAAAAATCCCCCAAACAAGAATTGAAAGACTCTTAGTTGGCTGCAGAAAGTGTTTACAAGCTGTGATACTTGCCAAAGGGGGTGTTACTAAGTACTGACCTTGCAGGGTGCCCAAACTTTTGCTTCGGGCCCTTTTCCTTTTTTGTTATTTTGAAACTGTAAAACATGGAAATAAAAAATTAATCTTGCTTAAAATATTAAAGAAATGTGTCATCTTTAACTTTATGCCTTTTGGAAATCAGGTCATCTTTTACTCGCTTTGCTATTCACAGTAACAGAAATTTTGACCGGGGTGCCCAAACTTTTGCATGCCACTATAAACGAAGTGACTAGGTGAGGACATGGCAGATGGGATATAACATGGAAAAATGTGAAATTATCCACTTCGATACAAAAAAAAGGACACTTTTTTAATGATAGGAGATTGTAAATGGTGTTGTTCAAAGGGTGTTGTTGCACATGAATCACTGAAAGTTAACATGCAGGTATCGTGGGCAAATGGGGAGGCAAATCTTGTATTGGCCTTTTATTCCAGGGGTATTTGAATATAGGAATAGAGACGTCTTCTTCCAATTGTACAGAGCCCAAGTGAGACTGCGTTTGCAACATGATGTACGTTTCTGATCTCCTTACTTGTGATGAAGGGAGTGTACTGAAGGTTCACCATGTTGATGCCTGAGATGGCAGGTTTGCCTAATGAGCCTATATTCTGTTGAAATTAGAAGAATGAGTGGTGATCTTATGGAAATGTACAAAATACTTATGGGCCTGGCAGGGTAGATGCAGAGATCATAGTTTTTTGGCTAGGATGTGTAGTGCTAGGGTCACAATCTCAAAATAAGAGATCAGCCATTCATGACAAAGATGAGAAATTCCTTTACCCAATGGGTAGTGAACCTTCTAGAATTTTTCACCAAAGAGGGCTATGGAGGCTCAGTCACTGAGTCTTTTCAAGGAAAAAAAATACATTTTTAGATGTTAAGGAAATTGAGGGATGTGGATAGTGAAGGAAAGTAATGCTGAGGTACAAAATCAGTCATCATAGAACATAGAATAGTACAGCACAGAACAGGCCCTTTGGCCCGCAATGTTGTGCCGACATAGCTAATCCCTCCCACCTACAGAATGCCCATATCCCTCCATTTTCCTCTCATTCAAGTGCCCATTCAAGCCACTCTTAAAAGGCCCAATGAATCTTAATGAAGAAGTAGGCACGAGGATGCTGCTTTAATTGCTTATGGACCCAGTATTTCAGACACTACCACACTCAGTTGCAGAAAACTGAAGAATTAACTTTTAGTAACAGTATCTCTGCTATGAAAAGAAATTAGTGATAAGTGTCCTTTGTATGGTGTGTTTAATGGACAGAGTCTTTAGTTCAAGGTTTGCAAATCTTGAGACAATTCTAGAGGACACCTGATCTAAGAAGCTAAATATCTTCCATAAAAATCCTGGAGGATAAAGTAATTTGGTTTTGATTTTACATTTTCTGACATCCACTTAGTGTTGAGCATTGTTTTCTTTTTAAGTTCCTAGTCCATTTTCTCATGCAACCCATCAACCAAATGCATCTATTTCAAGCTCTGTTAATTCATAAGCAAACAAATTTCTTCTGGGAATTTCTTCTTCCACACTTTTGGAAGGTGCACAAAAAGTGTTCATTTTCTTATTAATTTTTACCCTGCTCTTGTAGCCAAGTTTTTGTTGGTCTCAATGACAGGAATGGAGGGTTTTCAATTTATTTTGAATATATTTGAAGTTGCATTTCATAATCTTTTTCTATTTACCTTTTCGGGTATAGAGCAGTGAAGTGGGGCAAAATGGATATACCTTTCTAACGTAAACAGGTTGCCTACTGTTACATATAATTTTTTTGTGCAAAAAAAGCCTTGCCTCTTTGCAGAATGCAGTTAAGATTAATAATATAATTGCGCAACATAAGAATTATGGTATTTGGGGGTAATATATTTGTATAGAAGATGGGCTAACTAATAGAAATATGGATGGTAGCTTTCAGGTTAGCAAACTAATTAATGTAGTGGCACAAGGATCAGCGCTGGGAACTCAATGTATTAATGGTTTTGATGATTATACACTGTTAGATGGGAAAGCAAGATATGAGGAGAACCTAGTTTGTAGAAGGATGGAGGTAGGATAAATCAGTGGGCAAAAATTTGGCTCACGGAATGTAATGTCAAGCTGAGAGAGTGGGCAAGAAAAGCAAACTACTCTTCAAATGGCGAGATATTGGGTAATGTCGATATGCAGTATATAGTAAATGGCAGGACCCTTTTGAGCACTGATTTACAGAGAGATCATGGGGTGCAAGCCCATAGCTCCCTGAAAGGGGCACCACAAATGGTTACACCACAAAAGGTGTACAACATGCTTGCATTAATTGGTCGGGGCATTGAGTATAAAAGTTAGGAAGTTATGTTGCAGCTGCATAAGCCTTTGGTTAGGCCACCTGGAACATTGTGTGCAGTTTTGGTCACTGCATTACAGGAAAGATGTGGAGGCTTTGGAGAGGGTGTAGAAGAGGTGCACCAGGATGTTGCATAGATTACAGTGTTAGCTATAAGAAGAGGTCAGACAAACTTGGACTGTTTTCTCTGGAGAGTTGGAAATTGAGGAGTGACCTGATAGAAGTGTATAACATTGAAAGATATAGATAGGGTAGATAGTCAGTCTTTTTCCCAGGGTGGAAAAGTCGAATACTGGAGGGAAATACCTTTTAAGGTGAGGGGGGAAAGTTAGAAGGAAATTTTTGAGGCAAATTTTGTTTTACACAGTGGTAGGTGTCTGGTATGTGCTGCCAGGGAACTGGTGAAAGCAGATATGATAGCAACATTTAAGAGGTGTTTAAATGAGGGACTTGAACAGGGAACAGGGATAGACACCATGTGCAGACAGATGCTGTATTGTTCTGTGTTCTACGTTAGTTGCTAGGATGAAAGAATAGCCTTATGATGAAATGTTGAGAGGAATTGACCTATATATTGCTGTTCAGAGATGATCTCATCAAGATGCTAAGATGATGTTTCTCCTTATCATGGGATCTGAAACTAGGGCTTAGTTGTGGAATAAGAGTTGTCTAGCATGGTAGTAAGGAGGAATTTCTTCTCTGCAGATAATGAATCTTTGGAATTTTGTACCCTGGAGAGTTGTGATGGCCTTAAATATTTTCAGTGATTCGGCCAACAGACAGAGTTGAGAATCAAGGGGAACAGCCAGTAAAGTGAAGCTGAGGCCAAGGTCAGACTATAATCTTAATGAATAGTGGAGCGGACTTGAGGGGCCTTGTGGCTATTCTTGGTTTTTTAGATGTTCTTATTGGACTGTAACTATCGTTGAAATAGTTGAATATTTTCAAATGTTGCAAAATAAACGATGGAGTTTTCTGACATTTCAGAATCTGTTTGCATATTCACATAATGTTGTAACGTACGAAAAGTATGAAGTTGTGCCTAATAATACTAAAAATAGTGCACAAACAGCGGGGGAGTGAGTTGGTGCTGCAGCCAAGGAACAAGTCTGCTGCATGTGTTCTCCATAAGCTGAAGCAGAAAACATGTTTGTTTGAATGAGTTCCTTTCTGTTGTTTGATAGACAATTTTATTTTCTGGGTGGGACTAGGGTTTGTATTTGGATTATTGTCACATTTTAATGAAGAACAGACTTGAGATTAACAAAGAGCTCAGAAGTGATCCAAGGGAAATTATGACTTAATTTCAAGCAACCTTCTTAGTTTACGACATAAGGTGCAGGAAACAATCAGCAGGTTAAGCAGCATCTATGGAGAGTAAAATAGTGTTATGTTTCAGGTCAGTAAACTTTCAAGTTGAGTGTTGTAAAACAACCAATATTCACATTTAAGCTTGAATTTGTGTGCTGAAGTTCATGAATTAACGAAGCAGTGAAATTTGCAGCTTGGAACGTTGAGCATGTTCATTTGCATCGCATCTCTGGCAGGAATTTGCTGAAGTGATAGAGTTCATTTTCAATGGTGACATGAATACAGTAATTTGAGAATGGGAAAATTGTTTGCACTAGAATAATTTCAAATACATTGCAAGTTTTATAAGTAAGATATTTTTGAATTGCACCTTTCTGAAATCATGATTCCCTTCAGATTAACATTAAAATCAAAATAAACTTTTTCTGAGATGCTGTACCCACACGACCACCTTTTTGTGTGAAATTACATCTCCTTAATGGACACATCAATTACAAATCATAGCTTGGATGGATTACATTGTCTCACTGACAAAAGATCTGCAAATTGTAAGCACTGTTTTGGTGTTTTTATTTTTGTGGATTCCTTCAAATAGAGCCCCAACAGCTATTGCTTTTCACCTAGTTTACTGTAGCAAACAATGTCTAAAGGAAAGTATGATTCAGTTCTATTTTAATTTGTAAATGTATTTTGTAAGCATTTAATAATTAATAATGTTTAAAAAGTAATTCGCCTTTTTCTTTGGAGTCCTGATGAAGTATCTCAACCTGAAACATCAGCTGTTTATTTCCCTCCACAGATGCTGCATGACCTGCTGAGTTCCTCCAGCATTTTGTGTGTGTTGCTCCAGATTCCAGTATCTGCAAAATCTATTGTGTTTTGCCTTTTCCTTTATTTTCCAAAAGCTGAGGATGACAGATGACTTTCACAAGTGTTTTTTTGCTCTCCATAGCACAACAATATTTTTGGCTGCTCATATATGCCCTTAACTGCTTCTTTTTAAAATATAGAGCCACTATGAGTATAATAAAATAATGAATGATGAAACCATTTTCAAAAGAGCCTTGTGTTATAATACAAACTAAAGCTAGATGCACCCAAGAAGAACTTCAGTTTTGAATACTAAGAGTATGTTTAGAAACCTGTAGGCCAATGCACACCTCGATAGTGGTAGGTCTTTTTTTTAACGTAGCTGATACATTGTCAGCATACAAAGCAAATGTTTGAGTTCTGTGGTGTTTTTCTACAGTGTGATAAGATTTTATCATTTTGGATGGCATATCGCATGCTGTGGCTTCATCAGTTGCTGAAGGCATCCTCCACTAGCTGCATATTCTAGAGCTAAATGACCAGAGAGAGTGTGTGCTTACCCAATTTTCCCCTTTTGCTTATTAGTAAAAGCTGCACAGTCATTTAGGAGGGACCCATGATTAGGGAAGGGAACCCAGAGGTTCATCATACCCATGGAGTGATTAATTGTGAGAGTAGAAATATCACTTGGCAAATGGTTTTGTTTAATAGTTTATGTAGATTTATGATTATTTTTGGGTGGAAGAAGTGGTAGAAATGCTGAGCACTTAAACAAAAAAAGCATTTCAGACATGAACTTTCTCCTTCATTCAATTTCTTAAACAATGAAAATGTGTATGGAGAATTAGAGTTCAACTTGGTGGAAAGGAAAGAGATTGAAATTTACAGGCCAGTACCTAAAGAATTTGACTAGCATAAAGTGAGACAGCTGGGTTTCGTACTGAATTTGTTGCTTTACAGAAATGTCACTTTGTTGCCTTTTGAGAACCTGAATGGATGCCTTTGAGCAAGTAGTTCGTTATTATGGAGAGCTGTTATAATATTGCTGTGAAATATTGTTCTTTTCCCAAAGTGTTTTGAAAGATGAGGCAATCGTGCATATTTTTTTGTTGATGAAATGTACTTGACTTTTCTGGAGCAAGAATTAAAGCTCATTTATTTGTTGCGTTAACCTGAGAAGGCATATAATAATAGTGCAATCCTCAAAATAGAAATTTCTTAGTTTATAACAACACTGAAATGGGAGGGGAGTAAATTGGACTTGAAGAAATAGGTTTCATTTTGATACTGTTTTGTAAATAAAATCTTCAACAAAAGCATGCACGTTAATTTAACGCATTGTGTTTTAAGGATATCGATACTATGATTGTACCTTGAAAATTGAGATGATATGCTAATGTAAGTTAAATGAGTCATGGATGTTGTATGGGGTGGGAAGAAATGTGATAGATGCTACTTAGTTGTGTACCCTTTGTTAGCATGTACAATGTTTGCTTTAGAGTCAAAATAAGAAGGCAGTCCTAACACTTCTTAAATTTTCAGCACTGGAATATGTCCCAGACAGGATGTTAGTTTGGCATCTCAATTGATGACTGGCACTTTTGGCTAGTGTGCCTGAAATAATCAGTCAGAATTGTGTGTTCATATCTTAACAATTTTGAACCAACCACCTCTTGGACTTCATGGTGACAATGGTGTCAACTTTCTATGATCAGCCTATATCATCCCACTATATAAATGCCAACATTTTCTCATGATCATAGTTTGGTGTGAAGATAGCGCACATTAAACTGCAAACAAACAAATAGGATTGAGAGAAAGTTAGAATTAGTATAGTTGGATGGTGTGAACATAAGACAGAAATCTGATACCCGTGTTACCTTAAAGTCCAAAGGTGGTAGGTTCAGTTTCTACTGAGATATGAATACAAAATCTTGATTGCTTTTTCAAATTGAGCTTGAGCCAAAATTGGTCGTCTTCAAATAAGATGTGAAATTAACCTTCTAACTAAGGCATTGTCTCTGATATTTTCTATCAAAGTTAGTACATGTGGCACATTTCTGCTGCAGCCACAATCTGCAATTTCTAACGCATACAAACTACTCCTTAGTCTTGTATCTTGCATCATCATCAGCAAAGCCTACACACCATTCAAAGGTTGCTCGTTTTTGAAAAATGAACAAAAAAGTTAACTGGTGCTTGGCTAATCAGAATCTAACCAGGAAAATTAGTACTTTGGTACACAGGACAAATGGATGGCCATGAATGGGAAGATGCAAGTTTAATTTTCCCCCTGATCAGTTGTTGATCAAACAAAAATTGAGCATTTATGTGTGAGATCTTGTACACCTCCTGGTGGTTGGCCCAGGAGTAGTAGTTGTAAAAGTTCTGGTGAGTGAAAATGGACAGGTTGTCTATTTGTTGTGCAGAAGAAAGTACAAGGGAGATGAGATGAGTAAAGTTTTGGAGTAAAATTAGCCCATAACTTAGGCTGACTTTTGGTCCTCGATTTTGATTGTCTTTGCAGTTTGGGCATGGCTAAATAGAGTGAAGTATTAGCAGTGGATGGATTGATATCTCTCTTTCTTTAGTCTTTAGTACACTTACTCCCCTCTGATTTTATTGGGATATGTGTATAGTGCTTGTTTCAGGAAAATAGGTGATGTGCCATTTAGATAGCTTTTAGAATTTGTTGGATCTTTAATACATTTTTCTAACTGAGGCTTACTGACCTATCAAAACTGGAAATGGTAGCTCCTTGTTGATGGGGGGTGGGGAAGCTGCAAACAAATGCTTAGAAATTCCTGAATCATTAAAGTAAGCAAGCAAGTACCTCAATTTTCCCAGCTGCAATACTGGGTCAGTATTGTGCATTAGAAATTGCTGATTGTGGCTGCAGCAGAAGTGTGCCATGTGTACTAACTTTGATAGAAAATACCAGAGACAATACCTCACGATACTATCTTAACTGAAACATACAATACCGTCCAGTAGAATCTTTGCAGTATTTCTCTTTCTCCAAAGTTTAGAATTTGGCATTAATTTATGATTTTATGCAGTTTCTAAGATTTTGTTCAGTTGTTGCAAGTGGTGCTTTGACTTTGTAACTGTGATGTATGTGGTTGGTTGCTGTATGTGCTTTTTCTTGGAGTACTCCAGGAATTGTGCATTATTAGTTGGGTTTGATTGGCTCAGCATACCTTTTACAGTTGTTTTGATTTGGCAGAGTGACCATGATCACTTTCCTCTATCCAACATTTGGTGTTTTCATGTTACTTAAGTGCAGCATTTTTGCTTGCATTTCATACTGTTTTAGCACATAATATATCAGCAGTTTATGAGCATGAAAGGAAGTACTTATGATTTAAAAAAAATACTTGAACCCAAGGAAGCACTTAATGTATACATATGCTATCATTCATGTCTTTTAAAGGCTGATGGTGAATGAATGTATTACTTTTTGTTTGAAACTTCTGGTTAGTGTTGTTTCATTCCTTCCCCTTCCATTAGACACTTTTTTTATCGTGTTGGTCAGTTTATGTACAGCTATAGATCAGGCACTGAAAAACCTGTGCCCAGGTATCCTCATCCATTTTAAGATGCAAAAATTGTGAGGATAATTGTGTAATTCTCAAATAACCTGCCTGATTGCACTACTAAAAATTAATCCCTCTGTGAGCCCAAGACTTCGCTCAAGATTCATCTTCCCCAACGTGTTTGAGGTTCTGCTTTCTACTTGGCTTTAGTACCATAGAAAATGTTAATAATTCCATATTCATGTTCATTTTCTGCCATTTACCAAACTTATCGATTCAGTTGATGTGCATGATTTGTGTATAAAGCATTTTAGGTTTATTTTCAAGTTGGAAATCATTGAAATGTTTAGGGATTGCAAATTGATTGAAACTACTTGAGGTTATTCACTAGAGTAACTCCATTACTACTCTGACTGTGTGTAGACTGAAAAGATTATAGTACAAACTAAGATTATGACTGTTAATGCACTTTTTCATAGACAAAATATCAATCTTTTGTGCTTGGAAAGAAATGTTTCTTGCAACAAAACATGACTTGTAAGAAACTTCAGATTTATTTGTAGCTCTATGTAATTTTTTAAACTTTGCACCAAATATACTTTTTAAGATATGGTGATCTTGCATCTAAAATCCTATTGTTTATAACTATTGGATCAGCAAAAAAGAAATGCATAATTCTTATGAAAGTTGGTTAAATTTTTTCTCATTTTAATCCATGTCTATGAAAAATGACATGAATACTATCTGCGAACACTGCATTCACATGCTTATTTGTTCATTGGACTCTACACCCCAATATCACAAGATCACAAGACAAGGGAGCAGAAGTAGGCCATTCAGCCCATTGAGCCTGCTCCAAAGAAAAGGGGAAAAAGAAATGAGAAATGGGAGGGTGGGAGTCTGCTCCATAAGCAAAAAAAACTCTTCTAACCCCAATTTCTGGCCTTATCCCCATATCCCTTGATACCTTGACTAATTAGATATCTATCTATTTCCTTAAACGCCTCCAATGATCTGGCCTCCACTGCTGTGCATGGCAAGAAATTCCAGAAATTCACTACCCTCTGGCTAAAGAAATTTCTCCTCATCTCTGTTTTAAACCTGTACCCTCTAATTCTAAGATTGTGCCCTCTGGTCCTGGACTCACCCACCAAGGGAAACAGCTTGGCCACATCTATTCTGTCCAGTCCTTCAACATTTTAAATGTTTCTATGAGGTCCTCTCTCATTCTTCTGTACTCCAGTGAGTACAGTCCAAGAGCCGACAAACACTCATGATATGTAAGCCCTTTCATTCCGGGAATCATCCTCATAAATCTCCTCTTAACCCCGTCCGACATCAGCACATCCTTCCTAAGATATGGGGCCCAAACTGTACACAGTATTCCAAATGAGGCCTCACTAGTGCCCCGTAGAGCCTCATCAACACTTCCTTACTTTTTATACACTGTACATCTCGAAATGAATGCCAACATAGCATTCACTTTCCTTACCACCGATCCAACCTGGTGGTTAACTTTTAGGGTATCCTGCACGAGTACCCCCAAGTTCCTTTGTACTTCTGTACTTTGAATTTTCTCTCCTTCTAGATAATAATCTGCCCATTTATTTCTGCTTCCAAAGTGTACAACTGCACATTTCTCAACATTGAATCTCATCTGCCATTTCCTTGCCCATTCTCCTAAACTATCTAGGTCTCTCTGCAACCTTCCTGTGTCCTCAATACTCTCTACTTCTCCACCTGTCTTGGTGTCATCCGCAAACTTAGCCACAAAACCATTTACTCCATCATCCAAATCGTTAATGTACAGGGTAAAAAGAAGCGGCCCCAACACCGACCTCTGCGGAACACCACTAGTAACCGGTAGCCAACCAGGACAGGATCCTTTTATTCCCACCCTTTGCTTTCTGCCAACCAGCCAATGCTCCACCCATTCTGTTATCCTACCTGTAATTCCATGACCTCTCATCTTATTAATCAGTCTCTTGTGCAGCACCTTGTCGAAGGCCTTTTGAAAGTCTAAATACACAACACCTACAGCCTCTCCCTTATCCACCCTACCTGAGATTTCTTCAAAAAACTCCAATAGGTTGGTCAGGCAGGATCTTCCCTTTACGAAACCATGTTGGCTTGGATCTACCTTGCCTTGCACCTCTAGGTATTCCATAACCTCATCCATGAGGATCGATTCTAATAACTTTCCCACCACCGACATCAGACTAATAAGTTTGTAATTTCCTTTATGCTGCCTCCCACCTTTCTTATACAGTGGAACTCCATTTGCGACCCTCCAGTCCTCCGGAACCATGCCGGAGTCTATCGATTCCTGGAAAATTATCACCAATGCCTCTGCTATCTCTAAAGCCACCTCCTTCAGAACTTGGGGATGCACCTCATCCGATCCGGGAGATTTATCAGTCTTTAGTCCACTTAGCTTTCCTAGCACCTTCTCTCTAGTAATCTTAACTGAACTCATTTCCGTTCCTTGAGACCCCTGACTATCCGGTATTTTGCTGATGTCCTCCACAGTGAAGACCGATGCAAAATACTCATTTCGTTCCTCTGCCATCTCTTTATCATCCATTATAATCTCTCCCGCACCGTTATCGATTGGTCCTATATCAACCCGTGTCTGTCTTTTACTCCTTATGTATTTAAAAAAAACTTGGTATCCTTTCGAATGTTATCTGCCAACTTCCTTTCATAATTCATCTTTTCTTTCCTAATGACCACCTTAGTTTCTTTCTGCAGGTTTTTAAAAGTTTCCCAGTCTTGTGTCTTCCCACTAATTTTTGCTTCCTTGTATGCCCTCCCTTTTGCTTTTATTTTAGCCTTCACCTCTCTCATTATCCACATTTGTGCCTTTTTTCCATTCAAAACCTTTTTTCTTAGAATATATCTATCCTGCATTTTCCTTATTTCTTGTAGAAATTTCATCCATTTCTGCTCCGCCATCCCTCCAGCTAGCTTACTCTTCCAATCAATTTGGGCCAGCTCCTCTCTCATGCCACTGTAATTTCCTTTGTTCCACTGAAATATCGATACACCAGTTATCAGCTTCTCCTCCTCAAATTTGAAACTGAACCCAATCACATTGTGATCACTAGTTCCTAATTGTTCCTTTACCTTTAGTTCCCTAATCACCTCCGGTTCCTTACACAGCACCCAATCCAAAACAGCTGATCCCCTGGTGGGCTCATCAACAAGTTGCTCCAAAAAGCCGTCCTGTATACATTCCACAAACTCTCTCTCCTGAGATCTACTGCCTTGCTGGACTTCCCAGTCCACCTTGTTAAAATCCCCCATAATTATCTTAACGTTGTCACTCTGACACGCTTTTTCTATTTCTAACTGCAATTTATAGTCGACTTCCTGACTGCTATTAGGGGGCCTATATATAACTGCTACTATTGTCTTTTTACCCTTGCTATTTCTTAGCTCCACCCATAAGGATCCCACCTCTTCTGACCCAATGTCCTTCATTTCTATTGATTTTATATCATTACTAACCATCATGGCCACACCACCCCCTCTGCATACCCGCCTATCCTTCCTATACACTGTGTACCCCTGGACATTTAGTTCGCAATCACATCCGTCATAAAGCCATGACTCTGTGATTGCCACAATGTCATATTTATTAATCTGTAGTTGTGCCACTAGGTCATCTACTTTATTCCTAATGCTACGTGCGTTTAAATATAGTACATTTAGTCCAGTATCTGCTATTGATTTTGTTGTACTTCCATTTTTCAGCAAATTATCCTGACTTTTCACCTGCCTGTCCTTCTTACCATCCTCGCTACACACTATCATGGACTTGTTTCTATATACCTCATCCTCTATCCTAATATCCTGGTTTGTTGTACTTCTATTGTTCAGCAAATTATCCTGACTTTTCACCTGCCTGTCCTTCTTGCCGTCCTCACTGCGCACTGTCTTGGACTTGTTTCTTACAGAAGAGGGGACTCTGCATTCTGTGCATCAGATTGCAATGCATTGTGATGGTTTGAATCTAAGGATCTACTGGCTGGATAGGATGATGAGACTTTGACAAGTTGGTAGAGCCAGTAAAGTTTATTATTGCTTTTAGAATGTTACCCCATTTTACATATAATGCAAAAGTAATGGAAGAGCTGGCTTAAGAAAATCTTACTGATGCAATGCCAACATTCTGTTATTTTAATTGGTTGAGAACTACAGGTCAACACTCAAATGGCACTTCAAGATATGAGTGTTGCGATAGCTATTCTGGTAGATTTCAAATGCTGTTCTGCAGGCATGTGCTTGTCACTACAGTTGTAATTTGTGACTATTTTATGGTTATGCAATCTATAGTTTGAGTGTTTTTGTAAATTCATAACACCCATTATGTACTTAGTACAGAATTTTGTGATACTTGATAGCTTTGGTTCATTCGCATGCCATTGAGTTTAAAGATGCATGTACATTAACTGTGATTTTGCTGTTTGATCCTACATGGATTAGGGAATGGATGCTTTTAAGTAAAATGGCTGAATGTTCTAAGATTAATTGGATACAGCATTGTTGCAAATTTTAAGAAAGTTCACAGCATTAGCAATAGGAAGCATGAAGTGTAGCTCGCTTTTGCAGTAGCTTGTCATGTTGATCATGGGATAAATTCAACTTGATTTTAGTGCACTGACAATCAGCTGCATATTTTTAAACCATTTCTATAACATTGGTAATAGAACATTCTTTCCTGGTGGTTTCACATAAATAGCATTTGTGATTTTTTTCTTAGCCTATAATTGAATTATCTAATGAGTTCCATTGCTTAAATCATTTTTGATAAGGTATAATTTTGATAAGGTATAGAATTGTTTCAGAAATTAAGTAATCTTTTTCCTTTTGTATTTCTAGTGTTATGTGCAAAGAATTTGGTGAAGAAAGACTTCTTCAGTAAGTATTCCTGCTGGATGTCACCAGACAATGCTATCTCAGCAATATTAGTAAAAATACAAGTTTTTTCTTAAAAGGAAGCTAGTTGGATAATAATGACTTTAAAAATGTTTTGCGTACCATTCTAATGAGTAAAGTAGATCTTAAAAATAATTGTCAGAAATCTGTTCTCTTTATAGTGCAGTGTTATGGTATTTGTGGGTTGCATTCTGAGGCATATTCATGCATTGCAAATTTACAAGAACTTATTTGGATTGATATTTCAAAACTGTGTTCTAATACAATATTAGAAACACTAAACAGCACTCCAATAAAACTGATAATTCGGCATCCGTTGGACATTAGTAGTGCTCGACTAGCAGATTTCCTGGACAATTGGATGTTACTCCCATTAAGAAACAGGCTTTTATTTAGTTTTTAGTATAATAAATTTTCCAGAGAACCTGGTGAGTTTAAATGGAGTGGGAAATACAAAAACCCTCTGGACCTGGGCTTTGGCTGCAAACCTACTCCTGTTCTTGACCCCTGGTGTTCTGGACCCCACTGGCAGTTCTGGCCAAACTCCCTGATTGCACTCTGGGCTGCTGGCTCACATTCTGGACTAATGAACGAATTGGATGCAGAACCATCAGGATTTCTGTACAATTGAAAGACGGCTTATCCAAGTTCTACTGTATTGACTGAACTATTCGTTGGAGTAACTCCATTACTAAGCTGGCTGTGTGTAGTCTGAATAGTATCATGAAATTTGCATGGAGCTACATGTTTCAATTTATGTCTCTCTTTCCTGCTCTTCCCCTCTTTGTACCATTTGGCCCCTAACACCACTTTCACCACTATTTCTTTACCATTAGCAGCTCCTGATTTATTCACTCAGTGGTATGGTTCCAAAGATATTGGCATTTCCCACTGCACAACCTAGCCAATATTCACATGCGAACTTCGATAATGAAAATTAACTGGGTTTCGAACTGTGAGGGCTTTGTATCCAAGAACCCATGTTGTCCTTCCTCATGGTTTATACACCTATTCATAGTAGGAGTCTGCTTAAACCTTTGCTCTGTGTATCTAGTCCAGGGCCAGTGTAGACTGATGTACCATTAATTTGTCAGTAAATGTCCTGTATTTCAGCACAAACCAAGGACTGAAATTGGGTCTTAGTCCATGTGGCTCATTTGCATCCCAACAAAGTAATTGGTTGCTCTGGAATTTATTTCTTTTGTGCACTGAATCATTGATGTTTTACCAGAGAGTACCATTTCTCAGACCAGTTTGACCTACTTTATACACTATTTTCAGGGGTCACCTCTTGTCACTCTACCACCTAGATGTAAACACACACAGTTCAAAAATTCAGCATTGAGTGCATGGACCTTTTATGTATTTTAAGAGTAATATTAATGCATTTTGGAGAAATTAACTGTAGAAAGGTTTGAATGGTTTGATGTGCAAATAGTTTGTTGAAAAAAGTTGTCTTTTTTTATCATGCATTTTAATGACTGTTATAGTTTGGAATGAAAAATACTCAAAGTGTAATTGTTACAGGTAGAAATAATTAACATTATAGTAAGGCAGTACAGAAGCAGGTCCTTCGGCCTACCATATCCATGCCAAGCATAAAGTAACCATTTATACTAAGCCTATTTATTAGCTCTTGATTTGTAGCTTTTTATATGGCTCACCTCCACTTTCTCCAGGGAAATTCAGGATTGACAATAATTGCTGGGCATGCCAGCAATGTGCAGGTCCTGAAAATGATTCTATTTATCAAAGTATCAAGACTACTTCAACTAAGGTTACCTGAGAAATTGTTGGCTGTAAGTTCTTTTTAATTTCTTTTCTTCCTCTCCTTTTACCTCCCCACTTCCAAACTTGAAGCTGCGTAGCTCAAGTATACTCTTCACCACCTGAGATGGAGTAAGGTGGGCATACAAATGTTCTGACGCAGGATCTTCATGCTGAAATGCTAACTCTGTTTCTCTTTGTGCAGATGCTGACTAACTTGTTAAGTGCTTCCAGCATTTTCTGTTTTTTTATCTTGGGATAGAGTTCAATTATGTTGGGAACAAAATAATTGTATTTTTTGCCTGATTGAAGACTGTTTAATTTGTCAAACTCTGTGGACTTATTTTTCCTCTTACTGATATTAACTCTTGTTCTGGACCTGCTGCAGATTCCCTTTGTTGTTGTGTCATGTAGAGGACTGTGCTCTATAATTGTCTTTGATATTTTGTTGACTTCGCTATTTAGTAGTTTCACGTTGGCTACATGAAGTAGCATTATATCAAACTTCTGTCAATTGACTCCATGGTTTGGTTCAGCAATATGTAATGGTGAAAAGCAAAGTACTACTTATACCAGAAATCAAAGCAATAAGTGTGAGAAGCCCTCACCTGTCAATGAGCACCTTTAGAGTAAAGAGATTAAGATTGTGTGGAGACTCAAATGATGGAAGAAAAGTATTCATCGCAATTATCAGTGAATACACTCATTTGGTGCTATGCCCTACTATATGAAGCACTGCCTTTTGGAGAGGAAGGTGAAATATCTTCATTTGTTGAGTTGAGAATAGGAGTTTTCATGGAAAAAGATGTAATTTGTATGCAGCATTGTTAATGCTAAGAATAAATACAATTCTATATTTCATAATGATCATTTTCTATCAAGAAATGAAGGTAGCATTATAACAGGAGAAAAATGATAGCATCTTGTTTCCATTTAGGACTCCCTGATCCCTTTGCGAAAATAGTAGTGGACGGGTCAGGCCAGTGCCACTCTACAGACACAGTAAAGAACACCCTAGACCCAAAGTGGAATCAGCATTATGATCTGTGAGTATCTTATTAAATTCCAAGAATTATTCCTACAATCAAAAAATTGTTTATGCCCCATATGTTTGAAGACAAATGAGTTAAGTTTTAAACATCTTGCAGTATGTAGTTTGGCTCTTTTTGGAAAGAGAAAGGTTTGACATTTGTGGTTTGACCAGTAAGTTTACCTGCTGGAAAGCATCCAAGAAGCAGAACATTTAAAATATTAACCCAACAGTCCTTGAGCGAGGTAGTCTGTGCATAGTGGGAACTGTTACTGAGAGTAATTGTTTTCTTCACAACTGTAAAACTTTGATTTCATTGAAATAAGTGTTGTCTTGTTATGGAGCTGTAAATGTTTGATTGCTGAGTTTATTCACATAGCAAACAATGTAGCTTTGAATCACCAAGATAGAATTGAGGGATCAGAGGTGGGGAAAGGATCGCACTCACTGATCCACGTTTGCCATGATGTTGGAATTTTAGGTTTCAACCCATAATCTTCTATCTTATGTTTTGCTATACCATGTCAAATGAGAGTTGAAACTCAAATGCACAAGAACACTGTGATAAGCAATGGTGTAGGGATATCAAGAGAAGGTTTTTGTTTTGAAAAACCAAGTCTTGGCATAAAAAGTCCCACTTTGCCACTAAGATCAGTTTCCAAATAAGCTGTGCAGTACTGAATCTCAGTGTATTGTCAGCTGCCCTTAAGGATGGTAATCAAATTAAATGCAGATTGACCCCACCCCCAACCATGCAATTTAGCTGGATCCATCACATAAAGACAATTGCTGCAAAAATATCACTGATATGCACTGCAGGAAAGACTGCAGATATTCCAGAAGGTAGCTCACCTAGATTATACATAGTCCTTCAGTTGTAGCTTTTACAATTTCTTAATCTCTAAAATTGGGACATATACTTAACTCCGTTAATCCAGCATCTCGGGACTTTGGTGCCAGATTCTCCGGACTATTGGATGTTATGCATGTTAAATCACCAAACACTTTTGATTTGTCTTTTAAGATGTTGCACAGTAGAATTATAAGTATTCCAGAGAACTCTGGGTGTACAGGGAACACTGGAAACAAGACCCTGGCAAATTTCAAGAGAAATAGAACCAGGTGAGTTGAAAGGGAGCGGAGGAACAGGGGCTCCTGTAACTGGGAGTGGAACACGGGAACTGGATCCCATTTGAGTGGGAAGGAACACAGCAAACATTACCTGGTGAGCCAGATGCAGAACCATCAGGATTTCCGAACAGTTGGACAGCACAGTTTTACTGTATACTATTTCCCCTGCAGAATTATTTTCCTTCCTTCATGAAGAATTTGTCCTTGCCAAATTATCAATTCACATTTTTCTCCCAAGTACTGAATCCATCAGAGAAACCATCATGGAGCAACTTTGCTTTTAAGGTGCAGTGTAATTAAACATACTAGTTTAGAAAAATATCATTCCTAATCTATCAGTAATACTAGATGAAGAATGATAATGTGGATTTGTTTAAAGAATGTGCTGCGCTTTGTGTGTGTCAGTCCCTGGAAAACTCTGTTTGCGGTCTGCCATAATCAGACTCTGACTGGCCTATGATACATGCAGTGTAACAGGAAATAGCTTACATGCCTTGGATGACAGATGGTGTCTCACTGGTAAAGTGCCAGCTTGTTCATTTGATTGCTTTTTCAAGATTAAAACAGATTAAGACTGATATGCCTGCAGAATGTTACTGGTGAAGTAGATAGTTGTACATATTTTGCTGTAGTTTTTTCTAAAACGAAATGCAGAATTGAACGTATAATTTTACATGGCTAGAGTTATAATAAAAAGACAGTACACAAGAAGCCCAGGATTGGAAAAGGTTATTAGTGAATAGTAACACAATTGGTCTTTTCATTTGTATTAATCCATTGAGGTTGAAGGAATAAATCAAAGCAATAAAGGTTCTATTTCTGCAAATGAGATGTACAGCTTCATAGATTCCTGTGCATTCTGACTCATGTGATCAATGCCACCCAGTTTTCATGCTTGCTTTTAGGTAGTCAGTGTCTGTTTCATTTGCAGGTTAGGAATATTGGGTGTAATTTGTCAGTTCCGAGGTCACACGGTTACCTACAGAATCAAATATAGCAAGCAGCCAGTCTTCCCGTGCAAATTAATTGAACAGGTCGATACACTGCCTGAAATTATTCTTTCATGATATTTTTCAGGGACAAGATGTAGAATAACTAATAGAAATTTTGTAAACATCAGGAATGATGTGGAATTGGAATGTTTCTGATTCTTGATATTAGGTTACTGCCTCTGTTTGTTTGTTTGCCTGCTTGCTTACTTTGCTGGCCAGAAATGCAAATCCCGTCCATCCCCAGTCAGGATATCGATGGCTATTTGTGTGGCATCAGTAAGTCAGCTTAAATTGAAATAAAATTGAACCATTTTATTCACAATTATCAAAATATGGAGCCACATAGCACGTTATTTTAGATGATTATACTGATTTTAACATGATGCCATGTAAACTCATATTATTCGTTTTGCTGATTAAAATACTTTATATCAAAATATTTTGCTAAATTACCCCATATATTCTTTCGTATCTCATAAAGTGATCAGTTCATGATTGCATGTTATGCACCAAATAAGGGATAATTTATGACAAGAGTGATGTTTGTGTTTTGTTTTATTTAAAGCAGTGAAATGTGGAATTTATCCCACCAAAAACACACAAATGGTTTGATAATTAACTCCTGGCAAAAAAAAATGATCGAGGTATTGTATCCAAAATTATAGGGTGAGGTATGAAAGGGTATTGAATAAACTGCGAACATTGATTCCTGGGCCAAGGAAGAGGTGCTTAATAGCTTAATGGATATTCACATTTTAAATGAGTGAAGTGAAGCCCAGGATGGAAATAAATCATTGTATTTATAGATGGAAATAAATAGTTGCGTTTATATCATGTTCCATAGTGACCCTTTGCACGATGAGCTTCTTTGAACCCAGTGTGTCTTAAGGGAGTCGAGATGTTAGATTTTTTACACACACTTAGATCCCAGAAGTAACTGTGAAATGAATAACCATCTGTTTTTGATATTGCATTAAGGAACATATTTGGGTAGACAATGTCAAAACTTTTCAAATGATTTGGAATCTGTAACACTCATTTTCAACCACCAGAATAGAAACTCGTTGAAACATTGGTTTGACATCATAGAAAAAGGATGCCAATTCCAACATTGTAGCCTTCCGCCCTCATTGTTGTTCTTGAGTTATATTGCACTGAAAATATAATGCTACTGGCAGTGAAGGGAAACCTGATGCCAAACAAAGAACATTCACATTTTTAGATTAAAAGAGAGTTTGAGCGACATGAAGTAAAAACAGAGGTGGAAGAGATTTTGACATCTACCCAGCTCAGAGAATAAATGGAAAAAGTTAATTGCCTTAGTTGGATTGGCATTCAAATGGTAACCTTTATATTTTGCCTTTCAAAGCAGCAATTTGTCTCATTTCTTTTAGCCGAGTCTTAAACTAAAGATGAATATTTTCCAGCATGTACCAAACTCTCTGCAATCTGTAGTGTTGAAGAAAGTGTTTCCCCGGTGACTTAAGTTTTATATAGTTGGGCATTTTTCTGAAATTGATACATTAAATTGCCCAAAAAGAAGTGTTATAAGCATTGAAAGGAATTGGAAGTTCCAATTGTTAATGCCCCAACCATGCACGGCTATTTCTTCTATCTCCTGAATATTGAGACAGCTGTAGTAGCATCATTGTTTAATCCTGTTTTCTATCCCAACTCATTCCTGCCTGTCTTGACTCTGCTTTCTCCCCTCGTCCGGTGTCTTCCCAACAACACTCTCCCCTCCACCCCAAAGCTTTACCTCTTGTGACACATCTGACATGTTCTGCCACTTTAACACTTTTCAGCTTCCAGATCCCAAACTGCTCATTTTCATCATATACATCCAATCTTTTTTCAAGCCATTCCCCTCCAGGATGGCCTGAGGGCACTTCACTCATTGAACAGAGGTTCTGCCAGGACCTCTCCATCTCAGCCCTCCTTCACCCAGCTGAACATATTCTCTCATTGAACAGTTTGCCTCTTAACTAGACACATCTCCTCTTTATGCCTATGGGAACTCATATGGCTCCAGGCTATGCCTATCTATCTCCAGGATATGTGAACGTACTTGATTTTAGTTCTCCCTTGATCCCTTCCTTCAGCTCCTTTCCCAGTACATTAATGACTGAATTAGTGCTGATGATGACTTACCCAAGAACTGCATTGTTGTTGATGTTCATGTGTAGTTCACAAGACTGTTCTGTGCATTCACATCAAGCCTGATCCTGTTTGTACCCATTGTACAATGTACATTTGTAGGCTGCAGGATTGTGATCAAAAGCAGGAGCTCTACATGATTTCCTCCTCACTAAGCCTGGGGGTATTCAATCAGGTGTAGCATTCTTGTTGCAAAGTGGTTGAGATTAGCTAACCTTGCATGAAATGTGCATTGAATTTTGGCCTTCCATGAATTTTACAGTTGCTTACTAGATGAACAAGAGACATCAGAGCATTCAGTACGCTACAGTTAATTGACAATAGACATTTTGACACCTTATTTGAGGTGGGTTGAATCTGTCTATGTTGTGTAAGGCAGTGATTTCCTCCTCTAGGATACACACTTCGTTGCAGTAGAACCAAATCTAGCTGCAGTTCATTTGTGGCTCTCGCTGATCTTGAGGGAGGGGGATTGTTGGTGAGAGGGCAGTTGATGGTAGCAAGTGGGATGTGAAGCAGGTCAGTGATCAGTGGTGGTGATGATGGGAGAAATGAAACATGGAAGAATTTAACCCAAAAAAAAGTAATAAACATTTTGCAGTTATAGTGTAAAGACCCTTTGACTTATCTAAAAAGTCATTATTGCTGCAAGCCTTTGTAGCTAAGCTCAACAAATTTGTAACACCAAGTTTGAGTAGTTTATAATGAGCAGCTTATTGATTCCTCAGTTTTGCTGTTTATTCTGCAGTGATTTCTGTAGTGCATACCTTACCTTGCATATAAGAATTTTATTTGAGACATTTCTGTCTGGTACTAAAAGTAACCAGGGAATTCAGTGCTTGCCAGGTGTCCAACCCAGTTTTTCTTGTTCTCATGATTTATTCTAACAGGTTCTCTTCTTAAGGCTATTTGCTCCTAACAAGGAGCAGCCTTTCCACATATTATAGTTAGCATTCTGGAATGTGTCCAAAGAGAAAGCATCACACACCCTAATAGTAAGCCTTTTCCTCTGTGAGACATCTATTGTATATTTCCCTTGAGGTCTGACATTATCCTTTGGTAACCTTTAAGAAGAGGCTCCACAAAGGCGACACAGAACTTGGCCTTCGAGTCTCCAGGTTTCACCCAATTAAAAACGGAATTAGGTAATCCTGAGAATCATGCGTGATTCAAAGAAACACGCTTAATGGAAAAGATTTTATTTAGATCTCTTAATGTTGATAAAATGAAAACTTGGAAATTTATTTATGGCTTTTTTCCCTTAAGATTAAGAATTACTTTTGGCTTCATTCCAGAACCAGCTAATGGAAACGCCATTATGTTTTTAATATGTATTTTGTTGTGTATTACACAACAAGACTACAGGGGAGGCCAGGGCTCGTCTGATCTTGGCAACTTGATGAAATAAATTTTTGTCTTAATGTTTACAAGCTGAAGGTACATAAGCAGAAACGTTTAGATCTGATGCCAGAGAATAGTTGCAAGTATTTGATTTTAAGTAAAAAGTACCTGGCTGAATAGGTGCACTGCTCACTGGGCCTAACCTAGGTAACTTCCTTCTAGCTCTACTCATTCCCATAGGCACAGCCCTCAGAATCTTTCGTCATATTTTGTATTTCCTATCCAGAATCAAGCAAGACCTTTTCAACTACTAGCTTGTTGTGGATTATTGCATTGATGTTCTTCATTTGTGGGTGGTGATATCTTGGTCTTCTCCTGTACTCTTTTGATACTTCGAGCACCACATCTTGTAATCCTCCTGCTTTTCCTTGAAAATCTTCTTTGTCTACTGCCTTCAAAGCTCCCTTAACTCTTTTCACTACGTTATCTCCCTTTTTTCCCCTCTGTCACACTCCATTAGCAACTGCAGTCTTTACTTAGGCTCACATGGGGCTCTCCCTAAATTTGCTTCTCTCTAATAGTATTCCTTCATGTGTACTTGTATTTGTGACCATGCCTTATTGTCATTCCTCAGTCTTTCTATTCTTATGGCAAGGGAATTCTTGAATATTACTTTATTCCATATCAAGTTTTTCCTTTAACCAATTGCTTCTACTTCCACACTGGAAATAAACTGTTTGCCCAAGTCACATAACTACTGACTTTCAAACTCATAATTCTGCGCTTTTATTCACTGTTGCTCTTGATCTGCTTCATGATTTCCTCACTTTCCTGGAGAAGATAATTAGTGGCATTAATTACTAACTATATCAAAAGATTGCCTCCATTCACTTCTTCTGTTTTCTTCCCCCTCCTATCTTTTCTATGGCCCCCATTGAGTAGCTGTGGAAATACGAATAACTTCCACGTTTAGACAACTTATTATTCACCATGTCAGTAACCTTGATTAGAAATAACTTTGTCATTACAAAACTCATTCTGCCTTCTCTGATTTTTGTCCAACTGCTGCACTCACTCTCTAATAAGTTAAATTCCTCACTAATTGAATATTTTATTTATCTGTCTTTCTCGCTCTTGCTCATCAAAGAATTAAATCAAAGAATTAAATAAATTTGGCAATTTTCCAGTCCCAGGAATTCCTGAATCAAGAGTTTTGTCCAAAACGATTACAGTTTCCTCGCTACTATTGTCAATACCCTCAGGAAACCATTGAAGTCCTGAAGTCTTGGATGTCTTTAATCTCATCATTATCTCCATTGCCACTTTTTTCGACCTATCATTTTGTTACTTATCACTCCTGTCCTTGCTGCATTGAATTTTCCCACTTCCTAATGGCACAGATGTAAAATTCTCATGCTCATGTTGAAGTTACTTAATGTTGCTAATTCCTGTTAGGTAACTTCTTTAGTCATAAATCTTCCTTCACCATCCCATCTGAATTGAACATTCCATTCCTCCAACTGAACCCTTTTGTCCAGTCACCCCTTTGGCAGCTATTTCTTTAACTGCTCGCCTGTTCTCACTCCTTTATTACTCTTTCTTTCCCTAGTCCCCGTCTTTTAAGTTAGCATCTGAAATCCCACATTTTGGTAATTTAATGTCACTTCCTTTGCTCACCTTCATTTTTTTTTTCATAATTAATTTGTGTGAAATGCAACTGGATGTTTTCTCCATTAAAAGCACATTTTGGTTAATATTTTAATTATTTTTACAAGTTTTTGCTATTTCAGTCCAAGTAGCCTAGACTGATGGATGGAATTCTGTTTTGTCTGCTGGCTGAATGGAAAATGAGTTGGCAGTTGCAACACATTCTGTCTTGGCGTCAACTGCATTACCTATGTGTTCTCTGTGCTACTAAATTGGCATAGAGAAAATACAGTTTGATATCAAAGAGGGTTCTCTTCCATAATTCAGCTTTAGGTGTTTCATTAGGAAGAATGGAAGAACAAAGCAGGTATAATTCCAATCAAGCTATATTTAACCAGAAAGTAATCAGTACCATAAAACAAAACTCTTCTTTAGTTTATTTGCTAGAGGAGTACAAATTTGAAAAATGCAATATGATTAAGGACAAGACACATTCCGAGGTGTTTGTAATAAAGTCTGATGATGATTGGATGTGTTGCAGCTAAATCTCTGACTCCTACCAATTTATTGTAATCAACTTTCTGAGGGTTAACTTCTTTTTTACTCTGTACAGAGTGCATTAATTCTTCACACATTCTGATTAAGGTGATTTACAGCAGCTGAGTCTTATACTTTCATGTAGAGCCAAGCTTGTTAAAAATGGAAGGCACAGAAAGATCAACAGTTTTATAGAAATTAGCTCTGGTTTGCTTTATTAGATAGTCAGCATCTTTCTAACTTCAAGACTCTACCAAAGCTTGCAAATTCTGCGATGTCAGGCCTCTACTGCACTAGGCAGGGTTGTCTGAACACTTTGGGGTTTCTGATCTGTTCTTTGTCACTTCCAGAGCTTGCTGTCTCCTTACCCAATCCCAGACTCCAAAATCATCTGAGTCTGCAGCAGAGCCTGTGAACCAGACCAATCATATCCCTGAATTGGAGCATTGAGCTGCAGTGGAAAAAAAGAATGTGTGCTGAAGAAACACTGTTACTGAGGTCGCACACTCCATAGACATTTAGTGACATGGTTGAAGTGTTTTGAAAAAAGTTTAAATATCAGTAGTTTAAGGTCTTTTTTTCCTTCCAAAATGCATATGCCCACTGAATTTTGCAAATTACTCCATGTAGTAGAAGTATTATTTTCTTGCATTTTTGTGCCTCTTATCAGCAAATCAACTGCACATTTTCAAGCTCAACCCACAGGGTGTAGGTGTCATCATATTTGGTAGTCACCCTCTTCATTGAAGATGACTTGCTTCCACTCTGGTTTTGTGGGTTCTGAGGTGATCAATGAAGCTAGGGTGGAAACCACAGACTCCTTTGCAGCTGGGGCAGGAGGTGCCTGACAGAGCAGGTGGTTGAGTAGTTTGTGAGATGGTGCACTTCTCTCCCACTTGGAGTATTGTGCTCAGTTCTGATCGCCTCACTACAGGAAAGATGTGGAAGCCATAGAGAGGGTGCAGAGGAGATTTACAAGGATGCTGCCTGGAATGCGAAGCATGCCTTATGAAAGCAGGTTGAGGGAACTTGGCCTTTTCTCCTTGGAGAGACAGAGGATGACAGGGGACCTGATAGAGGTGTATAAAATAACGGGAGGTATTGATCGGGTGGATAGTCAGAGGCTTTTCCCCAGGGCTGAAATGGCGGCCACAAGAAAACATAGGTTTAAGGTGCTGGGGAGTAGATATAGAGATGTCAGGGGGTAAGTTTTTTTTACTCAGAGTGGTGAGTATGTGGAATGGGCTGCCGGAAACGGTGGTGGAGGTGGATACGATAGGGTCTTTCAAGAGAATTTTAGATAGGTACATGGAGCTGAGTAAAATAGAGGGCTATGGGTAAGCCGAGTAATTTCTAGGGTAGGGTATATGTTCGGCACAGCTTTGTGGGCCAAAGTGCCTGAATTGTGCTGTAGTTTTTCTATGTTCTATTTATGCAGAATTTCTTTCTGCTCCAGAGGCATGCATTCTAATTTCTCTAAGTGCACTGAATACTCCTACTTCATTTGGAATGGTCTTATAGCAGAGATTCCCAAATGTCAGTGGGGACATCACATTTTTTTTCAAGGAGACTTCAATCATATCCTTGAATTTTCTCCTCTGGCCGCTTGGTAATCTCTTCCTGTGACAGAGCTTGAAAGATAATGTCTGTTTTGGGAATCTGGTGCTAGATTTGTGAGTGATGTGGCCTGCCTAAAGGAGCAGAGTAAGTGTAACCAGTCCTTGGCACTGGGAGAGGAGACTGGTTTGCTTACCCTTGCAGTGAATTTGGAGGATCTTGTAGAGATGGCATTGGTGGCATCCTTCCAGTGCTTTGAGGTCCCTGTCTAAGGTAACCCAGAACTCGGAAGCATATATGAGGGCAATGATCACTGCTGTCCAGTAGACTGAGGTTTGTGCCAGGTCAGAGGTTTTGGTCTTCAGACACACTCTTCGTCTATCAATCAAAGGCTTTGCTGGTACACTGAAGGCAGTTTTCACAACTATGTTTCATTATCTATGTTTGCCTTTGCTAAGAGGTGGCTCCTGAAATATGATAAGTGGTCCAGGATCTTGGCTTTTATTGTCAGAAGGCGGTGTTGTACAGCTCAAATTTTGGTCTCGAGTGCCTGAAAATGCAAGCATTATCTGCATGCCTCTGCTTGACTGCTGAAGTTTGGATGATCTAGGTTCTCTGTAGGTTAAACAGTAGTCCCTTGGAAGTTTGTTGAAGGTGAGATGTAGCATTGTGGTGAGGATGACTGAAAAGTGTGTTGGGGCAATAATGCAGCCTTGTTTTACACCAGTTTTTGCTGAGATTTGGTTCTGTTTGTAAATTCATTGGTTAGGTTAATGGTTTGCATGCCATCATAAAGTAAACATAAGATGGACTTGAATTTCTGCGTGGGCATGAATTTGAGGAAAGTGCTCCAGAGTCCTTCCTGGCTGAAGGAGACAAAGGCTTTAGTGAGTCACAAAAAGCTAAGTATGGTCATTGGTGCTGCTCCCTGCCTTTCTCTTGGAGATGTCACTTGATAAAAGACACATCTACTGTGCCTCCAGATAGACAGAATCCACACTGTGATTTGGGGGAGCAGCTCTTTAGCCACTGGGAGGTGGTTGAAGAGGATTCTGTCAATGATTTTATAACAAGTTAGTGTCTTTTCACTGTTCCTGTTGATTGGATACTACATTTTGTGAAAGCAAATGTTTCGCCACTGATAATAAACAGTTCACCATCTTGTAATCCTCCAAATGTAACAACTCGAGTTATATAATTGAAATAGCTGGTGCACATCACTTGTCTCTCAAAAATAAAAAGCAAAGCTATACCTGTAGCATAAGTAAACAAGAAATATTTTGGGAATAAAAACAGAAAATCCAGGAAATGATCAGCAGGTGAGGCAGCATCTAAGGAGAGAGAAATAGCCAACATCTCAATATGATGACCTCTGTTACCGAGGAAGGTAGAAAAATCAAATAAGTTTCAAATTGCAAAGAAGAGGGAAAGCTCGAGAGGACAAAAAGAATGTCTGATAATTTGGACACCGGGGGAGACAGAATGCCATAAGTGGTGACAGTGCAAGCTGAGAGAGGTTGAAAAGGCTTGTTAATTGTACTTTATCTACCTGGGGGCAATGTTAATAGGAGGATGCGAAGTAACAGGTGGAAGGAGGAAATAAATTGCTGGAATATTGATGTCAAAATACTGGGCATTACCTTCTGCTTTATAGACCTCTCTCATTCTTTATATTCTCTCATTCCCCAACTGTTACTACTGTCCTTGCTCCTAACTTGCAATTCTAGGTCTTTTATTCATAAAACATAAGAGTTTGGCTGGAATGATTTGTAGTGATTTGTTCTCTGCCACGTTGGAGTTGATATTCTCTGGTATGTTGCATTATTGAAGTTGGCATTGTGCAATTAATTTTCATTAAAGTTGTAGAAATTCTGATGCGTTACAGTATAAGACGTAAAATTCTGTTGCTATTGTAATGTAGATGCTTCTGTTATCATGCACGTAATGGCTACCAACCACAGATCTGCGCTTACTCCTTGTCTTTTATCTGTATTCATTTCCATACCTCTTACCACTAACACTCTATCCATCAGCCCTATCCTCCACATGGCCTTCTAGCTTGGACCCACCTGCAGAGCAAATTCCCAATTACATTTCTCTTTATTACATTTTCTTCCTAATTCTCTCTGCAACCAACAATAATTATTTGGTATGTCTACCATTGTATACTTTCAACAGTTAGTCTGTTGATCTCGCTTTTCCTGCTTTGTGCCTTTCCTGCCTATCATGTTCACTGTGGTACTCCTGTCAATCCACACTCCTGTGAGTATTCTTTTTTATCTTCCACAACGCACCCCAAATCTGTGGCATCCTTCCCCCTCATCTTATGCTCTCAAAGTGTTTGTTCTCTCATGAACAAACTGCACTATTCATCATCTTACTTGGCATTATGGGTTTTGCAGAAACCTAGCTTTCCAATGATGGATCCTTTTCTCTTACCAGTGGCACACAGCCTGACTTCACATTCAGTAACATCCATTGCCAAACCAAACATTGGAAACTAAATTTATAAAGTATACAACTTGAATTCTCCTTGGCTACAAGAATCATTATGTACCTCACTCAAGTATTCATCATTTTGGAGCTTAGAGTGAAGTGTCCATGGATAATTCAACCTTACAAAAAAAAAATCAGGAAAAGCCTGTGTTTTTTCTTCATGCATTCTCTGAACATATACATTTTGCACCAATGGTCACTGAAATGGGGAATCCTTTTCCAAATTTCCCCTACTAACCCATGAGGACTGCCATTTTTGAGTTAAGGCTCAGAGATATATTGGAGAGTTGTCAGCTAAGAAGAGAAAGTTCATAGCGCCCCACCTTAGCATAATTGTTTTGGTAACTTTGCATGGGAAAAAAATTGAATAATCAATGCTATGTTATTAACCAATTCTAAATTGGAAAAGATGTTGGCATTTTATTGTAGCATAACCCACTGTTTGAAAGTGGAAAAGGATCCTGTGAATCCTTGTTTTTAAACTCTTCAGTCTGTATTTTTCCATTGTAAAAGTGCATGTAAAACTAAGTGAATCTGAAACCAGTTGGCTGATGTTTCCTGGAAAGCCATTTTCTTTAAATTTGTTGCAGAGGAGGAGAAACCTGCTATGATCTTTCATTTACTGGTAGTTTATCTTGCTATTTGCAGATTTAGAAAGGGAGATGTATTTCACTGAATTTTTATCTAATACCATGTTATAAAATAACAAAATGGTAGTGTTGTGAAGCTTCTGCTACAATGGCAATATTAACAGTGAACACATACTGTTTCCCCCATGGCAAGAATGGTGGGAGGAATTGAACAAAATATGTTGCTGAATTTGAAAGACTGTGCTTTTGATATGTAATGAGAATGGAACTTCACTTATATACACATTCTAGGAAGTGAATATGATTCTACACAACATGTATATTCTTGGCTATCTGTGCAAGAGTTCTGATGCGTGTAGCATTTTTTGCATGGAAGATTTGAAGAAGGGTAGGAAGAAGCTTGGAAGTTCTTTTTCAGTTCTGCAGACTTCATTCAACCCTCAGGAAAGTGTTCAATTAAGTGAGCAACAAGGTGTTAATTCAGATTTGGGCATCTTGATTTTTTTGACATTTTCAAAATTGTTATTGAACTTGGAAATCATCAATAACTGCTCAGTGCTGCACATCTATAATGCATGCACACACAGATTGTATATATTGTAAAATATACTGGATAATGCAGAATGTTATAGATGTGTGTGATCTAATCTTAAGATTTGCATAACTGCTGTCAACTGTTTAGGTTTTATTCACTTCATCTGCTTCTGGGGAAAATAAATCATTCTGACTCTTATTTCTGGATTAGATTAAATTATGCAAGAAAATTGAAGTGTCGGTCAACCTGTAAATAATTAACTGCAAATGTAATTTTAATACAACTTTCAAAAGGGAATTTGATAAATATTTGAAAGAAATAATTTAAAAGGCTCTGAAGAAAGGACAAGGGAATTGGACTAAGTGAAAGCTCTTCAAGAGTCAGCACCAGTGCAATGAGCCAAATTGCTTCCATCTGCGCAATATAGTTATACAATTCTATAAATATTCCAAGTGAGGAATTGAAATGGTATTGTGAATTATAGTAAAAAGTCTTCACTTTAATTTTTTATTTTTCCAAATTGGAAGGTCAAAGGGGGATATGATTAAAATTTCCTAGATATTAAGGCAGACTGGGTAGACAGAGATTATTTACACAGGTTGGGAGCTCTACTACTAGTCTAAAGATTTGAACCAGGCTTCTAAGCAATGAGGAAAGGATCCAGATTTGATTCAGTTTCTGACGTTAGTTGATCTTGGATAATGTAGCAATTGTCCTCTGTATGCTTGCGATGCAAAGAGGAAAATCATCCAGATCTTTGCTTTGATTTAGGATCATAATAAACCAAGATCTCATTGAATGGTGGCAATAGGATTTAGGTGTAAATGGCATACTGCATTCCTTTATTCCCCTAGAGGACTGTGGCTTTGTTATTTGCTTGTTGTTTTGGGTAGCATGTGGCATGCTGTAACCAAAAAATGCAAACCAGGAAAATACAGAGGAGGAGAAGTCATTTGTTTGCTTTTCTTTTTGAAGTCAAATTTGACTAGAATGATATAGGTAAAATATTATATGAATGGTTGATATGATTCTACTACTCTTGTATTGTTCCAGATATATTGGGAGGTCAGATTCTATAACTATCAGCGTTTGGAATCATAAGAAAATCCATAAAAAACAGGGTGCAGGTTTTCTTGGCTGCGTGCGACTCCTTTCCAATGCCATAAATCGCCTTAAAGATACTGGTTGTGAGTATAAACAGTTGAAAGACAAAGATTTAATTTGATAACTTAGACTTGCCTTTTTTAATCTCTGCTAACATCTTGCCTCTCTTGACATCAGATCTTGTCTTCTCAGTTTCTCAGTTCTGATGAAGGGTCTTCGACTGGAAATAATTAACTCTGTTTCTCTTTCCACAGATGCTGCCTGACCTGCTGAGTGTTTCCAGTATTTTCTGTTTTTAATTTTAGGTTTCTAACATCTCCAGTTTTATCTTGATTTTCAGTAATGCCCCTCAAATGGAATTAGTTTTAATTGGGAAGCCCTGAAGAGCAACAGCAAACTGATTTTCCATTTAAATAGAATTTGGGACAAATATTGACCTGAAATTTCATCATATTGAAGGTTGAAAATTGTGAAAATGTGAATTGCTCGCCTCTGATATTATTCTCTGATGCTCGTTATCTTAAAGTTCTCTGCTTCATTGAAATGTTTTCTTTATAATAAATACTTGAGTATTTATTATTCCAGCAAGAATAAATGGAACAAAATAGATTTAGTTTCCTCTTGCTAAATTGTTAGCATCTTATATTGGTGTGGGCATTGTCAAATGACATCTGAGGGCTGCAGTTGCCAGGTTGAGGTTGTACCTATCTTAGCTGTTGGAGTTAGTTTGCCACCAAGATTAGAGGACTGGGTGAAAATGCATCTCTAATGTTCTAAAGAGCATGCAATCTTGACTATATGACAGTAGGATGGAAAGAGCAAAATAAAAATGAACTTGATTACCTCAAGACTACTTTGTACATCTCCCACATGCACTTACATAGGTGTATCTAAAAGATCCAATCATGCTTCTTTTAATAAGACCAGGGTGTTATGCATGTATTATCTTGCCTGATGTTTACCTCTCAAACAATGGAAAAGAGATGTATATTCTCTTCATTATTACACAGCATTTTCAGGACTTCACAAATTATCTGCAGCATATCCAATTAGAATAACAATTACATTTCAAAAGTGTGTCACTACCTGTAAAGTTCTTTGGAATGTCCTGAGGCTCTGGGGCTATAAAAATACAAGTATTTTACTTCAACTTCCAGCATTTATGTAATCTATTTAATTAAACATACTGGCACTTATGAAGTTATGAAGTAACTTTTCTGATCCTTTCCTCTTTCCATGTTGCAGTTTATTGCCACATAAATTCAGTTCTCCTATTTTGTCGATTAATAGATGAAAATCTACCCTAAAGCTTAGTCCAGTTCCTAGCAGTAATAGATTCACAGCCCTGATTGTGACTTGCACAACAGTACACTTTGGAAAGGAGGAGACCATTTGCTCCTGTGATGAATATTTTGAAGAGCAATTCAGTTAGTCCTTGTACCCTGCTCTTAACCCATATCCCCACAATTATTTTTGTTCAACCATTTATCCATTTCCCTTTTATGAAAAGAACTTTTGCAACTGTGTCCTTTATTCATACAGGTGGTACATTTAACATCTCCTTGAATTTTAAAGGACTTCTGCTTGTGCCCATGGTTAATAGCCCTTAACTGGAGATGGTTTATATTTATTTCAAAAGCCAACATGATTTTAAATAACTCCTATCAAATTTCTTTAGCCTTCTTTACTAGAGGAGAACCATAGCTGCTTTAGTCTTTCCACACAACAGGAATCTCATCCCTAAAATCATTCTGTTTGATGCCTTCTATTACTAGTTCCAAAGCCTTTACATTCTGCCCTTAAGTATGTTGCCCAGATGTTAGACTCCCCTGTAAATTGAATTAACTAGATCGTTCAGAAAGTACATTAAAATGGGTGTAAAGACAAAATCCATTAGTATAGTGAGGTGTTCAAGACTGTATAACATGGTAATAAAAGGTCTTCAGTCAATAATACCATCTGCTAAGTTTTAGTCTTCTGATCATCCTATACACAATGACCTGGTGGTATTTTGTGAGCAACTGAAATGTGTACCAATTGTGTTTTGATACTTATCTGTTAAAACTCATCAGACTGCAGATCGACCATGGTCATAAAAAGATTTTATAAAGTATCTGTATGCTATTAACTTTGAAACCTGACATGACAATACAGAATATTTTTATTTCTAGTTCTGTTGACTAGAAATTTATTTAATTGTTTATAATGTTTTCATTTTTTTTAACAGACCAGAGGCTGGATCTATGCAAACTGAGCCCTAATGACAATGATACAGTAAGAGGGCAGATAGTAGGTATGTAAAATATAAAGTGCTATTGTTTTTAAGAGCACAGAGCAATCACATTTTAAATGCTCGTTGTAATACAGGCTTTGTGCACTGTTCTATTTTCTTAAGTTACAGGACTGGATGAGTGGTCAACTTAAGTGATTTTTTTTTATCTCATTCAGTTAGAAGCATTTCTCAGGAAGAGAGGGCAAAATGATTTTTCCCTGCTGTTTAAAATCTGAGATAATGGCTGGTAATGTTTAATAACAATTGAAAACTGGATACTGTTGGGTACAGGACCTTTGCCTTGGAAATGTGGAATATGGGGCATAAACTGAAAATTAGATACTGGTCATTTAAAAAATGAAATTGGGAAAACTTTTTTTAATACAAGGAGAAAAGAAATCAGAAATTCTCTCCCCTAAAATGCTGTGATTTGTGCCTGAGTTGAAATTTTCCAGATTTGGATTGATTGGTTTTGTTAGATTATTTTGTCATTCTGCACAAGGGGACCAGAAGAAAAATCTTTGTTCTCCTTTTTATTTAATATTCATATAGTTTATCATAGTTTTTAAATGTTATAAGAATAAATTAACTGAACTGGCTTCTTTATTTATTAACAGTGAGCCTTCAGTCTAGGGATCGAATAGGCAGTGGAGGTCCTGTGGTAGATTGCAGTCGTTTGTTTGACAATGATTTGCCAGATGGGTAAGAAATTATTATTACTATAAGTGTTTGGGAAGTTTTGTGAAAAGCTGAAGCATTTTGTAAAATGTTGTGAATTGCTAATAGTAAGTAAATAGTAAAGGATGATAAACTACTTTGGGAATTGAGATTTAGGGTGTACTCATATTTGTTTGCTTTCATTGTTTTACATCATTATCCTTGATATTCTTAATTATATTTTTGAACAGACAAAAAGTTTGCGCAAATGGGTACTAAGCAGATTTTTGAGCTACAGGAGAAATGAACAAATCTTAAAGCCAAGCTTTAACAGCTTCATAGATTGTTCTTAATTTTTTTTCTATTTCCACCTTGCATTTTGCTGCTGCATGCTCATAAACAACAAACTCTTTGATCAAAGAGTAAGTGCATTGTGATGAAACTTCACAATTATAAGTAGAAGCAAAAAATGATGTGTGCATTAGACAGATCAAACTACCTCTGGAGCAGGAGAGATGGAATTAACATTTCATGCCAATTGCCTTTACTAAACTATGTGCCAAAGTGCTACCTGACTTTCTGCATGTTACAGCTTTTTATTTCTTTCTTTGAAACTTGTAGCACCTACATTTTTTTTTGTTTCGTCTAGCTTTATTTTAGAGAGAGATCTACAAATATATGTCAGCTTCTTAAACACATTGCTATATTCTTAATTACTTGGGAAAATTCACCTTAAGTGGATGTTCATTTGATACAACAACATGATATTTCATTGCAGTGAAAACCTGAGGTTCATGATAAAAGAACAGAGAAATGATCTCAAACAAAAATGTTCACTGTGTTGATGCAAACCAAAGGTTTTGAAGCGTAAGGTACAGTAGCAAATGAATGACATAGTGGGCAAGTTAGAGAATAGAGGAATGCAGAGGGGCAAACTGGCAGCAGTAGGTATATATGAAAATGAGGTACTAACCTGGCTAGACTGTATCACAGGGTTACATGTGTCACCAAATTTCCCTGAGAGAGAGAGAGAGAGAGAGAGAGAGAGACACACACACACACACACACACACACACACACACACACACACACACACACACACACACACACACACAGAGCAATATGATGGAATCCCAGCTGTCTTCTGAAATGGCTTAGCTAGTTTCTCACTTGCGTCAAGATCACAATATGATAACAGAATAAGGAAGGGTAAAACTGGACAGAATTCAGACATAACAAAGTTGCTCCCCAACCTTGTTGACTTTGAAAAGTCCTTCCCGCAGGAACATCTGGGGGTAGCTGTCTCAGTCGAGAGAATCACACCTTAGGATAAGGGTTGGCTTGAGAACAAAGAGGAAGAAAAAGTTCCTCTTTGAGAGCTGTGAATCTTTGGATTTCTCTTCCCCACATGGTAGTGTCTGATTATTTGATGGGCATGCTCAAGACTGAGATTTATAGGTTTTAGAACTGAGAGAATAGAGTCATTTTAAGACAATAGGGGGAAGTGGAACTAATGTAATAATAATATTGAATGGCAGTGCTTGCTTGAGAGACCATATGGCCAACTCCTACGGTTTGTGTTTCCCTTTGTGACGTATCTGCTATATTTGAAAGGATTTATCAACCAAGAAATGTGAGACATATCCTAGACATGATTATTCATTTGTGTTTTTTCCATAGAGTAATACTTTTACTTTATTTTCTTTGGTGAATAATGTCCAATTCATTAAGTCAACTCTTTGTATGCAAGAAATGAGAAACTTCCCCTGAGGTGATCTGACAGATTTACCCAGAATCCAGACTGCTGGATCGACCTCCTAGAATCTCGGCATAAATCTGTGGTTGTAACGAAGACTAAAAATGTCTGTGACCATCTTTTAAACCGGCAGAGTTGCATGAGATTACATGCGTTTCTTGTGGTGTTCACAGAGGCATTAACACAGAATCAGTGATCTGACATGAATGTCAACTTATCTCCACACTATTCCTGCTGTAAAAACTACTGTTAAATCAGATGTGACTGAGTTCTTAATCTATTACATAAATATCGCTGAAAACCCTGTAACTAATTTTGAATAGATGTAAAAAGTCACATATTTTTAAAAGTAATTATATTTTTAAAGTTTGTTTTATTTCAGCTTCTAGCTTAATCTTGTATATTCAATCTATTTTTAAAAGTTAATTAAAATACTTAGTGTCTCAGAATTCTTTAATTTAACTGGTGGATATCCTGCTGATGCACTCACTCCTGCTGGAACAGCAAATATCTTATAGCAGGTGCCTGACTGTGTACTTTGAAAGAAAAAAGGAAATCCAGATCACAGAGCCACATGATTTTAATGTTTCTGAGCAAGTTTTATCGAGATCGATAGTAGCTGCTGTTCAGTAACAATTTCCTTCTCATTCCCCAACCCCATTTGAGCTTAACTACAGTTCAAGTTAGAATTCTATTTCAAATCCAGTTTTCAGATTTGTTTTATCTTCACCTTCCCTCGTAATTGTCAAATTTTGTTCAGCAAATACTTGCCATCATTTCTTTTAAAGAGCTGTAATTGTGTTACTATACTAGCATTTCAACACCAAAGAACAGTTTGCAGGCATTTTTCTTATGGTGAAAAAATATTGGCACTGGTGTATTCTATTCTCAAGTAACTAAAGAATCACAGCAGCTGGGTAACATTTTTGCTTTGGTTACATAGTTCAATTAAGTTTGGGTTGAGCTTATTTTTAGACTCAAAGTTACCTGGAATTGGTATTGGTCCTAAATGCGTAAGATAATCAAATTTCAAAGAGATTTAAAATTGAAATTCAAATTGCCCACATTGATGACTTGTTAATATAATCAAAACCTGTATGTTATTGCTGGCTTGTCAGTAGATATCGTTGGTGCATGTGCTAATGCTGTGACATCTTCTTGCAAAATATTGCGTTAACTATGTATTTTTTTTCCTCTGTTTGTCCCCTTGAATCTATTTTTTTGATGACTGGGAAAACAAGATGTTTAAATAAGATGTAAATAACATTTAATAGAACTCAATGAAAGCAAATTGAGTTGAATTAACATGTGTTGTATTTTGAATTGCATATAAAAGAGAAATCAAATATTTAATACTTTCAATAGTGTTATGAGGTAATAGTTTTCTATCTCAGTTGGGTCACGTGGAAGAACTTACAAGTTTCATTTTGTTTTTATTTTCCTCAATCAAAATCTAAGTATTAATAACTGAAGTTAGTCTGGGGAAAAAGACAGAAATCACTAGTGGACTGGACTTGGAAGTGGACTAAATCCAGGTCAATCTCTTTTGCTGATGTCTCTAGTATTCATCCGCTTCACTTTTCTATTCAGGAAATGCAATGGCACTGAGAGTCAAAGGAGTGCATGTCAGTGTGGGAATAATTTTAAAGCATGTTGCAAAAAGGCAATAAAATAAAACCTATAAAATAAAAACACATTGAGTAGTTAGTTGTTGTGTATCATTTAACAACGAGGTCTTGTCATCGAATTTCTTTTATACCAAATAGTTAATAATTAGTTTTATTTGCATATACAAATCTTAAATTCACATTGAAAATTGGCTTGCATGCAAAAATTCAGTTTTGATCACAATGTCTCAGTTGGCCTCTGGCTTCCAGCCTTTTCTGATTTTGAAGATCCTCCAAGTCTAATCTCTAATCTGTTACTTAAGCAACGCCCAGATTGTGTTCTTGGTTCCTGACAATGCAGTCGTCACAGGCCAAGAGACTTGCTGTTATTTTTTGCTCAGTTTTATTTATTTACTGGACTTGTTTTCCTATTTTAATGTTCCTGAATGTTCACCAGGAATGTTTGTAACACTCTTGCCTTTTTGGCAGTTCAGGTAACCAATGTCCAAGTGTGAGATGTATTTACACTAAGTGGGGGATAGATTTAAATCTTGTATGTAGCTCTGAAGTATGAGTTATTAGGAATATTGGCATAAACTTTGTGTGCAATAGGAGAATCTGCTTTGTTGCTATGGTATTCATTGAATAATGGATGTTGGCCAGGACACCAGGAAAATTGTAGGTGTATAGACTATTTTTTGTATTGCTGACAGGCAAACATAACTTTTAATCTTATGTTCAATCCACAAATATCCACCTCTGATAATGCAGCACCCTCTTAATATTGCATCCATTAGCACAACTGTTCTTGGAATGAGGTTTGAACCCATATATGGAAGACCTGATTTGTGACAAATAATTTGTAATCACTTCACCAGTGTGCACTACATTCTGGCAACTACTGAATTTGTAACCAAGTTTTGGAATGCATCTTGACAATGCTTTTCTTGGTATTAATTGTTTCCAATATTGGCTTTGGACACATTCTTATCCCTCTTTCCAGAAAATGTCACTTACAATCTGTTTCTGTTGATTAGATGGGAAGAACGAAGAACTGCCTCTGGTCGGATACAGTATCTCAATCACATCACACGAACGACACAGTGGGAAAGACCTACTCGGTAAGCGCAGGATGATGGTAATTCTTGTTAGTTGCTAGAATATCTTAGGTCCAACAATGTTTGTTTAAGTGCTTTTAATGCTTTTTTTTCAAAAAAAAGTTTATGCAAAATACCGGCCTTTTAATGAAGGTTAAATTACCATCTCATTTTTGATGCATCTTTCCATTTGCATTGTTTTTCTCTGAGGAGAATACACGTCCTCTTGTATGTCCATCTAACTACAATCATAAATGCTTTTTTTCCACATTTTTAATGAGCCACCCTAAATAAAAGTGACTTATTTAAGCTGATCCACTGCAAACGATGACTGCATCTGTTTAATGCTCCTGCTATATTACATACTTATAAAGATGCCACACTGCTCTGATCAAAAGAGTTTGTAATTTGATCTGTTGTTTTGCAAGGAATTTTATAAAATGACAACCAAGTTGAAATTCCTAATCACACAATGATTGTGATTAATTTGCAGAAAGCACTGTCCAGAGTTAAATACTGCCGTTCTCTGTAGATAATGTTTCTTTAATAGCATTAGAAGCAATGAAGTTTAAAGTTTCAATACAAAATGAGTTTTTAAAAAATTATATTATTCCTCAATTATAAATGTTCTCTCCCAGTTTTTTATTTTTTTTAATTTTTCTTTTAAAACCTTTTTTTTCTCTTATTTAAAAAGTTAGTTACTTCTGCCTTTCCTGGGTTCCATTCTTTGTTTGAACACCTTAAATTAATTCATGGGATTTAGCTGGTGTTACTGACAAGACAGCATTTATTGTTGATTCCTGATTGAAACTGCTGGTAAGTCACCACCTTGAACTGCTAAAAATCAGTGAAGATTCATCCTTTGTTGTTAGGTAAAGAGCCCCACGGTTGTGATGCAACAACCATGAAGGAACGAATATATTTCAAAGTCAGGAAGGTGTGTGTGGCTTGAAGGAGAACTTGGATGTGGTGGTGTTCCAATGCACCTGCTACGTTAGTTCTTTTAGTTGGAAAAGATTGAGGTTTGAAGGAACTGCTGGATGTGGTCATCAAGGCCACTATTTATTGCCTATCCACAGTTGTCCTTGAGAAGATGATGATGGGCTGTTGCATTAAAAGCAGTCCTTGAGGTAATTATACTCCCGTAGTGCTTTTGCATAAGCTTTTCAAGGAATAGTAATATGTTTCCATGTTGGAGGTGAACCTGAAGCTGTAGGCTTGAGAGATGAAAGGCAAGTAAATGCATTTTTGTAAATGGTATACATAGCAGCCACTGATGAGGTTTAGGGTAGTGGATGCTTTGTGCTGCATGGTGTCAGGCTACTTAAGTTGGAAATGTACTCATCCACGCAAATGCAGAGTATTTAACTACACCCCCAATTTGCGCTTTGTAGATGGTGGAGCAGTTTTGGGGTGTCAGGTCTGGTCTTACCAAGGCCCTATACAACTATGGCAAGACATAGTGCTTTTATGCTCCCATACTCAAATCCTGTTATCTGCAAAGGCCGACGTTCAATTTGCCACCTTAACTGCTTGATGCACCTACATGCTTAGCTTTGGTCACTGGTGCATAAGAAGAGACTGGCCTCATTGCACCTCTCTCCCAGAATGTTGCTGCTGAGATAATAATCTGCCATCTTGTTATTTCCACCTGACATTGAAGGCTATATTTGGTAAGGAAATGCCCAAAAACAGTTTTTTTGGAGTTAATGTTTTAGTATTGTCTTCTGCTTAATTTAAATTTTGATATTATCAGGAAGTTTAAACCCAAGTGTGGCAAACTTAATAAAAATTCTGTGACTCTATTCTGGATAATATTGGTCTTTTTTTTAAAAAAAATTATGCTAATACATTGGAAAGGGTTCAGAGAACTTTTACTAGACTGCTACATGGAATGGGCAGGTTGTCCTTTAAGGAAAAGTTGCACAGGCTCAGCTTGTATCAGCTGTTTCTTTGAAGAGTGAAAGGGGACTTGATTGAAACATAAAGATCCTGCGGGATCATGACAGAATTTATGTGGATGGGATGTTTTTTCTTGTGGGAGAATCTTGAATTAATGGTCATTGTTTCTTTTTAAAAAAAAGTAAGGGGTCACCTAATTAAGACATGAAGTGATTTTTTTTTCTTTGAGAAGTTCATAAGCACTTAAAACACACTTCCTCAAAGGGGGGTGGCTACAGAGTCTTTGAATATTTTTAAAGCGGAGGTAGATAGATAGTTGATTGGCAGGAGAGATGAAAAGTTACCAGGAATAGACAGAAATGCAGAGTTGAAGTTACAATCAGATCACTCATGATCTTATGAAATGACAAAGCAAGCTCAAGGCCTACTGCTCATTTACGTTAGTACTGAGTTTTTCAGGACACTACATGCATTAGTTTTGCATGTAAAATTGAGATAAATGGTGGGTTTTTTAAGATCCTAGGTAAATGAAGAACCACTGACATCACCAGATAATGAGACCTGTCTCCTTCAAAAATTCCATCATATCTGACTCCTTCCTGTCATGCAGGATGACGGATGTGAGTCATGTGAACACAAACCAGCCTTTCTACATCAATTATTTCCTGAAAGGCTGGGGTTGGTGATGTCAGAGTTTCGGGTGATTAATTCATTTGGATTGGCATTTTTCAGTCTGGCAATTTTAAAATCCTTAGTTTATGATTATTAGCAGTTTCAGATTCCAGCTTTTTTTAAATTGGTTTTCCTGGCTCAGTGGTGATAGCACCATGAGTGGGCCATTTAAGATTCTACCTATGTTTATAGATAAATTATTGAAAATTATCAATTTTTTTATGGTTAGTATGTTACAGAATATGAAATATAACTTTCTTAAGTTTGCTGCACTTATGTTTAAACTTCCTGATAATTTCCAAAATTTAATGGGGTGATAATTTAAAGCATTGACTAAATAAGTTATTAATTCAAAAAAATCTTTACCACATATAGTCTTCAGTGTCAATTGAATTTGGAAATACAAAATTTAAATTTTCTCATATTCAGATTGCTTCTAAACACCTTGTTGGAATGATCTTCATAGATTTTACATTTTGCAAGTAGCATGCCACTCAATTGTCCTTTTTCTCTTTATTTTTTTGCCATTATCTAATCTATCCCTGGGTCCATTTTAAATGCAGCTCCAGTGCTAGAAGAATACAAGATGATCCCCCCTCCTCTCCCTTCCAAAACCATCATAAATTGATGCATTTACCACTTCTTTCCTGTGGAGAAGAACTTCCATCAGTCAATCAGGTTCTCTATGTTAGAGTTACACCAGCAACTTAACGTGCCACAGCATACCATTGATGGACTGGAATTAAATTAATATTATTTTACCAGTTTACTTTGATCACTTCTTTTCCTTTTTCCTTTCCATCATCCCCCAAGTACACAATCTTATCCTTCCAGGATAGCAATCTAAATTTCCTTTTAGTTTTTATCCTCTCCTTTAAGCAAAGACCAAATCACTACTTGCCGCTTTGTACTATTGTATCGGGAGTGCATAGTGTGGCAATTGCGGATAACCATCTCTGCCTCACCACTTTTTTTTTCCTGATCCATATTTTCTTCAAAACCATGCAGATGTATTTGTAGGTTGTATGTTTGGTTTTGTTATGCGCTGCTATCTGTGTATCTTGTTTTGAGTTGTGTTTTCTTTTTACCTAAATACGATAATTGGTGTTTCATTTCTCTTCAATCTGATCATAGACCTGCTTCCGAATATGCCAGTCCTGGCAGGCCATTGAGTTGCATAGTGGATGAGAATACACCTATTAGTCCAGCTAATGGTGCTTCATGTGGACAGACACCTGACCCAAGGATGGCAGAGAGGAGGGTGAGGTCACAAAGACACAGGAATTATATGAGTCGGACACACTTGCACCTTCCACCTGATCTCCCAGAAGGTTATGGTAAGTCACTTAATTTCATTTTAAAGGGTATGTGATCTTGAGAATTGTTAGTGTTGCATTGCAGGTGATTTCGCTTGAAGTTATTTTAAGAATTATAAGCAGTTGGGTTTAATGTACTTAAGTAAATGGCATGTGTACAAAAGACAGTTGAGTTTCCTCTTGTAACCTGTAAGTTTATAACTAAGACTAAAACAGTTGGCAGCAGTATTGAGTGAAGCTTTTTTTTTACGGTTATTGTGTATGGAGAATTCAGAGGTGAGGGGTGACTCATGATTCACTTTTATAATCTCCACTAATCACTCCTCTTAAGTACTTTCCTATGCAATTGTAGGAGATGCAGCATTTGCCATTTTACTTCCTTTTCCATCATCCAGGGATCCAGTCTTTCAGGTGAAGCAGTAATTTACTGACACTCATAGTTTAGGCCATTGCAATGGATGCTCATGATATATTCTTTTCTGCTGTGGAGAAAGTGAATGTAGATTGGGTGATTCCGATGCAGAACACTATGCAGTTTGTGAGGATGACCCTTAGCCGCATCTGTCTTTAGCCTCCTACACAAAACCCAACACGACGTTTGAGGAACAGTGCCTTATCTTGTGTCCAGGCGCGTTGTAGTCCTCAGGAGTTCAATATAATTTCAGATACTCAGCCTTTCCTGTTTGTCAGAACTGGCATTTCTGATGCAAGGTTATTCACCTGTGACATTGACTCAGTTTTTCCTCTCTCCACAAATACTGCCTGATTTGCTGGGTATTTCCAGCATTGTCTTTTATTTCTGAACTCTAGAAACTTCTCTGTTCTGCATATTAAAGTTCCAGCAACGTTTTTTTGTATATAGCCCTCATTCATCCCTCTCTATTTACAGTCCTTCAGACAGATCAGCTGTGATTAACAAGCATTCATCACACTCTTAGATAGCATTTAAAGCATTTTTGCCACTTGATCTCCATCCTATCACAAACATGTCCTTGCTCTCTCCACCCCTCTCCCTCTTTGCAATTTAAAACACAGGTCTTACCTTTTTTTTCTAGTCTGGTGAAGGATCATTGACCTGAAGTGTTAACTTTTCTCTCCACAGATGCAGCCAGACCTTCTGAGTATCTCTAGGTTTTTTTATATATTTCTGCTTCCCAGCATCTGCAATGTTTTTGTTTTTTGAATACTGCTATATCTTTGTATTATAGATATGATTTCTCTACCATGGAGAATAGACATAACCAAGGTATCAGGCACTGAAATTGAAATAACTGTTGAGTTGCATAGGTTTATTGAGGTGTGTGAAAGCTTACATATAAAGCTTACATTTACACTATGGTTTGGATATCTTGATCTCTGATAGAATGCTGTTCAGTGCCATCACCACACAGGTTCTGAGTGAAAATCCACCATCTCAAGGCAGCCAGAGAAGGGCATTAAGCACAATCTTGGTAGCAATATCCTGAGATTTTTAACAAATTGGTTGTGGGCACTGAGGAAGACTTTAATCATGAGCTTTAGGAATTGCTTTGCAAATTCGGCAGTGAAGACAATGGGAATATAATGCTTATCCCATTTTCAAGTTACAGCATACTAGTTGATTCAGAGAACTGAATGTAATGAATACCCTTTGCATTAGTGCACATGTTGTTAGGACCTCTTATAATCTTGTATGCTGATACTTTTGACGAAAAATCCAGTTTACTAGAGTCATAGTCATCAGATCATACACCATGGAACAGGCCCTTCAGCCCATCATGCTCATGCTGGCCATCAAGTGCCAACTCACATTAATTCCATTTTACGGCACTTGGCCCCTAAACTCCCATGCAATGCAATTCACATGCCTTAATGAAAGGCTACTTAAATGTGAGCGTACCAACCTCCAGCACTCTCAGGCAGTGCATCCCAGTTATTAACCACCCTTGGGTGAAGACATTTCTTCCTTGGAGCCCTTTAATTTCTTGCACCTTATTTTAAGCCTATGTTCTCTAGTTAAAGACTGAACATAATATAATGGAAGTATTTCTCATTATCTAAGCATAATAAAACAGAAATACTTTTCTCATTATCTATCCAAACTATGCCCCTCATAATTCTGTATACCTCACTCAGGTCCCCCTTCAGCCTTCTCCCCTTCAAGGAAAACATACCAAACCCATCCAGTCTCCTCTTGTAGCTGAAACACTCCATCTCAGGCAACATCATGGTGAACCTCATTTACCCTCCAGTGCAAGCACATTCTTCCCATAACATGGTGACCACAACTGCACACAGTACTTAAGCTGTGGCCTAAATATGTTTTGTTTAGATGTTCCATAATCTCCCTGGTTTTGTACTGTATCACAGCTAATGAAAACAAGTATCCTGTATGCCTTCTACACCACCTTATTTACCCTTCCACCCACCTTCAGAGATCCTTGGACGTAGACACCAAGGCCTCTCTGTTCCTCAGTACTCTGTAGGGTCTTGCCATTCATTCTGCATATCTTTGTCTCATTAGTCCTCCCAGAATACATCACCTCACATTTTTCAGGATTGAATTCCATCTGCCATTCTCTGTTCATCTTACGAACTGATTAATGTTATTCTATAGCCAAAGACTACCCTCCTCATAGTCAACAACACCATTAATTTTCATGTCACCTCAAACTTGCTAATCAAAATTCTTACATTCATGTCCAGATTGTTAATATATAAAACAAACAGAATTGACCCCAGCACTAACCCCTGTGGTACACCACTGGTCAGGAACCTCCAATTGCAAAAATTACTCTCAACCATCAGCCTCTGCCTCTTATCACTGTCAATTTTACATCCAATCTGAACTTAGAAGTGATTTAGCAAAAGTAGTCTGGAAATGGCTACTTGAAGGTAAACTTGCTCAGAGAAATGGGAGGCATTCACGAAGGAGATTCAGGGAGTACAGGATACATATGTGCTGCAAAGAAAAGGGTTAGAAAAGGGCCAAGTCTGGAAACCGCTGGAAAACAAGGTGCATGGAGATTAAGGTAAAGCAAAAAAAAAAGAGTTTGTGCCAGATATGGAGCTTAATAGAGCAGAAAGCCAAGAAGAGTACAGAATGTGTAAGGTGAAATTGAAAGGGAAATTTGGAAAGCAAAGAAAGGGCATGGAAAAATTACTGCCGGGTAAAATCAAGGAAAACCTGAAGATACTTTATGAGTACATCAAGCGCGAAAGGATAATCAAAAGAAAATGGCCAATAAAGGCCTAAAGAGATAACCTGAGTGTAGAAGCAGAGAATGCAGAAAGTTTCTTAATTAAAATTTTGTGACTGTCTGTGGGATGATGTCAATGTTATTACTGAGGGGGAGGAATGGTATATTAAACGGGATAAGCATAATGAGGGAGTATTAAGAGGCTTAGCTTCTTTTGAAAATGAGTAAATCGGCAGACTCAGATGAAGTGCATCCCAGGCTGTTAAAAGAAGCAAAGGAGGTAATTATAGAGGCTCTGACCATCATTTACCTCTCCTCCCTGTATACAGTAGTAACACCAGAGTATTGGAGTGCTCCCAGTTCCTGCGTGCTCCGCCCACTCTCCAAACTCCCGGTTCCTGCCTGCCTCCACTGGAAAGTTTATTATAATGCTTCGTAAAAAGAAGTGAATTAAAAATGTGTTTGGGTATTGATAGAAATAACATTCCATTAGTCCAGAACATCTGATAGTCCAGCACCATTAAAGTCCCAAGGGAACTGGATTGCCAGAGTTTTACTGTAATTATAGGCCAACATCACTGGTGGGCAAATTATTAGAATCAATTCCGAAGGACAGTATACACCTTTGTTCAGAAAGACACAGATTAAGCAAGTATAGTCCATTAGAATTTAAGAGAAGGCTGTCTGACTAACTCAATTGAATTTTTTTTGAGGTGGTTGCAAGAGGGGGTTGGTGATGGCAATGTACTTCATGTAATCTACAAGGAATTTTACCAAAGCTTTTGGCAAGGTTGCATAGAGTAGGTAGGAAAGAACTACTTCCCTTTGCAGAACGGTCATAAACTAATAGACTTAGTGGGATGGCGGTAGGGGTGGGGATTAAAGGGGTACTCGGGAAAATGTTTTTGCCAGAGTGGTAGGGGATCTGTAACTCACTGCCTTAAAGGATGATAGAGGCATAAACTCTTACCATCAAATAAACATGCAAGTTTCTTTCAAAGTTTTTTTTAAATTTTGATTTGGTCTAATCTCACACCAGAGAGCTGGTGTGGGATTAGACCAAATCAAAATAAAAAAAACAGAAAATGCTGTAAGCGCTTAGCAGATTAGGCAGCATCCATGGAAGTAGAAACAGACTTAATGTTTCAGATTGGAGACCTTGGCACTGGAAAGGGTAATTTGAAGTTGCAGGGAAGGTGGCGGGCGGGAGGGATGGATAGGCCAAAGGGAGTATCTGCAATTGGGTGACACCAGGTCCAATAGGTTAATGGGGCATTTAGCAAGTGAGTACACGTTTTTGTCTCTTGTGTACTGTCATAGCTATGCTGTGAGGGACACCGATGAGGTTAGGCTGCACTAGTGAAGAGAGAAAGACTGAGCCAATATCACAGAAGGATGACTTGCAGTAGAAATGGCCAGTTTTGATTATAGATAGAAAAAGCATGTTGCCTGAAGTTAAAGAATTCGATATTGACTCCAGAAGGCTGCAACATTCTGTAATGGGAGATGAGATGTTGTTCCTTGAAGCTGTGTCAGGCATCAGTGCAGGAGATCACAGACAAAGGTTGGAATTGAATGGCGAATTAAAGGGGCAGGCAGCAGGAAGTTCAGGGTCACTCCTGTGGACTGAATGCAGGTGTTCCACAAAGTATTCACCAAATCTGTGTTTGGTTTCTTAAATATAGAGGACTTCGAGAACTCTGCATGCAATATGTTAGATAGGAAGAAGTGAATTGCTGCTTTGCTTGGAAAAACTGTTTGGGCCCTTGGATGGGGGGGAAAGGACAAGTGTTGCAAGTCTCCCAGTAGCAAAGGAAAATGCTGAATTGTGGGGAGAAATTGGAGGGAATGGAAATAGGGACCAGGGAGATACAAAGGGAATGGCCCTTTAAAAATGCTGAAAGGGGAGTAAGTTTCCAGTGGGGGAATCTTGTTAGGAGCAGGCAGAAATTACGAAAGGTAATCCGTTAAATGCGGAGGCTATGGGGTGAAAGGGGAGGACCAGGGAAACTATATCCCTGCTTGATCCAGGGTCGGAAGGGGTGAAAGCAGAGATGTGGGAAATTGATGGGTTAGGGTCAAGGGCTCTGTCCACCAAGGTACAGGGGAAAGGAATATGTTCTCCTCGTTCAGCATTTCATAGGGACATTTCTGGTTGGAGAGCCTGTGTCAGGGATTGAGAGGTTTACAGAGGGAATTCCAAAGTTTTGTGCTTTGGCAGCTGAATAGAGGGCATTCACTGGTGAATCAGATTTAATTTCAGAGGTGCGTACATCTTCAGTATGAGAGAGTTGCAGACTTTGCAAGTGGTTACCTGTCCTTGGAGGAAATTACAGAGGTGGGCAGGCACAGCTGGACAGCTTTTAAGCAATTCAGATATAGGATCAAGGCTCAGTGTGAACCTTGGGCGTCATTCTGTGGAATGAACAGAGATGTCTGTGATGTGGAGGGCAATTAAATAACAAAAGTTATGATGGGGCAAGACAAAATGATGTGACAAAGTATGGGTCCAGAAGAAGTGTAAGTGGTTGCTTTAGAGGAGAAGAGGAAAATCTGGTAGATGGAAGGTTCTTGGAGTCGGAGCAATACAGTGAGGAAGCAGGCCCTTTGGCCCACTGAGTCTGCAGAGACCAACAGCCACCCACGTACACCAATCTTGTATTAATCACATTATTATTCTCTTATCAACTCCTCCCAGATTGTACCCTTCACCTATACACTAGGGACAAGTTACAATGGCCAATTAACCTACCAACCTGCATGTCATTAGGATGTGGGAGGAAACTGGAGCACCCAGAGGAAAGCTATGCAGTCACAGTGAGAACCGTGCAAATTCCACACAGTGCCCGAGGTCAGGATTGAACCCGGATCTCTGGCGCTTTGAGGGAGTGGCTCTAGTAGGTGTGCCACTGTGCCGGCTAGGATGTGGCAGAAGAAAGTTAGCTAGATACCAAGATGTGGACTATGCACCAAAAGGTGGAACCTATCCTAAGCATCAACCTACCCCACCTCCAATTCCAGGTACATCCAATCTGCAACGTTCACCATAGGGGGAGAAAATCTGTTTCAAAAAAAATTTTAAAAACTCACCACCATCTTCTCTGGAGTGTGCACATGCATGTGACTGGTAGACCTTGGCTTGGTCAATTGCCAATTCATTCCTTCAAAGGTCTTCCTTTGAGTTAAATTTGCATCTGCACTGTTGGACGGTATTGCATCTGCAAGGAAATTGCCATTATGATGATTAGTCAGTAGTGCATTTGTGGTGTAGGTATTTGAAGCATGCATGGCATGTAGTTAATTGCAATAGATATGTGAAGAATAATTTCAGACAATCTCTTGCTGTTCTTCCATTGTTTGAGCCTGGGATGTTGAAAGCGAATCCATTTGGTGCTGTTGGATGTCATTCAGAGATTTACTGTTTGAATTAGTGACTCTGAAAGTTTATTGGTTAAAGCCTTTGTCATATTTGTCCTGTTTAACTTACTAATTAGTCATTCTTCTACGCTTTTTATTCAGTGTCCCTTGACGCTGAAAATCATTCAGGGATGCGGAGTATGGAGGTTCAAATACAGCAGGTTTCTTTGCTTCGCATATACTGAACAAGGCTGATGTAATCTAAACATTTTTTGTATCAGCCTTATTTTTCTTCTGTCTGTATTTCTTGAGACTGTATACTTTTTAAAAAAAAATTGTTCGCAGCATTTTTCCCTTTGTCAGAGATGCTAACATATTAGCATAAAATTTCACAAGGATCAGCTGTCCTCTAGAGTCTGGTAGAGACCATGAGTACTTCCATTTTTTTTCAAATATAGAAGACATCGTGGCCAGGCCCAATCCTGCCTACACCTGATATCCAAACACATATTTTCAGCAAGAGTTGATAAACTGGAGAATCCAGCCACCTTCTGCTTCATTTTTCACTAGTGCAAACTTGTGGGTCAATTGGAGTGCTCCCCCTGCTGTTAATCAGCAAATCAACACAGAGCAGAATGGAATCTGGCACCTTCCTGATCTGTGTAGTTAACCATCATGTGGGTAGCATTTATAATCTGATAAGTCACATCACATATTTAGTTTTGTATTAACACACCATTAAACATCTCGATCCATTTTGTCACAATCATTTTTGTCCATTTCTGTAATTATATTATGTTTTTTATCTTATGGAATTTATTTATTTTCCACCTGTTGATCTTATCAGGCCATTATTTATGTTGTGCTCTAATTCCAAGCCTCTGTTCACATTGTTTTAAGGGGCTATGTATCAGCTATGTCATGACAGCTTGTGTCTATTACCTTTCCATCTCTGTGTGTTGCATGTTCCCTAGCACCCACCCATCTCTCAACTCTTCCATCTTCTGCCACCCCTTTATCCCTCCCCGCTCCCCCCCCCCCAAAACTGGCAGATGACTTTTTGAAAATTGTAGTATTGTTGCCATTCTTTCATAATGAAGCCTGTCGTTGTCACGTTATGAATTAAGGCACCTAATAAAAAGGTGCACAGGAATTCTCACTCAAATATGATTAAGTCTTTCCTTAACTTTAGGGGTATGATGGGATGATGAATTTTGTGGCAAAAGGGAGCCTTTTTGAAATGGATATTAGAGAGAACATTGTTCAATTATACACATTAAGCACCGATTTATGCTGCTGATTCAAAAACATACTGTCAAAGTCTTTCCTTTATCCTCAAAGTAGTTATCTTTTCCCAAGAAATTGTGTTAGGAAATAAAAAATTTGAAGGAATGAATTGGCAAATTTATAAGCATATTTCTCCAGAGCTGATATTGTGTAAGTCACTGGTTAATGGATTAAAATTATTTTTGTCACATTGGCCCCCGTAGTGTTAGATGTCAGGGTTAAGGTGCATTGGTCTATGCAAGGTGCAAGTCCATTTCATGTAATTTATGCATGGAAATGGCAACAGGAAGGAAACAAGTTCTGTGTTTTGATTTTGTCTTGTACCTATTTCAAGTTGTGGGAAAGTGTGGAGTGGGAGCTAAATGCTTCAGTGTATACTGAACAGGAAGAATTGACCTCCAGGCGGTCAGTAATGGTTTGGCAGAGCCTTGGAGCCTGATTCATTTGTCAGTTGTTCTGTTCGACACGATCTGAAGTAGAGAGAGGGAACATGAAAGAGAATCTTTTGCAATGGTTCTATTCCTATGCATGAGTATCTGCCAGTTTCATGCCTGAAATTTGCAACTACAATTAGTAATTTTCTTTGACAGCCTTGCCATGTTATATGTAGGAGCTGTTGAAATACACACTGGTGTAGATCTTATCAGTTGCAAGTAACTTCATCTTTCTTGCTACTGTCATTAGTATTTTTTATTCTTTTATTTTATGTAGAACAAAGAACAACGCAGCAAGGTCAGGTGTACTTTCTGCACACGCAGACCGGAGTGAGCACATGGCATGATCCTCGAGTACCCAGGTAAAGGAAACCTAGCCTAATAGGTCTACTTTGGCAGCAACTCAAAAAAAAAAGTCAAGATTATTTCAGTTTATGTGATAGAAAATATAAACTGCTTGTGTGGGGAAAAAGACAGCATTATTTCTTATAACTCTGTTAAATCTAGATTGTAAGATTGTGGATCCTCTTGCGTTAGAGAAATTTTGATGTGCAAAACAAAAAATCAAGTTTTTAAGGATTTGAATTTCAGGCACATACTTGAAACTGCCTGATCAGTGACAATAAATGCTTCAATTTTATTTCCTCTTTTGGGTTGCCTTCTAATATTTCCCTATCAAAACAATAGCCAGTACAACTTGTCCTAGCAATAGCCATTGTTAGGAGGTTCACAACAGCTGGTGACATCATAAGGATTGTTATGTTCAAGTTAAGGTTGGAAATTCTTCCTTTGAGAGATTCCTGCCACTAGTAGGACATTAATTGGAAGCAAAACAATTCTGCACATGGGTGGAGAATGCATCTACCCTGGCGGCTGTCACAAAGCAACTGACACCCAGTTAAAGAGAATTTTTGGCAGAGATCCAAGAGTAGGTCAGTTGCCTTCAGATTTCTCTGGGGGATCGGTGCAGTTGTAGAGTGGGAACATTTTCTTAAAGAGTGAATATTAAATCAGTGAGGAAATTTTTTTAAAGTTTATTTGAAAGAAACATGGCAATCAGATTATCCTGGTTGCTGGCAGTGTAACAGAGCATAGATATGTTATACATTTTGCGGTAAAGATTTTGGTCGAAAGCAAGTTTTCATGTTTCTGTATACTTTGGGAAGGACTACCAGTATAATATCAATGTGAAAGGTACCGGAACATTTGCTTTTAATGGATTTATTCTTTGGGATAAAGCCATTTGGCTGAGACCTGCGCTTAAAATGTAGATTAATGATATGACAACCTAGTTTTGAGGCCTATGCAGGTTTTGTAAGCTTGTATCTTGGGATACTAAAGGATTCTAACAGAAAGTATCAAGTTCTTGGAACACTCTGGTTGTTCTGACATTATGGAATTGTATTCCTTACCATTTTAATTGGTTTGGCATGAAGTACGCTGAGGTAGCCGTCTATGTTTGTTTTGCAGGGATCTTAGCAACGTAAATTGTGAGGAACTAGGGCCATTACCTCCGGGCTGGGAAATTCGCAACACAGCTACAGGAAGGGTCTACTTTGTTGACCACAACAACAGAACAACACAGTTTACAGACCCAAGGTTGTCTGCTAATTTGCATTTTATTTTAAAGTAAGTAATAGAACATTTTTTTTGTCACTTTCTTTCCTTTCACACCCATCTTGTCAAAGTTTCAAACTCTTATATGCAGTGAATTTCAAACATAGTTTTTGGATGTCCTATTATTTAAATTGGTATTGTTTTTTTTCCCCAATGCAGCTGTTTAAACAGCATTTGAAAACAGATATTGACATCAATCTGGAATAGTTTGGTTGTACACTTATTAAATTGTCCCATCAAAACATTTGAAGCTTGGCTATTAGCAAGGTTGAAATATTTTCAGATTTGCCAACTGCTCTGATTTATGTTAAATGTTCCAGACTTTTCACAGTTATGTTTTGTTACCAAACACTTGCTCTTTTATGTTCTGCCCTTTACACAGAATGTCTTGCTTTGAGGGGGAAAAAAAGCATTTTTCTTTGATGATATTCCCATCTGATGGTTCAAAAAATACGTTTAACATTTTCTTTCATGGCAAGCACCTGAGGTGTCTGCAGTGGCTTTTTACTGTATAGCAGAACTATTCAATCCATGATCTAATGGAAATTACCAGTAGCAAATAGGATAAATTTTCAGTGTCAAGACCCAGAAGCTGAAAAAAGTAAGCAATTTGTACCAAACAAAATTTCCCAGCTAGAGTTGTGTCTGTCACATGAATTTGAAACCGGTGGAGAACTAGTGTTCATAACATTGAACATTAATGGACGTATAGTTTAGAATGGCTGCAGATGGTTTCACTGATCAGAAAGAATGTTCTGTCAAATGCAGTCCAATCACTTAACAAGCGTCCTATTAACGGAGCAATTTACTTAACAGCCATTACTGTGGAACAGAAAATTCCTTGAACATTCTAATGGAAAAATATTGCTTGCTTGTTGAGCAAATTATGCTATTTATGCAGAATTCAGATTTTATGATATTATTGTATTGGATTTATCTTGAGGCATCCAAGCGAGTGAATGGCGTTTCTAACCATTTTAAGTTCCCATTTTGCAGACACAAAAAAATGTTGCATGAACAGCACATTACATGTTATCGAGAAGGATTTTCAGAAAGGGTTGGATCTGTTTTTCATTCTAGCAGGCAATATAGGTGTTGGGCGCAAGCTTTAGAATATTTGGAGGAAGGGGACAGCCTTTCTTGGCAGATTTGATCTGTGTATGAGCTACCAATGAGGATAGCATGGACTGCTGATCATTTTCCAAACCCCAAAGCACCTTATTCAGATTTTATTTTGGAAATGAGGTGTGAAACATGTAAATGCAAAGGGGTACCATCTGTCTCAGGCATTTGAGTATTTTATTTAAATTAAATAGTGGATGTCAGTTACAATTCAATGTAAATATAAAGTAATTAGTATAGGAACAAAAAGCTTTAAAAGAAACTTTGTTAAAAATAATCATGCATGCAGCAGCAGTAATCAGTAAAATGATCCAGGATTATTGGTGAAAACCATAAAACCTCTGTGATCAACCCCAGTTTTTTTTAGGACAAATAAAAATTGTATAGTATTAAGGTATGTAGTTAAAGAGATTGTATTGCTGTTGGATAAGGATTTACTCTGACCACCCACTTGAAATATTGTGCACCATTCCATTAATAAAATTCTTGAACGATTATAGCTGTTGGAAAGGTACAAGGTAGGCAATGGAGGTGATTGTAGGAACAGAAAACTGGCAAAAGGAATTAGATTTATATTTTGAATAAATTTCAGGTATCCAAGTAAAGCTGTTAAGATTATAGAGGGAATTGGAAAATTGAACCTGGCAAATTGTTAAGATAAGATTTCTTTATTAGTCACACGTACATCAAAACACACAGTGAAATGCATCTCTTGCGTAGAGTGTTCTGGGGGCAGCCGCAAGTGTCGCCACGCTTCCAGCGCCAACATAGTATTGCCCACAACTTCCTAACCCGTACATCTTTGGAACGTGGGAAGAAACCGGAGCACCCGGAGGAAACCCACGCAGACACGGGGAGAACGTGCAAACTCCTTACAGACAGTGGCCGTTCATGGTATCCAAATGCTAAAGGACGTACATTTTTTTAAAAATTGGGTTTGGGGGAAAGAAGGCAAGATGGATAAACTTTTCCCACACACAGACTAATTGTACTATTGGAGAGGTTAGTTGGAAAAGACATTAAAGTGATCAGTATACATAGGTTTGAGATAATTCATAGGGATGAATCGGGCATTCACCCACTTGCTGCTTAGTCATTTTGGATTTCTGCATTTGGCCATGCTTGCACAGAAGTCCAAGGCAAGCTGAAGGCCAGACTGACATGGAGCCCTTGCATGCTGGAGAGAGAGACCAGAAGCAAACGACATCCAGTCCATCTGCATTATGCCAGACCCCCATTTATTTTGGTTGTGGTTACCATCACTATGAATTATTTTATTTTAATATCTATTATTAGTATTCTAAGGAGCTTTTTGGGGTTTTTTCCTGCAAATTTTATTTCTAATTAATTTGAGCTTTTGCATAGTTTTTGTTAGGTCCACAGCTGCCAGGGAAATTTTAAAAAAACATTGAAAAACTTTTAACAGCAATGAGTTGTCAAAGGCCATCAGTTTCCCAAGAAGGGGGTCTCAATGGCAAATTGCTAGAAGCATCTTGAAACCATTCAGTCTCTCTGCACCTCTCAGATCTGGAAAATCAATTTTTACAACCCTCTGCATTCAGAAAAGATGTATGTGGGTGGGCAATTGGCAGCACAGTCTGGCCCAATGTACAGAACACTTCTGTACCTTTTACTATTTTAAAAATGCTATATAACTTTAAGTTGTTATTTCTCAGGGGGAAAATAGAGTAGACAAAGTTAATTATCGGGATAGGGGGGAAACATGATTGGTTCTGGTTATCTTGTCCACTTCCTTTGCTTTATAAAACCAAAACATGTATTTAACCTTAAACGCATTTGGTGCTGTTGTCTAGCTATTGAGAACACCTGATTATTGTTTAGAGTAGTTAGGGGCAGAAGATCTGTTCGGCTCTAAAATTATTTTACTCGTTTTGATTTTGGCCATGGCTAATAGACTTGGAAGCTGTTGTGTAGATTGAGGCACAGCACCTGCTCCACTTTAGCATTTTAATGTTGTTCAGGATGTCTTTTACATCATTGGTGTGTTGTGTTAGGGATTTGGTTACATTACACTACCATATTCTTGCTGGTATTTCAGTTTAACGTAATAAAATACAGAAAATTTGTAGACATTGCTGTTTCATCCAGGCAGTTGGATGTGGGTTGGGACATAAAACTTGCAGTAAACAGTACTTTACAGAAAAATCAATTTAGTCAGAAAACAGAATCTTGATAAAGATGAAACAGCATTTGTGATGGAAGCTACAACAACATTTCCTAGTAAAAGATAATTTTTCAAAAGAAATTGCAGTGGCTGAAGAATAGTTGTTTATAACTTGTATGCATAAAATCAAGCTTGGTTATCAGGAATTACCCATTCATCTCCAGTCTGGCCAACTAACAATGCCACTATGTGCAGCCAGTAATATGATACTTTACAGTAGGTATTATAAATATTAGCCATTGTTGTTTTTTATTTTATTACTTTGCATTGAAGTCTGGCACAATGCATAATCAATGAAGAGTTTTCAATAAAAAGCATTAAGTTGATTTTTTTTATATAATTAATTGCTATACTTTGTTTTAATTTCTTTATCGTGGGTACTGTGCTGAAGGAGAGACTCGAACCAAGGATCGAATCTACACTATCAACATACAAGGTGAAGTAATTAGAGCATTGGTATTGGTTTATTATTGTCACTTGTACCGAGGTACAGTGGAAAAACTTGTCTTACAAACTGATCGTACAGGTCAATTCATTACACAGTGCAGTTACATCAAGTTAGTACAGAGTGCATTGATGTAGTACAGGTAAAAAAAAATAACAACAGTACAGAGTAAAGTGTCACAGCTACATTGTCTGGAAGATGAATAACTCCACTTTATCCATTAACATTTCTCAATCAGAAATGGCTTGAATTGTGTAGGTGACTGGAGAAGGAAGAGAGAAGATAATACTGGATAAGTAGAGTATCTTGAATATTAGGAGGATTGGATTTTCTTAAGTGGGTACCCGTTGCTTAGGTTAAAAAAAGACTTTGTGAGGACTTCTTGGCCCAATGGGTAGCTGAATTTTTAGTCATAGAGTATACAGCATGGAAACAGACCCTTCGGCCCAACTGGTCCTTGCCGACCAAGATGCCCCATTCAAACTGGTCTCTTGCCAGCATTTGGCCCATAACCTACTAAACCTTTCCAATCTATGTACCTGTCCAACTGTCTTTTTAAAAAGTTGTTATTGTGCCTGCCTCAACCATTTCCTCTGGCAACTCCTGATACCACCCTTTATGTTTTTTTAAAAAAAAAGTTGCCCTTCAAGTTCCTATCAAATCTTTCACCTCTCCCCTTAAACCTATGCCCTCTAATTCTTGATTTCCCCAACCCTGGGGAAAAAGGCTGAGTGTATTCACCCTATCTATGCCCCTTGTGATTTTATACACTTCTATAAGAACACCTCAGTCTCCTCTGCTCTAAGGAATAAAGCCCTTTTCAACCTCTCTCTATAAACTTAGCCCCTCAAGTCCCAGCAACAAACTTGTAATTCTGCAGACAAGAGATTCTGCAGATGCTGGAATCTGGAGCAATACACACAAAATGCTGGAGGAACTCAGCAGGTCAGACAGCATCTATGGAGGGAAATAAACAGTCGACGTTTCCAGTTTAATAACATCTTTCCCACAACAGGGTGACCAAAACTGAACACAATACTCCAAGTGCAGCTTCACCAACATCTTGTACAACCACACCATGACCTCCCAAATTATATACTCAGTGTCCTGACTTATGAAGGCCAATGTGCCAAAAGATGCCTTCACCACCCTACCTACTAATACCTGTGACTGCAATTTCAGTAAACCATGTACTTGTACTCCAAGGTCCCTCTGTTCTACAGCACTCCGCAGAGCTCTACTATTCACTGAAAGTCCAACCTGGATTTGACTTTCCAAAATGCAACACCTCGCACTTATCCAAATTAAACTCAGTTTGCCATTCCTCGACCCACGTGCTCAGCTGATTAAGATCCCCCTTCTTCATTGCCCACTATACCACCTATTTTGGTGTCTTCTGCAAACTTACTAATCATGCCCTCTGCATTCTTATCCAAATGGTTGATATAGATGACAAACAACGATTGGCCCAGCACCGACCTCTAAGGCACACCCCTCGTCACAGGCCTCCAGTCTGAGAAACAACCTTCCACCGTCACCCTCTGCTTTCTACCATCAAGCCAATCGTATCCAATTAATCAGCTCTCCCTGGGTTCCATGCAATCTAACCTTCCAGAGCAGCCTACCATGTGGATACCTTATCAAAGGCCATGTAAACCATGTCTATTGCCCTATCCTCATCAACTTTCTTAGTCACATCATCAAAAAACTCAATCAAGTTTGTAAAACATGATCCCCCATGTACAAAACCATGCTGATGACCCCTAATCAACCCCCGTGTTTCCAGATGTATGTATATCTTATCTCTTAGAATCCTCTCCAATAACTTACCTACCACAGATGTTAGACTTGCTGGTCTATAGTTCCCAGGTTTTTCTTTGCCACCCTTCTTAAATAAAGGCACAACATTCACCAGTCTACCAGCAGGTTGTTATACAAATGTTATTTGTGGTTAATTTTCTATAAATCATATTGTTTGTGTAATTTTTACAATCTTTTGTGCTGAATTTAGCTCATGTTTGATATTATTGAACAGCTGGTAAGTTATATGGGCATAAAATAGGTTACTGCTGTTACAGGCATTCTATTGTGGATAGACTCAAAATAAATGAGGCTTTCACTGATATATTTTAACAAGTAATTGCCTTGAAATGGAAGATTAAGTGAAGACCGGTAGGTATTGGTATTGCTATTGCTATAATTGAGCCTGCTGTCTGCGGGTAATGTGAAGAGTGGCACTATTTTGGGAAAGGCTCAAAAGTATCAATCTTCACTCCTTACAAACAGTACCAGCTGAGGTTATAACATGGCATAACCTCAGTTAGTAAGATTGGTGAAATGTTTTTGCTTTAATTATTGTAGCCCTCCCTTCATTTTGCAAAAAGTAAGCAGTGAATTATACCCATAAGTTGTCTGCTGTGGACAGTCACATTTCAGCATTCTATGTTTGCTTGAGGATCATGCTGTTCAGCATTCTTATAATTTGACCACTCCATGTACAACTTCTCTTCAGGACTGTAAAATTCAGTGGTTGTTGTCTGAAAAGCACTTCCATTTGATAAACCATTTAATTTTTTTTTTAAAAAGGATATCTGATTCTAAAAGCAGCCCATGCTTTGATTCTTGACCTGGGTTGTCCACGGGACTGTCAAAGTGCAAAGTAAATTTAATTATTACTATATAGAACTCAGAAGGCATCACTCTTGTGCAGTGCATTTACTGTTCACAATGTGGCCTCCTCCAAATTGGAGAAACCAAACACTGGTTGGGCGATTGCTTTGCAGAGCATCTGCGCTTAGTCCGCGTGAGTGACCGAGCTTCTGGTTGCCTGGGTTTTAATTCACCATCCCACTCCCACTCTGACCCCTCTGTCTGCAGCCTTCTGCACTGATAGAACAATACCCAACGTAAGCTGGAGGAGCAGAGCCTCACTTTTCATCTCAGCATGTTGCATCCTGCTGGACTCAACATTGAATTCTCCAATTTCAGATAATGTGCTCTTTCTGGTTGTATTAGGATTGGCCATTTGTGCTTGCCATTCCTCTCATCCTTTCGGTTTATCTTGCATTTGTATATTCTGGCCTGCTGGCCACATCGAGGCTCTCAATATTAGCAGCACATTACACAGACAAGGGAACTCGATTGTGCATTTAGTGGCTACATCATTTCACCCTAATACAGATATTCCCTTTGTTCAAGCCACAGTGCTCGCCCATATTCTCTGCTACTTAGACTAATTAACTTGCTTCCTGTTCAGATGAAGGATCCTCAATCTAAAATGTTAACCTGTTTCTCTTTCCACAGATACTGTGTGACCTGCTGAGATTTTCCAGCATTTTCCATTTTTATTTCAGATTTCCAACATCAGCCATTTTTGATTTTTCACAAAATATCACCCACTGAGTGACGATATTTATACTATCGTGAAAACATTGAGGGAAGTGACATTATTCAAGTTCATTATGCCAGTTTGCCTTTCTCAGATTGAATTGTATGAGCCTTGCTTCTACTTTTAGATCCCTGATGAATGAATCTGTCCACTAGCATACTTCAGTGACTGAGTATGCTTCAAAAAAAAAACTTCAGGCATTTGTGAAGTTGCTCAAGATTCGCTGTCTTCTGATTTCTGTTTCAGTAGCAAACGGTTTTAAATGGCGTGACGAACCCTGTTCTTTTCTTAGGGCTCAGAACCAGCAGTGTGAAATGCCCTTAGAATCACAGAAGCTCTTTCAACATTAGAAGACTTAACAAAATGACAAAAGAAATGCACTTCAGACACTGCCTTTGATTATTCTAGTCCAAACACGATTGGATTTGCATTGGTCAAATTCTGTAAATAACGTAATGATTCCTGAGCAAAATTGCAAATAGGATCAAAAGGCAAAGAGCTTAAATTCAAATAAGAGAACTGTAATGCAGGCAGGTTCTCTAATGAAGTTCCTATGCTGTCTAGACCAGCAATGAAATGAAATTGGAGAATTGTATACTGTGAATGTTTTGAAAAGGATTTTTTCCAATAGCTACAGCTGACATTTGGGAGGGCAAATACTGTAAAAGGCTACAATCACAATGTGTACATACATTCCCATTAACTGAAAGTAAGGAGTTTTTTTTAATGTTTGATCTAAATGTGTGTGGTCAAATACTTAAATATATATTTTCAAAAAATTCTTCCTTCCCTCTGGCTCTACGTTCTTTAACCCACACAAAACCCACAATTTACTCTTCAGCAATTGGGAGAATATGTAGGTATGCCGTTCTTGAGATGCCGTGAATACAGTTATGTATCTAGCAGTTAGTAGGTGTGGAGCAGCGTTCTGTGGTAACTTGGAATCTGATTTGAAATATGCTTTTTTTTTCCTCCTCCCAGAAGAGCCTGTGTAGCTCATCAACAGAGTTGTGTGCCCAATCCTACCAAGTATATTTTCTTCTGTCTTCTAACATCATAAGTTGGTCTGTTTTATTATGTTAGTGCTTGTGTGTGTGTGTATGTCTATGATTCAACTGAATTGGTTTTCAGTCAGTCAGTGAAATAACCTAAGCAACAGATGTTAGAAGATAGAATGAAGGTTACGGGTTCAAGGAATATTGTTCATAGTAAGAAAAATTTAGTGACCTAGAAATGCAGACAGTTTTTGGTAAATACCCAGACACCACAGAGGCTGAGGGATGCTACTTTTTATATGCTGCTGTTAGTAGAAGCATGTAATAAACATCATTTCGAGAAACCACTATCCTATCTTGACGACTGTCTGCTTATCCCAACTTTATTTTCACTTGTCTGGGATGACCTCTTAACTGGATAGAGTCCAAAGTTGGTGTAATCTGGGTGGAAACCACATGCAGCAAATGTTTAAATGTATTTATTCAAGGTCTAAAACCATAAATAGTATTGACTTTAAAAGGACTTTTTACTCCATTCAATTTAGGTTTTCCATTCCTCTTTTCCAAGGAATGAGCATCATTTTTCAGTAAAGACAGCAGACAAATAACCTGCCCCCAAGCATCTACTGTAACTTACTGACTGCTGTCAGACACATTGATGGCGCTTGTGTTGACTTGCCCTCCAGTTTTCCCTCACACCCTTCCTGCAAAACATATGACCTGCATTCAGTGTAAATTTTTGACAACCTGGGATCTGGAGTTTGTTCTGCCAGGAACTGTTGGCACTTTGTATATTTCTTTGCCTCCTTTCTTTGTTAATGAAACAGTTTTTTTTTACTGAAACATACTTTTGATTCCGTGCAAATGAATATTGAGAGCCTGGACTGTCTGTTTGTGCCATTTTCTAATCCAGAAATTTGATCTCTGTGCATGCATAGTTAAATGCACTCAGCTTCCTTCAGCAGCTTCCAAATGTCAGTGAAATGTTTCAAGTTCTTAATAGTGGAAAAGAGCAAATCATTCTGTCAGGCCTTTTCTAACTTTGTAAAGAATCCAGACAGTCTGCTGACCTGCCTTCAACTAAAGTTTTGGAGTTTTACTTCACAGTTCTACAATGACAAGTTCAAAATCAAAGTAGTACTCTTGATCAATGAGGAAAGGGCATATTATGACACATTTAAAAGCTCATTGGTGAAATCTTTCTAAGTGGCCACTTAAGAGAACAACTTCATATTCATTCAAACACGCTAATGCATTAAATTTTCATGTTTGTGGTTTTTTTTAGTTTGTCCAACATTAGAACTGGTTTTATCTCTACACCAAATGTAATGTTTTCTACAATAGTCCATCTCCTAATTTGTGAAGCTCGACTTAGCTCTTAATTTAAATCATTCTTTCTGCAGCTACTATTTATTGTGTGTTGAATGGGTTATAAAATTATAAGCATTACTTGAGGTTTATTGTTTGGTATCACTGTCATTTTCTCATTTTCATATCTTTGTCCTTTTCCCTTTTCTCTCTCATTGTGTGAACTTGGAAATTAAGTCATGAATGTAATTTAATAATCTTTGGAAAATAATGTTAAACTTAAAATCAGCTTTGCCCTTGTTGGATTGATATTGTGGCAAAATGAGGTCAGAAGAGCCAACGGGCCTCCTAAATATGGGAATTTTGGTGTTCCATCAGTGGTAATCCAGTGACAACTGCACTGAGCTAGAATTGCTGTAAAGAGATAAATCTAACTTGTTTGAAGAGTCATCTGCAGACTTTGCCCTTGGTGATTGAATTTCTGATGATATTGGCAGTTTTTAAGAGGAAATGGTGTTCTGGCATGCTAGACTTGGAAAAACCAAGCCAAATATTTTTGTGGTTGTAGGTTCTATAAGACTATTATTTAAATGCTTTCCAAGATAAATTTGGTATCTGTTTTAAGGTAGCTTTCTCCATTCTCTAATAGGGGATAGTGACCCAAATTCATAGCAAGCTGTTATTTTCAGGTTGCGCTGCACAGTATTCTTCTTACCTTTTAACTAGTTACGTTTTTTTAAATATATTATATAGTGCCAAAAGGTTTATCGAAATGTGTTTTTAAATGTCTTTGAAAAGAAACTAATGAACCAAAGGAAGTTGACCATGTGATATTGTAATGAAGTGGCAGTTCTGCATTTGAACTTTTAGTGAATGTGTTTTCATCCTCTACTATTCTCCAATTTGCTTGCACTCCTGTTCCCATGCTAATTTTTTTTTGTTTGTTTGTTGGGCAACTAATACCCTAGACTTATTTTTTTCCATAGCAAACTTACATAGGGCTGGTAGTTGACTTCATGTTTCCATCATCTTGGACTGTTTCCTCCATTGAAGTCTTATTCTTACTGCCATCAGATTTGGCAATCTTCTGCAATCAGATCCAGTCTGATTTTCAAAAACATTCACACTATGTTTAGTTGTGAATAATAGTCTTATTGCTAGATTGCATAATATGGGTGATCCATCACATTGGAAAATGAGTTGTGTCATACAATGGAGGGCTGGAAGTTGTTGGCTGCCAGGATCCATAGTGAGGTCAGGTTCATCCTCTTGAGGAGAAGAGGCTAGTTCTGCATGAAAGCTGCTGTATTCATGTTAACAGCCATTGCTGGACAGCTTTGACAGAAACTGGGAACTGTTTGTCTTCCACTTGCAGTCAGGATGTATTTGAAGTTAATTAAATTTGAAGGACCTTTAACAAAAGAAAAGAATATAAAATAATTTGCCCAGAAGTCTGTGGTATATTCTCACTTTGTAGGAACACTTTTAATATAATTATGCAATGCTTAAATATTCAACGAAGCACACTTTTTTGATAGTGACAGTCAATCACAAGAAGTGATTTAAGAATCAGTTTTATCTAAATTTATTTTGTTAATCATCCAATAAATAGCAAGTCAAAAAGGGATTGATTTGGGAACAGAGTCCCCAGTTCATTAATTTAGTGAGTTTTGCTGTGTATAATCCCATTAAGTTTGAATGTTTAAAAATCTTCTGTGTATGTTGGGCATTTTTATGCCCTTCAGTATAAATTGTGTGCTCTTTACTGAAACGAAACTGTGGGGAATAAAAACCACGTCGTCCCAGATTTTATGACGAGCACTCATTTATTTCTAACCTTTAAAATGTGATGTCACTAACTTTTATGATTTATGCAATAGGTATAATGTTTAACTTGTGCAATTTTTTTTATGGGTTCTCATTAAAAATCTCTATAGTTTGATTAATGTAATTCCTGCGCAAACTTGCCTCTTATTCTGAAAAAAGCGCTGGCTAAATTTATTTATGTCAGCAAGGTTTTGCGGTAGTTATTAGAGGGGTTGCTGTCTGGGAATGCAATCTGCTGTGTTCAGTATTTTTCTTTGACATATTGATTACATTGGGCTCTGTTTTGTGATGCTGAGGCAAAATAGATAAATGAAGCCCAAATGCAAGGAATCTGCTGTTCGTATTAGCGTTATGGGAGTTTCAAGCCTTAACTCAATAGATTTGTAGACCTGTATTTCATTGAAGCATATAAATTGTTGGATGAAGAAAAGCCTTGGCCCATCTTAATCATGTTCCACTCTCTTAGTAGTTGCATCATTAAACAAGAGTTGTAGCTAAAATAATCAATCTGTGAGTCAATGATACACCTCAGCATGCTACATTTACCAAATATTGTATCAGATCATTTACTTCACATCCCAAGTATTTGTTTCCGAAAAATGATCTTATTTGCAAGATTAATCAGTACTAACTACTGTCTGTGGGGAAGCTGTTCTGTAGATTGAGCACTTGCTCCTTGAAATTGTTTAAAATTGTTTCTGCAGACTAATTTAGAAATTAGCCTGCTGCTGCACTTTACAAATGGTCATGGTCAACATTATTTAGCCCCTTTGGAAACCTGTTTATACTGTGGTGACCAGAAACCATACGCACAATTCTAAGTGTAGTTGTGATTTATAAAGGGGCAGGGGTGCCTCAGTATTTTGGCTAAATATAGTATTTTAATACATCCCAAAATCTCATTTGCCTCATTCTTGGAAGCTAGGCCAACAATAAATTGGATCTCTTTCAAATTCTTACCATTTAACTAGCAGTTCCTTCCTGTGTTTTTTCTTTGTCCCATGTAAAGTACTTTGCATTCTCTAGATTGAACTTCATGATCTATCTTTCTGCCTAATTACCAGGTGTATACAAAGCTTCCTGTGGCTTATTCTGTTCAGCTGTACAGTTTGAAGCTTTCATTAGCTTTGATGTTTATAATTCCAGCCAAGTTGTGGTTATGCTGAGAATTATCTCCAACAGAACGAGAATAGCTCTAAAACTTATAAATGATAATTTATTTTCCTGAATATTGAAATGTCAACTGTATTAAAAGACTCAAATATTGAACCGTGAATAAAAAAGGATTTAAATTAAGAGTACAAAGATCCTTACAACTGTATCGTGCAAGTGTATTCTTATGTATCTTAATTAGTTGTCCTTCTGATGTAATGCTGCTTTATATTGCTAAAACATACATACTTATCCTGTGTGCTAAAAAGATGTGCTGTTTTAATAAACACTGTCAGAAGTATATATCTGACCTTACTTAAAAAGGAGTTAGCACTATTAAATTTTCTTTGCTTTATTCCAAGACAACGTTGTGATTGAACAATTTTGATCTATCATTTCTATCTGATACCACTCAGAGATACAACATGAATGCAGGCCCCTCAGCCCACCAAGTCCTCGCCGGCCATCAATCACCCATTTACACTATTCCTATTTTAATCGCTTTTTAAAAATTTTCTATGCATTGCCATTTAAGAAAGAGGAACAGGGAACTTTTCCCTAACCAATCAAATTCCTTCCCTGTTTTATCTGAGTTCTAGGTGCCATATGAATAGTCCATTCACTGTTCTCAACTTCTGGGGTCAATGTGTGCTTAGATCTCAGAATAGTTTTATTAGTTGGCTCCACAATGGTGTCTGCCATGCAAGTAATGAATAAGATGAGACTTCCTGTTGACATTTGTGAAGGGAGGGACATGGAGCAAGAATGAAGCCCTTTTATTTGTCTTGGAGTCTCCAGTCCCATGCAAGCTTCCTCCTTCACGTCATGCACACACAAGCAGGAATAGTACTCAGACTTGGCAGATGTAATTCATCAAAAGGAACACTGATCTTTGCCCTGGGATGTCTCGATATCAGCGACACCACAGAGTCTATAATAACCTCAGTTTGTTAGTGTTAAGACACAGTTGGCTGAAGCAATTCAAGTTGTTACTTCATTGATATGACTTTAGTTTGCCGTATTGAACTGCGAATAAGACCATGTTCTAGATGTATATTCAGCAGTCTTAAAATGTCTTTTCCACTTAATTTATATTCCATTCGCTTTCTGAAACCATGTGAATGATTTATTTTCAATTCAAAAAGCAAGTAGTTTCTAAATGCATTTCCCAAGCTTTGAAGAATTAGTGTTCAAACTACTGGCGTTAGAATGAGTTAACAATCATATTTACAGATACAAGTGATTTGTGCATGTTTTAGAAGCTAGATCGCAAGAGTGAAATGTCCTGTTTTTCTTCCTCAAATTCTTTTCCAGGCTTTTTGGCCTCAAATAATTTTGAGTAGTTTTTTGTTACTGTTCATAACAAGTCTGTTCATAGCTCATGAAAATTGAAACATCATAATGACACATTATCGATAGTCTGCTGAGATTTGCATTCATTTGTAGTCAGAACAGGCATTGCTTTCCACTAGTGGAACATCTGATATTGAAATGGCTGATGTGGATATCAGTGGTGGCATTGAGGAAGTGGCAAGTGTTTCAGTTGTTTATACTCATGTTGCTTCATTTTGATGCTTCAAGAAAAATTTCTTTTAAAAAACTTGTATACACATTATGTTCTCTGTACGAAATGGCCATTCAATTAAAGATAATGGAGGTCTCATCCAATGTCTCTGCTGAGTTGGCCGGTTTCTGGAAATAAAGAAGGCCTGAATTTGAACAAAGGGACATTGAACTCTGCAGCTCTGTTACCCGTTTCTCTTTCAACCTCTTCTCTCTGCTCCGCTCCCCCCCCCCCACCCCCACACTCACAGACAGACAGACAGACACACAAAGACTTTACATCATAAGAGCATATTCTCAACCAACATACTTTAACCATTTCAGCACATCCTGGTTTTTTTCCTGTCTCCAGTTTTGGATTCTCCCTTTCTCCATTATTCCTGCCCTTCTCCCCACCTCACAAGTGGGAAATATTTGCTTAACATCTACCGGGAAGGATAGCAGGTTGATAAGGTAAGGATTACTTTCTTAGTAAAATAGTTAACTGACTGACTGTTTGGACTTTCATGTGAACAAGGACAAGAACTCAAGAGGCAGCACTGTTTGGACTTTCATGTGAACAAGGACAAGAACTCAAGAGGCAGCAGCGTTGCCTGCATAGAATTCTACCATAGCAGGGGTTTCTGACTTCAGAGCAAACAGTTCAGAAAACCACTACTTTAGAATACAGTTTTAATATTGCAAGTTTCAGTAAATTGTTCAAGCAATGTAAAAAGCAAGGCTTTAGACTTGGCTACGTGCCTCTTCTGAAAAGGTTGTCTGGCAGGTGGTTAATGGCAAAGTCTGAGGTTTAAAAGGCAGACACTAAAGTTGCATCTGTGGTTTTTTTAAAATATATACCAATTGAGATGCATCAGTTTCCAAAGATATTTGGAAACAATTTGTGCAACGTTGTGATCTCTACAAGCAGTGCTTCCTCTTATGTGTAAGTAAAGGAAATGTCTGAAGCATATAGTTTTGTGGTCATTATCATATATTCTCATTCTCGTCAGCATTTATCTAATCAATCAGTAATTTCCCTAAAGTAGACAAGCTGTTGGGTTGAAAAAGCTGTCAAAGTGGGAGCATCAAACAAAAATAAATGAATACAGGAAATGGATTTTTAGTTTATTTATAGGATATGAACATCACTGGTAATGCCGGCAGTTATTGCTGATCCTAAATTTCCCTAATTTTCCCATGTTCCCTTCTGTTCCTTGATAAATGTCACAGCTTTGGGGGCACCTAGGGTGAGCAACTGTAGTGCAGTTGAAGACTGGTGCATTCTGCAACCATGTGTGCTGGTAGTGGAGAGAGTGAATGCTTAGAATGTTGGGTAAGGTACCAACCAAGTGAGCTGCTTTGTCCTGGACCCTGAAGATTTTTGAGTCATAAGAGACTGCAGATGCTGGAATCTGGAGCAACAAACTATCCGCTGGGGGAACTCAGCGGGTCGAGCAGCATCTGTGGGAGGAAAGAAATTGTTGACGATGTTTCCAGTCAAAACCCTGCATCAGGACAGGCTTTTGAGTGTTGTTTGAGTTGCACTCAGCCAGACAAGTGGAGAATGTTGCCTCACGTTCTTGATTTGTTACTTGTAGATTGTGGAAAGGCTTTGGGGAGTCGGAAATGAGCCACCAGCTGTAAAATACCCAGCCTCTGACTTCTCTTGTAGCCATGGTACTTATGTGGCTGGTCCAGTTAAGTGTCTGGTGTATGGTAGCATAGATGGAGGGAGGCTTGGCAATACTAAAGCAAAAGATACATGTTCTTATTGGAGATGGTCATTGTCTAGCACTTGAGCACCATTTATCAACCCATGCCTGAATAACTTCTGGATCTTGCTGCATGGAGGCACAAGTTTGCTTCATTGTTTGAGCAGTTGCAAATACAATTGAACATTGTGCAATCATTACAGACACCAGTGCTTTTGACCTAATAGTAAAAGGAAGGTCACTGATGACGCAATTGAAGGTGGTTAGCCCAAAAGGCAGTCAGCATCTAAAAGAGGCAGTTAAGTTTCTGTACAAGTTGATGAATGGGTCCTACTGAAAGATTAAGTTGTGCTGCTGCCTTTACTGTTCTGAACAGAATGAACATTTAGGCAATTTTTATCTGAGAGTTTACCTAGTGGCCAACATTTTGAACTGTTCCTGTGAAGCACTTGGAGGCACTATAAGAATTTGAACTGCTGCTGAAGTAATTCTGTATCTCAAGTTCCCCCTTTTATAAAAACTTCAGCCATGTTTCATTGGATGGACAAAGCTGAAGTTTTATTGTATCCCCCAGTAATAAGATGCATGCCAAAGCCAGCACTTTTGGTAGTGTTCCTGCTGCTGCCAGTGATGGTGCCCTTTTTTTTGTTGCTACCTTTTGGAGCGGCTGATGGCAATTAAAGTGAACTGTTAAATTACATCGCATATTGTGGAGGCTTTGTTATAGGGAGCTAATAATCCCAAACCTCAAGGAGATTCTGCAGTACAACTAGTTTTTTGATTCTGAGTTTGACACTGGAGTTGATGGTCAAAACAAGCGTATATTTGATCGCATTGGAGGGCTGTGGCCCAGAATGGTTAATACTGTTGTATTTATGTGCTCTGCAGATAGTTTGACTCTTGATGAAATAAATTTACAACATTAATGTTTGTTGTCCACTATCTGTGCTCAGTTTAGGGGTAGTTATGTGGTAAGCTGGTTAAAGCTTAAAATTTTCTTAAGTGAAGCTGTACCATGTGGTACAATTTAGTCACCCATTCTTTGGGACTTCTAGTAAGAATCCCAGCCTAGCTGCTGCTCAGTGGTTGCATCATAGGGGAAATTTTATGTTCCAAAACACAGAAAATTGAGTGAGCTTGCAGTTTCCTAGCATGACATGAAGATGTTTTCCCCTGGGTGAGGAGGCTAGAATCACAATATCAAAATAAGGGTAGACAATTTATAATTGAAACAAGAAAGAATTCCTCCTTTTAAAGAGTGATGAATCCTCAGAATTCTCTTCCCTGGAGAGCTGGTCTTTCTATTCAAAACTGTAATGGGTAGATATCTGGACATGAGAGAAATCAGGGGATATTGAGATAGTGCAGGAAAAGATCAGCCACAATATCGTTGAATGGTGAAGGAGACTTAATGGCCCATATGGCGTACTCCTATTTTTTGTATTCTTATGTTCAGAACAAACTTCGCATTTCATTGTGGGGCAAGGTCAACTCATTTAGTTGCATGAAAGTCTGATGATTAATATTAATAGAACTCGTGACAGCAAAGGGCTTTGAAAGTAGTAATACGTTCCTTGTCAGTGTGTAGATATCTTGCTATAAATTAATACTAAGTGTATTTTTTTTTGCTGATGAGACTATCTAAACAGCCTCGATTTTGCAAAGAACAGCCAATGTCACAATTGCTTTTGCTTTTTGGCTCTTAAAAGGATTTTGTACTTGGAGGACTATGTAGGTTCTTTACCTTCAAAAGTGATCTGAGTGCATGAATAATGTAAACTGAGTATGTCCTTGAAAAATCAGATTGAAGAATTGTTGAAGATGTGCAGAATCTGAATTGGGAAGAGAGTTGAGATCTAATTCAATTCTAAAATATTTCGAGGTTGTGGAAAAAGATGGGATAAAGAGAGAGAGAGAAAACAAACAAAAAGTGATGAACAATTTTCTTTAACAATTAAAAGCTAAAGAATTGAGATTCCCGACTTATAAGAATTACTTCAAATTGCCAGACTGATTGTTGATGTCATTATGAGTTGTCATACAATTGAGGATGACTCTTAATTTTGGTGAGTTTAGTGTGTATGCATAAGTAAAGTATGGGGAAACTCTTGCTGTCTTATTTATTTCAAAGCCAAGTCTATTAGAATGATTCTAGGGCAGCAGCATCCTAATTTTTGTTTTTGGTATCAAATTTTGCAGCTTGATTTACACTTTTTATGAGTAATGTGCTTTGTTAGCTTTCATTTGCGTCTCAGGATACAAGCTAAAATGTGTGAAGTTGTGCTTGTCTGTTGAATGGCATCTTGATGTGTGTAATTAGTATATCAATTAGAGCATTTTCATCATGCCAATAATATCAATTTGTTGAAACTTCATGGGATGTAGACAAGCTGAGCATGTGGGCAAGAACAGGGCAGATACAATGCACAAAACACAAATCAGGGTTTCTTTCTCAAATGGTGAGAGATTGAGTAATGTTGTTGGTCAGAAACACACACCTAGGACTTGTATAAGAGTCACTGAAAGCCAAAATGTCGGTGCAGCAAGTGCTTGGGAAGGCAAATGATATGTTGGCTTTCATTACAGACATTTCCTGCATACAGCTGTCAGGGTTATAGAAATTTTCCCTTACAGAATTCGCAAATCACTACCCAAAGATTTGAGAAACAGATTAAGATTTGCTCTTATGGAGTTTATGAAGGAAATACAAAATGTGAGAGAAACAACAAATGTTGCCAGTTTTTTAATTTTAGTCATTCAGTAGTGTGGGGCAATGAGATTTGGACATGACGTCACCACGTCAATTACAATGGCAGTCATAGCCATGTCCCTCCTTTGTCACTCCCCCTCCAGTCCAAGGACTTGAACAGAGGTCTCGGAGTGCAGCGCTGCTGTGCTTTTCATCTGCAAGGCATTTTTTCTGATGTGCTGCATTGTGGGGAGCCACAGAAGCAACGGCCAGCTCCTTAAAGTAATCCATCGGCCTTTATTCCACTCCCATTAACTCACTGCCCTTTAACCCATTATGCGCTGAATTCCTTCGACACCAACTTTCTCCTGTGAACCCAGATCCTCGAATCCCATCCCTTTCCCTGATATCCCCACTTCCTAAACCACGAGGAGGAGGAAAGGAGCACCCTTTCCTCGCTCCACAAGAGAGTGCTGCACTCTGAGACGTCTGTTCGCATGACCTCGGACTGAAGAAGAGGGACTCAGCTGTGACTACCAATCCAATCAATGCGGTGGCGTCACTTCCAAATCTTATTGCCTCATGGTATTGATTGAATAAAAATAAAAATTGACAAAATTTGTTGTTTCCTTCAGTGAACCTTGTCCACGCCCTGAGTCTAATGTTGGCCTCAGCTATTAAATAATGGCAGAGGGTCACTTTGTTATTACCGATAGAATGGCTTAATATGAGAGGAAAAACATCCAGTAGCAATGCATCTCCACTTATAACATGGGATTCAATAGGAGAAGGGGGTTTGCATTACAGAAAATTGCAACAAGGACTGCTTTCTAGGAACATAACCCCTCTATAACGTGGGGGTCACCTGTACAAGGATTTGAGGGCAGGAGCAGAGATGTCTTGATGCAGTTATGTTGGACTTGGACTGCACCTGGAGTATTGTGAACAATTGCGTCAGCTTTTCCGAACAAAAGCGTATTTGCCATAGAGGAAGCATGGAGAAAATTCTCAGGACTGGTTCCAGGGATGAAAGATTCTCCATAGCAGGAGAGACCAAGCAGAGCTGGACAGTGCTCCTCTCAGATGAGGAGGAATTTCTTCTCTCAGAAACCCATGGATCTTTGAAGTTCTGTAACCCAAAAGGCTGTGGACACTGAATCATTCGGTATATTCAAAGCCAAGGTACATATTTTTATACTATAGAGAATCGAAGGCTATTGGCAGAGATGTGAAGCTCATGCCAAACAGCAGATCAACCATGGTCTTCACAATGGTGGAGTAGACTTGAGGTTCTATATGGGCTGCTCCTCATTTCTTATGCACTTAATTAATTATTGTACATTGTTGCAAGGTGTGATGTGTGTTTGCATGGCTGTGTCTATGATTTTCATCATGATTTTGCACTAAGCAAGATTTATATTGCTGCCAGTTAAGCCCTGGCTCATTCATAGTCTAGTCTTTCACCAAGATGAAAGTAGTTTGTGGCCAGTAGCATGGGAATTTTTATCCAAAAATAATAACTCTTGCTAGTGTAAAAACTACTGGTGGAAAGAGAAGGCTGTTTTGAGTTTTGTCTGAGGGCGAGGAGAAACTGCAGAGAATAACCAGAACGTGTACTTTGTAAACAACATTTTATTTAAAATTTTTTGCATTTTATATTTTCCACCCTTTTGGTCTCTGTGGAGAATTTGGAACCACCTAACAAATTTATGAAGAGGCTAAGATGAGTTACAACGTAACCTGAAACGACCAGTGCCCTGACTTGTATAGCAGGTGCACTCCAAGGGGTTTCCTTTGGTTGATGTCAGCCAAATGTTTGAGGCAAATAGAAGGAATGCAAGTCGCACAGAAATTGCCATGAGAATCTGAAATTAAATTTAAGCCATAAGTTAAAACAAATGATTCTCCGATACGAGGTTAATTTTTGTTTTAAGTTTCTTACTGTTTTAGAAATCATTCCCTCACTAATTTAGAAATCGTGAAAAATTCATCAGCATTGTTAAAACTGAAGTTTTGGTTTAGCTTCTAAAATATGCTTTGTACCCTCTTTCAGCTTTTGAACTTGGATATTTGTTTCAGAAAACTGTTTGCAGCACAGAGTAAATGTGAAAACTTTAAGAACTATAATCCCAAAAGTGAAATTCATTTTATTTGGAGGTGTTCTTTAGAGTAGCTAGGCAATTTTAAATAGAGACACAGAAGTTTATTATCCTTCAAATTATAGCTATTTAAAACATACCATTAAAACAATGAATCAAAAGTACCTGAAAGGCCATCTGTTTATGAGCTGCAGAGATTTGCAACAATTGCCAAAGATTTTTCTAGTTTTATTGCCAATGGGTAGTACTGAAAAATTCCCTCATTCCTGTGGTCAGCCAGCCAGGAACACTGTCCCAGCCAGGTTGCTAATACAAACAGCATTTTGTCAGTAATAGGCTCTTGCCAATCAGTTACTTGGAACATGATGTGGTACAGAGCTTAGATCAAAGGTGTAAGGATTGGCAATCTGTTGTATTTTGAAATGGTACTCTTAAATCTGAGATGTTCTTTTTGGCCCTGACGATTGGTGGAAGCAAGAATCAGCAGTCCAGAATTACTATTGCTTTCAGAATGACCTTGTTTAGTCTATAAATGTTTTCTCATGCAGCTGCTGTATTAATTAGATTATGGGTTAGACTGAAGAAGGGTTTCTATTTGGCAGAAATTTTATTTTTTCTCCTGTCTCTGTTCTCTTGCTCTCTACCAGGGTCCCTGCTGTAAAATCCCGAGATTTGCAATCAGCATTGTTTTAGAATGACCCCACAAGTACTTAAATAAAAACATTTTTAATGTATACCAGTTTGCTGTCATGCTGTCACTCTTCAGAGTAGGAGTTTGAGGTTGGGAAAACTGTTGTGGGAAAATTACTTTTCTGTTACTAGGAGGGGAAAAAAATTGCTTATGCAGTGCCTTTTTCAGCCTCTGAATTCAGAAGCATATTGTGGTCAATGAATAACTTCTGAAATCTAGTCACTGTTAGAGGAAAGTTTCTGATTCTCCATCCCATTTCCCTGATTTCTGCATTTCCTATTCACCATCTACAACTACTCAAAAAAAAAACAAGGGGCACATATTTTCCTTTAATATGTTGACATAAAAATAATCTAAACTGGATTTCTGAACCTTATTTGTTCTATAGTCACAAAGGTGATTTTTATCCTGTCCCGTGTGAACCTAGTGTGGTGCCACATTTGCTGCGTTTTCCTGCTTTTAAGGAGAGAAACACGTGTCTCCTAATTGCCATCCAGAAATTACCGATAGAAGGAATGTGCATAGAATCATTGGAATGCACCAATAGGTATAGGTCATTTGGTCAGTCATGTTCAGGACAGCCAAGAATTAATTATTCTAACTAATCCCATGTCCTGGCTCTTGATCTATCGTCTTGTGGTTGTGCACATTAAGTGCTCATCCAGATACTTGTCCAATGTATTATGGTTTTCTGCCCCAAGCATCCTTTTCGGGCAGTGAATTCCAGACCCCTGGCACTATTTGGGTGAAAAAAATATTTCCTCAACTCTCCCCTACACTTTCTGCCAATTACCTTAAATCTATGCTCCTTGTGGTTGTCTTGTTTATAAAGATAAGAGCTTTCCTATCCAGCAGTCAATGGAAATCAGAAAAAACTACAGATGCTGGAAATCTGAAATATAAATGAAATATACTGGAAGCATCTGGCAGGTGAGGCAGCATCTGTGAAAAGAGAAAAAGTTAACATGTTAGTTTGTCTGAACTAGGATGGAGAGAAAATAAATTGGGATTAAGTTGCTTGGAGAATGAGGTAAGGATGGGTAGGACAAAGGGAATATCTGTTTATTCAATTTAGAAAGCGCAAAGGGGAGCGAGGCTCTAAAATAGAAGCCAATGAAAACCTTCGCACTGACTCATGCTCGAGATACACCCATCATGGACATTGAATTGCATTTAAATCTTGTGTCCAAAAAGTTAAATGTCGAATATTAATTGCCCAATAGTAAAATCTAAAGTTAGGCAAAGCCATACCGCCATCCTTTTTTAATTTCTGTAAATATTTCTTACTTAACCGTGGATTTTTATTCTGCCACATATATGAAAGAATTTTAGAATCAATAATATCAAAAAAGGATTTAGAGATAAAGGTTGGAATCGCCTGAAATAGATACAGAAATTGAGGTAAAATAGTCATTTTAATAGCATTGATTCGACCAATCAATGATAGGGACAGTGGGGACCATTTAGTAAGCAGGGAATATCTGTAAGGTGAAGCCAGGATTGTCATGGGGATAAGCTGTAAATGACAGCATTTGGTCGATATGTTAATGGGCCAGAAGGAACTTGCTCCCTTGTTCATAACATCTGTGAAGGAAGTTAGAAAGTGAAAATGCAGACAGAAGCATAAAAGATGCAAAATGCAGGGCTGCAGAACATGCCCAGCTGGCAAGACTTCTAAAGAAGATAGAAAAAACTGAGCTAATATCAAAGATGAATTACCTGGCCTATTACAAAGAAAAGGCAAGTTAGATGAAGTTGTAAATTCAAACTTGAGTCCAAAAGACTGCACCACCCTTAGGCAGAAGGCGTGGTGTTGTTCTTCACGCTTATGTTGGGCCTCATTGTAACTGTGCAGGAGGATGCAGACAGGTCAGAGTGGGAGTGGGATGGAGGATTGAAGTGGTGGGCAACAAGAAGCTGGGTCACCCCTGCAGAATGAATGTAGGCACTCCGTAAAGCGGTCACCCAATCTGCGTTCGTTTGCTCCGATGTAGAGGAGATCACATTTTGAATGCCAGATGTAGTTTACTAGGATGGAAGAAGTGTAACTGAATTGCTGCTTCTCCAGGAAGGACTATTTGGGTCCCTGGATTGTGGGAACCAAAAGGACAAATGTTGCAACTCTTTATGGTTTCATGGGGAAGTGCTGCAAGAAGTGGGGTGCTTGGTGGCACCAGAAGAGCAGACCAGGGAGTCACAAAGGGAATAGTCTCATCAAAAGGGGAGGGAAAGATGATGCCATTCACAGCTTATCCCCAGGGCCACACTTTTCTTATCGTATCAGAATTATGCCAGTTGTCGTATTCCTCCATCCCTCATCCAGCCTCCCTGCAATTAAATAGTAACTTATTTTCTCTCCTTCCCTGTTTTTATAAGATAAAATATCTTTATTAGTCACATGTACATCAAAACACAGTGAAATGCATCTTTTGCAGTTCTGGTGAAGGGTCTTTAACCTGAGATTAACTCTGTTTCTCTTTCCACAGATGCCTGACCTGCTGTTTCCATCATTTTCTGTTTTTACTTCAACAGTCTTCTTCACCCTATCTTGGCCTCTCACAATTTTATGCACTTTAATTTATATCTCCCCTCAGCCTTCCCTGTAAAAGAAAATTAGTGAGAGACAGTGGTGCAGCTGGCTCTACCTTCAGGGATCTATGACCATATACTCTTAGATCCTTCTATTCTGCATTTCTCAGTAGCCTACCACTTATTTTGTATTCCCTTACTTGATTTGCCCTTCCCAAATGTATAACTTCGCACATCTCTACATCGGATATGTTGGTGTGCTCTTTGAGGGAGGAGTACAAACATAGGGACATAGAATAGTACCCCATATCTCGACTGTTACCCCTGGTTCTAGACTCCCCAGCCAAGGGAAACATGCTCCTTGCAAGCCCCATCAGTTCTTTGTTTTAATGAGATCTCCTCTTATTCTTCCAATCTTTAATGAACACAAGCCTAGTTAACCCAATCTCTCCTCATGCAACAGTCCTGTCTTCCTAGGTCTAAATCAGTTTTAATCTCCATCAATTTAAACAAAGATTTCTGTTGGAAACAATAGCTGATGCAGTTTATTGCTTCTTACTGTGCTGTAGAGGTGAAGAGAGAGGATCTGTCTGATTCTGCATATGTTGATGATGTGTAACTCAAAATCTCCCTGGGATGTACCATAAATTCCCAGAGCACTCTTTAGATCAATTTTAAAGTGTTCTTGTTCTCATCATCCTTCTGTTTTTCTATCCAGTCGCCAGAACCACCTGAAAGAACAGCAACAACAGCAGCAACCCCCTCCGGCCCCTCCGATTCTCCTGCCTGATGAAGCTGAATGCCTTACCGTGCCTAGATATAAACGGGACTTGGTCCAAAAGCTCAAGATCCTCAGACAAGAGCTGTCACAGCAGCAGCCCCAGGCTGGTCACTGTCGCATTGAGGTTTCCAGGGAAGAGATATTTGAGGTAGAGACTCTCCTTTATTCTCTTTCGAAAATTTAGAAGCAGAATAGCTGATGGTAAATAGCTTTGATTTATTTCTGTGAAGGTTTTTGAGAGACTCTAGCACAGTTTCTAATTGCAGCAAAAGAAATGATACGGTTTCCAAACACGGACTCTTGCCAGTCAGTCTGCACAGAGTTGTGTAAAGAGCATTTGTTCCAAGACAAATGCTCTGCAGGTGGCCTGTATAGATAGAGTATCTTGCTGGTTGATATACTGGCAAACCTGATTTCATATGATGCTTGTCTGCTGCTTTAAATTTTTCATGAATTTGTCTGATCTTTCTTTATTCCCTCATCTGGATATGTTCTTTTATCAGAAGTATTTTGCAATTTGCAATGCAGTTCTTGTTGTTTTAATCCTTTAAATTTAGTTTCTTTTTGTTCAAAACTAGCTTGTCTCTGAAATCAGTTTTGATTTCCAATTGAGTTTGTATGTTGATTCTGTTAGGTATGCGCGGGGCAAGAATGATGACGGTGCAGTAGAATAAACACCTTTGCTGATTCATATTAGTCAAAATACAGAAACTGAGCAACTTATCGTAGATCCACAAAAAGGTCTACAGAGACCTAAAAGCGCGCGAGTCCCCGAAACCCTACACCAAAAGTGAAGTTGCATGCGTCAGAGGGCATCATTCCTCCGCCATGCAATCGGCCGGCCAGAGTGTGCATGCATATAGGTATGCGCGTGCGTACTGCCACATTCGCGCCATCGATCAGCTGGACGATCGACTGACTGGTATGCGCATGCAATTTGCCACAATTGCCGCGTTCTCTGCACAGTTCATCCACACCTCCTCCACCCCCCCCCCCCCCCCCCCCCCCCCCCCCCACAATAGAAGGAACTGCAGGGGAAGAAAATAGGTTGGGTGGACATGGGGAAGATTTGAGAAGGTTTTTCCACCACTATTCTGCCTGGTATCAGTTGACGCACCCTCATGGACTGCTGCAGCGGGTGGCTTCTCTCTGTGTCTTCCTGATTAGCTGATTCCGAGGTCGGTGGGCTGTGAAGATCCTCCCTCTTGATGAAGTGTCCATTGGTTCATCTGCTTGAATGGTAGATTCATTGGCAAGGGACACTTCTGTGGCTTTGTCGGGTCCTCCGTCAGTTTGCTGGCGTATGTGATCCAAATATCACCTGACAATTTGACTGGCAACTCAAGTTCTGCAACTTGACTTTTACAATGTTGGATGAGTGCCAGTTTTCTTCGTGTGTGAGTCGAATGTGGACCTCGTCATCGGCACCAAACGTTTGCGGCCTAGTGTGGGTATCATAGTTTTGTTTCACGGCCTCTTGTTTGCTGCAAATTCATTCCTGGATGCCGGCCAAGGGAGATCCAATCTGGTGCGTAATGTCTGTTGGAATATTAATTCAGTGAGGGAGGCACCCATTAATTCGTTTGGGGTGACTCAGTAATGGAAAAGGAAACGGCTTAATTTCGTCATAAAATCACTCTGTTTGTTCAGAAAAGCCTCATTTCACCGTTTGCACTGCTCACTCAGCCAGGCCATTTGACGCTGCGTGATGTGGAGCAGTTGTCAGGTGCCTAGTACCATTCTTCTCTACAAACTCCTTAAATTCTGCACTCCTAAAAGCCAGGCCATTACTGGATACGACCATTTCCGGAATACCAAATATAGCAAAGACTTATCGTAGTTGTTGGGGAACACTATGTACATGTAGGTAACACCTCTTATCTACTTCGAATGGACACCCACAGTAACCAGATATGCGTGTCCCCAGAACAGTCCAAAATAGTCGATATGAATGTGCTTCAATGGAGAATCAGCCAGGCCCATGGTTTAAGGGGGGCCTTTGGTGATGCTTTTTGTGTCTCCTGACAAATAGGGCAGATGCGCACCATATTCTCAATATCGGTGTCAATTTTCGGCCACCACACATAGCTTCTCCTAAGTGCCTTCATCCTGACCACCCCAGGGTGAGCGTCACACAGATCGCAGAGTATACGCTTGCGGCCTTGAGGGGGAACCATGACTCGACTGCCCCATAACACGCAGCCATCCTGTGGGCTCAGTTCACACTGGCGATTTGTAAATGGTTGAAATTCGGGTGAAGGGCTGGCGGGCCAACTAACCTGTAGTGCTCCTCTTACCTGTGATAGAAGTAGATCACGGGCTGTCCACTGCCTAATGAGGTGACTTTTGATTGGTGTTTCATCTAGGCTTTGTAACAGGTGAACAACCTCAAACAGAGGTGTGCCGGATGCTGTGCCCTCAACAATTGGAATCTGCTTAAGGCGTCGGCAACAACATTTTTGTTTCCAGGGGTATACTCCATTGTGTAGGAGTAAGCGGATAAGGTCAATGCCCATCGTTGCATTTTCAGTGATGACATTTGCTGGGTACCTCATGTCTCTCCCATTAAGCCTTATGATCTGTGTAGATTTTGAGAAGCCGCCCAAATATGTATAAATGGAAGTGCTTGATGCCAAACATAATAGCTCGGGCTTCTCGGTCGAGCGGTGAATAACTTACCTCCGCCTGAGACATTGTCCAAGCGAAAGCAGTAGGCATCCCTGTTCCACGAGGCATTCGATGTAGGAGGGGGGCCCCGACCCCACGGTGAGGCGTCACATTTCATGACTATAGGCTTTTCAAGAACATAATGCACCAACACAGACGAAGAACTGAGGGTGGTTTTTATTTGTTCGAATGTCTGTTGCTCAATTCTTGACCATTCCCAGTGTTGGTACTTCTCAAGTAGTCGGTATAAGGTCTTTAACACTAGCTGATTGATTTAAAAACCCAGTTGTAATGCATGACTAGTCCCAGGAACAAGTGTAACTGCATCACACTGCGTGGATGTGGAGCCTCTGTTAAGGCTTTGATTTTGTGCTCCTGTGGATGAAGACCAGTTTTGTTGACTTTGAAGCCCAGGTAGTTGACCGAGTCAGCCAAAAACGTGCATTTCTCCTCTGGAGTAAAGCCGTCTTCCTCTAAACAGGAAAGTACTCTGACTCTGCCTAGTGTCTCAAGATGACGGGACTCTGATGTACCAGTTACTAAAATATCATCAAGGTAAGCACAGACGTGAGGAATATCCTTCACTAGATTATCAATAAGGCATTGGAATATCCCGGATGCAGAACTCGCTCCAAATGGCAGCCGCTTGTACCGAAACAGGCCTCGGTGTGTATTGATTGTCGTAACGTCCTTAGAATCTTCATCCAGGGTGACCTGATTGTAGATTTATTTCAGGTCTAGTGTTGAGAACTGTTTGCTTCCAGGTAGGGATGCATACAAGTCCCTGATCCATGGCAGTGGATATGCAATCTTATTGCAGTGTTTGCGGTCAGTTCGTAGTGGCTGCAGATACACACTGATCCATTGGACTTGAGGACGGGTATGATATGACCTGCCCACTCTGAGTGCTCACCCACTCTATCACATCCACTTTCTGTAGGTGGTCTAGTTCTTCTATCATTGGGCCCACAGCACCGGGTGGGCCTTGTAAAAATTTGGCTGGCGGTTCTCTTCAGATTTGAACTTGGCCACCAGACCACAGTATTGACCCAAAGCCTCAGCTTGGACTACACACTGGTGCTTTTGTAGTAGTGTATTCAATGCAGGGCTTCCTCTGATATGATTGATGTAGGATAGCACCAATGGAATGTTTTTTTAATCCAGTTTCTGCCCAGCAAATTGGGCTGTTGGCCTCCCCTGACAACATGCACCGTTAAGTGGAACAGGTCTCCGTGGTGGACCACCTCTGCATCGACACTGTCTCTGGTGTAGCTGTGAAACACCGAGCTTGCAGGTTGTAGTTTTGGAATCCAGTGTAAAGATGATTCACATACCAAGGTGACGGCTGACCCAGTATCCAGCTCAAATTTCATGGGCTAGTTGTCCACTGTGAGCGTAACCAAGTACGGAGGCTGGTTCTGGTTGCCCAGTTCATGGGTTTGGAAGATAGTGTCCACTTGTTCGCAGTGGCTGTCTCTTTGCGTGGAGTTGATGGTCGAATTCTGTCGCCATCCTGCGGCACGTTGCTTTGCGAAGCACACCTTCTCGAGGTGCCCTACCTTCTGACAGAACTGGCAGACGGTCATTTGATGTTTGCAGTCGGATCACTGGACTTTCACCACAGCGATGGGATCTCTGTGAAGGCTGACGTGATTTTGACTGGAAGCTGCAGGTCTGCAAACATTGATGTTTTTGGGAGGGGGCTCTCGCTCCAGTACTGCCTGAATAAGTGGTGCTGGGGTTGGATGAGTCTGTGTAAGGCCTCTCTTGACTGCCTCCCTGTGACAAGCTGTGGAGCACGCTTTGTCCCAAGATAAGTCGTGCTTTTTGGACAGGAGGTTCTTGTGTGCCTTCTCATCATAGACTCCTATAATCAACACTTGGATAAGCATTGCTTCTTTGAATTTGTTCGGTTGAATGTCTTTCTATTTTCATTCCTGCACACCCAGAGTTAATCTTGTGATGAAATCATCTGTGTTCTCAACGGGGGTCTGTTGCAGCTGTGAGAACCTGAAGCGTGCTGTAAAGACATGGTCCTGCATCCTCCAATCATTGTCTAAAGCCTCAAACGCGCTGGCCAGTTCAGCTTTGTTCTGTAAGTGCAGAGCGTCGAGGTATTTCTGCCTGAGTTCTCCCAAGTGCATGCAAAGCAGTTTGAGTTTGGTAGCTTCCTCCAGCTCCACTGTCAGTGTTAAAACTGGTCGAGGTTCAATGTAGTCCTGGAAGGTTTTCTTCCATTGTAGCCAGGTTTCCTGGTGTTGGTTTTGCCATAGTTGTGGCCCAAAATGGATTGGATGCTTGAAGTAGAGAGGCCATTCTTATTTTGATCCTCGTTGCGAATTGTTACACATGCACGGAGCAACAATGACAACGGTGCAGTAGAATAAATGTCTTTAGTGATTCATATTAATCAAAACACAGAAACTGAGCAACTTTTAATTGTAGATCCACAAGAAAGTCTGCGGAGACCTAAAAGCGCGCAAGTCCCCAAAGTCCCATGCCGAAAGTGAAGTTGAGGGTGTTGTTGCTCCACCAAACGATCAGCCGGCCAGAGCACACAACTTAGAGAACTGTAGCAATATAATTGTGACTGGGCAAGAGTCCTAACAGCAAAAAGCACACAGAGCAGTCACCAACAAGGGAGCAAAGCTATGGATATGCTTCTGTCTTCCTTATAGGAACCTTCTTTCTCATACAGGTTGCTTGGAGCATTTGTTTGCCATGGGAATACTGAATGGGTCACATCTTTTTAAGACTACTTGCACCACAAGTACATAAAATTCAATAGGCTCCTTAGGATGATGTTGGTTTACTGAACACAGTGTGGAGTTGATTGCCTATCTACTCACTTGGATGGGCAATGATATGTCTGTGTGTGGTATGAGAAGGTGATGATTATTGTTTGAAATGGGATTTTATGTTTTGTAGCTTATCATACCTTTTGGTTAATAGTTCAGACTTGTTCTTTAATTAATGGATGGATAAATGCTTTGTTCCAGGAGTCTTACAGGCAAGTAATGAAAATGAGACCAAAAGACTTGTGGAAACGGCTAATGGTAAAATTCCGTGGTGAAGAGGGATTAGATTACGGAGGTGTTGCTCGGTAAGTGATTCACAAAAGATAAAGCATGTTGGATATTTTTCTTTGTCTCTTTTGTCGTCACTCGCGCCTCCAGCAAGTTGACCTGGTGTTCCCTCTAGAAGTGAAGGTGAATGGACAGCTTTCAGAGCTGGACCTATGGTTCAGCAGAGACCTCTAAAATGTTATAATAATAGCAGAGGGTGACATTGCCAAACTTATAATACTCAAAAGTTAACGATTTAAAATGTAACTGTGGAATTTGACAACCCCAACATAAACCTAGTTGCCAGTTTGCAACCACAATAATATCAGTGCTGATTGAAAGTGCTTGGACCATTGTTGACCAATGAGCTTTTTCATCTTTCAGTGTTCCAGTGATAAAGTGAAATTTGTAGCAATTTCCTCGTCCTGAGATGATAATTGTCTGAAATTGATACTAATAGATTAAATATCATAACATATCCTGTCAATCTGAGGTCCAGCACATTGACCCAGCAAGGAACAAATCAGACTTTGTCAGCCATTTTTAGATGGAGGTTGGGAGATTTCTAGCCTTGCCGCAGTTTATGGACAGTGACGTTGTTTGCAGCCTTGCAAGTGGGAGATTGCTCTACTTTTTTTCCATATTCTCAAGCATTAGGTCTCTGATTAACCTGAGAGGACCCTGTTATTTGGGTTAAGGCAGTTGTTAGTTTTTGTCCAATAGCAGTCCTCTGGATATTTGGTGGTCTTTAATTATTCCATTAATCTAACGGTAAGCACATTGGATTATATTTAGAAAAACATAACTTGCAAGATAAATGAACAATTGCTGGGTGATGATATGGATTTGAGTGGAGACAGTATGACTTGAAACCGTATATAGACAATCCTGCATTTTTATGGTCAGAAAATCAAATAACAAAAATAAAACAATCCAGTACAATGTAGGGTGGGTAGGTGAGGGAATTTGTATGAGTGTAGTAATTAAAGTTTAATTTATGAAATAGTTGATGATTTTCTGGATAGAAACTAGTCCTAAAGAATGGTCTCAACCCAAAACATTGACTGTCCATTTCCCTCCATAGATGCTGCCTGACTCGCTGAGTTCTTCCAGCATTTTGTGTGTCACTCCAGGTTTCCAGCATCTGCAGTCTGTGTTGTGTCTCTGTTGTTGAGTTTACTGGATTAACCAAGGTTAAAAATGCTAGCAGGTTTTGCTATAAAGTACACAATACCTGAAAGGAATAGTTCTCAGATTTTGAGTGAGGAAAGCCTAATTGATGGCAGCTTGTTTTGTAGCAACATCAACTGAAATCTGGCTGTTAATAAATTTCAGCATTTGCTTTCGTATGCAAGGCTAAAACTATCAATATCTGGTTATGCATAGTTAAGATAAATATTTTTCATGTGAATGGTCCTCTGAAGTGATTTGGATTGTCAGGCTAGCCCTTTTAAGAATAATGGTGCACAAGTTTTGTTTTGTCTTTTTACAATGTACGTAATTAGTAAGCACCACTAGTTGCTGTAGTTGATGAGGAAGTTCCCACTAAAGTAATTTCAAATGTAGGAGTCTAAAGCCAAATGTCTTTCAGATGTTTATCTGAATGTTATTTTGAACACAAAGTAAATTGAGAAAATTGTTATAGTAAATTAATTACATCAATGTTTGTGTTTCTACTTCCTCACTGATTAAACAATACTGCAGCATTGCTATCATTCTTAGTTTTAAATGCATCTGTGTGCAGCACCACCTTGTGGATAGTTTCCTGGACCAAGCCCTTGGAATTCCTGATGTTCTTTAGCATTGTAAAATATCTTGAAATCCTTCACATTTATATGGCATGAAGTGTATCTTTCTTAAGTCCCTCCCTTTATTTGTGTCAATTTTCTCCTTCTAAAAGTTTTGATTCTGTTCTAGGATAGTTTCATAGTAGCCATTGTCTTGCTCCATAACCCTAAGGGTGTGTATTGATGGCCCACTTGCTATTGGAAGTATCATTGTCTTAAATTCCATTTTCCTCTTGATTTCCAGCATCTTTGTCCACCAACATCCCTAGTCAAGCTCTAATAACTTAGCACAGACTTGGGGGAAAATATTGGGAATTTGCTGGATTAGTTGATTTGCCAGCTAAGCAATTGGGAAATCTTAATTTGCATTTCTCATGAAGTCTCTTGAATTTAATTTCCTTTCTCAGCTCAGAACTATTTGTGGACAACTGTACTGCCTCACCATTGCCATGCATTGGTTAAACTGGAAATTAATAATCCCTGAACTATTGACAGACCCACAGGAGGCTGTGGTTTCCTGAGCTCTTGACTCTGAACTTTAGTTTGGGCACCGTGATGCCCTTAGGGAGCTGGAGAGTGGTCAAATGAGCTGTGGGGTGGTGAGGCAGAAGGTTGTGCAGGTAAAACTGTGGAAGAATCAGCAATAGCATAACAATTGTATTAATAAACCTAGGCTAATAAAATAATGACACCACTTTTGAATACAACTGCATTTCTGATTTCATCTCCTCTCCCCGTTTTTACGCTTTGGTTTAGCTCCTTTTCCAATTGCTATGTTAATCTTTGGCTTTTTTTGTTTAACAATAATTTCTATCAAATATTTTAGTTTGGATGCAGTATTAAACAAAAAGTGTCAATTGGTTAGTGTAAAAACTAGTCCTTGTTTATCACTGAGTCAAATACCAAAGGACTCTCAATTACTTTAGAATAATTTGGTAATGGCTGTGTGACCAGCTGCAAATCAGCAGCTGACTCGTGACCATGTTCCTTTACTCACTTTTTTTTCCTCATATTTTCTTATGACACAAAAGAAAGCCACTCAGCCCATGTCTGTACCAGCTTTCAGGGCACACACATCAACCCCATTCCCCCACTTATTTTCCTGTAACCTGCTCTTTCTCATATTCCCATCAGCTGATTTTCCTACCACCCACCCTACACTTACTGACAATTTATAGCGGCCAATTAACCTACCAATCAGCATGTCTTTGGGATGTGGAAGGAAACCAGAGCACCCCAAAGGAACCTATGTAGTCATAGGGAGAACATGCCAGCTCTATATAGACAGCACTGGAGATCAGGATCAAACCCTGGTTGCTAGAGATGAGGCAGCATCACTACCTGCTGTTCACTGTACCACCCTTCATTGTGCTTAATTTTACTCATTCAGTAAAGGTGTCTCAGCCAATCCAATGATTAGCCTTTGCCATGTAGAAATTTAAGATATCGGTTCTGCAAATATTACTTAACTCTGTAGCTATTTATATTTGTTTATGTTTTAAATAAAGGAAGGAATCTAGCCTTAATGTATAATTGACCTGAGCACCAAGGCCAACATTGCGGAACAATTGCATCTTATAGCCTTAAAGACCACCCACACTCCGTACCACAGTGCATCCTCAAATTTGCCATTGGATGTCTACTTGTATAAAAATCGTTAAGAAGTTTCTTCTTACTTACAGGGAATGGCTCTATCTTTTATCACATGAAATGTTGAACCCATACTATGGACTGTTCCAGTACTCCAGAGATGACATCTACACATTACAGATCAACCCAGATTCTGCAGTCAATCCTGTAAGCAAAAGTTTTACCTAATAGATTGCCTTGTCAGTCCCACCGTATAATTTGTAGTGGTTGTTTGTTATTTCTCAGCATCGTGAGGAGAATAGTTAGTACACCAAATGCACTGCTTGTAATTACTACGTGCAGTCCAATGAGATTAACCTGAGAAAGTGCAAGTAGAAACAGAATTAATCTTGAAAGCCCACAGGTCTGTGCATACGTGTCTTGGCTTTTAGTAGAGTATTCTAGTAATTGGCTGTTGATGGACAAGAGTGGAATGAGATGTGTTCCAATGAGAGATTATATTTCAAAATTTAAATGTAATGACAGAAGGAAAAAGCACAAAACATTCATTAGATTTAATAATGGTCTGAAGAGTCTGTGGTAAGTTGGATCAGTGTACATCAGGTGACATTTCTTCAACATATGAGTTCTTCTTGTTACGCTAATCCCGAGCTGGCCCAACTTCAGCTTGGTGCTCTATCTTGCCAGGTTTAGTTAGTTTGTTGAGTCATTAGATGGAGGATTTTATGAGTGCGTGTTTGTTTCCTCTTTGTAAGAGGAGAAGAGCAGACTATGACAATAAACAATGCCGTACGTGAATGATGCTTGGGAACACCACCAGTGGTGTTAGTATCCAGAACACGCCTCGAGTGTCAAAAAAAGAAAAATGGGTAGATGAGGCCATGAAATTTACACGAATCTTCCACTCATCAAGCATTTCTCAATCAACAGCAGGCATATTCTTAAATACAAGTCTGTTTTAGCAGCAGATTAACAAGGGTATCATTACAGTTTTTTTTTATAAATGTTCTTGTATTTCTGGCAGAGCTAGCATTTATTATCCATCCCTAACTATCCCTCAAATATAGTGGTTTGCCAGAGCAATTGAGTCAACCATATTGGTGGAGTTTAGATTAATATAGGCTATATTCTGAAGGGTCTGAGTGATTAAGATGGATTTTGATGATTAACAGCAGGCAGTGCTGGAAACAGTCAGCAAGTCAGGCAGCAACTGTGGAAAGAGAAATAAGAGTTAAGGTTTCAGATCTGATTAAAGGTCTTTGACTCGAAACGTTAATTGTTTTTCTTCCCACAGATGCTACCTGACCTGCTGTGTATTTCCATCAATTTCTGGTTTTATTTCAGATGTCCAACATCTGCATTTCTTTATATTTTCATTTATGGATTCCTGTGATATCTGGTCATTTTATGGTCAATATTATTGATGCCAGCTTTTTGTTCCAGATTGTTTAATTTGTTAAATTTACCTTCCCCAACTACCGGATGGAATTTGAACGTCTCTAAATTAGTAGTCCAGGGCTTTGGTTACTAGTCCATTTTTAAAAAATGCTAATCTGTCATATCATCAAAGGGGTAACCCTTGAGATTTCAGCATTCTCTCAGCATTATCAGCTTGGAGTGTGTTCTATCTAAAGAAAAACTGACATACATAACCTCAGGATGTCAAAATATTTCCAAATACATTTGATGTATGACCATGGTTATGATGGAAGCAAGGTGACAGCTAATTTATGTGCACAGCAAGCAGTAATGAATTAAGGGTTCGTTGAGAAGAGTATTGCTCGGGGCATCGATGAGAATTTACCTGCTACTCTTCAAAATAGTGTAATGGAAGATTTTGTCTCTAAACTGACTGGGCAGGTGGGACCACCTCCAACAGTGCATCACTCCCTCGTTATAGAACAGTAATCTCTACAATAGGATGTAATGGATGGTCATGGTTGATGCTTAATACAATATTTGTGTCATTACAGTGACTGGCCCTGAGATTTGCTGGCACTAATCAAATATAAACTTTTGCTGTTTTAATCCTGATTGTTGTACGATTGAAATATTCATATACCGTTCTCACATTTTGGATAGTATCCACTTCCAGTGACATCAACAAAAAGGAACAGTAAATTGTGGTGTCAAAATATGGGGTGTCTGAAGAGGATGCAACGAAAATACCTGCTCTCTTATGACCTCCTATCAGTTTGAAATATAAACCATTAACAACAGAGGTTTTAAAAAGTATGCAGATATTCTCTTTTATATAATCTCTGAAAGAGACTATATTTGAAAAGTCAATCACATACACCGAAAAGCTCAAAGTAAATGCAAGAATTGTTTCCTTTTTTTGTCACTCTTGTTTGTTCATGTGCATTTCTTTTTAAATCCCTTCCCTGCCTTTTTCGTTTTCTTCTGCCCCCCCCTTCCTTTGCACCACTTTCTACCCCCATTGTCCTTTCTTGTGGTAGACCTTTAAAACTTTCATTTTAAGTCGTGCAAGCCTGACCTGCACTGAACTTGTTATCGTGAACTTCAAGTAATATTCTAATTTGAGGAAGTTCATGTGTTTTAATTCATTTCATGAAAGTTTACATTGTATTGCTGTAAGTATGTTCAGTTGTCCAACTGGGATTTAAAATTAAAACTTATTTTAATTTTAACTGTCCATTTGTTGGATTAAATATTTATTGCCAGCCTTAAACCTGAGTTTGTCAGAACTGTGATTAAAAGTGCAACCTTATATTGGCCCAGACTGAAAATAATTCACACTTTATTGAGCTAGCTGGTTAATAAACCTAACGGTTCCTTATCTACGGTAGGTGATTATAATCCCATGCTAATTTTGTAGGTGGAATGGAAGATATGTTGCAAATTAAAAGGAGACTTTGCCGTCACAAAGTCAATATCTAATAGAACAGAGTTGTGTGTGAAAATAAGTGAGCAGCAATTTAATCCAATATTTGTGAGGGGCAGTCTGCTGAAGCTTTCATAAAGTGTGAATTTGCACTTGAGCTTCTCCATTTGAGTTTGCTGGGTATTGGCTTCTGGTAGAGGGGACACAAGGAAAGCTGAAATCAGAAGTAAAGCAAAATTGAGGGTGATAGTGTATTGAATTATTATTATGACATTAGCTTTCAATTGACATAAAATGTGTATTACCTCATTTTTTGGAAATTCAAGTTTTCATCCCCCCCTCATGCAGCTTGAGATCTTTTGTCCTGAACTGAATGGAGTCTCCCAGACAGTTCATGTGGTGAAAGCTATTGAATTGCTTACCTGATATCCTACTTGTTGATTTATGGATGAAAACTGCAGGATTCTTGGTGGCTGTTTCTGTTACCAGCCCCTTGAGATTTTTTACTTGCAGCTCCAAAAAAGAAGATGGGTGTTTTTACACTTTCAATTACAATTCTTTCAACTCCAAAAGCATTAAATACTCCTTGCCATTTACATTAGAAATTTGAAGCAAGATTAGTATGTCTGGATCCCATCATGTTACTGTGGTTTTTCAATGTCACAGCTTTTGACAGTATTTTAAATAGTCACCTCTAAGCTAGGATAACAATATCTTAACCTATAAATGAAAATAATAGTTTTGAATTTTAACATTTTTAAAAGAAGAAGAGTGAAGTATGCAGGGAAAGTTTAATTGCTCTTTAATCTTTAGAGTATCACAATTCCTAAAATATGAGCATGTTTTCTGTCATGCAAAATTTACAAAGTTATTTCTCTTAAATTTCTGATTGTGCCTGATTGTAGAAGAATGTACAGATGGCTTTTTGAGTCCACATAAACATAGTACCTTGTAAATGAAAAATTCTTGTTGAAATATGAGAATGTCTGGGAGTTCCAGAGTAGGAAATGTGGTGGAATAGATACTACTATGAAAATGGGGGGGCAGGGGGGATGGGAGGAGGAAACATTGTGTGTATACTTAAGAATTCTGAAGTCAGTCCTTCATTTTTATGCAGCTAAAAGCTAGGATTAAAACCCAACCTAATTGTTTATGATACATATTGACAATTGATCTATCTGATTAAGAATTTCAACAGTGTTCTAATTGAAGACATTATTTCTGAGCACTATCTAACTGTTGCATTTTCATTTCCCAATCAGGAGCATTTGTCTTATTTCCATTTTGTTGGTCGGATAATGGGGATGGCAGTGTTTCACGGACACTACATTGATGGGGGCTTCACCCTGCCCTTCTATAAGCAGCTGCTGGGAAAGTCTATCACACTGGATGACATGGAGTCTGTGGACCCGGATCTACACAACAGTTTAGTCTGGATTCTGTACGTACACCTTAACTTTACTTCGAATACTACTTTGCTCCCTCAGCATAGAGAATAATTCCAGCAATTCAGTTTAGTTATCATAAGGAGTAGTTGAATGAAAATGAGCTGGGGCAGGTTGTGAATAGGTTCAAAGCTCACTTGAAGTGCTACCAGTACCAGAAATCTGCAAGTAAAGTGACTGTTATTTTTTTTAAATTAAAGGTTTTTCACACACCAACTTCACCTTGAGAGCTGGTAGGGTGGTTATAAGTCCCACTCTGAGTGTTCATTGTCCAAGTGATGTGTGCATGAGTATGGTGTTATTATGGTGATAATAAACATTTTCATCTCAGTGCAGTTTTGGCTGAGGACTCGAGTGAACCCAGTTCATTCATCAAAATCATGGGCTGATTTATATGATGCATTGTTGCTACAATTAGCTAACTTTGCCTATTCTCCAAGGGAGGAACAAAACAATTCAATTCTATTCAATTCAATTCAATTCAATTCAATTCAGCTGAGTAAACGAATTCAATTCAGTTGAGTAAAATAGAGGGCTATGGGTAAGCCTAGTAATTTCTAGAGTAGGGACATGTTCAGCACAGCTTTGTGGGCCGAAGGGCCTGAATTGTGCTGTAATTGTTCTATGTTCTAAATATAAACAACTTTGTTTGACTTGTTTCTCTATGACTGTTTGATTGTTTGAATTTTTGACTTAACTGGTATTTAAACTCTCACTGGATTGTCATCACTGTGCTGAAGCTATTCATTGACGTCTTTTAAAATCGGGGAACGCAATACAACTTTGAACACAATTGGTCGGCTGGATATCTTCCGTAGTAGTTAGAAAACAAACCTGTTTACATGTGAAAGTATCTAGTTATGTTTTTCAGCATAGTTGTGGACTATTTTCTGTTGTTTTGTGGATTCAGTTAAACTTCTGTGAAAATACATGTTGCGCTACCGCTATTGTTTGCTTACTCTTTTGCTATTTAATAAATGTGTTTGGCATTTAAAGTCCAAGACACAGTCTAGTCTTATATTATTCTGCCGTCTTCCAAAGCTCAGGAGGATCTTTTGAAGACATTAAATAAAACCAGTGGCTAAAACAATCTGAAAGAGTTTTCTGTGGATTATCTGGATGTGCTGCAAGTTTTGCTCCAGATATTGGGTTAAGTGGGTACCCTATCTGAGACGCAGATAGTGTGGCATCCTAATGGAAGTAATCTGAAACACAGCGGTCAAAAATGTATAGAAATAAAAAGTAAAGAAAACGCAAAAATGTAATGGTAACAGTCTACTAAAACTAATTTATTATATTCAGTTTATTTAATGCACTCCAAATTACTGCTTTACAAATAAGATTAAGATTTCTTTAGTAGTCACATGTACATCGAAACACAGTGAAATGCATCTTTTTGCATAGGATGTTCTGGGGGCGGCCGACAAGTGTCGCCGCACTTCCGGCGCCCATATAGCTTGCCCACATCTCCTAACCTGTATGCCTTTGGAATGTGGGAGGAAACCCACGCAGACACGGGGAGAACGTACAACCTCCTTACAGACAGTGGCCGGAATTGAACCCGGGTCGCTGGCGCTGTAAATACCATTACACTAACTGCTACATTGTTCTTCATAATTGTTGGACCAGACCTTGCTGGCTTTGGTATCTCCACACAAAATCACCTGTGCATCACCTGGTGTGAAGTACCTGTCCTGATGGCCTAAAGTATTCCAGACTCCAGTATCGTGGTCTGGATGGCGACAGGGCCTTCAATTCGGTGAAGAAACACCAGCCCTGAAAAACTCTTGAAAGCTTTGACAACCAGCAAACTCCCACCCTCAACTTTGCCAGCTCTCAAAGTGAAAGAAAGATTTTAAATTGTTCTGTCATTGGAACAAAATTTGCCAGAAAACATATTTGCCATCAGATCATATTTGTATTAATGTTCTGCCTAATGATATTTAGGACAATGGTCAATAAGATCCATTCTGTTGATTAAAGTTGTAATATAGACTGTTAGCTATCCAGAGGAACGTGACATTTCTTTTGTCTGAAGGATACTTCATCTATTTATCAACCAGTAATTCATAAATGTACTAACAAAGGTGTATTTTTGGGAGGAGAGTATTTAGTTTGAGAAATATTGTTTTTCTCCCATATAGTGAAAATGACATCACGGGTGTCTTAGATCACACATTCTGTGTAGAGCACAATGCCTATGGAGAAATCATTCAACATGAACTGAAGCCAAATGGGAAAAGCATCCCTGTAACAGAAGAAACCAAGAAAGAGTATGTCCGGTAAGAGACACCACAGGCTTCCCCAGTTTATTGCAATTTTATTATGATACTCTGTGAACTTTTTCCCTCCATCAGCAAAATAGTCGGTAACAAACCAGCCCAGTAAGAGAGTGGATTTCTCAGTGCAGATTTTTATAGTTAAGTGCATGTTACTGCTTTGCTCTGTGGTAAGGAAATCTAAGTATCTATCAAGAAAGCAGTTTTCTCCCATGTGTACCTGCTGAAGGATACATCTATCAGTACTGTGGGTTGACACCTGGGTATTTTCACAAAATCAGCAAGCGTCTAATCTCCATGGGGAAAAATGTATTCATCACCATTACTGAAGTAGCTTTCTCTCTAAACTGACCCATTTTGTAGATTTTCAGGTCATGCTGTACAATGTTGAAAATTGAAGAAAGTTAATGATTTTTTTCTAAAAACCTATTGGAGCAATGTTTTTGACCATAATATTAATCCAACCTATTGAGCAGCCAAAATGCAGTGCTCCCTAACAGTCTGTAAACACAACCTACAACCACTCCTCCTTGTTTATGGCTTTGGTTCCTTTTTAATTTTAACTTCAATTTTTCTATTTTCTAACTTTTGTTTTCAAATGCTTTCAAGTTTTTAACTTTGGAATTGCTTTTTCTCTTTACCCTCCTTCCCTCTCCCCACCCCACCCACCCCTTCAGGTCCCTTAGGTTTCTGTTTCTGCTGGATATCCAGCTCAGACACCTGGCACTTATTAATGATCCGGGGTCGTGATTGTTGGAAAGTTAGTTGACTGCAAAAGCTTAAGAAGGTGGGAATAGCTTGGTGAAAGAAGGACAAAGTGTACATAGTTTGACCTTAGCGATACTTGGTACTGAAAGTCCAAAGTTATCTGTCCTATCATGAGTCGCACCTCAATCTATAATTGTCCAGATAAGTGCATCTTTCAGCACTGGTCCAACTTTGTTTAGCTTCTTACTGTGTACTTGTCGCAGCCAATTCTATCATCTTTTCTACAACTCTGAACCCTGCCCCCACACCCCCCCCCCCCCCGCCTTCCCAAATCTAAGATCAGCAAATTCAGAACTGTTTAGAAATCAGGTCCAAGATCTTCATGTGGCTCTGCTACATGGTGTCTATCAATTGCTGCAGCTTGGAAGTTAACCTTTTAATTTGTCTTCTGACCTTTTAAAAAGGCAAAGATGCAGAGACAACTAGGGTGGCACTGATAAAGCTGCCTACAGTTCAATCAATCTCTCAATAGCTGAGATAAGAAGAGCCCAACCTTGCAATTAACCTTACTGCAGAAAAGTTATAGAATCAGCATCTCTTCTGAAATGCACTGGAACAGTACGGGAATGGGAGTGGTGTGGTTATGTAACTAGATCAGTAATCTGAGGTCTGAACAGATGTTCCAAAAGTTATTCCCGTTCAAATCCCACCATGGCAGCAGGAGAATTTTGAATTTGGTTAATAATTTTGAATGTAAAAGTATTAATAATGGAAAACTAGTATCAGTAATTGTATCATGAAACTACCCTTAGTAAATCCACAGCTCCCTGGAATTCTGTTTGTTAAGCATTTGTGCCTGAATGATGGAAGAACTCGACAGTACTTGGGCTTGTAAGTGGCAGGTAACTCGTGCAAGTAACTGCCAGGTAGCAACCATCTCCAACAAGAACAAGTATAACCATTTTTTGATATTCAATGGTATTGCCATGGCTAAATTCTCCACAGTCGTCAACATCTGGTCATGGTTGACCAGAAATCTAATTGAATAAACGATGAAAATAGAGCAGGTCAGAGGCTGGTTATTCTGTGGCGAGTGACTTGACTCCTGAATCCCCACCATTTACAAGGCACAAGTCAGGAAAGTGACAGAATATTCTTGACTTGGGTGTATGTCTGCAACTCTAACAACAGTAGAAGGTATGTCCAAGGCAAAACAGCCCACTAAACATTTAGTCTCACCATATCTCCGGTGTAAACCAGTGGTAAAATCTACCACAACTAATTGCTGAGACATCTGCAACAGGACTTTCCAAATCCATGATCTCTACTGCCTAGAAAGATGGGAGCAACGGGTACATGGAGCCACCTGCATTTTCCTTTCACATTGTACATCAGCCTGGCTTGGAAATATTGTCAAAATACAATAATTCTTTAACAATGCTGAGGAAGAGTCTTCATCACACAGACTATAGTTTAAAAGTGCCTCACCACCATCTTGAGAACGATTAGAGATGAACAGTAAATACTGACCTTGCAGGTGATGTCCCACACTGCGTGTGAACAAGCACTAACTTTAGAGACTATACAGCACATAAACAGGCCCTTTAGCCCAACCTGTCCATGCCAACCAAGGTGTCATTTGCCTGCGTTTTGGCTGATTTCCCTCTAAATCTTTCCTATCCAAGAATCTGTCCAAATGTCTTTTAAATGTTGTAATTGTACTCGCCTCTGGCAGCTCATTACATATACCCACCACCCTAACTGGAGAAAATGTTTCCTCTTTTAGGCTCTACGTGAACTGGCGGTTTCTGCGAGGTATTGAGGCCCAGTTTCTGGCTCTGCAGAAAGGATTCAATGAGGTGATCCCACAGCATTTGCTGAAAACGTTTGATGAGAAGGAGTTGGAGGTGAGTTTTTGATACCTGATATGGTACACGATATCCACATCATGCTGCATCAGTTTTTCAGAATTGGAATCTATTTCATTGCCATGCAAAAGTACCCAGACTACTGCTTCAGAGAGAAAATGGTAAGCACAGCAACCTTTAACACTTGCCCTGCTCCTCTAAGTAATGAGACACAAGAGATTCTGCCCAATGCTGGAATCTGGAGCAACACACGCAAAAAGTACTGGAGGAACTCAGCAGGTCAGGCAGCATCTATGGAGAGAAATAAACAGTTGACGTTTCGGGTCGAGACCCTTCTTCAAGACTGGAAAGGAAGAGGGCAGAAGCCAGAATAAGAAGGTTAGGGGAGGAGGAGCAGCACAGCAGGCAGGTGAGAGGGGGAAGGTAGGAGGGTGGGTGGGGGTGAGATGTAAGAAGCTGAGAGGTGATGGGTAGAAGAGGCAAAGGGCTGAAGAAGAAGGAATCTGTTCCGAGAGGGCAGTGGACCATGGAATAAAGGGAAGGAGGTGGAGAGTAGATGGGCAGGTCATGAGGGCTGGGAAGGGGGGAATGGGTCCTCAGGAATGAGGGAAGACAAAGGGGAGGGGGGAAGGGAGGGAGAAGAGGGGAGGGGTTACTGGAAGTTAGAGAAATCGATGTTGAGGCCGTCAGGTTGGGGACTACCAAGGCAGAATATGAGGTGTTGTTCCTCCAACCTGCGCCTGGCCTCAACGTGGCAGTAGAGGAAGCTGTGGATAGACATGTCGGTATGGGAGTGGGATGTGGAATTGAAGTGGGTGGCCACCGGGAGATCCTGGCTGTTGCGACGAACTGAGCAAAGGCGCTTGACGAAGCGGTCACCCAGTCTGTGTCAAGTCTCACCGATGTAGCGGAGTCCGCATCAGGAGCACCAGATGCAATAAATGCACCCTCGGATTCACAGGTGAAGCACTGCCTCACCTGGAAGGACTGTCTTGGGACCCTGAATGGTGGTGAAGGAGGTGGTGTAGGGACAGGTGTAGCACTTAGTGCAGTTGCAGAGATAAGTGTGGGGAGGGACGAGTGGACAAAGGGAGTCTGCGTACGTTTGCCTGCATAAATGTGGGCTATGGGTGGATTAGACTTCCACAGATTATAAACATTGACCATTTTAGATTTCCACTTTAACTGTGTGCATCTCTACTACTAATTCTAACAGCCGCCTATACCTGCATCCATCTGTGATGCCATTACATTTGTCACTAGGCATCTATGTATCTATCATCTACCATTTCAACTTCATGCCACTTCATTTGATTTAAAATTGAAGATCTGACAAAGTCTAATCTTGTACTATCCTGCCATCTTCCAAAGCTCAGGAGGATCTATTGAAGGCATAAAATAAAACCGGTAGCTAAAACAATCTGAAAGAGTTCTCTGTTCATTATCTGGATGTGCTACAAGTTTTGCTCCAGATGTTGGGCTGAGTTCCCTGAGACGTGGATAGTGTGGCATACTAATGGAAGTAATCTGAAACACAGTATATGAATATTGAATATAGTTTCCTGGTTTGACTGTTGCTCGTTTTATTAAAATTGTTTAACATTTATTGAATATGAAAAATGTTGGTGAGGCAAGCAAAGTTAAAGAAGGGTTATGAAGTGAAAATAGAAAATGCTAGAATACTCAGCAGGTCGGGCAGCATCTGTGGAGAGAGAAATGGAGTTTCATGTTCAAGACTGAGAAAGAGAAAATGAGTAGATTTAATTTGGAGGGATGGATGTGACGGGGGGGATGGATGTGACGGGGGGGATGGATGTGACGAGAGGGATGTCTCTGGCTTGGGAGTAGGGTTGCCATGGAGAAGTTGTAGAAGTCATTTGGTTGATGGGTTAATGAGGGCAGTTAGGGTGTGAGAATACAAACAGGAACATAAGAGCTGTGAGAGTGGGGCTGCGGGGGTGCCCAGGTCAGGCTGGGCTAATGCAGAGACGAAAGCTGAGCCAGTATCACTGTTGCAGCAGAAATGGCTGGTTCTGATAAAGACAAAGTGACCCAAACAGTCCTCCTAAGCAGTGGTTCACTTGCACGTTCTCCTATCTAGTACTCACAATGTGGTGGTCTCTGCACAGGGGACACCAGACTGAGGTTTTGGGTGATCACTTCATTGAGCACCTAGAGGGGTGACTGAGCGCTCCCTGTTGCCTGCCACCTTAATTCTTCACCTCAATGTCTGTGGTGTCCTGTACTGCTGAAACAAGGCCCAATGTTATCTTGAGGAACCACACCTCGTCTTCCTTCTGGGCACTTTGCAGCCTCTTGGAATCAAAATCAAATTCCACAATTTCAGGGAACTCATTTTCTGTGTCTGTGTCAGAACCAGTCATTGCTGCTGTAAGCTTACTTGCAATATTGCCTCGGTTTTCCTCTCTCTGTTGACACAGCTTGTCCCGAGCCCTGTAATCCACAACTTTTCCATTCTTGTATTCTCACTCTCTGACTGCTCCATTGACCGGTTGGCACTTACAACGTGTCCCAATGACACCCCTGGCCTCATCCTATCAGAGATATTCCCCATGTACTTCCTTCCAGCTGTCTCTCTCTTTGTAAGTTAAAACTAACCTGTTTTCACCTTTTCCTAGTTCTAACAAAGGGTTTTTGATCTGGAACATTAAATCCATTTCTCCCTCCATGGATGCTGCATTAATCGCAGCATTTCCTGTTTTTATTTCAAATTTCTGGCAAATTGGTTTATTATTCTCATGTACTAAGGTACAGTGAAAAACTTTGTTTTGTATGCCATCCATACAGATCATTTCGTTACATCAGTATATTGAGGTAGTACAAGGGAAGACTATAACAAAATGCAGAATAAAGTGTAACAGCTACAGAGAAAGTGCAGTGCAGGCAGACAATAAGGTGCATGGCCATAATGAGGTAGATTGTGAGGTCAAGAGTCCGTCTTATTGTAATAAGGAACAATTCAATAGTCTTTTAATAGTGGGATAGAAGCTGTCCTTGAGCCTGGTGTTATGTGCTTTCAGGCTTTTGTGTCCTCTACCCGATGGGAGGGGGAAGAAGAGAGAATGTCCAGGGTGCCAGGGGTCTTTGATTATGCTGGCACTTTACTGAGACAGCAAGAAGCATAGACAGTCAGTCCATGGAGGGGTGGCTGATTTCCATAATGTGCTGAGCTGTGCCCACAACTCTCTGGCGTTCCTTGCGGTCCTGGCCATCTGCATTTTTTTGATTTTTGAATTAAAATATTAAAGTGTGTTACCATTGTAGTTTCAGAGGCTCGCATACCGTAACTAGGTACGTAATGGCCTGGTGAGGGTACAATATAACCTAAGTTCACTTGCTCTTTATTGACTTTCCAGCTAATTATCTGTGGCCTTGGAAAGATTGATATCAACGATTGGAAATCAAACACTAGGTTAAAACACTGTACGCCAGATAGCAATATTGTTAAGTGGTTTTGGAAGGCAGTGGAGTCTTTTGATGAAGAAAGACGAGCCCGATTACTCCAGTTTGTCACAGGATCCTCTCGAGTGCCTCTGCAAGGTTTCAAAGCATTGCAAGGTGAGCCACGGGTACTACAACACACTGATCACTTCTCTCCCTATGTGTCCGAGGGGAAGTGGGGATGGAAAGAAGTTTATCAGCGTCTCAACATTATTTTGGGATGAGGTGTGGATTAGGATTACTGTACAGGCTATTTTGAGTTACTGATATTTAATATCTTTTTACTACAGGTGCAGCAGGTCCAAGACTTTTCACCATCCACCAGATCGATGCCAGCCCCAACAACCTCCCCAAAGCACATACCTGGTAGAACACACTTCTTATTTAGTTTGTTTAACTTTACAATTGCCATGACAAGTTTAGAAACCGTGGGACAAGGAATCGGAAAAGCTTAGTTAATTAAAATGGGTGCATGATCAGTGCAACATAATGAGACAGATGGTATCTCAGCAGGGTCAACCCACTCTATTAAATTTGTATTACACTTGACAGAATTAATTGCATTAATGAAACGGGGAATGGTCTTACAATTGAAAGCTGCCAGTAATAATTTTCTGTCATCATGTAGCTCTCTGACTCCCATTCCCTGTGGTGCATAGAGTGAAAATTACAGCATTGTTTGCACTGTGAGTTGTATCTGCCCAATAAGTGAAAAGATGGATCAGTGAGCTGATACAACCAGTAAGGGGATGTAATTAAAATAGACCTGTGAAGCAGCATTCTGCACAGTTATGTTAGACTTTTGAAGGAAACAACTTGGGGCATTGCAGCTGTGATGTGATGTACTTCCCATGAAGGAATGGGATAATAACACATTTTTGGTCTGTTTCTTCTCCAGCTTTAACAGAATTGACATTCCACCTTATGAGAACTATGAAAAACTCTATGAGAAGCTGCTAACAGCAATTGAAGAGACTTGTGGGTTTGCTGTGGAATGACATCCTCATGAATCATGGGACTTTCTGTACGCACCTGTCAGTGAGGGTTTTCTCCTGCCAAGGTTCCAGCAGTGCTTGGAGTATACAGGATGTCTTTCCCTTAGCAAGAGGAAAGTGAGAGGGAATGGATGATTAGGGAACTTTGAGGAAACTGGTCACCTGGCATTCGCCATGAGACTTTCAGCTGCTAAACTAATACCTGAAAAATTAAGGACTGCTGGCTTTTTATGTTTTGAACAGTTAGCAGTATTCTTGATAGCATTTCTGATTTAAAAGACTACTACAGAAAGTACTATTTAGGCATCAGTCTTAAGCCCATTTACTCCTTGCTAATTATTAATAGCCCCATGCATCATGATGTAGACTGCAGCATTCGGTACAACAAGCTATTGTTGAGCTGACGTGACTATTGCCATAATATCACTTATTTTCCTACTGTTCATTCATTTGGGTGCAAAGCATAGAAATTATCGACAGAACTGAGCTCTAGTAGACAATATTCAATATGGATTCTCAAATGGGAAATTGGCTAAATCTTTTTGTTTAAGAAATATCCTTCCTGATGTGCTCCAGATTTGGATCAACATCTATTAATCCAGTTTTTTAAATATATATTATAAAGGCATCACAGGAGAAGCATTCCACATTATTTCAGCCTGCTCAGCCATAACCACTTGACCCAAGTGCTCCCAATTGTTGAGGAGGGATTTTTTATGAACTGTATATTACCAGCCAGCATTGCTGAGAAATTTCTGTGTCGTTTTTCTTTATTATTGCATCAGTTATTTACACGACTTAAGGGATAAATACTTTATTGTATATTAACAGTGGTAGCGCTCTACAATGTCGGTTTTTATGCTCCCAGAATTTTGTAACGTAAAGGGTATGAATTACATTCCACTTTATTAGTTAAAGCTGGGCTGAGGCGAGCATCCTGGTAAAGCCAACAGCTATTAAATATAAAGTCGAAGAGCGTCGTCCTCAGTTATGTCTTTCTGTCCACAAGATGAATTATGACCTGTATATTAAATTGAGATAGCTCAAAACCCCTGGTTGACTCTTAAGGAGTTTGAATTCAGTGTATGATTTTATTTGTAATTTTAATGATAGGAAATGTTCTACGGATCCTTTACATTCATGTGAGTTTTAATATATTTATAACCTGTTGACATTCTTGTCGAATGATAGTATTTCTGTACTGGGAGCACCTGTTGATAAAGCAACCTTATGTTTTTTTGCCCTGCACTGCTGCCTATCAATTGCAAGAGCACCATCCAACAAGAAAGTATCCTGCCACGCTGCTTTGTACAGGTTTGGGTGAGGCGTGATATATAAATCTGAGGCTAATACTGTGATGATTTCAACTTTTAAGTTAATTGTATCTTAACTTTTAAACCACTTTTTGCACATCTTAGGATTTTAGTTCTGTTTTGGTCTATAACCCGACCCCATTCCCTCCCTCCCTCCCTCCCCCCCCCCCCCCATTCTGAAATAACAGGCTGACAGCTGACATCTATCAATAGAAGAGTTCCCAGTGGACACTTAAAACAGTCTCTTATTAATAAGTGCCCAATGCACACATGGTTTTCTTATGTGATCTATTTTGGAACAATACATAACACTATGCCTAAGCTTATCAATGGTGGATTTAAAATGAGCTGCATACACAGAAGTAAAAGCCAAAGTCGGCAGAGTGTTGCTCTTATAATAAAACGCATGCTTCATCATACAGCTGATAGCATCTAGCATGCTCCCATCGCTTCACAGACTTGAAATATGCTGTAAAAATCGAATAATACGATAAAGCAGACAGGAGCAGTTCACTGTATGTAACACATCAATTAATAGAATATTGTCTACCAGTTGTTAAAATCTTTTTTTATATATAGATGTAATTAGTTTACAATTAATCCCTTGGCTTTACTTCCCAGTTCTTAAAAACACCATATTTTATTTTGTTTTAGATTTTCCTCATTTCCATTTTATTTGTATTTATTACAGAGTGTTCTAGCATCGTTAACACATTGTATTTCACCCCCGCTGTTACATGGGCTTTAATAATTTAAAAAAACAAAAAAAAACTGTGTGGAAACAAACTTTTATGTATGTACCCATGCAGAATGAGCAATAAAGTGTATGCTGTTTGCACACTCACAGCATAAACAGTTTAATTTTATGTCTGCCTTCTGTAAATTATTTGTTCATTACATCAATATTTAAACGGTGGTATCCAACTATGGTTGGTCCTGAAGCACAATTCCTTCAATTTACCTCTGTACCTTTTCATTTGCACTGATTAGTAGGACAACTGAATCAAAAGAGAATGTCCTAGGATGAATCTAAAGTCTGACATGTGTTCTCTGATCTTTGCCAGCACAGAGTTGAAGTTCTGCAGTTGATTTTGGTTTCCTAGTTTAAGGACTGAAATCTGTATTACCATAGAACCATACAGCACAATACAGGCCCGTCGGCCCACCATGTTGTGCCGACCTTCAAACCACTCCTAAGACTCCTTCCTCCCACATATCCCTCTATCTTAAATTCCTCCATATGCTTATCTAACAATCTCTTGAACTTGCCCAATGTATCAGCCTCCACCACCACTGCAGGCAGTGCATCCCATGCCCCAACCACTCTCTGGGTGAAAAACCTCCCTCTGACATCTCCCTTGCTGTACCTTTGCTGTACATTTACATTTGCTGTATTACAATTTTCACCTTTCTCACAAATTCACTTGGTCCATTCCTGACTTCACTTTCTGGATCTCACCACCATGTCCATTACAAACCTATAAACTCTCACACCTATCTCAAATTATACTTCCTTCTACCCTGCCTCCTGCAAAGACTCCATTTCAGTTGTGTTTGCTCCAACAATAAGATATTCCATACAAGTGCCTCTGGAACGTCTTCTTTCTTCCTGGTCCATGGTTTCCTCTCTGCCAAAGTGAACAGCTCTGCTCTCACCCCCTCTCCTCCTGGACAAAGCAAAGAGAATTCCCCTGGTCTTCGCCTTCCACCCCACCACTCTCTGTAGTCAATGGATCATCTGTTGCAATTTCTTCAGCTAAAACAAAATCCCATCACTAAAAACACATTCTCCATCCCCCCCCCTTTTCAGCATTTTGAAGCAACAAATCCCTCTACAACTCCCTGGTCCACTGTTCCATCCCCACCAACCACTCTGCATCCTGAGATACTTTACAATGCAACCGCAACACCAATCCTTTAACCTCTTCCCACCATCCAGGGATCCAGACAGTCCTTCCAAGTGAAGCAGCGGTTCACTTACACTTCTTCCAATCTACTGCATTTGATGTACACTGTGACCTCTGAAGAAACCAAAAGCAAATTTGGAGACCACTTTGTGGAGCACCTGCGTTCAGTCCACAGGGGACCCTGAAATTCTGTTGCCTGCCACTTTAATTTGCCATCCTACTCTGACCCGTCTGTGGCCACTTGCACTGTTTCAAGGCCCAACTTAAGCTTGAGGAATAGCACTTCACCTTCTCTCTGGGTGCATTGCAGCCTTCTGGCCTTAATATTGCATTGTACAATTTCTGATGGCTTGTTTTCCCTGTCTCTCAGAACCAACCACTTTGGCTGTGTTATCAGTGTGAGATAATGACCCAGTACTGTTGTCCTCTCGTCTCCTTAGCTCTCCCTAATGTGCTATTTGCAGCACATCACACTTCCATGTCACTGTCTAACCGTCATATTAACAACTCATCCCCACAGAAACTACTTATTTTCCCTCTTTCCCAGGCCTGACAAAGGGTCTTTGACCTGAAATGTTAATGATGTTTCTCTATCCACAGATGCTGCCTGACCTGCTGAATATTTCCAGTGCTTTTTTGTTTTGGATTTCCAGCATCTGCAGTGTTTTATTTTTTGATTCCTATCCCTGGTTTAGGCTGGGTTCCCATCTTTAACTACTGTCCACTGCAGGTGAGTGAATGTAAAATACGGCGACAGCATTCAAGGACTGATCTGCAATCTCCAGGGAGTAAAATCAACCTGATATTTATTCACAGTATATACATTTCCTTGAATACTAAATTTGTTTCAGATTAACAAAAAGCTTTTTGACTGAAGTAGGCAATGAGTGCTGGGAGGCCACATGTTGAATCCTTTGTGAATGCATCCAACAAGAGCTCTGCACCCTAATGTCAGGTGAAAGTAGAATCATGTTCGCCAGATGGAGTTGGTTTTGTACCACGCTGTGAGATCTATTTTATCATCCTGGACCAAAGAGCACAATTATTGCTGCTGACTCGTTGGTGCCCCTGGATAGCATCATTTAAGTGGCTGCTTATCGATCTATCAGCCATCAGAATGCTGGATCTCCTCATGACAAAATATTTCCAGGTAAGAGAAATCTTTATGAAGCCAATACTTTCAGAGAAAATATTACAGCAATGTATTGTGCATCTTTCCAAACACTTTATGAAGTTGGGGACCCTTTATTTGAATTTGGGGAATTGTAGTTCTTTACCATGGAAATAATTAAAATTATAAATTTATACAGTAAAACAGAGGTATTGAACTCGTCCAGGGTATTAACACTGAAGTAGTATTCAAATTGTACAATAAACTCCGCTCTTAGTCTTTTGCCCACCCACCTCTAGTTTCTTCACTGATGTGTCAGCAATGTTCTTTGCTATTTAAACACCTCTATTAAATCTCCTCCTTTGCTGTAAGGAAAAAAAATCCCAGCTTTTCCTCGTAACTGAAATCTCATGACCCTGGTATCATTCTGGCACTCCTTCAAGATCTTGGCATCCTCTCCAAAGTGTGGAGCTCAAAAATGGACACTTTACTCTGAGGTCCTAACAAGCGGTTCATGAAAGTTTGCAATAGCTTCCTTATTTTTGTACATTATGCTTCTATTTATGAAGACAAACATACTGCTTAGCAGCAAGTCCCAACGCCTTATGGTAACCTCCTTTCACATTTATTGCAATCACTGTTGGCTATTCCTAGAGGGAGACTATAAAGGTAATGTTTTTAAATTTCATTAGTCCAGTCAAATATTGATGACTAATACAAAAAAATCCACAAACTGAATTATTTAAAAATCATAATTGCAACCTAATTATGAAACTACCAAGATTTGAGGTGACTTTGATTTGCCGCATGGTACAACTGGCCACCCTGCATATGTGTGGGCTCTTGCAGCCTTTTTGTCTGTTACTGTTTTGATTTCATCTTTTCATCCAAATTTAAATAATGAGTGTTTGCCTTTATAATTTGTAGTATTTCCATTCCACTACTGTATGAGGCTTGATATAATGAGTAAATCAAACACACAGAGCTACAGAATGATTAAGTATTCAGATTTCAAATTTAACTCTCAACAAATTTCCTTAAACATACGTTCGATAATTACTTTTAGATAATTACAGAGTAATTACATGAAGCCATTCATTTAAGTATCTGTGTGCCTGAAAAATAATTCATTGGCTTCTAAACATCATTGAACAAAAGCTCACAAGTAGCGTCACATCCAAAAGTAGTTATTGATTTGATTTCGTTTTGAACAAGGAAAAGAACCTTTATATTTTACAATCACAAAGTACTTGCAGCACAGAAACTGTTAATTTAGTCCAGCAAGTCTATGCCAGTGTTTACATTTCATATGAGCCTCCTCTCACCCTTCATCTAACTCCATAAGATATCTTGCACTTTTTTCCCTCTGCTTATCTGGAATTCCATGGATGCCTCAGTTATTTTCTTCAATGACTGCCTCTAGCAGCGAGTTCCTCCCTCTCACAAACCCTCTGCTGAAAGAATTTCCTGTTGGATTTATTAGTGACCAACTTGTATAAAAAGCCATAGTTCTAGTCACCACCATGGAAACCTCTCACTCTGGCCTGGCAAAGTTCCATAACCTTGGTCTGTTAGACTGCCACCCTCAGTATTTCACAGAGAAGGGAGCCCCAGCTTGTTGAATCTTTCCTGATGTGTAAAAGCCTCTTCAGTTCTGACATCATTATCTTTTTCACACCACCTTTGGCATCTCTGTTGTTCACAGTACTACATGAATGTTCCAATGTGCCACTTCTGTCCTAATATGTAAACCTATAATGCTCTCAATTAATAATGGAGTTAGAGAGATTGGACCTACAGAATGAACTAAGATTAGCTGTATGAGAATAACAGGATGGGCAGACGGGTGCAATTTAAGTGAAGATGTGAAAGAAATAGAACAAAAAAGAAAAAAAATGCTTGCAGTCGCAAGGTTTTATGGAATAGGAGAGACCCCTTGTGCAGAAATGCAAGTTATTAAAGGTTTGACAGCACAGCATTAAAAAGGCAACCGGTACCTACATACAAGTAATGTTGTACATAATCTGGGTACAAAGCACACTTTAGCCTAACCATTTTTGACTGCCTCGTATAAACACACAATGTTGGCAGTGAAACTGTGCAGAGAGACTTGTGCTATTGGAAATGTTTTCCTGCTGGAAATGGAAAGAATAGTCAAGGATTATAAAGAATTTGACAGATGATTCTGCATTTGACTGTTCAATATGATATTAATAAGAGGGCCAAGATGTAAGGAAATCACACAAACCAGTGACTAAAGTTCGTGATAAATCAGGTCCCTAAATTTTTAAAAGGAAATAGTTGGTTAAAGGGTCATTATTACGGGGGTGGGCGAATGATCAAAGGGGTGGCATTTAAGTGGGTGGCATGTGGAGCAAAAATACCTTTAAGGGGTTGATGGACTGTGTGCATGGAATTTAGTTAAATGTATGATTTTTGTTTTGGCATCACTCTCCCGAGGAAGGTTAACACAGAAACTGTACTTAATGTCCATATATAAGGCAACTATATCCCTGGTGGCTGGCTGACTGCGTTGCTGGGAAGCAGTCCTTGAAATGGCTCTCCAATGTCAAAATGGAACTGGGGTGGTAGGAGGAGAGGATTGCAATGAGTTCAGGAGGGAATTTATAAAATACCATTTTGTCACCAGAACATCCACTTTCTTGGTAAATTTGCGACTAGGAGCTCTCATCTACCTTTTATGAAGCGACAGTAGAACATGTTAAAGTAACTTTTAATGTTCCCTCTTTCAAGCAGAATGTGTGGCAGAAGTAAAGAATGGAATGCAAAATACCCCAAAGACTGGAATGTTTTGCTGAGTTTTAGTTTGGTTCAGGATGGTTTCCATTGTCTTGGTGCTTGGTGTTTGCTGTTCAGAAAAGGCTTGAGTTAATGAGATGCACCAATGTTTGATTCTGTTGCACCCACGTAGTAAAATAATCAGCTTGATGTGAGGGACCCATGCACTGGCTCAGCAAGCTGTTAATTTGAAACCTCCTTGCCCTGATTTCTTAGAGAAATATGTATGTGGGAACCCAGCCATTTGATAAAAGCTGGAATTAAGTCTGGTTTATTCACACATACACAAGCCTCCTCTGCAATCTGCCAGGAAATGCAATCATTTTTGCTGCTGAACCTATCAGTCACAATATCTCATTTAGTTTTACCAAGGTCCTTGGTGTTTGATTGGATGCCATTTACAATTTCTGCTGGGACAAAGCTACACTTTTAGTGGGAGGAAAGATGTTTTTCAAGTATGCTTTAGGGGATGTTTCTCCCATTTTTAAAACTAGTTAAAACCAAAATAATTAGGACCTAAATACACTGATCTAGTGCTTATTATAAAGTAATTCTACATTTGTCTCATCCCATCTTAAATCATTTTCCCTCACCACAACACTGAATTTACCATTTCACTATATAAAAAAAATAATTCTTGTACAGCTGTAGTTGTCAGTGCAATAGTTTTGGTTGTAGACCTCATCAGATTTTCTGCTTGAAAATGTTAGCAAGTATCATTTAGATACTGTTATTTTCAACTGGGAACTTAAGCAATGGTGGGAACAGCACAGTAACAGAACACATGAAGATCAGCACCACTAAACTGTCAAAACTAATTTCCAGTGGTCAGTGAAGGCCATGATCACAACTCCTTCCCCTCTATGCCAACTTGTACCATGCCCTCTTCTCTGTCACAGTTTCACTTCATTCCACCCAGGCTCAAAGCATAATTTTGCTGGCTTCTCTAAGTATCCAAACCACCATGTTCAGAGAGGCAAGATGCTTTCCAAGTTCAGTGCTTCAACAACAGACTTCTGCTGTTGAACTGTGATCCTCCCTCTTTCCACAAAAGTGGAATAAAAATATCTCTGCTTATATTCAACTAGAGCTAAACAGCTGTTGTATCTGCCTACATGTGTTAAATAGAACGCAGGGCCTGACTTGGGTCCATATGGACAAAGCCAACCATGATTGTGAAACAGCTCAGCAGCCAACACATCCCACCACCTGCCAGGCCCAGATCTTGGTTTCCCGCTTGTCTCAAACAGCTGTCCCTATTTAAGAACAACATTTGATTAAGGCTGCTTCTAGCATCATTCAATTAAGTCAGATGACTTAAGTGTTCTGATCAATAGTTTACCATTAATCTAATTGAAAATTTGGCTGTGATGTAGTCTTTACAAAAGTTGCACCAACCTGGTGATTAGAATGATTGGTTAAAACTGAGGTCCTCAAATTAATGCACCTTGCAATGAAGTAATACCCCTGCTTGTTTTGATGCAAGGGCTGCTGAGCGAGAACAAGCCTAGAGCATGGACTACCTAGAGCTCATAGTAAGTGTTTACTTAGAAATATTTGGGTAGCAAAAAATTTAATAAATTAGTTTCAAAAACATGATCACATTAGAAAAATTGTTAATGCAATATCCTTCAATACACTAGTCTAGTTATCCACTGTACAAAATAAATGTACAAAGTAATCTTGGAATACATGAGCTTTTCAGTATTAGTGTCAAACAGCAATATTGTGTAAACAACCATGTAAAGATAACACTAGGGTGCTGAGGATGGTCAAGTAGCTGAAAGCACAGCTGATATCCAGCCAGTGTTTCAGGCTCCTCATACAGTAGAAAGGTTTGATCACTAATTCAGCATAGATCTGGGAAGAATAGCAATAATTAAAGCAGTATTTATATTAAAACATCTTGGGAGCCAGCAAAGTCTTCATGGACTGTACAGTGTGGTAAGACTGACCTTTAGACTACCAGTTACCTGTTCCTATTTATATGTAAATTTTAAGGATTTGTTGAAAGACAAGCCTGGCAACAATTTAAATGGCAGAATATATGACCTCACCCTACTGCAGCTGAATGCATTTCCACTTATGTACATCTGAGCTTTAGGAACTTATCACGGTATTTTCATTAGTTGAGCCCTTTCTCCAAAAAAAAAGCACAAGAACCTAGTTCACCGAACAGCAAGTATTTAAGATGATGGGGTCTTGCTGTACTGGAACAATGCCATCTGCAGTTGGCGCTGTACACGCTCTGCCTCCAGTTCTCTGAAGTACACGTCGTCATCATCCCGGGTAATCATTTCCTGCAGTTCACGGATCTCCTTCTCCATCTTCGCACGTAGTTCATTCTTCAACTTTTGGAGGGCCTGCAGGGATTCAAACCACATTAGCAATGGACAGTGATGTTCGTCTGCGGTACTCTCAGCCCTGCCGCAACCGTTTCTGGTGCTAGATTAAAATCACATCTGTAAATATTTAAACTATATTGTGTTCCAAGAGAGATTTGAGGAGAATTTATTATGTCACCAAAGACTCTTGCAAATTTCTACAGATGTACGGTGGAGAGCATTCTGACTGGTTGCATCACCGCCTGGTATGGAGGCTCCGATGCACAGGATTGCAAGAGGCTGCAGAGGATTGGAGACACAGCCAACTCTGTCACAGGCACAACCCTCCCCACCAAAAAGGGCATCAAGCAGCAGTTCCTCACGGCAGCAGCATCCATCACTGAGGACCCTCAGCATCTGGGACATAACCTCTTCTCATTACTACCATTGGGAAGGAGGCACAGGAGCCTGAGGACCCACACTCAACATTTCAGGAGCAGCTTCTTCCCCTCCGCCATCAGATTTCTGAACGGTCCATGAACGCTACCTCGTTATTCCTTTTCGCACCATTTATTTTTGTAATTTATAGTAATTTTGTTCTTGCACTGTACTGCTGCTGCAGAACAAATTTCACAACATACAAGTCAATGATAATTCTGATTCTGAAAGAACCCCAATAGGTTAATCAAACATGTTTTTCCTTCCTTAAATTCACATTGACTCTGCTCTATCACATGTTCCAAGTGTTTTTATATCCCATTCTTTTCAATAAATTCCATCATTTTCTTTATGACTGACATCGGACTAACAGATCCATCTCTCCTTTCTTAAGCAGCGACATTAGATTTGCTGTCTTCTATTCTATTCTCGATGGAGTTTTGGAAAATGACAGAGCATCCACTGTGTCCAGAATTCTGGGATACACATCATCAGGTCTTATCAGTTCTACTCATTTAGTTTTAAAAATTTGCATTATCATTTCCTCATGCACTGGACCTTTCATGTTGCAGTCTCTTGGAAATTTTGTTTTGTCTGAAGGAAGGCAGACAAAACCATTGTTTAATTCCTCTGCTGTTTCCTTATTCCCCATTACAACTGCTCCTGTCGGTCTGTCTCACTCTTTTCCATTTTCTATTCCTATACAATCTCCTTGTCTGTTTTTTTTAATCTTTATTATCATTTTACTCATTCCATTTTCCATTTCTTTAAAAGGCTAAAAAACCAACAAGAAAAAAATGGTACAACCATGGCTATAGCGAGTTAAGGACCGATCTAATACTAAGGAAAAGGCTTGTAATTTTGTCAAATAGCAACAACAGGACTGAAAATTTCACTTCGCCAAAAAGATGGGTACTGATAAGGAAAGGCCAAGTGCAACACATGTAATCTAGCAGGATCCACAAACACTGCTGCTCATCTTTGCAAAAGCTTTTCTGGCAGTGTAACGTGGGTCCCGTAGTCTGGAGGTGAAATTATATGGGAGGAGGAAATGGCAATGGAATTAAACAATGGCAATGAAAATAACTGGAACTAGTGAAGCAGCAGATAATAGAATAAATGAGAAAATTAAAGAAATTAGTGTTTATTTTAAAAGACGTTGCATTAATTTCTCCAATACAGTCAGCAAGTTCCCAGAACCATTTGACTTAAAACCTCCAGGCTGCAAGAGGTGTGGTAGTGGATGCCCTGGTTATTATCTTCCAAAATTCCATTGTATTAAGAATAATTCCCACAAACTAAGGTTAAAAAATATAACTCTGCTAGTTGAGAAGTGGGGGTGAAAATTATGGGGAAGAAAAGACCAGTTAGTCTGACAGTGATGGGGAAAATGCTAGAATCTATAAAGGAAGTAGAATTAACACCCTCAGGAAATAATAGGATTGGGCAGAGTCAATGAAAGAGAATCATATCTGACTAATCTTATGGGCCACTCCAGCTTCTATTTCTGTTTTTATGAATGAGCCCAAAATTAAAATTCTACAATGAGATGGTTGGGAGAAAAGTTCACATGGAGAATTCTTGCCTTGACCACTGCCATCTGTATTTACAAATGTATGGTAACAGTGAATATTGGCTCAGTCATTAAACCAGTCTGGACTACTGAGTTCAAACCCAAATCCAAGTAAAGGCAGCCATGAGATGTTGTTACAACCCATCAAGTCCATCAACTTCCTGCAGGGAATTAAGTCTGCAGCCCTCGCCCAGGCTTGAGAAACAGGGGCACCTTTGAAATGGCTGGTAGTACAGTCACTTTGGGAAGAATCTAGAGGCTGATAGATGCTGGCTTAGCCAGTGATGTTCATGTGCTGTGAATGAAGTGGCTTTCTTCAGAGACACATAATGTGGTTTGTCAGGACTTGGGGTAGAAGGAAACCAACATTCCCAGTTTCTTCCCACACCCAGGCATGTGTTGGTAGGTTAATTGGTTAATGTAAACTACCTTTAACCAGGAAGCCGATGGGTGTGAGGGAGCAGATCAACAGGTGACTGTTAGAATTGCTCTACTGGGAGCCAGCAAAGGACCTGATGGGCTGAATAGCCTCCTGAACCATAATAAGCAGGGAAGTAACAGTACCTTGTTTTGTGCAGTCTCTCGCAAGTGAACTTTCTGCTGCTCTTGCGCCAGAGTTTCTGCCAACATTAAAAACTAAAACGAAAAAATATCTTGGTTGGATAATGAAGAATTTTCAACTTGTAAACAGTTAATTGCATTGCAATGCCTTGATTACCATTTATAAAATATTACATGTAAACACTGAAGCAGGACAAAGTGTACAATTGCATCTGAGAGGTTCCTCACTTTCATTAAGACTTGCAGTAATAATGACTTCATGATTAAAGTTCCGTGTGATACTCAAAATGTAATCACAATTTGTGGCAAAATTGCTTTCCAAAGGTTGTGATAAATCACAGTTGGCGCATTCTTCTCCTTTGCCACCCCCACAGCCTGCCTGACCTTTGACAGAGGGGATTGACAAGCTGACTCTTCATTTTCTATCTCTCTCGGCGAAGGCTGGTGGCATGAAAATCAAGTGAGAGACCAGATCCGGAACACAACTAATTAGTTTAGCTGCCACACCCTCTGTAAATGAAATCAGTCTTGCCACCCTGCTGGGACTCTCTGACAGTATAACTGGACTTATCCAGCAGCTACAGAGTGCAGTACAGTAAAAACTTTATCTGACATGCCCAGGACTTTGGTAGTGACAAACAAGCAGATTTTCTGGACTCTTGGATGTCATTTTATTAGTACTACAACACACTTCAAATATTTAAAGAAAAGTTAAGCAATATTTCAGCAAACACTATGTTTCAAAGGAGTACAGGAACCAGGGCCCCAACAAGTGAAAATTACAAATGTTACCTGGTAACCCAGGTGTCAAATAGTTGGATAATGAATTATTGGAGATGTACATGAGACTGTTGCTCGAGTTCCCATCAATCTGACAGATGAGCAAGAAAAGTTGTAGGGCACTTTTCAAAGAAGGACTGGCAAATTCTTGCTGTCCTCAAAAACTTAAGGCACAACCAACATCACAGGTGGGTGGTCTGGCCAAATTATAACATTGTTGTTACTGGGAATTCACTGTCACATTGCTCAGCTGCAAGGGTTGCAACTGGCTACACAAAGTACTTGGCTGATGCTGAAGGATTCTGGGGAGTTCAGTCAATGTAAATTCAAGTTATTTACAATCACAGAGAAGGCACGCCAGTAGCTCTACATTAGGAGTTTGAGGAGATTTGGTATGTCACCAAAGACTCTTGCAAATTTCTACAGATGAACAGTGGAGAGCATTCTGACTGGTTGCATCACCGCCTGGTACGGAGGCTCCAATGCACAGGATCAAAAGAGGCTGCAGAGTGTTGTAGACTCAGCCAGCTCCATCACAGGCACAACCCTCCTCACCCCTGAAGACATCAAGAGGAGGAGCCATCCATCATTAAGGACCCTTGCCATCCGGGACATGCCCTCTTCTCATTACAACCATTGGGGAGGAGGTACAGGAGCCTGAAGACCCACACTCAATGTTTCAGGAACAGCTTCTTCCCCTCTGCGATCAGATTTCTGAACGGTCCATGAACCCATGAACACTACCTCATTATTCCTCTTTTGCACTATGTTTATTTTTGCAAATTACAGTAATTTGTCTTTGTCCTGCACTGTACAGCTGCCGTGAAACAACAAATGTCATGATATGTCAGTGATAATAAACCCGATTCTGATCTTTGGCATCTCGCCAACATGTAGCAGTTTATCAGACCAGAGATTAGTTTTCAAATACCTGATCTCTATAATAATTCTCCATTGACTGCAACTCTTCCTTTTGTCGTTTCTTGTGCTCCTGCCGTTTCTCCTTGGCGTAAGCCTTCAATTCACGCAGCCTCTGCTTCTGAATCTGCAAACCCCCCTCAAACAAGTTCTTGAAGATCTTTAGGATTGGGTAAATAATAAATCACATTAGACTGGTTACTGCAGTAAATATACTTGCAGTAATTATCTACATTAGAAATGATGATGTGTTATTTTTAAAATTATACATCTCAGCATTTATTATACACAGGTCACATTGTTTGATGCCCAAACCAGACTCCCCCATCTGTGGGGCATTCTGTAGTTTTCATTTCATCCTCCTCAGTGACCCGAGTTGAGAGTTGAAGCTGGATCTCCCTCACTCAAGCCCTACTATAAAAGCTTTAACATTTTTCTGCAGTCTAGAGCTTTCTCATCACAGTCACCTTTTAAATTATAATCCTACTCATGGCTCAGACATTAACTCATTAGTGTGTACTGTCAAAAACAAGATCTAATAACAAGCAGTCACCCCCAGAAACCCAACCTTCCAGTCACCCAGCTCTGTCCCGCGCCGATTTTACCACCTTCCCTTGGACCCATGGGCTGCTTGTTACTTGAAGATGGTGCTGTAATAGATATGGTGATATTACAAGACAATATCATGTGCTACTCCCTTCAATCCTTATTGTTACTTCCTCAAAGTTAAAACAAGTTAGAAATCTGTGCTGAGTGACTTTGATTCATATACACCTTTTTTTTTAAAAAAATGTCTATGGGTCAGCCATTATTTTTCCCACCACTAATATTTGACTAACAAACCTGTAATTACTTGGTCTAACAATCCTCCTGCACCAAGGCTGTAGCCAGAAAGGATTACAAAAGGACAGTCAGAGCCTTTGCCATTTTTGCTCTTGCTGCTTCTAACAGCCTGGATGACATTTCAGCTGGTGCTGGATCAAGCTGTTGGGAGTATTCTATAGCCCCTCAAGTGGTCGGAGGGGGATAGAAGACCAAATATTTGGGGAAATTCCCGAGATGTGCAAAATCAAAAGCCAGTCATAGTCAGTGGACAAAGCTCAGCTCCACAACTAGCATTCATCCAGGAGAATATCAGACAACTAGCAGAATTAGGTGGTAGGGAGATTGAGAAAGCTGAGCCTGTGTCCTAGGTGACTTCTGAAGAGGCAATGCTGAGAGCAGAACAGCAGAGGATGCAAAAGATAGATCTGGAAAATTCCCAAGTTCTGTAATGCTGGATCAGAAGATGTTTCAGAAAAGCAAAAGCTTAAGGAAACAGCTAGTCAGATTTTTAAAAACTTGCTGTTGCAATATATTAGCCTGTTTAAAAACCCTCACAGGGCCCTCCCTGGACCAAGGAGTACGTCCACTGTCCTAGGCAGTCATCGTACTCTGCTTTTCCACTGACACACCAAAAAGTCACTGCGAAGTAATCGGCTTCATTCCAGTTTTTCTGTTAGTCATGGAGGAATACTGTGACCTTATCTACACCCTTCATGATTTTAAAACACTGAGGTCACCCCTCAGCTGCCTCTACTCCAGGGAAAGGCCAACGAGCAGAAAATGCAGTTGATCTTTGCCTACAGGTACAACGTCAGCACCCACACCTCACCCTTTCTTCACGGGTCCTCGCTCGCATCATCTTTGCCCGGAGTTGGACATGGTAGTCATTGTAGTACTTCTTGGCACGGGCAATCTGTTGTCTTTGCTCCTTTATCTTGTTCTGGGCCAACTTCTGCTGCCGGATTCGTTCCTTAAACTCTTTCTGAAGGTGAAACAGAAAAGTGGTTGGTTGGAAGGGATGATTTTCCTGTAATGGTTATCAGCACAATATCACAAGAGCTATTGGAGTAGACATTTATCTGATCAGATGCTGCTGAACCCACAGAAACTGAATTCAGAGCAGGTGCCTCCTGCTGAGGCAACCAAGGCAAAAGGGAATTACATTTTGTTTTAAGCACATTTAACATCTTGAAATGCACCAGAGTCATTTGAAATGTAGGGGCTGCTTTTTATTGTGAAATAGGACATCTGAGAGACACATGTTCAGGTATCACATGCACAAATGTTTAAGTGGCCAGATGATTAGTTTTTTTTTAAAAAGCATGTTGTCTGAGGAACTCTTATCAACATCCAGGGAACCATCCATGCTTCAAAATGCCCCGGGCTGTTTTAATGCCCACCTGCAGGGAGAGAGTGTCTCACCCAACGGATAGCATCTCTGACAGTGCAGCCTCCCTCTGTACTGTACTGCACTGGATTGGTAGGTCAGACTTTTGCACTTAAAATTTTCCGTAATGGAACTTGAACCCACAATATTCTGAATTTGGAGGCAGAGTATTTCTTAGAAACAAGTTTCTCCTACAAAAGGCAGTACCATATTGGTGCAATTAATCACAAATAATAAACCACAAATTTGGAACTCATAAGTGTTATTTAATTAAAAGAAGCATCTTTGAGCCTCACCAGCCGCTGGTTGTGATCCTGCTCCTTCTTAATGATGTCCATCAGCAGATCGTGCTTTCTTTGGGCATCTTCAATCTGACAAGGTGAAAGCATGAAAGCAGTAGGTATCAGAAAGCTAATGCCCGGATTGTTTACTCTGCAAACTCGGCTGCTGTCGAGCAGCTGAATACAATGCCATGCAATATTTGAAAACATCAAACATGAAGGCTGGTGTGCACTAGGCTCCTGAGTGGCCCAGGCTAATGAGGTAGGAGATGCAACTCACCGCTGATTGGAGTTTGGCTTGGTTCCGGTCTTGTTCAGAACTGGACTTAGTCAGCTGTTCTATCTGTTTGAACTGCTGCTTCCACATTCTATTCATTGTGTGTGGAGATACCGACAGATAGGGGAATTCATCCAATAGTAAAGGAAGGAGGTCATTATCATGTATCTTCACTGCAAAGGAAAAGAACATATTTAAACAGCCTTTGTAGTGATCAAACTTCAAACAAAAAAATTCAAGCACTGTTCAATTACACACCAGAAATGGACCTTGAGGCTTAAGGACAGAACTTTGATCAAAGCAGCAGATTGGATGAAGTTTGCCAAAATGGCACCAGATGGCAGCAAACATGAACTGATGAGAAACCACCGCCAGAGGGCAGCGACAAGCACACGATTCAAACACTAATGCAAAAATCAGGCCCCAAGGTCTTGAACAATCACATTAAGTATCATGGAATTTATAATAAATCAGCCTGCAATACTGTTCCCCATCATTCAACAAAGGAATATCACAGCAATTAAGACCTAAACACCCGTGAAATCTCTAACTCACACAACAGCCAGTGAATGTGTTACAGACCAAGGACCCGAGACTGTTTGACACACAGCAATGCATGGCGGGCTAATAAAAGGACCTGCTGCTGTAAAATCATCCAGCACACACGGCCCAAGGCATCGTGCACCATAGACTGGGCTTCATATCTACAGAGTTAAAGGCCTTTTGGAGAGCCAAGGAAGACTAAACCGGCAGGTTGTAGCTCTGGTTTGCAGAAGGCGGAAGAGGATCGGGGCACTGGGTTGCACCGAGATTCAGGCCAATTTTGGGACAGGGGGGTTGTGACAAGATGGGTGGAGGAGCCTGAGGGAGAGCCATCTTGAGGGGCACGGCGAGGAGGACTCATGTGAAGCCAGGTTCCCATGGGGCTGGGAGTATCCTGGAGTGGACCTCCTGCCCTGAAGCCCTGCTTCTGTAGGGGCAGCACCACTGCCAGCCACCGATCCAGGATGCAAGCTCACATTGGCAACATGTCTGTGCATTCCAGACTTCATGGCACATCCTTAACTTTCCTCCCTGTTCTTAAACAGAAAGTCAGTTATGTAGCACACACAGACATTAGAACACAGAACAGTACAGCACAGAACAGGCCCTTTGGCCCACATGTTGTGCCCCTGTAGCTATTCCCTCCTACCTACAGACTGCCCATATCCCTCCATTTTCCTCTCATTCATGTGCCCATCTGAGCCCCTCTTGAAAACCCCCAATGAATGTGTCTCCACCAACCTATCAGGCAACACATTCCAGGCATCCACCACTCTGAGTAAAAAACAGTACCCCTTACATGTCCTCTGAACCTACCCCCTCTCACCTTCAATGCATGCCCTCCGGTATTGGAACACAATAATGGGAAAAAGATATTGCTTGTCCACCCTATCTATGCCCCTCAATTTTATACACTTCCAACAGATCACCCCTCAGCCTCTGCTGCTCCAGAGAAAAGAGCCCAAGTTTGTCCAGCCTCCCCTGATAGCACATGCCCTGTAATCCAGGCAGCTCGTCTGCACTCTCTCTAAAGCCTCGGCATCCATTGTGCTGATGATAGAAGATCTAGCCCTTTGTGCTAGGTCTGGATCCCCACCTCTCTCAATAACACGACAAAAAAATCATCTGGGATGTCATCTGAAAAAGGACGTTGGAAATAGATGCACCAATTTTGTTTTTTTTTAAAAAACTATACAGCTACTTGGAGAATAGAAATTTCAGGGACATGGGGGGAGAGCATAGAGATGTGATTTAACTGAACCTAGGAAATGAGAGCACAGGCAGCAAATGAACATAGAGGTCCCACCATTGCAAAATTCACTTTGAGGCAGCATCAATACAATGGGCCTCTCCACTAAAATATTCCTTTGAGTCTCAGCTTGGTTTTTGTTTAATGGACCCACCTTTGATCCTGGTCATGTCTTCAGGTTGGCCATCTGATTTCAATGACAATATTTTATGTTGCTACTATTGGGTCAGGAGGGAGTGTAGATTTAGCAGGGACAAATAGAGTTCAAAGGGAGTATTGCAGGAAAGCTTTGTCATCAGTGTAAATCCAATTAGCTTCTTGTCAATAAATACCAATGGCCCTGAAGTCTACAGGGCTGAAGAAATGCAAAATGCTCACGTGAAGCAGAGAATGTGAGATGAGGAGCAGGCTGCAGGAGGCGGGTGAGGAAGTAACTGTAGGGGAAATTGATTCTTTATGAAAGAATTTCAGAAAGTAGAGTTCACTCCTGTCACCTGCAGACAAGGCTTCAACAGCTGTGCAGTAGAGTGCATGCTTTTCCTGAAAGCCAATCTTGGGTGATCTGATAAAAACTCTCATGGGTAGTTTTTTTTGTTTAAAAAAAGGGGACAAGAACAAGATTGAATAAAAATAAATACTAGAATGCTGACCAATTTAACAGCCAGTTGTAGAAATTAAGCAATACATGATGATTAAAAAATATTGCGTTAATCTGGGTTTTGTGAGCAGTTCTGCACAGAACTGTTGGCATTTCTCAGCATAAAAGGACTACACCAAAGCAGGACAGTCTCAAACCTTCTGGACTCTGAAGTCCAGCAGCAGTGTGGGAACTTGCTGAGATTCCACAGAATTCCACCGGAGAACCTGCTCCTGCATCTAACTCGACACAAGAGTTGCGAGATCATGCACTCGAATGGAGATTGTGGTCTGTGAGGAAGGACAAGTTACACCTCACCACCTTACGAGGCTGTGGTCACCTACTGCCCCACTGTAGGACTATCAGGTTGAGGGGCCTTGTTCAGGAGGATGGAGAATGCAGGCAGGAGTGCAGCCACTCACTAAAGTCAGGCTGTTGTTCCCATGCAGGGGGCCATCTAGATCAACTTAGGAAGCAGATTCCCCAACTCACTTCTGCGTTCCATTTCTCTCACAGCCAGGCTCCAGAGTTTGCAACCAACAACCTCCACTCAAGTCCTCCTTTGTCCTGTACCTCACCCAACTTCTGCCTTCCCCCAATTCTCCTCCCTCTGATCCACTATCAGTGGTTGGGCCTTGAGCCGTTAGGTCTGGGATTCTATTCCTGATCCTTCCAACTTTTTTCATCGTTGTCCAAACCCAACATCTGGCCTCGTCTTTGATCATTTCCCCAGGTACGTGCCTGGGATCTGCTCACCTTTCCTCCCTCATCTTCATCAACAACCTGGGTAGGCTTCCTTACGCCAGTAAAACGGTTGTTGAGGGCTGTACTGCCCAAGCCAGCTTTCTTCTGAACTTAGGACAGTGAAACAAGTAAAAAGAGATTAAAACAACAGTAGCAAATACCAGGGTAAAGTTCAATGGTGGGGAGAGTGGGTGGGTGCAGGAGGGCTGCTTTATCCAGTGTACTTTGGCTCTACTGCAGTTCTGTACAAATTATCCTTGGTGGTTCCACAAGTTAACACATTTTTCTCAAAAATCACAACTTTCCATTCAGCAAAAGTCAAGCCATTTCTTTGAATTCTTACTCGGTGTTGCTTTCTTTGGCTTCGTCAATCCTGTCAGTGTCCACTGGCCGTGCTTTGGCTTTCGTGGTGTGGTTTTTGCAGAATAAACTCTTGCTGGCTGAGGGGTTCTCGGAGCCTCTTTGAAGATGTTTTCTTTATATTCTTTTTCCTTCATAACAGATGTAGAACAGATGTCAAGTATCTGACAGAAATAGTCTGGTTTTATTTATCGACTGGAACATCCCATCCCACTGTGGGATGGGTTCGCACGTTTTGAACAGGAATATAATCTCAATGTTGTGACTCAGACTACGGTGCGACTCATTTCTACAAAATAAGAATCTTCTGGTTACGTCCAAACCCAGTCGTTCAATGGTTATCACTTCCTGCCCCATGGTCTGAACAGAACAGGTGATGTTATTTTGGAAAAAAACTCAAGTTTGACCACTTACTGTTTTCTTGACTTTAGTTTTTTCTCTTCCAATTTTAGCTTTCTCTTTTTTCTTGTAATTTTCCAATTCTTCTCTGTAACACTCATTCACTACCTGCAGGGGTGAAAAACCTCCAGAAATGTGTGGGGGAAGGCACAAAGAGCGTCTCACTACAAACCCAGGTTGCTAATCACAGTCAAAATTGGCAACTCCCCTGAATGAAAACTTTATTTCTTGGTGGAACAGGACCAGATTTACTTGAAGAAAAACATAGATCACATTAACACTTCTTACAAAATAAAGGATCTGCAAATGGAATGCGAGATTCTACAACCTTTGTTCAATTTCTCTGTTCTAACAGACATTTCAGAACAGACAGGAGGGGTAATTTTTTTTATTCAGAGAGTGGTGGATGCCTGGAATGTGTTGCCTGATAGGGTGGTGGAGGCAAATTCATTGGGGGCTTTTAAGAGAGGCTTGGATGGGCTCATGAATGAGGGGAAAATGGAGGGATATGGGCAATCTGTAGGCAGGAGGGATTAGCTATGTCGGCACAACATTGTGGGCCGAAGGGCCCATTCTGTGCCTACTGTTCTATGTTTTAATAAAGACACCAAACTAATTAATTTTATTCTATATAAAATTATGTTATACTAGGGTGCAACTGCCCGTAACTATAAACAAGAAATGATGCTTCAGAGCAGTGATCCAAGTGATCACAGGGAGCACAGTGACTCAAGGAATGCTTCTATGGCTGACTCATTGCTTCAACAGCTTCCTGGACTGGTCCGTTCCACAGCATTTAAAAGATTGCATGAAATCATTAAGTGAAGATCAGGTTTTATGCAGCAAACACGTGCAAGCTACAGCCCAAAGTCTAGGTCATTCATCATCATGCTGTTCCCAACTGGACATCTCATGGTTTATGCTGGGTCAGATAGTTTGGTCCCCATCGATACTCACTCATTAGCAGATTTAGAGTCCACACAACAAAATTCATATATACACACACGTACGTGTGTGTGTGTGTGTGTGTGTGTGTGTGTGTGTGTGTGTGTGTGAAAAATAAAAACACACATAGAATTAAAGACTCAAATAAAAGAAACAGTGCAAGGGAACTGAAAATGTAACAGAAACAGTCAGGAGCTCTAGCCCCAGGACTGGAAGTGTGTGGCCCACCAGAAGATCACCTCCTTGGATTGCACAGAGGAGACCTCACAACACACCATCCTCTGCTGCCACTGGTGATCTGGACCCTCCAGGGCCCTGTCTTCTCTGCTTCAAACACTTACTCATAAAGGAACTGTGCAGGAAATCAATGCAGACAATGTGGCTTCTATTATGAAAGCATTTGACACTAAACTTGCAATTCTTCATTTTATTTCAACTTTAAGTGAAGGTACCCCAACCCCTCGCCCAGACATCTTGAGCAAGGAAACAGATTTTTGCCATTCGCCCTTTTAAAAACCCTTACAAAGATTCTAAATCTCAAAGTCCATAGTCCTGACCCTGGTTTTCCCCTTGGTACTAGATATACAATCTGCTGGCTGGATTCCCAAAACAAGATAATGTTTCAAGGAGGAATCTGCAGTCATATTCACTGTTTCCATGGCAACACACTCGTGCTTCCACTGTCAATCACCTATATCCCCAACATGAGATTTGACATTGAATATTCTTCAGCCGCCTGTGCTTTGCGAATTTACTGAACAACATGCTTTATGCTCAGGCCAACGGAATCTGTATCCCTCTGTCAGCTTTTAATACATTGTTCATTTTACCCAGAAAATCTCAGAACAGGGAACACCAAGACAGAAATTAATCATTACTGTTGAGTCCAAACTGTAAGACTTCAAGAAAACTGAAAATGGTTCAAAGTAGAAAAAGAACCAAGAACTTGCACAGAACTCCTATTAAAAGATATTCTAAAATCACTCAAAATGCCAATATAGTTTTGCATCCTAATAGCTAAAGGCCTGAAGTCAGTACATTGTGGAACTGAATGATGCATTAAATGTGCCCAATGACAACATATACGTTTACAGTAAAAATCCAAGAATCCACAATTTAATCATTCAGAAATCCTGATGGTTTGGCAGCTGATATTGCTTCCCCATGTTCCCTTCCAATCGCCAGGGCCCCAGTTACCATGTTCCCTCCTGACTTGCTGGGACCCAGATTCCCACACTCCCTTTAAACTTACTGGGTCCAGTGGGAGATTTATAAGAACTGTGTAATTTTTTTTTAAATTTAAAATGTTGGGTTATCAATAGGAACAACCACCAACAACCTGGAAAATCTGCTAGTCTGGCACCAAAGTCCTTAACATGTCAGATTATCAGAGTTTTACTGTGCCTAATGATAAAGGAACAATATAAATGTGAATCACTTACATTCCACTGCATGGTTATAAAACTACAATTTATAACACTAGTTGCACAGTATTGAAAGGCAGTTGTGTAGTATAACCAAATATTGTCTGAAACAGTGCCTTGAGCAGAACAGCACGTTGTCTGAAGTGTAGTTGTGGAGGTGCTACAAGCTGTGTTTGATTAAGTATTCGTCTCGCTGTAACTTACCTTTGCTTTCATTCTTTGCAGGTCCATTTCCTGCTGCAGCTCTCTGCGAATTCTCCTCATTTCTCCCTTTGAATCTTTGTTGAGGGCATCTTCAAACTCAGCCTGTAGTGTTTGTCGAGGGGGTGATGGCGAGAGAGAGCGTGCTCGGGCACGGGCTGGCTTCTTGAGAAGTGGTGTCGCTTTATATTTGGAAAAATACAAAAATTTCAATTACGCAGATTTATTTTTTTTCCCCCAAAACATAACTAGTTTAAATGACTGATTATATAATCGATTAATTGTTTCCATTCAGGAATTAGCAGCTTGCAAACATTGGTATTTTAATACAGACACCCACTCATGAACATTTATACTGAAAACAGACAGTCATTTACATTGCCCTCAAAAATCACTTATCTATCTGCATTACCCAAATTACTGGTTCAAAATGTCTTAATCGCCAGTTTGAGTTCATTTAGGCCAGAGACAGCTGTGTTTACCCTCCAGCTCCACATATTTATAAATTAGACAAAGTTAATTAGGTTTCATTCCATTTGCTGAGGAAATGTAAAGAGGATGAAGATTGTGCAATGAGCAATCTTACCCACATCTGCTCCTGTGATGGGAAGGTGGGCATCGAAGCTGAAGAAGATGGTTGGGCCTAGGACTCTGCCCTGGGATGAGTGACCTTTGATAACTATGAGTACCTTCCTCTGTGCCAAGTATGGCCCCAGTCACTGGAGTGTCTCCCCTCAAGGCCCACTGCCTTCAGTATAACCAGGGCTCCTCCACACCACTTGGGGAAATGCTGCCTTGATATCAAGGGCAACCACTATCCCCTTAACTCAAAGCTGTGATGTGATCTGGAGACAAGTAGCCCTGGCAAAAGCCAAACTTGGCATCAGCAAGCAGGTTATTGGTGAGTAACTGCCATGTGATAGCTGTGTTGATGACACTTCCCGTGTTTTGCCAATGACTGAGTGGAATGATAGGGTAGCATGGATTTGTCATCTTTCTTGTGCACAGAACATACCTGGGCAATTTTCCACACTGTCGGGTAGACAGAAGTGTTGTAACTGTACTGGAACAGTTTGGTAGATGCATGCCTGCCTCTGGAGCACAAGCCTTCCGTTGGGATGCTGACTGGTTGTCAGAGGTCAATCATCTCAGTCCAGCTCACCAGTGCAAGAGGTTCCTCAGGCAGCCCAGAGGTCCAACTATCTTCTGTAGTTTCTTTAATGACCTTCCTTCCATCGTAAAAGGTCAGGAGATGGGGATGTTTGTACAGATGATTTTGCAGATGCAGCATTCAGGTATGGGCTCATAGGTGACCAGTAACATGTGCCAGGCTGTGACCACCTCCAACATGAGAGTCTCACCACCATTTTGTAACATGCAAAGTGCCAAGTTGCTCACCAACACTTTTGGGATCATTAACTGGCTCAGCTCCATAAATACTGTAGCTGCAAAAGTAGGTCAGAAGCTGCTTTTCCAGTTACTGAGTCAGCTCTCAAATCCCCAGTGCCTTTCCATCATCTATAATGTACAAGTCAGAAATGACAAATGCAACTCAGAGTCTAAGATTGTCCAGGACAAGACAGCCTGATTGATTGGACTGCATCGGCTACAGTAGATATGAAGTCTCTTCACCATTGTGCAGGGCCACGGTGTCCCATGTACGTCAAGAACACCTCTCAAACCCGCGACTCCTACTGCTCAAGTTGAGGCACATGGAAGCACCATGTTGGAGCTGCAAAATCCACTCCAACTTTCACCCCAATCTCATAGAAATATACCTCAGACATTATAACATACAACATCCTGGGACTCCCTATTCAAGAGGGCCGAGGGAATACCTTTAGCACAAGGAATGAGCAGCTCACCACTATCTTCTCCAGGGCTGCAAGTGCTGGGCTCTGTCTATGAATGAACAACAAAGAGCAACTACAGGTAGTTGGGTTTTACCATGGCTGCAGTAAATGCCATCTACAGATGGACCATGGTTACTTGCCTCGGCTACGCCAAATCCGTGAGCTCTACAACTGAGGAGGACAAGGACAGCAGAAATAAGGGAGTAGCTCAGATAACCCTCCAACCCCAAGAGTAAGATGAATGGTTTGATTTTACAGCGAGAGGTCAGATGCAACGCTGGGTGTGAAGTGAAGGAAGATGGAATGGTAGCATTCAAAAGGGAGCTTCTAGGCTATAACCATTCTGGGAAGTCACAGATCATCCTGACTTGGAAATAAACTACAGTTCCTTCATCGTTGCTGGGTCTAAAATTCTGGAACTCCCTCTCCACCAGCACTGTTGGAACATCTTCAGCACATGTTTAAAAACCCTACAGTGCCTCAAGATGGTGGTGCATCACCATCATCTCTTCCAGGGGAACTCAGAATGACTAATACGTGCTGGCTTTGGCAGTGACAAGCACATTCTGAAAAATGAATAAATTTGCAAACTACCACCCTGCACAGTAATTCTGCAGCATGGGTTGCTACCAGCAGAGGTCCTCAGAGAACTAGGTTGTTAGCAGAGAGAGAGCGAGGGGTCGATTAGGTTATTAAACATTCACTCAGATTGCTGAAATCCACCGACAGTTTTTGCAGGGAATGTCACTTACAAATAGTATTACAGTCCCACATACAACCGTCACACTCCCTGCTACACCCCTCCTTTCGTGCAAAAGACCATCTGATTAAAAATGTTAACTTCTTTGTTGCTTAAAAATGCATAGTATACCAGTGCCACGCACAAAAGCAGTGCAGACTGCTACAAACCCTCCAGCAGCAGTGTTCTCATTTGCAAGATGCCCAACACATTGAGCACAATAGGACAGCCCTTGCACCTTCCTCCACCATTTCAAATACAGTTGTGGAAGATGAGAAGAAATGTCAGCAAAAACACCAACCCCAAAATTCTAAAACAGGATCTGTTATAATATTGCCTTGGGTTTGACAGCAGCAAATTAGGATGGCTGGTCCTCTTTAATGCAGAAGCAAGCCTCAATCCTGCAGTTAAGGCTTGCTTGTGTGCAGGTGGTGTATGTTGGTCTGAAATACACAAATGTATTTTATGCAAGTGACATTAAATGGTGAACTGTGCAACTCTGTACACACCAGGCAGCGTCTGTGCATACTCGTATCAAATATATGGAAGACCCAGGTTTTCCCACAGAAGACCTGATTTCCAACACTGCTTGATCTGTGCACAAAAAAAACTGACTCTATACAAAAATATTTCTGTTCAGAATTTTTACAAAACATTTCCTTAGTGGCAGAATAATACGAAAACCCAACCATACCACAGGCATCCTCCAGTCTCCTCATGAGTTAGCTTTGTGAAAACTTTGTGTAGGAATTTCTTTGCTCAGTGAGTGCCAATGACATCACCTGGCTTAAAGCAGTCACAGAACACAACAATACGAATTGGAAACCAAATGGCTGATGGCAGAGAGAGCTAATGATCAAGCAAGTTTCAGCAAATCATTTGTGTGGATTAACTCCAACTACTCATGTTGTTGAATTCAGTGAGCCTTTAACATTGAGCCCTTGATTGTTGTCATGAATATTCTACATTTAAAAATAAATATGAACTAATGAGATTCAATTTGGAGACACCAGTGGAAATCTAAAACTAAGAGGGAGATAGAAATAAAAATAGAGCTGTTGGTAACACTCAGCAGGACAGGCAGCATCTGCAGGAAGAGAAACCGAGCCAACGTTTCAGGTTGAAGATCCTTCGAAAGAATGCAGAGGAGATCAACGGGGTTGACACAGGGAAGCAGTTAACACTGGAGGAGATCAAAACCAGGGCCATAAATATCACCAATAAATCCAATAGGGAATTCAGGAGAAATGTCTTTGCCCTGATATTGGACAGGATATGGAACCTGCTACCGTAAACAATGGATGAAGTGAATACCAAGGACAAGATGGACAAGCACGTGAGCAAAAAGGCCTGGGTACAAATGAAACTTGTGAAGCATAAACGTAACAAGAATTAGGAGTGGAAATGGCCATCTGGGCCTTCAGCCCATGTTAAATGGCACGGAGCTGGAATACCCCTTGCCTCTGCTATCACATTGGTATTGGTATATTATTGTCACTTGTACCGAGGTACAGTGAAAAGCTTGTCTTACAAACTGATCGTACAGGTCAATTCATTACACAGTGCAGTTACACTGAGTCAGTACAGAGTGCATTGATGTAGTACAGGTAAAAACACTAACAGCACAGAGTAAAGTGTCACAGCTACAGAGAAAGTGCAGTGCAATAAGGTGCAAGATCACAACAAGGTAGATCGTGAGATCATAGTCCATCTTATTGTATAAGGGAACCATTCAATAGTCTTATCACAGTGGGGTAGAAGCTGTCCTTAAGCCTGGTGGTACGTGCCTTCAGGCTCCTGTATCTTCTACCCGATGGAAGAGTCTGTATAACGGAGGTGGTTCTCAATTATCTACTCACAGTCCTGCCAGCTTGAACCTGCCCAACCTGCCCCAAGATTTTCAAGAAATGCTGCTTAACAGACCCGAGGTTTATCCTGTGAAAAGTGCATTAATACCTGGCAAACGATGGATTCTTCGATATTCTGTGATGCTGTCACTGTGTTGCGATAATTTATCTTCTTCTTTAAAATCGTGAACTTCACATTTGTCACTCAGGGCTCGTTTCAGCATCTGTCAGTGGATAAGACTGGTCAGACCATTAGCAAAATACGGCAGATGCTAGAAATCTGAAGCAAAAACAAATCATTCTGGAGATACCCAGCGGGTCAAGCAGCATGTAGGGAGAAATATAGTTAATGCTTCAGGTTGATGACTTTTCATCAGAAGTTAGAAATCAAACTGGTTTTAAGGTGCAGAGAAGAGGGAGGGCTGGAGAGAAGATGAAGGCCATGATGGGCGGAGGTCGAGGGAAACAATAGTAGGAGCAACGGCAGTGCCAGCGGGGAGAGGGTGCTGAAGGCTTGTGAAATCACGTGGTCTGTCTGAAGAGGTACAATTAGAGGCAGATGAGTGAAAATGGGAAAAGAGAGAAACAATTTTTTTTAAAAAATGCTGGAACTGCAAGATAATCACCGCCAAAAGACTGGAGAGGAGAAAAACATCTTTATGTTGGAGGTGTAAAATATCAACAAAGTGCTGGAAATACACAACAGATCAGGCAGCATCTGGAGAGAGAGGAGGAGTAAACATTTCAGGTTGATGACCCTTCATCAGAACTGGTCAGCTCCAATCTAAACTGGAATGGTTGAATTTAGTAACTTCAGATAAGCAAAGTCCAAGGGCTATAATGTGCCAAGTCGTTTCTCGAGTTTACATTAGACTTTGTTGAAACAGAGCAAGTGAAACAAGGACTATTCCAGACAACCCACAAAGAAGCTGGCATAGGAAGTGAGTGGAGTTAAAGGATCAGGGACTGGTCAGGCCTCAATTCCAGAAAGCAGCAAAGAGCTCTCAGACCATCGTGGTGTTGAGGGTTTGAACATCATGGGGAAAATGAGCCATTTGGGACCAGAAACCATCAACGTGGCAGGGCATCAGAGTTGCCATGAATGCAAATGGAGGAGACTAGATAAACAGGGGAACAATAGTCATGATGGGCAGAAAGAGGTTCGAGGGCAAGAAAGGTCCAAAATGATGGGTGCACCAGAACTGTCCTGCTTGAGGATCTTACCGAGGAGGTAGAAAACTATTGAGGCTGTGGAAGGAAAATTTCCAGAGCAAATCGGATTAATGACCGTCTAGAAGACAATGGCCTGATGTTCAGTGGCAAATTCATGGACCAAAAGAAGATGCAAGATGTTGTCTGCAAGGTAGAGGGAAATTTGCCAAAAAAAACAACAGCATCACTCCTGTGACAACTTGGGATTGGTCGTCAGGGAACAGAGTGCTGCAGGTTTAGAAGGTTTGAGGTGAGAATGGGCAAGGGCAGTGGAAAAATTGAGAGTCAACATCATGCCAGCAGTTGGCAATGAATAAACCTTGGGAGTAAAAGGCCAGCGGGGAGGGGTCCAGATGAACATGGAATTCTGAAGATGGGCAGAGTGTCTACCGTCTGGGTGAAGACTCTTGGGTATGGAAGCAAAAAGGAACTAAAAAAAAATCATTCAGCTCTAATTCATTGATATAGGAACATGGAAGAGGAAGCAGAGGCAGTAAATGCAGCAGAGACAGATGTTGTTCAGCCTGCAGTCCCTGCTCTTTAAAAGAGACATCCATTACTTCAGAAAGTTAGGTTACGAGTGAGCACAAAATGTAGGTTGATACCAAGGGAATGCAATCTTTCAGCTGGCGTGTTGAAATGGAGAGAATCCTTCCTGACCAACTGTCAAGTGGATGCAACAAAAAACCCATGATATTAGGGTAGCACAGTGGCACAGCTGGTTGAGCTGCTGCCTCAACTCCAGAAACCTGGGTTCCATCCTGACCTCTTGTGCTGTGTGGACGTTGCACGTTCTTCCTGTGACTGTGGGTTTCCCCAGGTGCTCTGGTTTCCTCCCACACCTCAAAGACCTACCGGTTGGCTGCAAATTGAACCCATTATGTAGGCAAGTGGAAAAATCTGGGGAGCGTAACCGATGAGAACGTAGCAAGAATTAAAATAGGATTAATGTCAGATTAGTGCAAATCAGTAGCAGATGGACAGCATGAACTCAGTGCCAAAGGGCCTGTTCCCATGTTATAGGGCAGGCACAATAGTGTAGCGGTTAGTGTAACGCTCCACAGCGCCAGCGACCCAGGTTCAAATCCTGTCAGTGTCTATAAAGATTTTGTACGTTCTCCTCGTGATTGCGTGGGTTTCCTCCGGGTGCTCTGGTTTCCTCCCACATTCCGAAGACATACGGGTTAGGAAGTTGTGGGCGTGCTATGTTGGCGCCAGATGTGTGGTGACACTTGCGGGCTGCCCCCAGAACACGCCACGCAAAAGATGCATTTCACTGTGTTTCAATGTACATGTGACTAATAAAGATATCTTAATCGCCCTAAAACTAGTTTGAAAACAAGCACTGGAGTTAACCTTAAGCAAAAAAAAAACTGCAAATACTGCAATTCTGAAATAAAAACTGGAAAATACTGGAATTACTCAGCAAGTCACAGTATCTGTGGAGAGATAAACATCAATGTTCACTCAGTTTTCTCTCTACAAAGATGCTGCCTGACCAGAGGACCTTTCCAGCAGTCGCCTTCATTTCAGGCCTCCAGCAGCTGTGTTCTGTGTCTCAAAATTCCAGCCTTGGTTGTTTTTGTTTTCCCTCAGCTCTCCCCATTTGCAACTCCTCCAGATAGTTCAACTGCCATTAACAAGCCTTCACCACCCTCTCTCAGCCAACACCCTGCCTCATCCATTTTCTCTGGTCTCCACCCTATCACAGACATCCCCTTTTGCTTGCTCCACACTTCCTCCTTTCCTGCAACGAAACTAACAGAAGGTCATCAATCTGAAATACTAACTCTGTTCCCGTCTCCACAAGTGTTGCCTTACCTGCTGAGTATTTCAGCATTTTCTGTTTACATTACAGTCACCTGGCCAACATTTATCCCCGGCTTAATAGCACAAAAGCATTTATCAGGTCATTATCAAATTGTTAGGCGTGTGTGAATTTGCCTCAATATTACCTACTTTACAACATTGTGGTTTAAGCAGTGCATAACCAAAGGCCATTACAGAAATACATGCCTTCATTTCTTTGTAGTATAATCCCAGAGTGATTGCACCTTTCCTATTTTTAAGTTCTACTCTGTGGACGAACCCTCCATTATGTCCCAAGTGCAGCTGTGATATTGTCCACGATTAGTAGTGCAACTCCCTCCCCTCTTTTACCTCCTTTTTTTTTCTAAGACATTGAAACCCTGGAACATTAAGCACCCATTCCTGTCCCCCTCTCAACCAAGTCTCCACTATGGTCATAACATCATAGTTTTGAAACTTAATTCCACCGACCATTCAGGCAGTGTTTTTTTTAAGATTGTAATAACGTGCAAAAAAAAATTCTACTAATTGCTCATCTGATTTTTCTGTCTATTACCTTAGTCATACGGCACTGAAACAGGCCCTTCAGCCCATCATGTCCATGCTGACAATAAAGCATCTAGCTATACTAACCCCATTTACCAGCACTTGGTCCATAGCCTACTATGCCAGCAATTCAACTAGATGCTTCTCAAATTTTGAGAGAGTACCTGCCTCCACCACCCTTCAGGCAGCATGTCCCAGATTCCAACCACCCTCTGGGTGAAAAAAAATTCTTCCTCTAAACCTCATATCTCACCTTAAACCAAAGGTTTTCCTTGCATGTGTGATTTAGGTTTCCATTTACAAATCTAATAACCCTACCAGTTTGATTTCAAGACCAAAAGAAAATTCAGTTTTGAAAAATGACACGGACAAACCTCTAAAAGACCCATGTCAGACATTTGCAATATCAACACAAAAAGTTTTCTTCTAATTATAAAAGCAGCCAAGCTTTCTTTGATTTCTCATTTGGTGTGCCCACTTCTTCGCATTAGGATGGCTGCCCTCCTGCAATTGAGCATTCCACCTAGTGGCCAATCTCAAAGGACAGAACTTGCCAACAGGCTCAATACTTTTCCAAACATCCAAAATTTATTTTATCTGCTTAGTCACTATAGCAGGAAATGCCATTCCTCCCACACACAGTCTTTTGAATGAAAACCTTACCAGATCGAGCTGACGCAATTTCTGAGACAGCTTCTCAGACATTTCATGTAGTTCCTCCTCTGCAAGGATATTCCGGGCTCTTCGCCGAGAAAGAGGTTCATCTCGAAACGAAACACTTAGATCACTTTGATCTTTATGGTTACTACAGAAGATAAAAGAAGTTCAAATTTTTGTCAAAATAAATGTAGACAATAGCATTTTAATATAATTTCACAAGAAATTTAAACAAAATAGCAGCATTTAAAATCCAACTCTGCTACTTAACATCTGACATTTTTTTTTGAGGAGTTTTCTCTAATCAGGCTGGAATATTGGTATTGCTTTAATTTTACAATTTAGGATCACTATCAAATCCATATTATGGAGGACTGATTATTCTATAGTGCCCTAAAGTTTTAACTCAATGCCAGGTGGAGCCATTCACATGTAATCTTCAACCTTATTATAGGAAGGATGTGGAAGCTTTAGAGAGGTTGCAGAGGAGATTTACCAGGATGCTGCCTGGGTTAGAGAGCATGTCTTATGAGGAATGGTTGAGCGAGCTAGGGCTTTTCTCTTTGGAGCAATGCAGGATGAGGCACGACTTGATAGAAGTGTATAAGATACTATGGTGCTATGTTGGCACCAGAAACGTGGCAACACTTACAAGCTGCCCCCAGAACACTCAATGCAAAAGATGCATTTCACTGTATGTTTTGATGTACATGTGACTAATAAAGATACCTTAAGATTACGAAGGACATAGATAGAGTGGACAGCCAGTACCTCCCCAGGACGGCAATGGCCAATACCAGAGGACATCAGTTTAAGGTTAGAGGAGGAAAGCTTAGGGGAGATGTCATAAGTTTTTTTTTTAAAAATACAGAGCAGTGGGTGCCTGGGACACACTCCCGGGGGTGGTGGCAGAGGCCAATACAATAGGGAAATTTAAAAAAGACTCTTAGATAGGCACATGGATGTAAGAAAAATGGAGGGTTATGGGCAGTGCAGGAGGGAAGGGTTAGATTGATCATAGAGTAGGTGTTTATATAGGTTGGCACAACAGTGGGCCAAAGGGCCCGTACTGTGCTGTTCGATAAACATGTGGCCAAATTCAAAATGGGAGGTTGTGCTATGCACACACATATACAGGAAATTAAGTTTTTAAAAAAACCAACAAACTCAATGTCTCCTGTTGTTTTCAGAACTATCAAAAGGAGTCAAATTTTGTCCTTACAATCTCGATTGGAGTTGGCATTAGAGATGAACACAGTGGTACAATCCACAGTACCACCCATTTATTAAACAATAAAGGAGTTGACATATGGCACAATAAAGTGTTCACCATGGTTTAGTGACTAATATTCTCACCTTGGGCCAAGGTTGGGTGTTCAAACCTCACTTTACTGGAGCATCCTGGCCAGCACTTCCAGTGCAGTACTGAGGAGGAATTGCACTACCAGTATCAGATGAGATGTTACACTTTTTTCTGAGGGAGAACCAGACTGACAATCCAAACCACTTCAGAGGGCCACCATCATGAAACCACACATACTTGCCTAAAAATATCCATTTTTTTTTAAATTTGGAGACAAAAAGCTATCATTTACCAACAGCATGGTTTCCATTCATTTCGCCAGCAAACAAGTAATGATCTCCTTATTTAAAATGCTAAAAATAATGACTCACAATGTTCTGTTCAATGACACAAGCTGCTTGTAATCTTTATTAGTCCTGGAGACTCAAATATTTTGACTTGAATTCGAAAAGCAATCCCAACATTTTTTTTTAAAATTAAAAAAAAACAAATTAAGCTTCAATTATTAAAGCAATTCAACTCCTATCTCCAAAACACATTACTTTGTTTTGGGTTTTTTGGTTATTTGGCTCTCTCACCACATCTCAAATGAAACTACTGAAAAGTCTGAACTTTCAGAATTTCTGCTCTGGTCAGGTTGAAAGTCTTCTTTCAACCGTGAGGCATGCCCTCCTAGAAATTATGCTGACTAATCTTCTAGTGTTTGGTTCTTTGCTGGGGCAAGGTACTGAGCAATTACTTCAGAGAAAATGTGATTTATTGATACTAACTTAGAGCTGCCAGTTTCAGATGAAGACTTGAGACAAAGAACAAGTTGTACTTTGTCAATGAGACTTTTAAAGATGCAAGCCACAATTGTCTGGAATTGTCTTAGTGCCCTCAACCAGCACTGACGATGCAGTCATTGCAAGTTTATAGAAGATGAGTTGTGCATCTACATGTAAAAACTGGTCAAAGTTCATAAGACAACCTTTGTATTTTAGGCAGTTAGCTTGGAGTTTGGCATGCACATGGAAGAATGCTGAAGTGATCAGTTCAAGTACTGGGCAATGTCAGAGCTTCTGAGAAGGTTGGAAATAGGAATCTCATAGGCTGCATGTCATACATCAGTCCATTAAACCAATTTGTTGTCTGCTCCCTCAGATAATAACAATGATCCTATTGCAATATCTTAAAGTATAAGCAAGATATCCAGGTGTCCTGGCCAATAGTTATTCCTCAACTAACATTGCCAAAACAGATCTTCAAGTAAGAATTACTCTATGAAGGACATTGTATGTAAATTGACTCCCTTGTTTTCTTATATTACAACTATGACCACACATCAATAAATCCTTTAAGTACATTTTTAGGTTAGAGGTAGGTAAAGTGCAATTTAAATGTAAATACTTTTATGTCACCAGATATTCTGCAATACATTCTAAAAATACCGTAACTCATCAACATACATTGGCAATGAAGAAAGTTCCTTTTCAATGTCATTCTGGCTGGAGTCTCTTGTTGCCAAATCCTCCCACTGGTTTGTCACCCCTTCTTCCAACAGCTTATCCCATTGATCAGTTTTACTCTGCATGGTCAACATTCTGATATCTGGTTCTGTTTGGAATGCAACTCGTTTCTGAACACTGATGGAATTCTGCAATGCAAAACAGAAAGACATCTCTGAATAACATTCACTTTTTTGCTGGGCTATTGTTTGAGTGCACATTCATCAGCTTTGAATTGAGGGAATGTAGCTAGGTCAGGGCTCTTCAGTTCCTCATTGTCAAGTTTTGGGTAGATACTGCTGAAATAGAAATTACAGAACAGTACAGCACAGGAACAGGCCCTTCGGCCCACAATGCCTGTGCCAACAATGATGCCAAATTCAACTAATCCCATCTGCCTGCACATGATCTATAACCCTCTCTTCCTTGCTGTCCGTGTACCTGTCTAAATGAGTCTTAAACATTGCTATTGTATATGCTTCCACCACCTCCCCTGGCAACATGTTCCAGGCACCTACCACTCTCTGTAAAAACACTTGCCTCACACATCTCCTTTAAAATTGCTCCAGGGCTATTTTGTTTTTCTAGCATTGAAACAGCATTATGGTCCCCCTAATGCTGCTTGTATAAGTTGTGTAAAAAGTGAACTTCAAACGCAAATTTCACAGAAGAGTTCTTGGGTTCCCTAGCGAGAGTTACAGCATTGCCCATTGATGTGTTGCAACTCCTCGCAGCTGTCATCATTCAATTCAGCTGGGGCAGTCTCTGAAGGCAGCTCTAATGGGACATGCTACAATACAAGAATGTCCAGCTCCTGGAGTGTTGCCACTGAATGACTGGATGTAGCACTGATGGGATGGGCATGGTCCCAATGGTAAGAGGGACCTGGGCAATCTGGTGAAGGATAGTGCCATGGGAGGCATGGTCTTTGTCTAAGACGACACAAGATCCTTCAGGGCTACAGCTAAGTTTTCCTGGCAAGAGATTTACTGGGCTCTCAACTGTACCAATGGAAGCCTGCACTGTGGGGAAGCCTGCAACCTTGGCACGTAACTGTGCCTCATCTATCGGAACTAAAGGCCGAAGTTAAAGTAGATCATATCTCCTCCAGTGTGGAGTTAGTTATATAGCAGCAACAACAAATGGAGACAAAGCCTGGAATGATACAGAAGCCAGGAAACAAAGTGACCATTATCCTGATCTCCATGGGCAAAACAGACGAGGCACACCAGGTTATATTTGAGATTAGAGAATATCAGCGATCTCAGTGGGAGGACAAAGAATGCAATAGAGTATTGGCCTTTAAATAGCATGGTTTCGGGGGAACTATTGTTAGTAAAACCTAGTTGTAAATAAATCACTGAATGAGTAAGAATAGAGTCTTTCATCAGATCAACAAGACAGAAAATTCCCTGCAGTTGAAATTTAATCAATTTTGAGATGTGGATACTGCTGGCAAAGTCACTATTTACTGCCTAATCCCATTACCCAAGGATGGCAGTGAGCTGCCTTTTTGAACTGCTGCACTTTTTTCAGTTAATATGTTTCCATTGAAGAGGGAGTTCTGCAATCTTGTAATGACACAGAAATGCCAAGTCAGAATCGTGTGCAACTTGGTGGTGTTTCGAAACACCAGAAAGTGGTGCAAGTTGCAGGTTTGGGGAGGTGCTGTTGGTGTGGCCCAGGTGAGTGACTGCAGTGCAGTTTAGGGATGGTGCACACTGCAGCAACTACACTGGTGATGGGGGGTGGGGGGGGGGGGTGCGGGGGTAGGGGTGGGGTGGAAAATGAGCAGTTAGTATAGTGATAGGATCTAATCAAGTGGGCTGCTTTGCCCTGGATGCTGTCAAGCTTCTTGGGAGTTGTGCATTGCACTACTGTTGATGTCAGTTGGGGGGGAAGTTTTACACCCGGGAAAAAGAAGTGCCTGGAAGAATAAAACTCCCAAAGAAAACAAGGAGACAAATTTCCCAATGATTATAAGTTTCCATGTCTTTTGTAGCACTTCTGCATGGGAAGAGGTAAAAAAGAAAGACTGACCAAAGTCACTCCAGTTCACACTTGCTGAATAATCAAGAATGTCCTAACTCATAGTTATTGACGATGTGCATACCAGCATCAATTAACAAGCATTCATCACTCCCTTGGACAGCAAAAGTATGTGTGTCACCTTGATTATCACGGCCTCCACACTATCGCAGATATTCCCATTATTCTTGCCATCTCTCTGCAAGCTAAAACAAACATCTTTTCTACTTCTGATGAAAGGTCATTAATCTGAAAATGTTAAATCTCTCCACAGATGCTGCCTGACCTGCCAAATATCTCCAGCATTTGTTTTTATTTAAGATAAGGATGGTTCAGTGTTTAAACAAGCAGAAAAAAAATAATAATAGGACAAGAAACATGGATCTATTGTAGACATTAATTGGAATATCAGAAGCATTACTGACAGCCACTGTTCAGAACTACGTTGGATCTAGAAGGCTGATAATGCCTAATTGAAAGGACTGCTGTAGCTCCGTGTTTGAAGCAGTAGAAAGCAGAGAAAATGGGGGTGGAATGGAGAATTAAATGTGTCAAGCTGAATGGAAGTTTCACCCATGCAGAGGCAACCACATTGTGAACACCAAATTCAGCAAACAGGCCAATTATGAAAGGTTACATATTTCTCTTGTGTGTCTTCGGATACCCCACTCTCCTTTAAACACATCAATTAATCTCCTAAAATTCATAGCATCTTTCCTTTCTAGTCCCTCCCTCCATTTTGAAACAATGTGCATGAAATTACATCTTGTGTTATTACCAGTTTAACAAAATGTGAATTGATTATCTCTACATGATGCAATTTGTTAGCATTGAACATATATGTGGAATCTTGTTTATCCAATTCCTTACCAAAAAAGAATATTCTTTCTACTATCCCTCAACTCCACCTACAGTCCACTACCCTGGCTTGTACCTTTGTTTCTCCTTGTAGTTCAGACACCCAATCCCATTCATCTAACCTAATTTTCCACCTTCATTGTTTCTTCAAGAAAAGGACATACAAACAGAAACCAAAATGATAATACAGTACATAAAAGTCAAAATAACTACTGATGCTGCAAGTCTAAAACAAAAACAGAAAATGCTGGAAATACTCAGCAGGACAGATGGCACTGGTGGAAGAGAAACAGAGTTAACATTTCAGATCGGAGAACCTTCATTGGAACTGAGAAGGGGACCAAAGAAGCTTGTACAGCTGCAGAGAGGTCAAGGGCTGTCTATGAAAGAGAAAAAGTGGGGAGATCATGGGGATAAACTGCAAACAAGGTGATCTCGTCAATGCGTGAATGGAAGCTGTTGGAGAGCAAGAACAGACAAAAGAATGTGGAATTGCGAAATGCAGAGCAGGACGACAAGCCCAGTAGGTCAACTGTGCATATCCTCCACTCCCAGAGAGGAAAAAAAACACAAGCCAAGCTAATATTACAGATGGATGACTGATACAGACTGAGAAATCAAGTTACCCGAAGCTGTAGAATTCAATAAAGTCCAGAAGACTACAGATGGAAAATGAAGTGCTGTTCCTCAAGCTGGTGTTGGCCTCACTTTGACAGTACAGGAGGCCACAGACCTCATCTGATAATACAGTACTCTTAAACTAGGAGTGAATCAGTGGTTTGCATTTATTTTCCAGGATTTGCTTTATATTATAAAAGCCATACTAAATGGATTCAAGCATCCAAATCAGTGGATCAAAATATATCATGCACGTGTTACAAACTCACAAGAACATATTTAATAACATTATACAAAAGTTAAAGGCCCTTAAATGTAAGATGATGCAATACTAACTGCGACAGTAGTTCCTGCAGTGCTCTGCAATTCCTGGTTCCTCTCTGAAACATGTCCAGCAGCTTGCAACTCCTGTAGTGCATCTTCCTTTAAGGAACCTAACAAAAGAAATTAATACACATTTTTATGAACTGGGCTTTTAAAAAAAAGACTCTGTCCCCCAACTCTCCCCCAGGCTTGGGTTACTAAATTGTATATTTCCAGCTCAAACAGATACTGTACTAGATCCCAGAATAAGGTAGGAAACCTGTTTAACATGGATCATCTAGTTTCTGAGAGTACAGGCTCATAAGTGAGGGATCACCATAAGTGGCTGAGGGAGTATTTAGTCACTGCTATCTGTTGAATCACACTTCAAGCAACCCATTGCAAAAGTCTAAAAAAAATGAACAAAGTGCTGAATTCTTCCCAATTTTTTTTTGGTTTTGTTGAAGTGTACACAAATTGTAGATGTTATGCAAAACATCATGCCAGTAAACCCCGCCTCAGATTTTCCCTGCTCCATTAAACATCTCCACACAAAACTGAAGTCACAAGGGAGGCAACTGGAACTGCACATGAACTAATCTTTAAAGATGGAAGGACAAGCTGAAATTGCTATCAAGAAAGCACAAGGACTACCTGACTTTATAAATAGGGACATTGAAAAAAAGTGATGCTGAACATACAAAAAAAACTCTGGCAAGACCTAGAGTAGAGTACTGTATGAAGTTCTAAACACTGCACGTTAGAAAGTGTCAGGGACCTCAGGGTGATACAGGGGCTCACCAGGAATGAAAGCAGTTATGTTAAAATATTTAAAAAGCTAGAATTGTTTTACTTGGAGCAGAACAAATTAGGTGGTATCAGAACATTATTAGAGATAGAAGCATTCTAAATGAGGGGTTTTCATAGAGTATTTCTTCTGACAAGTAGGTCAGAAAGTAGAGGTCATAAATTTACATTAATTCATAATAGTAAAGAGAAAGTGAGGAGACTGAGGATTATTAAAGATCTGGACCACAATACCTTAAAAAGAGTGGTAGAATCAGACTTCATAAAGTTAAGGCAACTGGGCACAGACTCAAAGAATGTCAGAGGGAAGGAGGCAAAACAAAGGATTTGGGACTAAACTAATCAGCTCTTTCTAAGCAAAAACCAAAGTGCTAGAAATACTCAATGACCCTTTATCAGCTGAAAAGTCAATCAGAAATGTCAACTGTTACCCTCTCCAAGGATGCTGCCTGACTGCTGAGTATTTCCAACAATTTGTTTTTATTTCAGATTTTCATCATCTGCATTTAAAAACAATTTCAGTTCGAGTCCTTAGAAGAATCTGTGAAGGGTCCACATGCAGAACACTAACATATTTAATTTTCCAAGGATGTTGACTAACGTGCATAAATTCCAGCTTTTTCTACTACTGATTTCCATTACCTGAAGTTCTTTTGTTTAACTCACATAAAAGAAAACTTAATACATTGTAAACTCAAACTGAACTAAAAACTGGAGTGACTCCCTTTACATATGAAGTCCACACTCTATGCAAATTGTGATGTGGAGGTGCAGTAATAAACAACATTCTCACCCAAGGGTAAACTTGGTAGTGACTTGTTTGTAGAACATTTTTCACTTCTCTCTGGTACCTTAAGAATAGAGCATCAAGGAAAAAGAGGCCATTTAAACGATTACTTCATTAAAAGGAGTTTTTTTCTTTTAAATTACAGCAAACCAGAAGTTATTAACTAAAAGACAACTATGAATAAGCATTATTTTATGACGTTCATCCGACCAGCTACCCCACAAACATGATGGGCCAAATAGCCTCTTCCTGTGCTGTAACCATTCTATGATTCAGTTCAGTGTATGGATAACTTGTTGATTGGTTACCAGGCTTTCCAGTTAATCAATTTTGTTTTAAGTATTTCATAACTTTTTTATTGCACATATGGGGCATGGTCACTGTTGGTAGGGCCAGCATTTATTGCTTATACCTCAGTGCCCATCGGAAGTTGATGGGCTGGAACCTTCTTGAACCAATGCAGTCCTTGAGATGAAGGTACTCCAAGCACAGTAGGAAGTTCTCAGGAAGTAGGAAGTTCTCAGCTTTTGGCCAAGCAATGGTGAAATAACAGTAATGTATTCCCAACTCAAAGTGAATTGCGACTGAAGGGAAGATGCAAGCTATAATGTTCCAATGTGTCCAATGTCCTTGGCAGTGATAAAGATTATGGATCTGACAGCCTACGTGAATACCGGAGTTGATTTTCTGGAAGGTATACCCTGCAGTGACAGTGTATTGGTGCTGGAGGGACTGAATATTTAAGGTCCTGAATTAAGAGCGCTACTTCGGCCTAGAATGTTTCGAATTCCTTGAAGAGTTGTGAAGCAGCACCCATTCAGGAAGTTGTTCTATCACACCCTTGAATCATAGGGTAGAGAAATAGGCCCACTGGCCCACTGCATCCATGCCGAACACCAAGCATCAATCCACGCATCCTATTTTTCCTCTCGCCTCAACTCCCCTCTTCTTACCCTTTTTCTTCCTTTCCTTATCTGTCTCTACCTATCACCCACCAGCCACTGTCTTCTGACTCCACCCCTCCGTCTCTCCCACCTGGCTCCATCTGTCCATCATTAGCAAGAAGGCACCAGAGCGTGGCAACTTGTTGCAAGCTGCTCTCTGTAGATCCACTCATCGCTTCTATTATAATCACTCTAACAATCCAATCTCCCTTCTCATCCGGTTCCACGTATCACCTGCCAGCCCCTGCCTTACCCCTCCCTCTCACCTCTTTATACTGGCTATCTCCCTTTTACAGTCTCAGTCCTGATGCAGGGTCTCAATGTGAAACGTTTACTATCCCTTTGCCCCCACAGATGCTGATTGACCTGCTGAGTTCCTCCAGCAGTTTGTTTTTTGCCTCATTAACTCCCTGTATCCACTCCCTGCTTTCCCGCCCCCCGATTCATGTTAGAGCAAACCAAAGCACCTGTAGCAATGATATTTGCCACTTCTCTTCAGAAGCCTTAATATTCAGGTTTTGAGAACTAACCCTGTACTTACTTGTGTAAGTATTGCCAAACAATCCCCTGTGGGCCTTAAGATAGAGGTGAGATCATTGATAAACTAAAGATGGTTGGATCTAGGACACTGCCATGAGGAATTCCTGCAGGAGTGTCTTGGGATGAGATAATTGGTCTCTGATAACCACAACAATCTTTCTTTGTGTCAGCTATAACCCAGTGATGAATTTTTTTCTTTGTTGCCCATTGATTTAAAGGCAAAGGAACATTTGGCAAGTGGGAGGCTTTTAAAGGGGTCATATCAAGAGTCCAGGGGTAGCATGTTCCTATTAGGGTGAAGAGTAGACATACCAAGTTCAGGGAACCCTGGCTGATGAGAGATATCAAGGCTCTGGTCAGGAAAAAGGAGGAAGCATACATCACGTTGAGGCAGCTAGGTACAAATTAATCCCTCGACGAATATAACAAGTTAGGACTAGGCTTAAGAGGGAAAGCAGGAGGGCAAAAAGAGAGTATGGGATGGATTTGGCAGCCAGGGTTAAAGGTAATCCCAAGAGATTCTTCGGTTTTATTAACAGTAAAGGGGTGACTAGTCAGAGACTAGGTCTAAAGACCATCAGGGCTGACTTTGTGTGGAGCTGTAGGAGATGGCTGAGATTTTTAATGTCTATTTCTCCTCGGTGTTTATTAAGGGGGATATCATGGATACCAGAGAAATGAGGGTAATAACTAGTGAGGTCTTGGATCAAATGCATATTATGAGGAAGGAGGTATTTGCAGTCTTGAAGTACATTAAGGTGGGCAAATCCCCAAGGCCTAACCAAGTGCATCCCCAGACCTTATGGGAGGCCAGGGAAGAAATCATGGAGGCCCTCATAGAGATGCTTGCTTCGTTGTTAGCCACTGACGAAGTTCCAGAAGACTGAAGGGTGGCTAATGTTGTTCCATTGTTCAAGAAGGGTAGCAAGGACAGGCCAGGGAACCGCAGGTCAGTGAGCCTGACTTCAGTTGCAGGGAAGTTACTGGAGGGAATTCTGAGGGACAAGATCTACCATCACTTGGATAGTCAAGGCCTGATCAGGAATGGTCAGCATGGTTTAGTGCGTGTGAGGTCATGTCTGATGAATCTTCTAGAGTTTTTTTTGAAGAGGTAACTAAGGGGATAGATGAAGGTAGGGCAGTGGCTGTTGTCTATATGGACTTTAGTAAGGCTTTTCCAAGGTCCCACATGGCAGGCTGATCTGGAAGGTTAGGTCATATGAGATTCAGGGGGAGCTAGCAAGGTGGATTCAGAATTGGCTCTGATAGGAAGCAGAGGGTGATGGTTGAAGGTTGATTTTCCTACTGGAGGCCTGTGACTAGTGGGGTGCCCCGGGGTCATTTAGGACATCTGTTATTCATCATTTATGATTTGGATATGAATGTACATGGTATGATTAGCAAGTTTGCTGACGATACTAAATTCGGGGGTCTTGTTGATAGTGAAGGAGGTTACAATGAATTACAAAGAGATCTTGATCAGTTAGGGAGATGGGCTGAGGAATGGCAAATGGATTTCAACTTAGATAAGTGTGAGGTGATGCATTTTGGACAATCAAACCAGGGTAGGACTTATACAGTGAACGGCAGGGCACTGACAAGTGTTGTGGAACAGAGGGACCTGGGAATACAAGTGCACAGTTTGCTGAAAGCGGTCATGCAAGTAGACAGGGTGGTGAAGGCCCTTAGCATGCTGGCATCAGTCAGGGCATCGAGCTTAGGAGTAGGGACATTTTGTTGTAGTTTTATAAGTCATTAGTGAGGCCGCATTTGGAGTATTGTGAACAGTTTTGGTCACCCTGTTATAGGAAAGACATTGTCAAGCTGGAGAAGGTGCAGAAGAGATTTACGAGGACGCTGCCTGGACTGGAGGGCCTGAGTTATAGGGAGTGGTTGGCCATACTGGATCTTTATTCCTTGGAGCGTTAAGAGAATGAGGTTTATAGAATCATGAGGGGTATGGATAAGGTGGATGGTCATAGTCTTTTCCCCAGGGTTGGGGAGCACATAACTAGAGGGCACAGACACAAGATAAGAGGGGAGAGATTTATAAGAGACCCGAGAGGTAACTTCTTTACACAGAGGGTAGTGAGTACCTGGAATGAGCTACCAGAGGAAGTGGTCGAGGCAGCTACAACTGCAACATTTAGGAGGCATTTGTATAGGTACATAGATGGGAGAGGCTTGGAGGGTTATGGGCTAAATGTGGGCAACTAGGATTAGCAGGGAGGGCGCTGTGGTCGGCTTGGACCAGTTGGGCCGAAGGGCCTGTTTCCGTGCTGTATGATTCTATGACTCTATAACTCCACTTTATGTACAGTCAATTGGCAAGTATTAATTAAAAATCCTGCATCATAATAGGTAATTTTCCCAGAAGGCTGGGACACAAGTGTGCTTATATTGTGCCTGCATGTATATTGCAAAGGCATTAGGCAATGAGTCACACTGCAATGAATTCATCTTGTTTACAACACTATCAAAAATAATCTTTTATAAATTTCTCTCTCCTACATACATGGGATCGCTGTCATCTCTCTAGGTTCATTTATTCTATCTAACTTCCGCAAATTAGAAGAGGCAGAATCACTGGGGAGAGAGCGAGTGAGAGATCAAGGCAAACGAGGGTGAAAGTCCAAAAGATAATATCAAAATCCTTGTAGTCTAGATAAGGAAAGCTGCCTCTGGGGGTAGGGGTCACTCCTCCCATTACCATCTACTTGCACCATCATCCTCCTTCCATTTAATCTCTTCATTTATGGCGATCGTAGACTTGGCTCTCTCGTGCTGTTCTCTACTTCTGCACATTTTAAAAGTTGCTTCTCTCTGACTGTTCTTATTCTGATGAAAGGTCATTGACCTGAAACATTAACCTTTCTCCCCTCCAACAATATGTTGCCACATTTGCAGAGCAATTTTCCAGATTTCCAATAAGGTAATTGTTTGCCTCTGTATTTAACCTGCACTTTATTTTATATGTCACCTTTAAACTAAAAGACCATCTGCTCAAGCTGTATATCTAACAGCTCCTTGCTTTGTTAGAGGTTTGTGGATCACTCAAATGCTAACTTCCAACATTTGTTGCTTCTTACCCCTTTCATTTCTGGTATTGGTACTGGTTTACTATTGTCACTTGTACCGAGGTACAGTGAAAAGCTCGTCTTACAAACCGATCATACAGGTCAATTCATTACACAGTGCAGTTACATTGAGTTAGTACAGAGTGCATTGATGTAGTACAGGTAAAAGCAGTAACAGTACAAAGTGTCACAGCTACAGAGAAAGTGCAGTGCAATAAGGTGCAAGGTCACAGCAAGGTAGATCGTGAGGTCATAGTCCATCTCATTGTATATGGGAACCGTTCAATAGTCTTATCACAGTGGGGTAGAAGCTGTCCTTAAGTCTGGTGGTACGTGCCCTCAGGCTCCTGTATCTTCTACCTGATGAAAGAGGAGAGAAGAGAGATTGTCCCGGGTGGGTGGGGTCTTTGATTATGCTGGCAGCTTCACCAAGATAGCGAGAGGTAAAGACAGAGTCCAAGGAGGGGAGGCTGGTGTCCATGATGCACTGGGCTGTGTCCACAACTCTCTGCAGCTTCTTGCAGTTCTGGGCAGAGCAGTTGCTGTACCAAGCCGTGATACATCCAGATAGGATGCTTTCTATGGTGCATCGGTAAAAGTTGGAGAGAGTCAAAGGGGACAAACCAAATTTCTCCACTGTCATTCTCAGAATGTTAATGTTTCAGCAATTAAAATCTTTACAGAATTATTTTTAAAATATGGTGGCAAGATTTGCTGTTTTTGCTTTCATTTTAAACTTTCAGTTTATTCACTCTTTCCACCATCCCAGACTTTATCAGCAAGTGTGTTGAGGACTGTGTACCAAAGAGAACAATACGGGTATTCCCAAACCGGAAACCATGGATGAACCGGGAAATCCACTCCCTACTAAGGTTGAGGATGGCTGCCCACACAATCTGGTGATCCTGACCTGTACAAGAGATCGAGATATGACCTTCGGAAAGCTATCAGGAATGCCAAGCGACAATAACGATGCAAAATAGGGTCCTAGACCAGCCGTCAGTTTATGGCAGGGCTTACATGCCACAACAGGTTATAAGATGAAGACAGGCTGCATAATTAACAGTGCATCCCTTCATGATGAGCTTAACGCATTCTATGCACATTTTGAACAGAAGGTAAGTGGATTGTCACCACCCACCCTGATAGCCTCCAATGCAACTGAACCCACACTCACCGTCGAGGATGCAAGATCAGTCTTCCAGAGAGTGAACACGAGGAAAGCACCTGGCCCAGATGGTGTCCCTGGCCATGTGCTCGGATCTTGTGCTGATCAGCTGGCGGTAGTACTTGCAGACATATTTAACCTCTCCCTGCTTCAATCTCAGGTTCCCATCCGTTTCAAGACCACCGTCATCCCGGTACCGAAGAAAAGCAAGGTAACATGCCTCAATGACTACCAACCAGTGGCTCTGACATCCACCATCATGAAGTGCTTTGAGAGGCTGGTCATGGCACACATCAACTCCAGCCTCCCAGACAATCTCGACCCACTGCAATTCACCTACCGTCAAAACAGGTCTACAGTGGATGCCATCTCCCTGGCCCTACACTCAGCTCTGGAGCATCTGGACAGTAAAGACACCTACATTAGACTATTGTTTATTGACTACAGCTCTGCCTTCAATACCATAATTCCAAGCAAACTTGTCACCAAACTCCGAGACCTGGGACTCAACACCTCCCTCTGTGGTCTGTTGGTCAGAAAGTCAAGGATCCAGTTACAATCAGTGAGGATAGGCAGCAATACCTCCAGAACAATTATTCTCAACACTGGTGCCCCACAAGGCTGCGTTCTCTACTCCCTATACACTCATGACTGCGTGGCCAGATTCTGCTCTAACTCAGTCTACAAGTTTGCAGATGATACCACCGTAGCAGGTCTCATCTCAAACAATGATGAGTTGGGGTACAGGAAGGAGATAGAGAGCTTAGTGGCATGGTGTCATGACAACAACCTTTCCCTCAATGTCAACAAAACAAAAGAGCTGGTCATTGACTTCAGGAAAGGGGGTGGTGTACATGCACCTGTCTACATCAATGGTGCCGAGTCAAGAGGGTTGAGATCTTCAAGCTTCTGGGAGTGAACATCACCAATAGACTGTCCTGGTCAAATCATGTAGATGCCATGGCCAAGAAAGCTCACCAGTGCCTCTACTTCCTCAGGAGGCTGAAGAAATTTGGTTTGTCCCCTTTGACACTCACCAACTTTTATTGATGCACCATAGAAAGCATCCTATCTGGATGCATCATGGCTTGGTACAGCAACTGCTCTGCCCAGGACCACAAGAAACTGCAGAGTTGTATACACAACCCAGTGCATCATGGAATCCGGCCTCTCCTTCTTGGACTCTGATTATGCTGGCTGCTTCACCAAGACAGTGAGAGGTAAAGACAAAGACCTCACCCACCCGGGACATTCTCTCCTCTTCCATCAGGTAGAGGATACAGGAGCCTGAGGGCAAATACCACCAGGCTTAAGGACAGCTTCTATCCCACTGTGATAAGACTATTGAACAGTTCCCTTATACAATGAGATGGACTCTGACCTCACAATCTACCTTGCTGTGACCTCGCACTTTATTGTTTACCTGCACTGCACTTTCTCTGTAGCTGCGACACTTTACTCTGTACTGTTATTGTTTTACCTGTACTACATCAATGCACTTTGTACTAACCCAATGGAACTGCACTGTGTAATGAATTGACCTGTACGATCGGTATGCAAGACAAGTTTTTCACTGTACCTCAGTACAAGTGACAATAATAAACCAGTACCATCATGTAGAAATGGATAGGTGCACAAGTTGAATGACTACTCTAAACATTCAGGTGTCAGATATCTACAATGGAAGCACAGATGTTTCAGGATATGCAAGGGAGATTAAGCTTAATGCAGGCTCCATTAGCATGTATTGCAAATGTCACAATTTACATTGAAACGCATATTCAAATGTTTCCAGCCTACTCACATTACAGCCTTTAGATGCTGGTTCCACTTTTGGTCCTTCGGCAAGGGTTGGACTTTTTCTCTGGGAATCAAGATGAACTTCTTGACTGACCATAAAATTGTTCACTGAATGGGAGCTGGGCTGAGAATTGATCAGATTCACACCTTGGATTGGACACTTGTACTTGGCAGGGTGGTATGGGGACTGCAAAGGGATAGCAGGCCGAATGGGTTCCCCAAGCTGCAGAGCATTAGTACTTGGTCCAATGGCATGAGTTCCAACAGGCAAAATATCTGGAGACCCTTTTTTTTAAAAAAAAAGAAAAAGTACATTTTAACTATTTTCCCATACGAAAGATGTTGCTGCAGTATCTGTGAGGCATGGCATTAAGTTTGCTTTTGACCTTCGTGCCATAATTTGCCAGAAAAATAATCTGACAATGGAATACATCCTGCCCTTATAAATCAGCCTTCCACTCCAAAAATGGCAGTATAAATGATGGTGAGGAAGTTGAAGAAAGATAAAGAATGAGTTCAGATTAAAAGAAATGAAGATGTTCATGCTATAAAAAAAAAATTTCTGGGATGACTCTTATTTGATGGCTAGTAATTACTTTCCATCCCTAATTGCTGAAAGTGGCAGTGTTGAACTGCACCAGACCTTTATCATCGGGGCTGACTTGATGCAAGTTTCCCTCTAATCTAAACATCCAAGGGCATGCCCTGTACCAGGCTCACTACAGTCATCAGTATTTTAATCCAGGTCTTCATAAAAGGGATTTGGCAATGAGAAACTCTGGCAACCAGCCTGGCACAGTAGTTCACTCTCATCTCACCCAAACATGCAAGTTCACTAACAATATAGCAACATCAGAGAAAAAAAATACATGGAACAGATGGTTCAAGCTTACCCCACAGTGCTAACCAACAGGTTGGCCCAGATTTTACTACAGCAGGGCACCTACCAGGTTTTGCTGCCAGCTTTCAGTTCAAAATATATTTGTTCACCAAGTTACTGAATGGGATGTTGATAACAGCTCAAAGTAAATATTACTGATTGAAGTCAACCAACTTTATATCTCCTTAACGTGGTTGAATGCCAGAGAAATAAACTGTGGAAGTTCAGGAGGAAGGGTAGAGTGGTCAATTCAAATCAGGTAGTGAACGAGAAATAAGGGGGGGGGGGGGGGGGGGGGGGGGGGGGGGGGGGGGGGAAGAAAAAAAAAGTATTTAAAAAAAACTCAAAGACTACACTTGCAGTAATTTTCAGCGGCAGTAAAGCAAACAGTAATTAATAGTTATCATATATAGAGATTATTTATCTACTTATGATGACACATAACCCTCCTAGTGAGGTATTAAGCAAAATGAAGAATAGGCCTGTGGCAATGGATCTGGAGACCCCACTACAAGACTGCCTGGCTACAGCCAAACGAGGGGAGCCTGGAGATCACTGCATTATATATATAAAAAAAGTAGCCAAAAAAAGGTAGAAACTCTTCATTTAGTTGGATAAGCATTTCAAAGACTGGAACCAAATGGGATTATGAACAGAGAGCTAGGAAGTATGTTTAGCTTAAATTTCTCAGTTTGGCCAAAGGGTTTCCTTGTGTGTTGTCAAATCACATGATTAGAGATGTACAATGTTAACAGCCGAGCCACAGCCCAACTATTTTGAAACCAAAAAGTTAAGCAATATTGACAAAAGCATTGGATGACTGAAGTGACTAACTTCCTTCCAATGAAAACCTGATGTTACCATCTGGAATATTACTCAAAAGCAGAGCATTACTATATCCCTGAATGATTAGGCTGATTATTGCTTGGATTTCTAAGTGCAAGCTAGGTCTGGAGGCTGTGACTTCATTACAAAGTGTACAATATGTGATAAATAACCCAATTTAAGTCAAAAGAAAAAAAAGATTTAAATAATTGTTTTCACATTATTTTAAATAACAAAACAGAGATAAGCAACCTGTGTGCAATACGTCTCAATACTCTAGATTACTGGTACAGCAGTCAGTTGCAATAAATGTAAACAATTCATTGTCAATGTAAGAGTTTAATTCACTAGATTTAAACTGAATGAACAGGTTTAGTTTATTCAGCACTTCCATCCACAGTAAAAACAGAAAAGGCTGGAAATAAACAAAGCAATATCTCTGGAGAGACAAATGATTTTTCACTGGAACTAGAAAATTAAGAGACATTGTGTGTTGCATCCTTATCCCATGTCATTTCACCCTAACAAAAGCCTTCCATTTCCCCATCCTCCACCACACACACAGGCCAATCCACTTTTATTTGTACTCATATAAACTGGTTATAGTGCTTCTTTTCTAGCTTTGACAAAAGACATTGTTTTCTTAACACATACGCTGTCTTACATGAACATGCCAACATCTTTGTTTTTCAGATGCTCAGTATCTGTAATTTTTTGCTTCTGTAAAGAAAATGTACTCACTTTGCATAGGAAACAACAAAGTCAGTCTGCACAGTGGAAAAAATCCTAAGGCAGCCTTGCGTTTGGAACCTTGGGATTCAACTTCATAATCTCCCTGGCATAAATAATTATAGAACATTCCACATAGGCAAAGTAGCTCTTTAACAAAACAAAAATCAAACTACCCATAGGGTCTTTCCCGTTTCTGAACAAATATAAAATTTCATACTTACTTCCCGATTTCAGAATTTCTTCCTGATTAGTGTCATGTGGAATGACAGAACTAGCAGGAAAGGAACAAATCCCATTTTGCTCTTGGGTCCCCATCTTCAATTGCTTTTCTGACTGCTGGCCAGTACTCCACCGAAATTCAGGTAGGTCTCAAAATAAAAAAAGGCAATTTTTGTTTTTGAAAAGAACAAAATCAAAATTTTGAAAAAGACATTAATGATATTTGAAGCCCTAATAAACGAAAAGAGGAAAAAGATAGAGAAATTGCTTATTTTAGAAAGGAGTTTAAGATAAAGCACACAGGAGGGATAATACAACTGCTCACAACTGGCCTCCTACTGAGAAAATGATACAATATTTACCCGTGCTCATTCTGTGGCTATATGTACAAGCAGATTCACCAAGCCGGATGAGTTCATTAGTGGATTCAGATCCATCTCCATCCCAGGTAGGAACTGAAGATGATGAGCTAGACCAGTGGCAAATATTTTTTATTAGCACAACAAACAATTATTAATCTTAAAATTAACAGGACAATCTAGATCACATCCATAACTTCATGCAGGCTTAAACAACTGGGCAGCACGGTGGTGTAGCAATTAGCACTTGTGCCTCATTGGTCCTGGGTTCAATGTCGACCTTAGGCATTGTCGATGTGGAGTTTGCATGTTCTCCCCACAACAATATGGGTTTCTACTGGCTGTATTAATTTCCCCCAAATACATGCTCATAGGTTAATTGGCTACTATAATAGAACCGTTGGTGTAGGTAAATTGCAAAAGAACCAGATGAAAGTTGATGGCGAGAGAGTGTACTAGGTAAATAGAGGGAGGGAAATGGGACTGATGGGATTGCTCTCAAGGGAGGTAGCATGGACCCAATGGGCAGAATAGCCTTTTGCTGTGTTTTTTATTCCCCCACAAGAAAGATACAAAACAATTGTTGGGCATTTAGAAGGAGCAATAGTGACCAATAACTTGCAAAACAAGAGCTTATCCCATCCTCCACATATTCTAAAGTAATCTAAAGCCGCTCAGTGTTCTGAAATCCCATCATGATGACATCAAGACAAACTTGGATCTTCTCTAGATGGTCTTGGATTCCGCTGCAGCAGTCACTTCCATAAGTCACATGAGCTGCTTTTGAAGAGAATCAACTCCAAAGTGCCCTACTTCCACTTGCATGATAACAGGACTAGAAGTGTGACGAGGGAATCTTACAACTCAGGTGGAATACAGACACAAGCAAGAGCCCGAGTAACCCATGTGTTTAAAGATCTCTCCTGCCAATTCCTATATCCCTGAAACTCAAGATAAATCTCAATTTTGAATATATTTATTGACTTAACATGGAGTTTTCTGGGGTAGAAAATTCCAAAAATTCACACCCTTTTAATTGCTGTCCTATACAGATAAACTTTGTGCTGAAACCCTTATTCCAAGTCTCCAAATCAGGGAAAAATTCACCTAGAATTTACCACAACAAATAATTTTAACCAGGTTAATATTTCAATGAGCTCACCTCTCATTAGTCAGCTTGAGAATATACCCACTCTTTCATCTCATGACAAATGCCTCTTTCCCATGAAAATTAATCTCACCACAATTATTGTACAAGCTGAGTTACAATTCCACTTATATCTTGATTAAATACTCTGTCCAACACTGCCCAGAAATCAGTGTCATTTTCAAGTTAATTCTCTAAAACACAACCACTGTTAATGTTTTGACTGAATCATGGACCTGCTTTATTCTTCAGTGTGATGGATGCATAGAGTAATAGTAAATAACGCAATGCAAAAAAAATCATAATTGATACAGCCTATTCACCTTGCAATAACAGAGATAATTGACATACTATTCCACTTTAGTGAGCTATCAATTTCAAAAACTGACCTGTCTACCCGCACTTTCTCTGTAGCTGTTACACTTCATTTTGCATCTGTTTTACCTTGTACTACCTCAATGCACTGTGTAATGAATTGATTTGTATGAACAGTACGCAAGTTTTTCCACTGTACCTCAGTACATGTGACAATAATAAACTAATTCCATTCCCTTCTGACTCAGTGGCATGATAGTGTAGCAGTCACTGCTGCTGTCTCACAGTTCCAGGGACCAAAGTTCAATCTGATCTCAGGTGTTGTCTGTACAGAGCTTACACACACTCTCCATGCTTATGCAAGCTTCCTCTGGTTTCCTTAGATAGGCAACAACACCTCCTCCATGATTATCCTCAATACCGGTGCCCTGCAAGGCTACGTTTTCAGCCCCTTATTATACTCCCTATACACTCAAGACCATGTGGCCAAATTCTGCTCTAACTCCATTTACAAGTTTACAGATGGCACCACTGTAGTGGGCCGGATCTCAAACAATGACAAGATGTAAAGGAAGAAGATAGAGCCTAGTGGCATGGTGTCATGACAACAACCTTTTCCTTAATGTCAGCAAAACAAAAGAGCTGATCATTGATTTCAGGAAGGGGGGCAGTGCACATGCTCCTGTTTACATCAACAGTGCTGAGGTGGAGAGGTTCCTAGGAGTGATCACCACCAATAGCCTAACCTGGTCCAGTCACATAGACATTATGGCCAAGAAAGCACAACAATGCCTCTACTTCCTCAAAAAGCCAAGGAGATTCAGCACATGTCACCAACTATTTTTTTTATATAGATGCACCACAGCTTGATACAGCAACCGCTTTGCCCAAGATCGCAAGAAATTAGAGTTGTGAACACAGCCCAGTCCATCACGAAAACTAGCCTCCCTTCATCAACTCAGTCTATGCTTCCTGCTGAATTGGGAAAGCAGCCAACATAATCAGGGACTCCTCCCACCCCAGTTATTTTCTCTTCTCTCCCTCCCCCTCATTAGGCAGAAGATACAAAAGATCAAGAACACATACCACCAGGCTCAAGGACAGCTTCTATCCTGCTGTTATCAGACTCTTGAACTGACCTCTCATACACTCAAAGAAGAATTCCTGATCTCATCTACGTCATCGTGACCCTTGCACTTTAGTTGTCTACCTGTACTGCATTCTCTGTAACTGTAACACTATGTTATACATTTTTTCCTTTTTACTACCTCAATGTACTTGTGTATGGAATGATTTGTCTGGATGGCACCCAAACAAAAGCTTTTCATTGTATCTCAGTACATGTGATAATTATAAATCAATTCCAATTCCCAAAGATGTTCCAGTAGATCAACTAATTACTGTGAATTAACAAGGGCAAAAAGAATCAAATGAGACATTGATCAGTATGTGTGAAAGAAGTTGTTGCAGGAGTATAGGGAAGTAAGGGGAATAGGATAAGATGATTGCTCCTTCGAAAGCCGGCATGGGCCACAATGGGCTGAATAGCCACCTTCTGTGTTATGAAGAGTATTTATTTTTGTTCACTTGACATTTTTCTTTCTAATAGTCGAGAAGCATAAAGGATGCGAGAGACAAGCTACTAAACTTGAAATTATTTTTACAACTTTTGACAATTTCAATAATATTCATCTCAGACCAGCCTTTTAAAACTACAGCTATAAACTAGTCTATAAATTCAATTTATAGAACCCCTTCAACTAGCCAACCCACCACTTTCCCACAATCACAGTGCCAACCTAATAAGCCAGTTCCCCACTCTCCTTCCCCCCCACATCAACCACCTCCAATCCTTTGTGTTAGGCTGATTCAGTAGTAAACAAGGCCTTGGGAACTCACCATATATATATAATGTGACATGGTAGGTACTAATCAATTTTTAGGCCACCAAGTCAAAATATTCTCCTCCATAAACTCAAACACTCTTTCAGTGGAAAACGTTCAAAAAATCTGACATTATTAGTATTGGTACTGGCTGATCTAGGAATATTTGATAGGAAGAGTATCCATCTCCCCTTCAAATAATACCATTTAATCCTTTACATGTACTTGTATACAGTTACTTGCCTTACAGAAGTGAATCAGTGTCATATCTTTGATTACAGGAAAAACTCTATACTTCCAGAAAATGAACTCAACTCTTTTGACAAGTGGTCTCCTGTTCCAGGCAACTTCTCTTCATGAGAAACTCCTAGCTCCTCTTGAAGTACACCTCTAATTACAGATATTGCTTCACTGGATAGTAGGTCAGGATCACCTGTTTAAAAATATAAATAATATTAGCAATAGTGGAAAATGGGCAAAATAATTTATTTTCCTCTCTTGCAATATTTTTACTCCCATGCTGCTAAAGGAATTAGTGCACTGCTGAATTACAATCACAATCACATGGCAACAGGCAAATCTTAGTATCTCAACTAATTGGTCATTATTCACACAAGCCTTGAAAGGTTCTGTGACCATATAGACTGACACAAGACAAGAACCAAAATATGGATTTACAAAAGATGTAAATAGTATATAAATAAATAATATCCATGCTATTTCAAAAAATTTTCATTTGGATTGATATTGCATTTGATCTACTATGGTACTCATAAGTTGCTTGGCAAAGTATAGATATCACATTAGATAAAGTGTATAGCACAGAAAAACACCGTTTAGCCCTTATTGGTCACACCAGTGTTTATGCTCCAAGCTTTTCCTAGGAGTCCCAACCAAGCCTTCAGAAGGTATCCCATTTTTCCCCATACTAATACGGATATCACTGTGTATACATAGAATAAAATACCACAGGAATGGGCCCTTCACCCACCATGTCTGTGCCAGCCATGATGCCAGTTTAAACGGCACATCTGTCTGTATGTAGTCCATATCCCTTAATTCCCGTTTGTTCATGTGTCTGCCAAAATACCTCTAAAACGTTGCTATCATATCCGCTTCCACCACTACCCTTGGCAGCATGTTCCAGGCACTCATCACGCAGTGTAAAAGACTTGCCACAAATCTTCTTTAAACTTCTCCCCTCTCACGTTAAAGCCATGCCCTTACATTCAATATTTCCACCTTGGGGAAAAAGACTCCGACTATCTACCCTATCTATGCCTCTCAAATTCTATACACTTCAGCCTCTGACACTCCAGAGAAAACAATCCCAGTTTGTCCAACCTCTCCCTATAGTAAATACTCTCTAATCCAGACATTTGGTGAACCTTTTCTGCATTCTCTCTAAAGTCTCCAGATCTTTCCTTTAAAGAGGTAGCCAGAACTGCACACAAATCTCCAAATGTGGCCTAACCAAAATTTTATACAGCTGCAACTTTTATACTCGATCAATGAAGGTAAACATGCCATAGGCTGTTTTTTTAACCATCTTATCTACTTGTGTTGCCACTTTCAGGGAGCTATGGACTTGTACCCAAAGATCTCTCTGTACATCAATGCTTCCAAGTGCCCTGCGACTTACTGCAAACTTTCCTCTTACTTTTCACATCCCAAAGTGCCACACCTCACACTTGTCCAGTTTAAAATCAATTTACCATTTCTCTGCCCACATTTCCAACTGGTCCATGTCCTGCTGAATCCTTTGACAACCTTCCTCACTATACACAACTCCACCAATTTTCATGTCATCTACAACCTTACTAATCAGCCCACCTACATTCTTGTCCAAATCATTTATATCACAAACAGAGGTCCCACTACTGATACTTGCAGAACACCACTGGTCACAGACCTCCAGTCAGAATAACACCCTTCCATCATTACCCTTCGTCTTCTATAGCCATGCCAATTTTGAATCCAAATGGCATAGCCCAAAGCATTAAGGCTGCCGTGCCATCTCCTAGACTCACGATCTGTAACCAAGGATGAGAGCTGTGGGTGGTTAAGAGTGTCACCATATGTAGACTCCCTTCCATTCCAATTTGGAAACAATTGCTGTTCTCGTATCAATGGTTCCATATCCTTGAATTTCTTTACCAAAGCAGCACTGTGAGAATTCCTTTCCCAGAAGGAGGATCACCACCCCCTTCTGGGAAAGGAGAATAACACGCTTTGCCAGCAATGCCCACATCCCATAAATAAAAAGTTTACAAGTATTTATAAGCACCTACTTTTACAAGGGGATCAGCAACAACATAATGGACCAGTTTATCGAAACGTTAAAAATATCAGGATCTGATATATCACAATTTGTTACTTTTCAAATGAGTAAAAACACACAAAATTTATATCAGTAGTCCAAAGTTCATGTTTTTGTTTCTTTTGTAGTCATGTTCAAAACTGGTGATCAGCTGATTGCAATGACTGAATTGAGTTTCTTTCCCTCAGCCCCTATCCCACAAATAGATTACTCAGACTACAAAGCAAGTTGTTCTGTCCATCTTTAAAAAAGGTATTACTTACCATGCTGCGAGGATGCCTCACTTATCTGTTCTGTAAGATATTCCAGTAAACCATCAAAGATTTCCAAAAGATTTCGGATACTTTCTTTGTTATTCTGAATAATATTCTCTCCTGGGCAAGTGAGGGGAAAGGAAAACATTACTTAGATTATTGTAGAAAGGTTACTTTTCAGTTTCACCCTGAGGTTATATCTACATATCCAAGAAGACATGTTAGTTCTCAAGCATTACTTGAAACCAATTGTCATTACAGAACCTTACAGTAGTTTCAGTGTTGCCACTAGCATTATAAATCCTGAACACCCACAGCCTTAACAAGACACCAATTCTCTGCATACAACTGAAGCACTGTGAATTTTACTTTTAAAAAATATATAAAGTTGCTTTATTTATTACTGACCAGTTATGTGAGACAAACTGATTTGCAAGTAATCCAAAGCCAGTGAATCTATCACAGCCTGTACATTATGGGCATCATCTTCTTGACTTTTGGGGGTAGCTATGTAGTCTGTAAAAGAGCAAAGGGGTATAATCAAATTCTGCTCAAATGATAGACAGCATGCCAAACCTCTGAAATTGGTCCAATACAGAGCTGAATTTCTTTAATACAAATGATCAACTATGGCTCACTCACCTGGGACCTTTTCACCTAGAATAGCTTCATAAAGTGCAACAAACACACTTGCATCGCATTCGCAGAGCTTTGTCACCCTCCGATTGATATGGCACTTGCTAAGAAGGTCATTGGCAACAGTAATCCAATCTGAAGAGGGATAGATATATAAAAAAAATCACAATATGCTGCGCACTGAATTTGCTAAGGTACAAAGAACGCGTAGATAGGTAGATTGGAGATAGGCAAAACACAATTAACAAGGTGGCATCTGTACAAAATTTATTGGGTCATGCTGGATGAACTTAAAACTTTGTGAGATAAGAGCATTACTGGCTAGAACAGCATTTATCACCAATCTCTGACTGCCATGAAACAAAGCACTATGAAACTGGTCTACTTCATCTTGGCGAGTTTCAAAATGGCCAGACTTGGCAAGAATGGCAGATTTCCTCTGATGAAGAACATCAGTGAACCAGTTACATTTGTGATGATCTGGCATTTTCATAGTCACTGATACCAGCTTTTTATTTCAGAATTATAATATCATCATGAATGTAAACTCCCCACTCCCACAGCGAGATTTGAATTCATGCCTTTGGAATATTCATCTAATGACTCAACATTTGGCTACTTTTACGAGCAAGAACAAATATACTTTTAAAAGCTTAAAGTAATTTAGACATCCTTTGAGTACAGTGGTACGTGTTGCATATTGGCTCTGAAATAGTAGTGGTAATGTAGGGCACAGTTTAAATTAAGAGGTCCACATAACAAAGGTAATACATTAATTATAGGGGCACTTTGTAAAGAGCCCCAGTGATACCACACCTGGAATATTATATACAGGTCACCCTACAAAAGAAGGACATTCTTGTAACAGAGATATCACAAGGGTTCACTAGATTGATTCCTGAGATTGGGGTGGAGGGTGGCAGGAAGATCATTCTACAAGGAGAAATTAAGCAGACTGAGCCCATATAATCTAAAGGTGAAGGGATCCCATTGAAACATACAAATTTCTTACAGGTAGAAGCTGGGTGAAACTTCCCCTGGCTGGAGTGTCTAGAACTATGGGTCACTATCTCCATCTAAGGGGTCAGCCATTCAAGACTTAAATGAGCAAAGTTTCTTCACCAGAGTGGCCATTCTTTGAAATAATCTACTCAATAGTGATGTCAAAGGTCAGGCACTAAGTTTAGGACAGAGATCTATAGAGAATGTAGAGATATGGAGTTAAAGGAAAGTGGCACTGATCAGCCATTATTTTTTTTGAATGGTGAAGGAAACACGAGGAGACAAAGTGATCTACTTCTGCTTCTAATTCTGATGTCATTATTATTATCATCCACATTTCTAGGTTTTAAAAACTTGTAAGTCATGGGTTAGAAGACAGCTGTGCAACTAATTAAAAAGGTCAAGTCTTATTTAAACAAAATGACTCAATACTATGTCAATTGTTGATGACAAATGTTTATTTTTAAGGAACAAGTACATTGTGATCCATAGCAAGTTCGGACACTTCCAACTCTGTGCAAGTTATAATCTCCTTTGTTTGCTATTATTGATTTAGGCAGCCAGGTCCCCTACATGTTCGAAAGCCCAATGCCATCCTTCATCTTCAAACCAAATTGCTGGATAAATCAGAGTTTCTGTTTGCCCATTGTGGAGACCTCTAACCTCCCTCAAACACATTAGTTACTTGAACTCAAAGAAACAGAGTCTAGTACAGCAAGTCTTTGAGAGTCTTTCAAACAAAAAGATGGGTAGGAGGGTAATCCTGCAGGAAAATTGGGTAAAGAACTATGCAACTTACAAGCTTTAGAAACTTCCATCAAAGTACATCCAAGGGCACTGACTTTCACAGTTACCTGCAACTAAGCAGGGAGAATCCAACTGCCATTCATAGGTCTTTACTTCCAGATCCCATCAATAAGCCAAGCCAATTGGCAATGCAACAACACCTGGAGTTGCTATTGAATTGTCTGACTGAGGTTACCAGGTTTATAGAGTCCCCTATAGTGACCAGACCCTGTTCTAATCTCTCAGGGTCAGACACAAACAAAGTTAACCTGAAGGCAGACCTTACTGCTTGGTCTCTTCCCAATGCATCTCAAAGGGTCAGCCACCAATCAGCATATACTTTAGGATGTGATTAAGCTGGAGAGGGAGCAGAAAAGATTCAGAAGATGTTGCCTGGAGTGGAGGGCTTCAGTTATATGGATAGATTGCATAGGCTGGGACTGTTTTCCCTGGAGCAAAGGAGGCTGAAGAGTAACTTTATGGAGGTTCATAAAATCATGAGGGGCATAGATAAAGGTGGACGGTCACAGTCTCCCCCCCTCCCCCTCCCCGACAATAGGGGAGTTTAACACTAGGGGGCATAAGTTTAAAAGTGAGAGGAGAAAGATCTAAAGCTAACCGGAAGGGGAAGTTTTCCACCCAGAAGGTGATGGGTATGTGTAACAAGCTGCCAGAGGAAGCGGTAGAGGTGGGTACAAATGCAACATTTAAAAAGACATTTGGACAGGTTCATGGATAGGAAAGGTTTAGAGGGATATGGGCCAAATGCAGGCAAATGGGACTAGCTCTGGAAGCACCTCGATTGGCATAGACGAGTTGGGCTGAAGGGCCCATTTTCATGTTGTACAACTCTATGTTAAGAGAAAGAAAAAAAAATGCCACCTGGTTTACATTCTTATTTCAATTCCCAGGTGTACAAGGAGAGAAGATCTTGTCATAAATTGTTTACACACCAACAGGGCAACCACATGGGATTAGGGACAAGCTTGTGCAGACAAACACCAATATGGACTAGTTGGAATAGGTGGCCCATTTGTATTACAGTTTAAATGTCAGCAATAAAACTATTACGAAAGATAGAACACTCATATTTGTAATGACTTAAAAGTATTGCTCATTATCTTACTTACACTATATAGCGAGATTGTGCAGAAGGATAGGCATTCCAATTATCTTTTTGCAACTGAAATCTCAGACCACCTTTGCAACTCTTTCGCCTGCTTTGTGCCTTTTCCTATTCAATGCCCAATATGAAATAATGATTAATATTTACTCATGTAGAAATCTTCTGCCACCTTCACCACCATCTCTGGCCAAGAGCCTTCTCCCAAACAGTTGGCACTTTCTCTGCTTCTCAAAATTCTCAAACTTCCTCCGACCTCTTAACCAGTTTGGATATCATCATAAGCTGCAGCATGTAAATAAGTGGGGAAACTGCATCCCTTAATGAAACAAACCAGAAATTTTACCACCATATAACACCTTGGCACAGGCAAGTCTGACATGTATAATGGGGTGAATAAAGAACATAACATATACAACACCTTTCAGAGCTTCAAGCCACCTTAAAGTGCAAAGGGTGTGTATATAAAGTCATCCCAAGTAAATTACATAAACCGCACAGCAATGTAGCAGAATGGGAGTATTTAGGTTCATAGCTGGGATTTCCCCATGCAGATTAGTCACTGCTGAAAAGGAAAAAATGTAGCAGCCAATTTGTGCCCAGCAAGTCACACAAACATCTGTGAAAAAAATGATCAGGTAATGTTTTCATAATTTGAAAGTACATATACACAAGTGAAAAATGGCAGCTCTAACAGTACAGCATTCCAAGGGAGTGTTAGCCTAGATTGTGGAGTTGAATTTCTGGAGGGGGAGGGAGTTTTAAAAAAAATCATAACTAACTTCAGAAGTGAAAGTGCTGTACATTAAATCAAGGCCAACATGCAAGTGATTTAAAATGCAGTACAGCACAAATGCAATTTAAGCCTTTTGAATATAGCAATGGAACTACATTCTTGAAATCACTTGGGTATACCAGTTCCAGTTTTTAATGACAAAACACAATTTACTGAAAATTACCATAACGGCAACCACAGCTAATCACTCGAGAGTATATGGTTATGTCCATCCTTTAATGATAAATTGTTGTCACAATTACAGCATACTTAAAAAAACCCAGGAAATGACCAACAACGCTTATAACATAATCTGTATGCACAATCTGGCATCTTTCTCAAATTGATATTGACAAAGCATTAAAGCAAGTCACCTCCCTATCCTCAGGGCCAATAAAAAGGCATCTACAGCAAACAAAACTAATGCCAGGGAGCAAAATTCTAGTTTTAGCGGCAAAGTGTGTTGGCCACTAACTAGGGGTGTGGTAGAAATTAATTTGAGATAAATCTATGAATAAAAATGAAAAAAGGTGTTCATACATTATTCTGCTAATATGCATACTTCAAGACTATGATTTTATGATATTTAATCTTCATAATCTATTTTATTCATTCTTGCTTGTAAAAAAACTGTATTACTAGTAATCGCAAATGCTTATCTTTATTTTTCTCTTAATCAGCCACGTACAAGTTTAAATCCAAGTTCCCACTAAACTATATACATCTCCATTTAAAGGTGTGAAGCGTTCTTGGAACCATGAAAAGGATTTGTCCATTAACAAACAGAAAATGTACTAAAGATATGATGGTGGACTGGAAAGGACCCCATGATCCATCCATCTGATTCTATACAATTACCGTCTTGTGCATCACAGCAGATACACTCGCCTCCCTACATTAAAGCTAGATGATCTAGGAAAGACAAGACAAACTTTATCAGGTGGTAACTATCATATGGTGATCGCACATTCGGCAATTGCGTCACAATCATTTAAGCAACTTCAATAAAGTTAATTCAGAGTCCATTGGTAAATGCAGAATCTTCGGGCGCATTATTCCAAGAAGTGCATTACAGCAGTTAGTTACAACGCAAACAGTACATTTTGGAAGGCTACACTGGACTCTAAACACTATCACAAAGATCTGGTTCCAAAAATAGAAATAAAACAAAATGTCGAGCTATGGAATTGTAATAATAAACACTCGATAAACCAAACCAAGGAGGTAAATTCAGAATGCTGCGCCACGGACCTGTATTAGCAATTTCAATTCGGTAACCAATGCAAAATATCACCGCAGTTTCACCCACCCCCCAAATAGAAGCAGCAGGGTATTAAACCAGGCAAGATTCCATTTCGATGCGCCACTCTAATCTGACTGACAACTCACATGGCTGAAATTTTGAAAAAACCTTCTTACTGCTGTCAGACGAAAGTCCAAGCAGGATCAAAACTAACGCATAAGCAAAGGGCCAGTATTAAAAGTGGAATAGAAAAACAGATTGTCAGCCTAACGCTGCAAGTGACAATTTTATTGAATCACTTAAATTAGCAACAACAACGCAGTCGAAGTGTGTATTAGGCAAGACCCCCCCCCCTCCCTCCCTCCCCTCCCCTCCCTCCCCTCCCTCCCCTCCCCTCCCTCCCCTCCCTCCCCTCCCCTCCCTCCCCTCCCTCCCCTCCCCTCCCTCCCCTCCCTCCCCTCCCCTCCCTCCTTTCTCGCTCTAACCGCCTCTATTGGCGTCTATAAACAAGTTTCTGGTTACCTTGACAGTGCCACTGAACAGCTGACAGAGATAAAGCACTTCCTGGTTTACACAACCAAATCTAGTCAACTACTGTTTAGAATAAAAATACAATAACAAATTTTAAAAAAATGAGGCAAATGACAAGATTTAAACGACTGAAGATTAGTTCAGATGGAAAACAGACACAACATTATCAGTGGCATCTTCTAGGTCACACGCTGGCCTACTGGTGGAGGCAGTCAACAGCAACCTACCTCTCTCATCAGGGATTTCCATCCTGGCTCAAGAAGGGTGATGTTATTGTTCTCCCCTCCGGCGAGGTAGCTGGTTTGGAGAGCAGGCCGTTGATTTCTCACGTTAACTGCACCTCAGCCATGGTGTTTTCGTGCAACTTCCATGCACAGAGGACCCTGTACATTTAAACGCTTCCTCGGTGCTGATTGGCTGCAACCGCCGCGTCACCAACCGCTCACACCCACAACTGCGTCACAAGCAAGGGCGATCGCCCGAAAGCGCTTTTTTAAAATTTTATACCTTTCCCATCCAAATCTTAATACTTAAAAACCGAACACTTTGAATAACATATTTTTTTTCACGTTCTTTTATCATGATGCCCTCGTTTATAGGTCTCCCCGCCTATAGTTTGATTGACGTCATCTGGTCGTCAAGGGGAAAAAAAGCCTCTTGCTCATTTGTAATCGTCGGCGTGACAAAGTAGTCCCCCCCCCCTCAACGAAAGGAGTCGGGAGGCGGGCTGAGAGGATGCATTTGGAGGCAAAATAAAACGGATTAGGTTCTTAAGCAGTCGGTTAAGAGGATTGGAATGTGGCGATGCGAAGAAGGAGGAGTGGGTGGGAGGTAGGCTTGGGGTTGCGGAGGGATAGGATGGAATGAGTTCCGGGCGGTGAGGCTTCCTCCCTCTCTCTCTCGCCGGCATTTACTAAAGGCGGACAAGGAGCCGGCATTTTAGCTCCTCATTCATCCTCGTGTTTGTCATCCTCACCGCTCCTTACACATCTACCTTGGAAACACTCGTCGTTTCAATGATGCCTGGTTACGATAGAGGTGATCGCAGCAGAGACCGTGGCGGGTAAGTGATTTTTTTTGGGGGGGGGGGGGGGTTTAAAGCCGATATCCGTCTGCTCAATGAGAGGGGGGGGGAAAACCCCGGCTCCGTTCTGATGGTCGGAAAATGCCGGGTGGTGGTGAGGGAGCGACCGCCCGCCTTACAGTCCGTTCACACACACACACACACACACACACACGATGCAGCAGTGAAAGACGGAAAATAAAATTAAATAATGTATGATTCATGGGGGTTGTGTGAAGACAGCGCGTTTCTGTAAAGGTGGGAATTTGGTTCGACCAACGAATAGCCGCTTAAATATTCACCCTTTGTAATCTCGCCGCAAAAAATTACTATTCGTATTACAGAAATCTTCAATTTTCCATATGACCTCGTGTGGCAGGTTTCTTCCTCGTACCGGTTTATCTAAAATGGCCGGGAGAGTCGGTTGTAATGATGGGGCGGGTGGGACAAAATGGATCTCTCGCCACCTTCTCTACCCTAGCCGGCCATGTGCGCCGCATGGAGTTGCCCGGCTCTGATACCAACCCCTGGAGTAAGTGTGAGGTATCTAATTTGCAGCTTCGGGAGCGGACCTCGCTTCGGTGGCAGCCGAAACGCGCCTGTTGCCGGTAGGAAGTTTGGGCAGCCCGGGGAGAAGCTGAGGAAGAGGAAATGGGACTTGAACGAGCTGCCCAAGTTCGAGAAGAACTTCTACGTCGAGCACATGGACGTGGTGAACCGACCTCCGGTATGGCTGGCTGACAACCTCTCAATTTGTTCGCAATGCTCTGAAATAGACAAGGTCATATGTCAGTGCCCCTAGTACTAGTAGCATTAGAATGGGGAGGATAAAGTCTGTTATAAAATTGGGAACCAGATACGGCCAAAGTTGTGGCTGATATTGTGATGGCGCATGTACATGCCGCTTATGGCTGGTCCAAGGTTGTTCTAATGGGATGACTCAAATGCCATTAGTCACCGACGTATGGTCGTCTTTCGCCGCCTACTGAAATCTACATGGCTGTTGAGCGGATATCTCAGTAAGTTTGAGCTTTATGTTGTAATCTAATGTTTGGTTTCCCCCTGGTGGACATTCTTCTGAACGAAGGAAAGGCAGTCAACTTACCCACGTGAAGGAAAATTAGCTTTTCAACGAGTGCCGCAAGCGCTAACCGTGATAAATTTTTTCGAAACTTTCACTTTTTGTTTGGGTTCCGATTGACGTGGACTGAAATTGGTCTTATTTTAATTTTCAGTTTGCATATATCTAATGTGTACAAGTTAGGATATCTGTATTGACAGAATTTTATAAAGTATTAAAATTTTGTAATTTTAACCAATGCAGCAAGAAATTGAACAGTACAGAAGAAGCAAAGAAATCACAGTTAAAGGGCTTGGCTGTCCAAAACCAGTTTTCAATTTTGTCGAAGCAAGTTTTCCAAGTAAGTATGTAATACTAATCCATTAAAGGATCTGCAGTCTGCCACTCTATAAGCAAACAAACCTGGCTTCAGTGAAACTGATCCCTTTGTTTATCTTGTCCTCAGACTTGGTTGCATAAATTGTAAGCTGTTTGTATGAATAAAGCAAATTGGATTTAGTGTACTGTTGTAACCTCTAAATCAGCACGTCCATTTTCAAAAGCAGGATCTGATGGAATAGTTCTGTTTGGAGATTTTTGATGTTTCAGTACTAAATGTGAGATCTTTTAGATTCAGTAAACTATATCAAATTGAAGCGATGCAGGTTTTGTTACCTGGCATGGTGATATCTCGGTGTACGCTGGTGCAATCTGTACATAGGCTGAGAGAACACAGAACTATTTAAGGTGTTGAAAAGTAGGTTGCTTTAGGGGTTACCCCAATCTGCTCAAGTAGTTGACCAGAATTTGAAGTGGAAAAAGTTGCCAGTAGGTTAAATTTTCCCGCTGAATGTCATAGTGCAATGCTTCGTATTTGATGTTTGTGATTCAAACTTGGACTTCTAAAGAACAAGTTCAATTTTCTCTCTACAGCATATGTATTGGATGTTTTAATGCAACAGAATTTCACAGAACCAACGGCTATTCAGGCACAGGGCTGGCCTGTTGCACTTAGTGGCAAGGATATGGTTGGAATTGCTCAGACTGGATCTGGTAAAACACTCGCTGTAAGTATAGTGGTACTTTGGGGGGTGCCTGTATGACTGTTAGGGGGTAATCTGTACCTTTTTTCTGTCCGCCTGATTGCAGCCTTTGTGATTGCACAATTCTCCCTTCTATCTCGTGGTCATACAGCATGGAAATGGGTACTTGGCTCACTGAGTCCATGCTGAACATCAAGTAGCATCGTTGCTAAACCCATTATTATTCTCCTGACGTTTCCATCAACTTTGTCCTTGCCCCAGTTTAACTTGCCCGTGTACTATGGACAATTTACACTTGTCATTTAATCTAAGAATTTGCATGTCTCTGTGACGTGGAAGAAAACCCATAAAGTCAGAAGGCAAACTTGCATACTTCACACAGATGGCACTGGAGGACAGAAATGAACCGAGGTTGCTGGAGCTGTGAGGCAGCAATTTTACCAGCTGTGTTATTGTGTCACCCCAGTTTGTCACTTGGATTGGCAGGATCATGTTTATCTGGTTCTTGTACTTAACCAGTTGAGATGGGAGAGGAACTTGTAACTTCTGCTTTGACCATTGCCTTTGGTGACCCCTAAGGATCTATCCCAAATTCCTTGTTTTCTCTCATGCTGCTTTTCCTATGAGGTGGGGAAAATAGTCTGTTTGCACATGCTATCTCACCATGACCTTTGCCAGTTCTGAACAAACAGAACTTTTCTCCCCAGTTTAAGATCAAAGCCAATACTCTGCCACAAACTCATTTCCCTACTTGCTACTTCCATTCCTCTGATTAAGGACAATCAAACTTATGTATAATCTTGGTGTTTACCATGTTATGTGATCTGTACCATCACCAAAGCAGGCAGTTGCCCTCTAAAAAAAAATTGTCTGACTCTTCTCAGCTACTGTGTCTATGGTCATATTATCTCTAAACTTGCCATTAAGTATGTTCTTGGGACTTCTTGAACCCCTCCTGTGGGGCTACAACTTTGCTATTTGTATCCAACTTGTGTTCACCCCTTGCCTCTGCTTGCTGATGTGCACTGAGTTAGCAACAGGTTAATTTTAAGTCTTGTTTTGTTCTCATTTCCATCTATGCCTATCTCTTAGTTTGTTCAGACCTGCAGCCAGATGTCTCTCCAAATTTGGCCTCCTGATTTTTCCTAAATTTTCACTGCTGTTACTGGTGTCTGTCCTTTAACTGCAAAACCCTAAATTTAGTATGGCTCTGCTCTTCCCCTTGTGCTCCTTAACATCTATTTTACCAAGTCTCCTATTGTTGCCTTAACCTTGTAGCTCAACATTCAAACTTTGTCAGTCCTTTTGTGAAGTATCTCAATTTTGCACAAGTGCAGTTCCTATAATTAAACTAATCTGTTTATTCATTAGCATCTCCCATCCTGAAATGGGAGGACTGCAGTGGCAGTCTCATCTAAAAGATGGCACTTGTGACATAAAACTGGGGTCCCCAATCTCCACTCTTTCTCAGGCAATGATGTTCTCAGAACATGTCGTCACTTTGCTCCTATGCTAATAATATCCATTGCTTATTTGGTGCTTGGGTGCTTTTTCAGTATGTTGGAATGTAGTAAAGTACTTGGGGACATCAGGAATTTAAGTTACTGTGGAAGGTTTTTCTAATTTGGCTACAGTGAATTTGATTGCATAACACAGGTTATTTTATGTTTGTAATTGTATTTGAATTCTTCCTGTAAATTTGATTTTGGCTCTAAATAATTTGGTAATTGTATTACTGATTTTCAAAATTCTCCTTTTGACCTGTGCAATTTATGTACAATATAATTCAATCTCTTAATTTCTTTGCAGTACTTGTTGCCAGCTATCGTTCACATAAATCATCAGCCTTTCCTGGAACGTGGTGATGGTCCCATAGTAAGTTGCATTTTATTTGAATTGCAAAAATTGTTAATGGATTGAAAACTGACATTAACCTATAAACTTTTCTTAGTGTTTAGTACTAGCACCAACAAGAGAGCTGGCTCAACAAGTACAACATGTGGCACATGATTATGGAAGAGTATCCCGCCTAAAATCGACATGTATTTATGGAGGGGCACCAAAGGGTCCACAGATTCGGGATCTTGAAAGAGGTATTGTGCCATTAATGTTGTAAATAAATTGCAGGATTTTCACTGTACTTTTATTCAAATAACTTAACTACCTTCTCTGATTATAGGTGTGGAGATCTGTATTGCAACACCTGGTAGATTAATAGACTTTTTGGAAGCTGGCAAGACTAATCTTAGAAGATGTACATATCTGGTACTTGATGAGGCAGATCGAATGCTTGACATGGGCTTTGAACCGCAGATCCGGAAAATTGTTGAGCAAATTAGGGTAAGTGTTTTGAATTCTTCTAATATAATACGCTTGCATCTTAAATGTTTGTTTTTCATTCAAAATGTCTGACTAATTGATCTGTTGAAAGCCATTTTGAAGCTGGTTACAACTGTTGCTATTCATTAATTGGCCAGTAGTGTCGCTGTAGAGCAGCTAGATAGTCCTTGTGTGAATTTTCACAATAAAGCCATCAGTGTCTTTATATTTTTTTTGCTGTAACAATGGCATGCCCCTGAGCCCTTAATGTTGTATCCAAATACTCAAAGCATTTTGTCCAGCCTCTTTGATTTATGAAATGTAGCTTAATATTTTCCTAAAATCATCCCTTCCATAAACCTCCACCGTTGAAGACAAATATGCAGCAGTAGCTATTTACACCTGCTTTTACTCTATTTTTAATGCCTTTTATGGGCACAAAGTGCAGCTAAAAAATTAATTTCCCCCCCCATGTCTCATGCTTGCATGCTTATGGTGCATTTTTGCCTTCCACTCTTTGGACCAATTTTTTTTCTCTTTAGCCTGACAGGCAGACCTTGATGTGGAGTGCAACCTGGCCTAAAGAAGTCCGACAATTGGCTGAAGACTTCTTGAAGGAATATGTTCAGATTAACATTGGTGCGTTGGAACTTAGTGCTAATCACAACATCCTGCAGATTATAGATGTATGCCAAGAGGTTGAGAAGGATGACAAGTAAGTGAAATTTGAATATTAATGTTTGTCTGATTGCTACACATTGCTGAATATACTTTTTTCCTACCCCCTCCAATATCTTTGCTTTTTTTTTGGGGGGGGGGGGAGAAGGGGAAGAAACTTGGTATTTAAATTCATGTCCAGGTACCTTGTCCTTTGAGCTTTGGGAAAACTTTCCATTCCCATCTATAAAATTGTTTGAGTCTAATGTAGCCCATGTACTTGAGCTTCCACCTCCCCTCCAATTACCCTATTGGAGTGGCCTGGCAGCAAGAAATGTAACTTTGTGATTTCTAGCTTGCTTTCCTCAGTACTTGAAAGTACTCAAAGTATGAGTACTACAAGGCTGTGAATTTTGAATATGATCTGAAACCCAATGATCTTCATGAGATTTGAAGGGTCCTTGGATAAGTTCCATTTATTTCATCCTTCTGCAGAAATAGCATGTACTGTTCAGTCAGTGGGGCATGGGTGGGTGGAGCAAATTGTTTGAAAGGCCAATATGCATGTAATTTTGAGTATTTGCATTCAAATGGTATCTTTCTGTTTTGATGATGAAGCATGCCATATAGTTGTGATCTATAGAGCTGGCTTTGAAGCCAGGCTTTACCTGTTCAAGTAAAAACCTGTATTGCACTGAGGACATCTAACCATAAGTGAAACTGGATTATCAAATTGTTTATTTTGCCTTCAATACTTGACTCAAAATCTTCAGCCTACTTTTGTAATCACTTTTATAACTGCCATAACTTGATTATTGCTTTAAATTAGATTGCTGAGGCTGATGGAGGAAATAATGAGTGAAAAAGAAAACAAAACAATCATTTTCGTGGAAACAAAGCGAAGATGTGACGAGCTCACAAGACGAATGAGGAGAGATGGGTGAGCAGTTAATGTTGAAACAGTGAATTCATGCAGGAAGCTCTTAGTTTCACCTGTCAAAATGTTAGATTTTTGAAATATGACCATGTATGCTTACTATCCTTAACAGACCTACATTATCTGAACAGCTGATTAGGTTATTTTGGTGAAAACTACCTGATAACTATTGCATTCAGGGCTTTTCATGATATTAAGTTCATTTGCAATTGTTTAGGTACGTTCTGTGTAAAGATGTTACAAATGCTTAACTAGTATAAACCTCTTTTTGGGGGCTGGCAGTGGTACAAACTATAGGATAATTAGATTTTAAATAGTCTTGAACAGCTTGAATATTATGCACAACTGCTTATGAGTGGTATCCAACATTGGAGACTGGAAAGCATGCCATTGTGGACCACTATAAAATAAAGTCCTCAGCAGATGCATTGTGTCCTATAGCATTGAATAGAATTTTTGTTATGGTTAGCAATAGTGACAAAATTAGCAGGAGGTTTAATGCTGATGCACTTTGAACTTTGCTAAATCATGTATTTGCTGAATACTGGGAGCAATGCATGTAGCTATGTAATTAGATAATATGGGGCTGGTGTGAAGAAAGATTCTACAAATTATTCATGTACCATGCATCTAGTTTCTAACAGCTTGAAATCACCATGCCTGAGAAATGAAACTGCTGGGTTCAAATTGTTAGATTGCAAGATGAAGTTTAGAAATTTGTTTCTTTCCATATCTGGATAATTTCACATTGTATCACCTTTCCTGTTGTAGGTGGCCAGCAATGTGCATTCATGGTGACAAGAGTCAACCAGAGCGTGACTGGGTTCTAAATGGTAAGTGATTCTCTAGCTTGAGCTTCATCTTTTAAGCATTTCTGAATATGCACAGTCTTAACTTTTTTTTCTTTTTTTTCCCCCCCAATTAGAGTTTCGGTCAGGCAAAGCACCAATCCTTATTGCGACAGATGTTGCTTCCAGAGGTTTAGGTTAGTAATGCCAATCCAACTTGTGACTTTTCTCCACTTTATTCAAAGATTTAAAGAAAGTATACCATTGCTTTCTTTAACATGTCTTTGCATTTTTTTTCTAAGTTGTGTAAAGGTGCAGTCTTTGTGGCAGGGCCTAGGCATGACAGTTCGAGGACTCGAGAGGGGGAAGGAGGACAAATCGATGTGATCGGCTGGCAGCTACCCAGTCGAATACAAAGATGCTGAACAGAGAGCATTGTGCCAGTAATCTTCAAAAGGCGGAATGATCAACATTTACCCGCCACCCTAAAATCTGTTCTCGCCCTGGATGACGTGAAGCACTTACCACTCATTAAATCTTTGGTTCCTTTTTTGTTATGGTCACTCAGCATTATGCCCTGGTTTCATTTTCCCCATTTTACTTAGCTAAATTATTTTTTTTTTAAGTTAGTGAGTTTACCAAAATAGTGGTGTGCCGAACAAGTGTCATATTGTTAAACTTTGTTCATTGCTTCATGTTTTTTTTAAAATGGAGAGCCAAGTTAACCTCGGTAAGATCCTTCCCAGAAATTGGTGGTGAGTACTGGCACAAGTTAGTGAAAGATTGGTAGATCCCAGTTTTAGATGACATTGAATCTAGCAGCGTAATGCCCTCGTAATTTTTGAAGTTCCTCCCTCACCTAGTGTACATTAGTCATGTCAGGACCTGCCAAACAGAGACATTTTCTCAAGTGAACACTGGCTTCTTAGAAGTGCTTGCCTAGACAAGATGTCAAAAGGAAAACCTGAGTAGGGAGGTACTGGGGATATAGGTGTCCATTGGGCTCTGTTTAATTGTAGTCTATTTTGGTCTTGGCAAGACATGCAGTGTGGCCTGAATCCTGAGCTTCTCATGAATGTGTAGGAAGGACCTTGCCTGACTGTTCTAAGGTCCTGAATGGCACATGAAGAGGCAACAATGTACAAAGTGGCCCCAACTGTATAGAAGCATCCGGATGTCACTTGATAACATGTGGGGAGTTCGCTGACTTGGGAATGGACTAGTGAATGCATACTCCCAATGGTAAGATCTCAAAATATCTCTCTGATTTTGGGTTGTTCTCTTTTTTAAGGGGAGTGTGCATTGTTTTCTCTTCCCACAGTAGTATTCCCGCAGGGTTTGAACTAAGGGTTGTTTTAACATTTGCTTTACAGTCATTGATGCTGCAGCTGGTTGCTCACTTGCTAACTTCTGTTTTTGATCTGACTGTTGTGGTGTGCATAATATGCACCTGCTTTTGCAACACTGCAACACTTTACAGATGTTGAAGATGTGAAATTTGTCATCAATTATGACTACCCTAACTCCTCTGAAGACTATATTCACCGCATTGGGCGAACTGCCCGCAGTTCCAAAACTGGCACCGCTTACACGTTCTTTACTCCTGGCAACATAAAGCAAGCAAATGACCTTATCTCTGTGCTTCGTGAGGCAAATCAGGCCATCAACCCAAAGCTAATTCAGATGGTAGAAGACAGAGGTTCAGGTAATTGTTAAAATTTTACTAAACACAATTTGCAGTTTGCATCTAGTTGAACTGAATTTCATTATTGGCCTTCATTATATAAGGCTTCTAATATGAGTTTAAAGTAAGGGATGTAGAGGATTAAAGAGTAAGATTTGTGTGATAACCAGGATGAAAAGTGCAGTGGGTGAGTTTGGAAGCATGAAATGAGATATTACTTGCCTTGTAATGTTTGTGTATGGTGATTGGAAAACAATTTGAGGATTGAATATAAAATGCAGTCCTTCATTGTATAGATATCTATGAAGAAAGGATGGCTGACCAGATTAAATTGCAACATGGCCATCTGAAATAAGCCTGTGTTTAAAACAGTTGTGGTTTTGTGGAAGGGAGTAAAACTGGAAATCCTAGTCTGGGTTGTCATAAAATGTGGTCAAACCTGAACCAGCCAATTGAGAGAGTGAGGGGGCATGATGTTTGATGTCATAAGTAATCTGCATGTAATTAATGATTATGCTAGTCACAATCAGTAATTGTTTGTCTTAATTGAACAGGTCGTTCCAGGAGTAGAGGTGGCTATAAAGATGATCGCCGTGATGATAGAAGAGACCGATTCTCTGGTTCCAACAGGATTGGGGGCTACAATGGTTTTAGGAATAGGGATAGTTTGGACAGGGTATATGGACCAGGAGGCAGAGAGAATGGTTTTACACAGACTTTTGCCTCTGCTAACCAAACTGCCTTTGTTTCTGGGAAATTTGGCTCCACGAACAGTTTTCCAAGTCTATCTCGGTTTGGAAATTCCAGTTATCCAGGATCTGTAAACCAGGGAACCAGTGCATTTGGCAGTCAGAGTCAAAATGGTTACAAGGCTGTCGGTAGCAAGGTCCAGCAATTTGGAAGTGGTCATTCTGGTACTAATGCCATGCAGAGCAATGGCATTGGTCAACAGTCTGTGGGGGCTCAGTACCAGTATCCACCTCCACCTTTGATGGGAATGGGTTTCCAGACACAGACTGGTTATCCTATGCCTCTTACATATGGTGGAATGCAGAAATAACTTATTGAACTAGATGTTGAGTTTTTCATTCTCTTCTGACTTGTACTGTAACTTTTTTGTTTGAGAGGATGAGGAAGTTCTTTAATATTAGAAACCATTGATATTCCAAGAAAGACTGCAGTGCAGCAGTAGGATTGGTGCACTTTCCCCATTATTTAATTTTTTGTTACTTTACATTCCTTGGAAAATTTTTGTTAGTCTTTTTCTATTAGAATGGCAGATTAATATTATACAAGTTTAACTTATGCATAAAGTACCACAGTGTATGTAAAGATGCATGTCCTTCCAATATGGAAGTTTGAAAGTCTTGGAGTTCTGTATGTATGTAACTGCCAAAGTGTCATTTTAAATAAAAATTAAAATTTTGATTCTATTGTACATAATTAAGAATACACCAGTTTACACAATTGCTTGTTCTGAATTAACGGTCAGCACCCTAATTTGTGGTTACGTTCTCGTACTGATTAATTGCTACAAATTTGAAACTGGGAATTACCTTTGGGTGAGACAAATGTATCACAAAAATATAAATCCAGATTTAACTTAAACTATGGCTGTGTGAAAGGTAAATTTAAGACTGGGAAACTTTTTGCACACTGATTCAACCAGTAGCAGCACATCTGTTGTGCATTGTTACGAAACAGACTTGTACCAATTGTGTCTGGGAAATTGGCTGTTTAAAAAAAAAGTTATTTATACAGCATAGTAACAGGCCTTTCCGGTCCTATGAGCCTGCGCTGCCCAGTTACACCTGTGTTAACCTACTAACCCGTACATCTTTGGAATGTGAGAGGAAACTGGAGCACCTGGAGGAAACCCATGCAGACACAGGGACTTGCCAATTGGAAGGGAATTCTGTCCATGCCACAAGTTCATTTTAAGCCATTCTCTAGCAAAATGACAAATTAAGTTTGAACTTCTAATGCAAGATCTTAGGGACACTTTAAAAGACATTAATCCTAGCTTCCTGTCACATCTTTTAACCTTGTAATTACTGCTAAACTCTAATAACCTCCCCATGCTACATTGCTTTTTCTGGATCATCCCATTTGACAGGAAGCTAAAAACCAAATCTGTTTTAAATGATGCATAATCTTTCTTGGAAATAGTATTAATTATCCTTTGTCTCTTGCATGTGGTGGAATGCAGAGGTAGATTTCTGAAATGGATTGTTGTCAATTTACTGCAACCTTGAGAGGTTGAGCATTTAATAGAAATGGTTTGATATTAAGAGGATTATTTGCCAGAACCAACTTTTTTTCAAATTGTTGGCCCAGGCATACTACACTTTGCCTCTAGTGTTGATTGTAGTAATCAAAACTAAATTCTTAATCTTAAGTAATGGGAATTGCAGGTTAATATCTTGAAATTGCTACTCCAAATTAATGGGTCCATGGTGTAAATACCATTTGGTCTACAGTAACCTGATTCTTTATGTGGGCATAGTTTCAGCTTGAATAGATCAAAATGTGATGAGTTGGAATTAACTGGGCATCAATTGTGACGTCAACCTGCCATAATTTCAACCCTAACTGGTATCTAGTACTTGCTAAATAACTAATCAGTGTGCTGATGCAAATAGATTTGATATCTAAATTTGCAAAGGATTTAGAAGGATACTTGCATCTAAATGTACTATGCTAGATTTGATATCAACTGGAGATCTTGACAGTGCTCTCTACTTGAAAATCAAAATATTTTTGTATTTATCAACTCAGTCTTTTAAGACAATGTGAAATTCTCAACTTTAGAATACACCTTTTCATGTTCACAATAAATAAGATTTGTACTGTATAGGCCAGGAAATGGCTGCCTTCAGGACTCTTAATATTACTGCCATTCAAATGCTGGTTCTGACAATAGTTTAAGAGCCAAACTATTGTGGCGAGTTCTTCCCCTGGCTCTATTCTTTAAGAAAAACCTTTCCACTATCTACAGGGCACATCAGCTGTTCAGTGAAATATTTTCTGCTTGCATGATTGCAAAAAATAATTGTAAAGTTCAATGCCTTTCGAAGATCCAAGGTCGTGTGAGGGTAAAACTTCCACCCACATATGCCCTTAAATCATGTACCATCCAGACTCAACCAATGATGCACGTTAAGCATTTTGTAGTCCTGGAGCTCCCCACCTAGAGATGAAAAAAAAATTCAACATGTAGGCTTTAGCAATTAAGTCAGGAGCTCCACCATCTTGGGCTACATATGAGCACAGCAACATTTGCATGTTTTAGAATAATGAAAAAAAACAAAAGGACTGTTGGAGGCAATGCAGATTGTTAATTATCTTGATAGGGTTTTTACTGTGTTGCAATGAAAAATGCTGCAAATATTCAGTAGGTTGGGCAATTGTGAAAAGAAATTCAGTTACTTTAAGTTGGTGACCACTTAGAACTGGGGAAAAGGTGCTGATGTAATGGGTGTCTCTAAATTTTCTGATATTTCAGAGCTTCAGTACTTGGAGTACCTTGCATTTCTGCTATGATATTCCTTTGTTATGATTCCCTGGGCATGGTTAGAGTTCCAGCTGCCAGGTAAAATGTTTGCTTCAACACCTGCAGCATAGTGCAATGACAAAACATTTAGGTGGAAAACACAGCTCCCCACAGTGCATTTTAAGCCTCAATCTGCAAGAAGCCTGATGGACTGTGACATACTTAGTGTGATTTGTATTAGGAATTGTGTTTAAGTAGCGTCCAGGTCAGTCATATTAAATGGAATATTAATCATTTTATTGTGTTCAATTGTTCATTACTCACTAGATTAATCATCATAAGAGACCTGCACCTGCTGGTACATGAATCAATCTAATTTCCTTTTTGATAAGTCTATAAGAGTCACACCCTCATGTAATCAGATAGTTAATCAGCCCTCATTACCTTAAGAATATGAGAATGTTTTGCAATGCTGAAATGGAGAGATCTCCCACAATTTCACATTTGTAACCAACCCTATCAATGTGGATTAGAAATAATTTAATCAATATTTCTGGTTGTATTTCATTTATTAGATATATTAACATTTACATTGTATCTAGAGGATTCCAAATTTGTTGCATTTGTATTTTTTCAAAGAAAGTACTCCTAATAAACTCCAGTCCTGATGAGGGGCCTCAACCTGAAATGATGATTGTATTTCCCTCCATAGATGCTGCCTGACCTGCTGAGTTCTTCCAGCAATTTGTGTGTTACTCCTAATTTACCATCCTTTTCTGGACATTGTGATTCATATTAGGGTTAAGTTTTCAAAATGTTTGACCCAAGCAGCCATTCTTGTGAACCTTAATGATGTAGGCAGGTTGATTGATGGCAATGTTCTTGCTCTGCTGGGTCAAATCCTATCAGTGAAGTAAGTAAATGTTTATTCTTTCACGAAGCAGCAAAACAGACTACAGTTCATTAATTCCCTTTGTAGTCAGTGATGGTGTTAATTTATTCTTGCCTGATTCCTATTTTAGATGTTTGTTTACCTGCCGTCACAACTGGGGGCCCTAGAATTCTACATTTTAACCTTGCTTGCTTTAGTCAGGTCAATGAACCTTCTGCATTTCTTTACAGTCTTGAGGGATGGGTGGTGTGGTGTGGTGTGGTGAGATGTATGGCATTCTTACACATCCCTCCACAAACCATGAAAGAGATGCTTTGTGGATTTCAGATAAGTGTTCCTAAATGTTTAGCCACCTTGAGGGGCTTGGAAATTGATACATTTGATACGAATGAAGAGAGTCCTCCTTCATGTGCTCTTCTCAGTATTTCAGTTGTTGGTGCAATATCCTCAAGTATTCATTCTTGAAATGTAGAAAAATGAGCCATCAAATCCAGATGTTTCATTCTTAGCTGCTGCTCCCCATTCAATGTGGTAGTCTTCATCCAAAATGGGTTTTTAAACAGATCTCTGATATCTAACCAACCCTGAACACTATTCCCATTTTACACGTGTTTTAGGTGATATGCAAATTAATCTTGCAATACAATTCAATGCAACTCTCGAGTTCCTGGTGGTGATCCTTTTCAACTTAATGAACTGTCAGGACCTTTCTATCTCTCGTACTTCAAACACATTTCAGAATGTCAAAAGAAAAAAATGAAGCTAACATCTGTATTTTTCAAACCATAGTTTTGTCCAGAAACTTTTTTTAAGCAACTGGCATCTAAGCTCAAGCAGACACCACACCATAGCTGAATAATAATTTGAAAAGTGAATTCCGATTGAATGTAGTCCTTCATGTGTGGGGTGACAGGGATGTGATAATGTTGCTGTTGCTGGAAATTGTGACATGTTTTATATAAACAAAATGGAAGATTATAAAAAGACTGGGTATATTAAAGATCTGAAAGGGGACCTGAGAGTGAAACTAGAAGTCATGGGTCTACTTTGAGAAGAGGGGATGATGTAGACATGGAAATTAAGGGGAAAAGTCTATCAAATATAGGATTTGGAAAATAGAGGAAATATTAAGATGTCCAGCATGTTTGGAAATGTATTCCAGACTCAAGAAACAAAGGAGGAAATAGCCAAAAATCTGCATCACTTTCTAATCTTTACCCATAACAGTGCTGGAGAACTGGAAGACTGTTCATGTAATTCATTGTTTAAAAGGGTGGAAAGGAATAGATCTAGTAACTACAGGCCGGAAAGGTTCCCATTGGTTGTAGGTAAATTATTGTCCTTTATTATCAAGAGCTTACCCTTTTGTTTTTAATGTGTGTATATAAAATGCCTTGAGATTCTCTTTATTCCTCCTTCAAGCACATTTAGCACCCCCGCCCCCCCCCCCCCCCCCCGAGGTCTAGCCTTACCCTTATAACTATCTGAAAACTTACGGGGTTGTGATTATTGTACTTAAAATGCCCTCCCGATTAAAATCCGATCACCTGGCTAGGTTCACTTCCCAACACAAGGAGGCCACTTTCCCATCATTTCTAATCCCATAATGGTGATTGCACCTTTCATATTCCTGAGCTCTACTCATATTGCCTCACTGAATGTCCTCTCTAAGTGCCACCGTGACACTTTCTCTGAAATAGTAGTGTAGCTCCCTCAGCTCTACATCCCTCTCGTGTCTGAAATATTAGAATCCCGGTATGTTGAGCTGCCAGTCCTGCCCATTCCTCTACCAAGTCTCTGTAATGGCTATGACATTATAGTTCCATATGCTTAATCCATGCCCAAGTTATCTGCTTTACCTGTAATACTCATTGCAGTGAAGTAAATCTGCCTCAGTCCATCAGCCCAACAGTGTTCATTAACCTAGCACTGCCTGTCCTTCCTTTCAGACTTATTTGACCTAACCTCTGCTCTGGTTCCCACCTCAAGTTGCAATAACAAACATGTGTGTGTGGATATTGTTGTCCCTCCAGTTTAGGTGCAACCTGTCCTTGTGCAAGTTCCACCTGCCCTGGAAGAGAGCCCAAGATCTATGTTCCTGAAGCCCTCCCTCCTGCACCAGCTTCTCAGCCATGCATTTAACTGTACTAGCTTCCTATTTCTTGCCCAACTAGCACGTGGCACAGGAACTAATCCTGGGATTACATCCTAGTGGTCTTGTTTAACTTTCTGCCTAACTCCCTAAATTCAGTTTGCAGGACCTCATCTCTCTTCCTGCCTATGTCATTAGTACAAATAAAGACCATGACCTCTAGCAGCTCACCCTCCCCTTTCAGAATGTCCTGTGCCCGCTCAGAGACATCCTTGACCCTGACACCAGGAAGGTGACATTCCATCTTGGAGTCTCGCTCCTGGCCACAGAAACAAGTATGAGGTGTTGCACTTTAGGAGGTCAAATGTAAGAGGGAAGTATACAGTAAATGGCAGATTCCTGGAGCTGGATTTCTTTGCTCTTCTATATTGCTCCTAAATTCCCGGAACTGGGATGCCTCGCTCTTCATGATGTTGCTCCTGGATTCTGGAGCTGGGATATCTTGCTCTTCACAGTGTCATTCCCAGATTACTGGAGTTGAGATATCTCACTCTTCACAATGTTGCTCCTGGATTCTTGAGCTGGGGTGCAAGGAGCTCTGCACTGATTCAAGTTCCCAGGGTTGGTGAGTTTCACCTTTGGTATCACTGCTCTCAGCTTCCTGGAATATGGTTTGCCAGCACTACTGCTCCCGGTGCTGTTTTTGCTGAGTCTTATTTTTGTGTTATCTATTTCATCTTTTCCATCCACATTGTCTTTTTTTACCCCAATCTCCTTGGTCCTCTTCAGAGGCAGTGTCATTGTGATCATGTGGGGATTCCAGATATCTCTTACTTGCTTTGAACTTCTGCTCCCCTAGCTTGTGGGTACTTCTTTTCCTCCCTTGATTTGGCCACAGCTTCTGGGTTGCTTTTGGTTTCCTGTTACCTCTGGACTGAGAGGTTAACTTCGATGTTGTCTGATTGCACTGTGTTTTCTCCCTCTCTTCCTTCTGGTGCTTCTCATATGGGGTTGGAGTCTTGGTTTGTTATGCGCCACTGTGACCATTGCTTTCCACTCCTGAATTCTGTTTGTATCGTTGACTGGGCATAGATACATTTTTCATTTGGGCAGGTTTTATAGAAGTGCCCAGCCTCACCAAACAGGTTGCTGCATTTGGCTTTCTCCAGTTGAGTGTTTGTTAAGCTCCATTCTGCAATTTAGGCAGACCCTGCTTCATGTCCAGATTTGCCACACCCTGATATCCCACATAGCTGTGACCTGTGCTAGTAGAGAACATGATGCAGGTGGATCATAATGTAATCCTTGTCTGCCCTCAGCTAGGCTTTAATGCTTCTCTTACTTGTTTACATGTCATCCATTGCCCTGATAGCTGTGCTTTTCTCTGCCTCTTTGATGTATCTTCGGAAGAAGGTGAGGATGTCAACCATTATAGACAAGGGTTCATTCTTTTTCTTGTGGGATTGGAAAGAAAACCTCTGTATTCAGCACTGACAAGGGTGCTTACTTAGTCTTCTCCTCAAAGGATTTCACCATCCTCAGGCAGCCATCCATTTTCCAGTAGTTGTGGCAATGTACCCACTGCGAGGGAAATCCCGTAGTGTAAAAATCTGCCCCTCACGGTTCAAGCAACACCTTAGTCACAGTTGTACAGCACAGAGCTGGGTCCTTCAAACCACCGCGCCCATGTTGACTTTTTTTTTACCAATCTACACTAAACCTATTTGCCAGCATTAAGACTGTATCCTCCTTCAGAAATTCCTTGCTTCCAATGTGCTTCAACTTCACCAGACTTTACATGAGTCATAGAGCAAATCAGCATGGATACAGGCCCTTCAGTCCAATGAATCCATGCCAACCACGGTGCCCACCCAGCTAGTCCCAATTTCCTGTGTTTGGCCCATATCCCTCTAAGCCCTGCCCCTGCATGTACCTATCCAAGTGCTTCTTAAATGACACTATTGTACCTACCCCAACTACTTCCTTTGGCAGCTTGTGCCATATACTCACCACCTTCTGTGTGGAAAAAGTTGCCCCTCAGGTCCCTTTTAAATCTTTCCCCTCTCACCTTAAATCTATGCCCCCTAGTTTTGGACTCTCCTACCCTGGGGAAAAGGCTGTTACCATCCACCTACCTACGCCTCTCATAATTGTAAATATTTCTGTAAGGTCGCTCCTCATTCTCTTACGTTCCAAGGGATAAAGACCTAGCCTGGCCAACCTCTCCCTATAACTCGGGCTTTCTCGTCCTGGCAACATCCTCATGAATACAAATGTTTCTGCATAACATGCTGAGGTGAAACATTTCTCATTACTAGTTTAAGATTTGAATCTCTTCCCCCGCCGCATTAACAGAGCTCTTGAACTACCCAACCTCTGGCAGATCCTAGCCTGTCAAGAGATCAGGTGAGTTTTCAGGAGCAACTTTAAAGAACACAAGTACATCACCTTCCAGAAGTGGTGAAAAGGGATACACCCTACTCTAGCAAAAATATTAGAAAAGACAATTTGCTGGAGGAACTCGGCAGGTCGAGCAGCATCTGTGGAGGGGGGGGAAGGGGAGGAATTGTCGACGTTTCAGGTCGAAACCCCACATCAGGACAACCGCTGAATGTATAAATATCTTCTCCCACCCTCTCCAAGGAATAATAATTACCCCCAAATTGAATAAGTTAGACTTTTATGCGCGTTTCCTTTGAGACTGTGCGGCCTGCACCCACCCCCGCTCCACCAAGAGGCGACGGCAAACGCCGCCGAGGGCAGCGGCGCGAATGAGAGCGCATGCGTGAAACAACGCTTGGGTGCGGCCGTTGATCCAGGAAGTGACGACAGCGGAGTCGCGAGGCGGCTGGCGAAGCGGAAGTTGAGCTCGACCGTCCGGAGAGGCGGCCGTCAGTTGGCGGGAAGGGGGTTGTGAGGTGAGTTCGCTGAACGCCGGAGGGGCTGCTCCTCATTACAGCCGTGGGTGGCTCTTAACGTAGTGAGCCTTGGATTTGCTCCAACTTTGTCCTGATGTAGGAGCTCGACCCGAAGCGTCGACCGCCCCTTTGCCCCCACAGATGAGTCGTTTGTTTTTTTTTGCTCCAGATTCCAGCATCTGCAAAATTTTTTTGTGCCTACGTTAAAGGGCAGGCTCGGCAAGAAAGCAGCCTGCGTTCCCTGAAAGACATTAATGAGCCGCCTCCTTCTCCTGAGATGGTCCCTTGGGTCGAGGGTGTCTTCCACTCCAGTTTGCTTGGGTTATTAGATGGCTGGTGTAGGGTCCACGGGCTCTACGACAGGTGGTGCTTGTGGGTTTGGTTGGTAGGGATGTAATGCACGCCATTATGTTGGGCTTCTCTGTACTCCAGATGAAGGGAATTGAGGTTCTTGATACCACTCTGAATCCTTCTAAATATTGGGCTGAGGACGTTACAATTTTTCAAGGAGAAAAGTTTTGAGAACTTTCTGGTTGGGCCACTGGGTCATGACACTACTGAGCCAGGTGGGTTTTAACCACCATCTGATTCTGCTGAGGTTAAGTTCCATTTTCACAGGGAAGAACTTAACAGTACAGCACAAGGACAGTCCCTTTGGCCCACAATATCTGTGCTGAATATGATACCGAATTAAACTAAAGCAAAAGAGAAAAAGTTGGGAGAATGGACTCCCTTATTATACTGCCTGTAAGTTTGAATCACCAGCATTGGTGCTTGTGTTCTTAACTACACCATACTCCATTTGCACATCTCACCTATACTCAATGACCTACGCAGATTCGGCAATGCCTTGATTATAAAGTTCTCATCCTTGATTTCAAATCACTTCATGATCTTACCTTTAAAACTTAGAACAGTACAGCACAGGAACAGGCCCTTTGGCCCCAATGTTGTGCTGAACTAATTAAATTAGGAATCAAATGCCCAACTAAACTAATCTTTTCTTCCTCCACAATGCTCATAACCTTCCATTTCCTGCATGTTCATGTGCCTATCTAAGAGCCTCTTGAATGCCCCTATCATATTTGCCTCCTCCACCACCACCATTGACAGCGCATTCCGGGCACCCACCACTCTCCATGTGAAAAAAAAACTTGCCCCGCATATCTCCTTTGAACTTATCTCCTCTCACCTTAAATGCGTTCCCTCTGGTATTAGACGCTTGAACCCTTGGAAAAAAAGATACTGGCCTTCTACTCTATCTATGCCTCTCATAATCTTTCAACTCTATCAGATCTCGCCTCAGCCTCCGCCATTCCAGAGAAAACAACACAAGTTTGTCCAACCTCTCCTTATAGCATGTGCCCTCTAATCTAGGCAGCATCCTGGTAAACCTCTTCTGCACCCTCTCAAAGCCTCGACATCCTTCCTATAATGACGCAACAAGAACTGAACACAATAGTCCAGATGTGGCCTAACCAGAGTTTTATAAAGCTGCTATCATGCTTCCCCTCAATCATGAGGGTTGTACCAACCCATTTACTCATCATGCCTGTGCTCCCTGTCCCTCCCATTGTAGCAACACATCAATTTTCAAGGCTCATTCTTATCTTTAAATTATTTCAAGACCTGAGCTTTTCCCACCTTTGAAATCTCCTCCAAGCTAAGCAAATGTGAAGAATTTTTCACTCATCCATTTCCAGCTTCTTGTGCTTCTGACCTGAGCTGCAGATTCCCTTCTCTAAAGCTCTGTCTCTCACTTTCCTTTAATACACTTCTTAAACAACATGTTAGAATAAAGACAGCACAATTCCAGGCGTTCGATTCTTTGATTCATTGTTCAATTTCTACTCATTCACCATTGGATGATGCAAAAACAGTGTGATGTGACACAAAAAAAATGCATCCATAGTAATGCTTCATTCATGGCAGGATAAAGCCATAGAATTTGGGAAAAAATCAGGTCTTCAGTCACTATTCAGTGAAGCATTATCTGATTTCAGCCAGGATAATAGTGGGCAATACAGTATTTATAGTCCTGGTTGATGGGGAAATCTGTCAAAGCTTCTGTTGTGCAGGTTCTGATGTTCTATTTAAAATGAATGGGTACACAGTTCTCTGGAGGCCTTAAAATACTGACAATAACATTTGTAGCCATTGTACACCTCACCTGGATGAGGGTTTTATGTGTGACTCTAGATATTGAGAATTATTAGAGGCATTGTGACTCAACCTCATATCCATACATATAATTTCCAGCATGGATGTCAGTTAGAAATGAGAACATGGGATTACAATTTATCCTCCACAACAAATTATAGCCATTGCTGCTCTTGATTGAGATTACGTAACAATGCAAACCCCAAATTAATAAACTTGTAGCATAGTATTGCATATATAGTAAATCTAATTTCTGAATTCTGTGAGACCACGAAACATTTCTAGTCATCATTGCAGTGAAGTATATGTGAATCTGTAGTTTTGTTTAAAACAATATAGTAATCCATTAAATAGGAAAGTTAAAGACATTGCATTACTGTGAATAAACTTGAATTTTTTTTTCTACAGATGTTTTGTGGTATTAAAATCATTCTTCGCTATATATTTCCAAAATTGACATCATCGCGATCATTTTGCAGTATTTTCTGCTGTTGTGGATCCTTCAAAAATTACATCATTGGCTTTAAAGTACTCTAGTACTCTAGAACATTCTGAGGTGATGAAAGACTATCTACAAGGCCTGTTCGTCTTTTATGAATGAAATTTGGCATTATGATTATGAGGCAATGGAAGGTCTCCAATAAATTGTTCCAAAATCATTGGAAGATTCTTGGCCTTTGGCTGGGTTTAAGAAAATGCAGTAAATCTACTTGTGACCTTTCTGGATTTACCGAAACGTTGCTTGAACTTTGCCGGAGCAGACATTTTGTATCTGGAGATGAGATCACACAAGACATGCTCGTCGATGGTTCTTTTAATTATGGACATTTGGGAATGGAACTCAAGCGGAACTTGGCTACTAACTGGTGGGACTCGATGGTGTTATCTAGGGAACAGGTGTTTGGAATGCAGAGTCCTCATCAGTTGAAGGTGAATCAGAATTCTGACAAGTCAATGAAACTGATGGATGTGGCAACATTGCAAGTAGCATTAGATAAGAAAGATGCAAATAAAGAAGGAAGTGTCTCACTAAAAGACCTATTGAAGGAATACATCATATTACGACCTAATCTCCTGCAAGGTATAACAGCATAATTACTTATTAATTCTTTAAACTTTTTTCATTCCATTGTGCTTCTAGGATAGTTTGGTATGAGCTCCAGAGGACTTTCTGCTGGAACAAAATAACGTGATTGATTTAAATTTTTTCATTTAATACTTCTGCTTGATTTCAAACTACCTAGCACCTACACCACTCCCTTTCCTCGCTCCTTATCCCCTTGCCTCCATTGTCATCTGAACTGTGGAAATCTGTTAGGCCTGAAAATGAGAGTTAATCGTTCTTGAATAAAAGCATAAAATGCAGGAAATATTCAGTAGTGTCTTTGGAGACAGAAATTAGAGTTGGTATTTCCAGTCAATGAAAGGCCTTCATCCAGAAATGTTATCCCTGTTTCTCTCTCCACAGCTGCTCCCTGACTTACTAAACATTTATGATATTTATTGTTTTTATTCCAACTTTCTAGCATCTGTAGTCTTTTGCTTTTCATTTAATAAATTCATGAAACTAAGTAGAATCATAGAACCATAGAACACTACAGCAGAGAAAACAGGCCATTTGGCCCTTCTAGTCTGTGCCGAAACTTTATTCCGCTAGTCCCATTGACCTGCACCCAGTCCATAACCCTCCAGACCTCTCCCATCCATGTATCTATCCAATTTAAGAGTGAGCCCACATTTACCATGTTAGATGGCAGCTCGTTCCACACTCCCACCACTCTCTGAGTGAAGAAGTTCCCCCTAAACCTTTCCCCTTTCACCCTAAAGCCATGTCCTCTCATACTTATCTCTCCTAATCTAGGTGGAAAGAGCCTACTCGCATTAACTCTGTCTATGCCCCTCATAATTTTGTAAACCTCTATCAAATCTCCCCTCATTCTTCTATGCTCCAAAGAATAAAGTCCTAACCTGTTCAATCTTTCCCTGTAACTCAACTCCTGAAGACCCGGCAACATTCTAGTAAATCTTCTCTGCACTCTTTCAATCTTACTGATATCCTTCCTATAGTTAGGTGACCAGAACTGCACACAATACTCCAAAGTTGGCCTCGCCAATGTCTTATACAACCTCACCATAACATCCCAACTCCTATACTCAGTACTTTGATTTATGAATGCCAGGATGCCAAAAGGTTTCTTTACAACCCTGTCTACCTGTGATGCCACTTTCAGGGAATTATGTATCTGAACTCCCAGATCCCTTTGTTCTTCCGCACTCCTCAGTGTCCTACCATTTACTGTGTATGTCCTACCTTGATTTGTCCTTCCAAAATGCAACACCTCACACTTGTCTGCATTAAATTCCATCTGCCATTTTTGCAGTTGGTCCAGATCCCTCCGCAAACTTTGAAAGCCTTCCTCGCTGTCTTCAGTACGTCGGATAATAGACTGGATGTATGAAGGCCTAAAGTTGCTGCTGTAAAGTGCAAGTTGGAAATGAGTTTGAATCATTGAGTTCTATCTCTTAATTTTCTGTAATTCTTTCCTTTGCAAAACCTAAAACTGCAAAGTTCTAAAGCCTGTATGTTTTGGTTTTGACAGTCAATAGCATAATCACTTTTGTTGTTTTGATTTCACAAAGTAAGATTCCTATTCCTAAATGACATGTTCCATTCCATCACAATGAATTTTTTTTTTGGTGTTATTTGCTATGGGCATACATGTTGAAAACTTAGTATTTATTGTTGTTTAATTAGGTGCCACTTGAAAGGCTAGTGCACGAGATAAGTGTTCATGTTATTGGGTGGTGTGTTAACATGCATCGAAGACTGACTGTTTCTCTGACAACCAGAATGAAAGGGTCTTTATCCAGCTTAAAAGAAGTAACTAGTAGAATGCCCCTCATTTGGGTCCTCAATTATGTACTATCTATATTAATGAGTTGGAGAAGGGGGCAGACTGCAAGGTAGCCAAGTTTGCTGGTGACATGAAAAATAGGTTGCATGTGTAGCGACTCACCAGCCGGGCGAGTGAACCAGCTCGGCAGTCGGGTCGCACGGCGTCAGAGTGGCGAGGCCCAAGATGGCGGTGGGCCTTTGTCTTCCCCGAACGACGGGGAGAACCTGCGCGCGGGAAAGACTTGATGACGTAGCATATACGTCATTGCCGGTTACATTGGGCAGGAACAGTCTCCCATAAAAGGCCAGCGCAAGGCGGGAAAATAAATCAGTTCTTGTTTGGCAATCCTTCGACTAGCGTCTTGTTTTATTTCGCGGTAGCAACCGCTACACAGGCTATGTTGCAGTGAAGATAATTGGACTCTGCAACAGGATATTGATAGGTTAAGAGAATGGGCCAAAACTTGGCAAATGGAGTTTTACGTAGGAAAGTGTTATGCACTTCTGAATCAGAATCAGGTTTATTATCACTGTCTTCTATGACGTGAAATTTGTTGTTTTGCGGTAGCTGTACAGTGCAAAGACATAAAAAGCTATAAATTACAAAATAAATAAATAGTGTAAAAAAAAAGGAACAATGAGGTAGTGTTCATGGACCGATCAGAAATATGATGGAGGGGAAGAAACTGCTCCTGAATTGTTGGGTGTGGGTCTTTGGGCTTCTGTACCTCCTCCCTATACTAGTGTTGGAGGCAGTCCTGAAGAAATTCACCAGGCTAATCCCTGGGATGAGAAGGTTGTCCTATCACAAATGGTTTAAAAAGTTAGACCTGTATTCATTGGAATTTGGAAGAATGTAAGGTTCTAAAGGGATATGGCAAGAAAGATGTTGAGAGTTTTCTACTAATGGGTGTGTCTCAGATGTGGACATAGTTGCAAGATACTGGGACAGTTAAATGATAAGGGGTGGTTATTTGAAACTGAAGTGCATGGGATTTTCTTCTAGTAGAGGGTGTTTAATCTCTGGAATTCTCTATCCCAGTGGATTGTGGAGGAAAGATCACTGGAAGTACTTAAAGGTAACGTAGATAATTTTTTGAAACATCTGGGAATTGTGGGTTAAGTGGAACTGACATAGAGGAGAAGTTGAGGTCTGGGCCAGATCAGCCATGATCACATTGAATGGCAGGGCAGGCTTGAGTGGCCAGGTGGCTTACTCTTACCGGTGCTCCTATTTTCTTGTGCTTATTCCTTAATGAAAAGTCTGACTGATGCTAAGTTACTTGTACACTTTTCTCAGTTGCAAATTATTACAACTAGTTAGCAAGGCCAGCATTTGTCTGCCACCTTGAATTGCCCGTGTGGCTTGCAAGGGCTGAGGATAACCCAGAGTTAACCACAATTGTGTGAATCTTGTGTCATGTTGTCCAGGAAGGGTAAGAAGGCAGATTTCCTTCCCTGGACAATACGGTTTTTTTTAATCTTGCAAAGAAAAAAAATTTCGCTGTCCTCCTAACAGCTTTTATTCCAGATTAATTTAATTAACTATTAAATAAATTAATCTTGTGTTTTGATGAGATTTGATTTCTACCTCTGTATTTAACTCCTGCCCTTTGGATTACTAGTCCAATAACATAACCACTTTACTACTATATCACTGAAAAAAGTCCTCAAAGAAGGCTTTATTTGTTGATTTGCTGTTATAATTGGAGGTAATGTGGCCTCAGATTGATAATGTGTGAGAATAGTAACAATGGCAATCTCAACTATGTAATAGCTGAGGGAGATGTTTTTCTAATGCTCCAATCTTTTCATCAACAGGAGATGGATTTTTTTAAATAATTGTATCAGATAACTGTATTCCAATATTTTTATTTATTACAATAGCTGCATCAGATGATAATACTCCCAAAAAATGAAGGTCCCAGCTGGAAGCATAGTATAAATTGTGCTGTTTAAGCTGAATGAGTACCAGTCTGCACTCAAGTCACTACACCATCTTGTTACTCCATGCTTACATTATTTTGGGCAATTTCTTTCTTTCTTTCTTCAATCTTTTTATTAGTTTTCAAATTAATACAGATTGATATATAGCATCAATATTTATACATGTAATACAAAGAGATCAGGATAACAATCATAGCATATATAATCGTAAAGAACAATAAAATATTTTTAAAAATCTGTAGATCCAACGATCTCTTAGTAAATGAATATAATATAAAGGAAAGGAAAGAAAAATATTTATTATATAATTTTTTTAAAAAAAACCAATAAAAAATATTATAAACAATAAAAAACTAAACAAAAAAAAACTTTTCAAAAGAAAAACAAACAACAAAAAAAAGGAAAAAAAAACTGGGCTAAAATCTCTCAGTAGAAACAGAGCAATATTATGTCGTCAAGTCCGTCCAAGTTGGAAAGTTATTGAAAGGGGATCTACATCATGTGAAAATATTGAATAAATGGACTCCAAATATCTTCAAATTTAAGCGAAGGATCAACAGTACCACTCCTAATTTTTTCCAAGTTTAAACATGATATAGTTTGAGAAAACCATTGAAAAGTATTAGGGGGTATTGGATCCTTCCATTTAAGCAAAATGGATCGTTTGGCCATTAATGTAACAAAAGCAATCATACAGTTAGCGGAAGGAGATAAATGGCCAGACTCTATCCTTGGTAATCCAAAAATTGCAGTGATAGGGTGAGGTTGTAAATCAATCTTCAATACGTTTGAAATAATGTTAAAAATGTCAAATAATGTTAAAAATGTCCGCAATTTCTTACTACCCTAAATAGGCAATTATTAATAATGTTGGGTGTGTGTGCACACATGTGCATTTGTTCCTTCATATAGTGTGAAGATCTGTTAATTTTGTTTTTTTATATAGCTTTCTGGTTTCATTCTGCAAATATCTGAAAGTTTTGTGCTGAAGGGCTATTTTGGCATATTCAATACCCAAAGCAGCACAGCAGAAAAATGTTAGTAAAGCTCTTTGTTCATGAGCTAAGTTGAAGCATATGGCACAGCATGGATATGAAGTTGGTTAGGTAATGGACAACAGAGGGTTGTGGCACGTGACTGATTTTTGAACTAGATGAAGGTGACTAATGGTAATCCCCAGGAATTAGTGCAGGGGCATTGCTTTTTATCTATATTAAGGATCCAGACTAAAGGGGTATACACATCAAAATTTCTAAGCTTATGTATGACACAATACCTGGTTGTATTGTGAACCACAAAGAAGATAGTCATGGGTTGCAGGGAGATATAAACAGGCTGGTGGAATTGGCAGATAAAGTTTGATGCAGAGAAATATGTGGTGGTGTATTTTGGTGGGAAGAATGAGGAGAGGCAATAAAGTATACTGTTCTAAATGGGGTGTGTGAGCAGAGGAACCTGTGGGTATGTGTGCACAAGACATTGAAAGTGGTTAATAAGGCATATGCAATTCTAGGCTTTATCAGTAGAAAAACAGGGAAGTTATGCTGAGCCTTTACAAAACTCTGGCCTGGCCTCAGTTGGAGTATTGTGTTGATTTCTGGCTGCCATAAAAGGGATGTGAAGGGATTAGAAAGGGTCCAGAAAAGATTTAATTGAGTAGTTCCTGGGAAGAAGAACTATAATTACAATGAGAGACTTGAACTGTCGTCTTTGGAGAAGAGAAGACTAAGGAGAGATTTGACTGAAGTCTATAAAATGATAAGGGATCTGAACAGAGTGGATTGTAGCAGCTGTTCCCTTTGATGATCAGCCTATATGATAGAAAGATTATTAATTCTGGTTTCTTTCTTCAGCTATAAGACTTAAACCTTGCAACATCATCCACCTTATACACTAGTTGAATACCACAAAATGGCAGATTGTTAACTTTTGAGGAATTTCAAAGCTACATTATTCTACAGTAATAACTCCACAGTTATTCTTTGTAGCAATCAAGCTCCCAATAGGTAAGTTGATATCTGGAGTGGAATAGAAGCTCTAAAAGTTTTCTTTTGTTTCACAGCCAACCTACCGGTGCACCAACTAATTTTGCCTGTTGGTAATTGCTGCAGTATTCATATTTAGATTCATGATTGCGGGCTGAATTTGAATCTAGCTTCCAGACTTGAAACGTTGCTTGTAATTCTCTGCACCACAAATAGACCACCAGCTATTTTATTTCATTCCAATTGGGTGCATTGAACTATAGAATTTATAGAATGTGAAATTTTATGTATAGTTTGCCTTGATGGCAACTTCCAGGTAGCAGTTCTGCAATCAGGGAGGAGATTGAAGAGGGGCTCTGTAGGAAATCATAGAAGAACTAGCAACAGTTCTGCTATAGCAACAGGTGATGGCAGCATTGACCTATTGGATGTGATCTTCAATTGCATCAGTTGAGATTTTTAAAAATATTTTAAAGAAATTTGAGCTATGAGATGTGTGTTTAAAGATGGCAACTCAATTTTTAAGAGTAGAAAAAAGTAGAAATTAGGTAAATTAGGAAGTTAGTGACATGGTTGAGTGAAGATGATTTAGATTTTTAAATGTCTGGAATTTGTAGAAGGGAGGAGACAGAATTACGTGAACTAGTAAAGAATGATTAGTACAGAAATTGTGATCGAGTTTTGATTTCGATATATGATGGGTTTTGGGGAAGAGAAAGATCTTTAGAAGGCCACCTAATTATTGCTTAAAATCATAGAATAGTACGGCACAGTCCATTCTTCCTTTTAAGGTCTTTTTGACGAGTAGACAAGTTTTGCAAAATCACCTTAAACGTGTGCCCTCTGATTATCACCTGTTTAGCCAGTATTTAAAATTTTACTTGATTAAAGCCATAATTTTAAACGGCTCAATTCCATCCTTTCCTAAACTTCTCCACTCCAATAACAATCCTAGGTTTGCCAGACTATCCATATAAATAAAATATCTCATCCCTGGAACCAATCTAATAAAATTTGTTGCATCCTCTCCCAAAGCCTACACATCTATCCTAAATGTGGTATCCAGAATGGAACAAAAGAGAAATAAATGTTTCCTGCATGTATTAAGGTAGTCACACAGACCAAGAAAGTACCTAGTCAGCCACAGTTTATACTGAGTTATCTTGTCTTAGCTGTGGCAATGATCATAATAATCAATGGCAAGACAAAAATCCATCTTGGTTCTACTCTGCTATCCTTTCTTTATCTAAAGACACGTGGGAGATCCTATCCATCTTCTGGATGTTTTCTTCATTGCCTGACAACTCCAAATAAAATGCAGGGAGCAATGTAAACTATTATTCTTGGCTTTTTTGATCTCTCAAAAGAGTTTAGTGCTGTGAGTTTTGCAGGATTTTGGAGTATCCTTCTCAAGTTTGCGTACTTTCAGAAATTTGTCTTCATCTTCTGTCTGCTTCATGATTTTTAGTTAATAGTCTGGAATTTAGAAAGAGCTACTAACAACATTACTAACAACTAGTCTTAGTAATGATGACCTTAAAATGATGTTATTGTTGTAAAATTCCATCTGGCTCAATAATTCCCTTCAAGGGAGGACTTCAGGCCTACCATTGTGGTTGACTCTTAAATGTTCTCTGAAATTATGTAGCTAGCCACTTTGGCCACATACTGTAACCACTGAACATAGCAGGGAGACTACCTAGCATTGAGCCAGGCATGGAATTTGGTCAAGGCAAAATTGCTCCCAGCCCATTCAACTGTGCAAAATCCTCCTTGCAAACATCTGGAAACGAGTGTCTAAATTGGGAGAGCTGTCCCATAGATCAATGAAGCAACAGCTGAGATGGTTATACTGGTAAAATCACATCTTACAGACAACCTGCTAGACCCCTCCATTATCCTTGGGTACATCCTGTCCCATAAGCAGCACGTACCCACCAGAGGTGGTGGTACAGTGGTCTGCAGGTGTGAGGGACTAGCCCTGGGAGTCTTCAGTGTTGACTCCAGACACCAAGAAGTGCCATGCTTCAGATCAAAAATGGGCAGGGAAACCTAATTACCATTTATCATTATCCAAAATGATTTTCAGCAACTAATTATAACATTCTTAATGCAGTAAAAACTTGAACATTTCTAGAAATAAGAAATGGCCAATTCAGAAGTGCTTCTGCCATTTTAAAATAAAAAAAAATACCATTAACATTTTCATGTCATTTTTCTTGTGACAGTCCTTCTTACTCATTCTACATCCACGCTGACTATAGTCTCAGACGTTGACGTATAATGTAAAATGCTTGCCAATAAAATGTTCATAAAAAAAAAAATTCTTCCATTGCTCCAGGATAGTAGAAAATAAAACAAAATCAAGGATTTTCAAAATACTGACGTGGTTTACTACCAGGAGGAGTTTTCTTTGTCCAATTGCTACTGATTACTGGTTGAGCTGTAATTTTGCTCTAATCTAGGAAACATCAATTTACTCATGAAAACCCAAATCCTTTCATGCCCAAGCATACATGTCTGTCAAATGTGTGTACAAATTTTCATTTTTTTTCTCTTGTAATATTTATTTTTCTTCCACATTTTCCTCACATTCCTCCATTCACTTCACAACACATTCTGGTAAAGTGGAATTGGGACAGAAGGGAAATGCTAACAATCAAGTAACCAGTCAGTTCTTGGGGTAGGTGACAAGTGAAAGATCACATGGAAATCAATACTTGAAATTTAATAAATTTTCCTTCCCTTTTTAAACATTTTATATTGTTTAACATATTGGCATTAACAAACTAAACAATTGTCTTTGAAGATCAACGGGTATAGTGAGCCCCCTTTGGTGTAGCATAACTGTCAAAATTCCTGTTTCAGAAACTGTTCCTATTGAGGTTTGATTTGAATTATAATTCTTTGAGTACAAATGCACAAGTATGGGTTGTGTGCACAATCAACCTGGTCATTATAAAACTAGAATTCCAAGTAGGAGTTTCATTGCACATCATTTTCCGTCAATTGTCGTTTTGCCTTGTTAGGGGTGTCTGAGATGTACGTCACGCATAACCTTTAGGTGAAAATATGTGTAGATGAAGGAAAATTGAGACACGTATTTTGATGTAAGGGAATTAGGCATACAAATGCTTTGGGGAAAGTTGCAGGTGATTTAGGTTAAGACCAGTGTTATGATGTCCATAAAATGGATTTTATTTAAGGATACATATTAAGAGTTAAAGCTGTTAAGAATGAGGTTTTATCATTTATATCACATAGGTAATTAACTTTATTTTGAAGTCTGAACCTCACATCTACTACTTTTAATCTATTGTAGGAGCATTTCGTGAATATACCACATCTTTGAATCTTGTGAACAGGAAGTTACCTTTTGGTTTGGCTGAGATCGGGGTATGTTATCAGCCCATTCCTTCATCTAAATACTCCACTGTGTGCAATGCGGTAAGGTAAGCAATTCAAATGCAACATACAGTAGTTTCCTGTTTCATGAGCAAGTTATCAACAGTAAAACAGCATCATTTATTCACAAAGAAAGCAAATTCTAGTTTGTTTAAAATGAGGTCCTTGTTTCTCGCTGAATATGTGCTGACCCTCTCAATTCCCTCAAAACTTCTGTGATAATTTGGAGCACAAATTTGTACAGCAGCTTCCAATTGGGGGATTAAGTGTGAATTTATTATAACATCTCTGTTCATAATCTATTCTTTCCCAGTACCCAGTTCTATAGATTTTTTATAACTGTATCCACTGGAGTTGCTGCATCTGATGTATCCCTTTTTCAATTCAAAGTAAAATTGTTTTTCCTTACCACCTTTTTTGTCATCAACACTGAAATTTGCCTGTCATCGTCTTAATTCCTGGCAGCCTCCTTTATTTCTTAGAAATATGCGCCATGCCTCCTACTTTAGTATTGTTTGTGGAGTTATTGCCTCTATTCAGTTGATTCCTTGGGCAGAATTCGTTGCTTTTGAAGAAAAATATCCTGCTTTTCTTCTAAAGAGAAATGTGGCTTCGTGGAGCAAGCCATGAATAAAAAATGTTACTTGAATGAATGGGTAATATTGTAACAAGCAATTTCATTACTCTTTAGTAACTTTAGTCTCCCATTATTTTTAAAGAACTGTGGAGGTGGAATTGGCATCATTAGTATGGTTTAGTTCTCCTTGGACTTCAGGACGTTGGCTAGACTACTGGGTGCGTCAGCGTTTACTGTGGTGGAGGAAAGTAAGAAGTACCTATTTAAACAAAATTTATTTCAGAATATTTTTCTCTGATCACTTTTCAGTCAGTTACATCACTTTAATAATAGTTCCAGACAGACTTTATTCCATGCAACAATCTGCTGGAGGAATTCAGCAGGTTGAGCAGCAACTATGGGGGATGGTGGGGGGGGGGGAGGTGGTTGGGGGTTGTTGGGAATTTTCAGTTACAACTCATTCCCTCCCCCCCCCCCCCATACAGATGCTGCTCGACCCTCTGAGTTCCTCCAGCATATTGTTTGTTGCTCCAGACTCCAGCATCTACAGTCTCTTGTGTCTCCAGATTTTATTCTATATTTGCTTATTGTCATAGCATCAGGAATAATGGGCCGGATGTGGAAGTTCAATATTTTTAACACACAGATGTATAAGTTGTTGAATCTATTTTTGTATCCTTGATATATTGTTTTGAGGGAAACTGTTCCAAACTCACTAACAATCCTGTCTAATCAGCTATTATGATCTATGTAAGAATGGTGGATCATGAAAAGAAGTGATGTAAACTGCAGTATTTCAATAAATAAGCTGAAGGTCTTTCCTTTAGTTGTATCCATGTACTTTCTAGAGAAATAAAATATCTAGAATAAGCAGTACATTTAAATGATTTCATTAACCAAATCAGTATACGTTTTGTATCAATTAGGTCTGAAATTTGCTAGGTACTAAAAAAGGCTAAAATTTCACATTCATTAAAAACCAATAACACCTACTTTTCGTATCTCTTCACTACCTTCTCAAAAAATATGCAAGAGTCAGTTGCGTCATTTAAAAATTTCAAAAAATTTTTGCAGCTGGATCAAAACCACTTAAGAACTGAAGAGACTATTAATAGAGTTCTTTTTTGTTTGAAAAGTAGCAAATAAAATCTCTTAACTTTGTCCAAAATGTATCCGTTAAGTTTTGTTTCCTGGAATCCAAAGTCTGTTAAAATAAAATAAGAAATAGAAGCAGACATGGGCTATTCAACCCCTCATACCAAAATCATGGTTAAAACTTTTAGCTCAGCATCGCTTTCCTGTTCTAACCTTGTATCCCTTGATTTCCCTATTTCAAAAAATCTACTGATGCATGTCTTAAATATATTCACCAACTTAGCCTTAATATCCCTCCATGAGTAGAGATTTCTAAAAAATTCACTACCCTTTGGGTGAAGAAATTACTTTTCATTCTCAGTCCTGAATGGCTGATCCCTTAATCTGAGATAATGACTCCTTGTTCCTGACACCACTTTCTCATGGTTTTTTTTTAATGTTGTGGGAAGGACTGGGAAAGGAACAAGCTTGGTTATTAATCATTTAGTAAGTTCCCTTCTATCACTTTTATTTGGTTGTTTCGTAGTTTGCTAGAAGTCCATCCAGTTTTACAGCCATTGATTCCCAGGATAATGATGGAATTAAAGGAACTGCACTGTACTTCACTTTTCCTTGGGGTAAGGAGCCAATTGAGACACTGATAAATCTGGGAGACAAAGATCTTCTGCGTGAGCACCATGGAAATAAATCAAGCTTGCAAGTACGTGTGTGATCCTTGTTTATTTGTAGTGTAAGAGATACTATTAAACAACAGTGGTAAATTCTATATAGAACAGAGTTATTGTATAAAAGTGGCTGTAATTATAGTTGCTAAACTAAGTGATCCTGCTAAGAGTAGTAATTATGGGCTGAAGAACAAAGATTACATCTTTGGCCTCTCTTCATTTGACTTCTTCTGGATCAGAAGAAAGAACCATATCTGGTTCAAGTGTGAGGCTGATACTAATAATGAATGCTCACTTCATGGTTGTGCCACTTGGGTCATGTGTTAACTTACTGAATTGAGTCAAAGTTCAAATCCATCTCTGACAGGCATCTAATCTTGGTCAGCACTTCACTGTAATACTAAGAGAATGTTGTTTTGTCAGAAGTATCATCCTAAATGAGACTTCGAATCATATAATGGTTACAGCACAGAAGGAGGCCATTCACCCATTCATGTCAGTGCTGGCTCTCTACAGAGCATTTCTTTAGTTCCACCCTCTGGTTCTTTCTCTGTAACCTTGCAATTTTTCCCCCACTGTATAAATACCCAATTGTCTCTTAAAGGCCACGGTGGAACTTGCCTCCGCCACATCTGCAGGTGTTGCATTCCAGATTCCAGCTGAACAACAATTTTAAAAAGTTTTTCCTCATGTCAACTGAATTCTCTTCCTCATAATTTTATACCTGTGACCTGTAGTTCTCCACCCCTCCATCTAAGAGAATAGCCTGTTCGGACTCCTCAGCATTTTATATACTTTCATCAAATCTTCCCTCAGCCTTCTCTTTTTCAAAGGAAACAATCCCACTCTCTCCAATCAGTCCCTTATCCCAAGAACCACTTGTGTAAACCTTTTCTGAACATTTTCTAATACCTTCACATCCTTTCCATACATGGTGACCAGAATTGAACACAGTACTCTAGATGAAGCTGGATCAGAGATTTATAAAGGTTTAGCATAACTGCACTGTTTTTACACTCTCTGTCTCTACTCAGAATGCCCAGAAATACATATGTCTTCTTAACCACTTTCTCAATCTGCCTGGCCACTTTCGATGATTTGTGTCCATGTACTCCCAGGTTCCTGTACTCCACCATCCCATTTAGAATAGTATCCTTTATTCTCTTGGCTTTCCTCATTCTTTTTATCAAAATACATCAGTTCATTTCTCTGCATTAAACTTCATCTACCCATTCTATCAGCCTGTTTATATCCTGTTGCAATCTATGCCTATCCTATGACTATGACTATCCTCTTTGCAGTTCATAATACTGCCCAGTTCAACTTTAGAAAGTTTGCACCCTATCTAGGTTATTAATATCAATCAATGAGAAACAATTTCAATAATACTGATCCCTGGGCAATGCCACTGTTTACCTTCCTCTGCTGTTGATTGCTTAGCCAACTTTGTATCAATGCTGTCAATATTCCTTTTATGTTATATGCTTCAATTTTGCTGCTAAGATGGTTATCAAAATCATTCTGGTTGTCCATGTGGACTACGTTATCTTCATCAATTCTATCTGTAATCTCATCAAGAAAGAAACCTTACCACATTGGTTAAACACTATTTCCCTTAACAGATCTGGACGAATTTGCCTTAATTTTCCATCAGGTGACTTTTAACCCTGTTCCGGTTCAATGCCTCTAAAGCTTTTCAGCACCGCAGCTAAACCGACTGGCTATTGTTGCTACTTTCTAGTCCTCTTGCACCATCCCATATCCAAGGAGCACTGTACGATCACAATCATTCCCACTGCAATTTCTTGCTGTACTTCCTTCAAAAGCACTGGATGAATCCCATGTGGTTCTAGTGACTTACCTGCTTATGAGTTCACTTAGCTTTTCTAATATTTGAATTGAGGAGTTGCTTGTTACAGTGATTTGGCTGGAATTGGCATGGTTTGAAGAGCATTGATTTTCTTCTGGTGTTCAACCAACAGTCTGCCAACTAAACCACTAAAACTATTGATACCACTGGAACATTAACCAGTTACTTATCCCATTGCTGTTTATGGGACCTTGAAATGTAGAAATTGTGTGTTACGTAAAATGTGAATTTTGTGATATTTCTGAGGAACATGAAAAAGCTTTGTATGAATGGAAGTATGACATGAGTGATTTCAGAAGAGGGGAGAAAAGATGAGAGTTTGAAGGTGAGCAAATGACATTTAACCGATGCTAACTCGTACATCAGTGCTTCCTAGAACTTGTTTATTTTTCCTAAAAGGGCCGAGATGGGAGAAGGACTGTTGTTCCACATGTACTGTCAGTGAGTGGGAATCTGGATCGAGGAGTGATGGCATTTTTATGTGATTCACTGCAGTTGACTGAAAAAGTTGATTCTAAATTGAGAATAAATCAGAAAAAGGTAAGCCAAATGCTTGGATGTGTGGAAAATCAAGGACACATTTGAGGATAGTTTTGCTTTGTAGTTTTATTGAAATGATAGCCGTGATGTGTATTTATCTCAATAATATGTATTAGTCCTTGAACCAATGACAAGAATTCTTCTTGGGCCTCTAGAAATGCTGCTTCGCAGTTGGTCAGTAAGAGATATTTGAATATGAATGTGGATTAATTTTTTTTAAATACACAGTTCTGTAACTAGAGGCTCTGTCCTCATTTGGAGTTGAGCACATACTTTTGTAGAACTGCAGTTCTGTTGTAGACAGCAGTGCCAACAGTCTGCATAACACATTGTAGTTACTTTATATTTCTTAGTTGCTCACATATTAACTGAGTACATTCCACCAGCAAATCAGTGATACAATAAAACTTTGTTAATGTGCTGGCTTGGGACTTTGCGGGTGCCATAATGGCAGACATTCCGGTGAGTTTAAAGGGATTGCAGGATCTGGGGCCCAGGTTAGTTTTGAAGGAGGTTGGGAACTGGTATCTGATAGTGTTAGAGGGAGCATGGGAGTCAACACTCCGTGAGCCAGGTACCAAACAATCAGGATTTTGTCACAATTGGGTAGTGGATTATCAGAGGTTTATTATGTATCTTTGGCAAGATATTCCAATTTTATGGCAATGTTTCTCCCTCTTAGCCTTCGTACTTTTTTTCCATGTTGATTTTCTAATGAAATTGCACTTTCAATATTCTTTAACTATGTAGACTTTTTTTTGGATAGCACACCTTTCTGGCGAGTGTTTTCTCCTTGCTCCCAGTAATCTTTTCATTTTGTTTGACTGGTAAAGGAACTTTAAATTCATGAGAAATAGTTCTCTTAAATTTCATTTAATAATTTGACTTGGCAAGCACCTTTTGGTTGCTTTGCTTTTGCATTTATTACTTGCTTTACTTTGTTTGCAAAGGCGTGAACCACACAGGAAAGCAGTTTATTATGTAAATAGAGCACTTTTGATCTTCCAGTTGTGGAGATCTACCACAAAGTAAGCAGTTGCCCCATCACACTCATTTAGTTTTGTGATGTTTTCTTTTCAATAACGCATAAAAATGCAGTAGCTCTGGACTCTTGAAATGATGTGCATATGCACTTAGATATCTGTTACACTTGCCAGGCTTGGTTCTTCTCAGATTGGTTGGTATGGAAATACTGATTCAAATTTATTCATATAGCTAGATGGAAATATTTTTAATTTGGAAGGAAAACCAATCCTTAATCCTTTGGGAAAGAGAAAGGTTTAATATTTGGTTTCCTTGTCGAACTTACTACACAATGTCATATTATGCAGTCCCTCAGGTTCAAAGTTGATTTGTTTGCACTCTAGTTCTGAGGAATAGAAGATGAATTCTTTTAAAATGCAGTGGGCATTGTGTGGTAATTGATGTGCAATCTTGATAGATAGAGGTCTTGGTTCAATGGAAAGGAGGTCCAATATGATTAGTTATTTGCTCTTTTCCTCCACATTCCCACTCCACCAATAAATTCCACGGGGAGTTCAACATCAAACTACAGTCAGCAAAACCCAAGCAAAGTACAGCTTTGGAACTTCTTTGTTTGTACTGGAACACCAAACATAGTGGTGTTTAAATGCAGAACTGCTGGGAGTTGTATACCCTTTTCCTTGGTCATTCTCCTTCCTTCAGAACCCTCTTCCCCTGATCTCCCTATCTCTGTACCCCTTCCTTGGACATCCTCTGGACCTGCTTTCCTTGGACATCCCCTTTCCTCAGTCCCTCTCCCTTTCAGCTCCCTCTCCCTTCCTCCTTCGTCCTTTCCTGCTCAATTCCCCCAGCCCTCCACTTTGGCCTCTACCAATCTTGAAGATCTCATTCTCCAAGAATGAAGCCGTCTTATATCATAGCTGATTCATTGAACACATTCTGGGAAAGGTCAGGGGTTCTGGGGTAGGCAACTGGCTGCTGGGCCGCCAGGTCTGCTGGGATTACAAAGAGACACTGAGGAGGGCAAGAGTGAGCAACTGATTTGAAGTAGTTGTTTAAAGAAAAAAGCATAGACAGATCAGGAGAAATTCTTTTATGCATTGAAATGTTCTGATCCAAGAGCAGATGCAGTTGTAACTAAAAAGAGAAGATTAGATACCTGTAACTTGGAAAAAGGAAAATTTGCAGAGCTGTGATGAAAATCCAGTGGGATCAAGACCTGCTGATTATGATCTGCTGAGTATTTCCAGCATCTTTATGTTTTTATTTTAGATTTCCAGCCCCTGCAATTTTCTTTTTGATTTTCAACTCTTTCAGTGAGCTGTTGCAGGCATGGTGGGCTGGCTGACTTCTCGTGCTGCATTACTGTAAGATTCAGTTCTAGAACTACATTAGTGCCATTCAGTACACTTATTTAAGGATGTTATTCAACAGCTTTCTCGGATGCCAGGTGCTTGCTTTGAAAATAGCTAAAGTTAACATCCTTGTTTCTTTTTTTTAGGTGCTAAAGCTTCATCCATTTCTAGCTCCATTTAAAGTAGCTTTGGACATGGGCAAAGGACCTACAATTGAGTTGCGTCAGGTATGTTGGGTTTTCTTATGAAACCAAAGTCATGGAGATTTGCCTTAATTGCATTGTCTTTATCATTAATCAAGTCTTAATTGCATTGCTCTATTCTGTTTAAACCAAACTGCACTCAGTCACCATGCACTGTAAGCACTTATGATATGTTTTGAAATTTATAATTCTGTTTGGAGCCATTCATTATTTCTGTTTTAGCTCTAAGGTTTTTATCTTTGAGATCTTTATGTCAGGAATGCTTTTGGAACTTAGCCCATCAACAGGATGTCCAAACAACTATGGGATACATGGTGCACTACAAAATAGATTATATATATATAAAAAGAAGGCTGGGACTTGCTGGAAAATATTGATGTTTCTTCCTCAAACTCCCAGCAGTTCTGCATTTAAGTACCATTATGTTTGGTGTTCCAGTACAAACAAAGAAGTTCCAAATATGTTGGCTTTACTTTGTTGGGGTTTTGCTGACGGTAGTTTGATGTTGAACTCCTTGTGGAGTCAATTGGTGGAGTGTGAACAAACTTCAAGTTGTGGCGAATCCTAACACATGGAATCTACTGCTGATCTTGTGTTGAGTTAGATTTGGCGCAGGAACAGCTAATCCATTATTTCTCTGTAGAGAAATGGCTGTGGAGGACATTAGGCAGTATACATATTTTTGAATTAATTGAGTTCAGCTAAATGTTTCAAGTGTTTTAATTAAAAAATTTTTGATTATCATTTTTTATTTTTAATAGCTTTTGAATGTTTCTGAATGTTTCCTATCTAGTCTGTTCAGAAGTATTTATAACGATTTGTGTTTATCAAACTTGTTCAGTTTTTCTAGTTACCTTTGTCATTCTAGCCATCACTTTTTGTTTTCAGGTATGTGAGGGGCTATTCCAAGAACTAGTGGAGAAAAAAGTTACAGTCTGGCCTGGCTACCTCGAAACTATGCATATGTCATTGGAGCAGCTATCTATAAAGTAAGACGTACTTTGCCATTGCTACTGAGTGAATAATTTCAGTAGGGTTTAAGTTAAATTGTGTGAAATACTTAATTTTATTTTAAAGTGTTTTGGTTTATATGCAGTTTAAAATAATCACGTTTCAGATCAATGGCCTTTTAATCAACTGGGAAAAGTTAGAGATAATTTAGGTTTAAAGTGCACAAAAATGCAAGGATGAAGATGGGAGATACAAAGTAAGTTAAGGGATGGAATGGAAGAGAAATTAATTGAAAAGAAAGTATAGCACAAAAGAAGACAGCAATAATTGGACAAGAAACAATAGACTGTAAGACTGTAATGATTCTTAGACAAAGCAAAATGAGCAGCAAGTAGTACTTTTTGTGTAATAGAGGGAGAGTATATTGAGTACAAAAGTTCCATACTTAACAATATGTACTTGATGATGAGTAGTCCACAGCCTATGGTCTCTGGAGCCACTTGGACACAAGTGACATTGTCTTCATTCTGGTCTTATGATCCATGCAGTGTTTCATTCAGTGAACATAAAAGCATGAGAAATAAGAAGCAGGAACAGGTCATTCAGCAGCTTGAGTCTACTCTGCCATTCAACAAGATCCTAGCTGATCTCAGCACCATTTGCCAGTGCAAATATCACTTCTCGTCTAATTCTATTGATTTATGTCTGGAATATACTCTGCATCCCCAACCCTCTTTGGTAGAGAATTCCAAAGAGTTGTCACCTCTCAGGTGAAGAAATTTCTTCTCATCTTGTTGAATGGCAGAACCCTTAGTTTAAGACTGTAGCCCCAGATTTCAGATACCTCGACCAGGGGAAAAATTAATTCTGTATCTACCCTGCCAAGCCCTTTATGAATTTTGTACATTTCAATGAGATCATCTTTCATTGAATGACAAACCTATCAACCCAGGAATCAATCTGGCAAAAGTTTGCTGCACTCTATTGCAAGTATATCTTCCCTTAGATAGCGAGATCAGACCTGTACGCAATATTCTAGATGTGGTATCATCTGGGCTGTCTGCAATTGGAGCTAAATGTTTATACACTTGATTGCAAATCCTACATAGCATTTCCCTTTTTAAATGCTTGGTAAACCTGCTTATTGACTTTCACTGATTCATGTACAAGGACACTCGGGTCCCTCTAAATACTGATACCTTTCGATTTCTCCTCATTAAAAAAAATTACACCACCTTTCTAATTGTCTGCTAAAGTGAATGACCTCACATTTTTCCACATTAAGTTCTGTCCACCATGTATTAGCCAACTCACTTAGCCTGTCTGTACTTCTTGAAATCTCTCTGCCTCTTCCCAACAGCCCACAATGACGCCAAGCTTTCTCTTGTCAGCAAATGGATAGATTATACTTGATCCCCTCATCTACATGCAACCTCCGTGTTAGGGAGTGGTTGCGTTCTTAGAAAATTGTCCGTATTGCGATTTTCCAAAACCCAATGCAAAACACTATTTCCTATCAAATCCCATGTTCTAAGTGGAGATGCGTTCCTTCAGGATGTTTTTCTTTCAACAGTAGTGATAGTACCACAGCTGCTGGTTCATGGCAGGGGGCCACTTTAAGAGATTGCCTTGTCAGTTTCCAAAGCAAATTCCCTAAGTGGCCAGCTGCTGCATTTGGAAGCACAAGTGACTGCATATGCTGTAATCTAGAGCAAAAAACAAACTGAAGCTGGAAGGTGATGGGTAAAGAGAGGGGGAAAAAAAGGCAGATAGAGCAGGTTAGGAGGGGAGGTGGAGGTGGACGGCAGCCTCTTGTTTCTCCACTTATCACCTTCCAGCTGAAAAACACTATGATGCTGGAGGAACTCAGCAGGCCAGGCAACATCCGTGGAGAAAAGCAGGCAGTCAGTGCTACGGGTCAGGACCCTTTTTCAAGACTGAAGATAGGAAAAGGGGAAGCCCAATATATATTGTAGGAGGGAAAAGCAGAGCAGTAAGAGGTGGACAAAAGAGGGGAGGCGGGATGGGCACAAGGTGGTGATAGGTAGATGCAGGTAAGAGATAGTGATGGGCAGGTGCGGGGGAGGAGGGGGGAGCAGATCCACCGGGGGATGGGTCAAAGGTAAGAAGGGGTAGAAAAAAGAGAGGCTAGGAAAGGGAAGAAAAGGAGAAGCATGATGGGTGTGTAGGGGCAGGGGATTATTTAAAGTGGGAGAATTCAATGTTCATGCCGTTAGGCTGCAAGGTTCCAAGACGGAAAATGAGGTGCTGTTCCTCCAGTTTGCGCTTGGAATTCTCCCGGCAGTGGAGGAAGCTGAGGACTGACATGTCAGTGATGGAGTCGGGGGAGGGAAGTTGAAGTGACTGGCAATGGGGAGATGCAGATCGCGGTTACAGATGGAGCGCAGGTGTTCTGCGAAACGGTCACAGTCTGCGTTTGGTCTTGCCAATGTAGAGGAGGCCACTTGGAGCACTGAATGCAGTAGATGATATTTAGGGAGGTGCAGGTAAATCTGTCTCACTCCCCAGTTGCATTTGCACAGCATGAATGTTAATCTTTCTTTACTGAACTTGAGGTCCAAAACACATCATTTGGTCTCGAGAGCCAAGGTCTCTGAGAATATTGTAAATTTGAAATGGTTGTAGCTTTTTATTTTTCATGAATACTATGAATACCTCTCCATTCCCAGAGCATCAAAAATAATTTGGCCTGTTTAGCACAAATAAAACTAGATACAGGTATACCTTAATTTCTTTGATGGATCTGTGGCAGCATTGTTTTGTCCAAATCCTCATGCTGTTTTTCTCAATGAGTTTGTATTACTGATGCAGCTCATAAGAATTCAGCAGTATCTTGTATTTTTTTTGATAAAATATGAACCATCTGTTTACTGATTTCATATTCTGCTAAGAGTTGTTTTACAGTAGTACTTTTTTCCAACTTTTCAAGCACTCACTTTTTGGTATTAATACCACCTGTTGATGCTTGCAAAACTTCACGGTATAGTTAGGATACAGAAATTGCTGTGTGATGCTATAAGCTTCAAACTTTAAAAATTTAAATACTTGCTGTAATCTGACCAGTAAATGTACTCTGCAACAAGATAATGAACTATCACTAATCTTATGCAGTTACTGTACTCTGTTTACTTAGACACCAGCTTTTCACTGATAGCTCCCGAGGTGACTCAATGATCCAATCCTACGTCTGTGGACACATCTACAGAAATTGCAGATGTTTACATGTGAGAGCTGCCCAGTAGCCAGGGTTTCCTCTTTCTTTCCTTTTGAAGCAAGCTCCTGCTTGGGGCACTTTTTGATGAAAATTCCCAAAGTTAAACTACAATCCAGTAAATTGGGAGTTGACAATATCTGAAATTGATCAACTCTTAAGGATTTCATCCTTTACTGAACAATGACATGCTCTTCTCTGAGCATGTATTGAGCTTGTGCTAAGTTTGATGAATAGTACTTCATCATTCAGCCAGCCACATTACAGCCTTTCATATTTGATATTGAGTTAAATTTTTAAAAAAGTGTTTCTAAGTCTACTTCCTTTGTATGACAAGATGTACTTTAATTCCCTTGGAGAGGATTGGCTATTCACTCTAAGCTGGAAACAGAAATTCTCTTAGATAAAAATGGGAGATGCTCAGCAGGTCAAGCAGCATCTGTGGGAAGAGAAACGGTCAATATTTCAGACTTGATGACCTTCCATCAGAATATTCTCTAACCTGTCTGATGGAAGATTATCAACCTTAAATGTTATCATTGTTTTTCTCTAAAGATGCTGCCTAACACATTGAATATGTCCAGCGCTTTTTTTGTTTTGATTTATTTCCAGCATTTGTAGTATGTAGCTTTGAAATAGTTTTTTTTCCCCTGTAGCTGTCATTTTGATCAGTTTGTTTAGAGTATTCTAAAATTTGATGGTATTTGCATCTTGGCCTTTTGCATATTCACTGTCACAAAGGGTTGGAAGGATTATTTCTATGGTAGAAAAATAATATCACACCATTCAGGAAGAATAAAGTTTAATTTATATTCGGTCAAAGTATTGTTTATCTAGTTCATAATGAAAATTTAAAAATAGAATGCAAAGGGAAATTCCAACTAAGTGGCAGACCTCGTGTTTCCTGATACCTTTTGCTTTCGTGCATAAAAATTCATTATCTTTAGACAATGTTCATATACTGCACCAAGTTCACTTAATTTTCTCTCTTGGCAGGTATGATGAGATGGGAGTGATTTTTACAATCGTCGTCAATGAGACTACACTAGAGAATGGCTTGGTACAACTCAGGAACCGAGATACAACCATGAAAGAGATGGGTCACATCTCAGAAGTGAGGGATTTTCTCATCAAGTACATTCGGGAATCTTGAGGAAATATTGAATCTTTATAATATTGATTACTTAAAATAAAGCCGCTGAACTTTCAGTGATGAGAACATAAATGATCCTTTAGGTCATTAACTGCATTCTAATACACAGCTATATATTCAAGTAGCTGCTTTATAAATTAACAACCTCTTTTTTTAAAATCATTTGTCAATCAACCTGAGTTAGTTGCTGACAGATGTGAGTTAATAGATTTACTTCATTTATATATTAAAAAAAATCACTTATCACATGGAAGCCTGTGTATCTTTGCTTTTTAATATTGATTGTTGATAACTGGAATTCAGTGAATCATGCTGAAAGACATTTGATATTTAAATTTAAAAACAGATTTCCATCAACTTGTATGAGAAATCTTAACAAGTTGCAGGCCCCAATAAAAAAATTGTTAACAATGTTGAATCTTGAATATGAGGTTCTAAATTTAGTCAGATCTCCCATTATTATCTCCTTTGATTTTGATCAGGGAAAATCCAGACTGCCATTTCCCTCGATGATGCTTAAGATCCAGGAATGAGGAGGTCCACAAATTCTGGATCTACATCTGGTCTTAATCATGGCTGTAACTATGCACTCCTTAGTTACTGAAAGTGATGTCTTAGGAATGTATGTCATACATTTCTTAAGATAAAATAGGTGAAGGTAGAATTTAATTTCTTGATGTCAAATTAATTCATTTTCAGAAAAATTTTAAAGCCTGGCTACTTAATCAGGTATCAAAAAAGTTTCAAATCCTTGGGTTGAGTTGGGTTCAGATTGGCCATGTTCAGGTTTGGATCAGGTTTAATTTTATACCTGAGCAGGCCTCTGCTTTATATTGCTGAAGGATGTTTACTTGGGTCAGTCTAATAACACAACAAAAATGCTGAAGTTTACTTGATATTGTGAAACTGTTTTGTAGATAGCAGGATTCAGGAGCAAAGGTTAAAAATATGTTGTATGCCTACCTTTCACCCACCTACTTATCAAGGACCTGCTTCAAAAAAGATCATTTCCACTGGATTTTGTGGAAGAGAGTTTCAAAGATATGACCCTATGTGAGAAGAAAATTTGCCTCAATGCTGTCTTGTGGACAAGCCGTTATTTTGAGACAATGATCCTTAGTTCTATTGGAATGTTTATTCTATCTTAATTATCATTTAATTGTTAATAAAATGTTCTTTTGATTTTTTTTAAACCAAATATTACTAGGGCTGGAGCTCTAGAATGCAAGCAGAGCTTTTATATCAAAAATAATGGGGAAAGTATTCTCAATTCATGAATTTTCACTTAAGAGTACATTTTCTAGGAATGCAATTATTTCTTAAATTGAGGATTTTCTGGACTCAATATTAAACACATAGGTCACATTGCATACATGTTGCAAATGATCCAGTATATGTATTAACAGTTGAATATTATCCTCATTATATTGGGATTTGGAATGGAAGAACAATTGATCATTGGCAATGCCAGTACTTAATGCCCATCCTCAGTTGACCTTGACTATGTCTGTGCAGTGGAGGTGCTCTCACAGTATTGTTGGGAAGAGTGTTCTGGGAAGTTTCCAGTTACAATGAAGTAATGACAGTATTTCAAGTCAGGATTGTGCATGACCTAGAGGTAACCTGCGTCGTGATGTTTCCCATCCATCTCCTGTCCTTGTTCTAGGCAATTCCTGGTTATTAGGAGCTGATGAAGAAGCCTTGGTGGGTTTCAGGAGTTCTGCCTATAGATAGTACAGCTCTGAAGTTGGAGAGAATGAATGTTTAATATGGCAGATGGAGTGCCAATCAAACACACTGGAATGGTAACAAAAACAGAAAATGCTGAAAATATTCAGGCCAGGCTATATGTGAGGGAAGAGGAACTGAATTAATGCTTCAAGTTGGAGACACTTTGTCAGAACTGAAAAGGAGACCAGAGTAGTTTGTACAGCTGCTGGGAGGGTGATGTCTCTGATAGGGAGAAACCCGGGTGACTGCGGATAAGCTGTAAACAGGTTATGTCGTCAATGACTGAATGAGAACAGTCAGAGTGAGAACACAGACAAAAGGATGAGGGAGTTGCAATATGCAGAGCAGGAGGACATGCCTGGGAGATCAGGCGTAAACCTGAATTCTTGCCTCACTACTTGTGGAATGTCAGCCATTTATCCATTCTGGTGATCTCTGCAACACTACTACAGAACAACTTTGAGGATGAAGATGAAGATCAGATTGTTATCTAAGCATTCATCTCAAACCTAAGGCTAGCAGAAGCCCAAATCTATGCCTTCCATTGGAGAAACTGAGACTTGGAGTGCCTGAATTCATTTGCAGAGACCAGAGTCTTGAACATAAGGCACACCAGGTGTACTTAATGACAAAAACCACACACCATCTGCCAAAGCTAAGATTAATACACAAAACACCATTCTGCAATTAACAAGTGGGGGCTCATCTATCCATCCCATTGCACTGTTGCATTTCTCTATGACTGACTTTTTATTACTCTATGACTGAATTTCTCTAGGCATTGAACAGATACCTGAGTCACAGTAAACCCTGTTTCCTGCTATTTACAATGTTGGCATAAGTGCCTCCTATCAACAGGAGGAAAGTAGGTGGTGACAGTGACTGGTATGTGCAGAGGTCAGATGACTAATGCACATTAAACAATGACATTTTGTTAACTTTCCATGTTAGTTGCTACACATAATTTAGTGAATCATGCATGAGAACATCCAGGCCCCTCTGCAACCTCTCACTATTTAGGTAGCATGCTCTTTTAAAAAAAAATTATTTTTCATCTACAATGGGTAATTTCACTTATTCCCACTTTATACTTCATTTTCCCAGAGCTAGCTGCAAAGCTGTTGAATGGAGTTGCCAGTATATTGCTCCTACTGAGGGATCTGGCTGTAACTGCAAAAGGCATATGGCAGAGCCTGAAGAGATTGAATAATCAGTGAACATCCCTCTTTTTGATGATGAAGGGAATGTCATTGCTGAAGATGAGGACAGCTGAGTAGAAGGCATTGGCCTGCAGTAATATCCTATAAATGAACAGATTATTGTCCTAGATAGGACTCCACCCAACTGTGTTCCCTGCATTTTGGCATAGCACTTTCTAACAGAAGGAAAGTAGCTGGTGCCGATGACCAGTACATAAAACAGTTAGCAACTGCAAGCTCTATATGGACTACTACATCATTGACCACAGCCAGAATCAGAATCAGGTTTATTATCACTGACATATGTCATGAAATTTGTTGTTTTGTGGCAGCAGTACAGTGCAAAACATAAAAATTGCCCTGTTACAAAAATAAATAGTGTAAAAAAGGAATAACGAGGTAGTGCAAGCCAGAACTTCCCACAAGCAAAAAGGAGTTTTCTCCCTAAGTCTTAAACTTCAGTTTGACTCGGGCTCCTTGATGGTTCACTCATTCAAACGCTGCTTTTATTTTACCTCTTGAAAACGACTCTTTTGTCTAAAGTTGTAATGAGGTCTGGAGTCACGAGAGGTCCTGGTCCGATATAATCTGAGCCAATTTTTGATGAATAAGTGCTACTTGACAACACTTTCCACCTTGCAGATCTTTGGGAAGAGACTGATAAAAATTGAGAAATTGGATTTGTTCTTTTGTGGACTAATTGTACAGAGATAATTTTCTGTAACATTAAGTATATGCCAGTATTGCGGCCATGTGGGAAGAGTTTGCCTAGAAGCAGAGCAATTCCAGTGCTACAACAGTGATGTGTTTGGGACTCATAGCCTTTATGCTTGTCCATTTTTTGAAATCACATAGAGTGAATGCATTGACTGAAGACTGGCCTCTGGTCATGGGAAGGACAAAACTAGTTGGTAGTTTAGGATTAAGAAAAGAGGTGGTGGTTGTTATTGATGATATAAACACAGAGAAGTATACCAGATTCCCACTGGAATGCAACTACACTACAAGACTAATGGAAAACTATTGAACCTACATCACCCTCACTCCAAGGTCACCCCAACCTCAGTTGATCTGAGAATGACACTTGTATGTATTCAGAGGCCAAGTTCCAAGTCATCATCAACTCCGTTACTGAAGCGAATGAGATGATGGGCTTTACACTAAACATCAGCAAAACAAAGGTCTTCTTTTCTTGCTGTACAACACTGTCCTTGGACAATAAAGATCCCTGCTAAGACCCTTGATAAGACTTCTGATATCTCGGGGACCACCTCTCAGTGAAACTAGAAAATGTTGATGAGATTTGGTTTCATTATGCCAGCACTTTGTCCATCTGAGGAAAAGGGTGTTTTAAGCTAAAGACCTTAAACCTGACACAAAATTCATGGTCTACAAAGCAATAGTGATCCTGCCCTCCCTTAAGCTTCTAAGACATGGACTACCTACAATGCCAAAAGATACTGGTGAGATACCACCAATGCCATCTCTGCAGAATCCTCCAGATCTACTGGCCAGGGTAAACAAACCAATGTCATCATCCTCTCTCAGGCCAACATCTCCAGCATAGATGCTTTGGCAAGATGGGCAAGGCACTACATGGGCACCAGACTCCCAAAATAGACACTCTATTCTGAGGTCTATCCTGGGAAGAGATTAGTAGGTGAACAAAGGAAAAGATTCAAGAATGCCCTCAAAAAAACTCAAAAAATGAAACATACCTGCCCATTTATGAAAAACCCCAGTCCACAATTGCTCAAAGTCGAGATGGAGCATTTGGTGTGGCACTGAGAGCTTTGAGAAAGTGTCAAGAGCATAGGGATTTTTTTGTCTAATTTTTTTGTAGAATTTGTCTAATTTTTTTGTAGAATCTGTGGGTGCTAAATTTGTCTCATCAGCTGCACAGAACCCACAGAACTGGAATGGAAGCAAGTCAACAACACTCCATTGTGGAAGAACAGAGGGATCTTGAGATCCATGTCCATAGATCTCTCAAGATTGCCACACAGTTCGATAGGGTTGTTAAGAAGGCGTATGGAGTGTTGGCCTTCATTAGTCAAGGTATTGAGTTCAAGAGCTGCGAGGTGATGTTGCAGCTCTATAGAACTCTGGCCAGACCACACTTGGAGTATTGTGTGCTGTTCTGGTTGCCTCATTAGAGAAAGGATGTGGAAGCTTTAGAGAGGGTGCAGAGGAGATTTACCAAGATGTTGCCTGGATTAGAGAGCATGTCTTATGAGGATAGGTTGAGCAAGCTAGGGCTTTTCTCTTTGGAGCGAAGGAGGATGAGAGGTGACTTGATAGAGATGTACAAGATGATAAAAGGCAAAGATCGAGTGCACAGTCAGAGACTTTTTCTCAGGGCGACAATGGCTAACACAAGGGGACATAATTTTAAGGTGGGTCGAAGGGCCTGTACCGTGCTATGAGAAGGAACTAAAGCAAGGCTGAGAGGAGATTGGAGAAAGAAGCAAATTTGCAGCTAAGTTGGTGGTGAAGGTGTCACCCACACTTTTGCGCTGTGGGTTGTAGGAGAGAAAGAAAGCAGCTGACTCCACTGATCTAAGTTTTAGTGATAAATGCATGAGTTGCTTGCACTCCTCACACCAGAAAAATGTTCATAGATGTGCAATTTCTGTTCTTTTATACACTGCATCTTATTCACAGGTCAAATCTTTGTTTTCGTTCATGAAATTTGTTGGCTCAGAAATTTCTATAGGCTAATAATTTGGCCTGGAAAGAACAAAGATCTATCAGAAGTAACCAGAATAGAAAGATGCAGCAGCACTGTATTTGCATATTGCTTCATTATAATTGCACTTTTTATTTTACAGTATACTGTATATCTTTGTAGAGGAGGTATAGATTAGGATACATTTCATGTGAAGAAACATGAGACAGCAATATCAGCAATGTTTTAGCTGTATGTTTGTCATTGTCACATTTTTTTGGATGACTTGTATTAAATATTCTCAACTGTTCAATGCCCCTGATGACTCATATCATACCAACTTGTATAAGGTTGGTTTTGCTGGTATGAGGACTTGGGTTACCCTGTCAGCAATTCAGATTAGCAGTACTATTTATATGTACCAAGGCTTTTTTATAACATAGCTGTATGCCACATAGGAATTAACTAATATTTTTATAAATAATTTTTGTGCAAAATGGTAAAATATAGACATTTTAACCTTGTTCTGCTTTTAATGTTGCTAGCAACAATGAGTTCTTGTGATCTTGAGTTTTAGTTTATGTGTACAGAAGTATGAGGGATTAATTAAAAAAACAGGTTTGTGCTGGCAGTTTGAGTATGCTGATAGTGGTCTAGTACATGTTTCCTGTTATGATCCTCTTCTCCTTTATGGTGAGCATGATCTCAGCCATTAACCTGCACTCAATACTGTTCTTTTATACACTGCATCTTATTCGACAGGTCAAATCTTTGTTTTCATTCATGAAAACTACTAATTTGGATGAAATCTATTTATCTGCAACCACATTTAGGCTCTCACATACTGTTCACTTTCACAATATCAATACTGTTTAAAAGGTTTATTTTGTTGAAATATCTTCCACTCATTCTGTAGCCACCCCTCTCCCTCCTGTGTCCTATCCTCCTTCCAAAGAAACATTGGATGACATCGATATGTAAATGTAACCATTAAAAGATGATTGTTGCAATGGAGAAATATTTATTTAAAAAATCCAGCTCAATTTACACAGGCAAAATTGAATTTGTACCAGTCTGCTTACACTGTACAATTAATTATTTAGCTGTGAAAGGATTATTCTCCATTTGCTTATTTAAAATTGTCATTTACATTGTTTGAAAACCAAAGCTTTGCAGGGAAAGTTTATAGGCATCTTTTCTGCTTTGGATATTGGTCGCTAGTTACTATGTAAGTCACCACTGAGCTTGGCTAATATGCCACCATGCCAACTATAAACGAAGTCAGGCAGCATCGCTGACAACAGCGCATCCCTTCCTGATGAGCATAACGCATTCTATGCATGTTTTGAACAGAAGGGTACTGGAATGTCACCACCCGCTCTGATAACCTTCAATGCATCTGAACCCACAGTCATCATTGCAGACGTCAGATCAGTCTTCCGGAGAGTGAACCTGTGGAAACATCTGGCTTGAATGGTGTCCCCAGCCGTGTCCTCAGATCCTGCACAGATCAGCTGGCGGGTGTACTTACAGACATTTCTAATCTCTCCCTACCTCAATCTGAGGTTCCCACCTGCTTTAAGATGACCACTATCATTCCGGTACCTAAGAAAAGTAGGGTAATGTACCTTAATGACTACCGCCCGGTGGTTCTGACGTCCACACCATGAAGTGCTTTGAGAGGCTGGTCATGGCCCTCTTCCATCGGGTAGAAGATACGGGAGCCTGAGGGCACGTACCACCAGACTTAAGGACAGCTTCTACCCCACTGTGATAAGACTATTGAACGGTTCCCTTATACAATGAGATGGACTATGACTTCACAATCTACCTTGTTGTGACCTTGCACCATATCACTCTGCACTTTCTCTGTTGCTGTGACACTTTACTCTGTACTGTTATTCTTTTTACTGTATTACATCAATGCACTCTGTACTAACTCAATGTAACTGCACTGTGTAATGAATTGACCTGTACGATCGGTATGCAAGACAAGTTTTTCACTGTACCTCAGTACAAGTAACAATAATAAACCAATACCAAATGGCACACATCAACTCCAGCCTCCCAGACAACCTCGATCCACTGCAATTTGCCTACCACCGAAACAGGTCTATGGCGGACACCATCTCCCCGGCCCTATAATCATCTCTGGAGCATCTGGGCAGCAAAGATACCTACATTAGACTATTGTTTATTGACTTCAGCTCCGCCTTCAATACTATAATTCCAAGCAGACTCATCTCCAAACTCCTAGACCTGGGACTCAACACCTTCCTTAGCAACTGGACCTTGACTTCCTGACCTAAAGACCGTAATCAGTAAGGATAAGCAGCAATACCTCTGCCACGATTATCCTCAACACTGGTGCCCTACAAGGTTGCGTCCTCAGCCACCTACTCTACTCCCTGTACATTTATGACTGTGTGGCCAGATTCTGCTCTAATTTCATCTACAAGTTTTGCAGATGACACCACTGTAGTGGTTGAATCTCGAATAACGATGAGTCAGAATACAGGAAGGAGAAAGAGAGCCTAGTGGCAGGGTGTCATGACAATATCAGCAAAACAAAAGAGCTGGTCATTGACTTCAGGAAGGAGGTGCACATGCTTCTGTTTACATCAACAGTGCTGAGGTGGAGTGGGTTGAAAGCCTGAAGTTCCTAGGAGTGAAAATCACCAATAGCCTGTCCTGGTCCAACCACGTAGATGCCATGCCTAAGAAAGCACACCAGTGCCTCTACTTCCTCAGAAGGCTAAAGAAATTTGGCATGTCCCATTTGACCCTTGCCAATTTTTATCAATGCACCACAGAAAACATCCTATCCGAATGAATCACAGCTTGGTATGGCAACTACTTTGCCCGAGACCACAAGAAACTGCAGAGTTGTGAACACAGTTCAGCACATCACAGAAACCAGCCTCCTGTTACACCTTTTGCTGCCTCAGTAAAGCAGCCAACATAATCAAGACCCCTCCCACCCAGGACATTCTCTCTTCTCCCCCCTCCCTTCGGGCAGAAGATACAAAAGCCTGAAAGCACGTACCACTAGGCTCAAGGGCAGCTTTTATCCCGCTGTTAAAACACGATCAAACGGACTTCTTGTATGATAAGATGAACTTGATCTCACAATCTACCTTGTCATGACCTTGCACCTTATTGTCTACCTGCACTACACTTCCTCTGTAAATGTAACACTTTATTCTTCATTCTGTTATTGTTTTCCCTTGTACTACCTCAATGTACTGTTGTAATGAAATGATCTGTAAGGAAGGCATGCAAAACAAAGTTTTTCACTGTACCTCAGTACGTGTGACAATAATAAACCAATAAGCACATTGAAGTCATAAACCAATAATAAACCAACAAGCACATTGAAGTCATTGTAATTTGGCTTTCTGAAGAGCAAGTTCCTAGAGAATGAGAACCCTTTTGTTAAAAGCTCTTCCTTGTATCACTTATCTCCCAAGGAGAACACACAAGAACACAAGAAAATTGGAACAGCAGTAAACCACCTGGCTCCTCAAGCCTGCACTGCTCTTCAATGATCATAGCTGATCTACCCCAGACCTCAGCTCCTCCTTTATGCCAGATCCCTACAGCCTTCAGTTCCCCAATCTTCCAAAAATTCATCTACCTCTACTTTAAATACTTTGAATGATCTGGCCTCCACAACTCTATGAGTTAGAGAATCCCAGAGACTCACTGCCTTCTGCGAGCAGAAATTTCTATGCGTATTGGTTTTAAATGACCAGCCCCTTTTCTTGAAACTGTGTCCCCTTATTTGAGACTCTCCCACTCGTGAAAACATCTCAATATTTATCCTGTCATGCTCTTTTAGAATCTTATATGTTTCAGAAGGATCACGAATCATTCCTCTAACCTTCAAAGAATACAGACCCAACCTGTTTAGCCTCATGATAGGACAATGCTCTCATCTCAGGAATTAGCCCAGTAAAACTCCTTCAGACTGTCTCCAATGTCACTATATCCTTTCCTAGGTAAGGAGACCAAAACTGTAATCCAGGTGTGGCCTTGCCCCACCTTTACAATTGTAACAAAACTTGCCTATTTCTGCTCTCCAACCTTTTTGCAAAAGGCCATTTGCCCTCTTAACTACTTGATGCAGCTGTCTGCTTTTTATGATTCAAGCACAAGAACGCCTGGATTTCTCAGTATTTCACTCATTTGCAATCTCTCCCCATTTAGATAATCTGCTATTTGATTCCCCTTACAGAAGTGCATGACCTCACACTTGTCCATTTTAAACTTCATTTGCCAACTTTTTGCTCACTCACTCAAATCCATCTATATCCCATTTCACAGTCACAATGTCCTCATTGCAACCTGCCCTTTCACATTCTCTTATGTCATCAAAACTTGGATGCCCTGCATTCTTTCCCTTCCACTAGGTCATTAATATGAATATTAAATAATTGAGCATTAAGACGGGATCCCTGGGACACTCTACTAGTTAATCTTTCCAAACCGAAAAATTCCCATTTATTCCAACTCTGTTTTCCATTGCTAAACAATGTTTCCACTGTCCACACTTGTGTTACCACTGTATTCATGTGTAGACCAAGTGATTATTTACTGCTCCTGAAATCAATCAATAATAATCTATTGGAAAAAAATAATTATTTGGTAATGCTAAATAAAAATAATTAGACCTTTAATTTTAGAATCTATAATGCTAATTTTTCACATCTGCCTAGATGAAAGTTTGGTCTATCTGCTATTTAATGATTTTGGAGAGGTTTAAGACACCAAGTAATGATTTAGTTAGGCAGTTAAATACAGTGTAACACAAAATTGACACTACCCTTGCTGAAGATATGGGAAACAGAAAATTTCACCTCTGTGCAAATAAAATAGAATGGGTTGAATCCGGCTTTGAGGCAGATAACTGAGGCAGAACAAAGAAGTTGGAAAATATCTGGCTCTTCTACATTTAGGTTCTTGCTGCTGACAATATTTAATAAAAATTCACTATAAAAAGACTTGTAAAAGTTATAGTTCCAGAACATTTCCGTTTTCTACCCACCCTTCTCAAAAGAAGAAAGTAATCCATCTAATGCTCTGTAAAAGTCCAGGCATAGATTAGTAGTTTCTAAATATCTTTTTTCAACATTTCATTTAAAATTTGTCCAAGTCAGTTGATAGACATGGTATTTCTGACATTTTAGGTGTCAATGTTAATTGTGGTTTTACAAAAGCACACTGATAAATATAACCTGCTCAAATTACTTCCCTTTAAAAATGTGTCATGAGAGTAAATCAGTATTTTTAAATAAAGCAATGTGATTGGAGGGTGAGATATTTACTGAAAAAAATTCTGAACTATATTTTTGACACCATCTAATTATAAGTTTCCTTCTTTCTCTTTCCCTTCCATGTCTGCTTTTCTCAGCCAGTTCATTTAAAGGAGGTGAAGGCCCAAGCAGAGGTGAGTGAGGGCTGCTGGTAGGAGCAACAGAATTCAAAGGTAATTGCTGTTTGATGAGTAGCATTGAGGCAGCATTTCTTTTTTTCTAGCAAAGTGGATAATCTCACATGTTCCACATTTTACTCCATTCGCCATGTTGTTGCCTATTCCTTATCCCCTTCAAGCTTCTTGGAATCCTCATCACTATTCACGTTCCCACTTATTGTGTCATCACAGTGGAAATATGACATTTTTTCCCTTCAGCCAAAGCATTGATATAGATTGTGGATGAATGCACAAAAAGTGCTGGAGGGACTCAGCAGGTCAGGCAGCATCTATGGAGGGGAAATAAACAGTTGACATTTTAGGCCAAGACCCTTCATAAGATGTGTCATAAATCTATGTTGATTCTGCTCAATCATCTTAGTATTTTCTAGGTATCTTGTTATCCATATCCTTTATTATAGATACTTGCATTTTTCCAATGACAAATGTCAGGCTGACAGGTCAGTAGTACCCTGCATTCTCTCTCCCTCATTTATAATAGTGGGGTCACATTTGATACCCTCTAATTTACAGGAAATACTCCAGAATCCATAGACGTTTGTAAGATAAGCAGGTCATTATTTCTAAAGTCACCTCTTTCAAAACTTTGGGATGTAGATCGTCAGGTCCTTGGAATTTATCAGCTTTTAGACTTAAAACTTTTCTAGTACAGTAGTAGTTCTTCACTATTATATATTTCTTTTATTTCCTCAACTGCATTGGACCCTTTGTTCCACAGTATTTCTGGGAGCTTATTCCATAGATGTGGTGCCTTCTGCCATGGTTTTTTCCACAGTATCATTTTTGAGATTAAGGATCACTGCAGAAAATGTACTCTGGTCTACGCACCTATTCTTCAGCCTGTTTTCTGGTCTTACTGTGTGCAGTGAGTAGCACTGTTTCATTATCTCGGCAGAATGGAACCTAACACTGATTATCAGCACATATCACTACTTACAAACTTATTATGGAGAGAAAGTTTTTGATGAAGCAGATGAAGATTGATGGGCCTGGGCCTGGGCACTCGACGTTGTTCTGACTTTGATGTGATGCACAACCAGCAAACCACAACATATTTTTAACAGTGTAACAAATTGTTAAAGAGCTTCTTCCCCAATTCAATCTGACTTGAGCCTTGGAGGAGGAATTTGTGTGTTTAACCTGCACCCTGAATCTGGCTTTCACGTGGAGCCCAGTCACCTTCTTAATTACGGCTCAGATCGGGACAGCACACAAAGAAAGTCTCTTGTACAGCAGTGGTGACGTTCTCGAACAAGTCAGTTTATTCAGGCCTTTTACAGTGTACACTGGGGAGCACTTAGAGCAAGAGCTCAAAGATACTCCACAGATCTAAAAGACTTGCAGCAATTTATTGTATTCGCGTTACAATAGTTACATGCAGATTTCACAATTTCGTCAATAACCCACTTCTCTTTGTAGTATTTGATCTTTGTTTTATCTCTGCAAGGGTTGCCTCTAACTGCCTGACAAATGGAATGCTTTCTTTGCCAGACAGCAGTATCCCCCATTCTCCCTGCAATTAGGTGCTCTGGTTTATGGTCTTCTTCTGTCGTGACTCAGCTTATCTCATGATCAGTTGTCCTGCACTTAAGCTGTATTCTAACCTCCATTTGTTTATGTCTGTTCCAGCCAGCTATGTTCTGCAATCTAGATACTTCCTTGCTCTTTTTTCCTAAGTGACCTTTAAGCCATCTCCACTATTAGCCTGTTTTCCCATCATCCCTTTCTAATTTATATGTCACTTAAATTGACCATATTACAAACTTTCCTAATTTTCTTACTATTTCTAAGATTCCTTCTACAAACCCTTTGATCAAATTCTGTCTTGACGTCAGGAGCAGCTCACTTTTGGACCAAAATGAAACTGCTGGAAGAAATCAGCAGGTTAAGCAGCATCTGTGGAAGCAAAGGGATGGTCAGTGTTTCAGGTCAAGACCCTGAATCAGGACTTCTGGAACTCAGTTGTCAATGTTTGGGCAGTGATTGAAGGTGGTTGCAAACACTTCAACTTTATCTTTTCCACTCTCAGAAAGCAAGTAGTCAGTGAGCCTTTTCCCCCTGATGGCATGCTGCTGGTGCAGCTGTTAAATAGCCAGATGAATAATCCAGATACCTGGACGAATAATTTTGAGACCCATTCAAATCCCACAAATGCAGTCGTGGAATTTAAATTCAGTTAATAATCCAGAATTTAAGAAACAACTAGGCTTGGTAATGATGGCTGCAAAAACTACTGGACTGCCCTAAAAATCCATCAGATGCACCAGTGTTCTTCAGGGAACATTGCCATTCTTTTCTGGTTTGACCTACGTGTGTCTCCAGCCACAACAATGTGGTTGTCCCTTAAATGTTCGCTAAGAAGGTCAAGCAAACGATTCAGTTAAAGGACAATTCAGGATGGACAATAAATGCTGGCCATGCCAGAATTGCTCATACCATGAAAAATTAATAAAAAATATAATTGTCTAATTGTTTATCACCTTTCCTCACCAGATGTCTGTAACCTTGATCTGATTTGTTGCTTATAGGATAGTTCAGCTCTGTCTATTGCATGCTACTTCCGCAGATGATCATGCCAGATGCTGCTCTTGGCATGCTCTCCTGTTTCACTTCTACTTATACAGTTAATCGTGCATTTTAGTCCTGTGTAGTTTCATCAGGTCTGTATGTCATTTTCAAGTATGCCTGATGTTGCTCCTGTAGTATATATCTTCTATACTCACCTTTGAGCCAGAGTTGATGGTCTGATTTCATGGCAATAAACATGAGGTTTATGCCACCACAAGGTTAGAGATGTGACAGAATGAATTCTGCTGCTGTTGCTAATAGGTAACAACACACAATTAATGTCCAGTTTTGGAGTGCTACAAATGTTTAACATAGTTATAGTGGCAAGCAAGATGATGGAAGATGTACTTGTTGTGAAGATGGAACTTCACCCTCACTAAGAGTTGCTTACTTGTATGTACAAGTTCTGTACAGGGTCAAATTCTTTCCTCAGATAGGTTCTCTCAACATTTGCAGTGAGCACTATCTGGCAGCATTGTCTTTCTGGTCAACTTGGTCAGTTACATCATTGAAGTCCCTACCCAGAATATATTCTGTGCGCTTGCTGCCCATGGTGCTCCTTCATAGTGGTGTTCAACATTGAAGAGTACCTATTCAGTTGAGGGAGAGAGTTGGGTGTTCCAGTATCAGCAGGAGGTTTCCTTGCCCTTGATTGACATAGCACATGACTTTAATGAGTCAATGATGAAGACCTACAGAATCAGTCCCTTCCTATCATATGTCACGTTGCCAGTGGTAGGACATGACAAACCCAGGGACAGTACTTCAGGCATAAACAAGCAACTCCTTTCTTTATGGCCTTTGTACAACAATGCACAAAACCACTTCTGCTTTCACTATTTTCGAGCTGGTTTGTTTCCTTATTAAAAATAAATCATTTGTTTTTCATCATATTAACATGATGGCCAGCTACTTAACACAAAATGAAGAAAAACATAAGCTCAGTTAATGAAAAGAGTAGCTATTTTCTATTGAAAATCAAAAAAAAAGAAATTTGAGATAACTAAAAATGCCGGAAACACTCAGCAGGTTAGGCTGCATCTGTGGAAAGAGAAGCAAACTTAATGTTTCAGGTTTGACAGAGGGTCTCAGATCTTAACTGTTTTCACTGTTTCCACAAATGTTGCCTGACCTGTTGACTGTTTCCAGCATTTTCTGTTTTCATAACTATTTTCTACTTTTGTTTAGTGAATTCTCCAACTAGAAAAATGTGATTATTCATCTAGAGTTCTGACATCTCAATGGCCCTCCATCACTATTTATTCAAATTAATCGTGGCATATACTGTTCCTTCTTCTTGTCGTGACGCATTCTCATTCTTCGGGGATGCTAAGTTAAGTTGGGTATATACCACCTCATCTTCATTCTGTTACAAGAAAAGAACTGTCAGAATTATTTCTGGAGTGCTCCATTTTTGTATTGACATTGTAATAATTAGATGTAGATTGATGCATAATATAACAGCTCAGTTGTGTAAGAACTATTCCACAAGCTTCCTGAGTCAATCATCTAATTATTTTTTCAGTATAAAAAATTGAGTGGATGTCTGTATATGCACTAAAACAATTTTGTATCTTCCTGTATCTAGGTACGTTCCCTAATCCATGATCATATTTTTGCGATCACCAATTTTTCTTCTCATTGCTGTAGTTTTGGGAGAAATTTTTTTCTGAGGAAATTATTTTCCAATATGCATAGAATTACTTAAATATCCTATCAAGCACGATAAAAACTAGCTTTTCAAAGACTTTTATCAACCTAAGCAGGTGATAAGTCTGAGAGAATTGGGCAAGGAATCTAAGAGGACAGGAGCCTGCTTGACCAGGTGCCAAATGTAGAATGAAAATAATCAGGGATAAGATGAAAGCCGATGTTGCCAGAGATCAAGGGGAAATAAACTTAAAACCGAGGCCTAAGAAAGGTTGAGAGAAGGATAATGGGGACATTGAAGTTGAAAGCTAGTTGATCTGGGTGAAAGTGAGATGTTTGGAGTAAGGTGAACAGATGGGCTGTTCAACTTAAAGCTTGAATGTTAGAGTTGAATTTAAACTTTTGAAGACAGTCAGCACAGCATCAAGATCATTAGTGAATTTGACCATCAGGTTGACGAAAGCATGGAGTAATGTATTGGCAAAACGGAGACTGGGCAAGGGTGGACTTTGTGGAAAAAGTAGGAGTGTGGTTTTGATATAGCAGAAGATGGAAGGAGGGTAACTGAACTTAGGGCATGATTAGAGGCTTTTGCATTTCACACTTCCTGATTAAGTCTCTGATTGGATCCTGGAAGATTATTTGAGTCAAGGCAAGACGCCATCTAATGAAAGTAAAATAAGATGGCTTTAAGTTCATTTGGTGACTTTGGCTCAGCTGGGCTTTGTCATAAAGACAAGTTGAAAGGTATAAGAACAAATTTTGGATTGATAGAGGAGGCAGGGAGGTGGAGTCTTGTGTCATCAGCTGGTATAAAGAAGCTGATCTGACACTTTTCTATGACAGGGAATTACATGGATGATGTGAAAGGATGCATATCCAGGTACAGAAAAAAGGATACAAGGAAGGAAATAGAGCATGGACCCTAAGTTAGAAAAGGCCCAGGCATGCCACTTTTCATTTCTTTTGTCTTGGGCACTATCCTGCTTCAAGTCCTATAATGCAGTACTATACACAGGATTCCAACAGCAGTTTAGCAAACAACAAGCATGTGTTCATTATATCCATATTCTTTATCTTTAGGCTCAAAACTAAAAATTCTTACCTCTTAAGATGTATTCCCTATATTTTTAAACCTAAATCAAATTATTCTACATTTTCTACATTAAACAACATCTGCTACCATTTGCCTCCCCTCCTTGGACTCTGTCTTTACCTCTCATTGTCTTGGTGAAGCAGCCAGCATAATCAAAGACCCCACCCACCCGGGTTATTCTCTCTCCTCTTCCATCGGGTAGAAGATACAGGAGCCTGAGGGCACGTACCACCAGACTTAAGGACAGCTTCTACCCCACTGTGATAAGACTATTGAACGGTTCCCTTATACAATGAGGTGGACTATGACCTCACGATCTACCTTGTTGTGACCTTGCACCTTATTGCACTGCACTTTCTCTGTAGCTGTGACACTTTACTCTATACTGTTATTGTTTTTACCTGTACTATATCAATGCACTCTGTACTAACCCAATGTAACTGCACTGTGTAATGAATCGACCTGTACGATCGGTATGCAAGACAAGTTTTTCACTGTACCTCGGTACAAGTGACAATAATAAACCAAGACCAAAACCATTACCAGCCAATTTCTAGTAGCTTTTCATTGTTTGTGTCCAACTAGTCCTCTAATCATGTGACCACATTCCCCTAAAGTTAGAATGCCATTATCCATACTCTAATCCCCAGGTATTGCTTTTTCAAATTAAAAATAGTTTTAAAAAAAGTGCCTGATCTTCATATTTCCTTCATCTATCCTTAATTGTTGCTTCAAAAAAAACTTTTAATTTGCATTTATTGCAATTATTGTTCTTTATAAGCAAATAGAAAAAAAATCAATAAAGATCTGAACCACAACAGGGATGAAAATACCCTGTCTTCTCTCTCCCTCCTAAAACCAATGACTGGAAATTCTTTTTCACACAAAGAGTGAGCACTGTGTGAAATGGGACTTCTGGTAATGTAATGAGAGCAAAAACACTTGTTTCATTAAAAAGAAAACCGTTGAATGCTAGATGTAAGCTGGGAGAGGTCGGGGAAGGTGGATGGCTGTTTCGTTCTTTCTGGATGGATCTGCTCAGGTGGTGCAACTGGCGTTCATTCATATCCATATAATTTTATAAAGTTGAAAACTTATGTAACCTGTTGGAATGTGTTACGTGCTTTCATGGTAACGTCACAGAAAAAGAATTAGCAGCAGTAAAATTTTACTTACGGAGCAAGAACTGTCCACGCTGGTATCTGCAAAAACAAAATTAAAGCAATATGATTAAGTGGAAGTTAATTATGATGTGTACAAATTAAATCTTCAAGACATTGTGTTTATCTTCATAACCTTTTATGCATCACTCTCCCACCTCTGTTGGTCAGTGTCTCTGCTTTGATGTTTGTTTTATCTTCCAGTTTTTCTCACTCTATTGCCTTTACGTTTACTCATTCTAATATTGCAGTGTCCGTTGCAGCTGAACTTCAGCGATTTCTGATAAAAAGCTTGTCGAATTTTTCTGCTTTTATCTCAGGTTTCTAATATTTCAATTATTTTCCTTTTGTAATTTTAGAAAATAATTCTTCTCTTCCCACTTATTTACTTCTCCTCTAGAATAATCTTTTGTTCAATGTCTCAATACTAGCCCCTTACAGTTTTGACTATCATCTCCTTTATACTTCCCTATTAGGAAAGGCAGCAGGGATAAGCAATTAATCACAGGCCACATGTAAGTTATTGGAAAAAGTTCTGAGGGACAAAATTAACCTAGACTTGGGAAGGCAAGGTTTGTTCAGGAATAGTCAGCACAGCTTTGTGGTGGGTGTTCCTGTTTGACTAATTTGATTGAGTTTTTTTTTCAAAATAACAAAATATATTGATGAGGGCAGATTATATGGCCTTCAATAAGATCTTTGACAAGGTCCAATGTGGAAGGCTGGTCCAACAGAATAATCCCACAGGATTCAAGGTAAATTGGCAAATTGGATCCAAAGTTGGCATACTAATAGGAGACAAAGGGTGATGGTGGACGTTTCATTTTGTGATTGGAAGTCTTTGACCAGTTGTGTGCCACAGGGATCAGTACTGTGACCCTTGGTGTTTGTTATTATATTAACGACCTAGATATAAAAGTAGGAAGTATGAAGAGTAAGTTTAGAAAATTGATAGTGAGGAAGATTTTCTTATGTTACAGAACAATATTGATCAACTGGTATATTGGGTGAAGCAATGGCAGAAGGAATGTAATCCCAGTAAGTGGGACGTGATGTATTTTGAGAGGTCTAATAAGGATGGGAAATATACCATAAATGGTAGAGACCTAGGGAGCTTTGAGGAACTGAAGGATGTGTGTACAAGTCTCTTGATCACTAGAAGTAGCAGCACAGGTAGATAAGGTGGTGAAGAAGGTATGTGAGATGTTAGCTTTCACTAGCCACAGCACAGAATATAAGAGCATGGAGGTTATGGCACAACATTATAAAACTTTGGTTAGGCCACAGCTGGAGTATTGTGTGGCGTTCTGGTCACCACGCTTTTGGAAGGACATGAGTGAAATGGAGAAGGTGCAGAGATGATTCGTAAGGATGTTGCCCACGATTTCAGTTATAAGGAGAGACTGGTTTGGTTTCCTTGGTGCAGAGGAGGCAAAGGGAGGACCTGATGGAACTATAGAAAATTATGGGGGGCAGAGAAAGGGTGGATTTTTCCCCATTACAGAGATGTCTGAAACCAGATGGCATAGGTTTAAGGTGAGAAGTCAGAAGTTCAGAGGGGATCGAGGGAAGAATTGTTTTACCTAGAGCACGGTTGCAATCTGGAATGCACTGCCCAAGAAAATGGTGGAAGCAGGTATTCTCAAAACATTTAAAAGGTATTTGGATGAGCACTTGAGTTGCCAAGGCATTAGAAGACTATGGACCAAGTGCTGGTATATGGGAATAGTGCAGATGGGTATGATGGTCGGCATGGATATGATGAGTCAAAGGACATTTTCTGTGCTGTATAACTCTATGACGCTATATTATGTCACCTTAGGCAGTCCTTAAGTTTAAAGATGACCCCAGTGTGTTGGATGTTGCACACCAGCTGGCATACAGTCTTGACAGAATGAACACTTGGTCCAATGAAAAGGAGTTCAAGACAATTGAAGGTCAGGCTCTGTCATGCTCCTTGTGTTGCAGAAGTCATATTGGAGCTGCAGGGCCACACCTTGGTGAAACATCCCAGCAGTTCCAGCAGGGAATATTGGAAAAGGTAAGGTTAGAGGTCAAATCTGATCCAGTGATTTATGAAGTTCTTAAAAGCTTTGGATAAGTGAATGATTGGTCTCACTGTACTATGCAATGTTAGCAGGCTATAATTTTGGTGGAACTGTTTCAGTATTTCCAAATTGACTAATGAACTACAGTATTGAGGTAGTTATATAGTACTTCAATAATTTTAGTGAGGTTATTCAAACACTTCAGCACAGCATGAACAATATGTGATTCATACTTTAAAAAACAACAGATTTATAATAAAATTCAAGGGGTAAAATGTAAAGGGTGAGTTTGCTCTCAATATGTCAATAAACTGTAGCACCAGTGTAAAATAAATTAGTCCAGTTTATCATTTTACAATTAATTCGGTTTGAGTAAAATATAAAGAGATATTACCATAATTTTGTTTTGAAATATTGATGTACTTCTCCTCACCATCACTCTCAGAACCATTTCCTGCAAAAACATGGAACAGTATGAGAAAGGCTAAAACAGACTTCAAGTTTGGTTTAGGTATTATCATAGGTTCAACGTAGCTGGTGTCTACTATAAAGGATTTATTTTTATTTCCAATATCTAGTCATTTGCTTGTATAATGCAGAGCTGTAATATTGAGAGCTCCAAGTTTTATGAATGAAATACATAATCTCACAAATGAACAATATTTCTATAACCTCCAAAAGATGATTGGATTAGGATTTGGTGAAATGGGGACATGTATGTAGTCAAGATGCTTTACCTTGTACAAAAGCTAAATAATTTTGCCAGCAGAGCAGCTCAGCTAGTGGAGCTGCTACCTCACAGTGCCAGAGACCCTGGTTCAATCCTGACTTCAGCTGCTGTCTGCCTGAGGTTGGTATGTTCTCCCTATGACCATGTAGTTTCCACCGGCTGCACCAGTTTCCTGCTATATCTCAAAGTCATGCGGGTTGGTAGGTTAATTGGTGACTGTAAATTACCCCTAGCGCACAAGTGAGTGATAGAATCTGGGGAGATTTGATGAGAATTTGAGGAGAATTAAAAGAAAATAGGATTAATGTAGAATCATTATAAATTTGTGGCTGATGGTTGGCATAGACTCGGTGGGCTGAAGGATCTGTTTCCGTGCTATATCTCTTTATGCCTCTGTTACTATAGATTGTGGAAAGCAAGAACAAAATGAGGAAATACTCAAAGCCTTCAGTAGATCAAGCAGCACCTCTGGAGAGGTCAATGATCTTCCACTAGGTGTTCTGTTGAAAAGTCATTGACCTGAAACTTTATCGATGTTGCTCTCTCCACAGATACTGTTTAACTCCCGGAGTATTTTTACCATTTTGTTTTATAGTTAGCAGGTGAATGTACAGGGGACCAATTATAGTAAATCTCATTTTGGTAATTTTCTGCACAATATAGAAAATAACCCATGTGGCATCTTTAACAGACCATCGGTGACCAGTTGCATCATTTCACTTCCTGTCTCCTTTGCCAACTCTCACATAACTGATCGGCTGATGTTGTGTAGGAAGCCAGCAGTTTAATCTCTTACTCCCATTCTGATGGAGAGTTGGCTAACTAAGCTGTCAAACCCACCCCGCTCTCTCAGGAGTGAGCTCTTGCTGAAACTCTTATTGGGCTTGCATTCCAAGCAGCTACTTAAGCATGCACAGTGTCTGTGTCCACATAAATTAGCCAAAAATGCTAACAAATTGCCTGCAAAGTTTCACAGATTATCATTAGAAGTATGCAATCTTTAGACTGTATTGAAATATTTGTTTTCCAAAATTGTGTGATCTATTGAAACAGCATAACTATTATTTAAAGTCTCAGAAAACAACAAAACATCTCTTGTTGATTAAAGATAGATGTGGGTTAAACTCTAATGCAATAGTTTAGATATATCAAAAGTATACCAAATTAAGCATACTTGTTTATGAATTAAATGAAAAACAGTTGTCATATGGTATTACCGGTTCCTTTTGATGCTGAGATGTTAACGTAGTCCTTCTCCTCATATGTGCCTGAATTGCAAATATATATAGCCAGAAATTAGAAATATACCAGTACAAAGTTTACTTTTTAAATTGTTTTACTTGAGTAATTTAGCAAATAAATCACTGCTAAAACCATCTTTATTTTTCATTTAATAACTCATCAATAAAAAAATTGTGGAAGAACCTATACTGAAAATAACAGTCAAATAGTTCCAGCTAATTAAACCCAGTCGTGAAATGATGGTTGTTTTATCTTTGACTGATGTTTGTATTTGGAAGTATTCAACACTTGGGAACCCTATCTGGAGCACATTTGCGACCATTGTGTATGTTTTGCATGGCAAGTTTGCTACAAGATTCTTTAATGAATCTTTTATTCAAATCATTCCAAATAAGGCAATTTTATTTTTATATCAAAACAGAGTCACCTGCTTGTATATTGGGGAGGTCAGGAATTGAAGAATTCAGCTCCACTGATACAGAAGATGGATACAAATGATATATCAGGATTCATACTAATAAACTTCTAGGAGCCAGATAATCAGCTAACTCTTGGCCTTGCAGAATCGAAGAGGAACTGACGTTGTGACTCAAATATTGGGCAATATTGGAAGCAGCTGGCATCATGTGACAGATGAAGATTAAGGAAGTTTGAAACAAAAATAGAAAATGCTGAGAACTCTTAGCAGGTCTGGCAGCATCAGCGAAGAGAGAAACAAAGTTAATGCCTCAGATCAACAGCCTTTTGTGAAAACTGAGTGTCTCATCATAGTGTACATAGAGTTGGAACAAGATGACTGCACGGCTAATGCGTTGACAAGGTTGGAAGAAATGTTGCATGCATTCAACACAAGGTACTTTAAGGCCCAAGTCGTATTTAAGAACTCCCTAGTTTCAATGTCAATGCCTTACTTATATCAAATGAAGAAAACTTCGCCTAAAAAGTGAAATAAATGAAATCACCCATGATACTTTGAAAGAACATTGATATTATCATAGAAATATGCAGCACAGAAAAGGGCCTCCGAGTACACCCACTGTGATGTCTATCTACGCCAATCCCTTTTGCCTGCATTAAGCCTGTACCCCTCTCCTATCCAAGTACCTATCCAAATGTTTTTTAATCATTCTAATAGTATAAGCCTCCTCTATCTCCTCTGGCAGCTCATTGCAAATATTCACCACCCTTTATGTGAAAAACTTACTTCTCTGATCATCTTTAAATTTCTCTCATCATAAACCTGTGCCCTCTAGTTCTAGACTCCCTTATGCCGTGAAAAAGATTCTGATTCTCTATCCTATCTTTGCCCCTCATAATTTTGTAAACCTCTATAAGGTCACCCCTCAGCTTCCTACATTCCAGTGAGAATGAACCCAGCCTACCCAATCTCTCCTTATAACTACAGCCCCCCAAGCAACATCCTGGTGAATCTCTGCTGCACTCTTTCTATTGCTACTACCTGTAGGGTGACAACAAGAACTGTATCCAATATTTTTAAGTGCGATCTAACCAATACTCTGTACTCTTAAGCGCAGTCTAACCAATGTCAAACCAAGATACTAACTACCTTTTTTTTTACCTCATTTTGGAGCATGACGTGAAAATTTGACATTAAATTACAGACAAAATGCTCTTCAGCAACATCATCATCTACGAGAGTATTATGTATGCATTTTCCTGATGTCCCTTTTCCTCTGTTACTCCACAATTCAGCAAAGAAAATCTTGCATAACGTACACCAAGTAAGAAAAATGATGACAAAAGAATTGTATATTCTGTTCTCCAAAAGCTGTGGCACTAAGGTGGTGTGCCTTGGTTTTCCTATCCACTAATCGGTTCAGTTTTGCATTACTTTTTATTTAAAGGTACAGTGTTTATGTTGAGAGATCTCTCATCCTAAACACATTAGAAGTTAATAATATGTTGAAGGAATCAAACAAGTTTCTGATACGGCGAAGAAATGATAACTCCATGATGAAGAATTATATACTTGTTTAGCTGATTTGCAGAGCAATATTATAACAGTGCAACAGCTTGGGGTTGAATAATATATATTGTTTGCAAATATAAAAGAAATACGACAGGGATGTGGTGCAACAGTGGGGCAGTATTAATTGTCTTTCCTCAGCTGACCTGTAGACATTAAGATATGACTATCTAGCAACTTTTATGATTAGTTTTTGACTGTGATTTCAGATGTGGGTTTGACTTTGTGTTGTCTAGTTGTGAACCTATTACCATAAGCTACTATACATGTTCACATGATATGTCTTATATTCTTCTTGATCGTTTTCATAGATTAGCTAGCTAGTTCTCATTCTCTTTGAAACTTAAACTATGTTTATGCCTCGTTATAAAATAACTTAATGAGTCCATTGTGGTGCAAATTGAATACTGTTTGGAAATAGAGGTTTGTAAAGCTTATACAACTGTAAATGTGACATATTACCTTCTATGAGTGCATAAGAATCTGTTTGGCTGAGTCCTGCAAACACAGAATTCCAGTCATTATGAATTAAAAAGAATTAAAGAAAGACTTACATTTATATAGCAAACTACATGATCTATGCAGAACACTTTGACATGTTTTATAGCTAGTTCTGAGCACTTATAATGTAAGAAAGCAAAGCAACCAATTTATACACAGCAACCTTTCACAAACAATATTATGAGAAAGATCAGGTCATCAGTGTTAATACTGAGTGAGGGATACATATTGCTCAGATACAAGAGATAACTCACTTTTCTTCCTCAGAATAGGTCCATGGAATCTATTGCATTTGCCTGAGATAGCAGATGGGACGTTCGGTTAATGTTGCATCCAAGTGCAGCCATTTCTCAGAAGCCCACATGGGGTTAGTCTAGATTGTTAGTGGTTTAGATTCTATAGTGGGACTTGAACCCATAACCTTCTGAATCAGAGATGAAAGTGCTATCCACTGAGCCGTAGCTGATGTGAATCTTACAACTCACCCCTTGCTTTGTGAAGTCCAACCAACCAAACACACATTTGCAAGAATGTTGTGGATTAGTCGAGCTGGATTTTGTAGTCATGAACAGATAATGTGAGAACATACTCCTCCACAATAAAATTGTACATAAGACAACACTTCTGAACATACTTTTGACTTCTTCAATAAGCATATATAAATTCAGGACATGAAATAAGTTGTAATCCTGATCTTTTCTGTAATTTCTTTTAAATTCTTTTTTCACCAGATTGAACAATAGTCATTTTCTTGTTTTTCTGGTTTATATCATTGTGATTTTATAAAATCAAGTACCGTAAGGAAATTACGAGAAGCTTTTTGTGTTTCTTACTTGGATGTGTCATTTTACTGACTTTACTGTAAAAGATCATGGTATTTTCTTTCACAGATCCTGGAAATAAAATAAAATAGTTTTAGAGTTTTTGAAAGATAAAGATTTTATCTTAATAGGATCACGGAGAATCATTTCCAGGCGATGAGATTATGAGCAAGTAAGTAAGTTTACCTTGATTACGTTGTTTCTGTGTTATGTACCTGCAATTACATTTTAAAAATAAATTACATCAGGTAAGATTTGTTAAGTTGCTGTTTGTGATATATAATGATGTTCTAAATTTCCTTAAATCCACTGCCATTCAAGAAAATCCTTATTTCTTATCAGTAAAATCTAAACATGTGAAACCTTAAGGGAAAGATAACATCGAATTGTCTAAGCGAGCTAATATTGACCATAGATCTATTCCTCCACGATCCACTGTTTGTGATATATGTAAATGATTTGGACGAAAATGTAAATGGGCTGTTAAGTAAGTTTGCAGAAACTTAAAAAGACACAAAAATTGGTGGAGCTGTGGATAATGAAGACGGTTGCTGAAGGATACAGCAGGATAGAGACCAGCTGGAAATGTGAGCAGAGAAATGGCAGATGCAGCTTAATGTGAACAAGTGTGAGGTGTTGGGGGATCAAATGTAGAGAGAAAGTATACAGTAAATGGCAGGTCACTTAGGAGCATTGATGTACAGAGGGATCTTTGTGTGCAAGTCCATAGCTCTCTGAAAGTGGCAACAAAAGTAGGTAGGGTGGTAAAGAAGGCATACAGCATGCTTCCCTTCATCGGTCGGGGTGTTGAGTATTAACGTCAGGAAGTCATGCTGCAGCTTTGGTTAGGCCACATTTGGAGTATTGTGCGCAGTTCAGGTTGCTGCATTATAGGAAGAATGTGGAGGCTATGGAGAAGGTGCGGAAGAAGTTCACCAAGATGTTGCCTGCATTAGAGAGTATTACAAGGAGCGGTTGGACAAATTTGGATTGTTTTCTCTGGAGGCGTCAAAGGCCGAGGGGAGACTTGAGAAATTTATAAAATTATGAGGGGCATGGATAGGGTAAACAATCAGAGTCCTTTCCCCAGGGTGGACGTATCAAATACAAGAGGGCATAGCTTTAAGGTGAGAAGGGGATAGCTTAAAGGAGATTTGCGAGGCCAGTTTTTGACACACACAGAGTGGTGGGTGCCTGAAACTCACTGCCAGGGGAGGTGGTAGAAGCAGATATGATAGTGACATTCAAGGGGCATTTAGACAGGCACATGAACATGCAGTGAATAGAGGGATATTCATCAAGTGCAAGCAGATGGGATGAGTTTCATTTGGTATTGTGGTCAGTACAGATATCGTGGGCCGAAGGGCCTATTCCTGTGCTGGACTGTTCTATGTTATAAACTGCTATTCAAGAACATTTCTTGTCATTAAACTCAAAATTTAAACATGTGAAAGGTAAGGTTGAATGGACTAAGTAAAGTAAGATTGATCATCGATCTATTCCTCCACTTTTTTCTGGATAAACTATTTTGGTGATTTCACTGCTAGTTAACTGCTCTATAGATTATCATGAATTGGACATCTGCTATTCTGGTTGATTTTCTGCTCCACTCTTGACACCATTCACGGTATGGCACAGTGGTGCAGTTCGTAGAGCTGCTGTCTCAAGCTCTAGTGATTCAGTTTGACCCTGACCTCGGGTGCTGTTGGTGTGGAGCTTGCACGTTCTCCTTATCAGAATCAGGTTTACTTTCACCGACTTATATGTTGTGAAGTGTGTTGTTTTGTGGCAGCAGTACAGTGCAAAGACATAAAACTACTATAAATTACAAAATAAATAAATAATGTGAAAGAAAGGAATAACAAGGTAGGGTTCATGGACCATTCAGAAACCTGATGCTGGAGGGGAAGAAGCTGTTCCTAAATCGCTGAGTGTGGGTTTTCATGCTCCTGTACCTCCTCCCTGATGGTAGTAATGAGAAAGGGCATGTCCTGGATGGTGAGGTCCTTAGAGATGGATACCGCCTTCATGAGACACTTGAAGATGTCCTGATAGTGGGGAGGGTTGTGCCCGTGATGGAGCTGGCTGAGTCTACAACCCACTGCAGCCTCTTGCCATCCTGTGCATTGGAGCCTCCGTATCAGGCTGTGATGCAACTGGTCAGAATGCTCTCCACCGTACATCTGTAGAAATTTGTGAGAGTCTTTGGTGACATACCAAATCACCTCAAACTCCTAACGAAGTAGAGTTGCTGATGTGCCTTCTTCATGATTGCATCAGTGTCTTGGGCCCAGGATAGATCCTCCGAGATGTTCACACCCAGGAACTTGAAGCTGTTCACCCTTTCCACCGCTAACCCCTCAATGAGGACTGGTACATGTTCTGCTGACCTCCCCTTCCTGAAGTCCACAATCAGCTCCTTGGTCTTGCTGACATTGAGTGCGAGGTTGTTGTTGTGACACCTCTCAACCAGCTGATCTCTCTCACTCCCGCGTGGACTACATGTAACTGCATGGGTTTCCCTTGGCACCCTGTTTTCCTCTGACAGTCCAACATCTGGTTGGTAGATTAATTGGCTACTGTAAATTACCCCTTGTGCAGGTGGGTAGTAGGAGAACTGTGGGTGGGGGTGTGAGGAGAGGAGCTGATGGACATCCGAGAGAGAAGTTATTAGAGGGAGATAAGCGGGGGAATGGAATTGATAGGATTGCTCTGAGAGGGGCTGAATGGCAGCTTCCTATGTCATAAGAAAATATGGGAAGTATGTTTTAACAACATGGGATTTTAATAACCATCATCTTTAAGCTATACTGTAATAGTGTAGAATTACTAAGCTTCTTTGAAGTACCTGTATAACTGTGCCAGTCTATTATCCCTTTGACATTCATATTGAAGAAAACGTGTACAAGGAGTTAATAGGTAACAAGGTTGTATATGACAGATTAAGAAATCCTACCTTTCACTGTTTTGGTTTTTATCTATTGAAAGAAAAATAAGCATTTAGGATAATTTTTAAAGCAACAAATTAGCAAAATTACTAAAATAACATGAGCAATGAATGTAACAAAGTGTGACACTTACCTTTAATATAGAAAGCTAATAAAGTTCCCAGTAACAGTAAGAGAAGTATTATTGGTGTATAATACAACCACTCGAATGATGTGGTACCTGAAGAGAAAGAAGTACGTTTTATTTCAGAAGAAACTATTGTACATATCAGTACTCCTCACTGATTATTATTGATATAGTTCCAGAAAGATTTATTTTATTCAAATTCTATTTGTGCCATTAATAACAAAATGATGATAAGTGTGACATATTTTTCAAAATGTGCATTTGCTGCAATCTGATTAATTTGTCATCAAACCAGCTGACAACGGTGGTGCCGTGGTAGTCTGGCGTACAGACCTCTACCTTGCAGAGGCCAGACGCCAACTCTCGGACACTTCCTCCTACCTACCCATGAACCATAACCCCACCAAGGACCACCAAGGACCACCAGGACGTTATCTCCCACACCATCACTGACCTCATCACCTCGGGAGATCTCCCCCCCACAGCTACCAACATGATAGTCCCATAGCCTAGAACTGTCCGCTTCTACCTCCTCCCCAAAATCCGCAAGATGGACTGTCCCGGCAGACCTATTGTCTCCGCATGCTCTTGCCCCACGGAGCTCGTATCCTCGTACCTGGACACTATCCTGCCCCCCCGGTCCAATCCCTCCCCACCTATGTCTGTGACAAAACACACGCTCTCCAATTCTTCCATATCTTTAAGTTCTCCGGCATGCATAACCTCGTCTTCACCGTGGACATCCAGTCCTTATATACCTCCATTCCCCATCATGATGGCCTCACCGCCCTCCACTTCTTTCTTGATCAGAGACAGAACCAGTCCCCTTCCACTAACACGCTCCTCTGCCTGGTTGAACTTGTCCTCACCCTAAACAACTTCACTTTTGATTCCTCTCACTTTCTACAGACCAAGTGCATAGCTATGGACACTCGCATGGGCCCCAGCCATGCCTGCCTCTTCGTCGGCTATGTTGAACAGTCTCTGTTCCAAGCCTACTCCGGCCCCATTCCTCAACTCTTTCAATGTTATATCAACGACTGCATTGGTGCCACCTCTTGTACCCGTGCAGAACTTGACAGTTTCATAAATTTTGCCACAAATTTTCACCCAGCTCTCCAATTCACTAGGACCATCTCTGACACCCCTCTCTCCTTCCTCGATCTTTCCATCTCCATCTCAGGGGATTCCTTATCTACTGACATCTTCTACTAACCCACTGACGCCCACTGCTACCTCGATTACAGCTCCTCCTACCCTGTCTCTTGCAAGGACGCGATCCCTTTCTCTCAATTTCTCCGCCACCGCCGCACTTGCTCCCACGATAAAGCTTTCCACTCCAGGACATCCGAGATGTCCAATTTCTTTTCTAACTGGGGCTTCCCCATGACTGTGGTCGAGAGAGCTTGCACCCGTATCCCTGCCATTTCCCGCACTTCTGCTCTCACCCCCACCCCTCCCAGACCCAAAAGGGATAGCATCCCCCTTGTCCTCACATTTCATCCTACCAGCATACGTATCCAACACATCATTCTCCGCCACTTCCGCCATCTCCAACGGGACTCCACTACCAAGCATATTTTCCCCTCCCCACCCCTGTCTGCCTTTCGCAGGGACTGCTCTCTATGAAACTCCTCAGTTCACTCCTCCCCGTCTACCACCCATCCCGCTCCCACCCGGGAACTTTCCACTGTCCCCGCCATAGGTGCAACACCTGCCCCTATACTACTTCCATCCAGGGACCCAAACAGTCCTTTCAGGTGAGACAGAGATTCGCCTGCACCTCCCTTAATATCATCTACCACATTCGGTGCTCCAAGTGTGGCCTCCTCTACACTGGTGAGACCAAACGCAGACTAGGTGACCGTTTCGCAGATCACCTGCGCTCTGTCCATAACCGCGACCTGCACCTCCCCGTTGCCATCACTTCAACCCCCCCCCCCCCCCCCACACTCTCACTGACATGTCAGTCCTCGGCCTCCTCCACTGCCAGGAGAAGTCCAAGCGCAAACTGGAGGAACAGCACCTCATTTTCTGTCTTAGAACCTTGCAGCCTAACAGCATGAACATTGAATTCTCCCACTTTAAGTAACCCCCACACACTCCCCCCCAACCCCCCCAACCCCCCCCCAACCATGCCTCTTCTTTTCTTCTCTTTCGTAGCCTCTCTCTTTTTTCTACCCCCCCATTTTTTTCTTCTCTCCTTACCTGTGACCCATCCCCCGGTGGATCTGCTCTCCCCTCCTCCCCTGCACCTGCCCATCACCATCTCTGACCTGCATCTACCTATCACCACATTGTGCCCACCCCGCCTCCCCTCTTTTGTCCACCTATCACTGCTCTGCTTTTCCCTCCTATACATTGGGCTTCCCCTTTTCCAATCTTCAGTCCTGAAGAAGGGTCCTGACCCGAAACATTGACCACCTGCTTTTCTCCACGGATGCTGCCTGGCCTGCTGAGTTCCTCCAGCATCATAGTGTTTTTCATCTAGATTCCAGCATCTGCAGTATTTTGTTTCTCTAATCTCACCAAACCGACCATGGAGGTTGTCAGCAAGTTGGAGCAATGGTGCTCCTGCACTCAAAAGAAAAATTAAAATTTTCTCACAGTGTAATAAGTGGTCCAATAACAATGTTCTATTTCAACCTCTATCCAGGAACAGTTTGGAAAGTCCAAATTTTTTATTTATCTATCTATTTATTTGCTTAGGGGTCTGGACATCATTGGCGAAAACGACACTAATTCCCCATCCCTAATTGCCTTTGGGAAAATGGTGTTGATCTGATTTCTATAATTCTGCAGTTTTTCTGGTGAAGTTTCTCCCACAAGGCTGTAAGATATGGAGTTCCAGGACTTGGACCCAACAACAATGAAGGAGTCACTGGAGTGGAAACTGCAGGTGGTGGTGTTTTCTTGTGCTGGAAGCCCTTATCCTTCTTGGCAGTAGGCTTGATAGGCACTGTCAGAGTTGCTTAGATGAGTAACTTCAGTGCATTTTCCAGAAGATAGATGGTGCACGCTGTAGCCACTGTGTGCAAGTGGTGCATGGAATGAATGTTTAGGTTGGTAGATGGGTATCAATGAAGATGATGGTTTTGTCCTAGATGGTGTTTAGCTACTCATGTTGCTAGACCTGCAGTCCTCCAGGGAAATGGAGAGTATTTCATCACAAACACGACTTTGGGGTTTCAGGAGTTAAGGCACTTACTGAAGGATATGCAGCATCTGACCTGCTCTTGGAGCTAAAGTATTCATATGGGTGACCCGGTTGATTTTCTGGCTAGTGGTGACCCCAGGACATGAATGATGGGGGCCTTGGGGATGGTAATGTCGTTGAATATCAAGGATAAGTGTTTAGACTTTCTCTTATCGGTGATGGGTCATTATCTGGGCCTTTTGTTGCGTGAATGATACTAGCTAATTGCCAGCCTACGTCTGAATGGGGTCTAAGTCTTGTTGCATACCTTCCTTTTTTTTGAAATGTTATTGACCTCTGTCAATGTTAACTCTCTCTCTCTGCACTGATATTGTCTGACCTGCTGAGTACTTACAGCATTTTCTGTTTTCTTTTAGCTCCTGTATTAAAAGACCATTCCCCATTGATATGTAGAGTCAGTTTTCAGTTCTGATAAAAATCTTCTTCACAAATTCTGTTCAACTTTCTCAGTTGTCCCTGTTCAGCGCTGATTAAACTGCTTCTTTTTCTGACTCCACAAAATCTCCCTGTCTTCATGTACTGTTTCCCATTCTAATATTCAAAATCATGATGGGTAAAATATGACAAAGTTCTTCCTACAGCTTATCCGTAATAAGAGGGCATAAATTTAATATCACTAACACAGTTAAAACAGAGGTTAGGAAACTTTTCTCTAAAACTAGAACATATATTAAGGAAAGAGAATTGGACAATTTTTAACAAGGAAGTGGGTAAAAATCTAATTGAAAATAAGTCTTTGGAAAAAACAAAAAATGGGGATAAATGCAAACTTCTGTGCTGAAAAATTCTGTGATTCTATGGATCATGTAAAACCCTTAAAGATTTGAAAATGTTCAGTGAAATCAGTGCATGCAGTAAAACTTACACAGAGCTTTTCTGACATGTAAGTGGAAAAGGTAATGCCTGCATGCTGCTCATATACACACTGTAAGAGCATCTTGTTTTTTTCAGCCTTTGTCTGTATTTTAGCTGATATTCATTAGCTGAATCATTGAGGAAACTATCAGACAGACGTCCTTATAATTCACGTCCCTGCTGAATTTGTGTGTGCGTGGATGGTCAAGTCTGTCCTGGGTGAATCTCCCTTTAAATTAAATTAGTTTGCTAACACCCATGATCCAAGCTGCATGAAGAATGATAAAATAGACTAAGTACTAAGCAAATAATGGCACCCATTGGACCATAGTCCTAAATGAGTCAGGGCAGAAGAGAACCTGAAATTCATGCATTATTATGACTTAATTAGGAAAACTAGAGTATAACTAAATATAATATAAATCAACAAAGTTCCAGTGACAGTCATACCTAATAATGCATAATAACATGCAAGTACTGTGCATATTTAGCATATACCTACTTAAAATATGAAACTCTATCCTGTTACTGCATTGTGAAGAAATTTGATTTTCTGCTTTACATGTATACCCAGAATGTTCAGTTATTGTCACATGAAAAACTGCTGGTCCTGCCTTTGGTGTAGAGATTGCTGTAAGGCGTGAGTGACTCCGATACAGTGTGTAATTGATGGGAAGAGTTCCTGTGCTTGTTATGCAGTGCAGTGTCACAGTTTCTCCTAAGTTCACCTTGGTGGAGTTCAACAGAGGAAAGAGCAGTGGTGTGGATACAGGAACTGAAATAACAAGAATGATAAATTGAAGATATTGTTCTGTTGAGAAAGTAAAAACAAATCCAAACATCACTTAGCCTATCACATAGGGATGATTTTCCGCAATATTGTTGCCAATATTAAAAGTATTAGATCATTTAAATAAATACGGTGAAATTGAAGAAATCACCACATTTTACAATACTGCATGATTTTCAATAAAATTGCTGAAGAAAAGCTTTAAAAACTGCTAATTTCTCTATCAGTGCTTCTTACAGTCAGTAGGTGCATGGTTTTATAACAACATGAATATTATACCATTTTAAAATTTAAGTCCCTTTATAATTGCTAGAGATCCAGTACTGTGCACTAAATTCATCATCGTGGAATGCCTGGAGAAGGAAATGTTTTAAGACAGCCTGAGAAGAAGTGTGAAGAGGTGGAAGGTACTATGGGACTGAAGCTAATGCTTGCTGCAAGGATCATTCACCAAACTTAGCTGGAGAACTTATCTCAGTTTTGCAGTGCACTTACTGCAGAGAAAATCTTGTCTACCTCTTCCTGCTGCCTTCATAAATTTGCCTTCATCTATGATCGTTCAGGTAGATTGGTTAACTCACATTTCCTCCATATTGCGAAAGATACACGTAAGACCTTGAAAGAAAACTTCCTGTTTACATAATCTGTTAAGATTCATATCTTTAAACTGTAGCACTTATCATGTGTCAGTATTAAGCATTGCAGTGCAGTCTGTTTGTTGGTATGGTGCATTCTTTCAGTGAGAATATATGGCAAATACCACCATCCGGGCCATGCCATCTTCTCACAGCTAGTCTTGGGCAGGAAGTATAGAAGCCTGAAGTCCCACACCACGTTCAAGAACAGCTACTTCCCTTCCACCATTCGGTTCTCGAACCAAATGGCACAATCCTAATCACTACAGCTTAGCAACACTATAACCACTTTGATCACTTTGCACTAAAACAGACTTTGTTTTTTTTTTGTTCTAGTTGTGTTCTTTCGTGTAAAAATTGTGTTTAATTTATGTTTTTCTTGTGAATGCTACTAAAATGATGCTATGTGCCTGTGATGCTGCTGCAAGTAAGTTTATCATTGCGCCTGTGCATATGACAATAAACTCAACTTTGACTTTGACTCTTTCACTTCTTCAAATGCTTCAACTGGGTGTTGTCTGAGAAGCCAACAACTTGTAGCGATTGGCTGATGTCTATCCGTAATAGCATGTTGGAGTTTGAGTTGGTCTTTGTCTGCAGGGAACAGAGCCCCATTATGGGCCATTTGAAGGCTTTTGGATGTTCACATGGTATTTGGGCTTTATTTAAGCTTTTCCAGCTGCTAGAGGAAGTTAGAGGGCAATGTGGGGGCTAATCGTGTTAATAACCAAATGCCATTATGTATTCCCATTCCATCAATTCCTCTGCTTTATAGTTTTCACCTCTCCACAACCACAGAGCACTACAGGAGCAGAGCAAATAACGCCAGTAAAATGAGTGATCCTATGACTCAGGGCTCCATGTAGATTCTTAGGCCAGCCAAGGCCCGATGTATTAGCCTCTTTGACCCAATTCCTCAAGTTTCAATAATCAGTGCACTTAAAGGATCTTCAGCAGAGTCTAACTTGGTGAATTTGTTGCTGATATCTGCCTGTTTGCTGTATGTTCTGAAGTGGAGAACGACAAGTCGGTGAAGTTGTCCCTCTGAGAGTAACATACTTCTTTCTGCAGGAAGTATCTGCAGCATTCTGCTTGAATAGGTGCTTGAACCAATGTCCAATGATCAGAATTTAGGTTGTTAGTTAGATCTAGTGAAGCCTAATCTAGATTCATAGGAATCCCATGTGGCCACAGGGAGAATGTGCAAACTCCAGATAGACAGAATTGAACCAGAGCTGCTGCAGCTGTGAGGCAGCGGCACCATCTACAGTGCCACTGGACAGCCTCTAGGCATATACGTCTCAATTTATCATGAAATAGAAGCTTATCAGTTTAAATATTGCATACATTCAATTTTCATTAACTCTGCCAGCTTTAAAAGTTAACTCAGAAAGCTATAATACCTACTTAAAATATGAAATTCTATCCTGTTACTGCATTGTGAAGAAATTTGATTTTCTGCTTTACATGTATACCCAAAATGCTCAGTTATTGTCACATGAAAAACTGCCGGTCCTGCCTTTGTTGTAGAGATTTCTGTAAGGCGTGAGTGATTCCGATACAGTGTGTAAGTGATGGGAAGAGTTCCTGTGCTTGTTATGCAGTGCAGTGTCACAGTTTCTCCTAAGTTCACCTCGGTGGAGTTCAACAGAGGAAAGAGCAGTGGAAACTGAAATTACAGGAACTGAAATGAGAAGAATGATAAATTGAAGGGATGGTTCTGTTCAGAGAATAAAATAAATCCAAACATCAGTGAGCTAATCCCCTGATAACACCACAGAGACATTGTTTCTTAATAGCAAAATCTTGAGATCATAAAATAAATGTGGTGAAATGGAAGAACCACATTTTATAATATTAGCTGATCTGTGAGACTGCTGTAGAAAAGTAATCTTGCAAGTGGTTTGCTCTCATGTATTAGTTGTCTGCCACAATGTAGTTGGCAATGTAATGGCAAAGCACCTTTGACACCCTCAGCAGGAATGTATTCTACTATATGCCACTGAAAACTGATTATCCACAAAATTGCTCATGCTGTCCAAGGAGTTCCATGAGGGAATGAAGGCAGTTAATCTGTATGAGAATAAAGCGTCATCTGAGTTCAGCTGTGATGCAGGTATAAAACAAGTGCTGGCAGTTTCTCCATTTTCATTCTAATCTTCTCAAGTACACTTTTGAAAGCTATTAATCTGGGATAATAATAGAATTGAGGAATTTCAGCAACTAGCTCAATTTCAGTGCAAAGGTGTGTCTCCGAAGCACCTGATGAATTGCAGATTATGATGCATGGATAATGCTCACCGTGACACTCAGTATCAAGAAAACAAACATGACCCATTGACCAACATTCCACTCAAAATATACATCAGTGATGAAGCTCCGGACAATGTAGATCAGTTCTGATATGTCAGCTTAATTCTTACCAACTGACTCCACTTGGAATAACAGATTGCTAACCCTTAGTACAAAGACATCTGTCTAACAATACCTATTGTATGTGCGAAACCTCGGACACGTACTCCACTCAGCAAGAACCCTGCTCATGACTTCTCAGTCTGGAGAAGGGCGGCCAGAAATGGTTCAGTGAAGCACCAGGCTGCTGGCAAATGAGCCAGGAAGATAATATGTTTGTTCAGTCTCCACCTCCCTACTGCACCCTGTAACCTTTGTGGGGAGGATTGCTGCTTGTACATTGGGTTCTTTTCCCACACCACTTGTTGTTGTTGTATTACCTTTCAAGTAATAATAATGGCTTCTGGATGTCTTTGTTTAATTGAATATTGTGTGCTGTACAACTTTGACCTGCAGAGGATCATCATCAGGGAGAACATGGAGAGGGAAATACCTTAGAATAGCATGCAAAGAACCAAAGGAGTGTTAAGATCTTGAAGATACTATACAACAATAATTAACTCTTGCTGCTAGAGCCTCTCAGCAAGTTGTTGTGCAGTAGAACATCTCTCACTCTGCACTGTATTAACAATCCTGCCTACCTTTTCCCATTGGCTCCACAAATACACCATCTACCGAGCTTTAAATCTTCCAGGTAAATTAGAATTCTCATATTTGTTCCATTTTATGAAATCTACTCATAATCCGTGTAAGGAATAGTTTATGTACACATAACTTGAAGAGCATCTTGTCTTCCTCTCCAACGTGTTAGTGTCTGTGGTGTTTTCCATTGTTGACAGTTCACATCTTGAACCAAAGCTAATGCTTTAAGTATTGTCTAATGTCTGTCGACAGTCCATTATCATTTCAGTTGGCCTTTGTTTCCTGGGAGCAGATGATCCAGTTGCAGGCAATTACATGTCTACAATGTGTAAGTGCAATGGCATTTTGTGGGGATTCTGGTGGGGAAAGTGATTGTGTTGTTATTATGAGACAGAGCACTATTATAGTTTGGAGGTATGGTCCTCATCTAACTGTAAGAGCCTCAAGTTTCTTGAGTCAGTCTTTAGCCAATTTTTGAATCTATTTTAAGAACTAAGTGCGTCACTTTTTGTGTTTTTAGTTAGTGAATATCTGAGGAAATGAGTGCAGAATTCAGTGGGAATTTGCATTTGATCAAAGAGGGAAATGCTGTAAGGTTTTGCAAAATCTCCTATTCATATTGCTAGATCAAGTAATAAGAAAACATACCTGTTATTAAAACGCTGAATCCTTCACTGTATTTGGACAAGTTTGAAATTTCATTTTCAGCTTTGCACTTGTACACACCACCATCTTCAGTATTATTTATGAGTACGTTAAAAACCACAGGCTCTCTATTAGATGTCTTGACAGAGTAGATAAATCTTTGGTTTAAGAATAATAAGTAAGTCATAGGAGGGGTTCCATTCGTTGACTGGCATTGAAGGGATATGCGTTTTCCTATTTCGTAGGTGGTTTTTGAAGTGACGAGTTTTATTTTTGGTTTTGAAACTGGAACTGAAACCAAAGTAACACAAGGTAAACTTTTAAAAGAAAAAATTAAATCTGGCTCTAATTTTGGAGTTACAACAGCGTCTGCCATGTGACTCAGTCAGAAGCACAGACATCAAGTCAGGAGCTTGTTAATTCAAGTCTTATTGTAGAGATTAAGCATATAATTTAACACAGTGCAGCACAGTTGACCTTGCAAAATCCTCTTCACAAACATTTGGGGACTGGTGTCTAAATTAGGAGCACTGTTTCACAGACTTGTCAAGCCACAGCCTGTCATAGTTGTACTCACAGAATCATATCTTGCAGGGAATGTGTCAGATTGCTCCATCACAATTCCTGGGTATGTTCTGTCCCATTGTCCTATTGGCAGGAGTGGTGGGCACAATAGCTTAGAGGCAGTAAGGAGTAGCCCTTGGAGTCCTTAACATTGACTCCAGGCCCCATGAAGTCTCGTGGCATCATGTCTAATATGGACAAGGTAACCTCATCTTGATTCATCTGCCGTCCTCCCTCAGCTGATGAATCAGTGTTTCTCCATGTTGAACCAGATATGTAAGAAGCTCTGAAGTTAGCAAGGGCACAGAATGCATGCTGAATGGGGGACTTCAATGTCCATTGTCAAGAGTAGTCTGGCTGAGTCCTGAAAGACATAGCTGCCAGACTGCCAAGTAATTAGTGAACCTTCTTGATCTCCTCCTCATCAGTCTGTCAGCGGTAGATGCGTCTGTCCATGGTGGGACTGGTAGAAATAGCCATTGCTTAGTCTTTGTGGGGACAAAGTCCAGCCTTCACTCTGAGGACACCCTCCATTGTGTTGTGTGGCATTACAATTAGAATAGACTCAGAACAGACCTGACAGGTTAAAACTGGTCTTCCCAGTGGCACTGTAGACCATCAAGAGCAACAGTGATATACACCGCCACAGTCTGTAACCTTGTGGCCCAGCGTATCAATCATCTTGCCGTTATGTCAAGCCAGGGGATCAATCCTGGTTCAATGAGGAGTGCAGAAAGACATCGAGAGCAATATATAAAATAATATCAAGAAATAGTTGACAGCACTGGATACATCAGAGGCTACAAAACCAGAAAATACTTCAGCTGTAATACTGAATGCCAGTGCTCCAGAATAGGCTGTTCCTTCAGCCAGACTGCTACAACGCTGGCATCTGACGAACAATTTGGAAAGTTGCCCATGTGATGTCCTGTTCACAAGTCCAAATCTGGCTAATTACTACTTTCAATCATTAGCAGTGATGAAAACTGTTATTAACAGTGCTATCAAGTGGCACTTGCTCAGTGATAACCTACTGACCGATGCCCATTTTGAGTTTTGCCAGGATCATTCAGTTCCAAACCTCATCCCTGCTTTGCTGAGAACATGGACTAAAGACCTGAATTCCAGAGGTGAGAGTGAGTGCCCTTGACATCAAGGCAACATTTGACTGAGTATGTGTCAGGGAGCCCGGGTAAAACTAAAGCCAATAGCCATCATGGGAAAAAAAACTCCACTGGCTGGAGTCACACCTTGCACACAGAAAGATAGTTGTGCTTGTTAGAGGTCAGTCAACCCAGCCCCAGGGCATCAGTGCAGCAGTTTCTCAGGGCAGTGTCCTCAGTCTAACCATCTTCAAATGCTTCATAAGTAACCTTCCTTCCCTTACTAAGGACTGAAGAGGGGCTCTTTACTGAGGATTGCATAATACTTAATTCCATTTGCAACACTAAATGAAACAACCCATGCCTGCATACAGCAAGATCTAGACAACATTCAGGTATGGGCTGGTGGGTACCATAACATTTGCAGTACAAAAGTGCCAGGCAATGATCACTTCCAAGACAAGAAAATCTATCCTTGACATTCAATGTCATTCCCATCACTGAGACCCAACAATCAAAACTTAAGAAGAACATAAGAAAATAGGAGCAGGGGTAGGCCACCAGCCTTGCCTTTGAATATGATCATGGCCGATCTGCCCCAGGCCTCAGCTCCTCTATGCCAGTTCCCCAGAGTCTTCAATTCCCCAATATTTCAACATTTTATCTACACCTTCTTTAAGTACCTTCAATTCTCCAAGTCTCCAGAGTAGAGAATTCCAGAGTTTCCTGACCCTCTGCGAGAAGAATTTCCAAGCACCTCAGTTTTAAATGCCAGCTCTGTTATATTATAACTATGTTTCCTTGTTCAAGACTGTCCCATTAATGGAAGTATCTACCCTGTTGTGCCCCCTTCAGATCTTGTATGGTTCAATAAGGTCATCCCTCATTCTTCTAAGCTCCAAAGGATACAGATCCAACTTCTATATCCACATATGACAGGGCAATCCTCTCATCTTAGGAATTAACCCAGTGGATCTCTTTTGGACTCCCTTGAAAGCTAATGCTGCCTGCAATAATATCTTGTGGGTCGCATTAATAAGAAACTCAACTGGACCAGCCATGTTAATACAATGGCTACACGAGCAGGTTAGAGACTAGGTATCCTGGAGCAAAAGACTCAACCCCAAAGTATTCCCATCCTCTACAGGGCACGTCACGAACTCGATGGAATACCAACACTTGCCTGGATGTAGGTCCAACAACTCTTGAGGACAAAGCAGCCTGCTTGATTGGCACAGTTGGTTACAGTGTGAACCATCTACAAAATGTACAAAATGGCCCAGGCTGTTCCAACAGCACCCCCAAACGTGCTCCTACACCAAGAAAGAGAAGGGCAGCAGGTGCCTGGGAACACCTTTTCCTTTAAGGTTGTGCTCCAAGTCACACACTGTTCTGACTTGGAAACATATTGCCAATCCTTCTAAATTCTGGAACTCCCTATCCAGCAACATTGTGGCAATGCCTTCACCTAAAGCACTGCAGTGGAACATGAAGGTGGCCACCTTCTCTAGAGCAGTTGCGGACAGGCAATGGACGCTGGGCAGGCCAGCATTGCCCAGATCCCAGAAAATGAATTCAAACAAGATGACTGTGGGAATGTAGGAGATCATATTGGAAGAATGCCCAACACGCTGGCCAATGTTTATTCCTCAACCAGCATTACTGAAACAGTTTATCTGTTACCACTTCGCTGGTTGTGGAATCTTGCTGTCTTTCTTGCATTACAATGGTGACAACTCCTCAAAAGTATTAAACTGGGTCTAACGTGGGTTGGATTGGCTGAAGTTCATGAAGGACCCATTCAATCCATTACCAGAAATATGCACTAGGTTGACAGCGATTTCGTGTCAACATGCTATATTCTGCCTCCAAAGTTCATTCTATTGATTTCAGTTCAATGAATTTCAGAGACAGTCCAATATGTTTATGGTACCAATGTGGATCAAAATTCTAGGTATTAAAATTTTCTCTTATTGTAGAAAATGTACCACTTTAAATATTGCTTTTGTCTAAAGAAAAAAAAGGATAAAAACCTATTTTCATTAATTCTACCAATTTAGTCATTCCATCAAAGCTGTTACAATAATCAATTAAGTCAGTGCTGATTGTAGATTGCAAAATGTAACTGTTGTAGTTTTAGATAATATTCTCTTTGCTGTTACTTTTCAATTTAGTCTTCATATCACCTCAATGAGTCATTCTATTACTTGTCATTAGAAAGCCCAACAACAAGATTCTTATCTCCTTACAACATAAAAGAAACCATTCAGCCCATGGAGATCAGGACTGGCACAAGGGAATGGGCATATGATATCTCCCTGGATCTATTGGTTTACCATGTTTTTTCTATTAATATCTGAAGAGTAACTATTTAGGTAGATGCTAATCGACTCTTATTTTGAAAAGTGGCATAATTTATTTGATTTCTAATAATGCAAGCCTCTCCACTGAGACAATAATATTGGAATATTTTGTTTGATATATTCATCCTGTCCTTTTCTTCAAAAAATTTTGCAAATTTCTGTTAAAAAAAATTCCACACTAGGTATTGGTCCATCTGATAGCTAGTTGAACAATCTGTCTAGGAATCAGAGAGCTCTCTGAACTCAACCCTTCACTAAGTAAATTTAGCAGATAAAATAAGATTGGATTTAAAACAATTACATATTAACACTTAAAGAAAAAAAATGTTAACACCTAAGGCATGTAACACGTGAAGCAGAGTTTATAACAAAACAGGAAAATGTAATGATTTAAATGCAATTCTTAGATGTAGGTTAGGTGGAGCACAGCTAGATGTTGTGGGAATATGTTGGAACCAGACTTGTTGATTTTCCTTACATTATTTTTGCTGGGTTTCAGGTAAGATTTAAATTGGAACATCTTATAGAAGCAAACAGACACAATGATCTTACCTTTTACAGTTATATTAATATACAGACTTCTTTCTGTTCGAATTCTTTTACTTGCAGAGTTTGATGCGTGACAGGCATACTTCCCACTCTGTGTAGTATTAGCTGAGGGAATGTCATAGTTTGCTTCAGTAGCATTTACAGTTAATTGATGTAGAAGTTTTCCTGGTATTCCTTTGAAAAACTTGTAAGTTATCGGCCAAGATCCCCTCGACACAGCACACGTGAGACGTAAATGATCACCTTGAACCACAATACCAAGAGAGGCTGCTGATTTTAGAATTGGTTTGGAAACTGGTACTGTTTTAAAAGAAGAACAGATGAGAGCATCAGATGTGCCTTTCAACCAAGTATTATCAGGGTTAGTTTTGTAATCTGTGGAAGCATAGTCAGTGCAAAGTTAACCAATGTTGTGGAATCAGTCTGTTTTTAGGATTACTCTTTGCTATTTTGGCATTGTACAAGAAGCCAGCATAATGGGTGCCAAAAAATTACTATTTAATTGAAATCTAAAGCCAGTTAAAGGTCAATCACTAAATGGGAGTCAAAAATTCCCGTATTTTGAAGGAATTTTTGAGCAACTGAGAATCTTGTACCTGTGACTCTACTGCAGGCATTAGTGTGTGAAGGTCATCCTGTTGGCGGAGCTTTGGAAAGAACAAGAGTATTTATTTGTAAAGCTTTTAAGCTGAATTTGGGCCACTGCAGGCTTTCCAGCCCGTGGATGTCAGACACAAACTCTAAAACCTTGGCCTTGAAATTCTATTGCATGCTATGATAGAATTTATATGATAATAAATAATTTCCTTCTGAATCCTCTGTGCACATGACATGCTAATGCTCAGAGGCGTCCAGACATATGCAGTTGTCTACAATGGTATGTAGTGCAAATCTGGACAAAACTTCTATCAATTTTTCCAACGTGTGACAAGCTACTCATACAGAAGGAGGCCTTCACAAAATATACAAGCCCCGCTTTGGTACTTGTTGAAGGAGACCAGGTAGGCTAAGGAATCTGGACATGGAGCCAGGTTCAGATAGGTGTGTTTTATGGCTCTTTACTGGGTCCCAATCCATCACTGCCTTTTATATCCACAAATACTCCCCTCTCCCCTTCCATGCCAACGCACTGATCTGATCTTTGAGGTTCTGATTTGCCCCCACCCTCCCCACAATTGATGCTCCTACATATTTGGGCACACCTTCCACCCCATGCTTCTCTCCACTGGCTCCTTGCCAACTGCAAGGTGGTGTAAGTGGAGCAAAGACTTAAAATTGTATGTCCTCTTCTAATGAGCACAAATGATTGGCCTCATTTGCAGTAGTGATGGGCTCTTAAAACAAATATTTATTTTCCACTGGTCACCTTGCACATTTTACATGTCTTTCAAGCTGCCACAGTACTTGTAGGCCAAAACGGTTGCTAGCGAAAGGAAAGCTTATTTTAGGCCTACTGAAAACATTTATTTCAGTTTGTGTTCCCATATCATTTAGATGTTGACAATAAGCACAAAATATAGCATTGCTGAAGGCTCCAAACCTCTGGATGTCTATCGGTAGAGAGTTATCTACAGATACCTTTTAGGCATGTAGAAAAGCAAGTAAATAACTGAAGTGATTCCTTGGTCTTTTGCTTCTCCATGTCTTATCTGTGGCAGGGATCTCAGACAGCAGGAGAAGCCCTGAGGAAATGTATCCTCACTGTCTGTAAACCTAGGTTTTACTGCACATTTTAATTCCTTACTCCAACAACATTGGTTAGTTTACAGTCGTCCAATGGAGTTTTGGGCTGTGTATCTCCGAAGCTACGATAAACATTAACCTTACCTGCCACAATCACCTGTTGTTCAATAGTTTCAAACGTCTGGTCCCACCTTGCATTGCAGCGGTACACTCCTGTATCATTGACAGTTGCATTTTTAGAAAGTTTTGCTTCAAGAGGACCATGAGCCTCTGTCTTTATTGGAATTGTACCTTTCACAATTGTTAGTTCAGGTTTTATATCAGATATAATTAATGATGACATCAGAACAGTACAATTAATGGTCATTTCATCTCCTTCAAATATTCCACATTGCGGTTCAATTGTAAACAGATGACGTGAAAATGGATCTGAAATGATAAGTTAGACATGGTGCATAAATGGTTGATCACATCATAAAGTTAACACCTATTCTTCCTTGATTTTTTAATTTCATATTTTCTTTAGATTATTCTGTTCTGGCCTGGCACTTGATCTTTTCCAATGAAGGGTTTACCTTTCCTGTCGATAAAGGAAACTCCAAAGCTTCAGAGCCTAACCAACACTCTTCAGCAATGTCCCTGCCATTTGATGGGGTAAGAAGGAAGTAATTTTTATGGGATCTGATCTCAGTTTTATTTTATAAAAATTATGCCCCATTTTTAAGGTCCAAGCTGCTGCCCGAATCAGCTTCACTCACAGGCAGCCACACACACAAAATGCTGGAGGAACTCAGCAGGTCAGGCAGCATCTATAGAGGGTAATAAGCAGTCAAGATTTCTTTCCCTCCATAGATGCTGCCTGACCTGCTGAGTTCCTCCAGCATTTCGTGTGTGTTGCTCTAGATTTCCAGCATCTACAGTCTCTCTTGTGTTGCACTCACAGGCAGGACTACTTCCATCTAGCTGGGAGCCATTACCCCTCATCTAACTATAGTCCTGGCAGAGCAGTGGCCAAGGGTGTTCCCACCTCAATGGACATCCTTAATCATTTGCTTTGGAAAGTAGAGGCAGAAATTTTGCCCCTAATAAATTTGCCTAGAAAATTCCAGGAATGATTGACTCTTGGCTGAGATCTGTGGACCCATCACAGTTAAGGGAGTCAGAAAATCTCTCAGATGCATTCGGTATCTTTGCTTGACTACCAGGCTACCACTGAATCTTGGACCTTGAATCCTAGAGACTTCACAGAGCATACAGACTCTGGAAAGTCAGTAGATGCGTCAAGTTTCTTTGAAACTTTTATTTATGCAATCAAATAACTTTTGGGAAAGAAAGGTAGGAAAGAATAGCTAAGCTTTTAGTTTATCCCAAAGTTAAAAATGCAATTAATGTGACTGCATGTAGCTGGGTAGGATATACCTAGTAAGATTGGGTGCTGGATTAATGGTAGCTGGGAGAAAGTTGTGGTGGAGGTGGATGGGGTGCTAGGTGGTGGGAAGGACGTGAAATTTTGCAAGAAGAGGAATTTAAGAGTTAGCCACATTGGTGAGACTGGAGTTACATATAGGACAGACCAGTTAAGAGGCAGGTTTTCTTCCTTGAAAAGCATTAGTGAATCAGATGGGCTTTTACGTCATTCCTTTTGTTTTGTAGTCATCGTTACTCATGATGAGTGTTTTCCTTTAAAGGTTATTAATTGAGATTAAATTCCATGGCTGCTGCGGTGGGACTGGGTTGTTAATCCAGGCCTCGGGATTATTAATCTGGCGATGTACCAGCTGCACCATGACCGTCTTACACAACATTGCAGATATTGCATTATACCTGTTAACCTACCTTGCACAGTTATGTTGACTAGTGCACTGTAGTTTGAGCTGGTCTTAGAGTCTTTCCCTTGGGTCGTACAGCTATAAGCCAGATCTGTTTCTTCTGCTACTTTAAGTGAGTGTGTTGCAAAACTTTTATTGGTTTTTTCTATGTCTCTCAGGCGGGAATATTGTCCATTTTTATATTTATAGAATATAAATTCAAGAGGAGGAAGTTCTTCAGTGGCATCACAGTGCAACTCAATTCGATTTCCCGCTATCACCTCCATTGGATGTATGGTAAGTCGAGGTGTCTGTAATTCTCCTAAAGTAAAAATCACAAAAAATTAAACCATTTTGTGGTTTTTGAAACCTGTTCAATGTTGAAGCAAATAGGTAAGAATTTGACATTAGAAATCAGACATGAGCTTTCAACCACATATTCACCACATCACTTGCATCGTTTGCCAATGGTCTATATTTTGCATCTCAAAGATCTCTCTACTTCTTCTCTATTTAATAGATATTATTCTATTCTTGATTCAGTCATGGGACATTTATACAAACTGTGCACAAGCATTTCCTGCATCTGGTTACAGTCAAAGAGTCATAGAGTCATAGAGTCATACAGCACAGAAATGAGCCCTTCAGCCCGACTGGTCCATGCTGGCAAAGATTCCCATCTAACCTAGTCCCATTTGCCCACATTTGGCCCATACCCTTTTAAACCTGTTCAGTTTATAAATTCCTATTTAGCTTGTGGTATTTGCAGTTTATCATCTCTCCCCATTCAATTCTTATCTGAATATTGGCAAATAACTCTTTCATCAGTCAGCAATGCTACTTTGGATTTGTTTGCAGTTGGGTCACTCTCTGCAATACACTGGTTGCTGGGCAGCTTATTGTTGCAGTATAGTGATTGATGAGTGATGCAGTGAATAATATTTGCAATGGAACCAACCACAACAGATAGTAAGACAGATAACCAAAAATTTGGACCAAGAGTTAGACTTTAGGGCTATATTGTATGAAAACAGGCCCTTTGGCCCAATTTGTCCATGCTGACCAAAATGTCTATCTGAGCTAGTCCCATTTGCCTGCCATTATCGGTTTAAACCTTTTCTATCCATGTACTTGTCTAAATGTCTTTTAAACATTGTAATTGTGCTTGCCTCTACCACTTCTTCTGGCAGCTTATTCCATGTACCCTGAAAATAACTCCCTTGCTCTCCGCCAAAGTAGGGTGTGGGACCTCTTACTTTAGAGAACAGACAGGACTTCAGTTTAAACTCCCAGAGCGCAGTGCTCTAAGTGCTGACATTTTTGTGCTCATATCCCTGCAATGGGTCTTAAACCTGGAAGCTTTTGACTCAGAGGTGAGTGTGACAGCAACTGAGCAGTTATGCCTCAGCTGACAATGACATAATTCCTGCTTATCCAGCACTGGATGTCAGAAAACTGGCAGAAGTGGAATTTGCAGGAGAATATGGAGGTGGGTGGAGTATCATTCAAGGAAGTGATTGGAGATTGCTTTTTCATGAAGGATTCCCTTCTAGTGTAGGAAGACCATGTGAGGTGATTCTATCACTGCAATTTCTTCTTGTCACATTTTATGCTCTTATAGAGTCATAGAATACTACAGCACAGAAAGAGGCCCTTTGGCCCACCTAGTCCATGCCAACCTGCAACCTAGTCCCACCGACCTGCACCTGGACCATATCCCTCCAAACCCTCCCATCCATGCACCGATCCAAACTTCTCTTAAATGTTACAATTGAACCAGCATCTGCCACTTCCGCTGGCAGCTCGTTCCACACTCGCACCACCCTCTGAATGAAGAAATTTCCCCTCAGATTCCCCTTAAATATTTCACCTTTCACCCTAAACCTATGTCCTCTAGTTCTAGTCCCACCCAACCTGAGGGGAAAAAGCCTGCATGTATTCACCCTTTCTATACCCCTCTTAATTTTGTATACGTCTGTAAGATCTCCCCTCATTCTCTTATGCTGCAGGGAATGAAGTCCAGACTTATTCAACCTTTCTCTGTAACTCAGGTCCTGAAGTCCCAGCAACATCCTTGTAAATCTTCTCTGCCCTCTTTCAAGCTTATTGATATCTTTCCCTTAACTCTGAAACTGCACACAATACTCTAAATTCGGCCTCACCAATGTCTTGTACAACTTCTACATCCCAACTCCTGTACTCAATGATTCTGATTCTGATTTTCTTAACCCCCCCCCCCTCTCTCATGCTGATACCGCAGTCTTCATTGATTGAGGTCCTGCAGACTGAGGTTGTGTCTCTAATCTGCTCCATCTAGTTCTAGATCAGCCATGATCATATTGAAAGGTGGGGCAGGTTTGAAGGGTTGAGTGGCCTCCTCCTGCTCCTATTTTCTAGTGTTCACATCTTCTCCCTATGTTTAGAATCAAGATGAAATTCAACTTTTTTGTCTGAGGACGTAACAGTTACATTACCTGAAATTGGACTCTGAACTACCAGGGAGACTAGAGAGGAGTGCATCTATGAGCAATCGAATAATTTGCAATTATAATGAATGTGCAAGTGCATTGTTTTTATTAGTTAATATTTGGATAAGTAATCTGAAGAACCATTGACTCAGCAGGGGAACTGTAGGAGTGTTAAAAGTTGGAAAATTGTACCATGGCCATTGCCATGTAACTGTCCTGTTACTCTGCTTTCCACATTGGCAAGGATCATGTTACTTTAAATTTGTATAAAATGCAAATGTGAATTCCCAAAAAACGATAGCATTCCCTTCTCTGAGGCAAGGAAAGTTCAAGCTCCACTCAATGATAGAACAAATTATCAAGCTGAGACTTTAGAGGAATCCTGAGGGAACTGCTGCACTGCCATAGCTACCATCTTTTGTATGAAACTTTAAACAATGTGCCTGTGTTCCCCTCACAAATAGAGTTAATTGATCCCATAACAATATTCAAAGTGGAACAGGTGTCTCTCAACTGAAAGTTGGTACAGATGATCAAGTCATCATCATAATGGGGTTCAAGGGATTTTTTCTGTTTATGAATTTGGGGCTTCATTTCTAGAATTGCAACAGTGACTAGACTTGAAGAATGCTTCAATGACTGTGAGGCACTTTGGGAAGTCCTGTGTTTGTAAAAGGTGTTCTTTTTTCCTGCTTCATGCTGTGCTGTAATACGTCTCGTATTTCACATTACCTGTAACCGTTAGATAAGAGGGTTCACTCTTAGCCGTTTCATTTCCCACTTCCACGACACAAAAATAGTATCCAGTATGCGATGCTCGAGTAGGTTGTATTGTAACATGAGAATTTTGATGAGCAGACGTGGTGTTTTGCAGCAGGAAGTCTTTGTTTAATCCTTTATAAAAAAAGTATGAAATCTGACTTTCTAGGCCAGAAGTTACCATGATATTTGCTGAACAAGTCAGGGTAATGGAGCTTCCAGCTTCTGCTAAATCCTTGGGGTCAAATTTTATTTGTACATTGTTTATGGTCACACCTGTGAGAGCAGAGAAGGAACAGGGATTAGCTTTGATTCTTAATAAGATCAGAAAATTCCAGAAGTACAGAGCAAGCCTGGATGTCCATCCCCTTGCCCCATTCTGTAGAGAAGCTGCACAGAAACCAAAGCTGGGCAACAGTCATGGAACAGTACAAAACATATGGCACCGAGGAGATCATTCTGTCAATGATGCCCATGCTGATCAAAAATGGACTTCACATTAACCCACTACCCAGCCCTTGGGACAAAGACCTGCACGTTATCACTCTCAAGTGCTTGTTCAGATACATTTGCATATGGTGAAAGTTTCTGCCTCCCTCATCCTTTCAGGACAGTGACCCCACCATTCATTGGGTGAGATATTTTTTCTCAATTCCCTTCTAATCCTTCCATCAATTAATCAGAATCAGAATCAGGTTTATTATCACTGACTTATATGTCGTGAAATTTGTTGTTTTGTGGCAGCAGTACAGTGCAAAGACATGAAATTATCATAAATTACAAAATAAATAAATTGTGCAAAAAAAAGGAATAACAAGGCAGTGTGCATGGGTTCGTGGACCGTTCAGAAATCTGATGGCGGAGGGGAAGAAGCTGTTCCTAAATCATTGAGTGTGGGTCTTCAGACTCCTGTACCTCTTCCCTGATGGTAGTAACGAGTTGAAGGCATGTTCCGGATGGTGTGGATCCTGGGAGGGTTGCTGGCTGAGTCTACAACCCTCTGTAGCCTCTTGTAATCCTGTGCTATGGAGCCTCCATATCAGGCTGTGATGCAACCAGTCAGAATGCTCTCCACTGTACATCTATAGAAATTTGCAAGAGTCTTTGGTTATGTACCAAATCTCCTAAAACTGCTAACGAATCTATGTCCCTTGGTTACTAATGTCCCTGCTGCAGGAAATAGTTCTTACTCTCTCAAAATAATATTTACTCTCTCAAGGCCTCTCATAATTTTATATACTTCAATCCATTTCCATTGCATCTTGAGATCCATACTTAATGGCACGCATCTGCGCTTAATGTCATGGTCTTCACCTCCCCCTGCAACAACACCAACTGTCTATCTCAAAGCCATTGTGGTCTGCAGTTCTACTTTATTCTCCACCACATTCAGTTCTGCAACAGAGAATCTTTGTCAAAGATCACACGCTCACCGCCTCTCTTGGACAGAGCGAGAACAGAGTTGCCCTGGTCCTCACCTTCCACCTTACCAGCCTCAGACTTCAACAAATCATCCTTTGCAATTTCGGCCAGCTCCAACAGAATTCCACCACTGGTCACGCAGTCCCATCCTCTCCCATTTCAGCATTTCAAAGGGACCATTTGCTTCACAACTCCTGATCCACTCTTATATACCCACCAGTCACTCCCCATCTTCTCCAAGCATCAGGCATCCTTTCACTTCTTCCCTTCCCACCATCCAGAGACCCGGTCTTTCCAGGTGAAGCAGTTGCATTTCTTCTAATCTCGTGCAATTCAGTATTCACAATGTGGTCTCTTCTACACTGGAGAAACCAAACTCAATGCTTGCTTGGATGCTTCAGTACCATCAAGACCACCTATGACCCGTACACCCAAGGACCCACCCTGCTCACAGCTCATCAAGGATGGTGAAATGGTTAGCAGCTGTTGGAAGGAGCATTTCGAAGACCTCCTCAACCAAGATCCTGTCGTTGATCTGTCTCTATTCCACAATCTCAGTGTTTCTCCAGCCTGGAAAGAGGTTGGAAAAGCCATCCTGTCTACCTGTGTTGCCGCTTTCAGGGAACTATGGACTTTTACCCCCACGGCCCTCTGTTTGACAACGCTCCGCAGGGACCTACCGTTCACTGTGAATGGCTGGGTGTGGTTTAGCTTCCCAAAATGCACCACTTTGTACTTGTCTCAGTTAAATTCCATCTGACATGACTTTGCCCACTGTAACCCTAGACAACTTTCTTCACTGTCCACTACCACCGAATTGGGTATCATCTGCAGGTGGAGAGGATGCCCTTACTTTGGTTTCCCTCTTGTGAAACATTATTAATATTTCATTCTTGTTACTGAGCTTAGAGCGTTTTTCTGCAGAAGACTGGGCATCGCCACAGTAAGTCCAAACTTAGTAACATTTCTGGTTTCTTGAGTATGCGAGTTGTAGGTTTGTGTGTGATAAGCAGTGAGCAGCAGTGTGGCAGTGTGCTACCGAAAGCTCAGTGGGTATGAGCTGTGACCATCAACACAGCACTTAACCTGGGGTCAGGCGTTGGCAGAGTTACAGATGACAGGTGAGCTTAACTCCTGTTTGGAATTAGAAAAGGAAATAAGGGGCAGAAGTGAGTGGAAGGGTAGGAAAAGTCATAGGAAAGATACAAAAGTGTTGCCGCAGCACAATTTAAACGCTGTTGCAAAGACAACATATGAAAGGATTAGATAATGAGCAATGGAAGATGGCAGGTATGAACAGGCAATTTTTCAGATCGACAAACAAGCTACTGGAGGAACTCAGCAGGTCAGGCAGCATCTGTGGAGGGAAGTGGACAGTTGACGTTTTGGGTCGAGACCCTATATCAGTCCACATGAGGGGTCTCGACCCGAGATGTCGACTGACCATCTCTGTCCACAGATGCTGCCTGACACCTTGAGTTCCTCCAGCATCCTGCTGCTCCAGATTCCAGCGTCTGCGGTCTCTTGTGTCCGCAGTTTTTCAGGGTTTGACCTGCACGTGCACCTTATGATACTTAACATAACAGACTTAGACATTTTTTAATCTATTCGTGGACATGATGTGGATATCAGTGAGAATTAAGAGTCAACCACACTGGTAAGTATGGAGTCAGACTGGGTAAGCACTGCAAATTTCCTCCTCTGAAGGACTTCCTTGGATCAGTAACTTCACAGTAACCATTAGCAAAACAGGCTTTTATTCAAGATTTATTTCCTGAATTGAATTTGAATTCCCCAGCGGCCAAATCCTGGGAACAATAGGCCAGGTCTCTGGATGTTGGTCCATTAGTTTAGCCACAATGCTACTGTTCCAGTCTCTGGTTTCCATGGCAACTGGCTCCTTAAAGGAAAATATTTTCCTCAGTGATTCCTTAGACCACACTGCATAATGGAGTTTAACAACCTGGATTAATTGCTGGGATAAGATAGTTATTCTCTGAAGAAAGATTGAAAAGAGTGGGGGCCAGTATTCTCTGGAGTTCAGAACAAGAGGTGAACTCACAGGGCTTTGTTGTTGTTATTATTGAAAAAATGAGAACAATGGGTCATGGTAAAGAAATCCAGCTATCCCCATTCTCATTAGTTTCTTTAATGCCTCAATATCTATCAAACTCAGTGACTAAACCTTCACAGCTCTCCGGGGAAGAGAGTACCTGAGATCCACAACTGTGTGATTAAATCCTCACTTCAGTTCTAAATACCTAATCCCTTAACATGGGTACCAAAACTGTACACAATACCTCAGGTGTGGCCTCACCAACATCTTAGATGACTGCAACATAACATCCCAACTCCTATACTCACTGCCCTGACTGATGAAGGCCAGTGTGCCCAATGCCTTCTTCTCCACCTTGTCTACCTGTGACTCCACTTTCAGGGAAATATGTATTTGTTCTCCCTCCGTTCCACAACACTTCCCAGGACCCGACCATTCACCGTGAAAGTCCTACCTGGTTTGACTTCCCAAATTGCAACACCTCACACTTATTTAAATTGAACACCATTTGCTGTTCCTCAGCCCACTTACCCAGCTGATCAAGATCCCCCTGTAATTTTTGATAACTTTCTTCGCTGTCTGTGATACTTCCTATTTTAGTGTCATCTGTAAACTTACTAGCCATGCCTTGTACATTATCATCCAAACTGTTTATATAAATGACAAACAACAATGAGCCCAGTCTCAGTGGCACAACTTTAGTCCCAGGCCTCCAGCCTGAGAAATGACCTTCCACCATCACTCACTGCTTCCTACCATTAAGCCAATTATGTATCCACTTAGCTTGCTCTCCCTGGATCCCATGCAATCTAACCTTCCAGACTAGCCTTCCATGCGGGACCTTATCAAAGGCCTTGCTAAAATCCATAGTCTATAAATCTGATATTAAGAATCCTTTCTTTCTCAACTAATGTGATTAGCTTTAACATTGAATCTAAAAGTTGAGTTTGTTCAGTGTTCCATTCAGTGTCTGGAACAGAATTGAGGGTGCAAAAGTTATTTTAGTACATGTCTCAACTTCAGAAAAAAAGTTACAGATTAAACATGGCTCAGTATTGTGATCAAAAAGGTTGGGGTGAGGTTAAAATGGGTTTGTTGTTCACAGTATATTGACAGTGTGCAGAGCATGCAACAAAGCAATCAAAATAAGAAGCATCTTGTACTTAGAGCGTCAGCGACCCGGATTCAATTCCGGCTGCTGTCTGTAAAGAGTTTGTACGTTCTCCCCGTGTCTGCGTGGGTTTCCTCCGGGTGCTCCGGTTTCCTCCCACATTCCAAAGGCGTACGGGTTAGGAAGTTGTGGGCGTGCTATCCTTGAGCTGGAGAGCTGGAGCTGCAGCTTCAAACACTGCGCAGCATCAGGGAGGGGGAGAGTTTTGTAGATACCATAGGACAAAAGAACAATACGGCACAATACAGGCCCTTCGGCCCACCATGTTGTGCCGCCCTTCAAACCACACCTAAAGCTATCTAACCCCTTCTTCCCACATATCCCTCTAACTTAACTTCCTCCATATGCTTATCTAACAATCTCTTGAACTTGTCCAATGTATCAGCCTCCGCCACCACCCCAGGCAGCGCATACAGTTCATATGGAGACGGTCACCCCCCTTAGAGCAGGTACTACTGGAGTCCAGGAATTAGATAGAATGGTGACTGTCAGGGGAGGGAAAAAGAAAAAGAAAACGAACAGGCAGAAAGAGCAGAGGGCCCCGGAGGCTGTTCCCCTCAGTAACAGGTTTTCTGCTTTGGAGGCTGTTGAGGGAGATGACCTGCCGGGGCCTAGCAGCAGTAGCCAGGTCTGTGGCACTGGGACTGGTCCTGCTGCTCAGAAGGGAAGGGAGGAGAAGAGGAAGGCAGTAGTGATAGGGGACTCGATAGTCAGGGAAACAGATAGGAGGTTCTGTGGCAGTGAGCATGAATCCCGGATGGTATGTTGCCTCCCAGTGCCAGGGTCGGAACGTCACTGATCGGGTCCACAGGATTCTAGAGCGGGAGGGAGAACAGCCAGAAGTCGTGGTTCATGTTGGTACCAACAACATAGGTGGGAAGAGGGATGAGGTCCTGAAAAGTGAGTTTAGCGAGCTAGGCAGAAGGCTGAAGAACAGGACCTCGAGGGTAGTGATCTCGGGATTGCTGCCAGTGCCACGCAATAGTGAAGGGGGGAATAGGAGGAGATGGCAAATAAATGCATGGCTGAGAAGTTGGTGCAGGAGGGAGGGTTTTAGATTTTTGGATCATTGGGATCTCTTCTGGGGAGGGTGGGACCTATACAGAGAGGATGAGTTACACCTGAACCTGAGGGGGGCCAATATCCTTGTGGCCAGGTTTGCTAGGGTGGTTCAGGAGGGTTTAAACTAGATTGTGAGGGGGAAGGGAACCGGAGGAGTAGGTCAGAGGAAGAAGGGGATGGGGGAAAGTCAGAGGTAGAGAGGCTTTGAGGAAGGGGAAGCAGAGTACAGGCTATAAAAGTAGAAAGGTGGATGGGCTAAAGTGCATTTACTTAAATGCGAGAAGCATCAGGAATAAGGGAGATGAACTGAGAACTTGGATTAGTACATGGGACTATGATATTGTGGCTATTACAGAGACATGGCTGACATCAGGGCAGAAATGGATATTGAATATTCCTGGTTTTCAGTGTTTTAAAAGGGATAGGGAGGTGGGGGGAGAAGAGTAGGAGGGGTGGCGATACTGGTCAGGGACTCTGTTACAGCTGCAGAAAGGGTAGATAATGTAGAAGGATCCTCTCTAGAGTCAATATGGGTGGAAGTTAGGAAGAAGAATGGGGCAGTTACCCTCCTGGGAGTATTCTATAGGCCCCCCCAGTAGCAGTAGGGATACTGAGGAGCAGGCTAGGAGGCAGTTTTAGGAAAGATGCCAAAATAACAGGGTTATTATAATGGGAGACTTCAACTTTCCAGATATTGATTGGAACCTACTTAGTGCCAAGGGTTTAGATGGGGCTCAGTTTGTTAGGTGTGTCCAGGATGGATTCCTGACACAGTATGTTGACAGGCCGACTAGAGGGAATGCCATATTAGATCTAGTTTTAGGTAATGAACCGGGACAGGTGACAGATCTATCAGTGAGTGAGCATTTGGGGGACAGTGACCACTGCTTCATAACCTTTAGAATTGTCATGGACGGGGATAGGAGCAAAGAGGACGGGAAGATATTTAATTGGGGAAAGGCGAATTATGAGGCTATAAGGCGAGAACTTGGGAGTGTAAATTGGAATGACATTTTTGAAGGGAAATGTACTATGGAGATGTGGTCGATGTTCAGGGATCTTTTGCAGGATGTTAGGGATAAATTTGTCCCGGTGAGGCAGAGAAGGAACGGCAGGGTGAAGGAACCGTGGGTGACGAGAGGTGGAACAACCATTTAGGAAGAAGAGGGCAGCGTACATAAGGTGTAAGCAGCAAGGATCAGACAGGGCTCGTGAGGAATATAGAGTAGCAAGGAAGAAACTTAAGTAAGGGCTGAGGAGAGCGAGAAGGGGACATGAAAAGGCTTTGGTGAGTAGGGTTAAGGAGAATCCCAAGGCTTTTTTCTCGTACGTGAAGAGCAGAAGGATGGCTAGGGTAAAGGTAGGTCCAATTAAAGACAAAGGTGGGAAGATGTGCCTGGAAGCTGTGGAAGTGGGTGAGGTTCTCAATGAATACTTCTCTTCAGTATTCACCAAGGAGAGGGGTCTTGATGATGCTGAGGACAGTGTTGGTGAGGGTGATGTTCTAGAGTATTGGATATTAAGAGAGAGGATGTGTTGGAGTTGTTAGAAAATATTAGGACAGATAAGTCCCCAGGGCCTGACGGAATATTCCCCAGGTTGCTTCGCGAGATGAGGGAGAAGATTGCTGAACCGTTGGCTAGGATCTTTGAGTCCTCATTGTCCACAGGGATGGTACTGGAGGACTGGAGAGTGGCAAATGTTGTCCCCTTATTCAAGAAAGGTAGTAGGGATAGTCCAGGGAATTACAGACCAGTGAGCCTTACGTCTGAGGTGGGCAAGCTGTTCGAAAGGATTCTAAGAGATAGGATGTATGAGCATTTAGAGAATCATGGACTGATTAGGGACAGCCAGCATGGCTTTGTGAAGGGAAGATCTTCCCTCACAAGCCTGATAGGGTTCTTTGAGGAGGTGAACAGGAAGATTGATGAGGGTAGTGCAGTGAATGTGGTCTACATGGATTTTAATAAGGTGTTTGACAAGGTTCTGCATGGTAGGCTTCTTCAGAAGGTCAGAGGCCAAAGGATCCAGGGAGGCCTGGCCGTGCGGATTCAGAATTGGCTTGCCTGTAGAAAGCAGAGGGTTGTGGTGGAGGGAGTGCATTCAGATTGGAGGGCTGTGACTAGTGGTGTCCCACAGGGATCGGTTCTGGGACCTCTACTTTTTGTGATATTTATTAACGACTTAGATGAGGGGGTGGAAGGCTGGGTTAGCAAGTTTGCAGATGACACAAAGATCGGTGATGTTGTGGATAGTGTGGAGGGCTGTCGAAGATTGCAGAGGGATATTGATAGGATGCAGAGTTGGGCTGACATGTGGCAGATGGAGTTCAATCCGGAGAAGTGTGAGGTGGTACACTTTGGAAGGACAAACTCCAAGGCGTAGTACAAGGTAAATGGCAGGATTCTGGGCAGTGTGGAGGAGCAGAGGGATCTGAGGGTTCATATCCACAGATCACTGAAAGTCGCCTCGCAGGTGGATAGGATAGTTAAGAAAGCTTATGGGATGTTAGCTTTCATAAATCGGGGGATCGAGTTTAAGAGCCGCGAAGTGATGATGCAGCTTTACAAAACTCTGGTTAGGCCACACTTAGAGTACTGTGTCCAGTTCTGGTCGCCTCATTATAGGAAGGATGTGGAGGCGTTGGAAAGGGTGCAGAGGAGATTTACCAGGATGCTGCCTGGATTAGAGAGTATGGATTATGAGGAGAGACTAGAGGAGCTAGGGCTGTTCTCATTGGAGAGGAGGAGGATGAGGGGAGACGTGATAGAGGTATACAAGATATTGAGAGGAATAGATAGAGTGGACAGCCAGCGTCTCTTTCCCAGGGCACCAATGCTCAAAACAACAGGACACTGCTTTAAGGTATTGGGTGGGAGGTTCAAGGGAGATGTCAGAGGGAGGTTTTTCACCCAGAGAGTGGTTGGGGCATGGAATGCACTGCCTGGGGTGGTGGTGGAGGCTGATACATTGGACAAGTTCAAGAGATTGTTAGATAAGCATATGGAGGAATTTAAGATAGATGTGGGACGAAGGGGTTAGATAGTCTTAGGTGTGGTTTGAAGGGCGGCACAACATTGTGGGCCGAAGGGCCTGTATTGTGCTGTATTGTTCTATGGTTCTATGGTTCTATGTTGGTGCCGGAAGCGTGGCAACACTTGCGGGCTGCTGCCAGAACACTACGCAATAGATGCATTTCACTCTGTTTCGATGTACGTGTGACTAATAAAGATAAAAGATATCTGATCTGATCTGACCTTATTTAGCACTTTCTATATAAAGTATCCCAGGGGAATTCACAGAAATATTATAAAAAATAAAGTTGCTGAGACACAGCAGAAGACATTTAAGTATGTGGCTAAAAGGTTGGTTAAAAAGTTAGAATTTAAGGAATATCTTAAAGGTGGAAAGAATTATAGATGGAGAAATTTAGGAAGGGAATTTCAGGGATTAAGGCAAAAGCAGTTGAAGTCACAGTTACCAATTGTGCTGTAACTAAATTCAGGGATAACTGAGAGCCCAGAATTAGAGGAGCCCAGGTGCCTTTGAGGTTTGTGAGATGGAGTCAAGTCGAGTTTATTGTCGTATGCACAAGTACATGTATGCACAGGCGCAATGAAAATCTAACTTGCAGATTCCAGAGAGAGGGAAGGGTAAGGCTATTGTAGAATTGAAAAACAATGATCCACAGTTTAAAACTGGGATATTGCTTAACCAGGAGCCAACATAGGTCACTGAGCATAGGGATGGATGGTGGGTAAACAGGATGTGGTGAAAGCTGGGCAGCAAGGTTTTGCTCATTGCCAAAAAGATACTAAATCAGACCTGTGATTGAACTGTACAGTGTTCTGAATAAGCTACGCTGAGTAGTGTGTGCATTTCCAATAATTGAGACTAAAATGATAGATTATCAGACCTGGAGGCAAATCAGGAGCCATAAGACTAAATCCTAATGTTAATCATGTGACTGTGGCCACATCAGGAATATTTAATCATGGCCCTGGGAACCTTTTGACTGTCATTCCTGCTAACAGGTAAGAGCATAAGAAGTAGAAGCAGGCTCCACACATCCACTCGACTTCCATAGCTGTTCTTTTACCTCACTGCCAACTTCCAAAAAAATCTATTGATCTTGGTTTTGAATTTACTCAGCGGCAGCTTCCGTGAGACACTTTGATAATGAATCTTAAAGAATCACTACCATATGGGCAAAAAAGATTTTTCTCATCTCAGACCTGATTGACACCTTATTTCGAGACTGTGACTGCAGTTCTAGACATGTTAGCTATGGGAATCATCATCACTCCATCTACCCTGGGAAGCCCCGTAAACACTTCATGTTTCGGTGAGTCACTTCCTATTCTTCTAAACTCCAGAGAACAGAAGCCCAAACTGTCCAATCTCTCATCATGGAAAATATCCCCATCTATGAATCAATCTGGTGAACCTTTATCACGCGATTACACTGCCTGAGGTAGGGAGACCAGACTCGCATGGGTATTCTAGGTGTGATCTCACTGGGTTAATTCCAGTTAAGGCTTCTTTATTCTTGGACTTAAATCCTCTTGTGACAAATGCCAATGGACTGCTTGCCTTCTGGATTGTTTGTTACATCTTCATTTAACAGACAGTGATTCATGTACAAGGACACCCAAACCCCTCTGTACACCAACATTCTTCATTATCTCACTATTTAAAGTATACTCCACTTTTCTACTTTTACTACCAAAGTGGATGACCTCACATTTTTCCGCATTATATTCGATCTCCCTGATCCTCACTCATTCATTTAGTCTTCTATCTTCCTCTCTAGCCCCTTTGCTTCATCCCTACAATGCACCGGAGCATTCACTTATATCATCCGTAAGCTCGGAGAGATTGCACTTCGCCCCTTTATCCAAACCAACAATATGGACTGCGAGCAGCTGGGGCCCCAGCACCTGTCCTTGTGGCACCCACACTACCTCAATCCACTAACGCCAACGTTCACCGTTCACTGACTAAATCAACTTTGGTGGGTGGATACAAGTTGAGGATATTTGGGGACTGAATTATAATTCTGGAGAGCTTGAGCCATTTCACAGATGGGAGTACATGAGCAAATGCCATTCTAGACGTAGATAAGGTTGTGAACAGCACAGGGAAGTAAACTAAACCACGGCAGTAGGACAAGCGTGCATAGGTTCAAACTAGAGAGAGGAAATTAAACAATTAGGTCAGATAATGTTAGACATGGAATGAACAGTCCATGAAATGGACTAATGAGGTGTATCTGTACCTCCAGCAAGTGTGCATTGAACCATACCACATTTGCTGAAATTTAACCATCTCTATTCTTCGCTGAACCCCTGAGGAATGGTTATTCCCAAAACACTGAAATTCATAGAAAAGTAACACTCTTGGCTCCAATAAGTCTGGATTCACCCCCCCCCCCAAAGTCTTTGGAAATGTTAATGACCAAGTTATTCTGCGGTTGAAACATATGAATAAGCTTCTCAACATGCCCATTTACCCAGAATTTTTCCCATCACAACACTTCTGCATCATAATAATGACCCTTCAAACAATGAATTTTCCTTAATGACTGGGCTGCTAACTCAGTTACTGACAACAAACAGGATGAAAATGGTTCAATCACATGCAAAATCAATATATTTTTGCACATTGAGTGTAACTGCAATCTGCGATCTACTGAAATTGTATTAAGGCAAATGTAAGACTGACAAAAGATACAAGATAAACAAAGATGAGATAGATTGAGGTGAATTTCTGCATTCTCAAAACTGAGGGGGGGGGGGAGTGTGAACTTTAGTCGGAGATGATTGGGGTGTTGAGGAGATAGTGGATAACGGTAAGCCGAGTTGGTCTTAAAAGAAAGGCTTCCCAGATACACAGAGGCTGCAATCAGAGAGATTTGGCATAATCAATCACCAGAAGGTGTCACGGGGTTAATCTCTGAGGCAGAGACTGCAGTTAGGAATAGGTGACCAAGTCATACATTGTCAGTGGATTGAGCATTGAAGTGGCCATGGGTATACGGCTTAAATCAAACTTAGAGAGAGAGAGAGAGAGAATTGAAGGCTATAATGTTAAGTTTATGTTAAATTTTTGTAATCTCTCAACTCAAGTGAAAGTAGATCATCACAGAATAAGAATTCCAGGGTTAGAGTATTGTACAACTGTTCTTCATTCAAACCCAATCTAATGTAAAGGCGGGCTGTATAAACCTTTTGGATAGATGAAACGTTATAAAATGCTTTCTGGCTTAACTGACCTGCATTTAGATTTAATTTCTATTGAGGATTTCCAGTAGCACATTGCATAAGGATGCAAATATATGTTCAAATATGAAAAAGAAATAAAATTTTTTCCAAAACATGTTTAAATTGTCATTGCCCTCGCTAGATGCAATAGGGTAGACCTTGCCTGTGCGTGGATAGCCTGCAGTTTTACATCTCTCCCAATTTTTATTTTCATTGATTTTCTGGAGAAATGTGACTATTAGTCCAATGTTTTAATTAACTTATAGACCTACTGGATCGAAGTAACAAATTCAAAACATTGTGGTGTCCACTAGAAGTTTCGTAATGTCACCAACACTGACTGAAAATGGGCTTTACACCTTCGTCCCTCACACAGATCATTACCATTATTTCCAAAGTTAAGCAGTTCTTTTTGAATTCTCATAACATCAACTTCATATGGAGAGATTTAATGATTAATTGAAAATGGTCCTTACCTTGTGAATCTGTTTTACCGATTCCATCTGAAATAATGAAAAGATAATGTTGTTTAGATAATTCAGTTTGTATTCACACCAGGTCAAACTACAAGTAATTACAATGATTAATCATTGCCTTAGAATCATTGAAAGTTTACAAGGAAGCCATTTGGCCCTGGTTGCAAAAGACCATTGCAGTTAACCTCATCCATATGTCCATATCTCCAAAGTCACAGCTCTTCAAGTACACATCCAAATGTTGTTTAAATGTGACTAGTGTTTCTGCCACTACCTTACTTTCAGGCAGCGCGTTTCAGATCCCTACCACCCTCTGAGCAAGAAAATGATTCCACATCTCCCCTCTAGTTCTACCAATTAAATTTTATGTCCCTGGATTTTGACCCATCTCCTTAGGGAAATAGGTCCCTCCTGTGTACTCTTGTCTTGAATCATCCTAATTTTGTACCCCTCAATCAATTAATTTGTTACGATTTCAGAACAAAGTATGAAATGATGATATGAGAAGATCAAAGAGTAAATACTTTTCATTCAAACAAAGTTAGATGCAGAATTTTACTGGTTTCAAGAGATTTATTTGTTTTATATAATCCTGAACACAGGCTTTTAACCAACTCTCTGTAACTGTTGTTTCACTCATGAAGTGCACAGAGAGGGAATCATTTCCTTTTTCCCTCTGTGTTAAGACATTTGAAATGTCTTCTGTAACAGGATTTATAATATTGTGCACAGAGCAAATTTCCCACGTTTACCTTTTTGAAATAATAAAATAACATTCAACTTACACAGCAGCTGAGCCAAAACCAGGACGACGAGTCTCAGCATTTTCTTCAGCCTTTTGAAAGAGGAAATGTTTTTCCTGTAGAGCTACCAAGAGATCAATGCAATACTCAAGCTGAGTGATAAATGCGTCTTTTTAAAAAAGGATATTAGTTCATATTCAAATGAAACAGGAACTTACCATATCTCCCCCGTTGAAGGAGCACTCAGAATTATAAGAACAAGCACAGTTTCAACTTGGCTGACTTCTTAAGCTTAGATGGTGTTGAGGAAGGCTAGAGTACTATTGTTCCCTAAGGATGGGTTCAAATCTCAAAAGCTGTGAAAAAAATGAAATACCACTATATATCGATTGCCTTTTGACATCCCTTTCGGGAGCCCCCTCCCCCCCCCCCCCCCATGTGTGAACTATATTTAAAACAACCGTGATCAGAAAGGCAGTTCTCCCAGAATGGTAATCACGGAGATAGATTCGCGGGTGAACTTCAACATTGACATTGAAGCAGAAGGAAGACTATGGTGACTCTTTACAATCAAGTGGCTGCCTGATGAGAGCTCAACCTGCTGACGTAGGGGTGGATTCTAATGCTGATTGGGAAACCAATCTAACACCCTTTTCCAGCAAATTACCTGCTATAACCAACCAGCTCCATCAGGACGGCTGCAGCGACGAGCGCCTCGGGAGGAGGACACGGGATCCGAAACACTGTTAGGGTGGCAGTGAAGGACCTCAGTGAGGGGAATCCCTTCACCAGGGATCTCTTCATCAAGAAGGTCCTACTGGAGTGCTGCAAGCTTGAGTTGAAGGACATTTACTGCCTCCAGGACTTCCCAGGTAATGGGTACTTTGATGTTACCTTCAAGTACCCGGCAGGATGGCGGAAGATGCTGCAGGACTTTTGGGAGAGGGGAGTGATGCTCTGCTGTCACTACTGAAGGTCCAGCCACTCTGGGTGGACCCTCCCCACCCAGAGATAACGGTGCACATGTTCAATCCACATGTGCCCATTGTGGATGTCCTCACCTTCCTGGCTTGTTACGTCAAGGGAGCAGGAAGCTGTGTGGACATCAAAGACCTGTTTGGGATCCGGACCAGCGAGCGCCAGGTGAAGGTCAGCCAAGGGTGGATGCTAACAGTGCCGTCACCCACCCACCCTCAGTGTTTGCCATCGGAGGAAACTGTGGTTACAGGCTGTGCCGTGACTGCAACAAGTCCAGACATGTGGCGGTCCAATGCAGCGCAGTCATCTGCAAGAACTGCAGGCAGGAAGGCCACCAGACCCAGGACAGCAGAGAAAGCAAAAGTTGCAACCCGTGTGGGGAGGCAGACCATCTCTACAAAACGTGCCTGTAGCTACGCACAGGCAATAAGAGAGGGAGCTGGCATCGACGACCCGCAGAGGAACGCTGACACGCCCCCCTACCAGTGCAGAGACCCCAGCAGAGGCTGAGACCAGGGCTGAGGAAAAGCCGACTGCCTCGAGCACCCAAACCCCAGCCACAAACCCCCAAGCCCCTCCCCAAGAGGAGGATTCAATGGAAGAGGGGAGGGCAGAGGGACAGGAAGGGGAATGGCAGGTGGTGAAAAGAAAAAAGTCCAAGAAGACATTGCCCCAGAGACAACGGGCTGCGGAGAGTGAAAATAATGGGAAGGAAAGACGATGCTACAGACGCCAGCAGCCTCTCCTCATCAGAGGATGAAGCCAATACAGGAAACTGTCGACACAGGCAGAGGAAGCACCAAAATGGAGGGGAAAAGGAGGAGAGGCCGCAGACAAATACGGGTGAGGAAGAAATTCAGCCTGCCGCCCCCCACTCTGACTTCAGGAGACTGAGGGCAGCACAGAGGCCACCAGTGCACCCCAGCTCCGGGACACCGTGAGTCGTACAGAGGCCGTTGGCCCCCAGCTCTGGGAAACTGGGAGCAGCACAGAAACTGTCAGCCCCCAGCTCTGGGAGACTGGGAGCAGCACGACGTCCAGCGCATCCCAGCTCCGGGAGATGGAGGGTAGACAACAAACAGAACCAGAGGGCAGAACAGGAACAGAGACTAATCTCCTCCCAGCCACACCACCAGCATCGCCACACGCTGGGGAGGCCCATTCCCAGTACTGAGCCCAAACACAGTGCTGCAGTTCACCAAGGCTGTTGGCATGAGGGCTCAGGCTGATTGACGATGGACAGCATTTGTGATCCCTGAACTTAAATAACTATGGAGATAAATCTGGCATCTCTAAACGTGCGCAGTGTGAAGAGCACTGTGGGATGTGTGAACACCTTGCAATACCTTGCCAAGGTCAAGGCTGATGTAACCTTTCTACAGGAGTGTGGGCTGCCTCACCTCCGTAACTATCAGAGGTGGTCGCGATGGTGGTCCCAGGGATTGTCCATATGGTTGGAGGTGGGAATGATAGTCATGCATCCGGCCTGGAGATTCTGCTGTGAGGAGGTAACTTCTCTATCACTGAAGTCAAAGAGGTGGTGGGGCCCAGCTCCTCGTGGCTGACGTAAAGTACCATAACAATCCACTCCAGCTAATTAATGTGTATGCCTCCGCTGTGCTGAGTGAGTGGCTGGCTGTCCTCAAGCAGCTCCCACCGCTGCTGGCAACGTCCCTACCAGTCATTCTGGCTGGTGACTTCAACTGCATCATCGAGACAGCTGGACAATCCGGCAGTGCCGACAGGACACTGGACAGCAGCTCCAGACTCCTGATGGGAACGGTTAAAGGTGCAAAGTTGTGCGATGCCTTCAGCATCCCCGCAGGTGGAGCACAGCCACAGTATGCTTGGACCGGAACAGATGGCTCAGTATGGTCCCAGATAGACTTCCTCTTCACATTGAAGGCAGTCACGGTCAGATCCACTGACGTCACGCTGGTGTTCTTCTCTGAGCACTGCCTCCTTCGAGCCTCCGGTCACCTACGGGAGGACCTGAAGGCAGGCAGGGGGACGTGGACGTTTGACGCCAAGCTGCTGATCCCAGAGAACATTGCGGAACTAAAGAGGGATTACACAGGTTGGAGAACCGTGAAGCTTCTCTTTGACTCCCTGATTCACTGGTGGGAGGCAACCAAGGAGAGCATCAAGAGGTTCTTCATCCTCAAAGGCGTTCAGAAAGCAGGGAACTGTGTCAACTCCAGACAGACCTGCAGCAACTTCTCCCTCTGCAGTCGAGGGGGGTGGATGCGAGAGAGGAACTCCGAGAGGTGAAGAGCCGGCAAGCTGCGCTCTTTGCCTCCGAATCCTCAATGATCATCTTCAGATCCAGGGTCCGCTTTGTGGAACAGAATGAGACGTGCTCACACCTCTTCTTCTGAAAGGTTCACGGGGGAGCTCTGTGATCCACAACCTTAAAGAAGAGGATGGCTCAGTAACATCCTCACAGACAGACATACTAAGGATCTGCAGATCCTTCTATGCCAGTCTGTATGACAGTAAGACCACAGACAGCACAGCCTCCCAAAACTTCCTGTCCTCGGAGGTGCTAGACAACAGCAAGTGGGAGGGTTTGGATCAGCCACTGTCCCTGACTGGCTCCATCTGTTCCCCTGGTATGAAAAAAACTCCTGGAAGTGACAGCTTACTGGCAGAGTCGTAATCGGCTCGGTGGGATTGGATGGGCCTGGACCTGTTGGAAGTGTACAACGCTATGCTTCTGGCTAGCAGAATGTCAGACTCCACGAGGAAGGGCATTATTACCTTCATTGACAAGCATAAGGGGGAGAAGGAGGGACATCAGGAACTGGAGACCCACTTCACTGTTGAATGTGGACTATAAGATCCTGTCCGAGGCCATCGCCGACCAGGTCAAGTCTGCTCTGGGACAGGTGATCGACTGGGACCAAACCTGTGCTGTACCTGGCAGGAAAATCTCTGATAGCCTTCTGCTGCTCAGGGATACCATCACCTATGTGCAGGACAGAAGGGTGGGTGCCTGCCTGGTCAGCTTGGACCAGGAGAAGGCCTTCGACAGGATATCACACACGTACGTGTTGGACGTGCTCTCCAAAATGGGTTTTAGGGAGGGAATCAGAAATTGGATCCAACTGCTCTACACAGATATCCGTAGTGCAGTTCAAATCCTTGGGTGGGAAACAGTTTTCCCATCAAGTCAGGCAGGGCTGTCCACGCTCCCCCGTCTTGTCTGTGTGCTGCATAGAACCCTTTGCCAAATCCCGTCAGGAAGGACGAGAGCACAAGAGAGGTGACCTTGCCAGGCAGCGGAGGCACACAAGTCAAAACCTCCTTGTACATGGACGATGTTGCTGTCTTCTGCTCCGATCCGCGGTCAGATCGCAGATTGATCAGCGTCTACGACCAGTTCGAGTTGGTATCCAGGGCCAGAGTCAACCGCAGGAAGAGCGAGGCCGTGCTCTTCGGAAACTGGCCCGACTGATCCAACATCCCCTTCACTGTCAGGTCCGACTACCTGAAGGTGCTGGGGGGTCCGGTTCGGAGGGGCTGATGCATGTTACAAGAATTGGCTGGAGCGGATTGGGAAGGTCAAACGAGCACTGGGTTTGTGGAAATGGCATTCTCTGTTAATAACTGGGAAGAACTTGGTCATCAGGTACGATGTGATGCCAGGGCTGCTGTACCTAGCGCAGGTGTGGCCTGTTCCTCACTCTTCTGCCCCGGTAATCACCGGAGTCGTCTTCCAGTCTATCTGGGGGTCCAAGATGGAGCAAATCCGATGGGTCACGCTGCACAAGTCCCCTGAGAATGGGGGCAAAGGTGAACCCAATGTTGCCCTCATCCTGACGACCACCTTCATGTGTGGCCGTATCAGTCAGTGTGTGGACCCCAAGTACGTGGGCACCAAGTGTCACTACGTGCCGAGGTTCTACCTGTCCCTGGTGCTGTAGAAGATAGGCCTGGCCCTCGACCGTGCAACGCCCCAATCAGCTGGACATTGCTACACTACCTGTCCTTTGAGGAAGAGTTCTTCCAAGTAAACACCTTTGACCACAAGTCCATCAGACAGTGATCAGTGCGGAATGTCCTGCAGACACTGCGGGACAGGGACACTATGGATTCTGTGGGTTTGTTCCCAGTGCAAACGGTCCAAACTATCTGTCAGAACGCCTCATCGCCAGATCTGACCAACAAGCACCAAGACCTGGCTTGGCTGGTGGTGAGAGGTGCCCTCCCAATCAGAGCTTTCCTCTACAGATGACATATCAACCCTAATGTACGCTGCCCTCGGGATGGCTGAGGTGGGGAAGCAACGGTCACCCACCTCCTTGCAGGCTGTGGATTTGCTCAGAGGGTGTGGAGACGGATGCGAGGGTCCGTGTCCCGATTTATCCCCAGCAGCTGCGTGATAGAGGACTCTCCGATCTACAGGCTGTTCCCGGGGACACACACAACGAGAAAGACATCAAGTGCTGTTGGAAGGTCATCAACTCGGTGAAGGGCGCCCTAAAACCTGTTGGTCTTCCAGCTCAGGGAGATGTCCGTGAGGGAATGCTGTCGACTGGCACATTCCAGGCTGCAGGAGTACGTGCTGAGGGATGCACTGAAGCTCGGTGCAGCCAGTGCTGAGGCTCTGTGGGGAAGGACCACAGTCTGGGCTCCTTCCACTACTGCACATGGAGGAGCTGAGTAGGGTGGGGAAGCCTCTCAAACAGCGAAAGGCGTTCACCTCAGGAAGCCACATTAGTGGCAATGGTGCTCTGTTTGTGTGTTTTTTTTCCCTTAAGTTTTACACTACTGAATGTAACAACCATGAATGCTAAGCTTTTGTATTTTGCACTGTGTTCTTCTTTTGTACCTTTTTAAAAATTATTATTAATTATTTTTTTTAATTAAAAGATGTTCTCAGTTTTCTGCCTCAAAAGTAAAACTGCTGCTGACTGAACCATAACTGACACCTGTGGAAAACAATAACGTGGCAGATGGGGCCCTTGATGACTTATGGCAAAGCTGTGTTTTGAGATAGGAAGTGAAACCAGCTCAGTTTATTTAAACTGAAGCACTATCTCTAGAGGCATCATTGATAAGTCAGTTATGTGCAAGATGGAAACCCCTGGATCCATAAAGAACTCCATTAATTATGTAATTGCTCTCATAAGTGTTAGATGTTCAGATAAATAGATGAGAGAAGGAGTGAAAGAAGAAGATTGAAATCACAAACTATGAAATGGAACTGCTTAACCTTCCAAAGCTGTCATTTGTATCCAGATTTTGCACTGGACCCCTATGTAGGATCCTGAATGAACACATTAAAGTGGCCTTGTGTTTGCTTCAGTCATCAGGTAGACCTTGGCTGTCAATAAGAGGAATGAAGATGTGGTGGTCAACTTACTGAAGAAGTAATCCAGAGGCATGGACTGCAGTCATGAATGCAAATCCACCCACAGCAGTTAGAAAATTTAAATTCTGTTGATTAAGTTATCTGGAATAACAAAATGCTAAAGGAACAGTGGCAAGGATTTTACTGGACAGTTGGTAAAAATCTATCTGCTTCACTTGCATCTTTTAGGGGAATCCTTATCCAAACTGTCTCATCAAACCAAGAAACCAAACGTCTGTTCAGAAGTGTTAATATTTGTGGACTTCGGAGCTGTCTGAGGCACCGTCTATGAAGATCTTCAACACTGATTTTCTTGCAGCATTATTTTTGCTGTTGCTGGTGTTTTGGGGCCAAGTTGACTGAGATAACAGCTGATTGGGCAGTGATCAGTTCAACAGCCACTGGTATCTGCTATGACAGGATGATGTAGATATGTTTGTGATCCCTTACACAGAAGGTGACACAGTTTAACAGGAACCAGTGCCAAGACCTTGGGCTGTTCCCATAATGTCTTGTGCTTGTCTCTTTGAGGAACCATGCTGTTAGTTATGACAAGACTGTGCTCCAAGCAATTTGTCAGCTGGAAGACCCTGTTGATGTTAACCTTCCCCACTCTGTTCTTGCCGATCACACTTTGTGAGAGTTGTATCTTTTCCCACCCTGGCAATGAAACTGCCCAGGAAGAAGTTTGTCTCCCTCTGAGATGCAGGCCAAAGTTTTGTCAAGGTGAAGCGGGAAGTCCTTCTTGGACACATTCACAACTACCCACGTTGGAGTGTATGTCATTGGCCATGTCCTGACTGTCGTGTTTCATACACAACAACGACAACATCGTCGGAGCATCTGGGTTCCCCAGGAATGATACCGGTGCGACATTCAGGGCTCTTGCTGCTGGGATTGTCGGTGAGGCTCCTGACAGCCAGGCCTTAACCTTCACACTATGGAGTAAAAGTTGTCAGTGTGTGATTTCTTTTAACATTGTGCACCATTTACCACGTGGACCGGATAGAGTGAGGACTTGATCTGGCAGCAAAGGGGACGAAGGCAACTGAAGACCAGACTCTGTTGTATGGAGATCGATGCTCAGACATTGGTGGGCCAGCTACAGGTTTGTCTCAGCGCCTACGCACTCACTGTCTCTCTCTCTCGCTCTCACACACACTCTCACACACACACACTCTCACACACTTACACACACACAGACACACACACACACCCTCACACTGACACACACACACACTCTCACACACTCACACACACACAGACACAGACTGACACACACACACAGACACACACACAGACACACACTGACACACACTCACGCTGACACACACACACATACCCACAAACACACTCGCTCACACACTCACTCACAAACACACACACTCTCACACACCCACCCACACACCCTCACACATACACTCACATACACATACTCACAAACACATTAACACTCAGCCATACACACTCACATACACACAAATCCACACACTCTCTCACACTCCCTCACACACGCCCACACCCATACACACACTACATGCACACCCACATATGTACACACCCCCACATACACACACATGCACACATACACACTCTCACACACCCACACACGCCCACATACACACACCCAAGCACACCCACACGTACATGCCCATACACACACACACACATATGCCCACATACACACAGGCGCACACACACACACACACGTGCTTTCCCCCACTCTCCCCTCACTTCTCATGCCTTCAGTTCTCCCTGTCCCTGATTCTCACACCTGCGCTCTGTCTCTGCCATGGTCTGTCTCTCACTCTGCCTGCACACCTGAACTCCCTCCCGTCAATACTCCTGGTCCCTGTTTCTGGCTGCATTCCCTCCACATGCCAGGCTCTGTCCCAGCTGCACACTTGCTCCCAGCCAGGGGCTCCGTTCCTGTGAACTGTTCATAACCCGGACGGTTCACAAGTCGGAAATGCGGCCGCGAACTGAGTTCCCAGGCGGCGGAAGATACCTGCAGCCCCGCAGCGGCCGGCAAATCCGTCCCGCCGGTCTCCCAAATGTTCGTTTGTATGTACGGGCTGGACGTAAGTCAGGTGTTCATAACCGGCGGAGGACCTGTATTAAGTTATAGAATATACAATGTGTTCACATACAATATGTAATCTTGAGTAGCATGTGTACCAGATGCAGAAAAGGTAAGGTAAAACAAGTGCTCTGCTTCTTTGGTCAAAAAAATTGTTAGCAAATAGCTGACGAGAAGCAAGAAGGATATCGGTCAAGAGGTGAAGCCGAATGTCATTTCAACCCATTGGTTCGTGGCTTGTGAAATAGTGGGAGATGATGCTGAGACAAGCGCACCCTCTAGTGTCATGTTGCAGTAAGCGTGGCAGCAGGTGGTGCCAATGAAACTGAGTGCAAAACTTCCAGCTTTTGGCAATGAAATTTGGTTTCTTCACCCTTGCAGAGAGTAATGTGATTGTGCTGACAATGTGCATTTGTGGACAGAAGTTCTCAGGCTAGTCCAGGAAGGCAGCTACAGGTCTTAGATCCGCCGGAGAAAATCTCTTTAGTTCTGTGTCGGTAAATACTCCTGTAATCCTGTTCGTGGAATTGAGTATGTAGGAGGACGTAAAGAAGCTTCAAAGTAAAATGGAAAGTTGGATGACTGGGTGAGAACATGGTAGGTGGAATATAATATGGAAAAATGTGAGGTCATTCATTTTGAGTAACCCACAATAGAACAGCAGAGTGTTGGTATTGGTTTATTATTGTCACTTGTACCAGGGTACAGTGAAAAACTTGTCTTGCATACCGTTCATACAGATCAATTCATTACACAGTGCACTGAGGTAGTACAGGGTAAAAACAATAACAGGATACAGAGTAAAGTGTCACAGCTACAGGGAAGTGCATTGCAGGTAGACAATGTGCAAGGTCAAACAAGATAGATTGTGAGGTCAAGAGTCCATCTCATCGTATAAGGGAACCGTTCACTAATCTCATCACCGTGGAGTAGAAGTTGTCCTTGAGCCTGTCGGTATGTGCCCTCAGGCTCCTGTATCTGCTGCCTGATGGTATTTGGTAAACGGTGAGGGATTGTGTAGTGTTGATGTTCAAAGGGACTTGGCTGTGCTTAAACACAAGTCACCAAGGGCCAACGTATAGGGGCAGCGAATGATCTGATAGACTTTATTACCTGAAGATTTGATTATAGGAGTAAGGAAATCTTATTGTAGTTCTATGCGGCTATAGTGAGACTGCACTTGGGTATTGTTCATAGTTTGGTCTCCATACCTAAGAAAGAATATGCTTACTATAGAGGGAGTGCGTTGAAAGTTCAGTAGATTGGTTGGTGGGTTTGCCGTAGGAGAGATTCTTTAGACTATATTCTTTAGAGTTCAGGAGAATGAGGAATTTCATTGAAACTCAAAATTCTCAAAGGGCCCAGCTGGCTGGATGCAGGGAGGATGTCATCTGTAACTAAGGAGCCCAGCACTGTGGGTACATTTTGAGAATAAGGGTAAAGCCATTTATGATTGAGTTAAGGAGAAGTTTCTTCATGGATAGGAAACTTCAGAATTCTCTACCCCTTACAGCTATGGAAACTCGGTTACTGTGTACATTCAAAATAGAGATGGATAGATTTATGGACATTAAGGGGGAAATCAAGAGACCTGCTGGACAATGGTGCTGAGTTAGAAGATCGGCCATGATCTTGATGAATGGTAGTGCAGGTATGAAGGACCAGATTGTCTCCTCTTCCTATTTCTTATTGCTTGCAGTCCCATGACCTGTGTGATCAGAAATTTGGCTCTGCATCCCTGTGATCCTATGTGTGTTTCACAAATCATCCACAAGGTGGAGGAATAAGCATCCTGGTGATATCTAACAAATTTTAAACAAAACCTGCTCAACCTTTTAAAATTGTACTCATTTTTGGGGAGTCTGGGCATCACTCGCAAGGCTAGAATCTATTGCCTATCCCCAACTGCTCTTGAAAAAGTAGTGGTGAGCTAACATCTTAAACTACTGCAGTCCTTCTGGTAAAGGTGCTCTCTCAGTGCTATTGGGGAGAGATACGACAAGATATCTTTATTAGTCACCTGTACATCGAAACACACAGTGAAATGCATCTTTTGCGTAGAGTGTTCTGGGGGCAGCCCGCAAGTGTCGCCACGCTTCCGGCGCCAACATAGCACGCCCAAAAATTCCTAACCCGTATGTCTTTTTGGAATGTGGGAGGAAACCGGAGCACCCGGAGGAAACCCACGTAGACACGGGGAGAACATGCAAACTCCTTACAGACAGCGGCCGGGATTGAACCCGGGTCACTGGCGCTGTAAAGCGTTACGCTAACCGCTACACTACTGAGCCTAGATCTAGTGACATATTTCCAAGTCAATTCAGTGTGCGACTTGGAGTGGGACGTGTTGGTGATGGTGTTCCAGTGAGTCTGCTGCTCTTGTCCTCCTAGGAGGAAGGGTTTGGGAGACACTGTCAAAGTAGCCCAGGTAAGTAAGGGTAAGTGGTTAGACTCTCACTTGTTGGAGATGGTCATTGCCAGGCACTTTTGAGGTGTATATGTTACTTGGCACTTATCAGCCTATGCCTGAATGTTGTCTAGTTCTGGTTCCATGTAGGCATGGATTAGTTCATTTGCTGGGTTGCAGGTGGAATTTAAAGCTGTGCGATCATCAGTGAGGGATATGACAGGCCCTTTGATGGAAGGAAAGTCCTTGAAGCAGCTGAAGATTATTAGGTGGATGACACTACATTGAGAAGCTCCGGCAGTGTCTGGGATGATTCACCTCCAACAACCACAAGGGATGACTCCTGCCATCGACGTGTTATCCTTTTGATGCCACAGCCTTCAATTTTACCAGGACTCCTTGATGCCAGACTTGGTCAGATGCAAGTAAGATGGAATACTCTCCACGTTCCTGGATGAGTGCACCTCTGGCAACTCTGAATAAACTCAACACTATCTGGGACAAAGTTTCCCACTGGATTCATATCCTATCCACTAGCCTAAACAGTCATTCCCTCCATCAATGTCACACTGTTGCTGCAGTGTGTAACTTCAGCAAAATGCCTGTATTGACTCGCCAAGGTTGCTGTGACAAAACCTCTCACCTCGCCTCTGGAATTTAGTTCTTTGTATATTTGGACCAAGTCTATAATGAGGCCTGGCACTCAGTAATGCTAGTGATATCCAGCCTGGGCATCGATGAGCAGGTTGTTGGCGAATAAGTCTGGCTTGATGGTGCTTCTGGTGATACCTTCCGTCCCTTTGCTGATGATTGACATGGACTGATTGGGTGGTAATTAGCCTTTTTTTTGAACAGGACATACTTGGGCTATTTTCTACATGCCAGTGTTGTGACTGTATTGGAACAGCTTGGTTAGAGGCTTGGCTAGTTCTGCTAGCCCTCGGTACTACAGCTGGGGGTGATAGTTGATCCTTCAGCTTTGACATATTCAACCATTTCTTGATCTCACATAGAATTCGTTGAATTGGCTACAGATCGGTACCTGTGATGAGGGGATCTTGGGAGGAAGCCACTTGCATGAGTATAGTTGCAAATGCTTCAGCTTTGTCATTAGCACATATGATGGTCTCTATCATTTTTGAGAATGGGGATGTTCTCGGAACCTTCCCGGCCTCCCATTTGCTGCTTAGTTGTCCATCACCATTCATGACTTGATATAGTGGGACTTCATCATGATCTGCTGCCTCAGACACTTGAACAGCCCTCTCATATGCTAAATTCCTGATCTTCCAATCTACCTTGTTGTGGCCCTTCCACTTTATTTGTTTACCTGCACTGCACTTCTCTGTAGCTGCAACACTATATTCTGCATTCTGTTTTCTTTTTTACTACCTTGAGGTACTTATGCAGGGCATGATCTGTCTGGATGGCATGCAGACTAAAAGCTTTCCACTGTATCGAGATACATGTGACAATAATAAACCGATTCCAATTAAGTTCATGCAGAAAATGTTCCTTTACAGTCTATGATCTAATACTGTATCAATAAGAATTCCGTTAGCAAGACACCTTCCTTCAACACTGAGCCTTCTTTGCATTCTCTTCATCCCCCCCCCCCCCCCCCCCCCGAGATGTTTTACCCGGTGATGAGGAGGAAATGACAATTGCCGAATTTAATGCACAGAGAGGGAGGAATGCCGGCTCTCTCTGAGGATTTAGGTGAGGCTGGTGGGAGTGTATTTGATTCCTAATCCTAGATGTTACAAGGAGGTATCAGGGTGCCTTCTGGAGCCCACAGCAGTGTGTGACGAAGTTAAGTGACGGAATGTCTGCAGGGAACCGGGACTGCACAGCAAACAATCTAGTGTCACGAACCAGCAACAAAAGAAACACACTGAGCATGATTCAGTGTTAAAAACTATTTTATTAATCACTACTTATGATAATACGTAAAATAAAAGTAAAAATGTTAGTATGTTAGAATTCAAGAATGTTAAACCTCGAACGTTAACCCCAAAACTAAACTCTTCGTGTGTGTGTGTGACAAAGTCCAAAACTCCCAGTTCCTGAATGGTTCTTAAAGTTCAGTTCCGCAAGCCATAAGGTGAAACATGAGCAAGGGCTTCTTCAACAACCACCGTTGTCTGAAGATAAGATGTAGATATAGAAAAACATAGAGAGAGTACATACGAAATCCAAATGTTCCACGATGGAACCCAAACGACACTTCAGTGTTTACTCGGTAGTGACTTCCTCACCCCGAAAAGCATCCGAACCGTGGTCGTCCACACACAAATACCTGTTTCCTTCTACAGGTCAGCAACAAAGTGAACTCCACCGGATTACTTCCAACTTCCATACATGGATTTCAGTGGCAAACACAGTTATTGTTTCTCATCCATCGATAGAGAAAACAAGCAGGCTGGTGTCTCTCTCCCTTCTCTCTCTCTCTCCTTCTTCTTCTTCTTACTTCTTCAACAACGTCATTACGTCCTTTATCTTCTATTGACGTAAGCACGCCCCACACACACATACACACACACTCTCTAAAAGGGACTTTCACTGAGTCCGTAACACTAGAGATCCCATGAAAGTAAGAGGGGAGTTAGGTGGAACTACAAATGGCTTTTGATAGATCCATTGATTCCAGTCACGCACTGGAAGCCGACCAAACTTAGGTAAGATGTGGACTGTTTTAGATACAAATTAATAGAATTCTAGGCAACCAGTTAAAAAAAGTAGAAAACAGAATCTTTGTTTTTATTTTATACAAAACCACACATGAAGACGGAGAAGCTAAACAACTTGAGATGCAGGGTATTCTTCAAAGGAAATTAACCTACATCAGGAGCAGAGTTGGGGGAAGTGATTGAAAAAGTGGCTCACAGCATAAATGTTGAAGAATCTTTTGAAAGGTAGAGAGGAATTAAGGCATACCAGATGTCCTCCTCTTGTGTCTGTCTATTAAAGTCAAAGATCCTTCCACTGGTGGGCTCAGTGACACGGGTTTACTCTGCGGATGGTAATTGCACGATCAGCGGTCATAGTGACACCCAGGGCTTGACACTGGCCTCCTCCTGTGCCCAGCTTCCTTGTCCCTCCTGGGTCTGGCTGGAGGAGAATAATGTGTGAGGCAAGAAGTGAGCTGGAGGAAGGAGGGGCAGCGGACCTGGTGACTGTGTACACATGTACTGCCCTGGAGAATCCGGGCTCCAGTAGCCTTCGCTTGTAGACAATGCTGTCCTGCAGGAAGTGGCCGGAGCTTTCCTACAGGAAAAAATGTACAAAACAAAATCTTAGCTTTTGTTTTATACAAAGCCATGCATCATGAAAATGGAGAAGCTAAATAATTTGCAATACAGCATTAATCTTTGGAATATACTTCAAAGTGAAAAATAAGCAATGTCATGAGCAGAGTTGGAGGAACTGTTTGAAAAGTAGCTCACAACATAGATATTGAGGAAGTTTATGACGTGGTGGGAAAAGACGGAGAGGAAATAAGGTGCGTGAAGATGTCTTCTTCTGCTATCTGTTAAAGTCAAAGATCCTTCCTTTGGTGGGCACGGTGACCAGGGTATGTTCTGTGCTTGGTAATCACACGATCAGCAGTCAGAATGACACCCAGGGCTGTGACACTGGCCTCTTGCTGTGCCCGGCCTCCTTGTGATGCACACTGGGTCTGGCTGGAGGAGAACAGCCGAGTAAACCCACGTCACTGTGTCCACCAACAGAAGGATCTTTGACTTGTGTGAGGTAACAAGTGAGCTGGAGGAAGGAGGGGCAGCGGACCTGGTGACTGTGTACACATGTACTGCCCTGGAGAATCCGGGCTCCAGTAGCCTTCACTTGTAGACAATGCTGTCCTGCAGGAAGTGGGTTTTCATGGAGATAACATACTTTTTGGAAAAGGAGCCCAGCAATCTGAGGCACGGATACTCAGAAGGTCATGTGTGGGGACCCTGGTGAGTGGGTCTATGTTCAAGAGAGGAGATAATGAGATTTGCAAATGGGGAAAATCAGTTTGAACTGGTGCTCAAGGAGACAGGACGAAACCTGATTGTACGAGAATTCATTCTGTTTTGTTTAATCAAAGCCTTTCACATTTAAGGTGCATTAGCACAAATATTTTTATTACCCAATTTCATGGGGACGAGTGGCAGTTCTCAGGGTGCTCTGTGAACTTTGCCCTTTATTTAAATGCTGTTGTAGATCATTTTCAAGGATCACCTGGTGCAGCACATTGAGCGGTGGTCACACACACCTGAAAGGCACCACTGCACAGTGTATACTGAAACTACAATGCACTCTCCCAATTCAGAGAACATTACAATGCAATCAGACATTGTATCGTTCCTCTAAAGTTACATTTGAATAATATTTCTCATAAAGTATTTCAAGGACTTCAATATAATTTGGGAAATACATATCCTGATGTGTTGATATAAAATACACAAGAAAGAATGATAAAAGATTTTTTTGCTTAATAATTGGTGAAAGGCTGATGGCAGAACTAGAAACCTATAAATTACAGGAGTGGTATCACAGACACCGAAAGAATTTCTGTGACCAATCTGCAGAAGTCGGGCTCTTCTCTCCCATCCCTTGGATCCCTTCTGAATGTGAGTTTTTAATTTGAAACTTACCATCTACAGAACTTGGCTAATCACAATCCTTACAGCAGTACACATTTTACCCCCTAGAAACAGCCAGACTCCTAATCATATCATTGACCATATACCCAAGGTGGTCACTCAAAGTGCAGGCAGAATCAGTGCAGTGTGGTTCATAGCAGCTACACTTGCCATCAAACCCCTGCTGAAATGGGTCTTACATCTGAAACCAGGGTCATAAATGTAAACAAAGCAAAATGCAAAGGTATGAGGTGGGACTTACCTATGGCAGATTGGGAAATTGGATTTAAAGATATGACAATAAATAAGGGTAGGGTTACATCTGGTGGCTATGGCTAGTGGTTTAAAACTTAGAACGTAGTTTATAACAAATAGACAGTAAGAGCTTTGGCAACCAGCTTAAGGAGGGAGAGACCAGGGAATAACAGACCAGTTGTCCTGGCATCAGTAGTAGATAAAACACTATTGTGGATGTGGTACATTGCACCTGCAAAAAATATAATGAGATTAGGCAGAGTCAAGAGGTATGAAAGGAAAATCAAAGTCTGACAAATCTGTGGAGATTTTGAGACTGCAACTAGCAGAAGCTTTGAGGGCAAACCAGTGGATGGGGTAGATCTGGAATTTCAGAAGGCTTTTGATAAGGGTTTGCACAAGTTATGAACCAAAATTAGAGCACACGGACAATAATACTGGTGTGGATTGAGGATAAGCCGGGTTGCTGGTGCTGTAATAGCATTACACTAATCGCTACACTACTGTGCCTGCCCTGGTTAATGAAGAAAAAGCAGTAGGAAAAACAGGTCATTTTTGAGTTGGGAGGCTGTTCGCAACCTACATCAGTGACTTAGATGAGGGAGCCAAGTGCAATATATCCAAGACTGCGCATAATACAAGGCGAGGAGGCACTGTTGTTTGTGAGGAGGATGCAGAGAGGCTTCGGAGAGATATAGATTGATTAGTTATTGTATAATAATGGAACTAAGGCAAATGGAAAGTGGTACTGAGGTAAAGGATTAGTTGTGATCTTTTTGCATAGTAGATCAGAGAAGAGTAGCTGAATGGCCCGCTCCTGGTTCTATTTCATACGTCCTTATGTTTTGACTTACTTGGTTAATTGGAATGAATGATGCTGGCACTGAGGAACAGTGGGATAATCAAGGTCCAGAACGGTGGTACTGCAACTTGAGTACAGCCTGTTTAAACAAAGCAGAGCAAATGGCAACTTGAACATTCAATATTAAGCAAGTGCTCTGTAGTGATTATCTACAAAGTATCTAATAAATAACTAACTAAATGTAATGCTGTTTTTTAAAAAGATGTGGTGTATCTATTGACTGAGAAAATAGCTGGAAGATAAATAAATGCTTTCATTTCCTTTGTACTTTTCATGTCCCTTTCAGAACCTCCCAATGCATTTTATGAAGCACAATTACGGTTGTAATGTGGGAAACACGGCAGCCAATTAATGCACAGAAGTCAACCATTACCAGAAATTTCATTATGACCCCATAATCTGTTTCAGAAATCTGTTACAGAGTCACAGAGTTGTACAGCATAGAAACATGCCCTTTGCCCACCATATCTCTGCTGACCATCATTCCTGTCTATACTAGTCTCACTTGCCTGCATTAATTCCATGTCCCTCTGTGCCCTGTACATACAAGTACCTGTCCAGATGCCTCTTGTTACCGTTCCTACCTCCATTACCACCTCTGGCAGTTCGCTCCTGATACCAACTACTCTTTGTATGAAAAATTTACCCTGATCGCTGGGTCTTATTCCAAAGGCTTTTGGCTGTGTCATTGATTGCAGCAATAGATCTGCTGATGAGGGCAGATCATGAGGGTAGTTCTGACAGTGGTTTGGTGTTGGACGGATCAGACGGTGGTTGGGGATGGTCTCAGTTGTGGAAGGGATAGAGTCAAAGAGAGAGTCATAAATTTGTACAGCACAGAAACGGGCCCATTGGCCCAACTTGTTCCTGCCCACCATGATGCCTATCCAAGTACCTGTCCAAGTGTCTTTTAAATGTTGTAATTCTTTCTGTCTCTACCACTTCCTTTGGCAACCACTACCCTCAGATCCCTTACTTTAAACCTGTGCCCTCTAGATTTAGGGTCCCCCACCCTAGGAAAAAGACTGTGGCCATCTACCCTATCTGTGAGTTTAATGTTTCCATTAGTGGATGGGGAGGAGTAAATGGTGGGGGTGGGATGGAATGGAGAGATTAGAGGGGAGGAGACAGATCAGGATACACTTGTTGCTCCTGGTGGAGTCACTCCTGCTCACAGGACTGCTGTGACAGCCGAATCTCAGGGATTCAGAGTTCGTCTCAGCTTAATCGAGGATGCTTATATTAAAAGTAAACTCCCCGTAAATATGAAGCAGGCAGCATCTTTATGTTTAAATGACCAGTTGCTTCCTGTGGACAGATTGGCTGCTTGCCCCTTATCCCTCTTCCCTTAAAGCCAGAAGTGTGGATCTTTAGGACAGACCCTCAAGTCAAACATCTGTTGGCCTGTTAGCCGCCTGGACATTTAACTTGCCTCTTCAGCTGCCAACGTATTTTTGGACCAAAACATTCCACAGTTTTCAGGCAAGGGTGACCTTACTTTGGGCCTGTTCTAAATAGTTAATATTATTACATGATTAATATTACATAAGGGTTGTCTATTACCAAAAACTATGTCTTTACTGAAGGCTCCAACCTCTGGCTGGCTATTTGTAAAAGAGAAAGTAGTGTCTAGACATACAGCAAAAACAAGTAATAATTGGAGCGGATCTTTGGTCTTTGTCAACCCTACTGTTGAACTCTTGACAGGAATCTCAGACAGCACGAGCCTTGAGGAAACGTATTCCCATAAACCCAGTCTCACTCCCTGATAAGATTCCACATTTCAAAGCCTCCCAGAATTGCCTTACAGAATTGTATAGTCATAAGCATAGAAGCAGGCCTTTTGGCCCACCGAGTCCACACTGACCATCATTGCAACCAATTACACTAAGCTTGGGCTGTGCCATTCCAAAGTTAATCTTAACCTTACTTGCCACAATCACCTGTTTTTTGTTAAATACTTTTCAACTTTTTCTTTTAATTGCACAAATACTCTCCTGTATCATTTGCAGTTGCTATTTTACACATTTTTACCTCAAACTACCATGAACATTTGTCTTTGTTGGAATTGAACCCTTACAATATTTAGTTCAGATCTTATATCAGATATAATTGATAATAATATCTGGGCAGCACAACTACTACTAAGTTTCTCCCCTTCAAAAATTCCATATCGTGGTTTAATAGCAAATAGATGATAACGGATCTGAAATGATTAGTTAGACAAGGTGCATAAATAGTGAATCACAATATAAAAGTAACACATACTCATCCCTAATTTTTAATTTCATGTCATTCTGAATCCTGTTCTGGCCAAGATTACAGTTGGAGAGTCTATCGCTTGGTCATTTCCAATTAAGGAAAACTATTGATTTACCCAAGCTGTAGAAAAAGGAAACTCCAAAGCTCAAAAACACAACCCCTGCTCCAACAGTGTCTCTGCCAGTTGATAAGGTAAGTGCACAAGTATTTGCCTGTATCACTTGAAGTTGCTATTTTAGAAAATTTTATTTAAAGACCATCATTATCATAGAATCATAGAAACATGCAGCACAGGAATGGGCCCTTACAGCCCATCCTGGCCATGCCGAGAAACATACCTCCCAGATACTGTTTAAGTTTCCTCTCTCTGCCCTCTAGTTCTACACTCCTCTGCCCTGGGAAAAAGATTCTGACTACCTATGATATCTATGCCCCTCATAATTTTGTAAACCTCTATAAGGTCACCCCTCAGCCTCCTACTTTCCAATGAGAATAAACTCAGCCTATTCAATCTCTCCTCATAACTGCAGCCGTCCATTCAAGGCAACGTCGTGGTGAATCTCTGCTGCACTCTATTGCTGCCATATCCTTCCTCTAGTGTGGTGACCAGAGCTAAACACAATACTCAATGCAAAATGCAGTCTAACCAATATTTTGTACAACTGCAATGTGACATCCCAACTCTTCTACACAACGATACTCTTATCATTTGCCTTTTTTAGAGTTTACCTTTCAAGATTGTTAGTTCAGCTTTCATACCAGATATAATTGATTATGACATCCCAACACTGCAAGTAATGTTCAGTTTATCCCTTTCAGATATTCCATATTATGGTTCACTTGTGAATACATACTGCAGTAATCTTTAAATTAAATTTTAAATTTTATTTACAGCGTGGTAACAGGCCCTTCTGGCCCAATGAGCCTGCGCCACCCATTTTAAACCCCAAATTAACTTACCCGTATGTCTTTAGAACGTGGGAGGAAACCGGAGCACCCGGCAGAAACCCACGCAGACACGGGAGAACGTACAAACTCCTTACAGACAGCAACGGGAATCGAACCCCGATTGCTGGCGCTGTAATAGTGTTGCGCTGACTGCTGCGCTATGGCATCCATCAGAAAATCCTCCAGTTCCTTTCAACGTCTTTGTTTGACTATCAGTCTGACATTGGATCAAACATGCACAATCTGGTATGACACTTGCATCATCTGACACCAGCACATGGCATGTTGGAACTGTACAGTGCATTGTGCTGGTAGACATGCCTGTGATAATCATAGCCGAGGGTTACGCTGTGAATTTGTGAAATTATAATAAACATCAGTGTTACCTGTCACATTCACTTGTTTGTGCATAGTTACAAATGACTGATTCCACTTTGCGGTGCACAAGTATTTGCCTGTATCATTTGCAGTCGCTATTTTAGAAACTTTTATTTCAAGACTACCATTGTCATTTGTCTTTATTGGTGTTATACCCTTCAAGATTTTTAGTTCAGGTTTTATATCAGATTTGATTAATGATGACATCTGGACACGGCATGTAATGTTCAGTTTAACCCCTTCATGTATTCCATCTTGTGGTTCAATTGTGAATTCATGATGTAAAAATGGATCTGAAATGATAAGTTAGGCAATGCATTAATGGTTGAATATTATTGAATAGCGAGATGGGACACCTGGTTGAGTGGTGCTCCCACAACAATCTCTCACTCAGCGTCAGTAAAACTAAAGAGCTGATTGTTGGCTTCAGGAAGGGAAAGGAGGGAGAACATGCACCGGTCTACATTGGGGGATCGGCAGTGGAGAGAGTCAGCAGCTTTAAATTCCTGGGCGTTAACGTGTCGGGTGACCTGTCCTGGGCCCAGCACATGGATGCAATCACAAGGAAGGCGTGCCAGCGCCTTTACTTAGGACATCAAGGAGGTTCACTTGTCAACGAACACTCGAACAAACTTCAACAGATGTACTGTTGAAAATATCCTGACTGGTTGCAACATGGTCTGGTACAGCAATTCGAATGCACAGGAACGTAAGAAGCTACAGGGAGTAGTGGACTCTGTCCAATATATCACAGGCACATCCCTCCTTATCAATGGTGGTATCTACAGGAGGTGTTGTCTCAAGAAGGCAACATCTACTATCAAGGATCCGCACCATCTCAGGATCTGGTATCACTAGAAGGACAAGCATTTAATTTTCATTTCTTATTGTGCTTGAACGGAATGTCTTGCTGGACCATTTCAGAATGCATTTAAGAGTCAGCCACATTGGTGAGACTGGAGTCACATATAGGACAGACCAACTAAGAGGCAGATTTTCCTCCTTGAAGAGCATTAGTGAACCAGATGAGCTTTTATGTCATTCCTTTTGTTTTGTAGTCATTGTTACTCATGTTGAGTGTTTTTCTTTAAAGGTTATTTAGCTGAGATTAAATTCCATGGCTGCTGCGGTGGGACTGGGTTGTTAATCCAGGTCTCGGGATTATTAATCTGGCGATGTACCAGCTGTACCATGACTGTATACCCCATACCGTCTTACACAACATTGCAGACATTGCATTATACCTGTTAACCTACCTTGCACAGTTATGTTGACTAGTGCACTGTAGTTTGAGCTGGTCCTAAAGGTTTTCCCTTGGATTGTACAGCTATAGAGTTGACCTGTTATTTCTGTTACTTTAAATGTGTGTGTTGTGAGACTTTTACTGGTTTCTTCTATGTCTCTCAGGCGGAAATATTGTCCATTTTTATATTTATAGAATATAAATTCAAGAGGAGGAAGTTCTTCAGTGGCATTACAACACAACTGAATTCGATTTCCCACTATCACCTCCATTGGATGTATGGTAAGTCGAGGTGTCTGTAATTCTCCTAAAGTAAAAATCACAAAAAAATTAAACTATTTTGTGGTTTTTGAAACCTGTTCAGTTCTCAGTTTATCTTTTCTCCTCACTCATACCTCACCTGATTGTTTGCAAATAGCTACTCAGCCGGCAGCATTCTGCATCAGTCAGATTCAGTGCTATCTATTTAAATATATTTAAGACACAGTTAGATAGATTTGTGCATAGTAGGGGAATTGAGGGTCATGGGGAAAAGGCAGGGAGATGGATCTGAGTCCACGGATAGATCAGCCGTGATCTTATTGAATGGCGGAGCAGGCTCAATGGGGCAGATGGCCTACTCCTGCTCCTACGGCAGGCACGGTAGTGTAGAGGTTAGCATAACGCTATTACAGCGCCAGCAACCTGGGTTCAATTCCCGCTGCTGTCTGTAAGGAGTTTGTACGTTCTCCCTGTGTCTGCGTGGGTTTCCTCCGGGTGTCCCGGTTTCCTCCCACATTCCAAAGACGTACAGGTTAGGAAGTTGTGGGCATGCTATGTTGGTGCCGGAAGCGTGGCGACACTTGCGGGCTGCCCCCAGAACACTCTACGCAAAAGATGCATTTCACTGTATGTTTCAATGTACATGTGACTAATAAAGATAGCTTATCTTATTTCTTATGTTCTTATGTACCCTGGATTTGTTTGCAATTGGATCACTCTGGGCAATACATAGATTGCGTGGCAGGTCTTTGTTGGAGTATGGAGATTGATTCTCTGCCCAGCAGAGTGATGCAGTTAATTTTATTTGAACTGGAACCAACCACAACAGAGATTAGGACAGATAACTGAAAGTTTGGATCAAGAGGTAGACTTCAAGGAGCAATAATAAAGTGGAGAGACAGGGCAAGGAATTGCAGAGCATAGGACGTAGACAACTGAAGGCATGCCCCTAGTAGTGTAGTGATAATGAGAGGCCAATATTGGAAGGGCCATGGTTGCAAATTAGGATATGAGGTATAGACTAAGTAATGTTTGCAAGGGAGCTACATATAGGATTGTCCACCTATAAAGGGAGAGAGAAAGATACTGGGAGTTACTGTTAGGGGTTAAAGCAGTGTAAGGTACAGAATACAGAGAACATATTACAATTTGTACTATTTTATGTCATAACCTTCCATAATTTCAAGTTACATCAAAGTCATGGTGTTTGTTATTATTTTGTTTTATTGATGGTGTTGGGTCAGGTTTTTAAACTCCATTTGATTTGAGGCAGAACTCACCATGATGACCCTCAGGATGTTCTTGTAAGTTGCACCCCCCTCCCCACACCCCCCCTATTTACTTGCAATCCAAAAATCATACCCTTGACAATCTGAATGACATAACTTTCCCTTTAGTTTGAAATCCAAAATACTTATTAAAAAAGTCCTGTGTCATGCAGTTCTGTGAGCTTTAATATTTCTCCCCACCTGGATGGGTTCAGGTCAAATTTAGATGAGAGATGGAGAGGAAACTACTTGCACTACGCTTCAGAGTATTTTGTCTACTATTAAACACTTTTTCCTGAGTTTGTGAAAGGTGTTCTTCTTTCATGCTTCATATTTTCATAATATGTTTCATATTTCGCATTACCTGCAACTGTTAGATATGAGGGTTCACTCTCAGCCATTTTATTTCCCACTTCCACAACACAAAAATAGTATCCAGTATGCGATGCTCGAGCAGATTGTATTGTAACATGAGAACTTTGCTGAGCAGACATGGTGTTTTTCAGCAGGAAGTCTTTGTTTGATCCTTTATAAAAAAAGTATGAAATCTGACTAGCTAGGCCAGAAGGTGCTATGATATTTACTGAACAAGTCAGGATAATGGAGCTTCCCGCCTTTGCTGAATTCTCGGGGTCAGATTTTATTTGTACATCGTTTATGGTCACACCTGTGAGAGCAGAGAAGGAACAGGAATTAGCTTTGATTCTTAATAAGATCAGAAAATTCTGTGTATACACAGCGTGAAAAAATGAGAACATAAGAACAAGAGGCAGGAGCAGGCCATTTGGTTTCTTGTGCCAACTCTGCCCTTCAGGAAGATTATGGCTGTTTTTTTTTCCTCAGTGTCACTTTCCTGCACTAACTTGGTGTCCCTTGATTCCATTAATATCTAAAAATGTATTGGTCTCTCTTCTGAATATCGAGCAGTAGACTCCCCAGGCCTCTTGCACAGAGAGGTACAGATTTTCCAGTCCACTGGCTGAAGATTGTGACCCCTGGTTCTGAATATCCCAACTAAAGGAAACATCTACCCCATCAAGCCCTTAAGAATTTTGCACATTTCAGTGAACTTGCCCCTTGTTCTTGTAAACTCTTGAGCATGCACGCATTGGAGCAGAAACCTGCAGTTGCTGAAAATCTGAGACAAAACAGAAAACGTCAAGAGAACTCAGCAGGTAAAGCAGTTACCACGGTGAGGAAAACAGCTTCAACAGCTCAGATCTAGGAGCCTTCATCAGAACTGGAAACATGACAAAACAAGTGTGTTTTAACTTGCAGAAAGGAGGAGGGGTGGTGAAAACAGAGGGGATGTCCGTGATAGGGTGCAGACCAAAATTGTCAAGTAACAATTACTTTAAAAAGCCTGCAGGTGGAGGCAGAAGAGAAAAGAAACAATAGGAAAAATTGAAACATCTAACAGCATCTTTTGAAAGAGGGAGAGAAAGCTGATTAGCTGAAATTATTGCATTCGTTATTGAGTCCCAAGAGCTGGAACGTACCTCGAAGATGAGGTGCTATTCCTTGAGCATACATTGGCTTCAAGGGAGATCAATGACAGAGAGGTCAGAGTGGGAACGGCACAAAGAATTAAAGTGACAGATTACTGGAAGCTCAGGAATATCGGCCCAGTCTACTTAGATCTCTCCTTACAGAACAATCCCACCATCTCAAGAATAAATTAATGAGGGCAATACACTAGTAAAAGTACATGAATTGCTGCTTTAGCAAGAGATATAAGCTGAGTCTTAAACATCTGGAAGACACTCGCTTCACCAATCTATTCCCTGCCACGTAACACTGTCACATAGCGCTCAAGATCCGCAACATCCTTGGCCAACATGGATCACCCTCTCAGCGAGGGCAGTCATTGATGATAAAATTGACCACCACGTACAACCGTCAACTGCCTGAAGAACAATGTTCGAAGACTGAGACCTCAAACCTGGCACCAAGGTTGTGGCCCCAATGCCAATACCAATGAATCCATGGAGACACAAGAGACTGCAGATGCTAGGATCTGGAGGAACACACAAAACTCCAACCCTTCCCTCCACTTTTCTTATACTGGCTGTCTCTCTTCTATCATTTAGTCCAGATGAAGGGTCTCAACCCGAATCGTCGACTGTCCATTTCCCTCTATAGATGCTGCCCGACCCGCTGAGTTCCTCCAGTGGTTTGTGTGTGTTGTACCGATGAATACATGTCTGAGATAGATAGAATACACTCAGCGACTAAGCACTCACACCTCCCTGGAGAAGAGAATACCAACGATTCACAATGCTCTAAGTTAAAGAATCCCTCTTCTCAGTTCTAAATACCTGACCCCTCAGCCTGTGAGTGTTGAAAAACCATCAGAGGGTTGATCAATGGGATAGATACTGTGGTCAGGAATGGGTGACCTGGTTATTTACCAGAAGTCATGCAGTGAGTAGGCAGGGTATTGGATAGTATAGTGTCAAGTTTTACATGAAGTTACTGTTACCTCTCAACTCAAGGGAATATAGATCATCACAGAATAAGTAATGCTGATCTGTTGTCCTGTATTAAGTCCCTAGGTCAGACTGAGCTACAGTTGGTGGTTTCCATCTAACTAATGCATTTGGGATTATAATTTTGTAAATAATTAGGTGGCACAGTGGCTCAGCCAGTAGAGCTGCTGCCTCACCGTCTATCGACCCAGGTTCAATCCTGGCCTCCGATGCTGTCTGTGTGGAGTTCGCACATTCTCCCCGTGACTGCATGGGTTTCCCCTGGGTACCCCGCTTTCCTCCCACATCCCAAAAATGTGCAGGATGGAAGGTTAATTGGTCATTATAATTGCCCCAGTGTGCAGATTGGTGCTAGAGTGTGGGGGGAATTGATGGGAATATGGCAGAACAAAATGGGTTAAAATAGGGTTGCTGTAAAAATGGGTGCCTAATGGTGGTGGACTCAGTGGGTTGAACAGCCAGTTTCCGTGCTCTAACTCTCTATAGTTCTCTATAGCCAACGGTGCGTTCCTTGGTTATAAAACCCACAAGTGATGATTAATGATAAAAGCAGAACTATAGTTAGAAGCAAATCACCCCCAACCCCAAGGGACAGCCTAAGAAGAAGAAGATGAGTTTAATTCTCTCCCCATTTTTATTTTCATTGACTTTCTGCCATAGTGAATATCTAGTCCAGTATTTTAATTAATTTTTTGGCTTTATGGATAAAAATAACAGTTAAGGAACAATGTGGAATCCACATGGGCATTTTTAATAATCAGCACTGACAGACAAAGGGGTTAATGGTTTCCTTCCTGAGACATATAAAGTTTTGGGTACATCCTTAATACACTAAAAGTTAAGTTATTAAATAGTTAATAGAAGTATGGTTGGAAAATTAAAGGATTTGTTACATCTCCCTCCATTCTCTGCACATTCATGTGCCTGTCTAAGAGCCTCTTAAGTGCCTCTATTGTATCTGCCTCCACCCCCACCCCTGGCAGCACATTCCAGGCACCCATAACTGTGTAAAAAAAACTTGCCCCGCGCATCTCCTTTGAATTTACCCCCCCTCACCTTAAATGCATGCCCTCTACTATTAGACATGTCGACCCTGGGGAAAAGATACTGGCTGTCTACTCTATCTATGCCTTTCATACTCTTATGAACTGTCAGGTCTCCCCTCAGCCTCCACCACTCCAGAGAAACCAACCCACGTTTGTCCATCCTCTCCTAATAGCACATGCCCTCTAATTCAGGCAGCATCCTGGTAAACCTCTTCTGCACCCTTTCCAAAGCCTCCATATCCTTCCTATAAGGGGGCGACCAGAACTGAATGCAATACTCCAGATGTGGCCTAGCTAGAGTTCAAAGCTACAACATAACTTCCTGACTCTTGAAATCAATGCCTCAACTAGTAAAGCAATCATGCCATATGCCTTCTTTACCACCCTGTCAACCTGGGCAGCCACTTTCAGGGAGCTATGGACTTGGACCCCAAGATCCCTTTGTGCATCAACACTGTTGAGAGTCTTTCCATTAACAGTGTACTGTCTCTTTACATTTGATCTCCCAAAGTGCAACACCTCACACTTGCCCAGATTAAACTCCATCTGCCATATCTCCGCCCATATCTGCAACTGATCTGTGTTCCACTGTGTCCTTTGGCAATCTTCTACACTACCCACAACACCACCAATCTTTGTATCGCCTGTGGACTTACTAATCCACCCATCCACATTTTCATGTAGGTCATTTACATATATCACAAACAGCAGAGGTCCCAGTACGGATCCCTGCAGAACACCACTAGTCACAGACCTCCAGCCAGAATGTCCCATTGACCACTATCCTATGGGAAAGCCAATTCTGAATCCAAATAGCCAAGTCACCATGGATCCCATGCATCTGAATCTTCTGGACGAGCCTCCCATGAGGGACCTTGTCAAACGCCTTACTAAAATCCACGTAGACAACATCCACAGCTCTACCTTCATCAACCACCTTTGTCACCTAATGTAGTAGTGATGTTTAAGAGATTGTGGTCGTGGAGGAAATCTATGGATGCATCATAGAAGCGAAGGAAGAACAGAAGGATGATAAGACTGTATTCTCTAATTTAACTCAGATGCATTTTTAGCAACACCCTCAGACAATTTATATCCCCGGTAACTGGCTACCTTTCCTCTGGGGTCTAAGATGAACACAGCATGCTGGTTGGAATGCACTTAGGAGAGGGTGATCCTGATGTCCATAACTATACAGATAAGACAGCTGAGTCAATTAAGTCAGTGCCACCGTTTGATGAATCAGAGAACCATACAGCACAGAAACAGGACCTCTCAGCCCACCTTGCCCATGCTGGCTGTGATACCAATCTATGCTAATCCCATTTACCTGCATTAGGCCTGTATCCCTCTATGCCTTTCCTATCTAAGCAGCTGCCCAAAATCCTTTTAAACGTTGTACCTGCCTCTAGCACCTCCCCTGGCAGCTCGTTCCATGTACCCACCACCCTCTGTGTGAAAACTTACCCCTCAGATCCACTTTAAATTTCTCCCCTTTCACCTTAAACCTGTGCCCTCTAACGCTGGGCTCCCCTGCCCTGGGAAAAAGACTCCAACTATCTCTCCTATCGATGCCCCTCATAATTATATAAACCCCTATAAGGTCACCCCTCAGCGTTCTACATTCCAGTGAGAATAAACCCAGTCAGTCTCTCTTTATAACTACAGCCCTCTATTCCAGGCGACATAGTGGTGAATCACTCTGCACCCTCTCTTTTGCTACCTTATCTTTTCTGTAGTGCAACGACCAGAAATGTACACAATACACCAAGCATGGTTTAGCCAATGTTTTGTACAGCTGCGACATGAACCAATTTTTAATTCAACACAAGGAGATCATCATGTTCATTACAGGTCATGTGTCTATTATGGTGTGATAATTACAGTAGCTATAATTTTTTTGTAAGCCAATAAAACCACTCTCTTCATTAACCATTGGGATAGCCTGTGCTCTTTGGAAAATTTATAATCTAACATGCAGACTTTTATCATAACTTTTGAACATAACATCACTGTTTATGTATTGATCCCATCATTATGTATTGAAGCAAAAAACTACGGGCGCTGGAAGTCTGAATTAAAACTGAAAATGCCAGAAACACTCAGCAGGTCAACTGACGTGAAACATTGACTCTGTTTCTACCTGCACAGATGCTGCCTGACTTGGTAAAAGGTTTAGCGGGGATCTGAGGAAGAATTGTTTTCACCCAGAAGGTGGTTGGAATCTGGAACGTGCTAACTGAGGGGGTGATGGAGGCAAAGACTCTCACAACATTTAAGAAGAATCTGTATGAGATCTTGCGTCACCAAAGCATGGGAGGCTACAGACTAGATGCTGGTAAATAGCCATAGTATAGATCAGCACTTGATGGTTGGCATGGACACGATGGGCTGAAGGGCCAGTTTTTGTGATGTATGACTCTATGACTCTATTTCTGGCATTTTCTGCTTTTGTTTTAGAACAATTAAGGATAGATTTGATATGTTTCTTACCTTGTTGGGAGTCTGCTTTACAAACATCTAAGTTACAGACTTCAGCTGAAATATGAAAAGACAGTGCAGTTCAGGTAATTGCGTTTTGTATTTACCTCAGTTTAAGATACAAAGAATTACAATGATTAATCATGCAATCAGAATCAGCTATTGATATGAACAGAACAAGAGCACAGGCTCTCAGGACCAGGGGACTTGTTGGTCTTTAGCCCCATTAAGTCTGCCTTGTATTTTGGTTAAGTTTCTCCCTCCCTAAGGCGTCTTGATTATCGATTATTATTGAGATTGCCATTTCCCTATTTCCCATTATTATTAATTTACCCAGTCTTATCCCTTTAGTCACTTCTTCCTCTCTATGTCCTTAAGATCTTTATATCTTTTTTTAAGATGTATTATTTGCTAGTTTTCTCTCACACTGTATCTTATGATTTATAACTTCTTAGTCATCCTTTACTGGTTTCTAAAAATTTCCTATCGTCTGACCTGTTGATAACCTTAGCAGCACATTCACCTTTTCTTTCAATGTGATACCGTGTTCAACTTCCTTAGTCAACCACAAATAATGCATCTTTCCTTTAGCTTTTCTTCCTCACCAGAATATACCTTGTCTGAGGTGAGTGGTCTCCCTAAATGTCTGCCTCAGCCGATCTACAGCCTTGTCCTTTAATCTATTTTCCCAGTCCACTGTAGCTAACTCTGTCCTCCTGCCATTGCAATTACCTCCGAGACTGGTTTCAGACCCAAGTTTCTTACCCTCAAACTGAATTTGAAATTCTATCATGCTGTGGTCATACTTTTGAAAGGGAATCCATTACCATGAGATCGTTAATTAATTCTGCCCCATTACACAACCTTTTATAAGTATAGTAGTAGCAAGTGGGTAGCTAAGGAAAGGGTAGATCTCGTCCGGGACCAAAGGGGAATTCCGTCTGTGGAGCCAGAGGATATGAATAGGAAACCAAATAAATATATCTCCTTGGTATTCACCAGGAGAAGGATGTGGAAGGGGAGGGATACGCTGATATCCTGGAATATGCTTGCACCAGGAAGGAAGAAGTGTTAAAGATAATGGCACACATTTATGTGGATAAATCTCCAATACCTGAGGGGATCTATTCCAGGATGCTATAGAAAGCAAGGAAGGAGATTGCTGGGGCTCTGAGGGAGATTTTTGCATCTTTGTTAGCCTCTGTTGACGAACCAGAAGACTGGTGGATAGCAAATGTTGTTCCTTTTAAAAGGTGGAGTGGGGATAAGCCAGTAAAGTATGGGCCGCTGAGCCTTACATCAGCAGTAGGGAAATCATTGGAAAAAATTCTAAGGGAAGGGATTTATAGTCACTTGGAAAAGCTGGGACCAGTTAGGGGGAGTCAGCATGGTTCTGTGCAGGGAAATCTGGTCTCACAAACCTGAATTTTTTGAGCAGGGTAACTAAGGAAATTGATGAAGACAGAGCAGTAGATGTGGTATACATGGACTTTAAAGGAACAGTACACTGTTAATGGCAAGACCCTTAACAGTGTTGATGCACAGAGGGATCTTGGGGTCCAAGTCCATAGCTCCCTGAAAGTGGCTGCACATTGATAGGGTGGTAAAGCGAGCATTTGGCATGCTTGCCCGTATTTTTCGAGGCATTGAGTTCAAGAGTCGGGAAGTTATGTTGCAGCTTTATAAAACTCTAGTTAGGCTACATCTGGAGTATTGCATTCAATTCTGGTCGTCCCATTATAGGAAGGATGTGGAGGCTTTGGAAAGGGTCCAGAAGAGGTTCACCAGGATGCTGCCTGGATTAGGGGGCATGTGCTATAAGGAGAGGTTGGACAAACTTGGGTTGTTTTCTCTGGAGCGGCAGAGGCTGAGGGGAGACCTGATAGGGGTTCATAAGAGTATGAGATGCATAGATAGAGTAGAAAGCCAGTATCTTTTTCCCAGGGTTGACGTGTCTAATAGTAGAGGGCACGCATTTAAGGTGAGGTGGGGTAGGTTTAAAGGAGATGTGCAGGGCAAGTTTTTCACACAGAGGGTGGTGGGTGCCTCGAATGCATTGCCAGAACTGGTGTTGGAGGCAAATACGATAGAAGCATTCAAGAGGCTCTGAGACAGGCACATGAATGTGCAGAGAATGGAGGAAGATGGACATTGTGCAGGCAGAAGGGATTAGTTTAGTTAGGTATTTAATTACTAGTTTAATTAGCTCAGCACAACATTGTGGGCTGAAGGGCCTGTTCCTGTGCTGTACTATGTTTAATAAGGCTTTTGACAAGGTCCTGCATCATAGGCTAAACCAGAAGATGAAAGCACATGGGATCTGAGGCATGTTGGCAAACTGGATCCAAAATTGGCTTGGTGAGAGGAGGCAGAGGACAGTGGTGGAGGGTTGTTTATCTGACTGGACATCTGTAACCAGTGGTACACCACAGGAGTAGTTGCTGGGACCTTTATTGTTTGTTTTATATTATAAATGACTTGGAAAAGAATGTATGTGGTCTGATTATAAAGTTTGCTGATGACATGAAAATTGATGGAGCCATAGATAGCAAGAAAGGTTGTCTAAGGATACAGCAGGACATTGATCAACTGGAAAGTTGGGTGGGGCTGTGGTCGATGGAATTTAGTCGAGACAAGTGTGAGGAAATGCATTTGGGATATCAAATACTAACAGGACAAATAGAGTAAATGCCAGGGACCTCGGGAGGGTTGATGTACAGAGAGACCTTGGAGTGCAAGTTCATAGCTCCCTGAAAATGGCAACACAGATGGACAGGGTAGTGAAGAAGGCACTTGGCGTGCTTGCCTTCATAGGCTGAGGCATTGAGTATAACAGTTGGGACGTCACGTTGCAGCTATACAAAATGTTGGTCAGGCCGCACTTGGAGAATTGTGTACAGTTCTGGTCACCACACTACAAGAAGGATGTGGTAGCATTACAAAGCGTGCAGGAGAGATTCACCAGGATATTGCCTGGAATAGAGGGCTTTAGTTACCAGGAGAGATTGAATCGCCTGGGATTGTTCTCACTGGACCATAGGAGGTTGAGGGGTAACCATAGAGAGGCTTATAAGTCTAACTCTGGAGGGCATAAGTTTGAGGTGAGAAGGGAGAAATGTAAAGAGGATCTGAGGGTTACGTTTGTGACACAGAAGGGAGTGGTTGTATGGGATGAACATCCAGAGAGGTGAGAGAGACAAATACAATTACAATGTATAAAAGGACAGGTACTTGGAGAGGAAGAGAACAGAGGGGTATGGGCCTGATGCAGGCAAGTGGGATAGTGTAGATGGGCATGGACAAGGTGGGCTGAAGGGCCAGTTTCTGTGTTGTACATCTCTATGTCTCTATGACCAGATCTAAAATAGCCTTCTCCCTGGTTTGTTCTACAATGCATTGTTTTAAAAAATATCCCAAATAAACTCTATGAATGTGCCCTCAAGGCCACCCCTTCCAATTTGATATGCAAAGCTTGAAATCACCATTCAGAGCATTACTGCTCTGCCTGTGACTGCAAGAAACTGCAGAGAGTTGTGGACACAGCTCAGCACATCACAGAAACCAGCCTCCCCTCCATGGACTCTGTCTACACTTCTTGCTGCCTTGGTAAAGCAGCCAGTATAATCAAAGACCCCACCCACCCTGGACATTCTCTCTCCTCCCCTCTCCCATCAGGCAGAAGATACAAAAGCCTGAAAGCACGTGCCACAGGTTCAAGGACAGCTTCTATCCCACTGTTATAAGACTATTAACGGTATGATAAAATGGACACTTGACCTCATAATCTACCTCGTTATGACCTTGCACCTTATCGTCTGCCTGCACTGCGCTTTCTCTGTGACTGTAACACTTTATTCTGCATTCTGTTATTGTTTTACCTTGTACTACCTCAAAGCACTGTTGTAATAAAATGATCTGTATGAACGGTATGCAAGACAAGTTTTTCATTGTACCTCACTACATGTGGTAATAATAAACCAACTCCATTTCTAAATCACCCATGATTACTGCAGTAGCTTTCTTACAAGCCCTGATGACTTCTTGCTTTATACTGCATTCTCAGACTCAGACGGAGCATCCAGCATTTCAGACAAACGCCCCCTGAAGGAACCGATACTCTCAAGAAAGGGGTGGCTTGGTCTTCATGAAAAAGTTAAATGAAACAGCAAACCAAATTTAAAATGACTAGCACTTTATCTGCTTATTGTTTCATTTTTATTCAGGCTGATTTGTATGTACTATTTATTTGCTGTGTTGCTAAATTATGTTATGCTTCTCTTTCATGGAGAATTCATCTGTGATTCCCATTGAATAGCTGAATTAGTTGTCCAAAGATGGGGGGAAAAGACTGGATAAACTCAAACTGGCTAATCCTGAAAATGCTGTCATAAATATGGACAATAAACTGCTCAAAAAACAGAAAGAAGAACTGAGAAAATCAGAGAAAACTCGGGAGACCCATGCTGCTTAATGTGTAAAAATATCTTCCTTCTGTTCTCATCTACTGAGTCAAACTAAGTCTGCTCTTGGGGCCAGGGAAAGTATAGTCACTGGAGAAAAATGCTCCAAAACTTAAAATGATCAGCAAGAAGACGGTACTATTATTGAGGAAAGCAAGTTAGAACAGGAGACAAAGTAAGTACCCACGTATAAATGAAACCAAGTTGATCTCCTTTTAATACTTTACATGTAAACATCTAAATGAAAATGTAGTTAGTTTACAATGTTAGGATTACATATTATAAAATAACTAAAACACATGAATAAAAATAAAGAATGTTTAAGTATTTACTGGTAAATTTTTATCAAACATATACTTTTGCATTCAAAAATCGCAAAGAAATTAAGCATGGATATACAGCCCTTAGCTTGAACTTGAGCTAGTGAGCTTTTAATTCCAGCCTGTTACTGTCTGTCCTGCAGTACAGTTACTGTCAGGGGCCGATATACTGCTCCCATCAGTGAACCCTTATCCTTAATATTTCATATCTCCACCCAAACTGAATCTATACCATGAGCTTCTGAGCCAAAATCATTCCTAATCTAGTGATCCCATTCTTGATTAGCAGAACTACCCCACCTTTTCTTTTTTGTGTGTTCTTCCTAAATGTCAAACACCCTGAACATTCAGTTCCCAACTGTTTTCACCTGCAACGATGTCTCTGTAATAACTGTCAGATGTTCATTTCTACTCATCTGTCTTATTTGGAATGCCGCATCCATTCAGGTTAAGAGCCTTTAACTTCATCGTATTGTTTTTTCTTATTCTGACGTGCACTCTGCCCCTTCCTACCACACTCATTGCCTTTTCCTTTGAAGTGCTGATTAAAATACCCATTCCTCCGAAGCCCTATTTCCAGCTTAGTTTTTCTCTCTTCTGATTTTTACCTGCTAATAAAGTTAAAACCCTCTCCAACAGTACCAGTCAAGCACCCCACAAGAGTATCAGTCCTGGTCCCATTGTGACACAACCCCTGCAGCTTGCAGAAGCCAAACCGCCACAGATGGTCCCAATTCAACAGGAATCTAATCCCTTCTGTCCTCCACTTTCACCTCATGTTGTGTACACGGATATAGACCATGACCTCTGACACTTGTAGTGCACAGAGGAAACTTCCCACCTTTACCTTGTTGAAATAATAAAAGAACTTAAATTAACTTACACAGCAGCAGTGTTAAGACCATGGTGGTAGCTTTCAACATTTTGTCACAGTGATGTAAACAAGGAAGTGTGCTTTCCTGTTATTCAACAGAGAAGGCTCCACTGAAGCAGCAAAACTTTAAGTGAGAAAAAGATTTACAAAGGTGTTGCCAGGTCTTAAGGGACTGAATTATGGAGAGAGGTTGAGCAGGTCGGGACTTTTTACGCTGGAGCGTAGGAGACTGAGAGGTGAACTTCTGAGTTGTATAAAATCATGAGGAGCGTTGATAGGGTCAGTATGCACGGTCTCTTTCCCAGGGCCGGGGAATCAAGAACTAGAGGGGAGAGGCTTAAGGTGAGAGGGGAAAGATTTAATAGGAACCTGAGGGACAACTTTTTCACCCAGAGAGTGGTCTATATATGGAATGAGCTGCCAGAAGAAGTGGTTGGTATATAAGATATTTAAGATATTTATTTATTAGTCACATGTAAATCGAAACACACAGTGAAATCCACCTTTTTGCATTACTGAGAATGTGCTGGGGGCAGCCCGCAAGTGTTGCCACTCTTCCGGCGCCAACATAGCACGCCCACAGCTCCTAACCCGTATGTCTTTGGAATGTGGGAGGAAACCGGAACACCCGGAGGAAACCCACGCAGACACGGGGAGAATGTACAAACTCCTTACAGACAGCGGCCGGAATTGAACCCGGGACACTGGCTCTGTAATAGTGTTATGCTAACTGCTACATTAACAACATTTAAAAGGTACTTGGACAGGTACACGGTTAGGAAAGGTTTAGAGGGATATGGGCTAAATGCCGGCAAATGGGACTAGCTTAAATGAGGATCTTGGGTAAGCATGGACCGGTTGGGCCGAATGGCCTGTTTCTGTGCTGTATTATTCTAAGAAAAGTAGAATATTGTCAGCAAGACAAAAGAGCTGGTTTTATACCTAAGGAACGGGGTGGGGGGGGGTGGTGGGGGTTGGGTGGTCGGTTGTCGGTTGGTGTGCACAACCCTGTCCTCAGCAACAGAGCTGCTGCAGATGGTCAACGGCTTCATCCATATCACCAGCAACCTCTCCTGCTCACAGTTAGTCCATATTGATGCAGTGATCAAGAAAGCATGTTAGACTATGTTCTTAGAGAAGATTCGGTTTGTCCACAAGGATTCTCTCCAACTTCCACAGTTGCGCTGTGGAAAGTACCCTGAGGGTTTGCATCTCAGCCTGGTGTGGCAACTACTCTGTTCTGGATTGACAGAACCCGCAGAGAGCGATAAACACAGCCCAGTCCGTCACAGGCTCCTCACTTCCTTCCATCCCGTCTATCCTCACGGTGCGTTGCTTCGGGAAGGCTGACAGTATCATCGAGGATACCTGCCACCCTGGCCGTTCCCTTTCCTCTCTTCTACCTTCTGGGAGAAGATACAGGAGCTTGAAAGCCTGGACAACCAGAGTCAAGAACAGCTTCTTCCCCACTGCTGTCAGACTCCTGAACCAATCTCCTCTTTCACATCCCCTCCCCGTGGTGCTGCCCTGGTCTCGAACCCTTAACTCTACCTCTCTGTTATCATCATTTGTGTTTTTTCAATTGCACTGCTTCAGACTGCACAACAATCTTTGGACCATTCTGCTGTTTTATGTTGGTCATTGTATTTACTGTATCTATTATTACCACATTTACTGTTTACTCTGTGAACTTCATGTGAAGGAGGAATTTCATTACACCCTGGTGTGTTTGACAATAAACCAATCTAATCTCTGCACCAGTGCCCTGGTTAGCACTGCCCAGCAGAGCGCTGTATAGCACTCTCAGTCCTCCAGTACAAACACACAGAGGAATGCACCCCTCATACATTGGCTCGGACTGTGTGATGCTGTGGTGGGAAACCTGCTCTCCACCGGCACTCCCAGAACAAGACAAAATCACCCTGCGGCTCAGCATCAGTGGCTCCCTGTGAGTGCTGGTGGTGAGCAGGCAGGGGCTAGAGCTGCACAACCCTCCCCAGCCCAGAGACCTTTTCAAGGTGACTGGTTGGCAGCCACCATTGACCTTGAGAGAGCTGTGCAGCCAGAAAAAGAGAGGGGGAGACACAGCTTCCGTCATACCGAGCAGGAGGTGATGAGGGAGACCAGAGGATCGGACGGACGTCTGCCAATGCGCGGGGCAGATGCTCACAGCCCCCAGCAACGTCCCGCACTCACCACACAGCCACAGACCCCGCATCTCAGTGCTGAGTGACCACATCGCTCCACCTGGCTCACCCAACACCAGCACCAACAGCCAGCCCCTGCACACCGAACTGTGGGCGATTCATTGCTGCAATAACTGCAGCGGAGGGCAAGGCTTGGTGCCTTGTTCCCAGCGCAGCAGTACTGTCAGTAATGCATCTTCCATCAAGTACAGCTGTCAGTCCTGGGAGACCATCTTGAGCACCAGGTGAGATACCACTGTGAAGATGACAATGGCATGTATCAAAAGCTCCGTGTCTTCTCCTTGTGTTTTGAGACAGCTTTTAGTCTCTTCATTGGTATTGGTATTGGCTTATTATTGTCACTTGTACCAAGGTACAGTGAAAAACTTGTCTTGCATACCGATCGTACAGGTCAATTCATTACACAGCGCATTGAGGTAGTACAGGGTAAAAACAATAACAGAATACAGAGTAAAGTGTCACAGCTACAGAGAAAGTGCAGTGCAGGTAGACAATAAGGTGCAAGGTCACAACAAGGTAGATTGTGAGGTCAGAGTCCATATAAGGGAGCCGTTCAATAGTCTTATCACAGTGGGGTAGAAGCTGTCCTTGAGCCTGGTGGTACGTGCCCTCAGGCTCCTGTATCTTCTACCCGATGGAAGAGGAGAGAAGAGGAGATTGAGAGAAAATGTCAACTCTGCATCCATCCTTTCAAGCTCTGAGGAATTCTATATCTTTCAACGAGTCACCTCTTACTCTTCTAAACTTTAGAGAGTAGAGGCCCAATTCCTCCTTATAAGAAAAATCTCATATCCCAGGATCAATCTTCTGTTTCTGTGTGTTGGATGGGATAGAGCATTAAAAATTATTTTTTATTTTTTAATGTTATTCATGTCCATGCTTTGAGGGCAGCGAGCTGTCGAAGGTCTAGGGCTGTGTCTCAGGATCCACCAGCGGAGGCCTAGTTGCTGCTCTGCAGGACAGTCGCAGCAGTGAGGCCTCGAGGAGAAGAGTGACTGAAATGTAGCTCACCGTGTAGGTTTGGAAGAAGCTTTGGAAGCAGTATACTGGTGCAGCGGTTAGTCCAGCTCCAGCGACCCATATCCGATCCTGATCTTCAGTCTCCCCATGTGGAGTTTGTATGTTCTCCCCATGACTGTGTGGGTATCCCCCCCACCGCCCCCCACCGAGTTCCCTGAATCCCCTCCCACATCCCAAATCTGTACTGACACTGTGAATTACTCTTAGTTTAGGCAAAAGAAGCAAAGAGGTATGTAAGAGAGAATAAGTTGTAGGGCTATAGGGAAATAGGAGTGGAGGAATTGGACTGATGGGATTGATGTGCCAAAAGCTAGCATGAAACAATGGACTGAATGGCCTCCTCCTGCATCAAAAGTAAGTAAGAAGCCGTGAGCTAAGTGTGTAAGCTGGTTTCTTCTCATGTCTATCCAGCCACGTCACGGATCTTTCCATTGGTGGACACAGTGACATTGGTAACTTGGTGGATAGTGATGGCAGGATGGGCAGTCAGATCGATTCCCTGGGCCATGAGGTGGACACTCCTACTGTGGCCCCTATATTCCCATCAAGTGTGGCACTCTGAGAGGTAGCCTCACACATTACCTGAAAGGTGTTGTTCCCTCTACAGTACATACTGTTACAATGCGCTCCCACTTCAGAAAACATTCCTGTGCAGTCAGATGCTATTTCATTCACTAATTTCTTAAAAATAAAATTACATTTGATTAAAATTTCCTATAAAACATCTCAAAGTCTTCAATATAATTTGGGAAATGCACAAGAATGAATAATAAAAGCATTTTTGCTTAGTAACTGGTGAAGGACTGATGGCAGCACTGGATATCTGTAAATGATTGGAGTAGCATCACAGACACTGAAAGAACTGCTGTGACCAATCTGCAGAAACAGGGCTCTTATCTCTCGTCCCCTGTATCCCTTCCGCATGTGTTTTTAACTTGAAACCATCTCTACAGAATTTGTCCAATCACAATCTTTGCAGAAATACGCTAATTACCTCCCAGAAAGAGTCGAACCATTGTCCATGCCCCCGAGGCCGTGACCCTCAAGGTGCAGATGGACTCAGTGCAGTGTTGTTCACACTTGCCATCAAACCCTTGCTGAATTGAACGATCCAGACAGCTGTCTTGCTTGGTTAATTGAAGCAGATGAACTAAGCAGCAGTGGGGTAACCAAGGCCAGACCACTGGTGCTGCAGCCTGACTACAGGCTGTTTGAAGAAACCACATAATGAATGGTGACTTGGACGTATAATTCAGGTAAGTAAATTATGTGATAAATATCCAAAATGTAACATCGATTATTAAACAAATCTGTTTTTTTATGTATTGGCTAAGGTAAAATCTAGAATATTAAAAAAAGGAATTAAATTTCCAAGGCACTTTTCCTTTTATTTGTACTAATGTTTAATACACTTTATATTTTCTGATTATCAATGCCACACCCTAATTATATTCAATGTTGGGCCAGACTTGAGGTGCTGAGTGCCCTACTCCTGCCCCTATTTTCTAATGTCCTTGTGGTTCCTCCATTGCTTAAATCAAGTGTTCTCTGAGGAAGATGTTTTATTTTACAATCTACAGGCCCTTTTTTGTAAGCCCATGATTAGTGTCTCCCTCTGTTTCCTGTCCTTGCTACAAATCGTAAGCTAACTCCAAGTTCAAAAGAAGTTGTTCATTTTTTCCAAAGTTCAGCTGTGTGTGAGTACAAGTATGAGAGACCGAAATGTCTAAACAAATGTCTTTTATATGAACTAAAAGATGCATAAGTGTGGTTTGCTGCCTACAACAAATGCGTGCCATTTTGTATGTAATGTTCATTCTCAGATTTACACTGTGGTAAAAGTTGTCACATCTGTACACAATGAGTAAATGCATATTGAGTGTGGGCTTCCTGTCAAAGCGTGGAGAAGTTTTCACCATTTGCAGCTGAACATTTGTTGTTTTCGATAAGCGGTGCCAGTTTTTGCAAAACAATTTTTTTCGGTGGTACATATGGAGCAGGGCATTTACGGCAACAATTACAGAACACCATACAAGGCTGTGATTTAGAGGAGTCAACAAATCAGAAGACCTGAGCAGAGCTGACGGCACAAGGGTTGTCAAAACAAGGCCCAGCTCATCACATAGAGAAATGGCTGCAGCCAGCTCAACAAAATGGATATTTTATTGCCTCAGTAGTATTGGAAATAAAGTTTAAGGTTTAAAATAGATTTCCAAAGTAAAATATTTCAGTATATCCTTTTTTGAATAAAGGTAATGTTATATTATTGCAAATGTTCTAATATTGTCAAATGGAGCAAGGAACCGTGTAGTTAAGTGTAAGATGTGCTATCTTGTACTTGAAGTGCATCACTCACTGGTCCCTTGTACTCTGTGTGAAGGGTCCACCTTACATCGCTCAGCAAAACACATGGCGGGTGACTGGAAGACTAAATAAGTTGTTGAGCCACAGTTCTTGGTCTGGTTGTCTAATTAACAAAGAATGTTCTGGAAAACAAATAACTTCTAAAATGCTGGTTATTGTGTGTTTTGTTCTATATTGCACAGACATTCTTTTTCATGGTGCTGGGTATTTCAGACTGGAAAATTGGACAGGGCACTAGAGGTGCATGGCACATGTAAGACTTTGGATCTGAAGAAGGCTCAGAGAATGCATCAACTCTCGAGCGACGCTTGTATTGCCGGGAGAAGCTGGGCCATGATTTTTGCCAAGCCGCTGTCACTGGTCACCCAGAGCAGAAGCAAGTTGTCAGAGCAAACCATTCTCTGAAACAGCACAAGAGTGGAGCTCACATCATTTTAACAAACCTCCGCAGTTCCTCTCTGAATGATTCTGAAACTGCTGATCACAGTGACTGTGGGTGAGGTATCCTGTCACTTCCTTCACTATGGATGCTCACTGGGGGCCTTAGGTGATGTACTGCATGAGCTGAGTGTCGAGGCAGAGGCAGGGAACCCTGCTCTAGGAGAGCAAGAAGACCTCTCAGCTGCAGGACCTAGCCCACAGAGGAATCGGGGTGCTATGGTCCTGTCTTGTCTTCCAGAGTCCAAGGATTTCTAACTAACAAGTGACAGAGATCTGTGACCTTCTGTGACTCTAGCCTGGAATGCCCAGGCCTTGGGGGTCAAAGTCAATGAACAGTCTAACCTCTATATCATTCAGCTTGCTGCTCACCACAGAATTAGGCAAGGCACTGAAATCCTTTAATCACAGTAAAGCACGTGGTCTCTGATGAAGGAGAGTGGACATTCAGGCTGAACGGATGCACGGATTTGTGAGCACTCTGGCCTTGTGTTCTCATGTGGTGCTGAGCTCCTCTTCAGAGCCCAGAAGTTTTACATGAGTTACAAGAGATATAATTTGCTGGCCGTGTACGTCTTCACTGATCTTGAGAAGATATCTGGAATTGCAGGCACTAACTGTGCCGGAGTTCAGAGCAGTCCAGAAACAGCAGACCTGCTCCGGCTCCTGATGGTGGGAGGATCAAACAAAATTTTTCACTGTATCTTGGTACATGTGTCAATTTTCTTGCAGCAACATTTTGGTTGTTGCTGGTATTTTGGGGCCAAGTGGATTGAGATAACAGAGTCGATCGGGCAATTACCGGTCCAACAGTCGTCAGTATCTGCTATGACAGGATGACACAGACACGCTTGTGGTCTCTTACTCAAGAGACAATATAATCTAGAACCAGAGCAGAGACTGGGAGTATTGCAATGATGTTCCGTGCTTGTCTCTCTGATGAAACAGAGTCTTGGTTATGACAGGGCTGTGCTCTAAGTATTTTGCCAAGAGAGGACCACATTGGAGATACCCTTCCCTGCCATTCATGTCTTGCCAGAGGGTTGTGTCTCTTCCCACATGGGCATGAAGTTGCCCAGGAGGATCAGTCTGACCCCCTTCGGGATGTCGGCCACGATTATTCCCAAGGACAGAGTAGAAGTCTTCCGTAGCCTTATCCATAGCTTCCATGATTGAGGACATGCATTGATCAGCAACAATGTCCACGAAGGAGATCTAAAGGATGTGTGGCCAGATGTTTCCTATTGCATTGAAGTACGTCATATTCCAGTTGTGGACAGAGGACACGTCATATGACCTGACTTCAGAGGAGAAGTTTCCGAGCTTTGGTGCTGGGGATAAGTAGGCATCCCCAGAGCAGTCAGTTACCTTTGGGGGAAGCTCTCACAGTCTGCCAGAAGTCAATCAACCACAGAGGCCAAGCCTGGTCAACCAGGGTCTGCAAGAAGCCAGTTCTTTTTGGTGTTTTTTTTGTGCGGCAAAAAAGCTCAGTAATGACCCCAGTCCAGATGAAGGATCTCAACCTGAAGCATTGACTGTCCATTTCCCTCCACAGATGCTGCCTGACCCGCTGAGTTCCTCCAGATCCTTTGTTCGTCACTGCAGATTTCCAGCTGTCTCCTGTGTCTCCACAGAGTATGGCTGAGTATGTTGTACTGTATACTAGGATTCTTCCTTATCGAACATGATGGGTGTTAGCTGCAAACCTTTGTTTGATCCCTTATAAAAGCTTTTGGAATCTGAGTTACTGGATGAGGGGTTGACACGGTACTTGCAGATATTCATTCTAACTGGGGGGGGGGGGGGGGGGGAAGGGAGCTAAAATGGACAATGAAGGAAAGAGAAGGGCCATCTTATGGTGGGAGGGGTTGGGTAGTGGATGGACCCATTAGTGAATACACTGGACATTACTGATCAAATATGCACCAGTAGAGTGCACTTTATTAAAAAGCCCCTTGTGGGAGTGGTTTCCATGAGGCTGATGGGTTTAGCAGGACTTCGTCAAGTTTACTGTTACATGCACAGGTGCAATGAAAAACTTGCTTGCAACAGCATCACAGGCGCATAGCGTCAGATAAGCAACATTCACAAGAAAAACATAAATTAACCATAAATTACACACAATTTTTACAAGAAAGAACAAGACTAGAACAAAACAAAAACGCACCAAGTCCACTTCAGTGCAAAGTGATGAAAGTGGTCATAGTTTTGCTACACTGCAGTGAGTAGGGTTTTGCCGGTTGGTTCAAGAACCGGATGGTTGAAGGGAAGTAGGAGGACTGGGGGCGTTAATTGCGTTGGGTAGCATGCCAAGTTCTGGAGGATTGCTCAGCTTCCTCACATACGGGAAGTCACTGAGCTTCTGCATCCAGAGTCACAGGGTTTTACCTAATCCCCTGGGGCTATCTCCTCCCTTGCCTCAACAAACAATCTGCTGGAGGAACTCAGCGGGTTGAGAAACATCTGTGCAAGCAGCACCTACAGGGTTTCGACCCAGAATGTCGACAGTTCCTTTCCTCCCACAGATGCTGTTCGACCCACTGAGTTCCTCCAGCAGATTGTCTGTTGCTCCAGATTCCAGTGTCTGCTGTCTCTTGTGTCTCTAGTCACTGGGGATGCAGGGAACTATCTCTCCTCTACCTCTAATCCCTTCAGTCTAGCATTGGAAAACCTTGAGCCTGTTCTTTCCCACAGAGACTCACTGTGACTGCACTAAGCGTTATCATGTGCTGTCTGGATTTATGCAATGAAGAGGGTTAATAAGGAATAGGATCAGCAGCGGGTCATCTGGGCCCCTGAGCCTGCCAACAAGGCACAGTACTGTAGCGGTTAGTGTAACGCTTTACAGCGCCAGCGACCCGGGTTCAAATCCGGCCGCTGTCTGTAAGGAGTTTGTATGTTCTCCCTGTGTCCGTGTGGGTTTCCTCCGGGTGCTCCGGTTTCCTCCCACATTCCAAAGACGTACAGGTTAGGAAGTTGTGGGCATGTTATGTTGGCGCCGGAAGCGTGGCGACACTTGTGGGCTGCCCCTCAGAAGACTGTGCAAGAAGGTCCATTTCATTGTGTGTTTCAATGTACGTGTGACTAGTAAAGATATCTAATCTAAGAAATCTATTGATCTGTTTTGAATGAACTCAGAGACTGTGAATTCCACTCTCTGAGTGAAGAAATTTATCATCTCAGTTCTAAATGGATGACACATTTGTTTTGGGACAGTGCCCCTGGTTCTAGATTCCCCAGCTGAAGAAACATCCTCCCTGCATTGTTTCATGGAGATCTCCTCTCCTTCTGACCTCTAGAGAATACAAGTCCTGTGTACTCAACCTCTCCTTGTACAGTGAACCCACCATCCCAGGGACCTGTCTGTTGAATCTTCACAGCAGTCTCTCTACAACAGACCAAAACTGTACTCATCAAGACTGCATATAATCGCAGTAATGGTGGCACGGTAGTGTAGCGGTTAGCGTAATGTTATTACAGCACCAGCGACCCGGGTTCAATTCCCACTGCTGTCTGTAAGGAGTTTGTACATTCTCCCTGTGTCTGTGTGGGTTTCCTCTGGGTGCTCTGCCTTCCACATTCCAAAGACATACGAGTTAGAAGCTGTGGGCATGCTATGTTGGTGCCGGAAGTGTGGCGACACCTATGGGCTGTCCCCAGCACATTCCCAATAACGCAAAAAGATGCATTTCACGGTGTGTTTCGATGTACATGTGATTAATAAATAAATATCTTATCTTATCTTAATATTCAAATCCTCATTACAGAGGACAGCTTCCCAAACCCTTGCTGCACCCCCATGCTGATCTTCAGTGACTCGTGTACAAGGACACCCCGGCCACTTTAAACATCCACCATCTAAACAAGATTCTGTTTTTCCTGTTTTGTACTCTTAAATGGATGACATTTTTCCACATTGTATTGGATTTACAATGTTCACCTTCCCCGAACCTCTTTACATCTTCCTCCCTGCTCTCTATGCCACCTAGTTTTGTATCATGAGTCATGCCCTTGCACCTTACTGTCTGCCTGCACTGCACTTTCTCTGTAACTGTAACACTTTATTCTGCATTCTGTTATTGTTTTCCCTTGTACTACCTCAATGCACTGATGTAATAGAATGATCTGTATGGATGGCATGCAAAGCAAAGGTTTTCACTGTACCTCAGTACACATGACAATAATAAACCATCAGCAAACTTGGCAATGTGACATTTTGCCTCGCTCAGCCAAATTGTTGTAGGTTGTCAATAGCTAGGCGATCCCCGCGGTACCGCAGTAGTCACCACCTACAATTCCTTTCATTGCTTTCAGTCCAATAACCAATTCTCAGTCCATCAGTATATCACCCCGATTCCCAGTGATCTAACCGCGTTGACCAAGCTCCTCGGTGAAAGCTTTCTCAAAACCCAAATACACCACATCCACTGGTTCCCGTTCATTTATTTTACTGGTCCCATCCTCAAAGAACTCCAGTGGGTTCGCCAAACACGATTTTCCTTGCTGACTTTGCTTAATTCCAGGTTGCGTTCCCAGAAAACGGTCCACATCGTGATTTTCTGTAACACAAAGTTGCTCCACGTGCACATGCGTCAAGGAACAGGAGGTGGGAAAAAAAACATTTTAGGCTTATTCATTTATTTTTTCACAGAAATTCTGTAAGAGTGAATTTTATTGTGAATCTCAAATTTTTGGGCAGTGACCTGTAAATTCTGCAAGGGCAAATCTCTGTTACCTGATCAGCTGTATCGCAGGGTTTGCCTGTATTCTCTTCAAAGTGTTATTATGTCCTTTATTATAGATTCCAGCATTAACCCACAAGCACTGACATTAGGCTGACAGGTCAGAAGTTCCCCATTTTCTCTCTCCCTCTTTTCTTAAATACTGGGGGTCACATTTGCCACTCTCCACAGGAACAATTCCATCATCTATAGAACTTTGGGAGATGGCAAACCAAACTATCTCGATGGCTACCTGTTGTAAAACTCAGGGACATAGATCTTCAGGTCATTGGGATTTCTCGTCCCTTGGTCTCACCAGGACATTGGGATTTCTCATCCCTTGGTCTCACCAGGACATTGGGATTTCTCATCCCTTGGTCTCACCAGGACATTGGGATTTCTCATCCCTTGGTCTCACCAGGACATTGGGATTTTTCGTCCTTTGTCTCACCAGGACATTGGGACTTCTCATCCCTTGGTCTCACCAGGACATTGGGATTTCTCGTCCTTTGTCTCACCAGGACATTGGGACTTCTCATCCCTTGGTCTCACCAGGACATTGGGATTTCTCGTCCCTTGGTCTCACTATTCAGTCCTCATGTGTACTTGGCATCCATCTGTTTTGGCCTAGGCTTGCTGTTCTGGAATTTTATTTTAATTGTAAACATTGGCAAAGGATGAATACTTCAGCCAAGACTGAAAGGAAGAGAAAGAGTTAATTAAGAAACTCTTGGAATGACAAGTAAAATAAAGGCTTACGTTTATATAGTGCGAGTCGCTTTCCTTTCTGGGGCTCTGCAGCCAATGAAGCACTTATAATATGTAGGCACAGTTGCAATACAGGGAATGCAGCAGGCAATTTGTGCACAGCAAGCTCCCAGATTAGCGAGAATGTGAAAAGCAGAGTGAACATTTCAAATAAATGAGCCCAGAATAGTCATCAGCCTGAACTATTAACTGTTTTTCTCTCTCTCTCTCGATGCAGCCTGACGTTCTGCATATCTCCATATTTTCCTGCTTTTATTTCAGACGTTCGACATATTTTGCCTTTGATAAATTGGGAAACATATGCTTGCTTATTTCAGAACCGTTTACAGAGAAAGCAGAGTGCACAACTGCTATGGCGATAATCAAGAGGAGATAATCTGAAGCACTGTTTACTACTGCGGCTTTGACAAGATGTGAGTGAGTGAGATCTGGAGATGAGCAGTCAGAGTGCTAACCCTAACCCTTCTAGTTCACCGTTTGAAGTGTGTCATAAGAGCGAGAAGAACTGCCTGGGATATGGGGGTGGTGTTTGAGCTCTGAATAGACTTGGTTTTTACTAAGAAGATGATAGTGAAACCAATAATGTCGAGAGTTGTGAAAATGAGGAGCCATTTAAAGGTGTTGGCCTTGCAGGTTAGTATCAAATCAGATCCACACCAATGTTGCAGTTCAGTTAGTCAATACTAGATTGAAGATATTCACAGCAGGTGGGAATAGTGGTTAAATTACTGAATTAGTAATCCAGAGGGTTTGAACAAATCATCTGGAGCTGAGTTCATATCCCTCTGTGGAAACTGAGTGACTTAAATTAGATAATCTGGACATTTAAATGAAAAGTCTCAGTAACAATGAGTACAAAGCTGCTAGACTGTCAGCAGAACCTTTTGGTCTTTCAAGGAAAGAAATCGACCATCTCAATCTGGCTGATCTATGAGTCCAAACCCACGTCATGCAGCTGGCTCAAAAGTAGACTGATAAACCACTCAGCCGTATTTAAAACACAATGTCAAGAAGGTAAACAACAGTTAGGATTAACTTTATCCGTCAGTGTCAATTTTGACATTTAACAGTAAGCAGGATAAAATTAGCGAGGCAGCCTCCTTCCGTGTTGTGACCTTTCTGTGATTTGGCTCCTTCCTCCATTGCCACCGGTTCCATCTCCTTCATCTAACCAGTTTTATGAACATAGTGTTGTTATTGTGCAGAAATCGTCAGGAACCCAATAGAACATGGAACAGCACAACACAGGAGCAGCTCCTTTGGCCCATCATGTACATCCCAACCATGATGCCAATTTAAACTGCACATCTATTGGAACATGGTCTCTATCCCTCCACTCCAATCATCCCACCTCTCAGTCCATTACTCTTAAACAGTACCTGTTAATTTTCTCTATTTCAGCCACTTTTCTCTCCAAGTTTTGTCTGTGAGGTTGTAAGACACCCATTCATGGGAACTGTTTATCAAAGGCCTCTGCACAAAATGGATGTATGTTAAGACTTTCCAACACTATATGGGACCTCTTCAAGAAAGTTAAGAAGGTGTGTGAAAATAATGAATTGTATTCAACACAGTACCTCAGGTCCATTGTACAAGGTCAGGTACATTTTTATGTACAATAAAAATAATTGGAATTTGTACTTTCTAATTTAACACCAAGATAAATCACCAGCAGGAACATTTGGCAGTGACTGCATCTGCTCAGCCCACAATCTCATCAGATTAACCAATTTAAAGATTATAAAATTACAACAAAGAAACTACTTGGCTTGGCACTTGTACAACATAATTAAGCATATCGTTGGCATTGATGAGAATTATTTACACGCTAGAATTGTTTTGCGATGTACGAGATAACAGCTTTAGGAGCATTGCCCAGACGTGATGATGCAAACATCGAAGTGTATTCAGGACTAGAAGAATATCTAGTGTCGTTTATTATCTTACTCTCACAGTATCACCATCTCATCATTTTGTAGCCTAGTTGGTGGATGTTGCAGTGGGCTAATGCTATGTGTAGATACACACTTACCCCAGCACTGCCCCCCTGGTTTGCTGACACATTGGTGAATTCACAGTTGTTACAATGCAATTCCCAATTAACACTTGGAAGGAAGTAATAACCACTGTATGCAGCTCAGCAGTAGGTTTAATTTTACCGACTGAGCCCAGAGACTTCCCAGTAATTGCCTTTGGTTATAAGACATCCAATTCTCTTTCCTCTCCCAGAGACTGTACCTGTCACTGGATGCTGGCAGCCCTGATGCCTCTTACCTCAGGGATATTCCTCATATGTGTGCTTGCTTGTCAGTACCGGGTACATCACTGGAAATCACCAGTGAAGACACTCAGCAGAGGTCTCGGCTTAACAATGGAGCAATTACTTACGTACTTGTTACAATGTGGCATCTCTAGTCCATGCCCCAGGGTAGTCCCATTTCCCCTCTCTTTATTACCCAGAGCTCCGTCAACTTATTCTGTCTCACACACGCCCGTCCCTTCGTTCTTCTGTTTTAACCACTTACCCACACTGCAGGCATTTTATGGTAGCCACTTAACCTACCAGAACATCTTTGAGGAAGTGTACAGAATGAACATACAAACTCCATACAGCAAGCAAGGCCGGAATCGAACACTGGAGCTGTGCGGCTGCAGCACTGAGCACTGTGCCACTGTACGTCTCCATTACTGCCAGTGTTCAACGTCGAAAAAGAACCACACCTAGGACCTACCAAAATGCTGGGCAATGCTTTACACTAAAGCCAGAAAGCAAGAGCAAAGAGCACTTTGCTCTTTAGTAAAAATTTACACACATTTTTGTACTTTATTACATCAGAACGACAACTGGACTGTATTGATGGGTTAACAGACACCACGTGTCACTACTTTGTTCGATGATTCCATATAAAAGTAGAAACGTGTACTACAACAACATAACTGACGTTACACATCCTTGTATAAAAATTCCAAGTTCTTCTGGTTCAGCTAAGACAAAGGTTGTTAGACTTTAAGTATAGTTACAATTTCAGTTATAATAGGAGAGGCTCTTAGAAAGTAGTGGCTCAGTCTGTCATAGCCACCCTGTGTGCACATTCTCCACTCAGCTGGAAGGTGAAGAGGTGAACTAGTTACTGCATTAGACAGCCAGTACTGCAGTTACCAGAAGTATCCCTCTCCTAGTTCTTGTTCTGTTAACTAGTTAGTGCGTTTGTTTTCTGGCTAAACTAATAGGCACAAAGATGCATTTGAAGATCGTGGTTCATTCAGCAGAATATGCTGGAAATACTCAACAGGTCAAGCAGGATCTGTGGAGGGAGAGACAGAATTAACACTTCGGGCTGATGACCTTTCATCTGATGTCAAGTTGACTCTCCTCTCTCTACAGACACTGCCTGACCTGCTGAGTATTTCCAGCACTTTCCATCTTATTACAGATTTCCAGAGTCTGCGGGTGTTTTTTTTGCTTTTCACTCTTCCTTTGAAGCTTAATTCTGCACAGCAATTGTTTTACTTCAATGACTAAAGCAGTGGCCTGGCAACCCTAGACAACCAAAATTAAGGAGCAGAAATTGCTCTATCAGGATGAATAAAACTGAGCACTTATAATTGTTAAACAAAGAGGAGAATGCAGGACAATGAATGACATCCCAATCCTGGCTGCTCCTCTGACAGTATCGGTCAATGAATCTGAAGAGCTCGGCCTTCTTACACACACATTAAGGCAACTCAAGCACTTGGGCACCTCAGAAGTCCAGAAGCTTCAAACCGAGTTCCGGTCACCCGGCTTTACTCTCCTTGACCACGTTCTCCCACGGACAAATAACCTCCTTCGTGGAGTCTCTTCTGCTGTGCTGACTGTCCTCATTGTCCTCCTCTGAGTCTATGGGATAAATTCTGCACTCAGATGGGACGTCGACTTTGATTTGGAAAAAGCTGAGGGAGCAGAAATCAGAGACAACAAACACTTGAGAACCTCAGAGTACCTTAAAGCTCAGTTGTGTCGGAGCCTTTCACTTATTAACCGTCTCCCCCTTGATTTCACTTTCTGCCTGTCTCTGTAAAGGCCAGTTCTTGCCAGGGAACGGGTTCAGGAGAACAAACCCTGTCCAGCAGCCACGCTGCACATTGAGCCAGAGTGTCAACACTGAGTCACCCCACTCACGTCCAATTACACTTCTTCCCTGTATAGACATCCCAACGCCGATTGTAACTGGTACCCACCCCACTTCCATATCCAGCTCATCCCAGCTTTATTACCTCATCACATACTGCAGGTTATCTCGCCACTGTTCTGTGAAGCTCAAATCCAATTATACACTGGAAAGTCTTGATGTATTTTGAAAGTATTGGTCATCATCCAAGACGGTGCTGGACTGTGGTGACTCTTTGCAAGCTGCCCCCAGCAGATCTAGCCATTTTATCTATGATAAAATTTTTCCACTCCTTTCTGTTATTGCTTTTTCCTTGAACTACCTCCATGTGCTTATGTTTTGAAGTAACCTGACTGGATGGCATATAAAACTAAGTTTCTCACTGTATCTCGGTACATGTGACAATAATAAAGTGCCGCACAGGAGACTGGTGGGTAAAATTAGGGCTCATGGAATTGGGGGGCGGGTATTAACATGGATAGAAAACTGGTTGGCGGATAGGAAACAAAGGGTAGGGGTGAATGGATGTTTCTCAGGACGGCAGGCCGTGACTAGTGGGGTGCCACAGGGCTCGGTGCTGGGACGGCAGCTGTTTACGATCTATGTTGATGATTTAGATGAAGGCATTGTGAATAACATTAGCAAGTTTGCTGATGATACAAAGTTGGGTGGCAGTGCGACATGTGTAGAGGAAGTTAGGAGAATTCAAGGTGATTTGGATAGGTTGGGTAAGTGGGCAGATACTTGGCAGATGAAGTTTAATGTGGATAAGTGTGAGGTTATCCACTTTGGGAGCAGGAACAGGAAGGCAGATTATTATCTGAATGGTGTAGAGTTAGGTAAGGGGGAAAATACAAAGGGATCTTGGAGTCCTTGTTCATCAGTCACTGAAAGTGAATGAGCAAGTGCAGCGGCAGTGATGAAGGCTAATGGAATGTTGGCTTGTATTACAAGGGGAATTGAGTACAAAAGCAAAGAGATTCTTTTGCATTTGTACAGGGCCCTGGTGAGACCACTCCTGGAGTATTGTGTACAGTTTTGGTCTCCAGGGTTAAGGAAGGATATCCTGGCTATAGAGGGCGTGCAGCGTAGGTTTACGAGGTTAATTCCGAGGATGTCGGGACTGTCTCATGCTGAGAGGTTGGAGAGACTGGGATTGTACACGCTGGAATTGAGAAGATTGAGAGGGGATCTGATTGAAACATACAGGATTATTAAGGGATTGGACAAGATAGAGACAGGAAATATGTTCCAGATGTTGGGTAAGTCCAGGACCAGGGGGCATGTTTTAAGAATTAAGGGCTAGGCCATTTAGGACAGAGGTGAGGAAAAACTTCTTCTCCCAGAGGGTTGTGAATTTGTGGAATGCATTGCCTCAGAGGGCAGTGGAGGCCAATTCTCTGGGCACTTTCAAGAAGGAGCTAGATAGGTTTCTTATAGATAGAGGAATCAAGGGATATGGGGACAAGGCAGGAACAGGATATTGATTGTTGAGGATCAGCCATGATCTCAAAATGGCGGTGCAGACTCGAAGGGCCGAATGGTCTACTTCTGCTCCTATTGTCTATTGTCTATAATAAAGCAATTCTAATTCCAATTCCAATCCTCGCACAAAGTGCAGCAGAAATTTGGAAACATCTCCCCCAAGAAGATTGTAAATTTGGTGCAACTCGAGCTTCCGAGACAGAGGCACAAGTGACCGGAGATGCTGGGATCTTCACAACAAAAGGAGCTTCTGGGGAACCCAATGCGTCAGGTAGGGTCTCGACCCAAGACGTCGACCGTCCCTTTGCCTCCACAGATGCTGCCTGACCTCCTGAGTTCCTCCAGCAGTTTGTTTCCTGTGAAGCTTTGAAAACTCAGGTCTGTACAGGGGAGAGGAGACAAGGTGGTACAGCAGTTAGTGCTGCTGCCTCATAGCTCCAGGGACGTGGGTTCGATCCCAACCTCCAGTACTGTCTGCATGGAGAACCACGTTCTCCTTACGACTGCGTGGGTTTCCCCTGGGTGCTCTGGGAAAATTCCCACATCCCAAAGATGTGCAGGTTGGTTAGCGGGATCCTGTAAATTGCTCCTTAGTGTAGGTTAGTAGGGGATGTTGCTGAGGAAGAGGTGGTGTGGGGATATGGGGAGGGGAAATGGAACTATGGAATTGTTCTCTTGGGAGCTGGCATCAACCAGATGGATCAAAAGGCCTTCTTCTGTGATGTTCATGATATTTTTATTAGGAAAATATTACTGGAGAATGGAAGAAAGACAGGTACATGAGTCTAAGATATATATCAGCCATGGTCTCACTGAATGAAGGATAGGCTGGAGGGAAGACTAACTCAGGCACGGTAGTGTAGCGGTTAGCGTAACACTTTACAGTGCCAGCGACCCGCTGTCTGTAAGGAGTTTGTACGTTCTCCCCATGTGTCTGCGTGGGTTTCCTCCGGGTGTTCTGGTTTCCTCCCACATTCCAAAGACGTACGGGTTAGGAAGTTGTGGGCATGCTATGTTGGCGCCAGAAGCGTGGCGACACTTGCAGGCTGCCCCCAGAACACTCTATGCAAAAGATGCATTTCACTGTGTTTCGATTTACATGTGACTAATGAAGATACCTCATCTTATCTTATTCTGCATCCAAAAATGCCTCAAGGTATTAACATTAATCGCTCTCTAAACTAAACTGCTAAACAGTGGATAAAGGAAAAGAGGTTACTTACTTGGACACTCGCCTTGGCTTTAGCTGTGACTGTTTCTCGTCACCATTTAAGGGTTGGATCTTTCCATTACTCAGTGAGATGCACCTTGGCGACAGGGTGGCAAAAACTGGTGAGTTCGTGCAGCCCCGCTTCAGAAACCGGCTGAAGGACAACGCCATCTTGGATTTCGGAGAAGGTTTGGTCTCCATGGGTGCAGGTCTCTGGTTACAGCTGTCGGGTTTGGACCCAGGGGACAACTCTGTGCTTACAGCAGCCGAGGACAACTGATTGGGAGCAGCATTATTTGGCTCCCACCTTCCATCCAGTGCTGGGTTGGTGTCTAAGGCTGCGCTGATGGGCGAGGAGCAGATGGCACTGTTTGGTAATGGAACATATCTGGGGGAGTAGAAGGAAAGGTCGCCGTTGCCCGGATCAGATGAGGAAGGGCTTGGGAAACACGGTGAGTTACATAATCCTGTGTACACCGTCAGGTTGGGAACAGGAGCAGTGAACCTACATATCTATAGAAAAATAAAGAAAAGAGAGTTAATGCGAGAGGAGAACAAAGACCAGTCAAAACCACACAAATACGGAACATCGGCAACTTGAAGGTAGTGTGTTTTGATGATAAAACCATTTCAATGTTGCAGCGTCATGGGATTCAAGAGGAGAACGTCCCCACCGTGTGGAGTCACTCCCAGTACACACGAGATGCTCAGGGGACATAGTTTGAAGATTGGGGTTCTACGTCCTACTCAAACAACAAAGTTCAAAGTCAAAGTCGAGTTTATTGTCACATGCACAAGTCCATGTGTGCACAGGTGCAATGAAAAACTTACTTGCAGCAGCATCACAGGCACATAGCATCAGATAAGCAGCATTCGCAAGAAAAACTTAAATATAAAGCGTACACCACAGGAATCAGCCAATCCACCAATGTCGATGTGGCTGCACAGCACGGGGTAATCGGGACATATCTGGGGGGGTTGATAAAGAGGTAATGTTCACGTTAACCTAACTCCCAATTGTTTGGTGAGCTGACCTGACCTTCTGCACCAAAAGGACCCAAAGCTGAACTCCTGCCTGGGTCAATCGCTGGTCTCAGCCAAGACAGAAACCTGCTGAAACAATTAGATTCAGCCTTGGAGGAGGGTTACAGCCGCCAGCTACTGGTGGAAGTGTGTCACACTGGATCTTGTAGTCTCCCGCCGTGACTTCTGCTGATGCTCCTTGCAGTCCCAGAGAACTAACGTAAATGGCCCAGTAACTATTTACCCCACCACAGGGGTCTCCCTGAAGAGAGAGCAAATTTGGAATGTACATGTCAAAGAGTACCAGATATAACTTGGCCATCTCTGCCTCTGCAATAGGAAAATATGTTCCCGATCCCCAACTGTAAGACTCGGGCAGGGATAAAGAACTGATCCATTCCTGCTTTCCGCAGGGACCACTCTCTCCATGACTCCCAGGTCCGCCCATCCGTCCCACCCTCCCCTCCCCATCCCGCGGCACTCTCCCCTGCAACCGTCCGAGGTACAATGCCTGTCCCTGCACCTCCTCCCTCACCACCATCCAGGGACCTAAACAACCCTTCCAGGTGAGGCAGAGATTCACGTGCACCTCCTCCAACCTCGTCTACTGCATTCGGAGCCCCCGGTGTGGCCTCCTCTGCATCAGCGAGACCAAACATAGACCGGGCGACTGTTTCGCAGAGCACCCGCTCTCTGTCCGTAACAGGCATCCCGAGCTCCCAGGTGTATGTGACCTCAGCTCCCACCCCGACCTGTCTGACCCCGGCCTCCTCCACTGCCAGGGTGAGGCCCGACGCAAACTAGAGGAACAGCCCCTCGTACTCCCCGTGGCCAGTCTGCAGCCCAATGGTTTGAACATTGAATTCTCCATTTCCAGATAAACCCTGTGGTCCTTTCCCTCTCCTTCAGATCCATCTCACCTCCCAACCTTTTTCCAAACCTCCCCCCCACCACCATCACCCATTTTCGCCTCCCCCCAACCTGGTTACATCTGCCTATCACCCACACACTTAACCTACTGGGTCTCCAATCCCCTCCCTCAGCTGCTCCCATTTTATCACCTTCATTGCATCAGGTTCCAGCACCTGCAGCCTCCTTCTGCCCTCACATCTCACCTTCCACCTCCGCCCTTCCCTCCCCCTTCCCCCCCCACCCCCGGCTCCACCTGTCCCCTTTTGCTCTCTCTCCTTATCTGCTTCTACCTCTTGCCCACCAGCCGCTGTCTCCTGACTCCACCCCTCCTTCCCCACCCGGCTCCATTTGCCCATCACCTCCCTCGTCGCCTGGTCCCACCGGTTGGCCACCGTCCAGTTTTATATTCTATGTTCTTCCCCGTTACTTTCTTTTTCATTTAGTGCCAATTCCTAATCCTTATGCTTGTTACCGTTCTTTGCATCTTTTAAGCCTCTTTTGTCGATCTGATACCACTCTTCAGTTAGCCATGGATGGATCACTTTTCTTTGGAGTTTTTATTTCATGATGGAACTCTGAAATATTTGTTTTAATATCTGCCATTGCTTATCTGTCATCATAGATTTTATCTAATTTCCCTATCTACAATAGCCAACCTTATCATTTATTTAAAATTATTGCTGTAATTTCAGATTTCGGTTTGTCGGGGCACCAGCTCTTGATGTGGGTTTATTTGGAATTAATAAAAACTGCTGATGTAGGAAATCTGAAACAAAAACAGAAAATGCTAGAAACATTCAGCAGGTCAAGCAGCATCCACGGAGTCATGGCCGGATCAGCCATGATCTTATTGAATGGCGGAGCAGGCTCGACGGGCCAGATGGCCTCCTCCTGCTCCTATTTCTTATGTTCTTATGAGCCCCTGTCTCCCGCCCTCCCTCCCACTTCTATATACTATCTCCCCTCTTCACTCTCAGGCCTGATGCAGGGTCCCAACCCGAAACGTAAACCACCTCTCTGCCTACACGGATGCTGCCTGACCCACTGAGTACCTCCTGCAGTTTGTTTATTGCTGCAGATGAATTGTTACTTGGCTGATGTACTCAAGCGATTCTCACCAAGGAGTTGGCGTCTTCAGTGGGGGGGGGCGGGGGGGGGAAGGGGTGGAAACAAAAAAATCGTCAGACTCAGACCCCTACTCCCCATTGGTCCTGCAGTCCAAGTTGTGTCAATTGAAGAGAATGGTAGGGCTCTGAGGTGTGTGGTAGAACAGGGGAACCTGAGAATACAGATCCATAGTTCCTTGAATGTGGCGTCACAGTTAGATAGGGTTGTAAAGAGTGCTTTTGGCACATTGGCCTTCATAAATCAGTGCATTGAGTACAAGAGTTGGGACGCTGAAGTTGTACAAGACGTTGGTGAGGTTGAACTTAGAGTATTGTGTGCAGTTCTGGTCACCTACCTACCTACAGGAGAGATATCAATAAGCTTGAAAGAGGGCAGAGAAAATTTACACGGATGTTGTCGGGACTTGAGGACCTGAGTTACAGGGAAAGGTTGAATAGGTTAGGACTTTATTCCCTGGAGCGCAGGAGAATGAGGGTAGATCATATAGAGGTATACAAAATTATGAGGGGTATAGATAGGTTGAATGCATGCAGGCTTTTTCCCCCTCGGGTTGGGTGAGGCTAGAACTAGAGGACATAGGTTTAGGGTGAAAGGTGAAATATTTAAGGGGAATCTGAGGGGGAACTTCTTCACTCAGAGGGTGGTGCGAGTGTGGAACGAGCTGCCAGCGGAAGTGGTGGATGCGGGTTCAAATGTAACATTCAAGAGAGGTTTGGATAGTTGCATGGACGGGAGGGGTTTGGAGGGATATGGTCTGGGTGAGGTAGATGGGACTAGGCAGAAGATCAGGTCGGCATGGACTAGATGGGCCGAAAGGCCTGTTTCCGTGTTGTAGAGCTCTATGACTCCAAGAGACCCTTTAGTTATTGGTAGCGGTTTGCGTTTGGACTTATTTCTTCCAAAATTACCGGCACACCAATAGATTCCTCCCTCAAAGTCACATCTTCAGAAGGCAGCAGTATTTCTAAGCTGAGAAGCTTCAACTTCAAATAACTCGGCTAAGTTAACTTTGAAGTTTCTTTGTACTGATTTACATTTATGGGGTTAATTTGCCAAAAGCTGTTAATCCTTAACCCTTTAACAACCAGGGAAGAACTGGCAGAGCACTTTTCCTGTTTTACACTCACATTCCATTTTGTTTCACTGCCTGCTCCCTCCAGTGAGTGTTACAGGTCCCGACGGGGAGAAGGATCATCTTCCAGCCACTGATGAAGGTGATCTGGACACCATTCCAATGGATCGCACACTCTTAATGTTCATGGGATTAATAAGCAAATTAAATACAGACCACAGTTTAGCTGCTGTTGACGACGATCTTACCAAGAATAGGTCACTTCTCTTATCTTTCTTGGAGATTTAATGCACAAGTGCTCATTGCTACCTGTCACCATGGCAACTTGCTTATTACAACACAGAAGACAGCATTCAGTCCATTGGCTCCTAGCAGGGAAATCATATCTTCATACTTCCCTGTAGCTCTTAAACTTATTCCCCTTCACCTGTCCCTTAACTCCCCATTGGTTCCTTTGCCACTTACCTACACCAGCGGTCATTTATAATGGCCAATTAGACTAGGTTTTCTAAAGCTGGAGCAAGCCTCCCTCCTTCTGTGTTCAGTGCCCCGACTAGTGAGGGCCCGTACCCCAGTTGCCACTCTGCGTTAACCCTTTCAAGGATCTATGAACTTGTACTCCAAGGTCCCTCTGTTCCGCCATACACCTCAAGACCCAACCACCTATGTCGTGGCCTCATTGGTACTTCCAAAACACATCACCTCATATATATCCAGACTCCCAGCTGGCATTCTTCAGCCCATTTCACCAATGCATCACTGTCTCTCTGCAGTCTAAGAATGCCTTCCACCCTGTCAACAATTCTGCCAGTCTTTCTGTCATCTGCAAACTTACCGAGCTTGCCTCCCGTATCCACATCCAAGTTATTCACATATATTGCACACAGCAAGGGTCCCAGCACCAGTAATCGCAGGCATCCAATCGGGAAAACAACCCCCTACTATCACCCTCTGTCTCCTATTGCCAAGCTAGTTTGCCAACTTGCCCTGGATCCAATGGGCCTAACCTTTGGAACCAGCCTCCCATGTGGGAGCTTGTCAAAGGCTTCACTAAATCACATCTACTGCCCTGCCTACATTGATACACTTTGTTACCTCTTCAAAGAACTTAGTTGAATTGGTCTGACAGGATCTGCCCTTGGCAAAGCCATGTTGCCTGTCTCTGATTGATCCCTGCCTTTCCAAGTGATCATTAATCCTTTTCTTCAGAATTTTTTCCAGTATCTTCTCTCCCACTGATGTTAGACTCACAAGTCTGTGGTTACCAGGTTTTTCCTTGCTGCCTTACGTGAAAAGGGAGACCGCGTTTGCCGTCCTCCAGTCGTCTGGTGTCTAGTGAAGATTTAAAAAACTCAGCCAGAGCCTCAGCAATCTCTTCCCTTTGCCTCCCATAGCAGCCTGGGATAAATCCCATCCGTTGCAGGGGATTTATCCACCTGTAATCCCGTTAAGGCATCAAATACCATCTCTTCACTTACGGAGACCTGCACTGGACTTTTATCTTCCCATTCCCTGGATCCTCCAACCACAAAATCCATGTCCTTTTTTCACCTAGACTCTAGCATCTGCTCTCCTTTGTTTCTCTTTCTTTGTGAGTCCCAATGAAATGAATTCCTTTAGGACCTCCCCTTCTGGCTCCATGCACAGATTGCCCCTGTTGACCCCTAATAGGCCCTACTTTTCCCCTAGTTATTCTTTTGCCCTTAATATACTTATAGAATGCCTTTGGATTTAACAATCCTGTCTGCTAGTGATTTCTCATGACCCTTCTCTGCTTTCCTAATTTCCTTTTTAAGCACTTCCCTACACTTTTTATACTCCAGAAGTGCCTTCTCCGTCATTAGTTCCCCACACCTGTCATATGCTTCCTTCTTTTCCTCTTTATCCAACTCTCAATATCCCTCGACATCCACGGTTCCCTTATAGTTGTTACCCCTGACCTTTATCCTTATGGGAACAGGTTGGCCTTGAAATCTTGCCATTTCTCTTTCGAATACTTCCCACTGTGCAGATGTGGACTTACCTGCAAGTAGATGCTCCCAATCTACCTTCTGCTGGGTCCTCCCTTATGTTCATGAAACTGGGCTTCCTCCAACTTGAGACCTGGCCCATCCCTATCCCTTCCCATAACCACTTTAAAATATACAGAGTTACGGTCACTGTCTCCAAAATATTCCTCCACTGACACTCCTTCCACTTGACCAGCTACATCCCCCAAGGTCCAGTAACACTCCTTCCCTTGTTGGTCTGTCTACAGACTGTCAAAAAGCTCTCCTGTACACACCTCAAATATTCTGTCCCCTCTGAGCCTTTAACACTCAGGCAATCCCAATTAATGTTCAGGAAATTGAAGTCTCCCCCCCCCCCCCCCCCCCCGGTATGATCACCCTATTTTTATTTGAGAATTAGAGGGAGAATTCCTCTAATTTTTATTCGAGGGAATCTCCTCCGCCAGAGAATGGAGGGTATTCATTCACGCACTGCCTGAAAGGGGGGGGGGGGGGACAGAAACCATTATCACGTTTAGAAGTAGATGGATACCAGAGGAGATGAGATGTGCAGGGCTGTGGGTCCAGTGGGAAATGGGCTTAGACTGGGGAGGTGTTTGTTGGCTGGGACACACAGTGGGATGGATGACCTGCAAATTTCCTGTCATTTCAAGGAGCGTTTTCTTTGGGAGAGAAGTTAACGAGAAGTGGACCCAGAGGTGGGGAGGTCGAGAGGGGGTCAGGGTTGTGGGTTCAGGAGGGAGGACACATGGCAACATTTTGGTCTCCGAGGTTGGTCGTTCACGTGAGCAAGTTGCAAAGCTTTTGCTTCCTTCACCACGGGGAGACGTTCAGAGACGGCGGGTAACACAGTTGGTTGAGACGGCTGGTAGAGCCACTGCCTCACAGCTTCAAGGACCTGGGTTCGATCCTGACCTCCGCCACTGTGTGGAGTTTGCATGTTCTCCCTGTGACCGCGTGGGTTTTCTCCAGTTTCCTCCCACATCCCAAAAGCGTGCAGGTTGGTAGGGTAATTGGCTGCTGTAAATTGCCCCTGGTGTGTAGGTGGGTGGTGGAATCTGGGGGAGGGTTGATGGGGACATCAGAGAGAATAGGTCATAGGGAAATGAGTGAGGGAATGGGATTGCTCTGAGAGCCAGCATGGAAACAATGGGCCAAATGGCCTCCTCAGATATAATGAAAAGGGAAAAGTGCTTCAGGGTTTCTTTAGAATTTCCTGATTAAGATGTTTGTGGAAAATAATGTTTGCAGAATTTACTTCTTGGCTTCCAAGAGGAAGTTAGACGTAGCTCCAGGTGACACCCCATCTCACCCCACCCACAAAGTTCCTCAGCAACCGTCGGGGAGGGACAGCACTGGGACACAACTGTGTCTCCCACCCGTCTGTCACAGAGCGGCACCGACATAGTGCAGGAGCCCCAAGAACAGGGCAGGGGGCGATGGAAATCAGCGTGAAAGTGGAGACTCTGTGGGGCGGGGGCAGGGTTGAGGGAGGTGGAAAATGGACCAAAAGGATGGAAGACCTTGTGTTGAAAGGTTGAGGCGGTGGGTGGGATGGTCCAACCACAGTTCCCAAGGCGATCGAGCTAGCAACACGTTGTTCAAGCCCCAGTCACAAGCTGCGTCTGGAGTGGGAGCTCTGCTGCAGAACACGTCACTGAGACGCCTGACGTTAGACGCTGTGCTAATGGCAGGGTGCGTGCAGGGAGCCAGATGTGACGTGCATGCCTTAGGCTTATCACCCGTTCAAAGTACAGACACTGGATGAGTTTACTGATGACGGCGGCTTGATGCGTGAAGGATGCGGTTGAAAACAAGGAGTTGTACACTGCAACACAGAGCACCAAATCTGGGATCTCCCAGAGCTTGGCGCGAGAGGCAAACATAAACCAGATGCAACAGAAAGACACAAAGCGGATGTGCGATGATTGACACTACTTTATTCGTTAAATGAACGTGAGCTGGAGTGTGCAACCGAAAGTCCACAGGAGCTCTGGTGTGTGGAATTTAGATCTTAAAATACAAACACTGTACAGTTTGTATGATGGAGATGCAACGATGGATGTGTCCCAATCACACGCTATGTTACACCAGAACTGGGTCAGTGTTAGGAGATGGTTACTTTCCCAGAGGACATCAGAACAGGCTGTGTGCAGGTCTGGGGGAGATCCATCTCATGGCTGCGGTGTGCATTACTGCTAATATTGGGTAGCTGGCTGGTCCTTTGGAAAGTCTGAGCTGGGAGAGGAAGTGCCCAGAGCCAAGCGGTGATTCTCCCTCAGCAACCCCCAGCCCCCACCCCACCACCCCTACCCCCACGGTAATGGAGCCACAGCCCTCACCCCACTGACGAGGGGCTCAGTTACATCTCACGGCTACCTGTCACCAGCAGACTCGTGGAAAACAAGATGCACCATTTTAAAGCTACTGGAGCTCAATATCAGTGCTCACAACAACTTCTCTAAACTTTATAAATAACAACTGCAAAAGTCAGAGCACACTTCAACACTGGACAGTGCAGATGGACTGCTTGAGCCTGCTTCTGCAGGTTGTTCCTGAATCCACACATTACTCCACTGTAACAGGCTCTAGACACCGAGCCCTGCTGCCTGTGCATGATGTATAATTCCCTAACTACCTGTGTATCACATCATAGTTACCTCCCTAACTACCTGCGTATCACATTAGTTACCTACCTGTGTATCACATCATAGTTACCTCCCTACCTGTGTATCACATCAGTTACCTAACTACCTGTGTATCACATCATAGTTACCTCCCTAACTACCTGTGTATCACATCATAGTTACCTCCCTAACTACCTGTGTATCACATGATAGTTACCTAACTACCTGTGTATCACATCATAGTTACCTAACTACCTGTGTATCACATCATAGTTACCTCTCTAACTACCTGTGTATCACATCATAGTTACCTCCCTAACTACCTGTGTATCACATCATAGTTACCTCCCTAACTACCTGTGTATCACATCATAGTTACCTCTCTAACTACCTGTGTATCACATGATAGTTACCTCTCTAACTACCTGTGTATCACATCATAGTTACCTCCCTAACTACCTGTGTATCACATGATAGTTACCTCTCTAACTACCTGTGTATCACATCATAGTTACCTCCCTAACTACCTGTGTATCACATGATAGTTACCTCCCTAACTACCTGTGTATCACATTATAAACAGCTCCAGGATCCCCGTGACCATTTTATACACAGCCCTCTCACCACCTGAGCATCACCTTATAGTTAGCCTCCGAAAGACTTGTGCGTCACCTTATAAACAGCTCCCCAACTACCTGTGTGTCACTTTATATACAACTCCCTAATTGTGTGTAGCCATACACAGCTTCCTAGTTACCTGCGTAATATACAGTTCTCTAATTACCATGTGTCACTATATATAGCTCACTATGTCTGTCACCTTATACATAGCTCACAACTACCTGTGTCATCTTGTACATAGCTACCAATGTGTCACATTACATACAACTCCACGACTACCCGTATATCATACAATACACCCTCTCTATTACCCGCATATGATCTTATTCATAGTTCCACATATGGCCTACGTGTTTTCTAACTTGTGTACAGCTCATTCCTATTCGCATGTTTGCCTGTGTAGCTTGCTAGGCCCACCTAAGGTTTGGTTCTCACTTCAGTAAATGTTTCCTTGATGGTCATGGACACTGAAGTCTATAATGTGTGTGGAAATTCTACGCATCTTGCAAGTCTCTCTCAGACCACACAATGGAAACACCACCGGGCCAAGTACCTCTGACAGATGGAAATTCCAAGGCCAGCCCCACACAGCAGCAGTGAGCAGAAGGAACCAAACTCATGCAAACTGAGACAGTTTAAAGGGGTGAGTAAGGGTGGCCACTTGAGCACAGCCACTCTCCAAGGGAAACTACTCACGATAACAAAACTCACTGAAATTCTTCTCCAAACCTTCACTGCCGCACAGATGATTCGAACACCCCATCCGACACAAATCATCTCAATCTCCAGCGCCCCAGAGGTTGTATTCGAGACTTGTAGTCATCCGTGACATCTTAGCGACACCACAGATTGTATCCACAGATCCATGGACTACCATCCTGAGTCTGTTGGAAAGGCGGCTGTGGAGAGTCCTCCTTCCAACAGTGATCTGACAGTATCCTTCCTCACTTCCAAAACATTCTGAGGTTGTCCTGGCAGAAAGTTGGTATCTCAGTGTCAAAAGAACCTGACTCTGCCATCACACATTTAATGCTCCTAATGTGCAATCGACCTTTCACACAAACAGAAGCCACTTCTGCTGAGATCTGGAGCCAGACCTCCCTCCGACCGGGAATGGGATTCGTCGGTTCCTACTTTAAGTTGTATTTCTACCTTCCTCAACCTGACTCTTGTGCTCCTTTGGTTTGTTAAGCCCAAGCCAGCAACCCAGCTCAGTGACATGACCAGCTGAACTCTCGGGATCAATACTCTCCCATCCTGAAGACACCAACAGCATTTACCACCTACACCAAAACATTCCCAACTCCCAACAGAATTAGGAGGAAATTCACGGAAGGGTTTGACCGATCGATCTTTGTAACCAGTCTTCACAACATGGTTGCATCTTGTCAGAAGGTTTGGAGAGATCAGTTAGCCTGCCCACCGAATTACATCCAGAACTTTTTGCATAGTTCTCTGTCCTCTTACTCATTCGATGTAAGTGCAATAGTTGTTTTTTTATTCTATAAAACATGTAGAATTCCCTTTCTATTCCTTTTTTTCTTTTGCCCTATGTCTGGTGCTGACAAACTCAGCCTCCGGTCACTCCCCTTACCCACCCTAGGGCACTGGCAGCCAAGTGGTTGTTACCGGGTCGAGTTCCAGAAACCTGGGCGTACGATCCAATGACATGAGTCCAAACCTCTGGCCCCTCAGCTGGGACTTTAAACTCAGTCAATGAAATAAATCCAGAGCTTACCATCCATGAAACTGGAGTGTTGCCTGCTTTAAAACAAAATCTGTTCCGTTAACGTCCTTTATGGAAGGACAGTTGTGGTCGATTCATGGTCTTAACTCTCTATGAAACGGCCTCTCTGCTGGAGATGGATGGTAAACATTGGGCCGGCCCCACCTCCCGTGAGGAGACAGTCCGCACACATCAACCCCCACCCCAAGTCTGTCAAAGGAAGAAGATGAGCGGAGTGGATGCCGGGGCCCAGAGACTGCAGCCTGCTGGGTCACTAAAGCTGTGAAAACGAGAGGGGACAAACCCAGGATTTGGGCAGCAGCTTCAGCTTTTACCTCTGATCATTGGAGCTTTCAACTTGCATAGACGTCGTACAGTTTTAGGGGGTTCATTATACCTGGGACCCCGAGGGAAGCCAAGAAACCTGGGGGCAAAGGTGGGGGTTGGTGGAGGGGAGGGTTGTGCAGGATGGTATGGGGGCTTGGTGTGTGAGGGGAGAGGGGTGTGTGGGGTACAGGAGAGTTTTGGGTTGGGAGTTGCTGGGGCTTTTGGTCCCATCGGTCTAAACATGGTGCGTCGGTGAATCCGGCACCTCTGGGTGCTTGGATAATTGGGTCCTCGTGCATCAGGGACCTGAGGGGCAACCTCTTCACGCAGAGGGTGGTGGGTATATGGAACGAGCTGCCAGAGGAAGTGGTTGAGGCAGGTACAGTAACATGTAAATGGATAGGAAAGGTTTAGAGGGATATGGGCCAAACACGGGCAGATGGGACATCTTGGTCAGCATGGACCAGTTGGGCCGAAGAGCCTGTTTCCGTGCCATATGACTCTAACTGCTGTCTGTGCCCCTCCCCTTCATGGGGAATGTGCCTCCCGGAGGGGTATGGATTGAGGGGCTGGAGGCGAGAGGCCGAGGGCAGGGGTCAGATCTCCTGGCGCCCACAGAAGGCTCAGCGGGTTATCTTGCCCCCTGCATTGGAAGACATCAACTTGCAAAGACATCGTATAGTTTTGGGGGGGGGGGGGGGGTCTTCATACCTGGGACCCTGAGGGAAGCCAAGAAACCTGGGGGCAAAGGTGGGGGTGAAATCTCCAGGTGAAAGCAGCCCCTGGTCTTTCCTGGCCAGCGTGTGCACAGGAGGGAGGGAAGCGGCTGAAGGAGAAGGAGCTCATGGGAAGGGCTGGAAATGGGGGTGTTGAGGGACTGGACGGAGGGGGGTGGGATCAAGAGGGAAGTGGTGACTCGGGGACAGGAGCTGGAGGGTTGGGACTGGCTGGGATGGAGGGAAATGGGTAGGAGCTGGAGGGAGGGGCTGGAGATGTCAGGGCAGGAGAGGGGGTGGAGATGAGGAGGTGGGAAGCGACTCTGGAGCGAGGGGTTAGACGGGTGACTTGGGGGGGTGGAAGGGCTGAAGGGCAGGGCTCAGGAGGCAAGGCTCAGAGGGGTCAGAGACAGGTGGCACAGCTCAGCCCAGCCAATGCAGGGGCAGGGCCAGTTCGCTCATCGTTCCCTCACACTTTGATCTTCTACGGAGGTGTTGACGGCCAATGGCTGTGCTCGACGGCAGGGGAAGGTCCCCACAGAGCGTTTCGCCTTAAGTTTGCTCCAAAATCCAGCGAGCTGCCGGCTGACGCAGCGGCTAACCCCTTAAAGCCGCCCCTGACCCAAGTCTACGGTGATCGTCGGTGAACAAAACCCTCTCTGCGTCTGAATCAGTTTGACAATGAACTCAGAGGAACAAAGAACGGCAGATGCTAGGATCGAGGTGAGAAAACACGATGACGCTGGAGGAACTCAGCAGGCCAGGCAGCGTCCGTGGAGAAAAGCAGGCGGTCAACGAGAATTCAACGAGGCGGTCAGACTGCCGGGAGAAGTCCAAGCGCAAACTGGAGGAACAGCACCTCATTTTCCGTCTTGGAACCTTGCAGCCTAACGGCATGAACATTGAATTCTCCCACTTTAAGTAAACCATCCCCCTTCCCCACATCCCCCCCCCCCCACCACGCTCCTTCTCTTCTTCCCTCTCCTAGCCTCTTTTTTTTCCTCTCTCTCCTTACCTTTGACCCGTCCCCCGGTGGATCTGCTCTCCACTCCTCCCCCGCACCTGCCCATCACCATCTCTGACCTGCATCTACCTATCACCACCCTGTGCCCACCCCGCCTCCCCTCTTTTGCCCACCTATCACGGCTCTGCTTTTCCCTCCTATATATTGGGCTTCCCCTCTTCCTATCTTCAGTCCCGAGGAAGGGTCCTGACCCGAAACGTTGACCCATCTGCTTTTCTCCACGGATGCTGCCTGGCCTGCCGAGTCCCTCCGGCATCATCGTGTTTTTAACAATGAACTCAGCCTTGACGGCCGGGTTTGAACTGGCACCCACCTTCCCATCCCACCCCCCCCCCCCCCGCTGCGTTCCCTAACCTCACCAGATCTAAGTTACAGACTAGCCTCCCTGTCCAAGACCACAACCCTCCCCCCCCCCCGGTTTACTCAGAGCTCTTTACTGTGCCTCTTGTTTGGGAGGCTCCTGCTTGAGCTGGTGCCTGCGATCTAACTTGCTCATCACCTGCGTGATGTCGACCACCTTGGCACTGGCGGCTGCCCGCGCCCGCGCCTCCTCCTCCAGCTGCCGCAGGATCACGGGGCTGGGACTCGAGCGCCTCTGCCTCCTCATGAAGGGGAAGTTGCTGCAAAACAAGGAGACAGAGTGTGACAGGAAACACGGGGAGACGCGGCGGCTACAAGGTCAAACCCCCACCCCTCCCATCACCCCACCAAACAACTCCCTCGGAAATTCGCCCCCGACTCTGGTGCACAGCAGGGTCCCAGATTGATAGAGTGCAGAGCTGGGCTGAGAAGTGGCAGATGGAGTTCAACCCGGATAAGTGTGAAGTGATACACTTCAGGAGATCAAATTTGAAGGCAGAATGCAAAGTTAATGGCAGGACTCTCAGCAGTGTGGAGGAACAGAGGAATCTTGGGGTCCATGTCCATAGATCCCTCAAGGCTGCCATGCAGGTCGATAGGGTTGGTTAGAAGGCGTAGGGAGTGTTGGCCTTCATTAGTCGGGGTATTGAGTTCAAGAGCCGCGAGGTGACGTTGCAGCTTCTATAGAACTCTGGTCAGACCACACTTGGTGTATTGTCTGCTGTTCTGGTCGCCTCATTATAGGAAGGATGTGGAAGCTTTAGAGAGGGTTCAGAGGAGATTTACCAGGATGTTGCCTGGATCGGAGAGCACGTCTTATGAGGATCTGTTGAGGGAGCTAGGGCTTTTCTCTTTGGAGAGAAGTGGGGATGAGAGGTGACTTGATAGAGGTGTACAAGATGATAAGAGGCATAGATCGAGTGGACAGTCAGAGACTTTTTCCCAGGGTGACAATGACTAACACGACGGGACATAAATTTAAGGTGATTGGAGGAAGGTATAAGGGGGATGTCAGGGGTAAGGTTTTTCTTTACTCAGAGAGTGGTGGGTGCGTGGAACACACTGCCGGCAGAGGTTGGTGGGGAAGATATATTAGGGACATTTAAGAGACTCTTAGATAGACACATTAATGATAGAGAAATGGAGGGCTATGTGGGAGGGAAGGGTTAGATAGATCTTAGAGCAGGATAAAATGTCGGCACAACATTGTGGGCCGAAGGGCCTGTACTGTGCTGTAGTGTTCTATGTATTACAGCAAAATACCACAGATGCTGGAAGCCTGAAGTAAAAACAGAGACTGCTGGAACTGTGCAGCAGGTCGGGCAGCATCTGTGGAGAGGGAGACAGGGTTGAACTGGTGACCTTTCATCAGATCAGGCCACATTTCTGATGGAAGTTCAGTGACCCGTAACATTAACTCTGTTTCTCTCTCCACAGACGCCGCCTGACCCACTGAGTAGCTTCAGCCTTTTCTGTTGCTATTCCAGTAACTCCCTGGTTCCACTGCACTGCGGGCTGTGGCAGAAGGAACTGAAGTGGCAAAATATAACAGTACAGCACAGGAACAGGCCCTTCGGCCCACCACGTCTGTGCCGGCCATGATGCCAAATTAAACTAATCCCTTCTGCCTGCACATGGTCTACATTCCTCCATTCCCTGCATGTTCATGAACCTGTCTAAATGACTCTCACGCCTTGCTCTTGTATCTTCTTCCACCACTTCCCCCGGCAGTGTGTTCCAGGCACCCACCACCCCCTGTGTAAAACATTTGCCTCACAACATCTCCTGTAAACCTGCCCCCTCACCTTAAACCTATGGCCTCTAGTATTTGACATTCTCACCCTGGGAAAAAGACTCTTATCTATGCCTCTCATAACCTTATAAACCTCTATCAGGTCCCCCCTCATCCTCCAACGCTCCAGAAAAAACAATCCTAGTTTGCCTGATCTCTCCTTATAGTTAACACACTCCAGTTAGTGTTAAGAGAAATGTGTTGGTTAGAAGACCAGGTGCTTGGGATGAGATGAATCCTCTCACATCTACCATCTCTCACACTCCATCTGTGCTCCTGAGCCCCACACCCTCCCACCAAAGCCTCGGCTCTACGTTGGCTGCCTGCTGTGCATTTATGAGAGGGCCTTTCCTACCCTTAGTCTATCACCAAGTGCTTTGCAGCCAATCTGTTCCTTCTTAAGGTCTGTCTCTCTCTCTCTCTACAGATGCTGCCTGACTTGCTGAGTATCCCCAGCATTTTCTGATTTTGTTTCGGGTTTCCACCATCTGCAGTGTTTTTTTTTGTTTCCCAGTTGCTTTTTAATGGTCTTGCTGACATCACGGTTAAAGTGTGTACAGGAAGATCCCACAAAGAGCAGTGCGGTGATCCGGCAGGTGCCCCGCAAAGCACCGTAATGACCAAGTCTGTGGGGCTGATGGACTGGGACAGGGGTGAAGGTGACCAAGAACATTCGGATGTTCCTCCAGGACCACGTCACAGAACTTGATGGACCCAGGTCAGACCCCACTTGGAGTACTGTGCTCAGTTCTGGTCACCTCACTGCAGGAAGGATGTGGAAGCCGTAGAGAGGGTGCAGAGGAGATTTACAAGGATGTTGCCTGGATTGCGGAGCATGCCTTATGAAAGCAGGTTGAGGGAACTCGGCCTTTTCTCCTTGGAGCGACAGAGGCTGAGGGGGGACCTGATAGAAGTGTATATGATGAGAGGCATTGATCGGGTAGATAGTCAGAGGCTTTTTCCCAGGGCTGAATTGGTGGCCACAAGAGGACACAGGTTTAAGGTGCTGGGGAGTAGGTATAGGGGAGATGTCAGGGGTAAGTTTTTTACTCAGAGAGTGGTGAGTGTGTGGAATGGGCTGCCGGCAACAGTGGTGGAGGCGGATACGATAGGGTCTTTTAAGAGACTTTTGGACAGGTACATGGAGCTGAGAAAAATAGAGGGCTATGGGTCTCTAAGGTAGGGACATGTTCGGCACAGCTTTGTGGGCCAAAGGGCCTGAATTGTGCTGTAGGTTTTCTATGTTCTATCTTAACCAAATTTGCACCTCAGCTCTTTCAAGCGATACAGGTCCTCCCTGGGTTGTGAGCACCCGACAATACGAACGAGCATTTGGGAGACCGGCGGGACGGATGGGGAGGGATTTGACTGCTGGTGTCTTCTGCCAGGGGTGAATGGGGCAGTTCCGCGTGCCTACTCCCACTCCTGCTCCCCCCTCCCCCCAAGCCGCCACAACCGGGGCTGGGTGAAGCCGAGCAGAGCCATTACACTGTTCTGCCCCCTGCTTCTGTCCTCAGTGTAACAGAGGGGACAGCGAGGTACTCACCTCTTTTGCTTGGTCTCTTCGGGAACCAATGCCTTATTTTGCGTCTCCTTGTAAATGGGTGATTTCAAGAAACGTGGATACGAGTCCTGCCGGGAGGACGAAGAGAGAGCGGTGGGAGTGAGTAACTAGGAGCTGTGAGTGACTCTTTGGAAAGCCAGATTTATCCAGCAGCGGTGAGAACGAGTTTCATTGCTTCGGCAGGCACGGTAGTGTAGCGGTTAGCGTAACGCTATTACAGTGCCAGCGACCCGGGTTCAATTCCGGCCGCTGTCTGTAAGGAGTTTGTACGTTCTCCCCGCGTGTCTGCGTGGGTTTCCTCCGGGTGCTCCGGTTTCCTCCCACATTCCAAAGACGTACGGGTTAGGAAGTTGTGGGCGTGCTATGTTGGCGCCAGAAATGTGGCGACACTTGCGGGCTTCCCCCAGAACACTCGACGCAAAAGATGCATTTTCACTGTATGCTTCGATGTACATGTGACTAACAAAGATATCTTATGCGACTGGGCACTGCAGGCAAGGTCAGCATTTATTGTCCTTCCCTAATTGCCCTTGAGGGGGCAGTGGTGAGCCAAACAAATGGCTGGCTGGGCCTTTTCAGAGGGGAATTTAACAACAAGAGCTTTGCCCCTGGATCTGGATCACACAGCCTAAGACAGGAAGGATGTTGGACTTCCTTCTCTAGTGGACATTATTTCTTATACAATCAGCAGCTTGAAGGTCCCATCACTGAACTGTTCTAAACTAGTCTTTACTTTCTTAGGAGGTTCAGCATGTCACCGAACACGCCAAACTTCTACAGATGTGCTGTTGAAAGTATCCTGACTGGTTGCATCACGGTCTGGGACCGCAATTCAAATGCACAGGAATGTAAGAAGCTGCAGAGAGTAGTGGACTCAGCCCAATACATCCCGGGCACATCCCTCCCCACCATCGGTGGTATCTACAGGAGGCACTGCCTCAAGAAGGCAACACCCATCATCAAAGATCCCCACCATCCGGGCCGTGCCATCTTCTCGCAGCTGCCATCGGGCAGGAGGTACAGAAGCCTGAAGTCCCACACCACCAGGTTCAGGGACAGCTACTTCCCTTCGACCATTCGGCTCTTGAACCAACCGGCACAACCCTAATCTCTACAGCTTAGCAACACTGTGACCACTTTGATCACTTTGCACTAAAATGGACTTTTTTTTGGTTCTAATTGTGTTCTTTCTTGTAAAAATTATGTATAATTTATGTTATTCTTGTGAATGCTGCTTATCTGATGCTATGTGCCTGTGATGCTGCTGCAAGTAAGTTTTTCATTGCACCTGTGCAGATGACAATAGATTTGACTTTAACTTAAATTCATTAACTGAATTTTAGAGCTGGGTTTGAACTGATGTTCCCAGGTCGTTAGTCGGGTCCTTTGCTTCCCTAGTTCACTAACTTTGCCGCAGTGCACCCAACTTCAGTGGGTGAGGAGGGAGGGAAATGCCACAAGAACCGAGCACTGGAGGAGGATGAAGTAACCAGGGTACACGGAACCACAGGCCGCGGAACAGGCAGCAACCCACCTTTTTCATGAGCATGTAAATGTGAGTCTGGGCAGCGTCCAGCACGTAGCGATGGGGGTGTTGCAGACCCTTCACTGTAATCTCCATGGTCCTGCCGTCGATGTTTATCCAACGTCTTGCTCCCTGGGCCAGGAAGGTCCTGAATTCAAAAGAGATGTGGAGAGGAAGAGGTGCCGGTAAAACTGTCAACAGGCTGCTCTTCCTCCTCGGTTACTGTCAGAGCAGGTTCCTCAACCCCAAACCCCAGGTGTGACACACGTCAAGCTTGGACCTTAGCTGGCGGTAGAGAACTCAAATGTCTGACTTATATCACCAGCCCTCACTGGGTATTGTACACCTGTTCCACAACTCACGTTTCATACTGACTCAATCCATGTGTCATAGAGTTATACAGCACAGAAAACAGTCCCCTCGGCCCAAACTCATCCATGCTAACCAAGATGTCTCTCTAAGCTAGTCCCAATTTCCTGTGTTTGGCCCCTATCCCTCTAAATGAGAGTTCAACCCGGCTAAGTGGAGACAGGCTGATGGAGTTCAACCTGGATAAGTGTGAAGTGATGCACTTCGGGAGATTGAATTCGAAGGCAGAATGCAAGGTTAATGGCAGGACTCTCAGCAGTGTGGAGGAACAGAGGGATCTTGGGGTCCACGTCCATAGATCCCTCAAGGTTGCCATGCAGATCGATAGGGTTGTTAAGAAGGCGTATGGAGCGTTGGCCTTCATTAGTTGGGGTATTGAGTTCAAGAGCCGCGAGGTAATGTTGCAGCCCTATAGAACTCTGGTCAGACCATACTTGGTGTATTGTGTTCAGTTCTGGTCGCCTCATTATAGGAAGGATGTGGAAGCTTTAGAGAGGGTGCAGAGGAGATTTACCAGGATATTGCCTGGATCGGAGAGCATGTCTTAAGAGGATAGGTTGAGCGAGCTAGGGCTTTTCTCTTTGGAGAGGAGGAGGATGAGAGGTGACTTGATAGAGGTTTACAAGATGATAAGAGGCATAGATTGAGTGGTCAGTCAGACTTTTTCCCAGGGTGACAATGGCTAACACGAGGGGGCATAATTTTAAGGTGATTGGAGGAAGGTATAAGGGGGATGTCAGGGGTAGGTTTTTTTTAAAACACAGAGAGTGGTGGGTGCGTGGAACGCACTGCCGGCAGAGGTTGTGGGGGCAGATACATTAGGGACATTTAAGAGACTCTTAGATAGACACATGAATGATAGAAAAATAGGGGGCTCTATGGGAGGAAAGGGTTAGATAGATCTCAGAGCAGGATAAAATGTCGGCACAACATTGTGGGCTGAAGGGCCTGTACTGTGCTGTAGTGTTCTATGTTTTACGTTCTAAACCTTTCCTATCCAATGTACTGGTCTAAATGTCTTTTGAACATTGTAGTTGTACCCGCCTCTACCACCTACCCACCACCCTCCGTGTGAAAAAGATTTCCCTCAGGTCCTTTTTAAATTTTACCCGACTCATCTTAGATCTGTGTCCTCTAATTTTAGACTCCCCTACCTTGGGGAAAAGTCTGTGATTTCCACCTTATCTCTGCCCCTCATGATTTTATAAACCTCTGTAAGGTCACCGATTAGACTCTGACACTCCAAGGAAAAAAGTCTCAGCCTATCCAATCTCTCCTTATAGCTCAAGCTCTCCAGTGCCGGCAATACCCTTGTGAATCTTTCCAGCATAACGACATCCTTCCTATAGCTGGGTGACCAGAACTGCACACAGTACAAGTGTGGGCTCCCCAACAACTTATACAGCTGTAATGTGACGTCCTGCTCTTGTACTCAATGCCCACATGCCTGATACATGGACCTTAACAAGTCCTCCTCTCATTCTTTATGTTGCTTTCAAGTTCTGAGGGAACACCCCGTGGTCACGGGGAGAGCGTGCAAACTCCACGCTGACAGCAGCGGAGGTCAGGATTGAACTCAGGTCGCTAGAGCTGGGAGGCAGTGGCTCTACCCGCTGCGCCACTCTGCCACCCCTCTGTACTTCCATGATTCCCCTTACTGGGAAAACTAAGTCCAGGAACCATTCTGTTCCCACCTGCTACGGTGTCCCAACCAGCCGAGGTGTCTGCACTGCTCTCACCCTGGCCTCTTGCCCAGGCCCCATCACACGTTCCACTGCACTTTCAGTGAATTCTAGGATCCCATCCCTAAACCTCTGCACCCCTGCTCCTCAAAACCATCCTCAGATCACATAACGCGATCGCCGCCAAACTTTATCTGGTGATTTTTCCGGTGAGGCACCTGGGGCAGCGAGCCACATCAGCGGCACCACCTGAATGCAGTAGTTGTTGTGGATGCTTCGCGCCAACTCACTTGTAGATCTCTTCGGCCTTCTCCTTGACCTTGGACTGCTCTCCGTACTTCAGGTCTTCGCAGGCTTCCCAGAAGGCGAGGTTCTCTCCTGCGATGTAAGAGCCAGTCACTTCACTTCAGCAAACTGTTGAACACCCGGCAAAGTAGGAGCTTTGGAGAAATGGAACTACAGAGTACCCCTGTCTTACGGCATTCGAGTAATGGAAATTCACCTTATGGAATTCACAAATCACGATGCAAAACTTTTGAGTTCTGGAATAAAAATTCTCTCTTATGGAATTTATGTGAGTGAAAAGTTAACCAAATAGACACAAAATGTTGAAGCAGCAACAAATTTTGTCAAGGATTCGCGTCACAAAAAAAAATCGCGATACAGATGGCTGTCCAGGAACGCAATCCCTCCATAATGCAGGGTGTACCGTATTTTCAAATGTCGTAAGCTAAAAGCAATGAGTGGCACCGGGACTGGCCATTGGGCCCAGCCGGTACATACTGGCCTCAGTTTGTGCTACAGTAAGGTTGGTACAGTGGTGTCGACACCACACAACTCCAGTGACCCGGCATCGATCCTGATCTCTGGCGCTGTCAGTGTGGAGTTTGCACGTTCTCCCTGTGACCGGGTGGGCTTCTCCCACACATTCTGGTTTCCTCTCACATCCCAAAGACGTGCGGGTCAGTTAATTGACCCTGTAAGTTGCCCCCGGTGTGAGCAAGAGGTTGAAGACCCAGAAAGTGAGCTGATGGGGGTGTGAGACAGAATTAGTTACAGGGAAGTAAGGGGGGGGGTTGGGACTGATTCAGGACATTCCCATGAGGGGGCACAGAGCAGAAAGATGCCAGTCAGCCCCTCTTACATCTCAATGCCTTCTACCACAGTCTCCAAAGATTCTCCACCCTCCATCACATGAAGCCAAATGTAAACCAGTCTTATATCCCCCCCAACATCCCTCACCCCTGCCCCATCATCCCAGCTGGTCCCTACAGCCGGCTGCAAGCACACCTACCGCTGAATTCCTTCTTCAGGAAGAGCTCGAAGTTCTGCCGGCCCCGGGGGTCCCTCATCAGCTCGGCGAAGCTGAAGGTCCACCTCTCCACCCGCAGCTTGGTGGGGTTGTCCACCCTGCAGTGACCAACAACAGGCCAGTTACGTGGCCGCACGGCGGTGGGACTCGCCTCCGAGCCGGAAGCCCCAACAATTCTGGCTGACCGCCAGCTAAAGGAAAGGAACCATCACGTTGCTTAAAGTGGCGCACTTACATCGGAGCGTTGAGTTCCCAAAGTGTTGTGTCGTCAGTGATCCAAGGGTTGCTTGGAAGGCACCCTGACATTATGGGGTCATGGGTGAAGTACTGCTCGCAGTGTTTTACAATCCTGAAGAAAGGAGGAACAGTCACAGTATTAATCCGTGCCAGAATACGACGTACACCATAAAATTATTACCAGCAAAAGCAACTGTTGTACTTTCCATTGAATGTTAAGCCAAATGTGTATAAAATATACCAAGATGAGATATATTACACCCATGTATGTCCTGCACACTCTCACCCTGGGTTTTCAAAATAAATCGTCCCACACTCTTGTTTTTAATGGATATTTCCTATGTAAACAGTCACACTGTAATGACACTATTCCATCAGTGGTGGCACTGTAACACCTCATTTTTGCCTCTTGCAGCTGCTCAGGTATTGAAGAGAGGCTCCTGTACTCCAAACGTTGACCAATGCTTTGCTTCCCAAACACAGTCAGTCCAGGTGAGAGGTCTCGACCCGAAACACTGACTGCCCACTTCCCTCCACAGATGCTGCCTGACCCATTGAGTTTCTCCAGCATCTTGATTTGTTGCCCCATTGTAGGTTTTCTAACTATGACGTCAAAGTCTGCTGTGAAAGGGTGAGAGTGAGGGCTCTCAGCCACATATATACACCCTGACCCAACCATCTCCTCCCCCCCTAACCCCGCACCACACTTGGTCTTGTGTGGAACCAGAAACACGGGAAAATAGGAACAGGATCTGGGCATTCCGCTCTTCAAGCCTGTTCCGGCATTCAATTGGACAATGGCTGATCCCCTAGCTCAACAACATAGTTCTGCTCTCTGTCTTTTGTGTCTAGAAATCTGTCTCCTTTTTGAGCATATTCAGCACCTTGTCCTCCATTGCCCAGCGGTGGAGAGTTCCACAGGCTCACCACCCTCGGAGTGAAGAGATGTCTCCTCATCTCAGTCCCTGTAACCTGAGACCGTGATCTTGGTTCTAGACCCTCCAGCCGGGGAAAGGTCCTCCCTGAATCCAGCCCTGTCAAACTCTGTCAGACCCTTAGAAGTTTCAACAAGATCTCCTCTCATTCATGTAACCTCAAGGCTCATCAACCCAATCTCTCCTCATGCAGCACTCCCACTCTCCCAGGAATCGTTCCGGTCACATCCATGAAAATGCACTGCAGGGAACCAGCACCTCACCCACAAGGCTTGGGAAATGCCGTCACAATGTGTTAACATAGAATAGTACAGCACAATATAGGCCCTTCGGCCCACAATGTTGTGCTGACCTTTAAACCTCGCCTAAGACTATCTAACCCCTTCCTCCCACATATCCCTCTATTTTAAATTCCTCCATATGCTTATCTAGCAATCTCTTGAATTTGACCAATGTACCTGCCTCCACCACCACCCCAGGCAGTGCATTCCATGCCCCAACCACTCTCTGGGTAAAAAAAAACTCCCTCTGATATCTCCCTTGAACTTCTCACCCATTACCTTAAAGCCATGCCCTCTTGTATTGAGCATTGGTGCCCTGAGAAAGAGGCGCTGGCTGTCCACTCTATCTATTCCTCTTAATATTTTGTATACCTCTATCATGTCTCCTCTCATCCTCCTTCTCTCCAAAGAGTAAAGCCCTAGCTCCCTTAGTCTCTCCTCATAATGCACTCTCTCTAAACCAGGCAGCATCCTGGTAAATCTCCTCTGCCCCCTTTCCAATGCTTCCACATCCTCCTATAATGAGGTGACCAGAACTGGACACAGTACTCTAAGTGTAGTCTAACCAGAGTTTTGTAGAGGTGCGTCATTACCTCGCGGCTCTTAAACTTGATCCCTCGACTTATGAAAGCTAACACCCCATAAGCTTTCTTAACTACCCTATCCACCTGTGAGGCAACTTTCAGGAAATTGTCCTTCCAAAGTGTACCACCTTGGAGCATTCTCTGTGCTTGGCCAAGGTGGCCATTCACGGGTCCAGGCGGGGGGCAGTCAAGGGTTCCAGCTGGGCCAACTGCCTGCCCCTCTTACGGGCTTAACGTCCATACCCGGGCATCCTTGAAGAGGGAGCACGCGGTATCCGTGGACCCCCGGGAGAATTCCAGGATCGGTGGGCCCCCCCAGGGGATCGTGTGTGCCGTGGACGGTGTTAATGGTATTTTGATTTGAAGTGAGTTTTGCTGTAGTTTAGTTTGCATCTGCTGTGGTTATACACACGTACAGTTGTTTTTGTTGTAGTGATTCTTGTGATAGTTGCTGTAGTTTTTGACTGTCTTTTTGTAGTGCTTTTAACTGAATAAACTCTTGTATTATATAAAAAAAACATTCTCTGCGCCATCATCTCAATCCATACCTTCCATCCAGTTTTGCTCAGCCCAGCTGTCGCTCTGCAGGTTCAGATCCCGGCTGGAGTAAGTTCCTAAAACCTCTTCCCCAACTCAGTTGCTATTTTGATTTAATATATAAATTAAAACTTCTATTCATCAACTGACCACGAGTAACCCCATCTACCAGGTAACCAGTGGTGTCTGAGCTGAATGTCTCCTCATCTCCGTCCCTGTAACCTGAGACCGTGACCCTTGGTTCTAGATCCTCCAGCCGGGGAAAGGTCTTCCCTGAGTCCAGCTGTAGCTTCAAAAAAACAGAAAATATTCTGCTTTCTGTTATCGTTTTCCCTTGTAATACCTCAATGCACTGTTGAAGTGAAATGATTGCTATGGACAGCATGCAAAACAAAGTTCTTCACTAGTACTGAGGTGTCACATGTACTACGTGACAATAATAAACCAAGTTAAATGCTGGAAACACTCAGCAGGTCAGGCAGCATCTGTAGAGAAAGAAACAGAGTCAAAGTTTCAGGTCAAAGACTTTTCCCAGGTGAAGGACCTTTGAGTCTGAAACTCTGACTCCGATCCTTTTCCCTCTGATGCCGCCTGACCTGCTGAGCATTTCCAGCGTCTCTAGTAGTGTTTTGATGGACACCTCCTACTTGTGGATGGAAATAGGGGAGCCACAGGGTAAGAGCTGGACTCAGTGTGAGCACAGCAATTGTGTGAGGAATAAGTTACCCTTTATTTTAGAATGAAGCGTTGAATGGACTGTGAGAACTCAAGGAGTGATGGGGGCTGATTCCGTGGTTCCACACCACAAGTTGAGTGTAGTTCAGTCCATGACCGAACTCAGCAGCAGGCAGTGACTGGAATGGGCTGTCCCTTGGAGACTGTGTCCACAGTCCTTCACACCCCTGGCTCACCTAATGTAATACAGCACGGAAACAGGCCCTTCGGCCCAACTGGTCCATGCCAACCAAGATGTCTGTCTAAGCCAATCCCATTTGCCTGTGTTTGGCCCATATCCCTCTAAACCTTTCCTATCCATGAACCTGTCCAAATGTTTTCTATACATTATAATTATAGCCGGCTCACCCATCTCCTCTGGCAGCTTGTTCCATACACCCACCGCCATCTGTGTCAAAAAGGTTGCCCCTCGGGTCCCCTTTAAATCGTTCCCCTCTCACCTTAAACCCACACCCCCTAGTTTTAGACTCCCCTGCCCTGGGGAAAAGACTGTGACCATCTACCTTCTCTGTGCCCCCTCACAATTGTATAAACTTCTGTCAGGTCGCCCCTCAGCCTCCTTCGCCCCAGGGGACAGTCCCAGCCTGTCCAATCTCTCCTTACAACTCCAGACCTCCAGAGTTGGATGCTACATTGCTTGAAATTCCTGTGCAGACTTGCAAACAGTGATAAGCCGCAGCCAAGTCTAAGAAAACAGCAGCACCTTAACACAACTTGTGAATGTAGGTACCTACCCTCCCAGTGAGACAGAAGACTTCACTCTGGACTTCACCAGGGCTTGTTGATAGTACATGATCTAACACAGAGAAACAGAGTAAGCTGCAGTGGTGTGAAAGACACAACATTCTGTAGAAGGTGTTCAAGGATGGTTTCACTAATTCTACAAACACAAGGAATTTAAACTGATTACCGAGAGCAAGTCAGGTTGAGTTTATTGTGTAATTTATGCTGTGTGTCGTCTGTACCTTCGTGCCTGTGATGCCGTAGGTTTTTCATTGCACGTGACAATAAACTCAACTTGACTCGAGCAGTTTCACAATCCGGACATTAGAAACTTGGCAGCACTGAAATAGATTTCCGGCTTTTAAAAGAAAAGGAGATGGGGGTGATACTGATGTGGTCACCACAGGAGGAAGTGTGTGGAGGTTAGGGTTGGGTAGGCACAGCGACAGAGGACTTATGAAGGGGTTAATCGTCTTTGAAAGGAAATAAATTTCCAAAGGAACGAGGCTCCATCCATCAGTTCAAACCCTCTCTAACCACAGGAGTGATGCCAGAAGATCGGCGGACTGCTGACGTGGCACCATTGTCAAAAAGAGAGAACGGGTTAATAGGATTAAGTTGAGCAACTACAGTCCAGTTAACTTCAATGGTGGGGAACTTTATTGAAATCAATTAAGATGGACAGTATAAACCTTCATTTAAAAAGGCACTGATGAACCAGGGAGTCAGAAATGGATTGTTTAAGGGAAGGTCCTGTCTGACTAAACTGATTGAATTTTTTGAGAAGCTAACAAGGGGGGGGGGGGGGGGGGGGGGGGGGGGGGGGGAGCCAATGTGGACGTGCGGTTGATGTAATCTATGTAGACTTTAGCAAAGCTTTTGACAAGGTCCCACATGGCAAGTTGCTCAGAAAAGTGAAAGTCCATGGGAGAGTGGCAAATTGGATCCAAAACTGGCTCAGTGATTGATGGGTGTTTTTGCGAATGGCAGGCCCTTCCGCAAGCCTCAGTACTCAGTCCTTCACTTCCTGTGACGTAAATGTTTAAGGCTTAGATCTAAATGCAGGGAGGCAATGAAGAGGTTTACAGATGATACAATAATCTCCTGCGATTCACAGGGAGAAGGAAAGCTTCAGACTGCAGGAAGATGAAATTAAAAGCAGGAAATGCTGGAAGTACTCAGCAGGTCAGGCAGTGTCTGTGGGGACAGAAACCAAGTGAATATTTCAAATCTGGGACCTCGTGAACTCTGTTTCTCTTTCCCTTGGTGCTGCATGACCTGCTGTTGATGTGACTGACGGTTTTCAGGAGGAGCTAGATGGACGGGTCAGTTGGGTAGAAAAAGTGGCAAACGGAATTTAATCCAGAGGAGTGCGAGATAGTGTGTTTGAAAAGGAACCACAAGGCAAGGAAATGCATGTGATAATGGGAGGATACCAAGTGGTTTGGAGAGACGAGGGTGTTGGACTGTATGTCCACAGATCCCTAAAAGGTAGATAAGGAAGCTAAAGGAGTGAACAGAATGGTTTCCTTTATTAGTTGAGGCACTGAATGTAAGAGCAGGGAGGTTATAGTACAACGATATAACCACTAGTTAGGCTTGAGCGCCTCATACAGGTCTGGTTACTATATTACAGGAGAGATGTGATCGGAGAGGGTTGTAGTGGAGATTTACAAGGATGTTGGTGGGACTGTGGCCATGGGGCCAGATTGAGGAAGTTGAGGGAGGACTCCACTGAGGTGTGGACAGTCTACTTCTGAAGGGCTCATTTCTCCCTATGTTCCGAACCCAACTGAATAAAGCGGTCGGAAGCAGGACTGGAGGGGAGATGATGGAAATGATGAGGCAGAAGGGTTTTGGGAGTCAGGAACTGAAAGGGTAGCAAGGCGGGAACACTCGCTGTGTACTTGGAAAGCCACGGCCTGCAGGGGTACAGACCCAGAACAGGAAGGTGGATGAAACTGGGCAGTTTATTCAAACACACAGATACGATGGGCTGAAAGGCCTCCAAGGTCATAAATTTTCTTTGACTCTATTATATTTTAAAATAAAACATAATGATAGAACATAGAACATTACAGCACAATACACGCCCTTCAGCCCACAATGTTGTGCCAACATTTTATCCTGCTCTAAGATCTATCCAATCTCATTATGAGGAGGATGTGGAAGCTTTAGAGAGGGTGCAGAGGAGATTTACCAGGATGCTGCCTGGATTGGATAGCATGTCTTATGAGGATAGTTTGAGCGAGCTGGGGCTTTTCTCTTTGGAGAGAAGGATGAGACGTGACTTGATAGAGGTGTACAAGATGATAAGAGGCAAAGATCGAGTGGACAGTCAGAGACTTTTTCCCAGGGCGAAAACAGCTAATACGAGGGGGCATAATTTTAAGGCAATTGGAGAAAGGTATAAGGGGGATGTCAGGAGTACTTTTGTTTTTACAGAGAGAGGTGGGTGCGTGGAACGCACTGCCGGCAAGGGTGGTGGGGGCAGATACATTAGGGACATTTAAGAGGCTCTTAGATAGACACATGGTTGATAGAGAAATGGGGGGCTATGTTGGGGGGAAGGGTTAGATAGATCTTAGAGCAGGATAAAATGTCAGCACAACATTGTGGGCCGAAGGGCCTGTACTGTACTGTGCTGTAATGTTTTATGTAACCCCTCCCTCCCACATAGCCCTCCATTTCTCTATCATTCATGTGGCAATCTGTGTTTAATAATGTGTTTCTTTTTGAATTTTAGAATTAATTTTAGAGACAATTCACCTTAGTCAAAATGAAATGATTCATCAGTGAAGTACAAACCACTGTCCTTACCTCCCTCCTGTAAGAGTCGTAGGTCTTTTTCTGGTGGGGAGAAGAACAGTGAAGTAATTAATAGAAATCTAACACAAAGGCACCTTCACATGCAGCGAGAATGGGGATCTGACTTAGGCTGCTCCTGACAGTGCTAGCTACTGAAGTTTAACGATATTTGTAAATGTTTCTTAAATGTTAATCCCTTTGTGAGTTGTCAGCCACAATCAAGTTACAGAGTGTGTGCAATATTGATCGTTTACTTTGAATTAAAGGCAGTATTGGGGAAATTTGAATTAAAGGCAGGAGTTATTGGACAACTTTGATCTCTGACTTCAACAGTTGTAGTAGTGTGGTAGAGTGAGTTTTTAAGACAAATCTAAATCCAATGTAATATGGGTCTACAACTTATTTCTACAAGAGAAATTTTCTACACATCCAGACAGACAATATTGGACGTTTTATTTGGCCAGACCATTGTAAGTGGGGTGGAGGAGGTTGGGCAAGGAGTGGTCACTTCCCTATGGATGAAGGTTCTCAGCAAGGACGACACCATTGTTACAACACGGAACGGGAGAAAACGCCCCGTGAAAACGCCGGAGGAATTTTAGATTCATCGAGCTGCAGAGCACAGATGTACAAGAACAGTGGAAAACGCCCCAAGACATTTGCGTCCAAGTCTTTCCTCTGCCGACTTTGCCCATGCTGGTGGGGTGAAGGGTAATCGGTGGGGGGTGGGGGGGGGGGGGGAGGGAGTGACTGCGACAAGGGGAAGCTGCAGCTGCCCATTCCACACCCATCACCGCACCAGCTGGGTTCAGACCAAATTATGGCTTTGATTTGCAAAACAGCCCACGTCTCAAATCTTGTGTACAATCCGCCATCCAGCTGCACATTCTGGAAGCCTTCCTTTCAGAAAGTCTCCATTTCAGAGACTTGACAAATAATCATCTGAAAGTCCTTTGCCAGAAACAGATCATTATCCTCAGTGCCTTCAAACTACTTAAATGAGTTGAGTCTTGGCATAAGCTAACAATTATTTTTTAAACAGGGGGCAGAGGGTGTCGGAGATAGTTAACAGTGCACTATCACAGTAATCCAACCTCCTGTCATTTGCATATCATACACATGCATGAGTTAATAATACAGCACGGAATAATTACAGTGACATTTTCAAAGCTGTTATAAAACAGAGATATGAAGATGTGAAAGCAATGTGGATAAAGGGGAAAATCAGAACTAAGAGCTAGTTTCGAGGGGGATGGCCGTCAAATTCAGAAAGAGAGTGAATGAGGCAGAAGAAACAAGTTGGAGAGCGAGCAGAGAAAGGATATTTTGAGAAGTCTTTGACCTGAAGCGCTGACTGCTTCTCCCCTCGTGGTTGCTGTCTGACCTGCGGAGTGTTTCCAGCGTTTTCTGTTTTTATTTGAGTTTTCCATGGAATGGTTTCAAATTCCAGGCCTTATATTTATAGCAGGTAAATGGAATTAACATTGTTAGGCACCTTGGTCAGCATGGATGAGTTCGGCTGAAGGGCCTGTTTCATGCCGTGTAGTTCTATCAACCTATGTATTTATAATTTGTTTTGTGTTAGTCCCCATCGACCTCGCACAAAACAACCTTCAAGGGGATCATTCCTTCCGGGGGTGGTAGCAATTCGCCTGTCGGCTGTTCAACAAAGTGATGCATCACATAGGCCCAATCCAAGGTCCACACTGTACACGGGAGGGCAGAGGGAGAAGGAGGGCAGTGAAACCCGAGGAGGAGGAGAGGGAAAGGGGACGGTAGTAATTGTGAGAGGGAGAGAAGGCAGTGATGGGGGGGGGGGGGGGGAGAGAGAATGTGTCTGCTCAGAGGGGGCAGTGATCAGGAAAGTGAGAGGGAGGGAGGGAGGGGAAGGGCAGTGATTGAGACATTGAGGGAGTTCCTTCCACCAGGCAGTTGGCTGCAGAGCAGAATAAAGTTCTCCTGATGCTACAGTGAGGCAAGAAGGGTGCTCTGACACTGGCTGGTTCAATGTAGTCCAGGAATAAATGTTTAACATTGACCCTGTTTCTCTCTCCACAGACACTGCCTGACCTGCTGAATATTTCCTGCCTTTTCTGGTTTATTTCAGACTTCCAGCATCTGCAGTGTAACGTTGCTACAGAAGGAGCTTCTGCTCAGGACGAAGGTCGGTGGATCCAAGGCCCATTCCCAGTCCTGACGTTCATCTGCTGGGATTCTCTACACGGAGGGGACAACTGACCTGCTCCTGTCCCTAATTCATGTGTTTGTTTGAATAGCGGGATGGTTAGAGATGGGATAAAATTAGGGGACACACTAGGCTAGGGGCTGCAGCAAGGACAGAGAAAGGGGCTGGAGAGGGGGGTGGGGAGGAGAGGATCAGAGATGGAAAGAGGAGGGAAGGGTTTAGGGAGAGAGAGACAAGAGAGAGAAAGAGACAGGGGTTAGGGATAGAGAGGGGGAAACACAGAGAAGAACTAGGGATGGAGAGAACGAGGGAGAAGAGAGGTGTTAGGGACAGAGAGAGACGGGGGAGGGAGAGGTGGGGGGAGAGAGGGAGAGGCGGGGGGAGAGAGGGAGAGGCGGGGGAGGGAGAGAGAGAGACGGGGGGGAGAGAGAGACGGGGGGGAGAGAGAGACGGGGGAGAGAGAGACGGGGGAGAGAGAGACGGGGGAGAGAGAGACGGGGGGAGAGAGAGACGGGGGGAGAGAGAGACGGGGGAGAGAGAGACGGGGGAGAGAGAGACGGGGGAGAGAGAGACGGGGGAGAGAGAGACGGGGGAGAGAGAGACGGGGGAGAGAGAGACGGGGGAGAGAGAGACGGGGGAGAGAGAGACGGGGGAGAGAGAGACGGGGGAGAGAGAGACGGGGGAGAGAGAGACGGGGGAGAGAGAGACGGGGGAGAGAGAGACGGGGGAGAGAGAGACGGGGGAGAGAGAGACGGGGGAGAGAGAGACGGGGGGAGAGAGACGGGGGAGAGAGACGGGGGGGAGAGAGACGGGGGAGAGAGAGACGGGGGAGAGAGAGACGGGGGAGAGAGAGACGGGGGAGAGAGAGACGGGGGAGAGAGAGACGCGGGTGGGAGAGAGAGACGGGGAGAGAGAGCACGTGGGGACTGAGAGAGACCGGGGAGAGAGAGAGACCGGGGGAGAGAGAGAGACCGGGGTGAGAGAGACGGGTGGAGGAGTAGAGACCGGGGAGGAGAGGAGAGAGACGGGGGAGAGAGAGAGACCGGGGGAGAGAGAGAGACCGGGGGAGAGAGAGGAGGGAGAGAGCCGGGGGGGAGAGAGAGACGTGACGGGGCGAGAGAGAGACCGGGGGAGAGAGAGACCGGGGGAGAGAGAGAGACCGGGGGAGAGAGAGACCGGGGGAGAGAGAGAGACCGGGGGAGAGAGAGAGACCGGGGGGAGAGAGAGACCCGGGGAGAGAGAGAGAGACCCGGGGAGAGAGAGAGAGACCGGGGGGAGAGAGAGACCGGGGGAGAGAGAGACCCCGGGGGAGAGAGAGACCGGGGGGAGAGAGAGAGACCGGGGGGAGAGAGAGACCGGGGGAGAGAGAGACGGGGGGAGGAGAGAGACGGGGGGAGAGGGAGAGAGAGACGGGGGGAGAGAGAGACGGGGGGAGAGAGAGACGGGGGGAGAGAGAGACGGGGGAGAGAGAGACGGGGGGAGAGAGAGACGGGGGGAGAGAGAGACGGGGGGAGAGAGAGACGGGGGAGAGAGAGACGGGGGGAGAGAGAGACGGGGGGAGAGAGAGACGGGGGGAGAGAGAGACGGGGGGAGAGAGAGACGGGGGGAGAGAGAGACGGGGGGAGAGAGAGACGGGGGGAGAGAGAGACGGGGGGAGAGAGAGACGGGGGGAGAGAGAGACGGGGGGAGAGAGAGACGGGGGGAGAGAGAGACGGGGGGAGAGAGAGACGGGGGGAGAGAGAGACGGTGGGGAGAGAGAGACGGGGGGAGAGAGAGACGGGGGAGAGAGAGACGGGGGGAGAGAGAGACGGGGGGAGAGAGAGACGGGGGGAGAGAGAGACGGGGGGAGAGAGAGACGGGGGGAGAGAGAGACGGGGGGAGAGAGAGACGGGGGGAGAGAGAGACGGGGGGAGAGAGAGACGGGGGGAGAGAGAGACGGGGGGAGAGAGAGACGGGGGGAGAGAGAGACGGGGGGAGAGAGAGACGGGGGGAGAGAGAGACGGGGGGAGTGAGAGACGGGGGGAGAGAGAGACGGGGGGAGAGAGAGACGGGGGGAGAGAGAGACGGGGGGAGAGAGAGACGGGGGGAGAGAGAGACGGGGGGAGAGAGAGACGGGGGGAGAGAGAGACGGGGGGAGAGAGAGACGGGGGGAGAGAGAGACGGGGGGAGAGAGAGACGGGGGGAGAGAGAGACGGGGGGAGAGAGAGACGGGGGGAGAGAGAGACGGGGGGAGAGAGAGACGGGGGGAGAGAGAGACGGGGGGAGAGAGAGACGGGGGGAGAGAGAGACGGGGGGAGAGAGAGACGGGGGGAGAGAGAGACGGGGGGAGAGAGAGACGGGGGGAGAGAGAGACGGGGGGAGAGAGAGACGGGGGGAGAGAGAGACGGGGGGAGAGAGAGACGGGGGGAGAGAGAGACGGGGGGAGAGAGAGACGGGGGGAGAGAGAGACGGGGGGAGAGAGAGACGGGGGGAGAGAGAGACGGGGGGAGAGAGAGACGGGGGGAGAGAGAGACGGGGGGAGAGAGAGACGGGGGGAGAGAGAGACGGGGGGAGAGAGAGACGGGGGGAGAGAGAGACGGGGGGAGAGAGAGACGGGGGGAGAGAGAGACGGGGGGAGAGAGAGACGGGGGGAGAGAGAGACGGGGGGAGAGAGAGACGGGGGGAGAGAGAGACGGGGGGAGAGAGAGACGGGGGGAGAGAGAGACGGGGGGAGAGAGAGACGGGGGGAGAGAGAGACGGGGGGAGAGAGAGACGGGGGGAGAGAGAGACGGGGGGAGAGAGAGACGGGGGGAGAGAGAGACGGGGGGAGAGAGAGACGGGGGGAGAGAGAGACGGGGGGAGAGAGAGACGGGGGGAGAGAGAGACGGGGGGAGAGAGAGACGGGGGGAGAGAGAGACGGGGGGAGAGAGAGACGGGGGGAGAGAGAGACGGGGGGAGAGAGAGACGGGGGGAGAGAGAGACGGGGGGAGAGAGAGACGGGGGGAGAGAGAGACGGGGGGAGAGAGAGACGGGGGGAGAGAGAGACGGGGGGAGAGAGAGACGGGGGGAGAGAGAGACGGGGGGAGAGAGAGACGGGGGGAGAGAGAGACGGGGGGAGAGAGAGACGGGGGGGAGAGAGACGGGGGGAGAGAGAGACGGGGGGAGAGAGAGACGGGGGGAGAGAGAGACGGGGGGAGAGAGAGACGGGGGGAGAGAGAGACGGGGGGAGAGAGAGACGGGGGGAGAGAGAGACGGGGGGAGAGAGAGACGGGGGGAGAGAGAGACGGGGGGAGAGAGAGACGGGGGGAGAGAGAGACGGGGGGAGAGAGAGACGGGGGGAGAGAGAGACGGGGGGAGAGAGAGACGGGGGGAGAGAGAGACGGGGGGAGAGAGAGACGGGGGGAGAGAGAGACGGGGGGAGAGAGAGACGGGGGGAGAGAGAGACGGGGGGAGAGAGAGACGGGGGGAGAGAGAGACGGGGGGAGAGAGAGACGGGGGGAGAGAGAGACGGGGGGAGAGAGGGAGAGAGAGACGGGGGGAGAGAGAGACGGGGGGAGAGAGAGACGGGGGGAGAGAGAGACGGGGGGAGAGAGAGACGGGGGGAGAGAGAGACGGGGGAGAGAGAGACGGGGGGAGAGAGAGACGGGGGGAGAGAGAGACGGGGGGAGAGAGAGACGGGGGAGAGAGAGACGGGGGAGAGAGAGACGGGGGGAGAGAGAGACGGGGGGAGAGAGAGACGGGGGGAGAGAGAGACGGGGGGAGAGAGAGACGGGGGGAGAGAGAGACGGGGGGAGAGAGAGACGGGGGGAGAGAGAGACGGGGGGAGAGAGAGACGGGGGGAGAGAGAGACGGGGGAGAGAGAGACGGGGGGAGAGAGAGACGGGGGGAGAGAGAGACGGGGGGAGAGAGAGACGGGGGGAGAGAGAGACGGGGGGAGAGAGAGACGGGGGGAGAGAGAGACGGGGGGAGAGAGAGACGGGGGGAGAGAGAGACGGGGGGAGAGAGAGACGGGGGGAGAGAGAGACGGGGGAGAGAGAGACGGGGGGAGAGAGAGACGGGGGGAGAGAGAGACGGGGGGAGAGAGAGACGGGGGGAGAGAGAGACGGGGGGAGAGAGAGACGGGGGGAGAGAGAGACGGGGGGAGAGAGAGACGGGGGGAGAGAGAGACGGGGGGAGAGAGAGACGGGGGAGAGAGAGAGACGGGGGAGAGAGAGACGGGGGAGAGAGAGACGGGGGAGAGAGAGACGGGGGAGAGAGAGACGGGGGAGAGAGAGACGGGGGAGAGAGAGACGGGGGAGAGAGAGACGGGGGAGAGAGAGACGGGGGAGAGAGAGAGACGGGGGGAGAGAGAGAGACGGGGGAGAGAGAGAGACGGGGGAGAGAGAGAGACGGGGGAGAGAGAGAGACGGGGGAGAGAGAGAGACGGGGGAGAGAGAGAGACGGGGGAGAGAGAGAGACGGGGGAGAGAGAGAGACGGGGAGAGGGAGAGAGAGACAGGGGACAGAGAGAGACGGGGAAGAGAGAGAGAGAGAGAGAGAGACAGGGAGAGAGAGAGTATTATGGATAGAGAGGGACAGGACAGGGATAGACAGGAAGTTACACAGTAAAAGATGGCGGTCTTCTGCCTGATGAGGTATCCCTGGATTTGGAGAGAGACAGAGACAGCACACTAATGGACAGGAAGACTGTGAATGGAAGGAGAGTCTGAATGAAGAGTCTGCAAAAGAAAAGAAAGAAAATGGAGAGATTTAATTGCTATGATTTGCTGCCTGCTGCTCTATACATCAGTACACAGAACGCTAGGCACAGACATGATAAGAGCAGGGTGTGTCACTGACTGTAGCAGAGGGAGCTGAGAATGGGCAACTCACGAGGTGGTTTCCCAATCAGATGGATCCACAGAACCACACACCCCCGACACCTGATTTCTCAACCAGTGTCTTGTGAAATCAGACCTACAGATTGTTAAACATTTCTTCTGCAGTTTCAAGACTCCACCTTCACCATTTAGTGAGACACTGGAGATTTGTGCTGAAATTTCTGCTTCACGGAATTGGGGATTTACAGGAAGGGATCGTCGCCTGTCGACACTTTGGCGAGCTGGTCCCACACCGTCTGGACGCAGCGCTACAAAATGCCCTCAGTCAGAGGGCCAGAGCTATGGTTCCCACTCACTTTCAGTGCCCTGCACAGTAACAACAATGTGCACTTATATAGCACCTTTTACATAGTAAAGTAACGCCAGGCACTTGACAGAGGTAAGAGTTGTCAAACCAGAGAAGGAGAGCTGATGGAGGGGTGGAGGGTTGGAGATGTTTATGGGGGGAATTTTGGGTCTTGGCACCTGGGGCAAGGCCGGGCCTGTTGAAGATGTAGAGGGGTTGTAGGGCTGGAGTTTACAGAGATTGGGAGGGGGCAAGACCACAGAGGGATTTGCACCTGTTTTCTAAAGTGGAGCTGTTACAATGCAGAACACAGAACAGCACAGGGACAGGCCCTTCGGCCCTTAGTGTCTGCACTGAACACGATGCTGAATTAAACTAAATCTCTTCTGCTTGCAGATGATCCACATCCCTCCATTCCCTGCATAGTCATGTGTCTAACAGTCTCTTAACTGCCTCTATCATATCTGCCTCCACCACCACCCCTGGCAGCCCACTCCAGGCACCCACCACCCTCTGAGTAAAAAATCTTGCCCACCCACCTTCTATGAACTTACCCCCTTTCATCTTAAATGCACGTCCTCTTGTACTTGACATTTCTACCCTGAGAAAAAGATTCTGACTGTCTACCCTATCTATGCCTCTCATAATTTTATAAATTATAGTTAAGGTGTTCTCCATAGGGAACCAGTGTAGGTCAGTGAAGGGGAAGGGGGGACCTTCAGAAGAGAGCTGGGCTGTAAGCTGCAGTCTTGCTCTTGCGCAGGGCTTGAGCTGTGGTCCTGATGGAGATGTGGTGGGACGTCCACTGATGGAAGCTGGACCTCAGTGACCTGGGTCTACACTCCGCCCCCGCCAACTAAAGTACCTCACCAGAGCCACGTCCTGTTACGTCAGGATGGGTCTCACGGCTGAGGCATCGGAGGGCTCCAGGAGCCTGAACTTCACCACTGAGTCAGCACCCACTGGACCAGAGGGCAGCTCAAGGGAGGGGCATCACAGGCAAGGCCAGCACCTACTGCCCATCCCTAATTGCCCGAGAAGTTGGGGGTGAGCTGCCTTCTTGAACCGCTGGTGAAGGTGCTCCCACAGTGCTGCTGGGGAAGGTGTTCCAGTACTTTGACCCAGTGACCAAGAAGGAATGGCAGTTTATTCCAAAGGGTGGGCGGGATGAGGTCGGGGACATGCCAGCAAGAGGAGTTGCTTCCCAACTGATGCTCAGCTCGACAACCCCCACTGATGCCTTCCCAAGGGGGAAGGTCTGTGGAACTACACCCACCACATCTAATCAACCTGGATCCACAGTGGTCAAGAGATCACTGGCACAGAACTCCGCAAGATGTTATATCCAAAACAGACTACTATTTAAACTAAACATTGATTTGGTCAGGAGAAGGATGAATTGATGCCAAGAAGCACAAACCTGGAAGGTCCCAAGGTGTTAATTAACCTGAAGTGGGTTTAACTGATTCCTGGAACAGGCAGGTTACCTTTCATGGAAAGGATGTACTGGATAAACCAGAGTTTACAAGAGTTCGAATCGTAAGATCCTGAGGGGTCCTGACAGGGTGAATGTGGAGAGGATATTTCCTCTTGTGGGAGAACCTGGAACTAGGTGTCAATTTAAAAATAAGTGGTAGCCAATTTAAGACAAAACCGAGACAAAATCCTTACTCACTAAGGGTCGTGAGTCTTTGGAACTCTCTTCAAGGAACGGAGGAAGCAGAGTATTTTTGCGGCAGAGGGAAGGACATTTTTGACAGGCGAGGGGTGATGGGTTACTGTGGGTAGAGTTCAATGCAGAGTTACGGTTGCAGTAGGTCGGCCGTGTTATTATTACATGGCCGGGCAGGATCAGGGTGCTGAGTGGTTCTGTGAACTGTGCAGTCACTGAGAGCCAACAAATTAACGAGCCTGGAGAGGCATATTGAATTTTGCGAAGGGACTGAGCAAATCAGTCCAGCTCTTGCTTGGTGAGAGAGCCTGAAGCCGTCTCTCCCCAGCACATCTTTCGTCGTTGAACCTTGCTCTGTCTGTGAGAGACACACGTTGGTCCCAGTGAGGGTGCAGTTCCCACCTCCAGCCACCAGATGTTCGAATCCAGCTGGGCCCAGCTGCTCTGCTGATTCCTGGCAGGATGGACTGATGCATAGCTGGCAGACTCAGATCACCCCCCACCCCCGCCCCCATCGCCCATGGCAACCGCCAGCCCCACGGGGGCCCTGGCAATGCAGCCAAGACAACGGCCCTGAAGAAACTCCTGGCGGAGATGGTGCATCAATAATCAGCCAGGGCAGGAGACTTCGGCAAGGGCCTGGGTGATACAACTCGATACAGGTTTTAACTGGGAATGTGATTGCGGTAGTCGTGGCCGAGTGGTTAAGGCAATGGACTAGAAATCCACTGGGGTCTCCCCGCGGAGGTTCAAATCCTGCCGACTACAGGAACAGCGGGTCCTGCTGAAAAACCAGTGTAATTTGGCAGGCATGGTAGTGTAGCGGTTAGCGTAACGCTATCACAGCGCCAGTGACCCAGGTTCAATTCCCACCACTGTCTGTCAGGAGTTTGTACGTTCTCCCCGTGTCTACGTGGGTTTCCTCCGGGTGCTCCGGTTTCCTCCCACATTCCAAAGACGTACGGGTTAGGAAGTGGCGGGCATGCTATGTTGGCACTGGAAGTGTGGCGACACTTGTGGCTGCCCCCAGAACACTCCATGCAAAAGATGCATTTCACTGTGTACACGTGACTAATAAAGATGTCTTAAAAAGAAGCGGAACGTTTATCTGGATGTCAGACCAAGTCACTCTGAGAGCTGGAGTGTGCTGCGATAGATGCGTCAAAGTTCCTCCAACGACCTGGCCCGCTGTACCACACCGTTCCCTGACAATGACCAAGCATGGCGAGTGCCCAGAAAAGTTGGATACTTCCTGTATCTCGAGAGCCACCTCTCAGCAAAGGCAGACAGAGACAGGGACACGGAAAGGAGTGTTTGAAGATCAAGAGCTCCGACCTGGCACAGAGCTCATGGTCTGCTGGGCACCAGTGATCCTTGGCCTCCTACATACTTCTGAGACCTGGACCACACGAAGAAGACAATGGAACACACCACCAATAGACTGGACGATTAAGCAAACCAACCTCAGTGTCCTCTCCCTGGCTAACACCCTGGCATCGGGTTACTCTTGTGCTGGGCTGGTCACGTTGTCCACGTGCCTGCCACCAGACCCCTGAAACTGAGAGTCCATTCCGAGCTTCGTCATGGGAAGAGACCAGGCGGACAGAGGGAAAGGTTCAAGGATGTGCTCAAAGCCCCTTTGAAGAACAGCGACCTCCTCACAGATTCCTGGGAATCTCTGGACGCTGACCCCTTAAAGTAGAGAAGGAGCATTCCGGGAGTGGTGGTGGTGGTGAGGACCTTGAGTCCGCGCGCTGGGAGCAAGGGGGAGCCCAGTGGAAAGAACGGACCACGCCCCAAACTCCTCGCCCACCCGCCCTGGACTACTCGTAGGTCCCACGTCAGCCTCAGGGCCACAGAATACGAGTGGAAGCGAGCCATCTTTGACCTCAAGGAGCCAGCGGAGAAGTACAAGGAACACGCGCTCTGCGGGCGGGGGGAGAGGGAACGTCAGCGGCAGGGTTGGGGGCACATGGTTTCTGATCACCGCCCCAACCAGCACCTTCCAGCCCCACCCCAGACAGGAGATCCCCACCACCGACTCTCACAGCTCTGTCCATGTGCAGGTTACTCACCTGCTCTACCTTATTCACGTTAGGGTCTGTGGCGCGGTTAATCCCGTAATCCAGCACATCCAGGGACCCCGGCTGTGGGATAAAGAGGCAGCATTAACCACCAATTTAACTCGTGTTCTGGAAAAAAAGGACGCATCTAGGAGTGCACAAGGAGGTTCCCAATCTTTCATATTTATTTGAAAGTAACAAGAGACATCATTGCGAGCTAGTGCTGCCCTGCCTCTGGTGCTGTAGTCCAGAACAAACATGGTACGGAAATCTAAAACTAGAAGGTGCAGGTTTACAGCAAGAGGGGAAAGATTTAAAAAGGACCCGAGGGGTAAATTTTTCACACAGAGGGTGGTGGGTACATAGATCGAGCTGCCCGAGGAGGTGGTTACAGTTACAACATTTCCAAGGCATTTGGACAAGTACATGGATTTTAATTCACTTTTTTAAAGAAATGTTAGACAGTATTATAATTAATTTTTGCAGTGAACCTGGTAAATTCACTGGGCACACGGATGGGAAAGGTTTAGAGGGATATTGGCCAATGGGACTGGCTTAGTTAGGCAATGGGCAGCATAGTCAAGATGGGCCAAAGGGCCTGTTTCCCTGCTGTGCAGCTCTATGACTCTATTAAACCGAGGCCCCATCTGCTCTCCCTTGGGGCAGGAGATTCTGGGACGAGATCTGAAGAATCTCTTCAAAGAGAGTTCTTCAGAGAATCTTTTCAGTGAGAACCCTCGGGGGAGCCCTCCCCAGTGCCCTGGCCAAAATTAACCCTCCACCAGCATCACTGGAACCAAGAGTCAATCTGTTCTTGCTAGTGGGAGCTTGCTGTGCGCAAATTAACTGTCGCCTGTCCCACATCATTGCAGCTAAAGTCCTCATTGGCTGGGAAGACCTCGCCCTTCTGCCGGGGAACAAACACATTGGGATGTCGACGGCCAATCAGTACTCACCTCTGGTCTGTGCACCAGCCAATAGGCCCTCTCCTGACAATCCAGCACGAACCTATCGGCTTTCTTGCGCTCTTTGCCTGCGCTGGAGGAGAGAGGAGAGAAAGGACGGTTTTACTGAGGGACTGCTTGGTGCATTGTGCCTGCCTGTCTGAGCAACATGGGGATGGTGGGGAGGGATAAGGAAGGTTTGTATTATTGGGGGTGGGAGGGAGAGTGACTGCACTACGGGGGGGGTGGAGTGGGTGGAAGGGATCCCACACCGTTTGCCTCCAGTGTGGGTGAAACAACACACAGGCTGCTTACAGGGTCCTGACCCGAAACGCTGACCGCCTGCTTTTCTCCACGGATGCTGCCTGGTTCCTGAGTTCCTCCGGCATCATGGAATTTCCTCTGGTTGGGAGGGGGCCGAATACTTGGATATCCCCGAGCAGGGGCCGTCACGGGAAACCCTGGGACACGGGTCACTTCCTCCATACCCCAGTAATGCAGCCACTCTCCTCCCCACCCCCAGCATTAACCAGGAGGAGTGACAGCCTTAGGGAAGGTGTGAATCGTGTCTGCATGATTCCACTGGGTTTCCAAGCTCCAGTCAAACCCTGCCAGCTCCGTGCCCTCCCTGTGACTCAGCAGCCCCCTCTCCTGCCTGTTACCTGCATTACATGCACCCGAGGGGTGGGGATCCATAGCTCCCTAAAAGTGTCCATACAAGTCAAAAGAGTGGGAAAGAAGGCGTACAGCGTGCCTGCCTTTATTAGTCGACGCATTGGGTTCAAAAGTCAGGAAGTTATGTTGCAGCTTTATAAAACTGTGGTTAGGCCACATCTGGAGCACTGCATTCAAATCTGGTTGCCAAATCCTCCCGGTTCCCTCTCCCGCGCCCCCCCCCCCCCCCCGCAACAGAAACTGCTCGACCCACTGAGTTCCTCCAGCAGGTTGTTTATTGTTGAAGACAGAGTTCGTTGGATATGAAAGGAGTCCAGTGATCTGAAGTTAGTGCAGGGAAGCGGTGGGGAAGGAAAAGATAAGACGTGATGTTACAGAATGGCTAGCAGCAATGAGGGGCCAAATGGCCTACTGCTCTGATTTATACGGTCCTGGATGTAACCCTTTCTGCCTCTGTGTCCGGGTGTCCAGTGTAGACTAACTCCCAACCTACCGGTACTGCTCCTTCGCTTGCATGATGACAAAGTCCCATTTATGATTGATCTTTCTGTTCAGGAGGTTGTAATTTTCCTTAAAAGAAAGAAAGAATAAAAAAGGTAAAACCACGACCCTTTGCCCTCCTTGAAACACCTCCCCTCTCCTCCTCCTAAACTTTACAGCTTGCTAACAATCCAGAATTTCAGGGGTTCCGCCTGAGCTGACGGCCCCTCTCCCGAGGATATGTCCATGCCTGGGTGTCCCTGAAGAGGGAGCACGCAGTGTCCACTGGTGCCTTGGAGGCCTTCTGGGGCCAATGGGCACTGCAGGGGCTGGAGTGCATCCTGGAGAGGATGATCATGTTTTAATCTGATGCTTTAATTGCACGTGCAAGAATGTAAGAAGCTGCAGAGAGCAGTGGACTCTGCCCAATACATCACGGGCACACCCCTCCCCACCATCGGAGGTATCTACAGGAGGCGCTGCCTCAAGAAGGCAACACCCATCATCAAAGATCCCCACCATCCGGGCTGTGCCATCTTCTCGCAGCTCCCGTCGGGCAGGAGGTACAGAAGCCTGAAGTCCCACACCACCAGGTTCAGGCACAGCTACTTCCCTTCAACCATTCGGTTCCTGAACCAGCTGGCACAACCCTAATCACTAGAGTTTAGCAACACTGTGACCACTTTCATCACTTTGCATTAAAATGGATTCTTTTTTTTGTTCTAATTGTGTTCTTTCTTGTAAAAATTGTGTATAATTTATATTTCTCTTGTGAATGCTGCTTATCTGATGCTATGTGCCTGTGATGCTGCTGCAGGTAAGTTTTTCATTGCACCTGTGCACACATGGACCTGTACATGTGACAATAAACTCGACTTTGACTTTGCACTTTGACTTTCATTGACCATTGTCCACTCTAAATTGTCCCTAGTGTGTAGGTGAGGGGAATTGATGGGAATGTGGGGAGAATAAAATGGGATTAGTGTAAATGGGTCACAGAGCCATAGATCATACAGCAAGCATACAGGCCATTCTGCCCACCACGGCCACACCGACTATCCACCACCATCCAGGGAGATACAAGAGATTGCAGATGCTGGAATCTGGAACGAGGTGCTGGAGGAACTCAGCAGGTCGAGCAGCATCTGTGGAGGGAAATGGACAGTTGATGTTTCGGGTTGAGACCCTTCATCATCAGTCCAAATAAACTTTCTGACCCAAAACACTGACTGTCCATTTCCATCCACAGATGCTGCCTGACCTGCTGAGTTCCTTCAGGAGATTTTCCGTCGACCCATTCAGGGTGGTTGGTGGTTGCCAGGAACTTGGTGGGCCAAGGAACCTGTTTCCATGCTGTATGAATCGATGACAAACCATGACTGGTTGACCTTGACTGCCTCCCGACATGGCTGTGTGGTAATGAAGTGGTAACCTTGCCAGCTGTGAGTTCAAATCCCACCATAGATGGGCCGAGAACTTTGGAATTTGCTCAAAGCAATTCCATAAACAAATAAAACGGGCTCTGGTGAAAGAGGCCAACGTTGCTGTAAAAACTCAACACGCTTGCCCAGAGAAGGTGAAGAGGAGATTGATCGAGGCGTTTAAAAGCAGCAAAGCTTAGATGGTGGAAATGAAGGGAGAGTGACCTCAGTCACCAAAGGAACGAATGAGGAAATATTTCCTTCAAACCGTTCACTGCGATGTCAAATTGTTGTTGATGATTTTCCTCTTGCATTGTGTCCTGGGATTCGCCCTTCACGCAGGGCGTTATTGTGATCTGAAACACACTGATCACTTTGGAAGTAGATCCAAAAGGAACTGGATGAATTCTTGAGATGCAGTGCTCTGGGGAAACAGGACTCATTTAGGTTCTTAGAGCCAGCACCAACAAGATGGGCCGAATGGCCTCCTTCCGTGCTGTGCTTCCAAGGGGCCGATTGTGCCAAAAGGCCAGGCTAAGCCACAGCCCCCTTGGTGTGTCCGAGGCCGTTGGGTACGTGTGGGATGTAGCTAGGCTAGTTGAGGGTGGCCAATGGCTAATGAGCAAGTTCGGGATGAATGGGCAAGTCCCTCAGGAATCGGTGGGCGGTTCCAACACATGACTGGGGGCATGAGTCTGAGTCCCACACCTGAAACTGGGCAGTGGTTTTACAAAGGGGGGAGGGGAGCAAACTCCACCTACGAGGCTGAAAGGATGTGACGTTAACCTGGTCAAGAACAACCACCAGAGTGGGCAAAGAGGAGTTTCAGTGCACAGAAACCTCTAAACTCGTGACTCTCACACTGCAGCCCTTACCTTCTCATATTCTTCCAACACACCTTTTTTACGGATATTTTTCTTTGCCAAATAAATTGCTGTTGAACAAAAAAAATTCAATCGTCAATGAACAACTTCAAAGCAGAAAGTAGGCCAGTTTTCCTACATCTCCATAGCAACTTCTTGTCGTTACATTTAATTGGCTGTAAAGCTCTCTGGGACATCTTGAGGTCATTAAAGGCGCTACAGAAATGCAAGTCTTTCTATCTAGCGTCAGCGTTAATTAATTTGTTTGACGGTGGTTGGAGAGTGGGTGCGACTGGGAAAAAAACTCACCGTAGTCAGTGTCCTCTGCTGGCCACTCCTGACTGGGCCAGAAGTATGGTGTCTGTGAAGGGTAAAACACACGAGAGGGTGGGTTAGATCGTAAACACAACAAGCGGCTCAGGGTAGAAACAGCACGCCCTCACTGAGGTGGTCATTGCACGTTAACTGCCTGTACATCAACTCAAACCAAGTCTCGTTCACCGACTCATTTGAATTGGCTCCCTATACATCCACCTTCATAGAACACAGAACAGTACAGCACAGGAACGGGCCCTTCGGCCCACGATGTTGTGCCAAACCAAGTAAGCTAATGACACCTAACCCCTCCTGCCTGCACATGGTCCATCTCCCTCCATTCTCTGCACATTCATGGGCCTATCTAAGAGCTTCTTAAATCCCTCTATCGTATCTGCCTCCACCCCCACCCCTGGCAGCACATTCCAGGCACCCACCACTCTCCGTAAAAAGAACTTGCCCTGCACATCTCCTTTGAACTTACCCCCTCTCACCTTAAGTGCATGCCCTCTAGATTTAGACATTTTTACCCTGAGCTGCCCCCAACACATTCTTAGTAACGCAAAAAGATGCATTTCACTGTGTGTTTCGATGTACATGTGACTAATAAATAACTATCTATCTCTATCTATCTATACCGGCTGTCTACTCTATCTATGCGTCTCATAATTTTATAAACTCTTATCAGGTCTCCCCTCAGCCTCCGACGTTCCAGAGAAAACAACCCAAGTTTGTCCAACTTCTCCTTATAGCTCATCCCCTCTAATCCAGGGGATGGGGAACCTCTTCTGCACCCTCTCCAAAGCCTCCACATCTTTCCTGTAATGGGGCGACCAGAACTGAATACTCCAGATGTGGCCGAACTAGAGTTTTATTAAGCTGCAACACAACTTCCTGACTCTTGAACCCAATGCCTCGACTAATAAAGGCAAGCACGCCGTACACCTTCTTTACCACCCTATCAACCTGTGCGGCCACTTTCAGGGAGCTATGGACTTGGTCCCCAATATCCCTCTGTACAGCAGGCGTCTTGCCATTAACTGTGTACTTTCCCTTTACATTTGACCTCCCAAACCTCACAGTTGCCCGTGACCTTGTCTCTGTGGTCTCCTGGAGCCTTTCAACCCTCCGAGATCCCTGCACTCCAGTCTCTTGCTCCTTCCTGAGGTTTCAGACCACTGTTTCCTTTCACAGACAGGGCCCGAAGTTCTAGTATTCCCTCCCGCCACTTCTCTTTCCTCCCTGAACGACTCCGTAAGATCTTCCTCCGGCCAAGCTATTGGTTGTAGATTCTGATACCTCCTGATGCGCCTCGGGTCAAATGTTACCATGGTAATGTTGACAAATTTTACCTCGTTCGAGGTGCTAATTGAGTCGCTGTCGAGGTAGTCTAGGTGACTAACTGCAGTGCATTTTGCAGTTGAAAGACAGTGTGCTAGTGATGTAACGGGGAAATTTTCAGGGCAATGGACGAGGTTTTATTATCAAATTCCTTTCTCTGGGGCCATGTGGGATTTGAACCGGTTTAACCCTAAAACTTCGAAGCTTGACTGTGTTAACTCTATCCACCTGGCTCCTCCCGGTGCTGGGTCCTAGTAGTTGGGGTTACAAGAGCAGAGGAGCATGGGTACCCATGTTCAGAACCTGTTGAAGGTGGCAGGGGACCAAGTCCTCGGAATAAGAAAGCAAGGACCTTTCCGAACTCTGGTTGGTCCTCAGCAGGGAGACTGTGGCTATTTCTGGACGTTTCCCACATGGAGAGTTCGTATAAGGCTGAGTTTGTTTTCCTTGGAATGGGGAAGGCTGAGAGGAGACTGGACTGAGGTGTAGATAGAGCGGATAGTGAGATACCCTTCCCCAGGGCAAATGTTACCATGGTAACGTTGAGAAATTTTACCTTGTTCGAGGTGCTAATTGAGATGCCGTCGAGGTAGTCTAGATGAATAACTGCGGTGCATTTTGCAGTTGAAAGACAGTGTGCTAGTGATGTAACGGGTTTTATTACCAAATTCCTTTCTCTGGGGCTACATGGGATTTGAAGGCATAGGTTTAGGATAAGGGGGAAGAGATTTGAAGGGACATCTGTGGAAGGATTCTTTTCAGCCGGAGGGTGGTTGGAATCTGGAATGCACTGCCCTGTGGGGGTGGAGGAGGCAGAGACCCTCGCAACACTTAGGAAGTATCTAGACGAACTCTTGGATTGCCATGGAAGGCTACAGACTGGTAGATGGGATTAGAGTAGATGCACTCGTCATGGTCAACATGGATGCTGAGGGCCAAAGGGCTTGAATCTATGTTCTACGAGCCTGACTCTGTGACGATTTGGGAAGGATATATCAATCCCTTTCAGGGGAGGGTGAAAGCAGGGGTTACACAATGGGATTTGAAAACGTGGCAATGTTCCCCATCCAGCAGCGAAGGTCAGGGAAAGACTTGGTGAGAGGCCCTCGGAATGATCAGAGGTTTCCGTGGGACAGATGGGAATGAATTGCCAGTGATCTGGAGGGCAACAAGGATCACAACGGGCAACAGAATCAGGCTGCATGGTAAACTTCAGAAGTGGATTAATTTGCCTTGTGACAAAGGAATAACTTGCACAGCTCACTCAAAGGGCGGCACAGGGGTGAGCAACATTCGTCTGTATGATCACCAATCTGTAGGGAAGCACAGGGCTTCTTAAAATTTCCTTAATATTAATGAATTAATTAGATCACCTAAATGTGTTTATAGATAAACACATGACCCGTGTTATAACCGTTCAGGCTACAAAAATTGGCCCTTATAGAATTCAAAATCACTCTCCAAAAATTTGAGGCACGGAAAAAAATTTGCTCTTGCAGAAATTGTGAGAAAAATGTAATAAAAAAAAAGTATTTTTTTCAAACTCGTGTTTCTTGATGCTTACACAGACGACACAGCTTTGCACGACGGAAAACTGCAATACATGTTCCAGGAACACAACCACCCCGCCCACCCCCTCCCCCCCCCCGTAATGCTGCTTGTACATATATTTTTTAACTTCCTTGAAATGATTAAATATTTTTAAAAATATTACATTAATCCTTTTGAACTGTTTTTAAAGGTGTCTGATTGCCAAGCTGTCAAAAGGCCATCAGGGTGGCGTAGGGGCGAAGCCAAAGGACTCCCCCACCTGAGGCGGAGTCACCAGTCACAGCAACACCTGGACCTGCAGGGCCACTCAGACAGCAGCCTTGTGACCAGCATGGGGTTTGAGAGGGGGGTCGTGAGTGGGAGAAACACAACCTGCTGTGTCTCTGCACCTCCTGCTTCGCTGCCATTTGCTCACCTGGAACCTGTAAAGACTGTTGTCTGGCCTCAGGACTAAGTTCTTGGGCTCCTGTAAGGGGTAGATGTAGCCAAGCTTCACCAGCAGGTTTCCCAATAGGCTGCCTTCTAAAAAAAACAATTGAACAACAAAAAGCAGTCAACTTCAGTGGAGTTACCCGAGCAACATAAGCAATAGGAGAGACATGACCAGCAAGCACTTCACACTCATTATCCACATACACATGTTGTATATATAGACACATATATTATTCTGTACAAAGAAACATTATGCATACACACACACCCATATAGACATGCTGTACGTACATTTACATATACAAAATACAAATGGGAATTACTATAATTCATAAAGTCATAGACAATACACATACACGCACACAGACACACTATACGTACATTTACAAAAACACTGGTTCTTTAGCCCAGCTGGTCCACGCCAACCAAGATTCCCATCTAAGCCAGTCCCATTTGCCCGCATTTGGCCCGTATCCCTCTAAACCTTTCCTATCCATGTACCTGTCCAAGTGTCTTTTAAATGTTGTTAATGTACCTGCCTCAACCACTTTCTCTGGCAGCTCGTTCCATATACCCACCACCCTCTGCATGAAGAAGTTGCCCCTCAGGCCCCTTGTAAATCTTTCCCCTCTCACCTTAAACCTATGCCCTCTTAGTTTCTGGCTCCCTTTCCCTGGGAAAAAGACTGTGCATATTCACCCTATCTATGCCCCTCATGATTTGATACACCTCTATAAGTCACCCCTCAGTCTCCTACATTCCAATGGATAAAGACCTAGCCTGCCCAACTTCTTCCTATAACTCAGGCCCTTAAGTCCTGGCAGCATCCTCATAAATCTTTGCACTCTTTCCCAAAATATTAATTGTTCCTCTCTCCACAGATGCTGTCTGACCAGTATTTCCAGCATTTTCTGTTTTTATTTCAGATTTCCAGCATCTGCAGTTTTTTCCTTTATACCTGATGTTACAGGGGTATGTCTCATCAGATCACTCCCCTCCAGCAGACAACAGTGAACCCGGGACCTTAGCTAACAGCATAAATCTGAGGCATGGTATCAGCGGATACAGCCATTGGTCAAAGCCACCAGGTCCCTCACACCATTGGTCAAAGCCACCAGCTCCCGCACACCATCGGACAAAGCCACCAGCTCCCCCACAGCATCGGTCAAAGCCACCAGCTCCCGCACACCATTGGTCAAAGCCACCAGCTCCCCCACAGCATCGGTCAAAGCCACCAGCTCCCCCACAGCATCGGTCAAAGCCACCAGCTCCTCCACACTGATGAGTCCAGATGAAGGGTCTCGACCTGAAACATCGACTGTTTAGTTCCCTCCATAGATGCTGCCTGACCTGCTGAGTTCCTCCAGCATTTGTGTGTGTTGCTCCAGATTCCAGTATCTGCAGAATCTCTTGTGTCTCGAGTTCCCCCACACTATCGGTCAAAGCCACCAAATGTCCTACACCATTGGTCAAAGTCACCAGCTGCCTCACCACCCTTGAGGGTTTATGTTTGTGGGTCTGAGCTCTGGGGAGGAGCGATGAACAAAGTATTCATTGGGAGGGGAGGGAAGAGGTTCAGGATACAGTTCAAAGGAGTAACAGAGGACTGGGCTGGGGAGGGAGATGGTTCCAGGGTGTTTGACTGGTCTCCTACCTTCCTCTGTGACCTGCAGACGTTGAATCAGCCACTCCAACACATCGTTCCCTGCAAAGAGAAAAGGCAGCGTGAGGTCAGCTCGAGTGAAACCCTGCTTCGGAGGGTCATCGAGATTGGGTTCAAACTCAGGTCACTGGCTTCGTAGAGTTACACAGCACGGAAACAGGCCCTTCGACCCAACTCATCCATGCCAACCAAGATGCCTACCTGAGCTAGTCCCATTTCCCCACATTTGGCCCCAATCCCTCTAAACTTTCCCATCCATGCACCTTTCCAAATGTCCTTTCAACACTGTAATTATACCCACCTCTACCACCTCCTCTGGCAGCTCGTTCCACACACCCACCACCCTCTGTGTGAAGAAGTTGCCCCTCGGGTCCTCTTTAAATCTTTCCCCTCTCACCTTAAACCTGTGCCCTCTAGTTCCTATCCTGGAAAGAAAGCCTGTGACCATTCACCCTATCTGTGCCCCTCATGATTTTCTAAACCCCTATAAGGTCTCCCATTCTATGAGATTTAGCCAATCAAAGCCCAGCTCTGGCCGGGCTCTCATTAACTTTGATCTTACTGTCGAGTCCGCCCTCTCTCCCGGTAAAGCGACAAATGCAGGGAGACGTCGGCTTCTGAAGATCAATTTCAGGAGCAGAGTTCAAGGTGGGTGGGTCATTCTATCCCAGGACCTGCGCACTAGCAGACAAATTTGTTGCTTTCCTGCCAACGGGGCTGATTGGGAAAGGGCAGGGAATACTTGTCCCTCCATTTGATGACAAACTTCAGGCAAGGTGCACAAGGTTGCAGCTTCCCACTGAGCAGCAGAGCAGAGGGGTGCAGGTGTAGGTGCTGCTCCCTGGCAGCTCCAGTGCTGGGTTCCGCTGGGTGGAGATCGCGTGCTCTCCCTGTGACCGTGTGGGCTTCCAGCTTCCTCCCATTCCCAAAGACGTTTGGCTGCTGTAAGTTACCCAACAGTGCAGGCAAGTGGGAGAGAGAGGGAATATGTTCCAGGGTTACTGGGAAAGGGAAGGGTATGGATCCAATGGACAATTTGACTTCCTTCCAAGATCCTGGTCAAAGAGAAGGCTTAAGGTGTATCGTAAAGGAGGGAGGAGAGGATCAAGGTTTCGAGAGGGAATTAGAGGATCCAGGGCCCAGCCAGGGAAGGGATGGCCAATCACAGTAGAGTGAAGGAAATCAGGGGTGCATGGAGGACCAGGATTGGAGGAGTTCAAAGGTCCTGAAGGTTTGTAAAGTGAATTGGAAGTGTGTAGAGGTCCTGGAAGGTTATAGAGTGATTGAAGCATAGGTCCTGGAAGGATGTAGAGGGAATGGAGGAGTGCAGAGGTCCTGGAAGTTATCAAGGGATGGAAGGAGTTTGAGGTCAGCTAGGGTTGTATAGGATTGGAGAAGGAAGAGGTCCCAGTGGGTTGTAGAGCTGTGAGAGGTTACTGACAGTAAAGATAAGCTACAAGATCCAGGGAAGGAAGGGTCCAGCTCCAGAGAAACCAGCTCCCTTCAGGGCAAGAGGGACCTAAATCAGTAGCCACTGCTGGTTGGACCCCAGCTAATGCCCTGATACAAAGGACATTTCAAAATGGATAAGATCTGCAGTCTTGTGGGTGTTATGTAATCCTCTTAATTTTATAACCAGGTAACCTAGCAACAGACCGAGCTAATGCAAGGATGAGCTATCCACGTTCCTCTTCAGCTGATTCTGTTTCATCTTCTGTGCAGAGGCGACGGGTGGCATCAAAGAGGCTGGTCTTGTGGGGGTGGATCAAGCGATGAGTATGGTTGGGCCTGGGCTCCCGTCTGCCCTGCTCCCGTCTGTCCAGGGAAGCTAGTCGTCTCCACCCGCGCACCGCTGCTACCCAGAGCTGCCACTTCGCTCCAAGTCAAAGATGTGAGGAGGTGGAGTGGACCTCACGCTCCAGAGGCTGGTGAATCGGTAAATTGGTTTATTATTGCCACACGTACCGAGGTACAGTGACAAACTTGGTTTTGTCTGCCATCCATAAGGATCATTTCACCACAGCAGACCTCGAGGTAGTACATGGGAAAAGCAATAACAGGATGCAGAATGAAGTGTTGCAGTTACAGAGAAAGTGATCTCAGGGAGAGAAGAAAAATCATGAGGAGCATAGATAGGATGAATGCACCGGGTCTTGAGGGGCAACTTCTTCACACAGAGGGTGGTGCGTATGTGGAACGAGCTGCCAGAGGAAGTGGTTGAGGCAGGTACAGTAACAACATTTGGATGAGTACATATATAGGAGGGGTTTAGAGGGATCTGGGCCAAATGCAGGAACGTGGGGCTAGTTTGGAGGGCACCTCGGTCGGCATGGACGAATTGGGCCGAAGGGCCTGTTTCCGTGCCCTGCGACTGACTAAGTGGTGGAAATACAAAATCAGCTGAGGAACAAGTACAACAGGCCTGGGGGTTGCAAAGACCTGGGAATGCTTCTTAACCAGTTCTCTCCCCACACGTCTTTCCAGAATTTTCAATCCTAGATGGAGAATCAGAACCCCGCGCCACATTGGGAGATGCTCTGTTCCGTTGTACCAACCCTGGGTCACTGCAGGAGCCCATCCTCCACGTGATGCCATGGGCCACTTTCCCTGCCCTGCCCCATTCATTTTATCGTCACCCCTTCCCTTTGGGGTCTGTGCAGAACTGAGGACACATTGCCCTCTGATGCTACCTAATGGGGAAGGGAGCCAGTCTCCAAGTCTGTGACAGCCAAGGTGACAATGCATCGCACTGGGCATCATCTCAAGGACACTGTGAGTTAACTCGCCTACTGATATATTCTGGCTTTAATCTCAGGCAACAGGATGGCTTTGGCCAGTCATGGGATCTTTCTTAGCCATGGGATCAAGGATGACTTGCTTCCACACCAATTCTGTTCTGTTGTGACTGATGAAGCCAATGTGGGAACTGCAGATTCTTTCAGCTCTCTGGCGCTAGTTGAGGGCAAGTGGCTTTTGGATCATTACTCTCTCTGGGGTCTCAAGCACTCAAGCTCTGCCGATGCTCCAGTGCAGTGTTGAGAGAGTGCATCTCTGCCGTGAGGTGAGCTCTTAAACTGGCTGAGATGTTAGGAGGGTATTGGTGGCGATAAGATAAGATTTCTTTATTAGTCACATGTACATCAAAACACACAGTGAAATGCACCTTTTGCATAGTGTGTTCTGGGGGCAGCCCACAAGTGTCGCCACCCTTCCGTCGCCAACATAGCATGCCCACAACTTCCTAACCCGTAAGTCTTTGGAATGTGGGAGGAAACCGGAGCACCCGGAGGAAACCCACGCAGACACGGGGAGAACGTACAAACTCCTTGCAGACAGCAGCGGGAATTGAACCCGGGTCGCCGGCGCTGTAAAGCATTACGCTAACCGCTACACTACCGTCCCTGCCCTCTACATAGAGCATTCTGGGGGGCAGCTCGCAAGTGTCGCCACGCTTCCAGCGCCAACATAGCATGCCCGCAACTTCCTAACCCATAAAGATCCTGTGGCATTGTCCAGCAGAGAGGCGGGACAATTCTCCCAAACAACACGACCCATGTGTGAAAATTGATCTTCTAGTCAACGTGGTGTTGCAGATCACCAGAGGGGCTGCGGTGGGTCAGGGAGGCAGCTCACCACTGCCTTCTCAAGGGCAAATAGGGATGGGCAATAAATGCTGCCTTTGCCAATGATGCTTCAATGAACAGATAAAGACATTGCTGGGCATAAACTGGCCTTTGAAGTGCACTGGAGGGTGGTGAACAATGTTTCATAGATCCAAGACCACCTTTGTGTACCTCAGTTTCAGGCAAGTTAGCATTCCAGTCCCAAATCAACACTCAGTAATCACTCCCATATCCAGTGGGTCCCCAAGCCCCTTACAGCCAACAGAGTGTGTTCTTCGTGTGGTCACCGTTGTAATATGGGTAAATGCAGGAGCAATGTTATGCTCAGTAAGATCCCAGGAACAGCGATGACCAGCAGTGAAGATGGTGGGGAGTTCAACTTTGGCTGGGCCACTGGTGGACCCTGGTTTGCACCAGAAGCATGGCAACACTTGTGGGCTTGCCCCCAGAACACACTACGCAGAAGATGCATTTCACCGTGTGTTTTGATGTACATGTGACTAATAAAGAAATCTTAGGAAGCAGAATCAGCCAAAGAAGGAGTGGACCGTTCATCTTTTCATTACCTTGGTCTGCTGCTAGGTTACCTGGTTTGACATCTTATCCAACAGTGCACCATTCCCTCAGTAAAGGCGCACCAGATTTGTGCACTCAAGCTCTGGCGTGGGATTTGAACTGACAACTTTCTGACACCAGGTTACCATAGAACCATACAGCACAATACAGGCCCTTCGGCCCACCATGTTGTGCCGACCTTTAAACCTCGCCTAAGACTATCTAACCCCTTCCTCCCACATATCCCTCTATTTTAAATTCCTCCATATGCTTATCTAACAATCTCTTGAACTTGACCAACGTACCTGCCTCCACCACCACCCCAGGCAGCGCATTCCATGCGCCAACCACTCTCTGGGTGAAAAACCTCCCTCTGATATCTCCCTTGAACTTCCCACCCTCAGAGTCAGTGGAAGAATAGGAACAGAGTCAGTCCCGGGGTTGTGTAAGGGTTCTGTTTCTGAGAGTTGCCCATAAACCGATGTCTCTGTAAGTCATGTAACTCCACATTCACTTGCTATAATTCTTCCATTTTATTGAATAATCACCCTACACCACTCGTAATTAAACAAATGCAATATACACTGTATCCACTCATTAACGAATGCCATGAAACATTTTACTATTATTATTATTATTAGCTCAAAAAATGTTTTAATGCATGGGAGAATTTGCAGATTTCCATAAGTCAGGTCATTCGTAACCTGGGAGCCCCTGTACAATAAGGCCATTCTTACAGTCTTATCTGAGTAGAATCTGTGTGTGCAAGGCCATGTGTCAGAGTGACCATTAGTCAGTAGGCAAAGGCTGTGTCCCAACAAGCAGTCCTGCTCCTTGCAATTTCATCTGCCCTTTAGGAGTCTCGTTAGGATTCCCAGGATTCTGAGAGGGATTGACAGGGTAGATCCCAAGGCTGTTTCCCCAGCTGGAGAGTCAAGAACTAGGAGCATAGTCACTGGATGGCCAGAGAAGTGGGATTCTTTTACACAGGCGCAGTGAATCTTTGGAACTCCCCACCTCAGAGACGTGGGTGCTCAGTCATAGAGTCATACTGCATGGGAACAGACCCTTTGGCCCAACTTGTACATGCCGACCAATGTGCCCACTTAAGCTGGTCCAATTTGCCTGCTAAACCTCGAAACCTTTCCTATCCGTGCACCTTTTAAATGTTGTTAACGTACCTGCCTCAGCCACTTCCTCTGGCAGCTCGTTCCATATACTGACCACCTTCTGGGTAAAAAAAAAGTTGCCTCTCAGGTTCCTATTAAATTTATCCCCTCTGACCTTAAACCTATGCCCTTTAGTTCTTGATTCCCCAACCCCAGGAAAATCCATCCATTGGGTGGCCAGACAGATTTTACTGGCAATATTCAACTTGGAGTTTCCTCTAAATGGCTGAAAGGCAGATTGGGGGGAGGGGTCAAGGGGGTGCATGGTCCACGCCTATTCCTGCTGTTTAAGTTGCTATAAGCTACAAACAGGAAGGCTGCACATTAAACACCTTCTTCCCTCTAGAGGAATGTGACGAGGCTCACAATTCACTTGAGTTAATGGGGTACTCTCCTGAACAGGGACACTATTAAGAGGGCCCTGTAAAGACAGCTGCAGAAACCTTTAAAACTAAATTAATAAACCCATATCCAAATCTCCACTCACCAGGAACGTCCAATGGTGTAAGACATTGGACATTAGGTTAGATTCCTCATCCTATAGGTCCAACTTGAGCTGCTAACACAACAGTTGGTTTGAATGTGTTTGAGGCTTAGACTGATAGGCATGGTAGTGTAGCGGTTAGCGTAAAGCTATTACAGCACCAGCGACCTGAGTTCAATTCCTGCCGCTGTAAGGAGTTTGTACGTTCTCCCTGTGTCTGCGTGGGTTTCCTCCCACATTCCAAAGACGTGCAGGTTAGGAAGTTGTGGGCATGCTATGTTGGTGCCAGAAGCGTGGCGACACTTGCAGGCTGCCCGCAGAACACTCTACGTAGAAGATGCATTTCACTGTGTGTTTCGATGTACATGTGACTAATAAAGATATCTTATCTTAATTAGACTTGAAGCCTCGACTTTATTGAATGGCAGAGCAAGTTGGTGGGACCATTTGGCCTTCTCCTGCTCCTATCTCTTATAAGACAGATAAGGTATCTTTATTAATCACATGTACATCGAAACACACAGTGAAATGCATCTTTTGCGTAGAGCGTTCTGGGGGCAGCCCGTAAGTGTCGCTACGCTTCTGGCGCCAACATAGCACGCCCACAACTTCCTAACTTATGTACCAGTGGCCTGCTTTAACAGTTCAATGCTGGACGGCTGCAGCAGTAACCGGCCCCACTTTCACAACGACTGACGCTGTGTAACGGAGTGGCAGTGGAGTGCAATAAATCAATATCAAGAAACAAGTCCTTGGACATCAACCAGCATCAATGCAGGGAGCTGGCTCCCTGTGCCCTGGCTGTGCCAGTAGGTAGGAATGTCAGGCCTCTTACCTGTCACAGCATGAGGAATGGTGGTGATCATCAGCCTCTGGGTCTGTGTTTTGATCCCAGTCCCAGGGTCCTGCATCTCCATGATCAGAGGTTCAATCTACAGAGGAGAGGAGAGCAGATCAGAGCAAACACTCAAAGACAATAAGAGGCACAACTGCATCTGCACGAGGCAGTGCTGGGGGTTGGAGAGGGAACCCCAGGCTTCAGAGACCAGTGAACGGAATAATCCTCTGCCGACGACGAGGCACGCAGCTCGTCTCAGGAAAAGTGCCCCTGAAGTATCAGTCAGCGTACCCGGCCTTGTGCCTGGTTCAAAGCTCAGACAGGCTGGTCCCTGCTCCCCCTGCACCATGAGACTTGTTTGTGCCTCTACATTAGCTTCCAATTCACTTGATATTTCACATAGCACATGTATATGCACATGCACACGAGCACACACACTGCAGATATAATTGCACACATATTACATCAGCGGGTATCATACAGACTTTCCTGCACACATACACGCACGTGCACACACACAATCACATCCACACAGGTTCTAACAGGCACAGGTGAAATGGGAGATCTGCCCTAATAATACATGTCCCAGGAGATACAGAAACCAATTGGAGCACGTCAAGCTCCTCCCCCCCCCCTCCCAAAACAGTGAGGTTACCAGCGATACACACACACAAAGTGCAGGAGGAACTCAGCAGGTCAGGCAACATCTACGTTTCGGAAGGGTCTTGACCCGAAACGTCAACTATTTATTTCGCTGCCTGACCTGCTGCGTTCCTCCAGCACTCTATGTGTGTGTGTGTGTGTGTGTGTGTGTGTTGCTCCAGATTCCAGCATCTGCAGAATCTCTGGTGTCTCCAGGTTACCAGTGACGTTGGTTGGAGGAACAGCCCTGGCCAGAACACCAGAAGATCTCCCCGTTGTGGTCTGAAACACTGCCGTGAGATCTTGCACCTTGGGCGGAGAGCACAGGCTGGGCCTTGGTTTAATGTCTCTCCCACCTCCGACAATGCAGCACGCCCTCAGCTCTGTGCGGGACTGTCAGCCTTGACCACATCACCACCGTATAATGACGAGTCGAAAAGGCAAGACCGAAATACTGAACTGAGTCGTATAAATCATCAGCAGGATGTGTTTGCAACAAAGAGCCAGTATTTCCTTAACTGCTGAGGAATGAACATAGAACAGTACAGCACAGTACAGGCCCTTCAGCCCACAAAGTTGCGCCGACATTTTGTCCTGCTCTAAGATCTGTCTAACCCTTCCCTCCCACATAGCCCCCTATGTATGAGTTTTGGGTTACTTTTTAGTTCTGCTCTGACAGCCTGTGGGTATTGACTTGTTGCAGTTAAAGATCTGCGTGGACGGTCTCCGTCAGTCAGGAGTATCATACTGAAAGTAAAAATGGGGAAAAGTTGTGAGGCAGAGTATAGACGACAAGTCAACCTGTTCAACAGAGACATACTGGTACTGGTATTGGTTTACTGTTGTCACTGAGGGTCAGTGAAAAGCTTTTGTTTACATGCCATCCAGACAGATCATGCCCTGCATAAGATAAGATTTCTTTACTAGTCTCATGTATGTTGAAACACACAGTGAAATGCACCTTTTGCGTAGAATGTTCTGGGGGGCAGCGCGCAAGTGTCACCACGCTTCCGGCGCCAACATAGCATGCCTACAGCTTCCTAACCCGTATGTCTTTGGAATGTGGGAGGAAACCGGAGCACCCGGAGGAAACCCACGCAGACCAGGGAGAATGTACAAACTCGTTACAGACAGCAGCTGGAATTGAACCCAGGTCACTGGCGCTGTAATAGCGTTACGCTAACCGCTAGGCTACTGTGCCTGACCAGTACACAAATACATTGAGGTAGTGGAAAGAAAACAGAATGCAGAATATAGTGTTCCAGTTACAGAGAAAGTGCAGTGCAGGCAGACAAATAAAGTGCAAGAGCCACAACGAGGTAGACTGGAAGAACAAGACTTCAGAAGTTCATCCTTTAGCATATGAGAGGGCCATTCAGGAGTCTGATAACAGCGGGATAGAAGTTGTCTTTATTCTGGTCGTTCATGCTCTCAGGCTTTTGTACCTTCTGCCTGACAGGAGGGGGGAGAAGAGAAAATGAGGGGTCCTTAATGGTGTTGGCTGCTTTTCCAAGGCAGCGGGAAGGGTAGAGAGACTCAGTGGAGGGGAGGCTGATTTGTGTGACGGACTGGGCTGTGTCCACAACTCTCTGCAGTTTCTTGCGGTCCTGGGCAGAGCAGTTGCCGTACCAAGGCGTGATGCATCCGGATAGGATGCTTTCTATGATGCATCTGTAAAAGTTGATGAGGGTCATCGGGGACCCAGCACTTTCAACGACCGGCAACACCGGCATAAAATGAAATGAACAAGCTGGGCACGTCCTGCAGGTAGGAGGGGGCAGATCTCCAGGGGTCACACCATGAGCTTTAAACATAATCAGCTTCCCTGCTAATCCAGTGCGAAGGAAATAAAATGCCTGCCCTTGTCTGACACTGCTTTCAGTTCCTTAATCACACATTTCTATTTCATTGTTTGCTTGTGCAGAACCAGATGATGAATTAAGGAATTAGCTTAACCCAAAAAGAACTGCGAAACATTCATAATTTATAATATAATCAGAAACTGCTCCGAACGAGAAACTGTCTCGTGATTCAAACCAGCATCTTTCACTTCCTTGCAACTGTTTTAAAAATTGGACTGGTTTCTTTGGTCTGAGGAATGCATTTCTCTCTGATATACTACAGCTTTTAATCACAGGGCTTATTAAATGGAGATTGCCCAATTAAAATCTGTTTCCTCTATTGTTTAAAACCAATGCTTCATTTTCTAACATGATTCAGTGTTCCTAACAATGAAAACAGAGACACAAGAGATTGCAGATGCTGGAATCTGGAGCAACAAAATCTGCTGGAGGAACTCAGCGGGTCGGGCAGGAAAATGGACAGTTGATGCTTTGGGTCGACACCCTTCAGCTGGGCAACAGAGCCTGTGGCACTGCCTGTAGCAGAGCTGGCGAATAAGTGGTTTCAACCAATAAAAGCAAAAGATCTATTCACATCACAATGGCAGCAGTGGGACTGAAATGTATTCTCCGACCAGATTTCTTTTCTCCCTCTCAATCTCGCACTGGTGTCATTACGTGTATTTTGTTTTTTTTACACCCATGTAAGTTATGTGTAATTTATGTTAATTTATGTTAACTTATGTTTGTCCACGTCTTGTAATGCACTGTGCTGCACTTTGCAAAAAGCTAATTTTCATGGCACTTGTGCCCTGTGACAACAATAAACTTGGACGGATGTTTTCTACTTATACCCTGCCTTTGAATTTACATGTGGGATTAGAGCAGAAGTTCATACATCCAGCCTGCCCAAAAAAAATTGTGAATCGTTCATAATTTATAATTTCATCAGAAACTACTCTACTGTTCTATGTTCTAGGATAAGATATTTATTAGTGACGTGTACATTGAAACACAGTAAAATGTGCCTTTTTGCGTTAATGAGAACGTGCTGGGGGCAGCCCGCAAGTGTCGCCACTTTTCTGGCGCCAACATAGCACGCCCACAGCTCCTAACCTGTGTATCTTTGGAATGTGGGAGGAAACCGGAGCACCTGGAGGAAACCCACGCAGACACGGGGAGAACGTACAGACTCCTTACAGACAGCAGCGGGAATTGTACCCGGGTCGCTGGCGCTGTAATAGTGTTACGCTAACTGCTACACTACTGTACAGAGACCAAATTGTGTGCAGTACTCCAGGTACGGTCTCACCTGTAGATTTCTCCTAACAGCAACCGGCTTTAACTGCACAGTATCAGATTTTATCATTTTGAAGATTTGTTTGCAGTAACGATATCAGCAAAATTGTATGTGGATTTTCGAATTAACATTCTCCATGACTTAGTTCAGACATCAGGTGAAAGACTGTCTAAATTCAGCTGAGAGACCCAATTTTTTGCTGTGTGATATTTCTGAATAATTGTATCTCGACAGAGGGATCTTCAGAGATGAAATCCCTGGGAGGGTTGAGGTATCAGATCTTCCTACACATTGAATTGCTACATCTCTGTTTGATGTTACACTGTAATGCATTGCAATTGCAGTGAATCATCGCACAGAAGGGGTCAGGGACTGACTTGTACCTGTGATTCTTCTTCATGTCTCAAACCTCTGCAAGCAATGGAAAATGAGAAGGGAGAGTTGTATACAGTTAAACTGCTCTTGTCAAACAAGGTGGTGACGACGGTGCAAATCCCCCATTAAACACCATTCTACCATTGGGAGCTGGGCTCACCGTCCTTCAGTGGAGAAATCAGCCTGGGATATCCCAGTGGCCTACCAGTGAATAAAATCCACCAAGTCCTCCCCTGCTTCTCAGTGACTGACCCTGTGGGTCCATATTCAATCCATTTAAGAATTTATCCGTTTCAGAAACCATCTATGAACTCAGTGAAAAAGACAGGTGGGCAAAGCTCCATACACACCCTACACTCTGTGGCTGCAGTGTTGTCAGACACATGCATCATTCCGAAAATCCACACACTCGCCTTGGAGAGGCAAAAATAACAGGAAAAAAAAACTTGGGATTAATAAAGGGTAAAAAGTCTTAGGGAAAATTCCTCTTGGACCCACCCAGCAATTGAAGCCAGTGCTGGTGATCACACAGATCAGAGTTTGTATACATGGAAAATGGGAGATTCGGGAATTTTTGGGAAGTCTGAGGTATATCCAGCGAGATTTCTGAGATAGGAAGTTATTCTTATGAAGACTTTTTATGTTTGTACCCATGGGGGTGCACAGTGGCGCAGCCAGTAGAGCTGCTGCCTCCCAGCTCCAGCGACCCAGGTTCGATCCCGGCCTCCAATGCTGTCCGTGTGGAGTTTGCATGTTCTCCCTGTGAGCGCGTGGGCTTCCTCAGGGTGCTCCGGTTTCCTCCCACATCCCGAAGACGTGCAGGTTGGTAGGTTAATTGGCCGCTGTAAGTTGCAACCAATATACAGGTGGGTGGTAGAATTGGGGGGGGGGGTGGGTGTTCACGAGAATGTGGGAAGAATAAAATAGGGTCAGTGTAGGATTGGTGTAAATCCTAATGGTCAGCATGGACCCAATGGGCTGGAGGGCCTGTGTGTATGACTTGGACCTTTGGAGTTCTCTTTTCTCTGATGTGTTTCGTTGCTTGTCTTCTAATTGTTGGAACATGAAGCCCATCATTATGGTAGTTTGAAAATCACCCATGAAACAGCCAGGTCAGATCATCTCACCAGTGGATTCTACATCCCCTGGCCTTTGTGATCACTGCTCCACCATCAGCCTTCCAGACCAGTTACTGAAGGAGCACAGATTCCTTTAACTAAATGGTGCAACGCCCTTGTTTAGTTATGTACAGTTCTGATCAAAACAAGTCCGGGTTAGCTGAAAACCCTGCACTGTTGGTATCCGTATTTACAGCACCCTCCAAATTTTCCAGGTTGTGACGTTGAAAGTAGGAAGAGCCAGAAACCGGGCTGGGGACAGGGTCGATAAGCAGAGGGCACAGCTTGATGAGGTGAAGAGCTGGGAAGGAGGGGGCAGTGATGTAGAGATGTTTGTGTTAGAATAGAATAGAACACTACAGCACAGTACAGGCCCTTCGGCCCACAATGCTGTGCCGACATTTTATCCTGCTCTAAGATCTATCTAACCCTTCCCTCCCACATAGCCCCCTATTTTTCTATTGTTCATAGACCCTATTGTTGTCAGCAGGTTGCTGCGATCTGGAAAAGCTTAAAAAAAAGCAGAAGCAGATTCCCTAACAGCAGTCAAAGGGGACATGCATGGGTGCGGTGGATGATTGCAGTCTTTTTCAATGGGTGGGGGAGTCTACAACTAGAGGGCACAGGATTAATGTGAGAGGGTTAAGATCTAAAGGGGACCTGAGAGGCAAGTTTTTGACAGAGGCTGGTGGGATTATGGAACAAGCTCATTTACAGTGTTGAAGATATTTGGACAGGTACATGGATAGGAAAGGTTTGGAGGGATATGGGTCAAACGCAGGAAATTGGGACTAGCACAGGTAGGGATGGATGAGTTAGGCCGAAGGGCCTGTTTCCGTGCTGTACATCTCCATGACTCTATGACTTGGGATATATTCTGGCAAAGAAAACACAGATAGAGAAACAGGGAAAGAGTGGCTGGGGAGGGACTAATTGGATGACTCACGGAGCCAACACAACCTCAGTGGGCCTTACGGGCTCTTTCTGTGCCATAAGATTCTAATAAGAGTTTGTTTTTCATCCTTGATGTTTTCTGCACTGAGCAACCTGTAATAACATGTCGAATGAACTAACGCACAGACCTTGTTCGTTCAATTCCAATGGTGACCAAAGAGCCTGAACCTCGATGGTACGTAATCGTGCCTGGAGCCTAATTTCAAACTTCCTGAGAGATTCTGGACTGAGTGAGGGAATTGTTTAAATTGCCAGATATTCACATGATCTCATTTAACATCAATGCCTGCCAAATGTGCAGGCAATTCTCACTGTCTCTCGAAGGAATTGCTGTCACATTACTCCATGATGCTCACCAGCTGTTGGAGCTGATCCAAACCATTAAGCTGGACTGCGATAACAAGTATAGATGCCACATCAATGGCTGCTTCCCACCTGCCTTGTAACGTACCCATAGCCAAAAAACTAGTGACCCTAAGGGAAAGACTCTTCATCTCTGGCCCTTCAGTCATCAGACTTGGCCAAGTGATGATCCAACTGAGGTTTATGATGGTTACGAAAGAGCTGGTAGAGAACATACTTCCTGTGATGAGAGAGTCCAACTCCTGGGGGCATAACTTCGTAGAGCGGTGGCCCAGCCAGTACAGCCGCTACCTTGCAGCTCCAGTGGCCCAGGTTCAATCCTGACCTCCGGTGCTCTCTGTGCGGAGTTTGCACATTCTCCCTGTGATTGTGCGTGGGTTTCCCCTGGTGGTCCAGTTCACCTCATCTTCCAAAGGCCTGCGGGTCGGTAGATTGATTGACCGGTAAGTTGCCTCTGGTATGGAAGTGAGTGGCGGAATCTGGGAGGAGTTGATGGGAATGTAGGAAGAAGGAAATGGGGTTAGTGTGGGATTAGGGTACATGGGCATCTGATGGTCAGTGTGGACTTGGTGGACTGAAGGACCTGCTTCTATGGCTCAGTGGGTTCCATAGTACTATGACTCTCGCCCAGTACACATCCAAGCCATTCAGGGCAATGGTGGAAGCTCTGCTGCACAGAAAGGGACACAGAAATCTGAAGCTCCATCTCTAATCACATTGATGAGACTGGGGGCCACTTGAATATGTTAACTACTTAAGATATGACAGATTACATCGAGACACACGGTGAAATGCACCTTTTTGTGTAGAGTGTTCTGGGGGCAGCCCGCAAGTGTCGCCACGCTTCTGGCGCCAACAGAGCATGCCCACAACTTCCGAACCCGTACGTCTTTGGAACGTGGAGGAAACCGGAGCACCTGGAGGAAACCCACGCAGGCACGGGGAGAACATACAAACTCCTTACAGACAGCGGCCAGATTTGAACCCGGGTCGCTGGCGCTGTAAAGCGTTACACTAACTGCTATGCTACTGTGCCTGCCCACAAACTACCTGAGTAATTTTCATTGGGCAGTTCAGTTCAGCAATATGGAAATGGGGCAGGTAGATAGAGGATGGTTACTTAACGTTTTCAACCCCAAAGGAGGACATTCAGCCCATCGGGTCCATGCCAGCTCCCAGCAGGACAATCCCATCAGTCCCATTCCCCTCCTTATTCTCTTGTAGCCCTACAACTGTTCTCTGCCACACACACCTGTCCACCACTTATGATTCTTTTGCCACGCACCTATACGAAGGGGTCAACTAGCGGCCCAGCAGCACGACTTTGGGATGTGGGAGGAAACCCAAGCACCAGGGAAATGGGAATAGCATAATGGGCAAAAAGGATGGCATGGACGTGGTGGGCCGAAGGGCCTGTTCCTGTGCTGCACGGCCCTATGACACCCAGAGAGATACCCACACGGTTCTGCACCAGAGGTCAGGATCGAACCCCAGATCGACCAAGGTCCAACCGAATTGCAGAAGGTGATCAGCCTCCTTCTCCTGTGCACGGACACAATTACATCAATAAAATAAGTCTCTATTTGTTTCCGTCCATTAGTTACTCCGTTTTACCCGGTGACCGGGTTCCTCAGCCGGTTTGTGGTCTGTTGGTCAGGGCAGGGCATGAGGAACGTCACCAGACACTCTGCTCTGTGAATCCTCAGACAATGTCCTTCCTGTGTGCAGCAAGTCTTCCCGGAGGACAGCTTCAATACCTAAATGAGGATCGCGTCATGTGAAAGTGGAAATGGCATAACTAGAGTTCCTGTGCGACACTTTTACTCATTATTCTGAAAAACAAAATAATTGTCAGGTGGCCTGGTTAACGGAATACACAATGTGCTGACCAGAACAACACAAACCAGCTGAGATGCACTGGAACTAATTGAACAGAGATCGGTGGTATCGTGTAACGGAAAGTGAGCCTTTCCCCATCGGGAGTCAGGCCTCCTGTTAAAACAACTGCTTTCAGCGAGTGATACATTGATAGTGGACTTGTCTTCTCTGTAGAGCTAGACTGCAGCGTACCAGCAGTGCAAACTGCACCAATGCTGTCATCCTACCACAGACTTATGCGGGAACATCAAGTTGCTAAGCACCTCTTTTTTTGGGGAATAGATCTCGTCGTCCTAGCCAGGAACATCATCTGCAGCCCTTTGTAGCCTCTACCTATCACCTCCCAGCCTCTGTCGCTACCTCTGCCCTTCCCTCCTCCATCTGCCAGTCAACCCCTCCTCACCTGGAACAAGAAACAATCTGCTGGAAAGTTGTTGAGCAGCAACTGTGGAACTGTTGACGTTTCGATCCAACACGTCAATTCCTTTCCTCCCACAGATGCTGCCTGATCTGCTGAGTTCATCCATCTGCAGTCTCTCGTGTCTCCTCACCTGGATCCGCCTTTCACTTGCCCCACTCCTCCCGCTCACCTCTTTATATTGGCCATCTCCCCTCTACTCTCAGTCCAGTTCAGCCCACTGCTCTGCTCTACTCTACACTCACGACTACGTGGCTCGGCACAGTTCAAAAGGCATTTATAAATTCACCAGTGACACCACTGTTGTTCGTATAATCCAGATGGCGACGGAGGCATATGGGAGTGAGATAGATCGGCTGGTTGAGTGGTGTCACAACAACAACCTCGCACTCAACATCAGCAAGACCAAGGAACTGATTGTGGATTTCAGGAAGGGAAATCGGGAGAACACACACACACCAGTCCTCGTTGAGGGGTCAGCGGTGGAAAGGGTGAGCAGCTTCAAGTTCCTGGGCGTCAACATCTCGGAGAATCTATCTTGGGCCCAACACATTGATACAGTCACAAAGAAGGCACGCTGGTAGCTCTACTTCATTAGGAGTTTGAGGAGATTTGGTATGTCACCGAAGACCCTTGCAAATTTCTACAGATGTACGGTGGAGAGCATTCTGACTGGTTGCATCACCGCCTGGTATGGAGGCTCCCAATGCACAGGATCGAAAGAGGCTGCAGAGGGTTGTAGACTCAGCCAGCTCCATCACGGGCACAACCCTCCCCACCATCGAGGACATCTTCAAGAGGCGGTGCCTCAAGAAGGCAGCGTCCATCATTAAGGACCCTCACCATTCAGGACATACCCTCTTCTCGTTACTACCATCGGGGAGGAGATACAGGAGCCTGAAGACCCACACTCGACGTTTCAGGAACAGCTTCTTCCCCTCCGCCATCAGATTTCTGAACGGTCCATGAACCCATGAACACTACCTCGTTATTCCTCTTTTGCACTATATTTATTTATTTTTGTGACTTATAGTAATTTTTATGACTTGCACTGCGCTGCTGCCGCAAAACAACAAATTTCACGACCTACGTCAGTGATAATAAACCTGATTCTGTGTGCAGAATAAAAGTTGAGGAAGAGCACCTGCCTGTGGGGAAAGGTCTCAGGTAAAGGGGTCAGGACTGACATGAGGAGAAATCTTGCCACAGCATTCTAGAATTGTGAAGGCAGAGAAGCAGGACAATCAGTCCGTCCAGTCCCTGCTAGCTCCTTTCAGAGTAGTGTCCCGTTCCCTTGCCCTTTCTCCACAGCCCTGCCAGCCATTTCTCATGTTCCCTTTTGACAGATCTGATTTTCCTTGTTTCCAGCCCACCCAGTGTACAACCACTCTTTGCATGAAATGATTTTCCCAACATCCCCTTGTGTATTTTGAATCTAGATTCTCAGGGTCCTAGATCTATCTGTTACTCTCTATCTGCACTGTCTAACCCATTGGGCTCCTATACACCACCAAATCTCCTCTCTTTTCCTGCTTCTTCCCAGACAGGATGGGAATTCTCTGCTGTAGGGAGCTCTGGATGTTCATTGTTGGGTGTCTTTGAAGCTGAAGTCAATGGATATTTGTATCTGCTGGGATCAAAGGATATAAGGAATAGAAATGAGCTGAAGTGATTGAATGCTTGAGCAGGATCCAGGAGCCCAATGCATTTAAGATAAGACAAGATATCTTTATTAGTCACATGTACATCGAAGCACACCAGTGAAATGCATCTTTTGTGTAGAGTGTTCTGGGCGCAGCCTGCAAGTGTCGCCATGTTTCTGGCACCAACATAGCATGCCCACAACTTCCTAACCCATACATCTTTGGAATGTGGGAGGAAACCGGAGCCCCCAGAGGAAACCCACACAGACACGGGGAGAACGTACAAACTCCTTACAGACAGTGACTGGAATTGAACCTGGGTCCCCTACCAATCCATATTTTCATTAGAACAATAAATAGGGCAGTGCAGTGGCGCTGCTGGTAGAGCCACAGCCTCAGAGCTCCAGAGACCCAGGTTCGATCCTGACCTCAGCTGCTGTCTGTGTGGAGCTTGCACGTTCTCCCTGTGACCATGTGGGATTCCCCCAGTGCTCCAGTTTCCTCCCACGTCCCAAAAACGTGCGGGTTGGTAGGTTCATTGGTCATTTGAAATTACCCCTAGTGTGTAGGTGGGGGGTAGATGTTAGGCAATGAGAGAGAGAATAGGTCACAGGGAAATAGAGTGGGATTAACAGGATTGCTCTGAGAGCCTGCATGGAAGTGATGGGCCAAATGGCCATTTGCTGGGAATGTGCAGAGAATAAAATAAGGTTAGAACAGGATTAATAATGTTTCAGCACAGACTAGAAGGGTCAAATGGCCTGTTTTCTGTGCTGTAGTGTTCTATGGTTCTATGATTAATGTCAAACTGGTGCTGGTCAGTAAGAGTCTGTGGGCTGGAGGGCCTGCTTCCATGCTGTAGCTCTCCATGTCTCCATGACTTAAACTCTGATGCTCTGCCTACTAGAAACAGTTTCTCCCCCCCATGGGAACTTGCTAAATCTGCTATGTCCAAGTACTCAAGATTTAGGATCAAGATAGCTGCCAAGATGAAGAGGCTGCCCAACAGCAGCAGCAGCAGGCCTCACCAGGTGCCATGCTGCTGAACAATCGCTGTTAAATGCCAAGCTCACCAGAGCTGTTAACCTGCAGCTGACCTGAATCAATGCATTGCAAAAATCTCAGCCTGCTCCAACAGAACTAGTACAACACTGGAGTGAGACTGGCTCTCTTGGCCATACACCATGTGGAGAAGTAGTATGGAGCTGGAATTTCTGCCAGTGAATGCTTGCACAGAAAGGGCGGTTTAGCCCTTGCATCTGTGCCAGTTCTTGGAGTGTTCCAGTTAGATCTGACCCGCTCCCCCCCCCCCCACCCCTGCTGTTTATCTTGGAGCAGGATATTTTTCAAGTATTTCATTCTCCTTTGAATGTTACCAGTGAAAATGCCTTCATTGCCCTTTTCGGAAGCACCGATAACAACTTGCTCTCCTGCTCGTCCCCCAGATCCCTGGCCAATTACCTTTAATCTGCTCAAGTGGTGTCAGTCTCAGGGTTTGCTGAATCTTGATAGCCAGTAGTGATATTCACTTCTTGTTTAATTGACTCTGCTGGTTATTGAGTCACCTGCCAATCTTGCTGATTGATAGACAGGTGGAGATTTACATCCTATGTCCGTGCAACTTAATAAACAGAAGTCGGACAAACTCCAATACAGATCAAAGTTAGCTGCAGATTCTGAAGAAAAGTCGTCGACCTGAAACATTAACTCTGTTTCTCTCTCTACAGATGTTGCCTGGCCTGCTGAGTGTTTCCAGTGTTTTCTGTTTTCATTCCTTTACGAGTCATTTCTATGTCCCAAGCTTCCTCCCAATAAATCATTGTTCCCAACAGCACAATACACAACCAAAAAACTCTCTCTTTAACTATTAAAAGGAGATGATGACATGGTATTGGTATTGGTTTATTGTTGTCACTTGTACTGAGGTACAGTGAAAAGCTTGTCTTACAAACCGATCGTACAGGTCAATTCATTACACAGTGCAGTTACATTGGGTTAGTACAGAGTGCATTGAGGTAGTACAGGTAAAAAAACACTAACAGTACAGAGTAAAGTGTCACAGCTACAGAGAAAGTGCAGTGCAATAAGGTGCAAGGTCACAACAAGGTCACAACAAGGTAGATCGTGAAGTCATAGCCCATCTCACTGCATAGGGGAACTGTTCAATAGTCTTATCACAGTGGGGTAGAAGCTGTCCTTAAGTCTGGTGGTACGTGCCCTCAGGCTCCTGTATCTTCTACCCGATGGAAGAGGAGAGAAGAGAGAATGTCCTGGGTGGGTGGGGTCTTTGATTATGCTGGCTGCTACACCAAGACAACGAGAGGTAAAGACAGAGTCCAAGGAGGGGAGGCTGGTGTCCGTGATGCGCTGGGCTGTGTCCACAACTCTCTGCAGTTTCTTGCAGTCCTGGGCAGAGCAGTTGCCATACCAAGCCGTGATGCATCCAGATAGGATGCTTTCTATGGTGCATTGGTAAAAGTTGGAGAGAGTCAAAGGGAACAAACCAAATTTCTTTAGCCTCCTGAGGAAGTAGAGGCGCTGGTGAGCTTTCTTGGCCGCGGCGTCTACATGGGTATGGGAGAGAGGGGGCTATACCTCACCAATCATCCCCATCACCACAGTCACATTGAATCTACAGCACAGAAACACTAATATCAGTTCAGTGAGTCATGAACTGCTATAGTCCAAGATCCACACAGGACCTAGGCTGATGCTTCAGCAAGAAACTGAGCGAGTTCTGTTGCCATTTCTCTCTCTCAGGTGAATATAAACAATGCACACAGACAATAAGGCGTGAGGCCATCTACCTCATCATGGCCTCACAATCTCATTGTCTGCCTGCACTGCACTTTCCCTGTAATTATATTATGCAACAGAGATTCACCTGCACCTCCCTTAGTATCACCGACTGCACTCGGTGCTGCAAGTGTGACCTCCTCTACACTGGTGAGACCAAACGCAGACTAGGTGACCGTTTTGCAGAACACCTGCACTCTGTCCGTAACCGCGACCTGCACCTCCCCGTTGCCAGTCACTTCAACTCCCCCTCCCACACTATCACTGATATGTCAGTCCTTGGCCTCCTCTACTGCCGAGAGAATTCCAAACGCAAACTGGAGGAACAGCACCTCATTTTCTGTCTTGGAACCTTGCAGCCTGATGGCATGAACATTGAATTCTCCCACTTTAGGTAATCCCCACCCCCTCCACACCCACTAATGCCTCTTCTTCCCTTTCCTAGCCTCTCTCTCTTTTGTCCACCCCCCACCTTCTTCCTCCTTACCTTTGACCCATCCCCCGGTGGATCTGCCCTCCCCTCCTCCCCCGCACCTGCCCATCACCATCTCTTACCTGCATCTACCTATCACCACCTTGTGCCCACCCACCTCCCCTCTTTTGTCCACCTATCACTGCTCTGCTTTTCCCTCCTATATATAGGGCTTCCCCTTTTCCTATCTTCAGTCCTGAAGAAGGGTCCTGACCCGAAACATTGACCACCTGCTTTTCTCCACGGATGCTGCCTGGCCTGCTGAGTTCCTCCAGCATCATTGTGTTTTTCAATTATATTCTGCATTCTGTTATTGCTTTTCCCATGTACTACCTCGATGCACTGATGTGATGAAATGATCTGTATGGATGGCATGCAAAACAAAGTTTATCACTGTACCTCGGTACATATGACAATAATAAACCAATATACCTCTACAGCCCTTGGGGGTAGTGAATTTCAAAGATTCATCAGAAGGAAGTTTCTCCTCACCTCAGTGGCCAACTCCTCATTCTGAGACTGTGAGACCTCTGGCTCTAGACCCCATGTCAGGGGCCACATCCTCCCTGCCTCAATCTCATCGAGCCCTGTAGGAATCGAGAGTTTCTTTTCTAAGTTTCAATGAGATCGCCTCTCAGTCTAAACATGGTCCTCGACTACTTTTTGTCTCCTTCCCCACACACACATCCCCCAGCCCCCCTTCACCCACTTTCGTTTCCCCCCCCACCCCCTGGTTCCAACCCCCACCCATCTGGTTCCAACTGCCGTTCACCTCTCCCCTAATGGTTCCCATTTTCATCTTCTTTACTGATCAGGGTCAAGAACTGGTAACCTTTGTGTTCCTGCTTATCTCCCTCCAGCAGCCGTCTCCTAACTCCATCATCCCCTTCCCCCCACCTCACTCCATCGTTGTTTTTCCGTTTTCCCTCTCTCTGGCTGCCTCCATCTCTCATTCACCTGCCACTGTCTCTCGACTCCACCCCCGCTCACCTCCCCTACCTGGCACCACCTGCCTGTCATCTTACACCCCTCCTCAGTCCACCAATCACCTTGGAATCTGTTCTTGCCACTCCCCCTCTGCTCTTTACACCGGCCGTCTCCACTAGAGAGGCCAAGGAATCTAGATGACAAACACTATGATGCCTGGCCTGCTGAGTTCCTCCAGTATCATGGTGCTTTTCATCCCCTCTCCACTCTCAGTCCTGATGCGGGGTTTCAACCCGAAACATCGACAGTACTACATCAATGCACTCTGTACTAACCCAATGTAACTGCACTGTGTAACGAACTGACCTCTACGATCGGTATGCAAGACAAGTTTTTCCACTGCACCTCAGTACAAGTGACAATAATAAACCAATACCAATACCCACAGACGCTGCTCGACCCGCTGAGTTCTCCCAGCAGATTGTTTGTCGTCCCAGCCTGCTGTGTCCTCTCATGTTGCAATCCCACCAAACCAGAGAACAGACTGCTGAATCTTCACTGCACTGCCTCTACATCATCCTCTTTTAAACCAACTGGAATCCACATAATATGCTTTGCTGCTGTGAGAATTAGATAAGTCAGAGAATTGGCTTTTGACACTCACCAACTTTTATCGACGCACCATAGATAGCATCCTATCTGGATGCATCACGGCTTGGTTCGGCAACTGCTCTGCCCAGGACCGCAAGAAACTGCAGAGAGTTGTAGACACAGCCCAGCGCATCACGGAAACCAGCCTCCCCTCCTTGGACTCTGTCTTTACCTCCCGCTGCCTTGGTGAAGCAGCCAGCATAGTCAAAGACCCCACCCACCCGGGTCATTCTCTCTTCTCTCCTCTCCCATTGGGTAGAAGATACAGGAGCCTGAGGGCACGTACCACCAGACTTAAGGACAGTTTCTACCCCACTGTGATAAGACTATTGAACGGTTCCCTATACGATGAGATGGAATCTTGACCTCACAATCTACCTTGTTTGACCTTGCACCTTATTGTCTACCTGCACTGCACTTCACTTTAACTGTGACACTTTACTCTGTATTCTTATATTGTTTTTACCCTGTACTACCTCAATGCACTGTGTAATGAATTGACCTGTATGATCGGTATGCAAGACAAGTTTTTCACTGTACCTCAGCACAAGTGACAATAATAAACCAATTCCAATACCAAAACCTGAAAACTGGGTTCAGCAGGTCAGGCAGCATTGGTGGAGAGGTTCCACTAGCTCTGATGAAATGTGGTCAACGTGAAATAACGTTGGAGAACTTTCATTAAAGCCAGAAGGAGTTAGAAATCTAACTTGTTTGTGGAAATACAGGGAAAGGAGGAAAGATTAAGCAACAAAAGGGTTGACAGTGTAAGGCAAAAGAGCCAAGTAGAAACCAGAATGGCTAGAGGAGCTGTTAATAGTCAGACAATTGCCAGCACACACTGTCTGAATGTGGGAGTGTGGGTTCTAATCTGTTTCATTTTCGCACCATTGGTTTGAAAGTATAATTCTTTCTTTGACCCAAATGAGTTGCCCAAATTTGTAAGCTTGCTTCAGAGAGCCTGTGAATCGACCAACTTTGATTGGTTTTGTGAAATGCTGTAATTCCATAACACCAAAGGCTTGGTATTTTCATGAAGCTGCTCGGATATTAAAAGGAGGTGGGAGTCTGCAAGAGAGAACCTTGCAGCACTGAATCCGTCGTTAAAAATAAACCTGCTTCTTTTCTGGATACCAGTGACAGACAAGTCACTGTAATCTCTGAGCACTCAGGTATTTAAAATTCACCTCCACGTATCAGTGGCCCCTCAGCTCAATGCTGCCAATGCATTTGTGAAAAGGGAGCCTGATGGTTTTATTATCTGCTGTTCCGTCTCTAAATTGTCAGCGAGCTGATTTATTCCAACAGGATTGGAATAGCACACATATGAACTCACTGATGTTGGAAATCCATACATCGATCAAGCTTTACAACAGCTGAATGAACTCATTGTGTAGTGCGCTGTACCACAATTCCTTTGTGCATTCCTGTTGACTAGCAACAAGCAGGATCACCTCAGATCTCATCTCAGTTGAGAGATACTTGATTTCAATTCAAGTATATAAAGATGGAGAAGATAAAGAGATAGGTCCTCCCTGGGTCACGACAGCCCGACTTATGGACATCCTGTACACATGAACAAGAGGTTGGAGGACCGGCGGGCGGGGTGGATGGGGATGGATTTGCCAGCTGCCGCGTGGCCGCAGGCACCTTCTGCTGGATGGGAGTGGGGCTTTTTCATCTGCCTTCTCTCCCGAGCCGCAGCGATCAGGGGCTGGGTCGACCCTGGGCAGAGCCGGGAGCTCTGAGCAGACTCGCTCGCTCACTCACTGAGTCACCTGCCGCACTGAGGCTCTTGCCGCACCCGCTGTTTTCTGTCGTCCTCTCCCACGCATCGTTGTGCGTTTCCGACCTACGAAGAGTTCCCAGGAACGGAACCCCGTCGTAACCCGGGGACCGCCTGCAAACTGTTCCGTTGCCTGAAGGGTCGATAAGCAGTGGTGATTCAAAAAGAGCATAAGGAAATTATGAGTTTAACACAACAAGTCGTTATATTTTGGAAAGGACTGGCTGGCAGGGGAACAGATACAAAATCAACAGCAGCTCTTGAAAGGAGACTGGATAAAGGGAAATAAAGTGCAAGTAAGTGCAACCAACAGGGCTGGTGGAGACTTCTTTGGCCAAATGGCTTCTTTCTGTGCTTTATCATTTGATGGTTCAAATTGCATAGATGCCATGGCCAAGAAAGCTCACCAGCACCTCCATTTCCTCAGAAGGCTAAAGAAATTTGGTATGACCCCTTTGACACTCACCAACTTTTGTCCATGCACCATAGAAAGCATCCTATCTGGATGTATCATGGCTTGGTACGGCAACTGCTCTGCCCAGGACTGCAAGAAACTGCAGAGAGTTGTGGACGCAGCCCAGCGCATCACGGAAACCAGCCTCCCCTCCTTGGACTCTGTCTATACCTCCTGCTGCCTTGGTGAAGCAGCCAGTATAATCAAAGACCCCACCCACCCAGGTCATTCTCTCTTCTCTCCTCTCCCATCAGGCAGAAGATACAGGAGCCTCAGGGCACGTACCACCAGGCTCAAGGACAGCTTCTATTGCACTGCGATAAGACTATTGAACAGTTCCCTTATACGATGAGATGGACTCTTGACCTCACAATCTACCTTGTTATGACCTTGCACCTTATTGTCTACTTGCACTGCACTTCCTCTGAAGCTGTGACATATTGTTCCGTTATTGTTTTTACCTGTACTACCTCAATGCACTCTGTACTAACTCAATCTAACTGCACTGCGTAATGAATTGACCTGTACGATCGGTATGCAAAACAAGCTTTTCACTGTACCTCGGTAGAAGTGACAATAATAAACCAATACCAATGATTTTAAGACTCAAATTCATTTCAGGTGGTGAGTTCTACACCACCACTACTTGCCGAGTAATTTCTTTTTCCTCAGTTTCTCTCTGAACTTTCTACCACTTAAGTTATGGCCCCTTGTCAAGACCTCAAAGTTGTGCACACCTCAATTACACCTTCCCTTAGTCTCCCTCGTTCTAAGGAGAACAGCCACAGCCTGGTCATAGAAAGAGATCCCACATGGAAACGGGCCTTTTAGCCAACTGAGTGCATGACAACTGTCACAGGGAGAGCGTAGAAACTCCACAGACACAGCCCCAGAGGACAGAATTGAACCTGGCTCTCTGGAGCAGTGAGGCAGCGGCTCCACCTGCTGCGCCACCCACAACGCTCCTCAGAACTACAATTCTCCAGGCTCCTCTGAACCCTCTCCAGTGTTCATCATGTTCTTCAGACCTGATTCACCTTGCAGGCACATCTGTTTGAGAGATTGGTGGTGGGGTGCATGAAGCAGATGGGGAAACGGGTTGGGTGTTGGGGTTTGGGGTAGGTGGTCTGTGTTGAATTAATCATGACTCTGGAGCTTTGGAGAGGTGGAGGGGTGGGGGAGAGCAGTAGCTTCAGTTGCTGACAACCGATCTCCTGGGTAGGAAGCCTGTGTACATTAGGGCAGCAACAACCAATGATACCACCATGATTCAACAGCCAGTTCACAATCTGAGCATCAAAGGGGGAATACCGATCAGGCTAAACTGATATAGAAGTAACGCTCCGTGTATTTTCCCATCCCAGGGGATGCCTTGTTGACATAGCCAGTCTCATTTGAGACATGGATCGGTTGAGAGCTTCTCTGGGAGTGAACATCACCAACAGCCTGTCCTGGTCAAATCACTTAGATGCCACAGCCAAGAAAGCTCACCAGCGCCTCTACTTCCTCAGGAGGCTAAAGAAATTTGGCTTGTCCCCTTTGACTCTCACCAACTTTTATCGATGCACCATAGAAAGCATCCTATCTGGATGCATCACGGCTTGGTACGGCAACTGCTCTGCCCAGGATCGCAAGAAATTGCAGAGAGTTGTACACACAGGCCAGCGTATCACGGACACCAGCCTCCCCTCCTTGGACTCTGTCTTTACCTCTGGCTGTCTTGGTGAAGCAGCCAGCATAATCAAAGACCCCACCCACCCGGGTTATTCTCTCTTCTCTCCTCTTCCATCGGGTAGAAGATACAGGAGCCCGAGGGCACGTACCACCAGACTTAAGGACAGCTTCTACGCTGCTGTGATAAGACCATTGAATGGTTCCCTTATACAATGAGATGGACTATGACCTCAAGATCTACCTTGTTGTGACCTTGCACCTTATTGCACTGCACTCTCTCTGTAGCTGTGACGCTTTACTCTGTACTGTTATTGTTTTTACCTGTACTACATCAATGCACTCTGTACTAACCCAATGTAACTGCACTGTATAATGAATTGACCTGTACAATCGGTATGCAAGACAAGTTTTTCACTGTATCTCGGTACAAGTGACAATAATAAACCAACACCAATACTAATTCTCCCAACCTGAGACACCAACTGAATGAAATATGTGGTGTCCCATGGAGATAAAGGGGGATGGACAACATTGGAAGGGTGATTACCTCTGCCCTTTCACTTCTTGCTCTACTAACTGAGATGAAAGTCAGTAACAGGCTATCTGGGTGAGGGGAAAGAGGGTTTTGCACTGTTAAAGAAACAAGGACTGCAGATGCTGGAAGCTATATGAAAAACACGATGATGCCGGAGGAACTCAGCAGGCCAGGCAGCATCCGTGGAGAAAAGCAGGTGGTCAACACTTCAGGTCAGGACCCTTCCTGAGGATTGAAGATAGGAAAAGGGGAAGCTCAATATATAGGAGGGAAAAGCAGAGCAGTGATAGGTGGACAGAAGAGTGGAGGCGGGGTGGGCACAAGGTGGTGATAGGTAGATGCAGGTAAGAGATGGTGATGGGCAGGTGCGGGGGAGGAGGGGAGAGCAGATCCACCGGGGGACGGATCAAAGGTAAGGAGAGAGAGGGGAAAAAAAGGCTGAAAGGGAAGAAGAGAAGAAGCCTGGTGAGGGGGGGGGGGTGTTTGTGGAGAAGGGGACGGGGTGGGAGGGGGTGGGGATTACCTAAAGTGGGAGAATTCAATGTTCATGCCGTCAGGCTGCAAGGTTCCAAGACGGAAAATGAGGTGCAGTTCCTCCAGTTTGCGCTCGGAATTCTCCAGGCAGTAGAGGAGGCCGAGGACTGACATATCAGTGGTATGTGGGAGGGGGAGTTGAAGTGACTGACAACGGGGAGATGCAGGTTGCACTGTTAACCTGTTTCAACTTCTGGTGAAGGGTCTTCAACCTGAAACATTAATTCTTTTTTCTTCCCACAAACGCTGCCTGAACTGCTGAGTGCTCGCAGGATTTTCTGTTTCTGTCACACCACTCGTATATTCGCTGCACATTAATCTTCCCACAAAGTCATTTTCCTTTCATGTTTCATTGAAAGAAAGAAGGCTATTACTGAAGCTGCAAGTGTTTGGCCTGATCTGTTCTCAATAGCATTTGATATCTTGCAGAGAAACTTGCCCTCTGTGCAAAGCAGCAACTGTTCCAGCATTAATCAACAGATTCATCTGACTACCTTCTCTGTGGACTCGGTAATATAAAGGCAGACAATGCTGGGAATACACAGCAGGTCAGGCAGCATCTGTAGAGACAGAAACCAACTAATTTTTCAAGTCAGAAACCTTTCATCAGAACTGGAACCAGTTACAGATTTTAAGTAGATGCAGAAACAAGGAAAAAGGGGAAGGGTGAACTTTAAATTTTCAACCTTTTGAAAACACGGAGTTTGATATGAACTCCAGATATTGATATAATAACATTATTTAACATCAAATAGTTTCCCATGAGGCAGATTAAATTTCTTGCTCTTTGGAATTCACAAGCAAAGACATGAGTAAAAATTGAACTATCGAGCATTTTTAAAAACTGCATACAGGAGGGTCATATTTGAAATGTTTTTCAAGAGTAAGTTTTATTTATCAGAAAATGTTAAAGTTGCCTCCTATTCCAAGTAATAATTGTGGAAAGCTACATCGCTTTCTTTCACTGACCAACTTCCAAGAAAAAGAAAGATAACTCTGCATGTATATGGCACCTTTCATGATCTCCGGATGTGCTTTATGACCAATATTTTTAAAGTGTAGTCACGTGATCAGTCCATCACACAAACCAGCCTCCCCTCCAGTGACTCCATCTACACTCCCTGCTGCCTTGGGAAAGCAGCCAACATAATCAAGGACCCCTCCCACCCCGGAATTCTCTCTTCTCCCCTCTCCCATCAGGCAGAAGATAAAACGGACCTCTCATGAGCTAAAACATGAACACATGATCTCTCACTCTACCTTGTCGTGGCCCTTGCACTTCATTTATCCCCTGCACTGCACTCTTTCTGTAACTGCAACACTATATTCTGCATTCTGTTTTCCTTTTTACTACCTCGATGTAATTATGTACGGCACGATCTGTCCGGATAGAACGCAAAACAAAAGCTTTTCACTGTATCTCAGTACGTGTGATAATAATAAACCAATTCCAATTATAGTCAATGAAATACTTTTGAAGTGTGGTTACACTTCAAAAGAAGGGCAGGCACGGTAGTGTAGCGGTTAGCGTAACGCTTTACAGTGCCAGCGACCCCGGTTCAATTCCCACCGCTGCCTGTAAGGAGTTTGTACGTTCTCCCCGTGCCTGTGTGGGTTTCGTCCGGGTGCTCCGGTTTCCTCCCACATTCCAAAGACATACGGGTTAGGAGCTGTGGGCATGTTATGTTGGGCCGGAAGTGTGACGACACTTGAGGACTGCCCCTAGAACACTCTACACAAAAGATGCATTTCGCTGTGTGTTTTGATGTATGTGACCAATAAAGATACCTTATCTTACCTGGTCTAACATAGGAAAAATTGCCAGCCAATTTGTGCTCAGCAAGATCCCACAAACTGCAAAGTGATGTGTTGCTGATTGAGGGATGAGGATTGGCCAGAACAGCTGGAATAACTATCCCACTCTTCTTCAGAAATGTGCTATGGGATCTTTTATATCCCCTGAGGGAGGGCTTGGTTTACCAACTAGCAGCAACCTCAGAGTGCAGCACTCTGTGCTCTGGAGGGGACACAAGCTCAGTACCTTTGGGCTCGAAAACAATAGGGCTAGCAACTGCTCCACAGCTGACACGTGCATAGCAACGGACTGGATTCCAGCCTTAATGTGGACCTGAAGCAAACAGATTCCCACTGCTCCCCTTACAAAATTTTAAAAAAATACTTTCATGTTATATTTTACCAGATGGCGCTTTATAAAGATCTACATTTCACAAACACTGACTACGTGTGGAGTAGTGACATTACAAACAGTAATCCCTGCATGAGGAAAAATATTCTACATTACAAGCTGATAAGTTAATTTTATTTTGTAATAATCGACACTAGATAAAATAAAAATTAGGTTGCTTCAAATTTCCATCATTATTATTATGGAATTCCAGCAAATAGAGGCGATTCCAAGCTCACTGTTTAAAGTACAATGCTCTTTGTAAACCTCTGGAAGCCTGATCAATTTTCCCCTCAATATTGTCTGTTCTATTAGATTCCAACCTGGCAACTATTCCATTACCCATTACCTGAAATATAAAGTTTATAAGCCCTTTCATTAAAACAGCAATATTTTGAACTCTTCCAGATGTGCTTAGCTCCACATTTTTTGCAATTTGCACATCAAGTACCTGACTTGTACCCATTGGATAATAACCCTGCAGCCATTTCTCGTTTACCTTCTATCTGAAAGCCAGCTGCACTTCAGTCAATAGCACTCCTGCCTCTGAGTCACAAGGTTGTGGGCTCATGTGGCAGGCCGTAAGAATCGGACACAAAATGAGTGCCGAGAGCACGCTGGATCAGTTCACTTGCCATCCTTGAATGAGACGTAAAACCAGAGCCCCTTCTACTCTCCCAAGGAAGGTAAATGTGACTCCAGCCACCATTTTGAAGAAGAGCTGATGTGTTTTAAAAATAATTTTTCAGATTGCTCTTTAATATGCACAAATTGATTGGTGTTTGAAATTAGAATTGGTTTGTTATTGCCATATGTACCAAGATACAGTGAAAAACTTTTGTTTGAGTGCTATCCAGGCAGATCATTGAGGTAGTAAAAAGAAAACAGAATGCAGAATATAGTGTAGCAGCTACAGAGAAAGTGCAGTGCAGGTAGACAAATAAAGTGCAAGGACCATAATGAGGTAGATTGGGAGATCAAGAATTCATCTTTAGTGAACGAGGGGTCCATTCAAGAGTCTGATAACAGCAAGGTAGAAGCTGCAGCAAGAAGCTGTCTGCTGGAGGAACTCAGTGGGTTGAGCAGCATCTGTGGGAGGGAAGGAACTGTCGACATTTCAGGTTGAACCCTGCATCAGGACTGACAGAAGCTGCCCTTGAGTCTGGTGGTACGTACTTTCAAGCTTTTGTATCACTTCTTTGGCAATGGAGCACTTTGTAATGTTCTGAGGTAAAAGGTTAATGCAAGTTCACCTTATTTTTAGGTTGCTTGATTGGCTAACAAAGTAATTCCGGGCTATGTGTGTAGGGACATTAGGAAATCTTTCGTTAAAAATGAGAAAATAATTAGAAGCAGAAAACATGGATTTTAGATGAGAGAATGCAGCCCAACGCCGTCCAGTCATTTACAGCCCCAAGCATTCACTCCCTTCACCATCTGTGCAATACAACTGCCCGTGCAGTGTGTCAGCTTGGCCCCTCCAACAGCACCTCCCAAAACTGCAACCGTTACACCAATGTACTCTTGACTTCACAACCTACCTTGTTATGACCTTGTACCTTATTGTCTACCTGCACTGCACTCTCTCTGTAACTGCAATACTTTATTCTGTATTCTGTTATTGGTTTACCTTGTACTACCTCAATGTACTGTTGTAATGCATTGATCTGTATGAACGGTTGCAAGACAAGTTTTTCACTGTACCTGGGTACATGTGTCAACAATAAACCAATTTACCGAGGACGACAAGGGCAGCAGGAGCACTGGAACACCACCACCTGCAGGTTCCCCTCCAAGTCACGCACCATCCTGACTTACAAATAAGTCATTGGTCCTTCACTGCTGCTGCGCCTTTCTACTAACCACTCCTGTGGGACCATCTCCAGAACAAGAGTCCCAGAGTTCAAGGAGGCAATTCACCACCACCTCCCCACAGCGCACTACAGTTAGCCAATAAAAGCTGGCCTTCCCAGCGATGTCCACGCCTTGTGAGTGAATAGGAAAAGGTTCTCTGAAAAATGCAATGGATGTAGTAGGCTCAGACTTTGACCCATTAGCTGGACCTGTAATCTTCCCCAGTTATCTCCCATGTGGTCAAAGGGTGGAAAATGATACCCCATTATTTAAGAGAGGGAGAGCAAAAACAGGGAACTACCAACCTGTTAGCCTAACATCAGCAGAAGGAGAAAAGCTGCAATCTATAATGAAGGATGTAATAATAAAGAAATAGGATTGAACCAAGCACAGATTTATGAAAGGAAAATCACGTTGAACTCATTGACTGGAGTTCCTTGAGAATGCGACCGGTGGATGTGGACTATTTAGATTTTTGCAATGCTTTCAATGAAATCCCACCCAGGAAGTCAGTCAAAAAGGTTACAGCACCATGGTAGTGTAACGTTTAGCATAACACTATTACAGCGCCAGCGACCCGGGTTCAATTCCGGCTACTATCTGTAAGGAATTTGTACCTTCTCCCCGTGTCTGCGTGGGTCTCCTCCGGGTGCTCCGGTTTCCTCCCACATTCCAAAGACGTACAGGTTAGGAAGTTGTGGGTGTGCTACGTTGGCGCCGGAAGCGTGGCGACACTTGCGGGCTGCCCCCCAGCACACTCTACACAGATGCATTTCACTGTGTGTTTTGATGTACATGTGACTAATAAAGAAATTCTACCTTATAACTGAGGGTGATATGCCAACATGGATTGAGAATTGGTTGGCAGGCAGTGGGAATACAAGAATGTTTGTCAAATTGTCAAAGCCAACTAATCGGGTACTGCAGGGACCAGTGATCTGGCCTCAACCATTCACAATGCCCATCAATGATTGGCCTGAGGGGATTGAACGTCATGTTGCCAGGATTGATGAGAAGGGGGATTGTGAGTAGGGAGGAGGATATAAAGAGGCTTCAAGGGATATAGACAAACTGAGTGAGTGGGCGAGAGCGCAGGAGATGGAACATAATGAGGAAACACGCGAGGTGCAGAACAGAGACTGCAGGCTCAGCATAAAGGGCAGGACCTTTAGGTCTGAGGTGAGGAGAAATCTTTGCAGTGACAGTGGTGAATCTTTGGAATTCTTAAACCCCAGAGGGCTGTGGAGGAGCAGTCATGGAGTTCATTAAGTTCAAGTTTATTGCCAAGGGTATAAATGCCATGTAAATTAGCTTTTGGCAGCAGCAACACAGTATGTTACTAACATCACTAACATAAGTTAACATAAACTTAAATTAACATAAATTATACATAACGTACACCACAAAATAAACAAAACATCATTAATGCAAGATAAGGGATATATATAATCCGAGGTAGTGTTAGGGTTTTTCAAGTGGGTTCAAGAACCTGATGGCAGTGGGGAAGAAGCCGTTGTTGAACATTGAGGTGTGGGTTTTGAGGTTCCTGTACCTCCTGCCTGATGGCAGCATCGAGAAGAGGGCATGGCCCGAATGGTGGGGGTCCCTGATGATGGACGTCACCTTCCTTAGAAACTGAGAAATGGGGATAGTGCAGGAGAATGGTGCTGAGGTAGACCAGTCATGACAGTGGAACGGGCTCAAAGAGCCTAAAGGGCTAAACCCTACACTTAATTCTTATGCTCTTATTAAGGGAGGTGCCAGAAACACTGGGAGTGAGGAAACAAGGAACGTGGATTGCAGGCACATTCACTGAGGACATCACGGACACCAGCCTCCCCTCCCTGGACTCTGTCTTTACTTCTCGCTGTCTTGGTGAAACAGCCAGCATAATCAAAGACCCCACCCACCCAAGTCATTCTCTCTTCTTCCATTGGGTAGAAGATACAGGAGCCTGAAGGCACGTACCGCCAGACTTAAGGACAGCTTCTACCCCACTGTGATGAGACTATTGAATGGCTCCCTTATATGATAAGATGGACTCTGACCCCACGATCTACCTTGTTGTGACTTTGCATGTTATTGCACTGCACTTTCTCTGTAGCTGTGACACTTTACTCTGTACTGTTATTGTTTTGACCTATACTACATCAATGCACTCTGTACTACCTCAATGCACTCTGAACTAACCCAATGTAACTGCACTGTGTAATGAATTGACCTGTACGATCGGTATGCAAGACAAGTTTTTCCACTGTACCTCAGTACAAGTGACAATAATAAACCAATACCATGGAAACAGGCCCTTCAGCCCACCAAATCTGCACTGACCATCATGTACTCATCCACATTGATCCCACGCCAATCCCACTGCATTCTCCATACATCAGACTCCAACACCCACCACGCAACAGGGGCAATCCACTGCGGCCAATTAACCAGGAAACCTGCACGTCTTTGGGATGTGGGTGGAAGTTGGTGCCTGAGATGCTATCCTGGATCATTACTCATCAGAATGCATCAACGATTAGGACACAGAGCCAAAGACTGTGCTGAGCTAATTTGCAATAGATACCAAAATAGGCATTGCCCAAGGTTCTGAGGAGCAAAGGAATGACCAAGTGCCAGATTATATTTAGCATTGCAAAAGGTTAATGAAATAGAAGTGATAATTATGCTTTGAATGTGGAAACTGGCTGTTGTGAAAGAGAAGTGATATTCTTGAATTCATCTTCACAAGTCCGAATGAACACCAAGTGAATAAGGCAACAAAGAAAGTGAATAGAGTGCTGGACTTTATATCAAAAGGTATTGAAGATAAAATCCAGGGAGAAATGGGTGAGTACCCACCAAGCGCTGTCGGTAACCCTTGAAACACTGTGTGCAGGCTTGGACTCTGCACTACTGAGGGAGCTGCAGAAAGTTCCTGGAACATTGCCAGTTCGGGGAAATAAAAACCTGAAGAAAGACTCGAAGCTGTTTTCAACAGACGCAATTATCATTCAATTTTATAGAGGTTTAAACTGATGAAAAATGGAAAATTTGAAACAAAACAAAAAGTCTGAATTTGACAAATTCATCAGGATTCAGTTCACTAAAATGGAGGCAGGGCTGTGGACTTCACCAACAGACATGTGCCTTAGAGGCAAGGGGCCTTACCGATCCTGACACACAAATGGAGAACGATGTGAGTATATCTAATCACAGTAAGACAACGAACTGCTGGAAGAACTCAGCAGCATCCGTGGAGGCAAAGGGATGGTTGACATTTCAGGTCAAGACCAAGAGTGCCCACGAATACACCTTTGATTTGTAGAAAGTGGGAGGAATCAAAAGAGAAGAGCCCTCAACAACTTCTTCAATCCCTCCCACTTTCTACAAATCAAAGATGTGGCCATGGGCGCTCACGTGGACCCCACTACACCTGTCTCTCTGTTGGCCACATGGAACAGTCCTTGTTCCAAACCGTCTCTCACACCCCTCCCCAACTCTTTCTCTGCTACACTGACAACTGTGACGGTGCAGAACTCATCAATTCTATCAGCTTGGCCACCAACTTCCACCCTGCCCTCAAATTCACCTGGACTATTTCTGACACTTTTCCATCTCAGGAGTCAAACTATCCACTGATATCTATTATAAACCTAAGGATTCCCACAGCTACCTCAAACCCATCTCACCCTGTCTCCTGTGAGGACATCATGCCTTTCTTTCAGTTCCTCTCTCTCTCTGTCCCATCTGTTCTCGAGATAAACCTTTCTGCTCTAGGACTTCAAGGAATTCTACAGATGCTGGAATCTGGAGCAACACACAAAAGGTGCTGGAGGGACTCAGCAGGTCAGGCAGCATCCATGGAGGGAAATAAACAGTCGATGTTTCGGCCTCTGCCTTATCTGATCGATTATTTCCTCCATGTCTCTGCTCTCTCACCTCTCCGCAGACAGAACAGAGGTACACTTCCCTTGGTCCTCAACTTTCGCTCCACTAGCCTCCAGACCCTTCCCCAATTCTGTCAGCTCCAACAGGATCTCACCACTATCACATCTTCCCCTCCCACCCACCCCCCCCAACCCTTTACTGCTTTCCGCAGGGACCACTCTCTCCATGACCCCCTGGTCCACTCACATCTCCCCAACCACCCCTCCCTGACCCCAGGCACTTTCCCCTGCAGGAGCTACGACGCACCTCCTCCCTCACCACCATCCAGGGACCTAAACAGCCCTCCCAGGTGAGGCAGAGATTCACGTGCACCTCCTCCAACCTCGTCTACTGCAGTCGGAGCCCCCAGTGTGGCCTCCTCTGCATCAGCAAGACCAAGCGTAGGCTAGGCAGCCATTTTGCAGAGCACCTGTGCTCTGTCTGCAATGGCCATCTTGAGCTTTCTGTCGCATGTCACTTCAGCTCCCTTTTCCCACACCAACCCGTCCGTCCTTGCCCTTCTCCACTGCCAAGGTGAGATCAAACACAAACTAGAAGAACAACAGAACATTCCACTTGGGTAGCCTACAGCCTAGTGGTATGAACATTGAATTTTCCAATTTCAGGTAACCCCACTCTCCCATCTTCCTTTCCCACTCCCACCGACCCACCCGGGGTCTTCCCCCACCTCCCACTCCCACCCGGGGTCTTCCCCCCCCACTCCCACCCACCCACCCAGGTTCCCCCCCTCCCCCACTCCCACCGACCCACCCGGGGTCTTCCCCGCCTCCCACTCCCACCGACCCACCCGGGGTCTTCCCCCACTCCCACCGACCCACCCGGGGTCTTCCCCCCCCCCCACTCCCACCGACCCACCCGGGGTCTTCCCCCCCTCCCACTCCCACCGACCCACCCGGGGTCTTCCCCCACCTCCCACTCCCACCGACCCACCCGGGGTCTTCCCCCACCTCCCACTCCCACCGACCCACCCGGGGTCTTCCCCCACCTCCCACTCCCACCGACCCACCCGGGGTCTTCCCCCCCTCCCACTCCCACCGACCCACCCGGGGTCTCTCCCCCTTCCCATCCCACCGATCCACCCAGGGTCTCCCCCCCCCCAATCCCTCCCACCCTCCCTCCCTCAAGACCCAGACTCATTACCCTCCGCCCACCTGGTTCCACCGCCTTTTATATCCCCTGTCTAGTTCCACCCTATCACCCACCAGCCTCTGTCTCACCCCCTGCCCCCTCCCCACTTCTATACACCGGCCATCTCCCCTCCCAGTCCTGATGCAGGGTCCCTTTGCCTCCACAGAGTTCCTCCGGCACTTTGTTGCTCCAGATTTCCAGCCTCTGCAGTCACTTGTGCCTCTAAACGAGTTTTAAACCCAGAATGAAGCAAACTTGACTCTCCCTTCAATCCGTAATGGCTCTGGTATTTCCACCTTTAATGGTTTTTCCACCCCAGCGACCTAGCTCTGAATTGGAGAACTGGTATGTGGCGTGTGCTCTAGGCTGGAATTAAACTGCCCACGCACACTAAACAACGGGGGCAGAGGTGATCGTGAAGCGAATGGGGGTTGAGACAGCGCAGGAGAGAGCACTCCGGAACATAACGGGTGGTCAGGCTGTGTGTTTACAGATGAAGCTAATCGCCAGTGGGACTATTATTTGCAAAAGACCAAATGACCGAAACGAAAACAGAAAACTCCGAAAATGCGTAGCAGACTGACATGACTACATCTGGAATGTGGTCCCAGGTGAGCTCTCAAGTGTTCCGCCTGAAATGTTTATTGCTATTTGCAAAACATGTCTGGGTATTTCTGGCATCACTTTTGCTGCTGGCAATCACAGCTTTCGAGATGCATGCGGACAGCTTCGGGTATTAAGATGTCCTGTCACTTTCAATATAGTTAAATCCATGGATGGGATAAGGTGTTGTCAGGAATCAGCCCCTCCCCCCTCCCAACTTTGCCCATGTTACCCACCCCCCGCTCGCTCCCGGGCTTCTCTTGTCTTTTGGTCAAATCCTCGGATTATTAAGAAATGCATCGCAGAGCTAAATGTCAACAAACAACGAATAAAGCGGCATCAGAGCGCTGGCGAAAATGCATTTTTTTGGTCATCGTTAACAACATATCCCCCCCTTCAAAATCCACAGAACAAACGAAAAATTAAGTACAAGTCCCAGGTTTGCAGACATTCGCATTTGCCGGCGATAAGTGGGCTGGGTGGAGAATACACATTTTTTTCAGTGCAGGTTAACAAATTTTTGATATTAAAACTAACTTGCTAAAGAAGTCAACAGCATAGGCAAATTCTGATTAATACTTACATGTGTTACTATGTGTGTGTGTGTGTGTGTGTGAGAGAGAGACGCATTTGCAACACGTAGCACAACATTTTAATCTTTGTTCACATAGAAACAATTTGCACTTCAAGAGAAATCTCCAATTTTCGCCTTCGCAGCCCGTGGCTTGAGTCTCTCTGGGCGCTTTTCCTCAAATACCTCTCGCTAATGTTGCAAGCGTGAGTGGTAGAGTCACTGCTGTTGCTTATCGCTCTTACCTTCCGCAAGAAAGCCATTCGCGGCCGGAATTGTTGGCCCTGGCTGAAGCTTTTCACTGTCATCTTGCCCGGGTGCGAGGAGCAGCGTCTCTCAGAGTCAGATGTAGCCAAGTGATGTTGGAAGCTTTGCGCTTGCGCGCCTGTTCGCCCCCGCTGGCCGTGCGCCGCTCCGGTTACCGGGGCAACCGCGGCCGGAGCGCCGGGGCGAGCTGTCAATCAAGCGCTGCTGCCGCCGCCGCGCACACCCGGAGACCCACTCGCCGGGGGGAAAGCGCGGATCCGCGGTTTGCCGTGTCCTTTGCCGAGAAGCGGGACTGACTTGCTTCGACTGACGCTATCAGACAATACCCGATCCTGAGCCGCAAGAGGAGATATCAGGAGAAAATGCTGTCCCTTCCAGTATCTGCAAGGGACCATCGACCCAGATGCTGGCTGGCATTCTGAGCATTTCCTGCTTCGCATCTGCAATATCATGCTTTTGGGTTGCTTTGCAATTTGCCTGGAATGTGAATCCTGATCAAGTGAATGATTTTAAGGCAATGAAGCAGCGAACATTGTGGATGTCCCAGTGGGCAATCTCCCAATTTGTAATCTTGAGTTCATCTGTTACCATAATTCATTCCTAGTACCACCTATCGGCCCTGCTCTCAATCGTTTCGTGGTGTAGTAATGCTGCAATGATTTAATATACTACATCCTCAATAATCTTTGCTGCACCCTTTCCAGCTTAAAAATGCCATCCTTTGTATATCTGGGCGATCAGAACTGCACACAATACTCGGAATGTGGTCTTGCCAACAACTTGTACAGTTGCAACATGACGTTCCAGCTCCTATACTCAATGCCCTGACCGATGAAGGCAAGCATGCCAAATGCCTTTTTCACCACCCTATATACCTGCTCCGCCATTTCCAGGTCCCAAGGTCACTTGCTTATTCCTAATTATCATTGGTGGCCCTACTTTCAGCTATCAGCTTTAGAAATTGCACTTGATTCTGTCTGCCTCTCTGCACTTCTCTCCAGTAAGACTCTCCTTAAAATTGTCTGCTAAATGCAATGAGGGCTGCTTGAAAGAGCTGGTGTGGAGTTTGTAAAGGTTGCCCCTGGAACAGTATACATCTGAAATGGTTGGTGAGAGCAAAGGATTGGACCTTTTGCTATTGTGTTCTTAAAGATATAGCACAGTAACTTAACACCTCCCTTTGCAACTAGCTCCTTGACTTTCTGAGCAACAGACTGCAATCAGTGAGGATAGGCAGCAACACCTCTGGCACAATTATTCTCAACACTGGTTGCGTCCTTAGCCCTCTACTCTACTCCCTATACACTTATGACTGTGTGGCCAGATCCTGCTCTAACTCCATCTACAAGTTTGCAGATGGTACCACCATAGTGGGCTGTATCTCAAATAACGATGAGTCGGAGTACAGGAAGGGGATAGAGAGCTTAGTGACATTGTATCATGACAACAACCTTTCCCTCAATGTCAGCAAAACAAGTGAGCTGGTCACTGATTTCAGGAAGTGGGGTGGTGCATATGCATCAATGGCGCTGAGGTCGAGAAGGTTGAGAGTTTCAAGTTCCTAGGAGCGAACATCACCAATAGCCTGTCCATAGCCAAGAAAGCTCACCAGCGCCTCTGCTTCCTCAGGAGGCTAAAGAAATTTGGCATGTCCCCTTTGACACTCACCAACTTTTATTGATGCACCATAGAAAGCATCCTATCTGGATGTATCACGGCTTGGTATGGCAACTGCTATGCCCAGGACCGCAAGAAACTGCAGAGAGTTGTGGACACAGCCCAGTGGGTCACGGAAACCAGCCTCCCCTTCATGGACTCTGTCTATACTTCCTGCTGCCTTGGTGAAGCAGCCAGCGTAATCAAAGACCCCACCCACCTGGGTCATTCTCTCTTCTCCCCTCTCCCATCAGGCCAAAGATATAGGAGCCTGAGGGCACGTACCACCAGGCTCAACGACAGCTTCTATCCCACGGTGATAAGACTATTGAACGGTTCTTTTATACAATGAGATGGACTCTTAACCTTACAATCTACCTTGTTATGACCTTGCACCTTATTGTTTACCTGCAATGCACTTCCCTGTAGCTGTGACACTTTACTCTATATTCTGTCATTGTTTTTACCTCAATGCACTGTGCAATGAATGCAATGTGCAATGAACAGTATGCAAGACAAGTTTTTCAGTACCTCAGTACAATAATAAACCAATACCAATACCTTACTGTCTACCTGTACTGCAGTTTCTCTGTAACTATAACACCTTATTCTACACTCTGTTATTCTTACCTTGTGCTACCTCAGTGCACTGTTGTAATGAATTGATCAGTATGGACAGTATGTTAGACAGGTTTTTCGCTGTACCTTGGTACAAGTGACAATAATGAACCAATTTACCAATTTAATGATGATTTAGAGAATTGGGAGTTTAGCCGGCCACTGTAAATTCCCCCTGGTGTGTCAGTGGTAAAGTCTGGGGAAGTTGATAGAAATGTATGCAGAACAAAATGGGGATTAGTGGAATTGAATGCTTGAGAGTCAGTGTGGACTCAGAGGGCCTGTTTCCGTGCTCTATGATTTATTACAAAAATAAGCTCTGAGCTGCTATAGAAAACAGATGTGTACATTTGCATAACAATAAAATATATAGATGAAAAAGTTGTGTGTACAGAATCATTATATTAATACAAACCCTGGCCTGCTAAATATCTTTATTGTGAATGAGAACATTTCTGTCACGGGCTATTGTAGGAAGTTATGTAACTTTTTCAGTTAACCCACTACAAACAGATTCAACTAAATGTAGTTCACAAAAGCAGACCATTCAGCCCAACATGTTCTATACATACACCTCATCTCCTACTTCCTATCAACACCTGCTTCCATCAGGCAGGCACAGTAGTGTAGCAGTTAGCGTAACGCTATTACAGCGCCAGTGACCCAGGTTCGATTCCGGCCGCTGTCTGTAAGGAGTTTGTATATTCTCCCCATGTCTGTGTGGGTTTCCTCCGGGTGCTCCGGTTTCCTCCCACATTCCAAAGACGTACGGGTTAGGAAGTTGTGGGCATGTTATGTTGGCGCCGGAAGCGTGGTGACACTTGTGGGCTGCCCCCAGAACACTCTACGCAAAAAGATGTATTTCACTGTGTGTTTCGACGTACATGTGACTAATAAAGATATCCACTGCCTGTTCATTTATTGCTTCCAGTGTACATTCGTCAACATTTGTTGTGCAGCGTTACCATGCCTAATGACATAGAGCAGATCAATTTGGGCTGCGCAAAGGGAGTGAGGCACTGGCATATTTTGGAAGCAGACTAGATAGTGGCGTTTGAGAGGGTGTTAGACAGACACATGAATATGCAGGGAATGGAGGGATGTGGATCATCAACAGGCAGGAGAGATTTTGTTTAATTTGGCAGATATCGGGGGCCAAAGGGCCTGTTCCTGTGCTGTACTGTTCTATGTTCTATTGGCAAATTGCTCTTGTTAAACCCCCGAGGAGACGTCATTTACATTGGGGGTTTTATTTACTGCAAATCTTCCTAGAGGATGAAACTGTTGCATTGGAAAGTAACAATTCATCAGACGCGGTAATCACATATGTTGATATGTTCAACAATCTTTCAAACTGAGCAATGAATTCTAAACAAAGCTAGATCAGAACAAGCAATAGAAAAGATAGCCATCTGTAAATTTACCTTTGAAGTAAATGCCAAATATATAAAAAGAAAACCTGCAAGACACTAGGATCAACCTGGCAGTAATAGTTGAAGTGCCAGTGTATAAGCTATTGAACTTATATTGCAGTTATAATGCTTATTGCTAGATTCAAGTGCCCCATACTCATGAGAGATCCTGTCTTGAACAGGGAACATAATCAACTATAAACAAAGAAAATCTGTTAATTGGCAGAGAGGATAACGTGGGAAAATGAATGACAAACAATCTCTTAATAAGCTGTACTGATTATGATACTGAGATTTGAGACAGTCCATGAAGTATAATAGGAAGGATATGTTTATTCTCCAGGGGAAAGTAACCAGGAAATAAAAAAAATTCACAGATGAGACCCGGACAGAAATGACTCTGTAGGAGATAATGAAATACGTCAGGCACAACTAATGAATTTCCAGATGGCAACATGCCATTTCTACAAAACTGTCCCAATAGGATTTTGGTAGTATCTTTCTCCGGTATTTTACTCTAAAGGCCAAAATGCAAGATCATGGCTCAAGAAAAACTGAACAGATAAATGAACCTGCAGAGAAGTCTGGAAAGAATTAAATTGTGTCTTTGAAACACCAAATCAGTCTGCTTTGGATTATTCATTACCAATGTCTTTCATGATTGGAACTGCAGTACTGCAACACTATTATTTTGTTCCATTTAAAGTCAAAGTCGAGTTTATCGTCACGTGCACAGGTGTAATGAAAAACTTACTTGCAGCAGCATCACAGGCACATAGCGCCAGATAAGCAGCTTTGCAAGAAAAGCATAAATTAAACATAAATTATACACAATTTTTACAAGAAAGACCACAATTAGAACAAAAAAAAAGACAAAGTCCATTTTAGTGCAAAGTGATAAACAGTTACAGGTTTTCTATCCACCAGCCAGGCTCTTAGTCATTAAATCACCCCGTATTAATCATCCCCCTTGATGATATTTTGGTATCAGGTCTGAGAAAAAAAGCTTGATTGTAGAATCAAGAAATCCTGATTAAAAAGTTCTACACAATATATGTTACATCAAAAATGAAGAGTATCCACAAAACAGTCAATGAATGCAGCAGACACTGATTCACTGAAGTAATTGTCGTAACAGCAGGCTCAGGGGACTGGAAACACTGGAAGCTGGAGCAACAAACAATCTGCTGGAGGAACTCAGTGTCTGTGGAAGGAAAGGAGTTGTTAATGCTTCAGGGCAAAACCCTGCATCAGGATTGATGCAACCATTGTGCTCAATTTCTCATTGACGGAACTGTTGCGATTGTGAAGCAAGCAGCATTGCTGGAACTGAGGGGACACAAGTGACAGAGAATGCCATTGTAAAAGCAGAGCATGTTGGATACTCAGATGCGAGGCAGTATGACCTTAAGATAAGATAAGATATCTTTATTAGTCACATGTACGTCAAAACACACAGTGAGATGCACCTTTTTGCATAGAGTGTTCTGGGGGCAGCCCGCAAGTGTCACCACACTTCTGGCGCCAATATAGCATGCCCACAACTTCCTAACCCGTACGTCTTTGGAATGTGGGAGGAAACCGGAGCACCCGGAGGAAACCCACGCAGACACGGGGAGAACGTACAAACTCCTTACAGACAGCGGCGGGAATTGAACCTGGGTCGCTGGTGCCGTAATAGCGTTACACTAACCGCTACACTACCGTGCCTGCCCTCCCTTACCTGGCCATACAGAGGCTGTGCACTTTAAACTTAAAAAGGGATAAAACAGAACTTTTCAATTCTTTTCATTCATGGACTCTTGACCTCACAATCTACCTCGTTATGACTTTGCACATTATTGTCTGTCTGCACTGCACTTTCTCTGTAGCACTTTATTCTGCATTCTGTTTTTGTTTTACTTTGTACTACCTCAATGCACTGTTGCAATGAAATGATCTGTATGAACGGCATGCAAGACAAGTGTTTCACTGTACTTCAGTACTGTGTCAATAGTGAACCAATTTATCAAGGATGTGGACATCATCACCTATTTATTGCCCATCCCCAATTTTCCCTTGACTGACGGGATAGTTAAGAGTCTGGAGGTAGAAGACAACCGGGCTGGACGGGGATGACAAATTTCCTTCTGGAGGACGCAAGTGAACCAAATGGGATTTTTACAAAAATCCAGACGTTTAATGCTCACCGTTACTGAGTCTGGCCTTTTTGTTACTTCTCGATTTATTTAATCACTTGAATGGAAATTCCCCAGCTACCACAGTGGGATTTTGAATGCTTTTTACTCTAAAGGATGTGATGGCCAAAGTGCAAGATCATGGCTCCAGCGTTACTGAACAGACAAATGAACCCGCGGAGAAGCTGCAGCATGGATGGATGGGCTCATACCACCACAGAATCCTTTTACTCTCTCTGTTCTGCTTTCAAATGCTGAGACTCCAAACTCGCTGTTCTACTGCATTCTTAGATGGTGGAAAACTCAAAGTACTGGTGGACCAAAGGCATGTGGGGAATCATATCCTTAAATCATTCAAATGCAATGGTAAGATACAAAAAAGAAACTAAACAATACAATTCCAGTTTATATATTTGGAGGGTTGGCATACATAGGATAAAAGTTATGCTTCACTTACACAGGATCTGGGACAGCCAATACTGTGAACAGGAGGCTGCAGATTGGAATTGGAATTAGTTTATCATTGTCACTTGTATCGAATCAGAATCAGATTTATTATCACTGACGTATGTTGTGAAATTTATTGTTTTGTGGCAGCAGTACAGTCCAAGACATAAAGACATAAAAATTACTATAAGTTACAGAAGTAAATAGTGCAAAAGAAGAATGCAGGAAGTCCCTGACTTACGAACGCCCGACTTACGAACGCCCGTACTTACGAACCGACCTTTGTGGTTGGTTCGTAAGCGGGCCCGGCCCCTGATCCTACCACGGCGGCGGTACACCTTCTTTGGCCCAACCCCGAGCCAAGTGCGTATGTGCGGCTGGGGCCATGCGCGGCCGCGATCCCCGGCCCAAGTGCGCATGCGCGGACACTGTTCCGAGTTACATACAAAATCGGGTTACGAACAGTCTCAAAAATGGAACTCGTTCGTAACTCGGGGACTTCCTGTAATGAGGTAGTGTCCATGGATTCACAGACCATTCAGAAATTTGATGGCGGAGGGGAAGAAGCTGTTGCTGAAACGTTGAGTGTGGGTCTTCAGGCTCCTGTACCTCCTCCCCGATGGCAGTAACGTGAAGAGGGCATGTCCCGGGTGGTGTACTGAGGTTTTCAATACCGCGGTAGTGTGAAAAACTTGTCTTGCATACTGTTCATGCAGATCAATTCATTACACAGTGCATTGAGATAGTCCAAGGTAAAACAATACAGAATGCGGAGTAAAGTGTCATAGCTACAGAGAAGGTGCAGTGCAGGCAGACGATAAGGTGCAAGGTCATAACAAGGTAGATTGTGAGGTCAAGCTGCTTGAATCTGGGAGCAACACACAAGATGCTGAAGGGAACAGGGAGGATGTATTGACCCCAGAGCACAGATTTAACAGAAATATCTGGTCTCAAACTGTTAAAACAAGAGGAGAGAGCATAAGAATTGGGAACAAGATTTGGCAACCTGGTCTTTTGAGCCTGCTCCTCCCTTCATCATGGTTGATCTTCTGTCTCCTCACTGTTTTATTATTAAGAAATCTATCAATTTCAATTTTCAATGACTGAGCCTCCAGGGAGAGAATTCCGAAGATCCAGCACCCTCTAATGAAGAACTTAATTCTCATCTGAGTCCTAAATAGCCTGCCCTTTATTTTGATATTGCGATTCTAGACTCCTTAGCCCAGGTAAACATCCTCCCTGCATCCAGCCTGTTAAGTCCTGCATTAATTTTCTAAGTTTCAATGACGTCGATGATAGTTTTCTGGGCACCTTTGTTCGCTGCACAGGGATGACCCAGTCACTATATTTCTCCATTGCATTCTGTCTGTGCCCTCACCAAAGTAAGCTTGAGGAATAGTGTCTCATCATCCATTTCGGCAGGTTGTAGCCTTTGGAATATTGAGTTCAACAATCTGAAGTAACCTACTTTTCCTGTTTGTATCAGAACTGGCCAATTCTGCCCTGGTTATCCCATGTAATATTGACTTCATCTTTTTCTTGCCATGCCCTATCTGCTGGGTATTTCCAGCATTGCCTTTTTTCTGGTTTCAGCAACAGCTCTGACTTGCATTTGACAGCTTCTTTGCCCTTTTCTCTGTGTGCACTCTAACTGTCCTCATTACTCTAATAACCAGGCAGCTCTGTAAAGTGAGCAACACTGGCCTTACCCTATTAGAGATATTCCATAACACCATAAGACATTGGAGCAGAATTAGGCCATTCAGCCCATCGAGTCTGCTCTGCCATTCGATCATGGCTGATTTATTTTTCCCTCTCAAACCCATTCTCCCGCCTTCTCCCGTAACTTTTGACGCCCTTACTAATCAAGAACCTATCAGCCTCCGCTTTAAATATACCGAATGACTTGGCCTCCACAGCCGTCTGTGGCAATGAATTCCATAGATTCACCATCCTCTGGCTAAAGAAATCCCACCTCATCTCTGTTCGAAAGGGACATCCTTCTATTCTGAGGCTGTGCCCTCTGGTCCTAGAGTCTCCCACTGCTGGAAACATCCTCTCCACATCCACTCTGTCCAGACCTTTCAATGTTCAGTAGGTTTCAATGAGACCCCTCCCTCATCCTTCTGAACTCCAGTGAGTACAGGCCCAGAGACATCAAATGCTCCTCATACGTTAACCCTTTCATTCCTGGGATCATTCTTGTAAGCCCCTGGACCCTCTCCAATGCCTGCACATCCTTCCTTAGATATGGGGCCCAAAACTGCTCACAATGCTCCAGATGTGGTCTAATGCACCTTATAAAGCCTCTGCATTACATCCTTGCTTTTATATTCTCGTCCTCTCGACGTGAATGCTAATATTGCATTTGTCTTCCTTACTACCAACTCAACCTGCAAGTTAACCTTTAGGGAATCCTGCACTAGGATCCCAAGTCTCTTTGCACCTCTGATTTCTGAATTCTCTCCCTGTTTAGAAAATAGTCTACGCCTTTATTCCTTCTACCAGAGTGCATGACCATACACATCCCTGCGCTGTATTCCTTCTGCCACTTGTTTGCCCATTCTCCCAACCTGTCCAAGTCCTCCTGCAGACTCCCTGCTTCCTCAACGCTACCTGCCCCTCCACCTATCTTTGTATCGTCTGTAAACTTGGCCACAAAGCCCTCAATTCCGTCATCCAGATCATTAACATATAACGTGAAAAGTAGCGGACCCAATATCGACCCCTGAGGAACACCACTAGTCACTGACAGCCAACCAGAAAAGGCTCCCTTTATTCCCACTCTTTGCCTTCTGCCAGTCAGCCAATCTTCTATCCATGCTAGTACCCTTCCTGTAATACTATGGGCTCCGATCTTGTTTAGCAGCCTCATGTGTGGCACCTTGTCAAAAGCCTTCTGAAAATCCAAGTAAACAACATCCACTGACTCTCTTTTGTTTATCCTGCCTGTTACTTCCTCAAAGAATTCCAACAGATTTGTCAGGCAAGATTTCCCCTTAAGGAAATCATGCTGACTTCGATCTATTTCATCATGAGCTTCCAAGTATCCCGAAACCTCATCCTTCATAATGGACTCTAACATCTTACCAACCACTGAAGTCAGGCGAACCAGCCTATAATCTCCTGTCTTTTGCTTTCCTCCATTCTTAAAGAGTGGAGCAACACTTGCCATCCCTTTTCAGGTTTTCGAGCCGAAACATCAACAAGTCTTCCCCACCCCGCACTGCTGCTCGACCTGCTGAGTTCCTCCAACAGATTGTTTATTGCTGGAGGGACTCAGCGTGGAGGAATTCGTGATCATTTTATTTTGTTTCTCCCTTTGTGCTATCCGTCTTTTGCTCACACCAATTCAGAAACGGACTTGTTTTCAATCTTTCCCATTGTTAATGATAAGTCTTCAACCTGATACATTTACTTTGTTTCCCTGTCCATAGATGCTACCAGACTTGCGTTTTTTTATTGGTATTGGTTTATTACTGTCACTTGTACCGAGGTACAGTGCAAAACTTGTCTTGCATACCAATCGTACAGGTCAATTCATTACACATTGAGTTAGTGCAGAGTGTAGTACAGGTAAAAACAATAACATTACAGAGCAAAGTGTCACAGCTACAGGGAAAGTGCAGTGCAATAAGGTGCAAGGTCACAACAAGGTAGGTCGTGAGGTCATAGTCCATCTCATTGTATAAGGGAACCGTTCAATAGTCTTATCACAGTGGGGTAGAAGCTGTCCTTAAGTCCGGTGGTACGTGCCCTCAGGCTCCTGTATCTTCTACCCGATGGAAGAGGAGAGAAGAGAGAATGTCCCGGGTGGGTGGGGTCTTTGATTATGCTGGCTGCTACACCAAGGCAGCGGGAAGGTAAAGACAGCAATTCTTTATCCAGCAGTTCCTGCTTTTATTCTGGAATATCTTTTTCCCTGCTGGGAAGTGGAGCTGATGCTAAAAGAGCAACAGTCGTTTTCCTACTGAATCGGGCCACATTGGCTAAAAGTGCCGGCGTGTGTTGGCCAATCGCACAAGCGGCGCTACCTCAGCCGGGGAGCCCGGGGAGCCTCGCTTACGTCACGCCATTCCACACGTAACAAAGCGGGGCTGGCGGGCTAACAACCTGCTTCTCCGAAGGGTTTGTGAATGGCCTGCCCGTCCTGGCTGCTCATTGGTTGATCCGAACACGTCACCTGTGACGTCGGGGCATCATGAGGCGGGGGGGTGGCGCCTCTCCCCCTCCCGCTCAGCCGCCCGTCGTCGTGAGGGGAGAGCCGCCATTACGGAGCCGCGGGACGTTTTCTTCCTTTAAATGTTTGAGCGAGGAGGGCGGAAAACAACCCCACCCTGAGTAGCCGCCACATCTTGTGTGAAATCCAGTCCGGCAGCCGACGTTTAACTCTTTTATTTGGGGGAAGGCCAGAGGAAAAGAAAAACAAAAAAAGAGGAAAAATGGGCGACAAACTCGACATGTCCCTGGACGACATCATCAAACTGAACCGGCAGAAAAGTCCGGGCGGCCGCGGCGGAAGGGGCGGCGGAGGCCGCGGCGGGGGAGGCGGCGTGGGCCGCGGAGCGGGGCGAGGCGGCGCGGGTGGCCTCGCCGGTCGTGGAGCGGCGGGAGGCCGAGGCGGCGGCGGAGGGGGCCTGGGTGTAGGCCTCATGCGCAACAGACAGAGCGCAATGCGAGGAAGAAACCGACCGGCTCCTTACAGCAGGGTAGGAAGCAGCGACCGCGGTGTAAAACAAAATGATAAATGTGTTGCATTTAAACCCAGAGAGAGGAAAAAAAAACAAATCTTTGTAGGTTTGGTCTTTTTTTTAAATGAATCTTTCGGTTTAAATTTGGAACCGTGACGGAGCGGCGCCATATTGGCGGGGGCCGTTATCGATTCAAATTTTTAAACAAGATGTAGTTTGTTAGCCCGTGTAAATTGTACAAAGAAAGAGAGAGACGTCCGCCGGCTTCGAGGATCAAGCACGGGAGGCCGCGGAGGGAGAGAGAGCGGCGCCCGTTTTGGATTTGGACCCGCGCCCGGGTTCCTTCCCCCCCCCCCCCCCCCCCCCCCTTTTACCCCGGGAGATAAAATGGCGGCGGGCCGGGCCGGGCCCGGGGGCGCCGAGGCCAGCGCGGGATGGTGGAGCAGCTCGGCCAAAGGGGACTGCGTGCCCCCTTCACCGTCTGCAGGAGAGGTTTTTACAGACTTGTTCCTGTCGCATCAACTCTTCTCGGCGACATCGACCTCGCTTTTTAAACACGGACTCTTTTGACTTCTCCGGAATTGTTTGTTAATGTTACCAAACCTCTATTGAACTGAATGAACCCTGCACAAAGAGACACTGTTTTATACCGTTCCCTTCGCGTTCACTCAAACATCAGAACTGTTGCAAATGCTACTGGATATCTTCACGGACATGAAACTTTCCTAATTAAAAATTACACGCCGTTTTGCTGGCGTCTTCACGAACTGTTGCAATTTATCTAACGTTCTGTTCGAGTTATGGACTTCCGAAGTTGCTGATTTACCCAGGCCGTTATCTGGGACTAAAGGCCGTTGTTTGGGACTTTGCCAGGCGAATGCGAAATACTCCCTGGGATTGTTGTGCGACGGAGGAATTTTGCGGAGAAATGGAGAGCATCTTGCTTTTTGCCAAGAGGTGATTTCGTGGAATTGACCCCGTGGAGGAGGAGTTGCCAGCAGGAGCGGAATTTCACACCAAGTATCTGTCTAGTGGCTATTAAAAGGAATCCAGGCTTTAGTTCGAGATGTGCTGTGGAAACAGTGGTAGGATAATAAGTGAATTCATTTTTCACCAAGTAACAAGTTGCATCAGATTCTTTGCTTAACTGTTATTTGAGTATTGTTGTGTATTCATTAGAGCACTGTGATGTTACTAATTTCGTGGATTCAATATAATTAGCTACCAAGTACATTCACTGCATCTGTGGTCATGTTAAATATTTAATCCATCTCAGGTAAGGCCAACATTTTAATTTATAATGAAGATTATCTTAACCAGCAGCTGATGATTCTGGCTTACCAATGTTTAATTTTAATCAGGGAGGGGGTGGGATGGCAGTAAGTGGACATGGATTAACCAACATTTGGGGTAACAAACGTAGGAAGTCAGCGAGGTGTATCTGTTTATTTTCTTATAGCCGAAACAACTCCCAGACAAGTGGCAACATGACCTTTTTGACAGTGGTTTTGGAGCTAGCGGTGGTGTTGAAACTGGTGGAAAGCTCTTGGTGTCGAACTTAGACTTTGGTGTGTCTGATGCAGATATTCAGGTAAGTGAAGCACAGGGTGGTGGTCATTTTCATTTGATGTGACAATTTATTTATGCAGGTAGAGGACTGAAAACACTTATTGGATGCTTCTAGCTCTGGTAGGATTTGTTTTGCTTACAGCACCATCCTTCACTCTGGAAAAATAGAACGTGTACCTGAGGACTTTTTTGGACAGACCATCAAAATTAGGCCCTGTAACTGCTAGGATTACACTCAAGCTGTTTTAGGCATTTGTGACATTGAGATCTAATGTCTTCACATTGTAATTGAAGTGTATTCAATATTAGCTGTTATTTACTGTTATCTCTGGCTGTCCGCGCATGAATCTTTTACCTAATGTTCAGCTGATATTTGGACTAATACTTGACTTCTAAGTCCAAGTCTCTCTCTTTAGGGAGTGCAAACAGACCACTGGAAATCCTTGGGTAAGGCAATATCTTTGGAGAGAGAACAGCATTAATGTTTTTAAATTGGAAACAACATGAAATGTTGACACTTTTTCTCCATAGATACTGCCTGACCTGAATATTTCGAGCATCTGCAGTTATTTTGCTTTCTACTTTCTTTGGGAAAGTCTGTTTACATGGTTATTTTTGCATTTTATAAGTGGCAAGTATGTGTCACCAAGTATCTGCCCAAGCTATGGCTGTTAAAAGCTACTTTGTACCATCCAAATGGCTAACCATTCAGGATATCGGAATCCTTGTTGAGCCACAAAATTTCGACTGAACTTGCTCTGTTACCTGTTTAATGCCAATAAAGCATTTTCTTTTGGATTAAAACGTGTGTACATTGTGCTTGGTTTCTAAATCTGCATTCAAGAGAATACTAGTGCACTTTTTGTTATGCATCTGGCACATCCATGACCACCATCACTAAGGCTACCTATTTCCACTAATGTAACAGCTGTTATTATCCCTGCCTCATTTGAAATCTTCATGGCTATTTGCCATCAGCCTGTTCTCTGTAACACCTAAGAGTTTACAAAACTAAAATCCCACACACCTGTTATCTCTGCCCACTGACCAATATTGACCCTTGGTTAATGAATCCCCCCAAGCTTCTAATTTTGAAATTTCTTCCAGACCTAACATCCTTGTGCTCAAGTATTTTTAATTCATTTTCTTTGGGACCTGGGGATCACTAGTAAAGCGAGCATTTATTGCCCATGCCTAACTGTCCTTGAACTGAGTTGCTAGGCTTGCCATTTCAGGGGGCATTTAAGAGTCAATCAATAAGCGAGTCTGAAGCCACGTAGAGGCCGCACTGTTAAGGATGGCACCTTTCCTCCAGAAAGCAATTTGATGAACCTGATGAGTTTTATGACCATTTGGTAGTTTTATTCTCCTTACCAATGACATTTAAAAATCCAAATTATCTGAAAAGTTCTGCAGCTGTCATAGTGGAACTTGGACTCTGGCTTCTGTACACTACACTTTGTTCCCTGTTGTTAATTGCTCCATTAGTGGCAGGGCTTACCTTCATCTACCAATGTCTCAAGTTGGAATTCCTTTCCTAGACCTCTTCAAACCTGCATCATTGGCCAAACATTTGGTCACCTGTTGTTTTCCTGTCAGCTTTTGTTCTGATGCTTTTTGTTATTGCCTGCAGCATCAGTCTCCTTAAGTTACCCAGTGTCATGCAATCTCTTGCTCTGCATTGTTTCACCGAGGCATTTAAAATCTAATTAAATACCTTAATATTTTTATTCCTATAAGGCATACATTCAACAGCATTTACCCTTGTTTATGTACACTTCTGTTTTTAATGTAGAAATGTAATTGCTCTTCAGTGGTTCTAGCATCCCAGTGTTAACTCCCAAATTTATTCCCCAGTTTTGCATTTCAAAAGCAGTTGCCCTATCCTGGGATGTTCTATACGCCACGATTGTTGTGCTTAATGGGCTACTTATAAACTATAATACTTGATGGTAGAATTGTAAAAGATAAGTGTCAAATTTAGCAGCAAAATGACATTGATGTAAAATGCACCAAAATTTACCAAATTGTAATTTAAGTTGAAAACATTTTTCAATGCTACTTTCTATGTCATGTGTTAATTTAATTGTTTGTAGTAGTCACACTATAACACCAGGTCTATGGCACTTTGTAATTTTTCCCTTAATTCTGTCCTTTTGCTCCTCCCCAAATTTAATTCAATTTTGGCCACACCTTCAGCTTCTGGGCATTCTCTGGAATTGCCTTCCAAAACCCTCTTGATCCTGTACCTCTTGTGTGTATCTGTCCTGTTGTATTATGGGGCTTAGCATCAGGTTTTCTAAGCCCTCTAGTGAAGCACCTTGGAATGTTTTGTGTGTGAAAGGTGCTAGTTCTGCACTGTTTTTAATTTTCAGGAACTTTTTGCTGAGTTTGGAACATTGAAGAAAGCAGCTGTACATTATGATAGATCCGGTCGCAGTTTGGGGACGGCAGATGTACACTTTGAACGAAAGGCAGATGCTTTGAAAGCCATGAAGCAGTATAACGGAGTTCCCTTAGATGGTAACTTTGAAATCAGTGAAGTGAAAAAATTGAACCATCTTTTTTAAAGCTAATTCCTGAAAGTGACTTTGCTTGATCTGCTTTTTTTTCTCCCCTCCAAGTTTTGAATGTTTAGCATACTTTTATAACCACTTATTTTTCTTTGCAAAATGTAAAGCAATGATGTGCTTAAAATATAACTCCATTGCTTAAAAATTCTGAAGTGTAACTCTACACGTTCTGAATTATCCAGTTAAGTTTTCAAGTCCTAGTTCATGTTTAAAATATACATGTCCCCCTGATTCTGATGTTTTGGGGATGAGAATATCTCCAAAAAATTGTTAAATTAACTCAAGTGGTAACTTCAAGTTCCAGATTTGAGGCCTGCACCTAATGTGGCGGATATACAATGTTATGTGTACTCTATCAGCCCCAATGGGAGGAACTGTAATGGGTGCTTCGCAGCTCTGTTTAGTCCAGTTGGACAGTGTATTACACTAGAATTGATATATCTTGAAGGTTCTTTTAAATTTTTATAACCTTAATCTCCCAGTTTGAATGGAGGCAAAAATTTCATTGCTTCAGTGGCTGTTGTTGCAACATATAGCACACAGTATTAGGAGATCGGTTTGTTTTTAAATTTGAAGAAATATCTGTTGATTGCTTCCAAGTATAACAATACCCATGTTTAAAATGGACAATGTATTGACTGTTTAATGTAAATTAGACAGCTGGATAGAAATGCAGTGATAGCTTTCAAAAGGAGGCTTTGATCACTGGCTTGGTGAGCACCACGTTCAAGGTCTGTTACCTTCCTGTAAAATGCCTCTAAATAAAAAAAATCTCTGCAGAATAAAAACAGATTCATGGCTTAATCCTCAGACAAGACTTTAAAAGAAAAAGCAAAGTGTTTTTTGCATAGCCCTTTGTGACCAGAAACATTGCTTATGTTTTTAAAGAATTGGGGTTCCTCTGTAGTAGACATTTTTAAAAACAAAACATAGCAAGGGGTGTATCTTCGGTTGCATCATGCCGGGAATCAAAGCTTCCTTTCACACATTTGTCAACATACTATCTTCACTGTTCATGATTTCCTTGTGCTTTTGTACATTATGTTTATGGTTAACTATTAACATTGATAGCAGTTTTCCTTTCTGCTTGTGGTTTAAAAAGGACGACCGATGAACATTCAACTGGTTACCTCTCAAATTGATGCCCAAAGAAGACCTGTTGTTGGGTAAGCATTTCTCCCTTGCCCTTTTCCTCATTTTCAGTCTTTAGATGTGGGTGTGGCTGACATAGCCAGCATTCAGTGCCCATTTGTTTAGCCATGAAGATCTTCTGCTATTCAAGTTGAATGTAGCTCTGTGGGAGGAGGGAGGTTGTTTCAGGATGTTGATGTGGTAACGAGAGGAATTGCAATTGATTTCCAAATTAGAATGGTGTGCAATTTGTGGGGGTGTTCTTTCTAGGCAGTAGAGCCTAGTGTAATTGGTAAAAAGAGCACACCACCTGACAAACTATCCACTTGCTTGTCTCATCTACTGGCTTCATCAGTTACCTCGGAACCAAAGAACGTGTGATAGCGTGTCATATTTTCTCAAGTAACTGCCTAAGGAGCAGAAGAGGTCACGGGTTTAGAAGGTAGTACAGGAGCTTTGAGTTTGCCACATACCTTGTAGATGGAACACTGCACCTCATTTTGCAAGATGTGGAGGAAGTAGTGGATTAGGCCTGCTTGAATCAGTTCTTTGAACTGAATGTTTTGTTTTGAAACGATGCTTAGTTGGACAAGTGAAGACTACTCCATCTCTCCTGTTGTGCAGAGGTTGGAGAAGCTTTTAGTTTGCTCTAGAATATTCAGCCTCATCACTGAATATTCACATGAATATTGTAATGAATACAGTACATTTTCATTTCACCAAATTAAAATTAGCCAGCTACAGTGCTCCAAGTAGTCCAGTGCTATAAGTCACTTATCAATAACTGCTCCTGCAGAATTTTGCCATTTAAGCTAAATAATTTTTGGGAAAGTGCCTTTGCTCAAGTGTTGTACAATATTTTTGCAGTTCTTTCACAACCTTTTCTGTTATTTTAGAGGAAACAGAGCCATAAGCCGAACTCGTGGTAATGCATTCGGGGGTGGAAATCGACGGTCCAGAGGAGGCAATAGAGGTGGAAGAGGTGGTAGAGGTGGAAGAAATTCAAGGCAGCAACTTTCAGCAGAAGAGCTGGATGCCCAGTTGGATGCTTATAATGCTAGGGTGAGTTGTATTGTGCAGGTTGACTTCATTTGTTAAAAGCAGCTTCAGCAGGATTACTACAACTAATTGCTAATATTCATGGAATTGTGTATCACAGTATTTGGGTATAGAATGATTTGAACCCTTATTTGGTTCTTTGGTAGAGAAATTTAAACTCCACCGGGGGGCTCTCAGAATTCAGTCTGAGCCATCCCAACTGAGATGGTACTAAGAAGAGTGTGTTCTGTTTCAGAAGCCATGTTATTGGTGCTTTGAACAAGAATGGATTGATCGTGTATGCTTGTTGAGGACAACTGGTGATGGGACAATAAGAGAAAGTTTAAGGAAGGACCTGCAGCTCTCACATTTGAGGGCACAAGATTGGGCATTTTAGTTACAAATGAGCAGTGATGGGATTGTTTTGAAATGGCATGGTGAATGAAAGAGTAAGGTGGGTCAAGAACCTGAAGGGTAGGGTGCAGGCATCACGGATTTAACCTTTGGAATGCAGAGATAGCATGGAGGATGAAAAATGACAAGCAACATGAAATGCTTCAGCACTACCTTGTCAGTTATGAAACCCTTTGGCAGAAAGGTCATGTTTGTTGGCATATGTTACAAAGGACAACATTTCAGAGGTGACTAATAAAAGATCTGGTAATGTAGAGGATGTACTGAAGGAGTCTTTTCGATAAGTGGTCATAAGGATTTGAATGGGAATCCGAATGCAAGTTGGTTTCATCCAAGAAGTGTGTGGTTGATTGGTACAGGCTTAGAGGGCTGAAGGGCACTTCTGTGCTCCATTTATGACTGGCTAATTTGGGGTGTTACAAATCTAAAATAGTTCTAGCAAGGTCACCATAAAGCTGTAATTAAAATCGTAACATTGATCTGAAGGTTGACTTTTTTAATTTTGTTGTTTCTTCTCTTTTTAGATGGATACAAGTTAAGCGATATTGGAATTGACTTGGCAATTGACATTTTTTTCCTTGTGGGAGGGATGCGAACAATGTAGTCTAGTAACTCCATGGAATAGGTTTTTAAATCTATGTAACTTTTTAAGTCACGGTCCTGTTTTGTACTGAATGTTTTCATTTTGGGATATGTTTTATTGGTTGCATGTTTTCATGGGAGGATGGACTTGCCCCACCAGACCATGAAATAAATTCGCACTGTTAACTGAAGTTATCTGGCTTTCTTGTCTCATTGCAAATTGGAGAACCATGTAACTGTTAACACAGCACAAAGCACAACTAAGGTTTTTTAATGTTCGGCATTAAGTGAAAATTGGACAGCGATGCAAGAGATTGTTCTTAGATTTGTCCAATTGATACCAAGTAAGCCAAAGATTGGCTTGGTTGATTGAACTGAATCTGGAATCGCTTGTCAAAATAAAGTCTGAAGGTAACATGCATGTTGTATTCACTTTGGTACATTGGTTGCAATACTCATTTTAAAAAGGCTTCACTTTTTCACCCTCTTGATCTCTTGAAACATGGACATTCACAAGATAATGCTAGTTCAAATGAGAGTACAAATTTAAAATTTCAATGCTTGTCTTATTAAGAAATCTGGTAGGAGAGGGTAGATAAATTTCTGGCAATGATAAATGTTATGTCAGACCCAAGAAAATCCCCTGATGCATTGTAATTGTATAATTGTAGTTGCAATTTATGTGGTTCTTAAGCTATATGGAGTATTAGATTATTTAAACTGCAACATATCTTCATCACTGATTAAATTGGGACTGATTTTTGTGATCATTTCTGTACTATAGCTAAAGCAATGCATATTTATTTAAATGTCCAGCATTGCATTCAATATTGAGTTTCTTTTGTTCTAAAAGTGAACACAATCACCTCCAGACGTGAGGTGACGATGTAAAATTCTGAAGCATTGAAAATTGAAGTGGCAAAGTATTGTGCATGCCAGCAAATGTACAATGCTGACACTGCCAATAGAAATTAGAAACGTGGTAATCCAACCACAGGGTGTGTGGCAAGACCAGGTTCAAAGCCCATCACTGTCCATTTGGATTTTTCTCATACACAGTGACTCACTGTGCAAGGTTCATGGATCTGCTCTGCTTTCACAAATCTGGTCATTCTTGATGAAGAACAATTCTTGATTAGGGTTGCTACTTAAATTGTGGGTGTTGATCCATGATTAGTGTGAAAAAGGTTTGGGCTTTAGCAAGTGGAATTATTTATAAAATAGCACTTTCAGGTGATTTTAAACTTTGAATATTCTAGAGACAATTAAAAATATTCTGTTCTCTGCAATAGAACATAATCCTTCCTGTAAAAAGGATTTTTATGAGGTGTTGGATTTTGAGTTGAAGTGGAATTAAGGGGGTTTTCCCCATAGATATTAAGTACTAGTACAGATTTAGGAGGGAGAAATACAGGCAGCAGTTGAAAGGTTGCATACAGATTCTCGGGAGGTGTAGAGAAGCAAGACTCTGGTTTAGAGGGTACATTGAGTTGAGGTTTTGGTAGTTTTGTAGAGTAAGGCTGTTCAGGAAGATGGAGAGGAAGGGTTGAATAAAATTTAATGATGGTGAAATTTTGAATGGAGAAAGTCTGATGAGGTAAATATTCTTGTGTACCTTGAGTGAGTTGCAATGAGAGAGGATGTCTGGTGATTGGTATGGGCCAAGGAATTTAAGAAAAATGAAGTTCTGGTTCACAACTTTTGGTAAGTTAGTCGTACAGCATAGAAACAGGCCCTTCAGTCAACAGTCATTTACACCAATCCTACATTTATTCCATTTTATTCTCTCTACATTCCATCAACTCTGCACAGATTCTACCACTCATCTGCACACTGGGACCAGTTGTACAATGGCTAGCTAACCTACCAATCTGCACATTATTGGAATGTGGGAGGAAACCCATGTGGATTGCAACTTTTTTGTTTGGACCTGCACCTGTGCCATTTGAATCCTCAATCATGGGTTGAATAGGTTATCCCCCTAATGATACCTAATATTCCTCCACAATTATGGTTGAAATGTGCATGGATGGACACTTCCATTTATATAGACCTTTAAATGTAGAAATGTCTCAAGGTGCTTCAGTGCCTGAAGCAAAAATGCTGCTGAGCCCCAAAGGCAGATGACTGGAAATTTGCTGAAGAGGTAGGCATCAAATCTGTCATGAGCTACAATGGTTTCCTGTTCTGGTGCCTACACCAGTTGGGTTCCTCAAGAATCTATCTCTGGCCTTTTCCTTTTTCTCACTTCCATGCTAATGCCACAGTGCCTTGCCTCTTAAACTGTCTAGCTCTTTGACATCCAAAACTGGATGAGCAGATGTTTTTTTTAGTGAAAAGACATGCAATCATATTGAAACCCCATCTCTAGTCATTGATTCCATCCTTTTTCTTAGGATTGTGAAATTAGACTGTTCAAAACCTTGATTTGGTTGTTCCCGAGTTGAGTTTTGAACCTCAACCATGTCAAATGTAAAAATGTCTTTCCCCACCTCTTTAACATGGTCTGACTTTAACATTGCTTCACCTAAACTGTTAAAAACACACACATGCCTGTACATTTAGATGGCTATTCCACTACACTTCTGGTTGGCCTTGCTCTACTTCTCTTTATGAACTTGAGGCCATCAAAAAAACACTGCTGCCTTAATTTGTCCCTCTCGCCCATCATCCTCTGTTTAACTTAACTGGCTCCCAGTTAAGCAAAGCCATGCATTGTTATTTCCAAATCCCATACTCCCCACCCCAATCTCCCCCTTTCTGTATCACCTGCAACCCTCTAACTCAGCGATATCTGTGCTCTCCCAATTCTCGGCTTGTGCATTCCTGAAATTAGTTACTCCACTGTTGGCCCTGCTTTCATTTGCTCATTATCTAACCCCTGAAATTCCACCCCAAAACCTCTTCCCTTCTGTTCCTGCCACTTTAAGGCATTGCTTAAAAACCCTTTGACCTACTCTAAATTCATTTTGCTGCTTTCTGTCCATTTTTTTTGTTTGATAAAAATGTCTGTGAAGCATCTTAATCTTGTTATCTTTGAAAGGTCTTGTATAAATGGCAGTTGTGCAGGAAGAAACTGACGCTGTTTGCAGGTGTTGGCAAACGATCAGAAATAGGCTGCAAAACCCTTGGAACACCAAAGGTGACTATGGGCGTGGTGGGGGAAGAAAGGAACTAAAAGAGTACAGGCCTTTTGATTAGCAACGTTAATCAAAGGTTAACATCTTAGATTGCTCGGGTTTGTTAATGCATTGATGACTGTTTCATTAATTTTGAGTATTGATTCATTAGTGGATTGGGCTGTATTGGCAAATATGTTCCATTGATTGCATTTGTGCCCACATTTGCATTTGGGCATACTTTTAATGTACCTGTGATGAATTGGCCAAGCAGATCCAAACCCATTAGTATGTTTGCTTTTTCCTTTGCAGCTGGATGACATTGAAGGAAGATGGTGTTGGTAAACTCTCAAACAAGTGTGATTGAGCTAGATCTCAAACATCCAGCCCAGGAAGTCAGATAGTTCAAGTCAATTCTTTGGATGTTGCATTGAATGAGCTATGTTTTTCAATGTGGTAACTCGTGCATTAGTTGACCTAATGGCCTTTGTATCACGATCTAGAACTGAAAAGTTGGACAATAATGGACGGCTCTTAGACTAGCATAGGCATTATGGGGTGAATGATTGTACCAAAGAAAATTAAGATCAATATATGCAAGTTAATGTTTTTGTAGATTACACAATACCTTTTGTGGTAGATGAGGATTACTGCAAGTAATTTAACCAAAATCATGTCAAGAGGTTTGAACTGAAGCTCTCACTATGCACTACTAATGACATTCTAAGATTAAATCTAGTGTTCAAAATAAGCAAATTATTTTTTTAAATGCTCATCAATTCTAAAAGATTCAAACTCGCTAAGCAAACATTAGTTTTGGTCCACCCTCAGTAAATTTGAGCTGGGAGAGTGGGTGGTGGGATTCTTGTACATGCTGTGTGGGTGTGGACAGCAATCATCCTGGCGTCAACGGTTTGTGCAAGAACTATCTCAAGGGCTCGGAAAGGGGAATTGGCATATTGAGAGGATTCAATGATGTCTTCAGTAAAATAAGTCCTCACTGAGAAGTTGCACACAGCAATTTTCTTTTTAGGGAATTGATAGGTTCAAGTATTTATACACAAGGTAATGTTTTGGTTGAGTTGGCTCATAATCCTTAGAATGGAATTACTTAATGTAAATGTTGTGTATATTCTTATCCCTTGGCTGCTCATGATAGTGTTATAACTTTTGAGTGGTTATAATTTTGGAAACATCTGTCAATATAGTTAAGTCAGTTCTCAGCTACGTTTAGCAATGGGCTGGATTATAAAGGTCAGTAAGAATGGACCAATTTTCTCAAGGATCATCAGTTATTCTTCACCACCATTTGTAGTTAATTGTTACACACATCTACGTTAAGTTTCCAAAGTAGGCTGGACCTAAATCCAATTTTGCATTGGATCTTAAGTGGCTTTGCTACTTTTCCATGATGGGAATGCTGTACACATTTATATAACTGATCTCTGTGACTTAGTTCTTTTTTTGCCCTTGTATCTTTCACAATCTCTTAACAAATAAGCAAATGAACTAGGATGCTTTGTGGTCAAAGTGAGTTAGGCCAGCGCTCTCTCATACTGTTTCTGAGTTTCCCCACCCTGGCCAGGATATTTTTCTGGCTCTATACTCCTCGCATATTGAGGACTGAACTGTGCCTATTCGAAATGTTACATCCCAAATCCAGTTCACACTGAGGACATGCAAGCATCCCACTTCCTACTGATGAAACCATTGAACAATGACTCTCTATTTACCAGGCATATTTTTCTTTGCTTCATGGAGGTGAATATAACAAAACAGTGGTTCCTGTTCATCTCACAAAGAGCCTTGTATATTTGATTCCATGCAAATTCTTAAATAAGGCAACATTTGTCCTTTCAATTTATTTCCTTGTCAAGAAGTGTGTGTTAGATTCGGGTTAGTTCCAGGTACTGATGATGTGTGGCATCCTCTCCCGTCTCAGGAACAAGCTTGTGCTGCATTATTGGAAGTGCCAACTTTTGGATGTAAAGTTGTGACCTTAGAAAAGATCTGATAAACAGGAGGGCCATGCCTGGCCAAAACTTGTCCTTGAAGCAAAATGCAGTTAAATTGATTATTAGTGTACTTATCTCTAGGACCTTTTCTGTGATTTAAAACATGGCTGCTTGACTATTCAGTTATTTTTCTGCCTTAGGACATACTATGGACACCATATGTCAGAGAAAATCCAAATAGTCTCTATGCTGCCCTTGTGCATGTTAATATAGTACCTGCCTATTATCTTCCAGCAGTATACTTGACTATAAGTTATCCATTTCTTTTCCACAATATTAATGTAACTGAAAACATTATACAATCTATTCCTGCATTATGGAGAGGTTGCATTCCTAGAAAACTGTCCCTATCATTTTCTATAGTGCAAATCCTTGACAAAAACTTATAAAATTTGTTCTTTCTTTTGCAGTTGATGTTTAGTTTTTTTTTCTCTCAAGTTCTGTATCTCAGATTTTTTGGTAATGATTTATGAATTCTGTACGGGTGAATTTCTGTTACCTGAACTTCTGTAACGCGGGGGTACACTAGTTGTTATTTTTGTATAACTGGAGGTAGTGTCTTGTATTATTTATTTACATAAGTGTCAATGACACATTCCCCTGAGTAAATGATATTCAGTTTTATAACAAAATTTTGTAGTCAGTAACAATAAACGTGAGCTTGCATTTCAACCCTGTTGTAACCTAAACACAGTCTCTTGAATGAAGTTTGAGTGGATGCTGTTTTAAGCTGATCTGTCACGTTTTCTCATGGTCAGTGTTGGGTGTATGTTGGAGCATGATGTAACACAGCACAATTTTTTTTTTACAACAGAGTCCTAGTGGCTGTTCTTAGCAAATATAACGTGCATAGCACATTTAATAATGTAAGAAATAGGGAAATATGAATTCTAGAAAGTACAGCAAAGTAATTGGAAAACCTGCAAGCCCAGCTCAAAGAGGAAATTGAACATTCTGTAAATGTAATCAGAAACCCAAGGGTACATGTGAAAGGAGTGCACCGTACAATGAGCTGTGAACCAGAACTTGGTGCAATGGTCAATTTGCAACAATTTCCATTTGGAGCAAAAGTATATCCCAGAGTACTTCACAAACACATAATAAGCACAATATCCATTTTTTTTGGGTTGATAAAGATATGTGCCCACAATCTTGATGAAAAAGATTTTTTAAGTGTACCTTTTAGGAGCAGAGAAAGATAGAGATATTGTGGGAAGGGATTCCACACCATGGCTCTGGCAGCCAAAAGCAGCCGACAATGGTGGAGGAATGATAAAGGGGAGAGTTAGAGGAGTGCAGATGTTTAAGTCCTGTGGGATGTTACAGAAATAGGGACTGGCAAGGCCATGGTGGGATTTGAAAGTAACTACTAATTTTAAAATAAAGACATTGCTGAAGAGGGAGCCAGCATAGGTTAGTGAATACAAAGGTGATGGGTGAAAAGGGAATCCAGAAGTTTGAGTACAAGTGATTTAAAAACTGGGATGTGCTCAAGAGAAAACTGAGAGTTGTGTTGTATCTTCACCTGGATGGTAACTGTCTTTTCCCCAGGGTAGGGGAGTCCAAAACTAGGAGGCATAGGTTTAGGGTGGGAGGGGAACGATTTAAAAGGGACCTGAGGGACAAATTTTTCAGAGGGTGGTGAGTATGTGGAATGAGCTGCCAGAGGAAGTGGGTGAGGCAGGTACAATAATATTTAAGAAGCACTTGGATAGGTACATGGAGGGATATGGGCCGAATGCAGGAAATTGGGACTAGCTGGGTGGGCACCATGGTTGGCATGGACAGCTTGGGCTGAAGGGCCTGTATCCTTGCTATATTGCTCTACGACTTGATTTTACTAAGGATAAACAATATAGGTCCTGAGAGAGAAGGGCTATTTGACCATCAAAACATGATTAGTGAAGAGCTTTCTCATCTTCCAGTTAGTATTGGAAAGTAATGACCGATAATGATTACCTATTGTTGGGACCATGAGGTCAGAGTTGTTAGAGACAAATCATGTAATGAAACCACACGGAAGTGGCAAAAATAGATCATTACATAAAATAAAATCAGAAAGCAAATGCAACAGTGCTTTCTGGGCCATTGGAAATCTTTTGGAAAACTGCATACCTATCCTCAGTGAGTGAGTACCATAGGCAGGCTGAAGCATTCCCAGCCACGGTCAGCCAGAAGTAGACAGGACTCAAAATTGGCTTGGGCACGGAAGAGAGAGGGCAGTGGTGGAGGGGGCGTTATTCTGACTGGAGGTCTGTGACCAGTGGTGTTCAGTTGTTTGTGATTTGGACAAATATGTAGCTGGGCCAGTTAGTAAGTTTGCAGACGACACCCAATTTGATGGAGCTGTGAATAGTGGGGAAGGTTGTCACAGGATACAGCTTGGGTACAGAGCAGTTGGAAATGTCGGCAGAGAAATGGCAGACAGAATTTAATATGGACAAGTGTGAGGTGTTGTACTTTGGGAGGTTAAGTGTAAGAGAAAAATGTACAGTAAATGGCTGGACCCTTAGGAGCATTTATGTACAGAGGGATCTTGGGTGCAACTTCATTGCTCCAGAAAGTGGCAACAGAAGTAGATAGGATGGTAAAGAAGGCGTATGACATGCTTGCCTTCATCGGTCAGGGTGTTGAGTATAAAAGTTGGGAAGTCATGTTGCAGCTGTATAAAACTTCGGTCAGGCCACACTTGGAGTACTGTGTGCAGTTCTGGTCTTACAGAAAGGATGTGGAGGCTTTGGAGAGGGTGCAGAAGAGGTTCACCAGGATGTTGCCTGGGTTAGAGATAAGGAGAGGCTGGACAAACTTGAAGCATCAGAGGCTGAGAGGTGACCTGATAGAAGTATATAAAATTATGAGAGGCATAGACAGAGTCTCAACTTCACCAACCACATAAATAGTGTGGCTGCAACAGCAGATCAGAGACTGGGTCTCATACAGGGAGTGACTCATCTCCTGACACCCACATTCTTTCCAGGATCTAAAAGGCAAGATTATAGAAAGTGAAATCAAAGGGGAAATTAGAAGAAAGGGCATGAAGGAAATGATGGCAAGTTTAAAAAAAACATTGAAATATGTTTTATACAACACGAAGAGCAAGAGAATGAGTTAGGAAAAACAGGATCCCGCAAGAGACCAGAAGAAGAAGCCTGTGTGTGGAAGTGGAGGATATGAGTAAATTTCTTAAAGATTACTTTGCACCTGTTTTCATTAAACAGGGAGGAAGGGTGCTAAATATTGGATGGGATAAAGGTTGCAAGATAGGAAGGGATGTAACATCTTTATTAGCCGTGGCATAGAATATAAAAGCAGGGGCGTTGCACTAGAACTGTTATGGCACCAGTTAGACCGCAGCTTGAGTACTGCATACAATTCTGGTCACCACATTACAGGAAGTCTAACTGAATGCCGGAAGGTGCAGAGAGAAGTTGTGAGGACTGCAATGTTTTTGCAATGGGTCTGATGCTATTTTCTTTGGAACAGAGTAGACTGAGGTGTATGACATTATGAGCAGTAAAGGTAAAATAGGAAGGATCTATTTCCCTCAGTAGAGGGGGTCAGTAGTCATGGGTTTGAAATAGCTGCTACAAGAATTAGAGGAGGAGGTGAAAAAGCATTTGCCCAGAGAGCAGTAGGGGCCTGAAAGAATAATGGAGGGAGGAATCCTCACTACGGACCGAGAGCTGGAAGGAGGGATAAAGCTTGGTGGGACTTCGTCAACCGGTATGGGTATGATAGGCCCAATGGGTGTAACATTTCAATGATTCTGTGAAGGGTAGGCACTAGTGTGATGAAATATTTCCCACTCACCTGAATATGTATACTCTCTGATAACTCTCAAGAAACTTGACACCATTCAAAAGATCCCCATTTAACATACACTCCCTCCAATAAACATTCACACCCTCCACCACCGGTAAACTGTGACTACAATGTGTTCTATCTTAAAATGCACTGTAGTTGGTCCCTTAAGCTACTTGGACAGCACCTTCTAAAGCCCCTCTGCTACCACCAAAATGAACAAGGGCTGCAGGTGGTACAGGAGGATCACCATCTGTAGATTCCTGTCCAAGTCACACACCAACCTGGCTTGGCCCTTCATCGTCACTGGGTCTAAATCCTGGACTTCCCAACTGCACAGCAGCACCTTGTCCAGAAGGACTGCAGTAGTTCAAGAAGGTGCACATTACCAACTTCTCAAGAGCAATTCAGTATAGATATTAAACTTTGGCCTTGCGAGCAACACCCAGCTTCTGAAAAATAAATGAAATTAAAAGGAAATTGGTAATTGGTTTATTGTCACATCAACTGAGGTACAGTGAAGAACTTTGTCTTGCATGCCATCCATACACATCATTTCACAACATCAGTACATCGAGGTAGTACAAGGGAAAAGCAATAACAGAATGCAGAATATAGTGTTACAGTTACAGAGAAAGTGCAGTGCAGGCAGACAATAAGGTGCAAGACCATGATGAGGTAGATTGTGAGGTCAAAAGTCCATTTTATCATACAAGAGGTCCTTTTAATAGTCTTACAACAAGGATAGAAGCTGTCCTTGAGCCTGGTGGTTTGTGATTTCAGGCTTTTATATCTTCTGCCCATAGGGAAGGGGGTGGAGAAGATAGAATGTCCGGGGTGGGTGGGGTCTTTGATTATGCTGGCTGCTTTACTGAGGCAGTGAGAAGTGTAGATATATCGAGTCCATGGAGGGGAGCCTGGTTTCCGTGATGTGCTGAGCTGTGTCCACAACTCTCTGCAGTTTCTTGCGGTCTCGGGCAGAGCAGTTGTCATACCAAGCCGTGATGCATCCAGATAGGATGCTTTCTATGGTGCATCTATAAAAATTGGTGAGGGTCAAAGGGGCATGCCGAAGTTCCTTAGTCTCCTGAGGAAGTAGAGGCACTCGTGTGCTTCCTGACCATGGCGTCTGTGTGGTTGGACCAGGACAGGCTACTGGTGATGTTCACTCCTAGGGACTTAAAGCTCTCTCAACCATCTCCACCTCAGCACCATTGATACAGACAGGGGTGTGTACTCCACCCTGCTTGAAGTCAGTGCTCAGCTCTCTTGTTTTGCTGACATTGAGGGAAAGGTGGTTGTCATTAACACCATGTCACTAAACTCTCTATCTCCTTCCTGTACTCTGACTCGTTGTTATTTGAGATGCAGCCTACTACGGTCATCTGCATACTTGTAAGTGGAATTAGAGCAGAGTCTGGCCACGCAGTCATGAGTATATAGGGAGTAGAGTAGAGGGCTGAGGACAATCAGTGTTTGATGATAATTTTATGCATCTTGACCTGCAAACAGTCAAAGTATGTGATGAAAACGCATCCTTTTTTGATATATTATTTAAAGTTTGAATGTAAAGTCATAAGTTTAACAAGTAAAGATCAGCGACGATTGCCAACAGAACATTAGCTCCTGTGAGCAACTGTACAGAGAGAAAACAGGAAATATGTTGTGGCTTTGTATGTGAGCTACAACGCAGGAAGTGGTTGGGCTAGGACAGTAGTGCAACACTTCTCCTATTGGTTACTGAAATGGAGGCACTTTTTACTGTTGGTCATAGTGGTTTAGATGCCGTAGAATAGATGAATGTGAGTGTGCCTTTACAAACTGTGTATATCATGATGCAATATTATACAAGCCACGGTAGGCTGCGTGTTGACTTCCTTTCAGTGAGGGAGGTTCTGTTGGGAGCTCTGTCCTTGTTTGTGAACAGAGCATAAAGGAGTCTGTGGGCACTACGTTGGCAAGGAGTTCGGGACATTGGTGCTTGAGGGAGTAGCAGCCATGATCAAGTGTGAGGTAGCAGAGGGAAGGGTTCTCTAGGTAGAGCATTATGATGGCAGGCAGTGGATGTGACAGATGTATTGGGGGGTTTGGGGAATACAAGCGGTCATCGACAAGTGGGGATGTTCCTGAGAGTTTTCATCAAGGTCCCGAGTAAGACTCAGGACAGAACAATGCGAGGAGGAAGGTGATATTGTTACTGATACTTGGACCGGAGACGTGAGAGATGATGCCAAGCTTACTAGCACCATGAACTAGGGATGAAGTCTCTTATGAGGACTCGGTAAATAAAAGCAGTGACATTTTAATGCATCGCCTTCAGAAATTTTTGGGAGTTACAGGTTTGGCCCATGCAGCCAGGGACCCAGAGGATATTCCTGAAGACACGGCCGGCCTAAAGGCACTCACTGAAGGTGCAATTTTCAGACTTCTTTAAATCAAGCACAGCAGGATCAACTCGACCCGAAACGTTGGCTGACCATTTCCCTCAGTAGATGCTGCTCGACCTGCTGAGTTCCTCCAGCAGTTTGTTTTTTGCTCAGCTGGTCTCTCAGCGGGCAATTGAGGGAACTGATGACGCACTGGACCTACAAGCAGAATATCCTCCTGCATGGAGATAGTGCTAGAAACAGTTTTACTGGGGGCATGCGATGATGAGCACCAGTGTTGATGCTGATGCAGGTAGGTAACAAACCCACGAAGATAGTAATAGCCATGGCCAAGTTCCACGGACATCACAAGTGGATTTAGGAATGTGAGTGCCAAAGCTGGGAATACTGCACTTCATCTAGGTCCAAATGGCAGAGGACTTGCCAGGAATGTCATGGAATATTATTGCTGGTAACAAAGCCCAAGACACATGAGACATTGGTGGGTTTATCAGCACCACACACGAAGTGAGAACATAGTAAGTATCTTGAAGAGTCACTGTCACCCAGTGGCTACAGAGATCATCTAAAGTACAAGTTTGCCACAGGGCCAGAATCAGAATCAGATCTACTTTCATGGGCTTATATGACATGAAATTTGTTTTGCGGCAGAAGTACAGTGCAAAGACGTAAATTTACTATAAATCAAAATAAATAAATAATGCAGAAAAAAAAAGGAACAACAAAGTAGTGTTCACGGGTTCATGGACTGTTCAGAAATCTGATGGCGGAGGGGAAGAAGCTGTTCCTGAATCATTGAGTGTGGGTCTTCAGGCTCCTGTACCTCCTCCCCGATGGTAGTAACGAGAAGAGGGCGTGTCCCGGGTGGTGAGGTGTGCTTAAGTGATTTAGAGGTTGAAAAATACCTGGTCAGGCTAAAGGCAGCGGAGAAAAGCTGCGACTGCCCTGCCTGTTTAGATTTCCAAATTTCCTTACAATATAGAATGAGGTCATTCGGCCCATCAAGTATATGCCAGTTTGCAGAGCAATCCCACACCCCCACTAGTTTTTCCTGTAACCTATTCAACCCCCATTTCCATCGCCCCCCCCCCCCCCCCCCATGTTCTACCAACTGCCTGCTCTACGAACCCCAGCAGTCATACAGCAAACTCCACGTGTGGGCACTAGGGTTGAAGATTGAACCCGGCTCACTGGAGCTGTGAGGCAGCAGCTCTACAGCTACACCACCGTGTTGATTGAGCACTGCGGGACCACAAGTGTGCCTGAATGTCCAATCAACGTGGCCTGATACTGTAACTGTCAGAGAACAGGGCAGATTGCATGGGAGAAAGTAACTGCTGACAGAGACAGTGGTCTGTGTTTGCCTCAGGTGTGCGGGTGTAGAAGGTGTGGAATGACCCTGTTGGAATAGCATCCGTGTGGGGAAATGGGATAGTGAAGAGGTGGTAGTGGGCGCGCTGAATGGACTTCACCACATACCTGAGGAAGGGAATTAGTGCAGCGCACTTAGAGGTGAGTGAGGGAGAAAGGAGGTCAGTGCGGAGCCACGGGCAATGGGTGAGGTTCTTAAGTGAATATTTCTCATCTGTATTTAGTGTGGAGAAGGATATGAAAGCCAATAAATTCAGGGGAGGGAAGTGACACCCTGGAGTATATCAACGATATGAAGGAGCAGGTTTTGGGGCTCTTGAAAAGCATAAAGGTGAATAAATCCCCAGGGCCTGATCAGGTGTATCCTAAAATGTTATGGGAAGCAAGACGGGAGATTGCTAGGACTTTGGCAAAGATTTTTATACCTCCATTAGCCAAAGGGGAGGTTGTGGAAAACTGGAGTATAGCTAACGTTGTGAAGAGCAGCAGGGATAAGCCAGGGAATTACAGGCTGGTGAGTTTACATCAGGGGTGGTCAAGTTATTGGAAGGGATTCTGAGAGACAGGATTTATTTGCATTTGGACTGATTGAGAGCTGTGGGAGCTCAAGCGTGCCTGAATGTCCAATCAACCTGGCCTGATGCTGTAACTGTTGGAGAACAGGGTGGATCACATGGGGGTGGAGAAAGAAGGCATTGGGCATCATGTAAGTGGGACTATCCAAGCTACGGGGGGAGGACAACTCAGTGCAGGTAGATATGTCCAGTTACTTATATAGAGAGGTATACCAGTGATCATGAGCAGAGATCGGATTGAGGGACAGGATGCTTCAGAGAATTGCACCTTATGTGGTGAAGAATTGGAACCTTATAGAACCATAGAACACTACAGCACAGAAAAACAGGCCATTCGGCCCTTCTAGTCTGTGCCGAAATGTTATTTGGCTAGTCCCATTAACCTGCACCCAGTCCATAACCCTCCAGACCTCTCCTGTCCATGCATCTATCCAATTTATTCTTAAAACTCAAGAGTGAGCCCGCATTTACTACATCAGATAGCAGCCCGTTCCATACTCCCACCACTCTTTGAGTGAAGAAGTTCCCCCTAATGTTCCCCCTAAACCTTTCCCCTTTCACCCTAAAGCCATATCCTCTCGTACTTATCTCTCCTAATCTAGGTGGAAAGAGCCTACTCACATTAACTCTGTCTATGCCCCTCATAATTTTGTAAACCTCTATCAAATCTCCCCTCATTCTTCTGCGCTCAAGGAATAAAGTCCTAACCTGTTCAATCTTTCCCTGTAACTGAACTCCTGAAGTCCCAGCAACATTCTAGTAAATCTCCTCTGCACTCTTTCAATCTTACTGATATCCTTCCTATAGTTAGGTGACCAGAACTGCACACAATACTCCAAATTTGGCCTCACCAATGTCTTATACAACCTCACCATAACATCCCAACTCCTGTACTCAATACTTTGATTTATGAATGCCAGGATGCCAAAAGCCTTCTTTACAACCCTGTCTACCTGCGACGCCACTTTCAGGGAATTATGTATCTGAACTCCCAGATCCCTTTGTTCCTCCACACTCCTCAGTATCCTACCATTTACTGTGTATGTCCTACCTTGATTTGTCCTTCCAAAATGCAACACCTCACACTTGTCTGCATTAAATTCCATCTGCCATTTTTGCAGTTGGTTCAGATCCCTCTGCAAACTTTGAAAGCCTTCCTCGCTGTCCGCTACGCCTCCAATCTTAGTACCATCAGCAAACTTGCTGATCCAATTTACCACATTATCATCTAGATCATTGATATAGACAATAAACAACAATGGCCCCAGCACAGATCCCTGAGGCACACCACTAGTCACAGGCCTCCAGTCTGAGAAACAATCATCCACCACCACTCTCTGTCTTCTCCCACACAACCAATTTCAAATCCAGTTTACAACCTCTCCATGGATATCTAGTGTCTGAACCTTCTGAACTAACCTCCCATGTGGGACCTTGTCAAAGTCCTTACTAAAGTCCATGTAGACAACATCCATAGCCTTTCCTTCATCTACTTTCTTGGTAACCTCCTCAAAAAACTCCACAAGATTCGTTAAACACGATCTACCACGCACAAAACCATGCTGACTATCCTTAATCAGCCCTTGGCTACCCAAATACTTGTATATCGGATCTCTCAGAACACCTTCCAATAATTTACCCACTACTGATGTCAGGCTCACTGGCCTGTAATTACCTGGTTTACTTTTAGATCCTTTTTTAAACAATGGAACAACATGAGCTACCCTCCAGTCCTCCGGCACCGCACCCATGGCTAAGGACATTTTAAATATATCTGCCAGGGCCCCTGCAATTTCTACACTAGTCTCTCTCAAGGTCCAAGGAAATATCTTGTCAGGCCCAGGGGATTTATCTACCTTTATTCGCTGTAAGGCAGCAAGCGCCACCTCCTCTTTAATCTCTATATGTTCCATGACACTATTCCTTGTTTCCTTTCCTTCCATATCCACTATGCCAGTTTCCTGAGTAAATACTGATGCAAAAAAACTGTTTAAGATCTCCCCCATCTCCTGAGGCTCCACGCATAGAAGACCACTCTGATCTTCTAGGGGACCAATTTTGTCCCTTACTATCCTTTTACTCTTAATATACTTGTAGAAACCCTTCGGGTTTACCTTCACATTATCTGCCAAAGCAACCTCATGTCTTCTTTTTGCCTTCCTGATTTCCTTTTTTTAGTATTTTCTTATTTTTTCCATACTCTTCAAGTACTTCATTTTGTCCTAGCTGCCTATACCTGCTATACACCTCTCCCTTTTTCTTAACCAGATCGCCAATATCCCTTGAAAACCAACGTTCCCTATGCTTGTTAACTTTGCCTTTAATCCTGGCAGGAACATGCAAACTCTACACTCTCAAAATTTCGCCTTTGAAGGCCTTCCACTTACTGAGCACATCCTTGCCAGAAAACAACTTATCCCAATCCACTCTTTCTAGATCCTTTCTCATTTCCACAAAATTGGTCTTTCTCCAATTTAGAACCTCAACTCGAGGACCAGACCTGTTCTTATCTCACCTACACATACTTCTGTATGTGGAAAGTTAAAATCCCCTACTATTACAACTTACTGTTTCTTACATCGGTCTGCTACCTCCCTACAGATTTGTTCCTCCAATTCTCTCTGACTATTGGGCGGTCTATAATACAACCCTATTAGTGTGGCCACACCTTTCCTGTTCCTCAGCTCCACCCATATGGTCTCAGTAGACGAGCCCTCCGGGCTGTCCTGTCTACGCACAGCCGTGATATTTTCCCTGACCAGTATTGCCACTCCTCCCCCTTTCATCCCTCCCCCTCTATCACGTCTGAAACAACGGAATCCCGGAACATTAAGCTGCCAGTCCTGCCCCTCCTGCATCCAAATCTCACTAATAGCAATAATGTTGTAATCCCACGTGCCAATCCACGTCCTAAGCTCATCTGCCTTACCTGCAATACTTCTTGCATTGAAATAGAGGCACCTGAGAACATTTCTATCACGTACAAACCTTTGCTTTCTGTCTATACCTGCAGTCCTCACATGACCATTTTTCTCCTTCACCCTTACATGCATATAGAAAATTGCAAACTGATGCATATAAAGAATTGCAACCTTATGTGGTAAAGATTTGCAGACTTCTGCAATGAAGAATTGCAGCCTTCTGCATATTCAACATCCACTCATAGGGTGTAATGGTTTGAGCCCACAGACAATGCCAGAGCTGAGTCACCAACTGCAGCTCTAACCTCAAGCGAGGGAGGAACACCATTTCACTAGCTGAGAAGGCAATAGAAGCTTAATGGGAATACGGAGAAGATCGGCAGCTCTCTCCATGAGGGCGGCTGCAGTAACCAAGGTATGAGCGGTGTTCACCAGCACCATTGCAGATGGATGGAGTTTGATGGTTGCCCACCCAGAGCAGAATGAGACACATGGGCTGAAAGGTGAGCCAAGGACTTAACCTGATATTTTTTTGGAGGCAGTGTACCAGAAATTGGGCCAACGCACGCAATAGTTGTGTGCCGAAGATCAAAAAAAAAAGCTTGAATGATACAGAGCCAAGGCCTCTGGTGAAAACACATTGTGCTGAATGGAAAGGTGATATTCCCTATAGCATTGTAGTGATGTTAGTAATATCACTACGGAATTTTGTGAGACATAATGAGATAGTAAGAACATTTTCTGAAACCCAAGCATCTGCCAGCAAGAGCTACAAATGTGTTTACTCTGCTGCTGAGCACTGCGCTCAGCAAATATTACATTAGTGTGGCAGCAGATACTGGGGCAGAAGGTCACGCAGATCGATAGGGTTGTTAAGAAGGCGTATGGTGTGTTGGCCTTCATTAGTCAGGTATTGAGTTCAAGAGCCACGAGGTGATGTTGCAGCTCTTTAGAACTCTGGTCAGACCATACTTAGAGTATTGTGTTCAGTTCTGGTCGCCTCATTATAGGAAGGATGTGGAAGCTTTAGAGAGGGTGCAGAGGAGATTTACCAGGATGCTGCCTGGATTGGAGAGCATGTCTTATGAGGATCAGTTGACTGAGCTAGGTCTTTTCCGTTTGGAGAGAAGGAGGATGAGAGGTGACCTGATAGAGGTGTACAAGATGATAAGAGGCATTGATCGAGTGGACAGTCAGAGACTTTTTCCCAGGGCAACAATGGCTAACATGAGGGGACATAATTTTAAGGTGATTGGAGGAAGGTATAAGGGATAAGTTTTTTACACACTGAGTGGTGGGTGTGTGGAACACACTGCTGGCAAAGGTTGTGGGGGCAGATACATTAGGGACATTTAAGAGACTCTTAGATAGACACATGAATGATAGAGAAATGGAAGGCTATGTGGGATGGAAGGGTTAGATAGATCTTAGAGCAGGATAAAATGTCGGCACAACATTGTGGGCCAAAGGGCCTGTACTGTGCTGTACTGTTCTATATGTTCGATAAGGTGTCTGTTACTGGAGCACCTATGGAGACCACCAAAAGATGGAACGACGCATCTGGGGAGCAATGTCCCAGGTGAACTAGGAGGGGAAACTGATGAGATGTCCCACTTTGAGCAACCTAAGTGCAGAGTAACATTTTGACAGTGATTTAAGGTCTTCAGACCTTGGTAGCAAACCTGTGAGAGAAAGGGTTTGTAATCTGTTGGCCAGTGTTGACAACCAATTCATTGCAGCGTCAGGACAATGGTTGTGCTATTCCAAGGATGCATAAACAGGGTGGAGAGCGAGAAGGTTGGCTTGGAATGCTGTGGCAAGATTAACTCAGATCATGTTGCAGGTGGTGAGGTCGCATGAATCTTGGTAAAGTGTTTCATGTCCACAGAGTTTCTGTTGTTTACAATGTCAAGCTCAGACTGAGCTGAACGCCTTGAAAAGCTTCACCTTCCAGGGAAGGACAAGATGCAAGGCAGAGTGAGAGTTAGAGCAGAGGCACCAAGATGAGCCTTAAGAAGGAATCAATATAAGATAAGATATCTTTATTAGTCACACGTACATCGAAACACACAGTGAAATGCATCTTTTGTGTAGAGTGTTCTGGGTGCAGCCCGCGAGTGTCGCCACGCTTCCAGCGCCAACATAGCATGCCCACAACTTCCTAACCCGTACGTCTTTGGAATGTGGGAGGAAACCGGAGCACCCGGAGGAAACCCATGCAGACACGGGGAGAATGTACAAACTCCTTACAGACAGTGGCTGGAATTGAACCCGGGTCGCTGGCACTGTAATAGCGTTATGCTAACCGCTACACTACCGTGCCTGTAAAAAAAAATCCCCAGATGAACCGGAAGACGACACGGGTGATTTTCGAGCCAGAGGAGCGAGGAACAGGCCACACCTGTGCCAAGTACAGCAGCCCTGAGAGCACCTCACACCTGGTGACCAAGTTCTTCCCAGTTATTGAGAGGGAGCGCCGTTCCCACTGTCCCAGTTTCTGCTTCACCTTCCCAATCCGCTCCCGCCAATTTTTGTTGCATGCCCCGGCCCCTCTGAAGCAGATTCCCAGCACCAAGGCAAGGGTTAAGACAGTGTGCAGGCAGAGATGGTTTGCAGAAAACAATGTGATTGGATTTATAGTATTTAATAATTTACGGCAATATGTATGATTGTAACTTCTTTCCTGTGTTAAGTTCAGAGTTACTGTTGAGGTTAAGCTAAAATATTATATAATGTGATTATGGTTATGCAGAGTGAAGGTAATAATTTTAGTACAGGGTGTGTGATCAGTTATGAATGAAGCCTATTGGGAGAAGTGATTGATGGGAATCGTCAATCCCTTTGGTGCATACTGCGGATATGTTACATTTAGCTTATACGAAGAGTTTGTAGTGGAGAGAATTAAAGAGGGAAATTTATGTTTGGTTAAATGTAAGAACTGTATATATGCATGTCTCTGTAAATTAGTTACTTCCAAAATTTCACTTACGTTGGTCACCAATTTTTGTCGATGCACCATTGAAAGAGTCCTATCCAGATGGATCACGGCTTGGTATGGCAACTGCTCTGCCCAGGACAGCAAGAAACTGCAGAGAGTTGTGGACACAGCTCTGCATATAACGGAAACCAACCTCCCCTCCATGGACTCTGTCTACACTTCTTGCTGCCTCAGTAAAGCAGCCAGCATAATCAAGGACCCCTCCCACCCTGGACATTCTCTCTTCTCCCCCCCCCCCCATTGGACAGAAGATACAAAAGCCTGAAAGCGTGTACCACCAGGCTCAAGGATAGCTTCTACCCTGCCCCTAGTACGATAAGATGGACTCTTGACCTCACAATCTACCTCATTATGCCCTTGCATCTTCTCGTCTAACTGCTCGGCACTTTCTCTGTAGCTGTTACACTTTATTCTGCATTCTGTTATTGTTTTACTTTGCACTACCTCAATGCACTGTTGTAATGAAATGATCTGTATGGTCGGTATGCAAGACAAGTTTTTCACTGTACATTGTACATGTGACAATAATAAACCAACTTACCAATTACAAGTAGTTGACGGTTTGCATGAGTTCTGAAGGAAGTAGTTTATACGAATGGGAGTGTACCTTTAAGAACTGTGTTTACCATGTGATGTGACTTCTGATACATCGTTGTATCAGCCACTGGTGCTGAATGTTGACTGCCTTCAGTAAAGGATGCTTAGTGACAGCTCTTGTCCTTGTTATCTGTCTTAGTGAACAGCAACACAAAACAGCTCATGGCTACTACAGATGCACCTCACTTGAAATGATGCAGAGATTATAAACTGCACAACAGTGTGTTTCAGTCAACTCAGTCATATATTCCATAGTTCCTTTACCCTTGTGACTTTCTGCATCTTCTGAATATTTTCTTTCATTCAAAAGTCCCATACCACAGGTATTGACTTTCCTCTGGCAATTGCCCAGAGGATGTGACCCTTGGCAGTGCCTGTCAACAAGCTGTTCAACCCCAGCTATAGGACAGGATAGAATCCACCTGTTGGGGACATCTCAGCTGGGTCCTGTTCTTCCAGTGTTCACCTGGTGTCCGGCATGAGTTGGTGCCAGTCAGGAATATTGGCTCATTTCCTCCCACTAATCACCCTTAGGGCTTTGACAGGCATGAACAAATCCAGTGGGCTGAATATGGGACCCCTCTGCCCCACGTGTCTGTAGATGTGGAGAAGCTGTCTACTGTAAAGCCTAGATCTTAAGATCCTGTTCTCAGGAAAAGGGGCCAAACATTACGATTGGATGAGGAGATGTTTCTTTGCACAGTGTATCTTTGGAATCATCTAGCCTGAAGACTGGATGTTCAGACACGGTGAGTATATTCTAGACTAGGAATTGTCTTAAATTGACTTCCGGGCACTGAGAAAACAAGGGAAATTGGGATCTGGCAGGGGAGTGGAATTAAGATGAAAGATCACCACAGATTGGAGAGAAGCCGAGAAGAAAACTACTTACCCAGAGGGTGATGGGGGTGCCTGGAAGTATGGTGGGGACAGAAACCATCATCATATTCACAACGCACTGGAATGAGCAGTTGAAGTTAAGTGCTCTGCAGGATTATGGACAAGGAGCTGGGAAGTGACATGAACCCTTTTTTTTTGCAGGCACAATCACAAAGGGCCGAATGGCCCTCTTTTGTACTATAAATTTCTTCGATTCAGTGAATCTTACAGAATGGCGGAGTGGGGTCGAGGAACTGAATGGTCAACTTCTGCTCACATTTTTTATGTTCTTACAATTTAATTTTTAATTCTGAACTTATGTTGCTGCATAAAGAATCGTCCCATTATTGCAGCACTGATTGAAGTATTTGAGCTTCTTATTGAGATATCCAAACTGGAAGCTGGGCTGTGAATACACAGTTGAAGAGACAGTCATGAAGTTCCTGTCCGTGCTGAACACTGCAACCTTAATTAATTAATTACTTTCCATAGCCAGGTCTCTAGAGCTGACTAAGTGAGTGCCAGTAAGGAGCTGATGCAGTGCAGAGTGCAGTGACAAAGGCAAGTGTTTCATGATATCACTGTTCCCGCTCTTGGTGAGTCAGGCTCTAACCTTCCACCAATGAGAAAGCAGTGAGTTCTGCACTCTGCAGTGAATGCCGTTCTTGCACCTCAGCCTTTACAGAGAGGATGCAGGGCAGGGAACAGCCCAGAATTGTTCCCAGGTTTGTCTGGATAAACTGCACACAATTTATTGGCAAAGAAGCACCGAGTGAATAGGAAATAGCTTTATTCAATTGTATCAGCACATGTGCCTCTGAGCAGGAAGGTGGTTATGGGTTCAAATTCCATTCTGTACTTGGGCTGCAATCTGAGCTAGTATATGAGTGTAGTGCTGAGAGGGAGGGCCACTGTATTGTTGCCAGAGGGGTTAAACTGAGGCACTAGTTAACCAAAGAGGAACCTTTGGAACTACTAAAGGACATGGAGCACCTTCTTTTGCCTCATTTCTACTCGTGGGACCTTGCTTTGTTCAAAATGTTTGCTGTGCTTGCCTGCACTCCAAGAGCCATTTTACTTTTAGATGTGACGTTAATCCAAGTCCCTTTCAGGTACGGTGGAAGACCCCACGAGGAGTTAGTCCCAATGTCCTGGAAAATATTAACTCCTTAACCAGTGTCATTACAACAATAAGCTGCTCGTTATCACAGTGCTTTTAGTGGGATCTTGCTGTGCTCAACATTGGCTGGTACAATTCCCACAATACAACAGTGATTACAAAAGTACTTGATTGTGTGTCAAAGAACTTTGTGACATCCCAAGGTTGTGAAATTATTTCAGCATTATTCATAAACAGTTTGTTAAGTTTGAAGTGCTTTGAATGTGTGCTTTAGCATGCTGTGACATTGCGTTGGCTGAATTAAGATCTTGTTAATCGCAGTTGTACAGTACTGTGTTATTTCCTTGGTCTGATTTCAGATCTCAGCACCACTTCTTCATTCTTACTGGAAACTATTATTATCTCGTCCAATACAGCAATGCAATACTTGGGTTAGGGTTAGTGTCGTCCACAAGCGACCATATGTGAACTTGCACCACAGATTCTTTTACACTTAGAAAACCAAAGCCAATGGGGTTTCAAAGAGAAATCTTTTCTATTTCTGGAGTTATATCTGACATAAAGATGGCCAGGATTACCAGAGGCCAGTTGATGTTGTACCACCACATTATTGCAAGAGTTCCTCAGGGCAGTGTCCTCAGTCTGACAAACTTCACCTACAAATGCATCGGACCATAGAAGCAGAATCAGGCCATTCTGCCCATTGAGTCTGCTCCGCCATTTGAACATGGCTGATTTTATTTTCAGCTCCATTCTCCTGCCTTTTCCCCATAACCCTTAACCCTTTACCAAACAAGAACCTATCAATGGGGTGGCACGGTAGTGCAGCAGTTAGCGCGACGCTATTACAGCGCCAGCGATCGGGGTTCAATTCCCATTGCTGTCTGTAAGAAGTTTGTACGTTCTCCCCGTGTCTGCGTGGGTTTCCTCCGGGTGCTCCGGTTTCCTCCCACATTCCAAAGACGTGCGGGTAGGTTAACATGGGTTTAAATGGGTGGCGTGGACTTGTTGGGATGGAAGGGCCTGTTACCGTGCTGTAAATAAAGTTTTTTTAAAATTTCTGCCTTAAATGCACCCAATGACTTGGCCTCCACAGCCCTCTGTGGCAACGCATTCCACAGATTCACCACCCTCTTGCTGAAGAAATTCCTCCTCATCTCAGTTTTAAAAGGACATTGCTTTATTCTGAGGCTGTACCCTCGGATCCTGGACACTCCCACTACTGGAAACATCCTCTCAACATCCACTCTATCCAGGCCTTTCAGTATCCGCTAGGTTTCAATGAGATCCCCATTTATCCATCTGAACTCCCATTGAGTACAAGCCCAGAGACATCAAACGCTCCTCATACGTCAAGCCTTTCATTCCTGGGATCATTCTGTGAGCCTCCTCTGGACCCTCTCCAGGGCCAGCACATCTTTCCTTAGATACAGGGCCCAAAACTACACACAGTATTCCAAATGCAGTCTGACCAACGCCTTACAAAGCCTCAGCAGGACATCCTTGATTTTACGTTCTTGTCCTCTTGAAATGAATGCTAACATTGCATTTGCCTTCCTTACTACTGACTCAACCTGCAAGTTAACCCTGAGGGAATCCTGTCTGCTCTGCTAACTTGGTGGACCTGGTAAGATCATTGAATGCTCCTCTGCACCATTCCAGATGTGGTGGGCAGCATTTGCACCATTAGCCAATCCTTTTGACCCACTGACCCACTTCCCATCAAAGAGGCCAGTTCCATCCTGCCTCTACATTACTTCCGCCACAAACATTTCTGTGACCCAATCAGAGAAGGAGTCCTGTTATCAGGTTCTATGCACAGATTTTCAAGACATCATATGAAGCTGCCCACCAGTTAAAAAATTACAAATTGACTGTTGGTCTTTTTTACAAGTTTAATGGAGTACAAGAGTAAGGGAGTCTCGCTACATCTGCAGTGGGCTTTGGTCTGTGTTTACAGTCTGGAGTTTAGAAGAATGAAAGCATTTGAAAGATTTTGGGAGGGCTGGGGTGTGGAACCTATAAGTAGGGAGGCATAGTCTTGGGATGAAGGATCAGCCATTTATGACTGTGATGACGGAATTGTCTTCTCCCAGAGGGGTATGAATCTTTGGAATTCTCTTCCCTAGAGAGCTGTGGTGCTGACCCATTAAGTACATCAAAAGAGGGATTGAAAAATATTTTGATAATGCACAACTTCACATTTCAGCCAGTCCAGATGAAGGGTCTCAACCCAAAACGTCAACTGTCCATTTCCCTCCACAGGTGCTGCTCGACCTGCTGAGTTTCTCCAGCATCTTGTTGCTCCAGATTCCAGCATCTGCGGTCTTTAATGTCTCCATCACAGCCCACCACATCATGGCTAAACTGTGGGATTTACTTAAAAGGTAGACAGAATCTTGGGCAAATTACTAAATATTAGATAAGATAAGATTTCTTTATTAGTCACATGTAAATCAAAACACACAGTGAAATGCATCTTTTTTTTGCGTAGAGCATTCTGGGGGCAGCCCGCAAGTGTCACCACACTTCCGGCGCCAACATAGCATGCCCACAACTTCCTAACCCGTACGTCTTTAGAATGTGGGAGGAAACCGGAGCACCCGGCGGAAACCCACGCAGTCATGGGGAGAACGTACAAACTCCTTACAGACAGCAGCCGGAATCAAACCCGGGTCGCTGGTGCTGTAAAGCGTTACGCTAACTGCTACACTACCGTGCACAACTTCAGAAATCAATCCATTAATCTATCAACTTTTCAAGAAGTTACAGTTTCTTTGAATTAACAATTAGTTCACCATCTGAGCTCTCTCTTAATCACCTGCACATAGCCCACAGTCTCATAAATGTATCCCACAGGAGATGATAAAGAGGAGATAGATGTACTTCCAGTATTCACAGAGCCTAATATTCCCTCACCTGTCTAAATGTTGTTTTGTAATTGCCTGGTAATATACTTTAATTATTTCTTACACTGTGTTCCCTTGATGATTGTTTTCCCAGATGTGTATTCAGACAGTTAAAATACAAATGCATTTATCCAAAATCTTTCCCTTGCTGAACTACTTGACAGCTAATAAGGTACTTCTGAAGTACAGTGACTATTGCGCTGTGACAGCTAATTTGTGTACCAGCAAGCTCCTCAAACACCAACGGGGGTCAACAAGATCTTGATTTAGCTAACATAATATCACAGCATTCAGCAACAGTTCAAAACACTTCACCTTTAATGAACTCCTTAACCATAACGCTATTACAGCACCAGCGACCCGGGTTCGATTCTGGCCGCTGTCTGTAAGGAGTTTGTATGTTCTCCCCGTGTCTGCGTGGGTTTCCTCCCACATTCCAAAGACGTGCGGGTTAGGAAGTTGCGGGCCTGCTACATTGGCGCCGGAAGCGTGGCGACACTTGCGGGCTGCCCCCAGAACACTCTACGCAAAAGATGCATTTCACTGTGTGTTTCGATGTACATGTGACTAATAAAGATATCTTAATCTTATCTTAAATAATTTGTTTTGGTGATACTGACTGTGAAATGATTTTTAGTCAGGACACAGGGAAACGAGTTGGCTCTTTTAAATAGCACCGTGGACATCCTCCTGAGAATGCAGGCAAGGCCTCAGTTTAACGCCTTACTGAATGACTGCACCTCCAGCACTATTTTGTTTGGGCTCAGCTCCCTGAAATGGGACTAGAACCACAAATCAGAGGCAAATTCCATTGAGCCCCAGCCAACACTCGATATTATCTCTTTCGGACAGCCAGAATGAGGGTGTTTATACATTGAAGCACCTACGTGGTCCATTTGCACAGATATTCATAATTACAACTTACATATATGTCTGGATAATTGTTTTAACATACTGCCCTGACATCAAGAGGAAATTTCTTTGTTGGCGGATCAGACAACCATTTGCCCTGCCATGTTAGACAATGTGTCTGTGATCCATTGTCTGTATAAAAGAGTAGCTTCTGTTTTTGATCCTGGCTCTTTTCCAAGGTTATTCAAATATCTATTGTATACCTGAAAATGCTGCTCTCAGTACATGCTTTGTCTGCACTCAGAAGCAAATAAATATCTTAAACATTAATGATATAGGAGGCTGTTCTGGTCATCATATTTAACGTGGGTGTTTGTGGCCTACAAATGGGAATGTACAGGTGTTGTCTGATTTGTAAAGTGTTTTCGCCGCACTATTAACCCAAAATGATCAGCTCTTCTCCCTCCACCGACGCCCAGTCTCCTCGCCGCACCTTCCCAACTTGGAGGAAGGAAGTCATGTACAGCAGCCAACTTTGCAGATGACGCTTAGTTAGGCAGGAAGTCAAGTAGTGAGGAGCAATACACAAAGAGTGCTGGAGGGATTCGGCAGGTCAGGCAGCATCTATGGAGGGAAATGAACAGTCGGCGTTTTGGGCCGAGACCCTTCATCAGGACTGGAAAGGAAGAGGGCAGAAGCCAGAATAAGAAGGTGGGGGGAGGGGGAGGAGCACAGGCTGGCAGGGGATAGGTGAGTTCAGGGAATAGGCGAGTTCAGGTGAGGGGGGGGAAGATGTAGGAAGCTTTTATGAGGATGGTGTCTGGATGGTGTGTGGCTTGGAGGGTTTCCCTGCTTTTCCTGCCCTTGTCCTTTGAGCTGGTAGAGGTGGTGGGTTTGGAAGGTGCTGTCTAATGAGTCCTGGTGAGTTGCTGCAGTGCATCCTGTAGATGGTACAAACTGCTGCTACTGTGCGTCGGTGGTGGAGTGAGTGAATGGTGATGGATGAGGTGCCTGTCAAGCAGGCTGCTATGTCATGTATCATGTTGTGTTTCTTAAGCGTTGTTGAAACTGAACTCATCCAGGCAAGTGGAGAGTGTTCCATTATAGTCCTGACTTGAGCCTTGTAGATGGTGGACAGGCTTTAGGGAGTTAGGAGGTGAATTACTCGCCACAGGATTCCTAGCCTCTGACCTGCTCTTGTAGCCACATTGCAGCTACTCCAGTTCAGTTTCTGGTCAATGGTAGCCCTCAGGATATTGATGGTGGGGGATGCAGCGATGGAAATGCCATTGAATGTCCGAGGGGTCATAGCTGGATTATCCCTTGTTGGATATCATCATTACCTGGGACTTGTGTGGTGTGATTGTTATTTGCCACCTAACAGCCCAGATCTATCTGCATTTGTCTGTTTCTACTTCTGACCGTATGACCTTACGAAATACAACACTTGCTTTTTACTTCCTTTCCTTCTGTCGCAAAAGCATCTCTTCCAGGTGAGGTAGCAGTTCAATTGTATTTCATTTATTTAAGTATTTGGTGCTCACTTCGTCTGCATTAGGGCAAGCAGACAGATTGGGTTGCTGTTTTGCAAATAGTAACCCTGATCTTCCAAATGCCCGTCACTTTAACTCTCCGTCTTACTCCCAACCTGACATCTCTGTCTTTGGCCTCGTACACTGTCCCAGTGACACCCAATGTAAGCTTGAGAAACAGCACCTCATTTTCGGACTGGGCATATTACAGTCTTCCAGACTCAACACTGAATTCAACAGTGTTGATTCCAGTTTGATATGTCACATTTCCACTCTTCAGTTTTCTCTCTCCTTTTTTGGTAATTTCAGATTTTATTTGTCTCCCTTTCATTACAGATGCAAGTTTTTTTTAATTAGCCTTTACCACCCCCTTCCAGCCATCACCTCCACCACTTGTCTCACCCAGTCTCCACCCTGTCTCAGATCTTCCCTGCTGTTGCCTCTGCCCTTTCCCCCTTTCTCAGCAATGTACGTGTTGGCTGTTTGGGACAAAAATGGGAAGAAATTTCTTCACCCAGCGGGGAGTGAATCTTTGGAATTCTCCAGAGGACTGCGGAGGTTCAATCATTGAATTATATTGAAGATGGAGTTTGAAAGATGTTGAGATTTTATGGGAATCTCGGCATGTGGGGTTACTGCAGGAAGGTAGCATTGAGCTAAAGGATCAACCATGATCGTATTGAATGGTGGAGCAGACACGAGGGACCGAATGGCCTGCTCTCACCACAACTTCCCGTGTCTTTATGTTTATTGTAACGTTTCTGAATCGTGATGAAAGGGCATCGACCTGAAACATTATCTCCGTTCCTCTCATCACGGGTGCTACCTGACCTGCTGAGTATCTGCAGCATTTATTGTTTCTAACTTAACTCAAATTTATGTTAACGATGAACTTTGGAGCATTGGGGAGACAAATTTCATCTTGGCAATGGGTTAATATCTCAAGCATTATGTGACAAAGTACGATACTTGTTTTTAGCTCTTGGATTCCTCTCTGTGCTTCGAAGCACATGTTCCTTTACAAAAGTTTCCATTCTTAACATTGATTCCACAGCACATTCCAAGACCATAATTTCTACCCAGTTTTGGATCTGCATGAATTACCTGAAAGAGGGGAATAGTCAAACAGATATATGTCTGAGAAAACATATTTCTGACATACCAGTTGCTCAAGATAATTAATGTGCATCACTGGGCAATTGTGGAACATGAAATCTAATTTCAATGGTGCTGATATAAATAGCAATCATCAGATCAGATATCACAGGTGGCAATTTGCATGGCCATACGTTACATGCTCAAGGACTTTCATTTTACTGATCGAGTGAAACACATCACAAAGTGACTTCCCAAAGACAAGCCTGAATTTCTAAATGCTATGCGAACATACAGATGATCGAACCTTGATAAACTAATCAACAATTTTCTTTTTAATTCATTCACTTTTTGGGATTTGGGCATGGCTGACAAAGCCATCATTTTTTTGCCCATCCTTCATTGCCCTTGAGAAGATATCTTCTTGAACCACTGCAGTTGTTCCAGTGAAGCAAGTCCCACAGAACAGTTTAAAGAGAGAGTTTCAGGATTTAGACCCAGCGACAAAGAAGGAAATGGCAATAGATTTCCAAGTCGGGATGGTGTGCAACTTGGAGGGGAACCGGCAGGTGGTGGTGCTTCCACGTGTCCACTGCCCTTGTCTTTCTTGGTGGTAGCGGTTGAGAATATGGCAAGAGTAGCCCAGTAATTAAATGCACTTCATTTTGTAGATGCTACACACTGCAGCCAATTGTGCTGTAGCGGAGGGAATGCATGCTTAGGATGGTGCATGGGATACCTATCAAGCTGGCTACTTTATCCCAGATGCTGCCAAGCTTCTTGAGAGTTGTTGGCACTGTACTCATCCAGGCAAGTGAAGGTGGTGGTAAAGCTCTGGGCGTCAGGAGCTCAGTCACTTGCTGCAGAACACCAAGCCTCTGACCCATTCTCGTAGCCACTGTATTTATGTGGCTGGTCCAGCTGAGTTTCTGGTCAATGGATGGAGCTTAATATGGAGCATTCTCTGATGGTAATGCCATTGAATGTTAAGGGTGGGTCATTAGACTGACTCTTGTTGGAGATGGTCATTGCCTTACACTTCAGAGCTGTGAATGTTGCTCGGCACTTGTCAGGCCCATGGCTGAACGTCATCTGGGCCTTGCTGCATGCGGGAAGGGACTGCTTCTTTTGCTGGGGAGTTGCAAATGAAATTGAACATTGTGCGATCATCAGCGAACATTCCCACTTTTGATCTTATGACGGAAGACGCCATGGCCAAGAAAGCTCACCAGTGCCTCTACTTCCTCAGGAGGCTAAAGAAATTTGGCATGTCCCCTTTGACACTCACCAACTTTTATCGATGCACCACAGAAAGCATCCTATCTGGATGCATCACGGCTTGGTACGGCAACTGCTCTGCCCAGGACTGCAAGAAACTGCAGAGAGCTGTGGACACAGCTCAGCACACAGCCTCCCCTCCATGGACTCTGTCTATACTTCTCGCTGCCTCGGTAAAGCAGCCAGCATAATCAAAAACCCCACCCACCCCAGACATTCTCTCTTCTCCCCTCTCCCATCGGGCAGAAGATACAAAGGCCTGAAAGCACGTACCACCAGGCCCAAGGACAGCTTCTATCCAGCTGTTATAAGACCATTGAACGTTTCCCTCGTACAATAAGATGGACTCTTGACCTCACAATCTACCTCATTCTGACCTTGCACCTTATTGTCTACCTGCACTTTCTCTGTAACTGTGACACTTTATTCTGCATTCCATATTGTTTTACCTTGTACTACCTCAATGCACTGTGTAATGAATTGATCTGTACAAATGGTATGCAAGTTTTTCACTGTACTGCAGTACAAATGACAATAATAAACCAACTCCAATTCCAAAGGAAGGCCATTGATGAAGCAGTTAAAGATGGTTGGGTCGAGGACACTACCCTGAAGAACAGTGTGAACTAGGACTGAGATATTTGACCCCCAACAACCACAGCCATCTTTCTTTGTGTACGATTTACTTCTGTCATTTGAATGTGTTCCCTTTGATGCCCATTAACTTCACTTTTACCAGGGCTCCTTGATGCCACATTCAGTTCAATGCTGCTTTGATGTCAAGTGCTGCCTTTATCACCTCCTCTGGAATTCAGTTCCTTGGTCCATGTTTGGAAAAAGGTTAATCCCCAAAATATTTCTTTTCCCCATTGACTGTTTAAGCAAATATTTAATCCTCAAACAGTATTATAGAAACTGATTAGCTGGCCATACTTGGACCAAGTGGTGAGTTTGGTGAACCTGTGAGAGTCTAGAATTGAGGGAGGTCAGAGATCTCAGAGGCTGTGAAACTGCAGGAGGTTACAGAAAGAGAATTCTACAATTATTGCGGCACCATTTCCTGTAGTAAGTTACTTAATCTGTGTATGAACCTATGTTGCAATTTAATCTTGCAAAAAATGATCATGTGGCCCAGTGGCACAGCCAGAAGAGCTGCTGCCTCACAGCACCAGAGAACTAGGTTCGACCCTGACCTTGGATGCTGTCTGTGTGGAGTTTACATGTTCTCTCTGCGACCGTGTGGATTTCCTCCGGGTGCTCCAATAGCCTCTCATGTCCCAGACATGCTGGTTGGTAGGTTAATTGGCAGCTGTAAATTGCCCCTGGCGAGTAGGTAAGTGGTAGAATCTGGGGGGAGGTTGACTGGGACGTGGGGAGAGTGAAAAATGGGATTAGTGTCGTGTAAATGGCCTGCTTCCGTGCCGTATCACTTTATGACTCTATGACACAAGTGTAAGGAGTGATTGTATGAAATGGTGGGGCCTGGCAGTGAAAATCTCGTTTGTAGCCAGAAAAAAAAGGGTATTACACATTAGTTTGTACACAAGATCTTTGTTCAATTCACAGAAGGTGCAGCCTCATCACTAGTAATTGCAGCTGCATTAGAAAAAGCTGGAAAGAAGCAGATTCCATAGTGTTCCTGTTTCTTACAGGGATTTGCTCGTGGCAGGAAACACAAAAGCTCCCCGAAGTGGGCTGGACCTGAAATGGACCAGTGTAGTAGAAATGGAAGTGACTGAACCTAGAACCTCATTAACCCCAAAAATAATTACTTACGAGTGACTGCTTAAGCATTCAGTCATGTTCAACCTTCAAGCAGGCTCATAAAAAAATCTGATTATCTGATTAATAATGTTATTGGGAGCTGGTTGTGCAAATTGGTTCCCTCATTTCCTACATCATAAAATCCATGATTTTTTCTTTAACTCCCTCATTCACCACCCCAGACATACCAGCTGTGATGCAGTAGACAGTACCAAATGCAATTTGTCACCTGGGCAACCTTGGTCTCCAGTCTATCACAGACATGGCCTTTGTTCTCTCCAAACCCTGTCACCGGTCTCAGCAACTTAAATTATACTTCTTTTCTCAATTTTCCAGTTCTGATGAGGAGTCCTTGACCTTAAATGTTAAATTTGTTTTGCTTTCCAGATACTGCCTGACTCGCTGAGCATGCCCACCATTTTCTGCTTCTTCTTCCCCCCCACCATCTCCTCTTCCCCCCAGATTTTCAGCATCTGCATTGTCTGCTTTTCCAAAAAATTGAACCATTCCCACTAAATAAACAATCAGGTAGCATTGCTGGAGGAAAACCATAAAGGTTAATATTACACTTGAATGTAAGTATAAAAAGCTTGGGTGTGTTGTGCATTTGCACGTATTACTTTATAACGACTTTGCACAGTTTTTATATGTAATGATCTTAAAACAACAAAGGTATTGATAAAGCACTTTTCATTACCTCAGATTGTCTCAAAGCACCCTGCAGTTAAATAACTTCATTTGTATGACAGGAAACATTTCAGCCAATTTATCTCAGCAAGCTCCCACAGATAACAATGACCAGATATTCTGGAGCACATCTTTTGCCCTTGACCACAGCACTAATGTCAGGACATCCTGATTTCTGTGCAGATCCCCCAGCCTCAGTCACTGGCGTTGGTCTAAGTCAGCAGTGGCATCTTACGCCCAGCCCCTGCTCTTGTGCTGGTGAGTCCCACAAGGTTGGGATGGTGAACAATCTCTCAGACTCGAGAAATCTACTCACTGAACCTGTGTTGGATTAAACTTGGTGCCACCCTGCAGTGCCCATTCTAATGAATGGGAGACTTTGGATCACAGGGGAAAGGTAGGCAGTTATTTTTTTATTATGTAAGTTAATTTCAATTATTTTAACTGATTCAAAGTCAAAGTTGAGTTTATTGTCATCTGCAGAAGTACATGTGTGCACAGGTGCAATGAGAAACTTGCAGCAGCATCACAGGCACATAGAATCAGATAAGCAGCATTCACAAGAAAAACATAAATTATGTATAATTTTTTAAAAGGAAGAACATAATTAGAACAAAAAAAACAATGTCCATTTTAGTGCAATGTGATCAAAGTGGTCATAGTATTGCTAAACTGTAGTGAATAGGGTTTTGCCGATTCTTAGTACCTGGTGTGATTTTTAGCTTTTTAAATGAATAAACATTATCCTGCATTCAGTTATTGCTTTTCCCTTGTACTACCCTAATGCACTGATGTGATGAAATGATCTGTATGGAAGGCATGCAAAACAAAGTTTTTCACTGAACCTCAGTACACGTGACAATAATAAACCAATTTACCAATTTTTTTTCCATGTCCTGAATGTGCTTACGGCTGGAAAAGATGCTCACAAAAATCCAATGACCTCAATCAGTCTTTACTAGAAAATCAAAACCAGGAGGTAGATATTTAGCCCTTTGAGCTTGTTAGGTTGGCGGGCCAAGGGGCCTGTTCCTGTGCTTCTGTTCAGCTCTAATGGTATGCCAAACACACCATTAGGGCTGAACAGAAGCTGGGCTGCATCTTTAGTCTGCTTGTGTTGGGATTGGCTGGTTTTGGCGCCAGTTGAATATGAAACCAGGAATTATGCACTGAGTGACAAGAGGGTAATAAACAAATATGATGAATAAATTATGAAAATACAAAGATCAGGAAGCTTATGCACATCACAAACTCTAGAGGATAAAGAGATTATTTTCCTAAATAGCACACTACAATTACAGTCTTCACTCCTCTTATGAATGGCCTTTTGTGACTCATTTAAAGAGCAGGAATGCATTCTCACCAGAAGGATGATTCCTTTCTGCATTCTTTATGATTCATTTTTTGATGTTATTCTGAATAAAATTAAAAGAAGACTAATGCCATACAACAGCCATGTTATCTTAACATTGATTGTCAGGATGTAGTGAAGTCAGCACAGGAATAAATGTACGACAGATGCAGTCAAGATAAAGTTTATTTGTTTTATTTACAAGTGTGATTCAACCTCAACTGCTCAAGTGCTCCCATGCAATGCCAATCTATAGTCCACCATGAAGGTTCCAAGGAGACTGTTTCTGGTTTTCTCTGAAATATTTCCTGCCCACAGGACATCCCCACTCCTTAGGTCAAAGACTGGATTACAAAGTTCAATAAACAAGTTTCCTTTACAGTTTATCTTTACTGCAATCAACTGAGCAGGATGTTATTCTTAACACAAGAAACCATTAGAGTATCAACCGCCATTCCCACCAAAGGGCTATCAAGCATCGTCAGAATAGAAAAATGATGAAGGCACATCATAGAAACTTCTAGAGTCCATGAGAGATGGGGGGGGGGGGTGGTCTCATGGATATGCAAGATAAACTAACCCAGATCAATGATCACATTACCTGTATTGGTTGAAAGTAAATGTTACACAGGATTTGGGAGAGCCATTGTCACAGAGTCATACAGCAGGGAAACAGGCCCTTTGGCCCAACTTGTCCTTGCCCACCGAGCTAGTTCTATCTGCCCACATTTGACCCACAGCCCTCCAAACCTCTCCCATCAATGTACTTATCCAGATGGCTTTTAAACATTGCTAATGTGCCCACCTCAACTTGGTATATGTGATAATAATTAACCAATACTAATATTTCTGGCGTGTGAGATCTGTATTTCTTAACACTAAAGGGATCAAGGAATATAGGGAGAAGGTGGGAACAGAGTGATCAGCCAGGATCCTCTTGAATGATGAAGCAGACCCAAGAGGCTGACTGGTTTCCTCCTGCTTCTTTTTTCTATGTTAAATGTCCCCTTGAGAGGGCAGCCAGGATCTCACATAAAATCTCCCATCTGAAAAATGACAAAGCTCAATAGTGCAGCTCACTCTTAGTGATGCATGGAAGAAGCATCTTAGATTGTGTGCTGGAATCCGTGAGTCGAGCTCCAACCTATGACCTTCTGACGAGGTTAGAGTGGCATCACTGAGCAAAGGGCGACGAGACGCTTCAAGCAGAAGTGGAGACTTTGGTCTGGTTCAGCTCCCCCATCAAGGTGTAGAACCAAATTCCAGGTAGGGTTGGTGAAAGCAAAGGATGCTGTGTGAAGGTTTTATTTCTGAATGGGTGAATTAACGAGGTCCCATGCACATTTACCAAGTCCTAACAATACAGCCCTGAAGGAACTTCTTCAAGTACAGAACTGTAAAAAGGAAGGCACTATTCCAGCCTTCCCTCTGTCCATCCCTCCCGAGTTGAGCACACAGATTGTTCCCTCCAGGCTCATTCTGACAATTTTTTCAGATTCAATTGGCAACCCATATTCCTGATATCCTAGACGGCTGAGCTCCTTGCCTTGAGGAAGCCAGTCCCTGAATCGGACCCTGACCCTGAACCCAATCTGGTCACTGTCAATGGTCAATCTCGTGCCTGGGTCTGACCCTACCCCTGTGCCCATCCCTAGATCTGATCTTGCCACTGAACCCAACTCTCTCCTGCCTGTGGCTGAATCTGAGTCTATCCCTGCCCCTGCCCCTACCTGGTCTGTCTCCGGCCCCTACCTGTGGCTGACTGGGTCAAAGTCAAAGTCGAGTTTATTGTCATACACACAAGTACATGTGTGCACAGGTGCAGTGAAAAACCTACTTGCAGCAGCATCACAGGCACATGGCATCATTCACAAGATCCCAAGACAAAGAAGCAGAAGTAGGCCATTCGGCCCATCAAGTCTGCTCCGCTACCTCACCATGAGCTAAACTATTCTCCCATCTAGCCCCAATTCCCAGCCTTTTCCCTTGATACCTTGACTAATTAGATACCTATCAATCTCCTCCTTAAACACCCCCAGTGATCGAGCCTCCACAGCTGTATGCGGCAACGAATTCTATAAATCCACACACAATTAGAATAAAAAAACAAAGTCCACTGTAATGCAAAGTGATCAAACTGGTCATTGGTGCTGCTAAACTTTAGTGATCAGGGGTTGTGCCGGTTGGTTCAAGAACAATCTCCGGCCCCCGGCCCTGTCAGTGGCCCAACCTGCCCTAACTCTGACCCTGTCCCCGAGCCCAACACGCCCTCGACTGCCGCTAGGCCCGGCTCTGCCACGACCGTGGCCCTACCAGGGAGCTGACTCGAATCCAGGTCCAGGTCCAGGTCCAGATCCAGGTCCAGGTCCAGGTCCGGGCCTCCGACCAGGGCCGCGCTCCGCCGCCCTCACAGCAGCCGAGCGGAAGTCCCGCCCCACCGGAAGCGGCGGCTCCTCCCCCTCCCCACCCGGGCAGCGTCGGGCGGAGCCGTTCATTCGGCTGTCGGTGCAGCGCTGGTGCAGACTGGGTTCTTTTTCAATCTCTTGGCTTTAGAGGCTTTTCTAATTGAGCACGGTAAAGAAAGCAGAGCGGCGGTGGGGGAGGGCGGGGGAGTGGGCTTTGCTCCGGTGACACTTTGTGTGGGAGGGGTGAGGGCGCATCAACCCCCGGGGCGCCGCCGGCGTGTCAGTGGGGATGAGGCGACCGTTAATGGTGGGTGGGGGAGGGGGGGAGAGCGCGCGGGGCTCCCCCGAGTCCCTTCGGCTCCCCCCCGAGTCCCTTCGGCTCCCCCCCGAGTCCCTTCGGCTCCCCGAACCCGGGGGCGCGCGGGGGCTCTTCGGCTCCCCCGAGTCCCTTCGGCTCCCCGAACCCGGGGGCGCGCGGGGGCTCTTCGGCTCCCCCGAGTCCCTTCGGCTCCCCGAACCCGGGGGCGAGCGGGGGCTCTTCGGCTCCCCCGAGTCCCTTCGGCTCTCCGATCCCCGGGGCTGCATCGGCGTCCCGAGTCCCTTCGGCTCCCCGAACCCGGAGTGCGCGGGGCTCCTTCAAATTCTGTCCCTGAGCAAAAGTACGGAAGCTAGGACACAACCCGCTCCAATGCGAGTAAATGCTTGGACGGGCGTGTGGAAATATACATAGCCCGGAAGATCTGCAAGGTGTCTCTTTAACTGATTTGATCAGGATTATGGCTATTCACTTCCTAGTTTGCGGTTTTGGAGAAAGGGAAAAAAAACTATAATGTGTAATTACCGTGCTAAGGTGAAGATCAGTTAATGACTAGGATCTGCAGCAATCCTCGGGGTATGCTGCCTGGGCTCTATGATTAAACACTGATTCAGTTAGCAATTTTAAATTAAGTGGCAAGCGTGCAATTAATTAATTGGATTTTTCTCTTTTTTGCTTTTTGACCTACACGTGAAAGAAACATTATATGTATGGCCCCATTTCCTGTGCCTGCCTCTAGTTCTTTCTTCGGGTAGGGCGGTGTCTTGGCGCCCGTTCCTCAGCGACGCAGCTTTTACGGCTACCAGGAAATGCGATTTTCACTCTTAATGGCGGCGATTTGTCGTTTATATATTCTAAAAATCACACCGCTGGCCTTTGCTCGAAAGTTTCCTTTGCATAAGCTTCATCGATTATTATCACGAGGACAAAAAAGAGAAGTACCGTGCACTACAGAAGGATTCACGAGCTTAGCCCCACTTAACAAATTACATTGAGCATCAGGCGGGTATTGCACAATATTTCCTTTTAACTGCTAAAGAAAGCAGGTAAAATTGCAGATTGCGGCATATTAAGTGGCCGGCCATGTTGGCCATGCATATTTTTTGAAATTATTCACATAAAGGTTAAATTCAAATTTTAAAATGTACTCTTTTATTTTCATGTCTATCCCTGTGAAAACGCTACTGTATAATAATAGGGGATTCTTGCCAGCAATCTTCTTTCGGGTCATAATGCCTTGTCCCAGTATTTAATTTTTTAGTAGCAAAAGAAGCCTCAGAGCACACTAATTTGGATGTTATGCTAATTTGGACATGAGGCCATGTAGCCCATTGTCTGCTTTGTTGGCTTTTTCGATATAATACTAAATAATTTCCTCTGACCTTCCCTAATGGGCGGATGCAATCTGTCAAATGTATATCAATGTTTCCCTGAAAAGTGTTCTGTGCTCAAACAACTATTACTGTTTGTCTTAAAGCAGTTCCTTTTTTCCATAACTGTCTTATTGACTTTTTGGAAGTAATCTAATATGCATGCATTGTCTGGCTGCATGTTGCCTTGAAGCAGGGGAGATGAAGGGGAAGTGAGAAATTTGAGCTGTGTCAAATTGTATGCTTTTTGGCTTGCAGTTAATGATAATAACAGCTTTGGAAAGCAATGAACTTCATGAATATAGGTAAATACTAATATTTTGCCTTGTCCCTGCGCCATTTATTTTTAACTGCCAAATGTGACCTATTGCTTTCCACTGCTTTAACTTGTGTATCCTTAAACAGGAAATGGTGCAAATAATCTTTAGTGTTCTCATTATAGAATGTATAAAATATATTGGGTTATGAAAGCACTTGGAACAATATTTTTTGGGGTACTAAATTAAGAAATAAAGAATACATTTCAGACTAAGATAGCAAACCTGGTTAAAATAACTTTGTTAATTTGAAAACCATCTAACAAAAAATCTGAACACCTTTTTGATTTTGCCTTTTATCTACTATCTGGAAATGTACTAGCTTTACTGTGTCATGCATTTCATCAAATATTTCCCTTACTAAATTAGGGCTATGTTTAGGGACCAACACAGTGATTTAAAACAAGTGGCACATCTAGTAGAGGTGATACCTTGCTGCTCCAGTGACTGGTTCAATCCCAACCTCTGGTGCTATCTGTGGAGTTCGTACGTTCTTCCTGTGACTGTGTGGGTTACTTCCGGGTGCTTCAGTTTCCTCACACATGCTAAAGATGTGTGGGTTGGTAGGTTAATTGGCTGTGTTAAAATGTCCCTGTTGTGTGAGTGAGTGCTGGAATCTAGGGGAAATTGATGGGAATATGGGGAGAATTGAGATTGGTGTAAATGAGTTCTTGGCAGGAGGGGGTTGTGGACTCAGTGAACCACAAGTGTATCTGTTCTTTATAACTCTGACTTCAGTTTAGAAGATGTGGCATATAATTCTTCAAGCAGTCTGTTTTATTAAAATGTTGGCTGGTATGGTTTGTCATGATCTTTTTGAAAGAAAAGGGGAAGTGGATTATGCTAATTACATTTAATGATAAAGAGCAGTTCAGTTGACAATGGTTACCTGTAATTTATTTGTTATCTGCAGTGTTACCAACTATTTCCTTTTCTAATGGATGATATGTACAAAACCAGCTTCCAGCTTTGAGTTACCTGCATAGTTATTTTTGGTCTCATGAAGGTGATCAGTATCTGCACCACTTTCTACTCTGCTGTATAACTGAAGTTGGAAATGTAGCTGCCAATTCAAGTGTTTTTGGAAGTTGTGCCATGAATAAAGCTAAATCTAGTTTGTAATTAATTCCTCATCAATTTGCATGTACATATACACACCAATTTTTACCCAGTGCAAACCTAAGTTCTCTTGTATATTGTACTTAAACCACATTCATGCACTATACATAATCTTGTAATTTTTCATCCTTGTCAATGTTTATAAAAAAAATAATGCAGGTACTCTCAAATAGACCTTGCTGTATTGTGGATCTTCATCTATCGTTCTAGTAGCCTTTGCTTCGTTAGTCCTTTTCAGAAGGCAAAGTTCCAACTTAAAATTGTTTTCATTGAAAACTAATTAACCCCCCATTTTCTAAAGTGGCAAATTAATGAACAGGTAGAGTAATAATGAAACAATGCAGATAAATTAGTGGTCTCAAATGTGACAAGTTGGGAACCAGTTTCAGCTGGTATGTGCTCAGAGCACTGTGCAGGAAGTGAGATGACGATGATGCGGACTGTGGTATTCTGTTTTTACGTGGCGCTCTGGCAGTTACTTTACGTTATGTTTTTACAGTGATTATTCATTAGCTTAAACTGCTATCAGCAGTACTAATGGGAGAAGAATGGTAGACAAATATTGTTTCAACTGGAGTAAAATTAAAACTACAGATGTTGGTAAATCAGCAAAACAATGCTGAAATCATTCTGTAGGTCAAGCAAAATGAAAGGTGTGGGGGGGAACTGGGATGTTACACTTCTAGGACCCTTCAAGATGGGAAAAGTAAGAAAAGCATGTGAAGTTGCAGGGAGGGGAAGGGAATATCTGTGATGTGCAGACTAAAATTGTCAAGGTAACATCTGCCTTAAAGACAGCTGAAGAACAAAAAATAAGTTGAAGCAGGAAGTATAGCCACATCTTGGTGGGGGGGTGGTGTCAGAAAGGAGTGGTTACCTGAAGTTGTTAATTTCATTAAGTCCTGAGGGCTTCAAAGTGCATACAAAAGTTTACATTGGGGATTATTGGTGCAATGTAGGAGGTTGAAAATAGGTTAGAGGGGCAGTACAGTAGAGAATTAGTGACAGGCAACCAGAAGCTTGATCTCTCCTGGATGATTGAAGGTGTTCTGTAAAGCAGCTGCCCTTCTTGCATTTGGGTTCTCCAGTATAGGGGAGACCACATCATGAACAAAGAAAACATGGTACTCTAAATTAGCAGAAGTGCAAATGAATTGTTTCCTCTGGTAGTATGACTGCTATTTGAGTTTCTGCATGGTGGGAAGGGAAGAGGTAAAAGGGCAGGTGTGGTATTCCTGTGGATGCCTGGGGAAGTGAGCAGGGGAGTGGTTGCTCAAGCTGAAAGAGTGACCAGGAAGATGTGGATGGAACAGTTCCCTTGGAATGCTGAGAGAAGAGAGGAAGATGTCTGGTGATGCAATTCCATTGGAGGTCACAGGGATTATGGAGGATGATTCTTTGAACGTGGAAGGTGAGGACAAAGATGTTCTGGCTTGGAAATGGTGAAAGCAGATTGCTGGAAGTGGAGATGTGGTCAAAAGCCTTGTCATACAGGGAGAGGGGAGATCATGGTTAAGGGAAAAGGAAGACATCTTAAAGGCACTACTCTGGCAAGTTTTGTGATCAGAGCAGATACTTAAATGTTAATATTTATAGCCATTTTCATCAATTTCTGGGATTGAAACAATTTAGCAAGGAGCACCTTGAACAAAACTATTGATAATTATCACAATTATTCATTAGTTTTGTTAAGCTCTTGGGAAGTGGTAAATGTCCTGGTCATGTAAATGAATAAACAATATAATTTATGAAAGGCCTATTTCAAAAAAAGTACCCAAAAATCCATGTTGCTGGTGGCAGCATTGGTGTCTGTCTTTTGCTGCCAAGGTCCATAACCTGCCACAAAAACTGTCCTTTGACCAAACCTAGATCATCTGTCCTTGCAGCTCCCTTTGAGGTTCTGCAGTGGCATGCAGTTCTTTGCAGTGTTTTACTAAATTGAAGATGCTGTATAATCACAAGTTGTTGAAAGGATGCTTCTTTACCTCTAGCATGTAAATTTTAGAAATAACCTGTATAGTTCATTCACCGCAATTATTGGCACTCAACACTCATTAGGCAACAATCTTCTGTAAAGTTGTCAGGTTTTTTTATACCACAGTTTCAGTGGTAATATTCTGGAAATGTCTTGTACAGGTATCGTTCAACATCCAATGCTGCCAATTGTTGGTATTTTCTGACGAACCCTCAGGGAATGGAATATATGAAGGTCATATTTGAATTGGAGCCAGGTGTAATGACATCAGTGTTTAAATTGTGTACATTGTTGAAGTTGATGGCTAGAGTCGACATTGGAATGTTTATTGTAGCAGCTCTAACCTGAGATGGTTACTGTAAGATATCTCAGTCAAAATGTTTTGAAAATGAAGATTGATGTACACTAATTCAGTAATTAAAATAAGGTCCATCAAGTAAGCATTATAATGCAAGGAGCATTTGTTCTAATGGAACAAGGCTGATTTTTTTGTTTAATATGGTGGAAGCTCCTTGCCTGCATTTATAAGCTATTTTCATAAATCTGTAATTATCTGCTTGGTATGCAGTGTTTCTCGTGTGCTTGCTTGGATCCATCTGTCACCTCACACTTGCGTCAGCTTTTTAAAACTTCGAAAGTATGGACACTTGTGTAGCATTTTCTGCTGACAGTCTCATTATTCAGTTTAGTCTTTTGACAGCAGTTGTTGAGAATGGAATGGTGGATATTTTATAGTCGTAAATGGAAAATCTTGCCAGGGAAAGAACGTTTTGTAACTACGTCAACAATCCAAGGTGTTCCTGTTCTCTATACTGTAACCAACTGTGAGCTACTGAATAAAATTAACACTGGGTCTTGCATTACTGAGTATCCATTGTCATAGTCTGATGAATACAATAACACAAATCTCTGCACAGTAGTGAATAAGATTAATCAAGAATTGCACTCCTGATTTTTAAGGACTTACTGTAATTCTACATTTAAAAATTCTTCGTAATTTGTGGTATGCCGAATTGCATTAGAAGTGCTTAAATCGGCTTTGTTGTAGTTGCTAGCCATAATTGTCTAATTCAAAGATGCAGTAGTCAACAGAAGCACTATTCATGTTCAGCAGTTGAAACTCTTTTGGACTGAAGCCATTTGCATCACATCAACTGTTTCCCCCCCTCCTATTTTACATTTTTTAACTTAAATAATTTAGGACTGCAAAGGATTTTCCCATGTAATCCACGTTCACCATTTAATTTCAACCATTGTACATTTTTGTACTGTTTTGTCTTTTTTTCACTTTAGAGTTGCAGAGCAATCAGGACAAATGGGAAGGAATAGTTGAAAACTGGAGGTGGGTGCCAGTTCAGTGATTGTCACTTGGTGCCACTTATTCACAGTCTGGAGAAATGAAATGTCAGTGGAAAATGGAGAAACAGCTTGAATCTGAGAGGCAATGGGCTGGAACAGAGGTTTCTATGACAAACTGGGATTTGTTTGAATATCTGGACACATGGTGTCCTCATTTTACTGGAATGCTTAACAGTTTTGTATCTGCAAGTCATTCTAATTAAATGGAATATAGTTTGTTTCCTGAAAATGTCTGAGCTTTATATTGTGATATTTCTTTAGGTTGCATTTTGTTTTGCCAATCTTCAGTAGAACATGTTTTGGCTTATTCTGTTTCTTCTTTCTCCTACACCTTCTAGGGTAAGAGCTGTTCAAATTGTTGGCCCAAGTTGAGAGTAAGTAGTTGTATCTATAGGAAATAAAAAGGTTTTATATAGCACCTTTTAACATAGTAAGACATGTCTATGTAGTTTGAGTGTCAGTGAAGAAAATTTGACACTAGCCCATGTGGAGATGTTGGGACTGATGACCACAGCTGGGTTAATGAGGCGGGGTTTAGAGTATCATCAAAGAGGAAAGATGTTAAAGGGTTGAGGAAGGGAATTCCAGAGCATGAGTCTTAATGGCTGAAGGCATATTCACCAATGAAAAGATGGCTAAATTTGGAGGCTGTTATGAGCCAGCATTGAAGATGTCAATCTTTAGGTGGTTCAAATTTGGAGGATATCAGGGAAACATTAAAATAGTAGCAGAAGTAAGCTATTCAGCCCTTTGGGCCTGCTCCACCATTCAACGTGATCATGACTGATCATTCACTTCAGTACCTCATATCCCTCAACCCTTTGGCATTTAGAAATATATATAACTCCTTGAATTTATTTAATGACTTGGCACCCACTGCTCTCTGAAGTAGAGAACTCTACTATCTTCTGGCTGAAGAAACAACTTCCGATTTGGTTCTAAACTGCATTCCCACTGTCCTGAGGCTTTGACCCCTGGTTCTGACTTCTCCATCATTGGGAAGATCCTCCTTGTATCTAGTCTATCGAGTTTGGTTAGTATTTTGTAGTTTTGAGATCCCTTCTCACTCTTCTATACTCCAAGTGAACATGGCCGATCTCTCATCATTTTTCGATCTTGCCATTCCAGGAATCAGTCTTCCTTCATTGTAATCTCTTAACAGCATCCTTTTTCAGACAAGGAGACACAACGGCAGATGGGGTTTCACTCGGGTCCTGTACAGCTGCAGCAAAACATCCTTCTGCAATGAAGTCCAACGTACCATTTGCCTTCCTAACTTTGCTGTATCTGGAAGCTCACTTTCAGCGACTGATGTTCAAGGATATGCGGGTTTTGTTACACTTCCCGTTTCCTAATCTATCACATTCAGACAATCTGTCCTTCTGTTTTTAGAACCAAACCAATCTCATTTATCCACATTAAACAGCATCTGCCATGCGTTTGGCCACTCACCAAATTTGTCTAAATTACATTGGAGCTTTTCTGTCTTCTCGTGGATTTTTTTTCCCCTGCCCTCCCCCACATCCCAGCTTTGGTCTTTTATAGTTCCCTCATCCAAATCATATTGCAAATAGCTACAGCCCAAGCAATGATCCTTGTGATGCCCATTAGCTGCCCGCTACCCGGAAAAAGACTTGCTTATTCCTACATTCTTTCCTGTCTGTCAACAAATCTATACTAGTACATTATATTACCCCAAGTTCCATGTGCTTTAATTTTACACACTTGTGTTTCACCTTATCAAAAGGAGCAAGGAATGAAGCCACAATTGGACTTGAAAGTAGATTGTAAATATTATAAAACTGAGGTATTGTTTAGCTGGAACTAGTGTAGAGTCAGCGGGCAGTTGTGTTTATGGGTGAAAGAGTAGAACCCAGTGTGAATTAGAACAGCAGTTTTCAAACTTCAGGTGACCTATTTTAACCCATGTGACCCAATAAGAATAACTAGTTAAGTAATAGGTTTAATCAAACTATTGATATAACCAATCTTCAAACTACCATTGAATGTATTACAAGTGGTGATTGGTTTTAATGTTACATGGTGCATCTGTATAAAACCCAGCTTGTCAACTGCAACTAAGTGTAGATGACTGCATTAGAATAGTGCCTTGTATGTTGCACAGCAGGCAGTCAATCTGTTTCTTCTGTGGGGTCAAGCCATGACTAAGATCATTTCTTTTAAGTAAGAAAGACACTGTTGGTTTTATTGGCAGATCAGTGAAGGCAAAGGTGGGAATGAGTGTTATCAGAGTGGAATAGGGCAATGTTAACTATTTTCGTAGAGACAGAGCAATATGGCAAGGAAACAGGCCATTCAGCCACTGTGACTATGCTGACCATCAAACACCCATTTATAGTAATCTTACATTAATCTCATCTTGTTTCGTATTCTTCTTACATACCCATTAACACTATCCTCCCCCTCCCCCCTCCCCCCACACCTCTATCACTCACTACACATTAGGGGCAATTTACAGTAGCCAATTACCCTAACAATCTGCACATCTTTGGGATGTGGGAGGAAACTGGAGCACCCAAAGGAAACTCTCTCAGTCACAGGGAGAACATGCAAATGCCATGCAACCGGCACGCACGGTGAGGATAGAGCTTGGGTGTCTGGTCATGTGAGGCTGGAGCTGTTACTAGCTGTTGGATGATGCTGTGCTGAAAAATATCAGACTTCCAATGTATATGCTTGCCAATTGTGATCTGTTGATCTGATCCTGAAAGCTTTGCATTGTTAATTTGCTGCTGTTAGGTGATAAGCAAATGTGACTTTAATTCTGCTCTAGAAGTATAATCTGTAATATTAATAATTCTTGGGCACTCATATTAATAATTCTTGGGCACTCAATCTCTATGCGAGCTGTTCTAATATGGTTACTTTCTGTTTTCATTTTCAGTTCCTAACCCATAGTGTTTAGTCCCCAATTAATTACCCAGTCTTAATTCAGGGGAAGTATTATGCAGAGACAGATTTTTCCCATTGCTGACAGTTAATGAGAATTCACTGACTGCAGTCTTGCTGGTTCCAGCACCTTTTATAGCAATGAGAGCATGAATTGGCAAAAGCTTCTGATTTTGTTTCGAGAACTGCAAGTTGTGGACCAAACTTTAGAGAGAGGAGAAAGTAAATTAAGTTATTTCTGGAGGTCAAAAAAAGAATTATTTTGACTGAAGCTATTAATAAAAGTAAAACTTGACGCTGTTTTTTTTATTTCAAACCACAAAATTGATCTGCTAAATGTGAGCATGCTAGCTTTTGCACATACTTAAATAGCTTCTTGATGGACAACTGTCCTAGAATTCCAAGAGATGTGTAATTGTTTTAGAAATTGTCTTTAAGCACAAGTCTGTTATTGATCAATTTCATTAAGCTTTTTATATTTTTTAATGATTTGTACTGGTATCCATCACTGAAGAATGTGAAGAGTCAACAGTTAAATGTATGACCAAGATCAATTGGTTGTTTCTGTGCTCGTTTACTCATCACTCTGGGGATTATCCAATCCAGTTATAAAAGTTTTATTTTAATTAAATCAGAAGTATGTCATTGACACTGTTCTCAAGATATTCTTTATGTAATTGGCTGTCAGTTGTATTTAAGAATTAGAGCAGTTGTCTCCAGCTGGTGCTGATTTTCTTTGAGATTTATTATTGTACACATTTTTCAATCTTGCTTCTATGGCCAAAATCTCTTATCTAATTTTGGACTGCTAGCAGCAGTGTCCTTAATTTTTGTTGAATACAGTAGGCAAATATAGTAGCCTCATTTCCCTGGATTATTATCTATCCAAATGGCTCTCTGCTTTTCAAACAATACCTCATCTTGAAACTTGTAATATCTTCTGATTTTTTTTGTATTTAATGCTATTGTGTAATTGTCAACGTAGCACTTGCAAAATGTCAGAATTTGGGCTGTAAGGTGGCTTGAGATATTTTGGGTGTTAAAGGTGTCCTAAATGCAAATCTTTCTATAGGTACTACATTTTTGACAGCTAGAAAATTTTAACCATTTTTTCCAAACTAAATGTATAAAATGTGCATGCGCATATTAAATCATTTGGTTTACTGAGTATAAGTGTTTTGAGAACTTCTTTTCATGTGGTGGGTGGATAATAATCATGGTCAATTATACTAGTTCACCTTTATGTGAAGTGTCATTTGCAAATCCCATTGGATCTTGGATTGCTGTGAAGTGTGCAAAATTCTTAAAGGTCTTGATGGGGTAGCTATATAGTTGTTTCCATTGGGTCTAGAAGTAGGGGTTGCAGTCTCAAAATAAGGGCCAGATCAAAAGAAATTTCCCCACACAAGGTGGTGAATCTTTGGAATTAACTCCTTGAGGGTTGTGAAGCTCACTTAGTATATTTCAAGACATTGGTAATTTTTTAGATACTGAGTGAATTGTGAGATATGAGGTTGGTGTAGAAATTGGGTGCTAAGATAAAACATATGCTGCAGTCTTAGTGAGCAGCAGACCAGGTGAGCTTACTAACATATTTCTTGTGTTCTTAGAACGGTTGAAAAGTCAAATCGTGTCTGCTGGTCCTGTCAGTGTTGTGAAGTTGTCACCTTAAGCCAATTTTATGAGCCTTGTATTTTTGGTTGTGAGAATTGAATCATTGAAGTGTGGTAACATCTCCTTGTGATGCGTGATTAAGAAGAAATGCAGCTTTCAAGGTATTAACTGAATGTATTATAACTAAGTTGCTTTTGGAACATAGAGGCCCATGATGTCAGTTTAAACTAATCCTGTCTGCCTACACGTGGTCTATATCCCTCCAGGCCCTACCCATTCATGTGCCTGTGTAAATGCCTCTTAAACATTGCGATCGATCTGCTTGCACCGTCACACTTTTGGTACTTTCCAGGCACCTACTGCTCTGTGTAGTTATTTTAAAAAAACCTTCCTTGTAATTCTCTTTTAAACTTCCCCCTTTTTTTTACTTTAAAGTTATGCCCTCCAGTATTTGATGCTTCCATTCTGACGGAAAAACTGTCTACCCTATCTATCTATAATTTTACATACTTCTATCAGGTCACCCCACCCCCCCCCCCCCCCCCAGCCTCTGATGATACTAGAAAACCAAGTTTGTCCAACTTCTCCTTGTAGCTAATACTCTCTGATCCAGGCAACGTTCTGATGAACATCTTCTGCACTCTCTCCAAAGTAATGCAGGGACCAGAACTACACAATACTCCAAATGTGGCCTAATCAAAGATTTGTACAGATGCAATGTGACTTGCTGGCTTTTATGCTCAATGCCACTGTTATAACTATTGCCCTTCTTAAACAAAAGAACAACATTAGCAATTCTCTAGTCTTCTGGGACCTTGCTTGTGGCTGAAAAGGATACAAAGATCTCTGTCAAGGCCCCAACAATGTCCTCTCGCCTCTCAATAATTTGGGATCGATTCCATCAGGCCTTGGGGACTTCATCCTTTTTAATGGTCTTCAAGAGACCCAATGCTACCACCTTGATTAACGTGCCCTAGAATATCAGCATATCTCTCCCTGATCTCACCATCTTCTATGTTCTTCTCTTTGGTGAGTACTGATGCAAAGTACTTGTTTAGTACCTCGCCCACTACTTCTGGCTCCACTCATAAATTCCTTTGTCCTTGAGTGGTCCTATCCTCTCTCTGGTTACCCTCTTGTTTTTAATGTATGTATAAGGTGCCTTGGGATTTTTCCTGATCCTCCTCACCAAGGGCATTCCATGGCCCCTTTTAGCCCTCTTGATGCTTTTCTGAAATTTTGGGTAGGTTTTACTGCCTCCTTGTTTACACCAAGGAAATCTGTTTTTTTTCCTGTGTTAAATGTCAGCTGTCCTTAATAAGGAGCAGTATATTATTTCTAAAGTTGTCACTTGTATAATGGGCCGAACGGCCTCGTGCTGTGCTTTATCAGCTTTGTGGAAGCATTGGCTTTCCATGGATATAGTCATTGGTATATCATCAATAAAAGCTAATTTTGAATAACTGTTTTTGTAAGTTCATTCCAGCATTATAGCTTTTTACCTATTCTAAATTATAAAATTGAAATAACCCTTTAGGTGGTGGTTTAAACTGAATAGATAAACCGACAGGGAAATGGGTAGACTGTTGATTTGTCATTTGTGGCTCTTGTCGCATGAACAGTTACTCAGTTTGGGATTGCATGCAGCTATATTTTCTAGTGATCTGATATCTAGAGCAAGGTGGTCTCTGGCTAGATATCTTCAGGGAAATGGGGGAAATATTGCCAGTTACAGGAAGTAAAAGGGAAATTGAACCCTGATTAATGGTTATCTGCAGTCCTCTGGCATTCTGAAAATGTAAAAGGTTTTCCATTAAACCATTAACTAACTTACTTTAATCATCCTTATTACTAATGGTTTACAGAGGGAGTGGCCACTTTGATTCTTTTGCCTTAGTTGTTGTCACTGCCAGTTCCAACAAAATTGTGTGCCTGTTTTGTGCATTTAGTTTTTCTGAAATAGTTTTAAAATCTTTTCTAAAACAGCTCAGCTTGCACATGTTTTAACTAGTTTGCTGCGCTGTAAACAGTGTCTAAGTTTTCATTTATAAGTATATAACGTCTAAGGAATTCAGTTACTCAGGTTTTATATAGTCAGAGACTTCGTTTGCATCAGGCCTGGAACTCTTAAACTTTCCCATGACCCTCAGAATACTGAAGATTGTGTCACATGACCTACCTTCTTTGTCTAATGCAATGCGAAATTTAACTTTCTTGGTATTGGAAAATTGCTTTTGTAAGTAGGAAGTGCCAGGAAAACAATTCATAACATCCAGAATTGCATGTTCTTTTTTTTTGAAGTCTGCATAAGAAATAAGAAACAGGACTTGAGCACTGACGTATCTGTGCTTGGGAGTAGACATTCCAGTGATTCATTTTAAAGGGTTGCACGATGTTAGTAGTAAAGCCAATTGCAGAATGGAACACGAGGGATTGGTACTGGAAGCATTTCTGCAAGTTTCCTTCATTAGAATACTTTAAGGGCTCATTAGTAAATTTGGAACATTTCACAGTGATAACCACCATGATAAATATGTCTATCAATGGAATGTCAAAACATTCTCTTGGGAAGGATTGTAATAGCAATTTTTTTTACTGTACACTAAAGTTGATATATTGTCAGATTAAATAGATATTAGTTGCAGGGTAATAAAGGAAAATTGGGTTAATGAAGCCTGAACTGTTTTTGGTAAACACGATCTTCTGAATTTACTGCTTTGTATGTTTGCAGATATTTATGCTGTGATTTCAATGGTGCAATACAGTCCATCATATGGTCAGATAGTGACCATAAGAAATCTGAACAGGTATAGGCTATTAGGCTTCTTAAGCCTGCGACACCATTGATAAAGATCATGGCAGATCCAACTTCCTTCTAGTCCACTTTCTGCCCTCTACCCCTCACCCCTGATTTCCCTTCCTGGTTAAAAAATCTATCACAGCTTTGAATATACTCAAGTATTTGTCCTCTTTCACCCTTTTTCAGCAAGGAATTGCAAAGACTCTCAACCCTTTTGGGGGGGGAGAAATATTCTTCCTCATTCACTGTCATTCTGAGACCACGTCCTTCAATCCTGGACTCTTACCAGAGGAGAAACATGCCCCAGCATTTGCCCTGTCAAGATGCCAAAGAGTCTTGTGCTTCAATAAATCTCATTTGTTTAAGTGGTAGCTAGCCAACTTGATCAATCCAGGATCATCCTCAGAGTCTTCCCTGAATTGCTTCTAATGATAAAATCTTTCCTTAAATGAGGGGACCTAAACTGTGTACTGTACTCTGGATGTGGTCTTGCTAGTGCTTAGTATGGTTGTAATAAGACTTCCCTAATTTTATATGCCAACCCCCTTGAAATAAAAGCCAGTGTTTCCATTAACCTTGCTGACCACCTGCTGCACTTGTATGCTAGCTTTGTTTCATGTATGAAGAGCTCCTAATCCCTTTGTACTGCAGCTTTCAAAGTCTTTCTCCATTTAAATCTAGTTTCTTTCTTCCAAAGTGAGCAACTTCACATTTTCCTGCACTATCCTCTCAGTTGCAAACTTTTCGCCCACTCATTTAACCTATCGATGTCTTTGCAAATTGTTTGCATTCTCACAGCAAGTCTCCACCCACCACCCCCAATTTTTGCATCACCCACAAATTTGACTACAGTACCTTCACTTCCTCAATCATTAATGTAAACAGCCCTATGCCAGGACTAATCCCAGTGGTTACACGTTGCTGATCTTAAAATGACCCCCTTAACTCTATTCCCTGCTGGCTAGCCAGTCCTCTATCCAAGCTAATATATTACTTTCAAGACCATGAGCTTGCAAGGTGGCTCTGTGTGGCATCTTGTTAAATATATTTTGAAAATTCAAATCTATTATATTGACTGGTTCCCCTCTACCCATTCTGGCTCATACTTCCTGAAAGAGCTCTTATTTGACAGACATGATTTCCCCTTGATGTAGCTATGCTAATTCTACTTGATCAGGTTATAACTTTCCAAATGTTTGGCTATTACTACCTGAATGAGGGATTCTAACATTTTTTGAATATTAGATACAAGGATATACTGTAGCTATCAGTTCTTTGCTTACCACCCTTTTTGAGTAGGGGTATCTCAGTTTTCCAATTCTTTGGTACCTCCCAAATCTAAAGATTTTTGAAAGATGTCAACCAATGTATCCACCATCTCAGTAGTCACTACTTTTAGGATCCTATAGGATCCTAGCATGTAAATCATTAGGTCCAGGAAATCAGCCTTTAGCCTCTTGTTTATCTCCTGTATTTTTAGTATTATTGGCAAAGTTGGAGGTGTTATTTGTTGTAAAGGTTGATGTCTAAGGTACTTATCCCTACAGCCTTCATTCCTTACTAATTTCTCTTGGTCATGTTTTCCTTCTACATGAATATACCTCCTTTTCTCTTTTGAGCTGTGGTCTCTTGTTCTGCTTCTTTATGGCGAATACCTTTACTAATGCATTGACGCTTGATACTTTGAATATTTCTATCATATCATATGCCATATCTTACAATGCCATATTGGGGGGGGGGGGGTTGCAAAATAAAAGGGGAAGTAAATTTCTGTAATGCGTTCAAAGTGAACCTACCATGGAATATTCAATGCTGTAGTTGAATACGTGACCTAGAAAAGTAAGTTTAAGAAGTTTTTGCTCAAGCAAATTTTTCCTTGGTTATCTGTTGTAATCCACCAATTAAGAAAACATCTGATAAGAAACTATTCCTTTTTGGTAAAGTACCTTTGGGATGACTGTTACAAAGGAGAAGTAATTTATTAGTTGCTTGGATCACGTGCCATTGGTTTGCTTTTGTAAATTTTGCAAAATTTTGGACACAAATTGTATAAATCTAGTAGTTGAAGTAGATTTTCCAAGTTCACATGAAATGGTGATACATATTGGAGTTTGCATACTGATATGAGCTTTGCTTTGGGTGCTGCTTTCATGTTGTGGCACGTCACTTCTAAAGAGATGAGTTACCACTCATGGTCAATTGACTGTTATTCCCATTTTAACCTTGGTAAGTCAAGTCAAATGGATTGGTTCTTCCACTGGTATTTGTGTTTGCTTCCATTGCATCACCCTGCCTGTTGAAGGATCATCTAGAAAGTAGGTGACTTTCTAATCTTTGCCTTGTCAGTTACCTCGCTAGATAGAAGTTGATAAATGGGTCACTCAATATCAAATCAAAATCCTTTACTTTGTTTTCCAAGAATAAAATAAATTAATGTGGCTAAGCAGGAAGAAGTGCTGAATTGGGGTTACCTTTTTCTTGGTAGGTTGCTGTTTGTATATTAGATAAACTTCATGACATTGCTTTGTAAGAAATTAAGAAATTGTAAGAAGTAGTTACTGCTCGCAAAATATCAAATGAAGGCTTGAATGATAGATTAGTACATCAGAGTCTGCTAATTAAAATCTCCCCCCCTTTCCCCAACATTGTCCCCAAACTCTCAAGACAACCCTCCATTCCAGAACCATGCTGATCATTAGCTAATTGGAGCATTTAAAGCACTTCAATCCATTAAACCCAATAAAGGAGAGATCCAGCTGTCATTTTTTTTAATAGACTATCTGAACAGCCAATGTGTGAAAAGCTGGAGCAAAACATATGTACGGTGGTCTTACCTTTGAGTGACTTTTCACTGCATTATGGCAGTCTGGAAAATGTTGTAGTTTTCTCACCACTTTCCTTATTTAACACATTAACTGGAATTCAAATGTTTAAGGTTTGCAAGTTTTAAAAGTCTTTATTTAGAGTAAAGAAATGGGAGAGATTAATTGGAACTTGCATTCATTTGTAACTTGAGAGTGAGCCAAGTTATCAATGCATATTGAGAACTAACACTTTTTGACATGTTAGTTTCTTGTATATAGGAGTGGACTAAGGGAAATGATTTTACATCAGGGCTTGAGTCTGCAGACAAGGTTATTTGAATTTCTCATCAACTTAGCGTAACTGCCAAACAAAATTTAAAGCAGGTAAAATATGATTGTATTTTGACAGGTACCTAACACCCCCTTATTGTGCAAATCTGAAAACTTAATAAAATCAAACTAATAAGGATTTTTATCTGTTGAAATGAATACGATTGAAATCTGCCTTTTAATGAGTGTTCAATTACAAGCTTGGATACCTGTCAAAATGCATAAATCAATAACAAATTTTACCTCGAAGTATTGTGTTCATCTGTCTGTAACATAAGAAAAAATGAAAAACCTTTGTTCCATTTTGAAATGTTTATCTGGTCAAATTAATGAATTCTGATTATTAATGATAGAAATGTTTTTGTTTATGTTTGAAGTTAAATTATTGGTGTATACTGATTAAAACTTGCACCATGTTGAACCTAGTTGCGGTAATGTGCTGGCAGTAAGTGAATAGGTAATGGAGTAGACTGATCTAAATGGGTAGTTTCCAGGAAGCTGCGTTAAATTTATTTTGGGCTCCACAAACTTTCTTTACAATACAAATGGTTTAGTAAATTGGAAATGCTAATGTGCATAGTTTTTGTTTGTCCTGGAGAACTCCAGTGCAGTTGAAGGATACTTGTATCTAAGAGTAGGTGGTCGCTGCATCTTGGCATTGTGAATGGAAACATTTTACTTTGAGCCAAACAGGAATTTGCTTATTTCATCCACCAGTCATAATAGCAAGTCTATCCATTCACCAGTTAGAGAAAATAACAAGCTGATGCTGCTGGATATACTTTATTTGCTACATTTTGTTTTCATGTTCAAGTTCCTACATTTTGTTGTATGCAAAGCAGGGAGGGGAAATGAGCTGCAAGTGTGTCTGCTAAATGGGCATGAATGTGGCAAGTGGAAGTGATCTAGAGAAATGTGAGGTTGTATGCATTAGTTGGAAGAGGGAAAACTGCTTTTTAAGCACTGAGAATCTGGTAAATATTGATGTGCACTTGGAATACTATAGTTCTGGTTGCCTGGGTATAGGAAGGATGTCATTAAGCTAGAAAGAGTGCAGAAAAGATTCAGGAGAATGTTGCTGGGACTTGAGCTGCAAGGAGAGACTGGATAGGCTGGGACTTTTTCCCCCGGAGCATAGGAGGCTGAGGGGTGACCTTAAAGGTCTATAAAATCATGGAGGGCATAAATAAGGTAACTGGCTGCAGTCTTTATCCTGGCTTTGGGGTGTCTAAAATGAGAGGGCAGAGGTTTAAGGAGAGAAGGGAAAGATTTAAGAGGGATCTGAGGGGCAGCTTTGTCATGCAGAGGATGGTGGGTCAATGGAGTGAGCTGCCAGAGGAAGTGGTAGAGATGGGTGCAATTACAATGTTTCAAAGACATTTGGACAGGTACGTGGTTAGGAAAGGTTTGGAGGGATATGGGCCAAATGCAGACAAATAAGACTAGCTCAAATAGACAGCTTGGTTGGCATGGACGAGTTGGGCCAAAGGGCTTGTTTCCATGCTGTGTGACTGGCTCTAGTGTGCTAGTTCATTGGATGCAAAGAAAATGAATGTTCAGCATGCAATTTGGAAGGTTGACTGCACAAAGGCTTGGAGTACAAAAGGAAGAGGGTCTTGCTAAGATTGTATAGATCTTTGTGTGATCCTTTTTAAAAACAAAAGATATTTGTCTTGAAGTTGGTGCAGCGTAAATTAGATCTTTTCCTGGTATGAGGATGATTGTACTTTGAGGAAAAAATGGATAAAAATGCATCTGTTTGATGGAGTTCAAAACATAGAACATTACAGCACAGTGCAGGCCCTTTGGCCCATGATGTTGTGCTGACGTTTTATCCTACTCTAAGAACTATTTAACCATTCCCTCCCATATAGCCCTCCATTTTTCTAAGAGTCTCTTATGTCCCTAATGTATCTGTCTCCACCACCTCTGCCAGCAATGTGTTCCATGCACCCACCACTGTTTTAAAAACTTGCCTCTGACCACCCCCCCCCCCCCCCCCCCCCAATACCTTCCTCCAATCATCTTAAAATTATGCTCCCTCGTGTTAGCCATTTTTGCCCTAGGTAAAAGTCTGACTGTCCACTTGATCTATGCCTCTTGTACACCTCTATTAAGTCACATCTCATCCTCCTTCGTTCCAAAGAGAAAAACCCTAGCTCACGTAACCTTTCCTCATAAGACATGTTCTCCAATCCAGGCAGCATCCTGGTAAATCTCCTCTGCATCCTCTAAAGCTTCCACATCCTCGTTATAATAAGGTGACCAGAACTGAACACAATACTCCAAGTGTGGTCTAACCAAAGTTTTATAGAGCTGCAACATTACCTCACAGCTCTTGAACTTAATACCCCAACTAATGAAGGCCAACACACCATATGCCTTCTTAACAACCCTATCAATCTACACAGCAGCTTAAAGGGATCTATGGACTTGGAGCCCACAATACCTCTGTTCCTCCACATTGCTAAGAGTCCTGCCATTAACCTTGTATTCTGCCTTCAAATTCTATCTTCGAAAATGTATCACCTCACTTTTCTGGGTTGAACTCTTTCTGCCACTTTTCAGCCCAGCTTTGCATCCTATCAATGCCCTGTTGTAACCTGCAGCAACCTTCTACACTATCCACACCACCACCAAACTTCGTGTCATCTGCAAACTTAATAACCCACCCTTCCACATCCTCAGTCATTTATAAGAAAAATCAGCAGGGGTACCAGAACAGATCCCTGCAGAACACCACTGGTCACTGACCTCCAGGCAGAATACCCTACATCTACAACCACCCTCTGTCTTCGATGGGTGAGCCAGTTCTGAATCCACACAGCCAGGTTTCCCTGGATCCCATGCCTCCTGACTCTCGGAATGAGCCTTCCATGAGGAACCTTGTAAAATGCCTTACTGAAATCCATGTACACCACATCCACTGCTCTAACTTCATCAATGTGCATTGTATGTTAACGCCCTGTATGTTAACTATTTTCCCCCTCCACCGATGCTGCTTGCCCTGTTAACCATTTCTAGCTTTGTTTTAAAGCCAAGATCTTGCAGAATGGCTTAGATGGCATGGAGCCTTGTGACCTACTTCTGCTTCTGTTTTTCTGTGTTCTCAGAAGTTAAAAATGCATTTCAGTGAAATGTAGGCCAAAAGTTGTTTCCTTTCCTCTGCCTGCCTTTCAAGATATGTTCGATTTTTAGGTCACGTAACGGTAGAATGCACTGAAGTCGAGCTTTGGAATTCCTTCTGATAAATTAATAAAATTGTTTAGGCATTTTCCATTTATCTGTCTGGCTTCCATTCCCATAATTGTTTCATGTTAGAGAACCAAGAGTAACCAAAAAAAAACTATTTTAGTTTCACCAAGTTTATATCCAAGAAATTAATATCCACAGAAGAGCTTTAAAGTTACTTTGCTACAGTGACAGAAAATTAATGCCTAGATGATTTTATTACTCAAGTGTTCTGCTTACTGCTAGTGATATTTCTCATAACTGCTGATTGTCTGAATGTTCAGTGTCTACTGTCTGATCAGTGGCTGTTATGCTGTTCATACAAGTAAGGAGAGCCTGAGATTCGGTCAATAATCTCTTATGAGCTAGCATCAAGCAAAGGCAAATAGGATTGTTTTGAATTTTATTTTCGTAAAGATTTTGCAGAAACAATGGGGAAGAAGAAATAACTTTTTGAATTGAAGTTCTACTATTCTGAATTTTTGTCGCTTTTTCCAATCAACAAATAATCTTTGTGGCACAGATAATTCTTGGGTCACTTTGATAGCTATTTCTCCATAATAAATGTGATGTGCAGGAATACTCTGTGATACAAAACTGCTCTCATTTTATTTGGCCCTTTGAGTTTTAAGAAAATCATAAAAATGAAAATGTAGAATAGTTGGCACAATTATGCACAATTTTTACAGGATAGAACACAACTAGAACAAAAAAAACTTCAGGCTTCTGTACCTCCTCCCCAATGGTAGCTGTGAGAAGGTGACGTAGCCCGGATGGTGGGGATTGTTGATGATAGATGTTGCCGCCTTGAGGCAGCACCTCCTGTAGATACTACCAATGATGGGGACGGGTATCTGCTCAGTTGCTGATATAAAGAAAACTGCCTTGGTATAGTTAATCACTCATAACTAAAACTTTCTAGCCCTGGAAAAATCCTTGTCAATTTCCTCTGCATCATCTCTAGTGCTATCACCTATTTTGATATGTTGACCAGGACTGTTGCATAGCTAGTGTTGTGAATATTTCAGTCTAATCTTCATGCTGTTGTGTACTTGTCTTGACTGAAGGCTTGTATCCTGTATGTAGTATTAACTAAATTGCCTATTTGTCTTACTGTCTTTATGGATTTGTGGCATGCAGTTCAAGATACCTGTTCTTCTGCACTTATTGGTACCTATTGTATATCAATTTCCTAAATGTATTGCAACACTAACACTCTTAATTTTCTATCTCATTAACCTCATCTTGAGATTGGTACTTTTTTAAGGCAATCTTTGATATTTTTGTAGAATTTTGTGATTCAAAATTGCATCCAAGCATTTAGGCTTTAATTAACTTGCTAAAAATGAAATAAGCTTTGAAATGCAATTTACTGTTTGTCTAACAGTATCATATCTAAGAGCACATCTGATTTTTTTTTATATATTTGCTATTGAAAGCTGTCGTTAGAGGCTTTAGACCAATTACAAGATTTGTACATGAATGGCTGTTTCAAGCTGATGTTTTAATAGCTGGAAATATTTGGATTGTAACCCTTGCCCTTAGTGTGTGGGTCTGTGATATGCATTAATGAATTGAAATTTGCAGTGTTAGACTATTATCAAATCTCTTGGAAACCTTTCAATGCTTCACACATTCTGTCAACGTTGACTCATTGTCAATTTGTTCATGAGGAATTTTGGTGGTTGAGGTAATGAAGTGTATTCTAGGAGTCCAGCAAAAATGGCCATCACTTCAAGTAGACCTTTGGTATGTCCTGAATTGAGAAATAGACCTATTTATTGTTGCATTTCAGCACTAGTACCTTGTAGAATGTAGGAGCACAAAGCTATTCAGCTGAACAAATTTCTACTGGTCGTGTTCTCCGTGAATCATCTGATTGGGTCCTTTTCTCTAACTCCGTATATCTTTGAATTTCATTTTTGAAAGTAAGTTCTATTTTAGAACATGCCTTCAGGGGGGGAAAAACATCTGAATTCCAGTTATCCTTTTTAAAAGATCTTTTCCCAATCTCCTATTTAATATTTATTTTGGTGCCCTAACAAGACTGAAAGCTGATAAATTCTAAGGACTCAATGGTATCCATCCCAGAGTTGTGAGAGGCTGGTAGATGCTCTGGCTATCTCCTTTCAAAATCCTATAGTTTCTGGAATTGTTCCTGCAGATTGGAGTGTAGCAAATATGAGTCCACTATTTAAGAAGAGAAGGAGCGAGAAAATGGTGAAATACCTGATAATATAACATCAGTAGTAGGGAAAGTGGAGTCTATCCTGAAGGATGAATTAACCAGATCTAGAAACAAACATGGGATTGAGTATAGTCAGAATCGAGATTATTATCACTGACTTGTATATTGTCAAATTTGTTGTTTTGCGACAGCACTCTTGCTGACGTTGAGTGTGTGGTTGTGACACCACTCAACCAGCTGATCTAGCTCACTCCTGTATGCCTCCTTGTCACCATCTGAGATTCTACCAACAACAGCGGAGTCATCGGCGAATTGATAGATGATGTTTGAGCTGTGCTTAGCCACGCAGTTATGACAGTAGAGAGAGAGTAGAGCAGTGGGCTAAGCATGCATCCTTGAGGTGCGCCTGTGTTCATTGTCAGTGAGGAGGTGTTATTACAGATCCACACTGACTGTGGTCTCATGACAGGAAGTGGAGGATCCAGTTGCAGAGGGAGGTACAGAGGCCCAGGATGTATGGATTTATGAAAGAGAAATCCTGTTTGACTAACCCTTTGCAGTTCTGAGGATGTACTTAGTTGAATGGATAAGTGTGTGGTGGATTAAAGTTAGGTTTTCACAAGTCTGAATCAACTTCTGTTAGTCTTGTACTAATTCTATTCCCAGAACATTTCCTGTTAGCTTCCCCACAAAGCTCTTGTGTTTCTAGCCTTAAGACCTACTATTTCCAATTGTCTTTATTTCATCATACAGAAATTTCATATCATTTTGAACTCTACCTTTGCATCCTGTTTTGCCCTACTATTGCCTATGTTCATTGACGTGCTTTTTAGCATGCCATTTTCACAATTCCTGTGCTGAGATCCAATTTCTGCCTTTCCATCTCCCTGACTTGTATTGCTGCCTTCAATTTTAACTTGTTTACTGATATCGTTCCTCTTCTACATTTATAGGTACCCATAGTTGTTGTTTTAGGGCATTGAGAAAAAATTCAGAATGAAGACTATTAATTCAAGGCCCACAAGTGATGGTTTTGCTGGAGAATTAGTTGTTGAGGGGCTACTGTTTAGCATGGTCAGTAGTGAGCTTACATTGTGTGTGAGGTTATACATTTGCCATTAATTATGGGATTCTGTGAGCTTTTTGTAATAGTTGATATTTATAACAGATTCAATGGTATTACATAGTCTTTGCAATCCAGAAAAATGGGCCATTTGGTGTTTGTTCCACATGAGCTTTCTCCCATCTTTTATCAATGCATCTTTCTCTCCTGCTCCTGCTTATCTGGTTTCCCCTTGCATGAATTTTGTTCATTCACCTCAATTGTTTGTTGTGATAGTAAGTCCCAGATTCTAGAAACTTTAAGAAGAAATTTCCCTTGGAATTATCGGTAGTGATCTAATTGATGGTTGCAGTAGAGGCATTTAGAATCATGTAGGGTATAGACAGGGTAGATGGAGTCATCCTGGTGATGGGTCAAGAATCAAAAGTGATGTAAGGAAAAACTTCTGAGCAGTGGTGTCTTTTGAGCAGTAAGGGTTTATGGTAGTAGTGGAGGCCAATTCAGTTGCAGCGTTCAGAAGGTCTCGGGTACTGAGCCTGACACTTTGGCTCAGAAGGGAAGGGGGGAGAAGAGGCAACTGGTAGTGATAGGGGATTCATTGGTTAGGGGAGCAGACAGGAGGTTCTATGGACAAGAATGAGATTCAGATAGTATGTTGCCTCCCAGGATCCAGATGTCTTGGATAGAGCCCATAGCATTCTTAAGGGGGAGGGTGAGCAGCCAGAGGTCGTGGTACACATTGGTACCAATGACATAGGCAGGAAAAGTGACGAGATCCTGCAAAGTGAGTTCAGGGAGTTGGGTGCTAAGTTAAAAGACGGAACCTCCGGGGTGGTGATCTCAGGATTACTACCCGTGCCATGTGCTAGTGAGACAAGAACTAGGAAGATGGTGCAGTTTAGATCCCAGGACAGGTGGGACCTGTGCAAACGGGATGGTTTGCACCTGAACTGGAGGGGAACAATTATCCTTAGATCCTTGCAGGAAGGTTTGCTAGTGCTACTCGGGGGGGGTGGAGGGGGGGGGGGGGTGGAGGGGGGGTGCACCAGAGTGACAGGACAGCAAGTGGAGAGGCTGTGGGGAAAATAGATGTTAAGTCTACAGGCAAAGATGGAAACCGAAAGGTTGAGCACGGTGGGACTAATGTTCTGAGTTGTGTATATTTCAATGCAAAGAGTATTGTAGGTAAGGCAGATGAACTTGGAGGATAGATCCGTATGTGGAATTATGATGTTGCAGTCATTAGTGAGACTTGGTTGCAGGAAGGGCAGGACTGGCAACTCAGTGTTCTGGGGTTCTGTTGTTTTAGACATGATAGAGGGGGAGAGGTGGCGTTACTCATCTGGGAAAATGTTCCGGCAGTGCTCAGAGAGGAGGTACTGGAGGGCTTGACTACTGAGGCAATTTGGGTGGAACTGAGAAATAAAAAAAGGACGACCACATTAATGGGACTATATTAGACCACCCAATAGTCAGTGGGATTTAGAGGAGCAAATTTGTAGACAGATAGCAGACAGTTGTAGGAAATATAAAATTGTGATAGTAGGTGCTTTTAACTTTCCACATTGACTAGGACTCCCATTCTGTAAAAGGACTGGATGAGATAGAATTTGTCAAATGTGTTCAGGAAAGTTTCCTTAATATACGGAGGTCCCAACTAGAGAGTGCCATACTGGATCTCCTCTTAAGGAAAGAGATGGCAGGTGACAGAAGTGAGTGTAGGGGAACACTTTGGATCTAGTGATCATAATTCCATTAGTTTCAAGATAATTATGGAGAAGGTTAGGACTGGTCCTAGGGTTAAGATTCTAAACTGGAGGAAAGCCAATTTTGATGGGATCATCAGAAGGGATCTGGCAGCCATGTTGTTTTCTGGCAAAGAGATGCGTGGCAAGTGGGAGGCCTTCAAAAGTGAAATGTTGGGAGTACAGAATCTGTATGTTCCTCTTAGAGTAAAAGGCAAGGCTGACAGGTTTAGGGAACCTTGGTTATCGAGGGATATTGAGGCCCTGGTAAAGAAAAAGGAGGTGCCTATTGGGTATAGGCAGTTAGGATCAAACGAGGTGCTTGAGTATAAGAAATGCAAGAGAACACTTAAGAGAAATCAGGAGGGCTAAAAGAGAACATGAGGTTACTCTGGCAGACAAGGTGAAAAAGGGTTTCTAAGCTATTAAAAGCAAAAGGATAACAAGGGACAAAATTGGTCCTCATGAAGATCAACATGGACATCTCTGTGGAGCCAAGAGAGATGGGGGAGATCTTGAATGAGTTTTTTGCATCTGTATTTACTCAAAAGACAGTCTATAGGACTGAGACAAAAGAGTAGTGAGATTATGGACCATATCCAGCTTACAGAAGAGGAGGTGCTTGCTGTCTTGAGGTGAATTAGGGTGGATAAATCCCCAGGTCCTGACGAGGTGTCCCTTCAGACCTTGTGGGAGGCTAATGCAGAAATTGCAGGGGCCCTGACATGGATATTTAGAACATCCTTAGCCACAGGTGAGGTATTGGAGGACTGGAGAGTAGCTAAGGTTCTGTTGTTTAAGAAAGTCTCTAAGAATAAGCCAGGAAATTATTGGAAGGTATTCTGAGGGACAGGATATACAGATATTTGGATAGACAGGGCCTGATTAGGGATAGTCAGCATGGCTTTGTGCATGGCAGGTCATGTCTAACCAATCTGAGTTTTTCAAGTAGGTTACCAGGAAGGTTGATCAAGGGAAGGCGGTGGACGTCGTCTACATGGACTTTAGCAAGGCCTTTGATGAAGTCCCGCATGGGAGGCTGGTCCAGAAGGTTAAGTCTCTTGGCATTCAGGATGAAGTAGTCAATTGGATTCAATGTTGGCTTAATGGGAGAAGCCAGAGAGTGGTAGTAGATGGTTGTCTCTCTGACTGGAAGCCTGTGACTAGTGGTGTGTTGCAGGGATCTATGCTGGACCTGTTGTTTATCATCTATATTAATGATTTAGATGATTATATGGTAAACTGGAGCATCAGATTTGCAGATGGCACTGAGATTGGGGCAGAGTGGACAGTGAGGAAGGCTATTAAAGCTTGCAAAGTGATCTGGACCAGCTGGGAAAATGGGCTGAAAAATGGCAGATGGAATTTAATGCAGACAAGTGTGAGGTGCTGCACTTTGGGAGGACGAACCAGGGTAAGACTTGCACAGTGAATGGTAGGGCTCTGAGGTGTGTGGTAAAACAAAAGGACCTGGGAATACAGATCCTTAATTACTTGGAAGTGGCATCACGGTAGATAGAGTTGTAAAGAGAGCTTTTTGGCACTTTGGCCTTCATAAATCAGTGCATTGTGTACAGGAGTTGGGATGTTGAAGTTGTACAAGATGTTGGTGAGGCTGAATTTAGAGCATTGTATGCAGTTCTGGTCACATACCTGCAGGAAAGATATAAGCTTGAAAGAGTGCAGAGAAAATGTACATGAATGTTGCCGGGACTTGAGGGCCTGAATTACAAGGTTAGGTTAGGACTTTATTCCATGGAGTGCAGGAGAATGAGGGGAGATCTTGTAGGAATATACAAAATTATGAGGGGTATAGATAGGGTGAATGCATGCAGGCTTTTTCCTGAGGTTGGATGGGACTAGAGCTAGAGGTCATAGGTTTAGGGTAGAAGGTGAAATATTTAAGGGGAATCTGAGGGGGAACTACTTCACTCAGAGGGTGGTGCGAGTGTGGAACGAGCTGCCAGCGGAAGTGGTGGATGTGGGTTCCATTGTAACAGTTAAGAGGAGTTTGGATAGGTGCATGAATGAGAGGTATAGAGGGCGATGGTCTGAGTGCAGATAGATGGGACCAGTCAGAAAACCAGGCCGGCATGGACTAGATGGGCCGAAGGGTCTGTTTCTGTGCAGTGGTGCTGTATGACTAAGTGTGCTGGATAAGAATGTAATAAAAGTATTTGCAGGACAATGGGGAGTGGGTCCAACTGGGATTGTTCTTAAAGAGCAAACTTGACAGGCTTAATGGTCTATTTGTTCTATGATTATAGTACCTTGTTCTGGTCTTGTATAGCTCCCAGATTGAGAGTGTTCCTTCTCCCAATGAACGTGCTTCACCAAGTGTTTACTAACACACATCAGGTAGAAGTGTAAATTAATATGAGTCTCTAATTGTTTGAGTTTAACTTTAAATCAGCCTGTGGGTCTGTAATTGTTATCCATAACTTTGATTCACTTTCCTGTTTATCTTAGCTGTACAGATCTCCACATTATTTCAGCACAGTGAAGTAATAGAACATAAAACAGCACAGTACAGGCCCTTCAGCCCATGATGTGCCAACCTATATAAACCTACTCCCTAATCAATCTAACTCTCTCCTACACAGCCTATAACCCTCCATTTTTTTCAACTTTTCTTACATCCATGTGCCTACCTAAGAGTCTTTTAAATGTCCCTATTATATCAGCCTCTACCACCACTCCCGGCAGTGCAGTGCGTTCCAGGCACCCATCATTGTCTGGAAATATCTACCTCTGAAGTCTATCACCCCCGCCCCGCCCCCCACAATCTTCCTCCTCTTGTTAAACTGGTATTGTCCATTGCTGCCCTGGGAAAAAGATGTCGGCTCTATAAGCACGTTTGAAAGATCGTGAAAAATCCATTGTGACATGAATCCAAAATAGTTCATTCTCAACAGATTTGCATTCTAGGCCTATATCAGATACATTTAATAAATAGTAATTATTTTGAATATAACTTGGGGCCCACTTGGCTCTGTCACAGGATGTTTTGTATAAATGTGCACAATTTGGAGAAGTAGGAGAGGCTGGAGGCAAAAGCATCAAGACCTATCTAGTTATCCCTCTGCCTTCCTGGTAGTCACATGATGCAGTGACTGATTAATAACTGGATTATAGGTGAAATAATAGATTCTCTGCCATGTGAAGGAAAGGGTTATTATCTAACCTGTCCAGATTTGCAGAATCTCATTGATTGCTGAATCTTGCTGTTGACCTGTTTTATTTTCTCCACTGTATCAGTAGATATGGCTGTCATCTGTCATCTGGATGGTGTGAACTTCGTGCTTAAAGTTAAAGCATTATATTTGCTGCTGTTACAATGTAATTAAAAGCATGATATTGAGCAATACTGATCTTTGCTTGAGGGAAGTTATTGGGTTAAATTCATCTGTGTTCTTGAAACTCATTGTGAAACCATGTTAATTCTGCTGCCATATATGGAAGAATGAAAACTAAGGCTGAGCTTCCTGCATCGACATGCTAGTTGTGTTTTACAGTAACTGCATTGTAAATGTTGACCGAATCCTTTTTTTTGGTGTCCCTTCTGTTGAAAGACTGTATACTTCAAGGTATGTTTCAATTTTGTATGGTGAGGGGTGGGTGGGTAGATCCAGAAATACAGGCACCGCCCCCACACCCCATTCCCATTCTTAAAAGTTTGGACATTAGAATTGTGCATTGATTAACTGCCTTATGATACCTTGGCTGAATCACTGCTTAAAAACTGTAATATTTCATTGTCTTTTTGTTTAAAAAAGATCAATTTGTACTGCATTTTTAAAACAAGCATTGTCTTTTGATCGCAATGTGAAATTTAAAAACTCTTGTCATTGCAACTCACTACAAGAAGAGTTCTATGAATTTAGAACGAAAGTGGCTGTTAGAGTTTCAAGCTCCCTGTTCAGAACAGTATTGTCAGGAGATGTTTTAAGACTTCGTTAACTTGAGTTGTTTGGATCCTTCAAGTATGTTGCAATCATAATGGAGTTGGTGTCAGTGTTGATGCTGAATCTTAAACCCCAATGCTTAATTTCTGAGTGTAAGTGTATAATGATCTTCACAACACTGGGAACTCACATTTTGCTGTTTCTATTACAGTTGTGTGAAAGAAATGGCAGAGCAAGAGCCAACCGCAGAACAGCTGGCAGCAATTGCTGCTGAGAATCAGGAAGAAGAACCTGTAGTGAGTTACAAACCACCAGCACAGAAAACTCTTCAGGAGATTGAAGAACTGGACAAAGATGATGAGAGCCTCAGGAAGTACAAAGAGGTACTGCTGGGAAACCGCTCTAAACCTGTTGGTAAGTCTGCTTTTTTTCAAGAATGTGGTAGTTATATCAGACACCCCTTTACCATTCTCCCAGTTCCTTGGGACTCAACTCAGTTTTGTGCGTATGCTCATGGAAGGGTGATAGTTTTATCCTCTATAAATAACCATCTAGATGTTTAGTGAGTTAGAAAGAAGCAGCTGAACCATTCAGACAGACAAGTTCTGTTATGTTAGCTGATCCTTGTTGGATGTTGGCAGCTGAAGGAATTCTCATTCTTATAAATATGGAAGGATATACAACAACAGGATTTTCTGCCCCACCTCAATTTTAAGATGTTTTATCACTAATTTCCAATTCTTGTGTGGTTTACATGGGATTTCTGGCTTAGACCATTTGCCCCAACTAGTCCACGCTGGTGTTTTTATATTCTGCTCAAATGTTCTATACTTTAAGTCTATCAGTGTAGCCCTTTAATCCCTTTCCTTCATAAATTTGTCTAGCTTACTCTTAAATGTTTCCATATCTTCACTTTAACCACCACCTCTGCATTCTTGCCAATTTTTAGCTAAAGGCATTTTTTGTGCATTTCCTATTGAATGTCTTGTTAACAATCTTGCATTAATAGTCTCAAGTTATCCTCTTTCCAACTAGTGAAAACTTTCTCCCTCTGTCCGTCCAGTAAATTAGTTCCTCTTGTGCCTGCTATCCAGTGAATTTCTCCAGAGAATGAAAGCGTTTGGTGATAGTGTAATTGGCCTTGGCTGCAGTGTTTTTTCTTCTGAATGAAGGGGCATTCAGCTTTTAGCGGATGTCATGCTAGACATCTTTAGAAGACAGTTATCCATGTGAGAATTATTCTAAAAACCTACAACAGTCTTGAAAATGTGGGAATGTCAGTATCAAGGTAAATCTTTTCTGATCTGTCTTTTGTTTTTGTATCAATAAGCACTCAGTTTGCTTGCCACTGATTTTCATTTCAGTTGATTTTTTCCATATATTTGTAAGTGTGATGCCAAAGACGTGTTAAAAGCATTTGCATTGTACCACAACTTGAAGTTCTGATTGTCAAATCTGCAAGTGTATGTATGCTACTTTTTCAAACCTATTTTGGCAAAGATTGGTGTCCATCTTTTGAATTCTGAGTTGTTTTGAGTCTAGTAAAAATTACACACTGTATTTCAATAAATGGGACACAAAACTGAGTCAATTTGGTTTGGGAAAGTGAAAGTGAGTGTAATAAGGATCAAAATGTCTTGCATCCCATCTGATTCTAACTAAATAAAGCATGCTTGAGGGAGAGTGTTCCCTGGAGAGGACTCTGGTTGCTATGAATCCTGAGAGTGTCTTGGTTGCCAAAACATGTGGCAAGAGAACAAGACTTGTCTCAGCTGGCAACTGGCTCCAGTTCCTGTGAATGGAATGGAGTTAAAATGATCAGCTGAGCTTTCTGATGACTGCTGGAAATGGGGCAATGCAAATATTGAGAAACACTTAAGGTGGACTTAATTCTGGTTTGTCTCCACTTCCTCCCCTCTCCCACATGGTTGGGCAGCCTTTTAAGGTCAAGAATGTTTTGGAGCAGAAGGCAATTTGCATGATTAGTTGAATGTGATAAGAATTCAACTTTCCCAGCTAATAATAACTCTAAATCTGCCTCGTCATATTCTGTTGTAATACTAGATTACCTTCCCAGCTAATAATAACTCTAAATCTGCCTCGCCATATTCTGTTGTAATACTAGATTACCTTCCCAGCTAATAATAACTCTAAATCTGCCTCGCCATATTCTGTTGTAATACTAGATTACCTTCCCAGCTAATAATAACTCTAAATCTGCCTCGCCATATTCTGTTGTAATACTAGATTACCTTCCCAGCTAATAATAACTCTAAATCTGCCTCGCCATATTCTGTTGTAATACTAGATTACCAAATATTCATATTGGTCAGGAATTCAGTATGTTATTGTGGAATATAAAATCCTTTGAATCATTGCAGATTTGATAACCTCAGGAAATAGCACCGTTTTCATTAGAACATAATGTTAGGAAATCCAGTAGTGGTAGAATTGAAATTGAATTTTATTAGGGTACTTTGGGAAGCTTTTTTCACTTAAATTTATAAACAAGACCAGAAGTTGCAGTTTTTTTTTAATGTAGGTAGATGAGGCATATATGTCAGTTTCTATGGAGCATAGTCTTTCTTTCATGGTTTTGGATGGTGAATATCTTGAAGGCCAGCATTTATTGCCCACCTTTAATTGGTTTCAAAGTAGTGAGCAAGTGCCTTAGACTGCGATTTGTAAAGCAAGATAACTCCCGTGGTGCTGTTGGTTCCAGGATTTGAAATCTGATGTCAAAGGAGTGCTTTCAAGACACTCGGCAGGAAACTGGCAACTGGTGGTAGCGTTTTTGTGCTTCTGATTTTGTTGTCCTTCTAGGTAGTGGAGGTCAGGAAAATTGGGAATAACTCATTAAAGAAATGAAGAAATACCAGAAAAGATAAAGGGTGGAATGAAGTGGAGTAGAGGTCTGCACAGGTGGACTCTACTGTTGTGTTTCTCTCACTCCACAATGATACCTTCAATGCAATATAGTGATCTGAAATTAGTTGTACATCATCCAGGGCCTTTTTAGATTTGTATGGTTTTTTTTTGTGGGATTTTCCTGTTTCTCACCCCCAATGACGTATTTCTAACTTTCAGGTCAGTCCTCTTATAATGGATTCATCCTCTAAAACATGCAGTTTCTTTGCATTTCCCATATCAGATTCTGTGGTCTTTTAAATGACTAATTCCAGGTTCATTCAACCTTTCCTCTAACCAGACCCTTTAAGAACTGGGATCATTCTGATGTGTGCCAAGACACTATTGGTGTCCGCAATCGGGTACTTGTTTGGGTCTGGCTAAAGCTGGCCACAGTCAAATCATCTCTTCCACACTTTTTCCTCAACTTCTTGAAGGTAATAGCCAACATTTGATAATTATTTATTTTAGTCCTTTGGTTAAACCTAATGGTCAGCTGACTGTTTTTAGACTTTCTGGCAATTTGTCTATTTACCCAAAGTTCTTTTTCTTTTCCCCTTTGAAAAAGAATATGGTTCACAGTTACCGGGAGGATTTTTAATGGAGTCTGACTAGGAGTGTTGCAAGATTACATCTTTTTAAGATTTTTGATAAGCTAATTGTCTTTGTAGAAATAACAGCAAAATTTAAGACTATGACAAGAGACTGCAGATGCTGAAAACGGGAACAAAAAGTGACATCAGATCCCGTTCTGATTCTAAAACAAAGCTATTTTAAGTCTTCGTGTCAGTGCTTTATTTTTTTCTTCTTAAGGACCGTTCTATAGTTCTGTACAATCTGAAGTTCTTTAGCCTCTGACATTGCCACTACCCTGTTGAGGTGTTATTAAACCAAATGTTGGCTGGTTTTAAATACATGATGTGATTACAATCAGAAAAGTTTCTGGGTTGTTTATTTCTCAGAAAGCATAATTTGAGTTCTTGTATAATTTAGCTAGTTGATTAAAATCTAAGTATTTGCTATTTTCCTTGTACTTGCTGTTCAAACAGGGTGGTCACAACATGTGCATTTTAGCATGCTAGTTTTCAGTGTTACTTTCCTAATACTCAGTGTTCCTGGTTTGCATAGTATCCATGTGTTTCTGTCGGGTGCTTAAAACTGCAAAGACTGTATACGGTCCCTACTGTCTTGACTGCTTGTGCGCTTAAACAATATTTAAGAGCCACAATGACATTATAGATTGTGACATGTTAGTTCACAGTTTGTGCAATTGACTGCAATTAGACCTTGCATTTTCCAAATGCAATTTATTGTCTGGATCTACATCTCCAACAGAAAGGGTCAAAATAAATTATCTTGGCAAGTAATTTAGCAACGCCTTGAAGTTTTGTATCATTTTAAACTCTAGATGGTTTAAAAATTGTGGTGACTTTTAATTACTGCCTTTTGGATATTTTTCTCTTTTTCCCTCCTTGTTGCTTTATGTTTAAAGCAGTGTATTCTTGTCAAAGTTTGTGATGTTTGGCCAATGTAGACTAAAATCTCCTGAATACTGAATCTTGAAGCGTAACAGCTCAAGCTTTAATCCCCAAATGCAAGAACCAAAGTTGCAGCTTGTACAGTAATTGAATGAGTCTTCGGTGTGATCCTAGCTGTAATATTTTTGCTGAGAGTGTCTAATGTGACTTCTCAGTGTTAGTTTCCATTTCCATTCAGTGCATTTGCATAGAAACCAAGTAAAGACTTTTATTCCTCTGTAGCTTGAAAACTGTATAATGTATGCAAGTCCCATACAGCTTCAAAGTATGAATTGGCATGAGACACTGAGATCTTTTAACTGGTTATAATGATTGGCATGAAGTGGAAATGTGATTTGAGTTGAAATCTTTTGCAGCATTACAGGTAGATGAGAAATTCAAATCAATATTTTAAGATTTGATATGAGAGTACCATCCTGTGTTTATAGCTAGTCTCCATTACCACAGCAAAATTAGTTCCATTGTTCCAGGAATAATTCTCCTTTCAATTTAAATTGAAGGCAGATTCCCTAGTTAGTGTGACAAATTTGTTCATGCATTTTTTTTAAAAACAGGATTGAGTGTGAGTTGATGTGCTATAAGGCATTTAAAAAGGCTCTTCAGATTGGTGACTGGATAAGTACTTGGCTTTAACATAGTGTCTGGACTCTGGTCTATTTATATCTGCTCAGAAGATAATTTGCAGTTGGATTGTGATACACCTTGAAACATGAGCTAATTGGCACGCATACTTGATCTTGCCTTGAATTCTGCCCATATCTCAACACATTCTCCAATGATCCCTATTCCTGTTGACCTGCATTGGCTCTCAGGCTAATAGATTTTAAATTTTCATATCTTTCCTAATCCCTCCGTAGCCTTGCCTATCTCTTTCTGTAACTTCAGCCTGTGTTTCTTGGGAGCCTTTTCAGCCCTACAAGATCCAACAGCTCAGCTTTCCTACAATTCTAGCCTCTTGGGGATTCCTCTTGGCTTTTATTGCTGGGCCATCAGCTGCCAAGCCCCAGGATCTAGCATTCTCCACTTAAACCTTCCTCTTGTCCCTTAAGAGGTTCTACCTTTTTAACTCAGCTTTTGTACATCTGCTGTAAAACCTCTATCTGTCTCTGTGCCAGAAACAGTGTTGTAAAACAGGCAAAATCAATTTGCACAAAATTTAAAACAAAACAGAAAATGCAGCAAACACTCAGGTCAAGCAGCATCTTTGGAAAGAAGATGGAGTTGATGTTTCAAGTGAAGATTCCTTGTTGGAACTAGGAAAGAGGGAAAAATGAGTTGGCTTGTAGTTGCAGTGAAGGTTGGGGAGGATGGATTGGTCAAAGGGAAAATTGTGATTGGGTGAGACGAGCTTGGGTGTGGCAATAAATTGTAGTCAATGAGTTAATGGCAGTAGTTAGTGATAATAAGTCAAAGATGTGTAAAATATGGTGAAATACAGGGCTGTCAGGCTGCACTAATGCCCAGTATCACAGGTTTTGGTTTAGATTGGGAGTGATCAGTTCTGATGCAGACAAAGCGAGTTACTGGATTTCAGTACTGAGTTTGGAAAGCTGCCGTGTGCCCAGGTGGAAGATGAGGTCCTCAAGTTTGCCTTGGACTTTGCTGTAACAGTACAGGAGACCACAGACTGGTCAGTGTGTAATGGAAAATTAAAGTGTGGTCTCCATATCAAACTGTAAAACTTTGGATAACTAAATTTGTCTGTATCAGAGCTAGCTGTCTCTGCTGTAAGTCAACATCTGTGATACCTAATTCTTCCTTTTTCCATTAGCATAGGCTGAGACACTGGGTATGTCTCTCAGCCCTGCATTTTGCAAAGTTTTAAACTCCATTGTCTGTATTAGAGATACTCACTTTGTCTTATCTCCTCACCCCTCCCCTAGCCCGCAACTTAAAACCAACTCGTTATTTCCTAATGAAGGGTTTTCAACCTAAAATTTTAACCCTGTTTCTCTTTCCACAGATCCTGCTTGACCTGAGTGTTTCCAGCATTTTCTGTTTTTATTTCAGATTTCTGATACCTGCAGTTTCTTGATTTCTATTAACTTACAAAATTAGGTTTGGTTTTGAAGTGCAGAGGAAACAGAAGTTGCAGTAACTTTTACTGAAAGTGAGCAATTTCTGCAGAAAATTTCAGCAAGTGGAGGCTGGTTACATACAAGTAATGTGCATACATATATCTGCCACTTAGTGCAGTATGATCACCAAACAGGATTGACAGAAGAATTACCAATCATCTCCCCTCTGGCTGGCCACAGCATTGTCAGTATATGGACCTTTTATTTAAATAAAATACCTGTGGGGTGCCTTGGGATGCTTTACCATGTTAGAGATGGTAATGAAAATGTGCTGTTTTGGGCTTTACTTTGTTCATGGTTTGTATTCTCCAATGGCCCATACTTGATTCTCAACTCACTTGAAACAAGTGTGGAGGTTGAATATAAAATTCAAAGTGCATTTGCTGAATGATACTGTGACCCATTCTGCACAGTAAATGCAATGTACACAACTGGTTGTGAATTTGCATATTTCTCAGTCCTCCCAAATGGAGCTGAGGTGATTTGACTTGCTTACTGTCGTTAAGCATTGTTTTGTTAGATTGGATAAACTGCCAAACTCACTTTTCAGAGATTGTACCTAAATCCAACCTGCTGCTTTTCCCAATAAAGCTACTTGGGTTAATCCAATGTAACATAATTGGCATTTCATAAATATCATTAGTTACAGCTAAATACTCAAGTGTTGTTTTTTTTCCCCTAATCTGCTGTATGATTGGTGTTCCTGGTCGTACTCGAACTTGATGTCCACTCAATGGTGTATATTAAATTTGCACATTTCGTCATTCTGAAACATGGTTGAATATCCCAAGAGTCAATCAGCATTGAGCTTATCTTTGGGTGAGGAGGGACATCACAGTGGGTTTTATTATCTCAGTGCTGTGAAAAGAATTGACAGATTGTTATCCAATGACTCTTCCGGAAATTGTATGCGCATCAGTCAGGTGAGGTTTGGTTAGGCTTGGCTGTTAAACCTTCCCCCTCTCACGGAGCCATAACCTCTCGATGCTCAGTGGAAAGATGCAGAGTTGAAGGCCAGCCACTAGGGGAAAGTAATGGTATGCTGTTGACTTACCAAGCAAATGTCAGCACATCCCAGGGGACAAGTAGTGTAATTAATAATGGGTTTGACGATTAAAGCAGGAGCCCTGAGAACATGCTGTGCAGAAAGTGATTATTCCCAAACTTTCAAGGCTAATCATTCCAAGAGCAGGTAATGCATGCTGCTAGGGTTAAAAGGGAGATTTGTCCCACATAAATGGAAGGAGTGAAGGGAGCATACAGTAACTTTCCTGAGTAGTAAACTGCACATTTGTTTTTATCTTTACAGCGTGGTAACAGGCCCTTCTGGCCCAACGAGTCCGTGCCACCCATTTTAAACCCAAATTAACCTACCCGTACGTCTTTTTGCAATGTGGGAGGAAACCGGAGCACCCGGAGGAAACCCACACAGACATGGGAGAACGTACAAACTCCTTACAGACAGGAATCGAACTGCCATCGCTGGCGCTGTAATAGCGTCGCGCTAACTGCTATGCTACCGTACTGTACCGTACCGTGTTAATGGAATTCATTTTGTATAGTCTATGTGAGAGAGAGACATGATTTTCTTGTTTCTCGGTTGCTTTTTGCTACCGAAAACTGATCAGGATATAGAACACTGACATTTGGTAGGATATAATTTCTGCTTTTTGAGATATTGTTGTCAGAATGCAAAACAAGGAGGGCTGTAGTAACAGTGAGGGAACTTGTGTTGTATTATCTCTGGACATTTCCCCAAATTAGTAACATCAAAGTTATGTAGAACTGTCTTGGGTGATGTTGTATACTAAGTGATTTTATTCTGTCCTGGAACTTTCGTCCATTGGTCCTGGCTCTTTCGACTGCAAACCGGGACCTCCTACAGTTGTTTTGAGCCTGGAATCATGAAGGTGTGAAAATGGATTTTCAACAAGTGTGTTAAATCCCATTACACAGAGCTTTCAGTATTGTGGTCTGTTGATGTGTTTGCAAACTTGAGTAGAACATTGATCTTTTTTTCCCCAACAATTTTGTTATATGCCATAAAACTACTACTTCATTAATTTTGAATGTAATGCAAAATTATGTCCATATGCAGGCATTTTTAAGAGGTGGAATTAACCATAGTTTGTCTTGCGATAAAAGCCAAAATGACCTGAGGCATTCAGTTTTAATGATGCATATTTACTTTCAACCATATTGATAGTAATTTCATAATGGTTCAAAGTTGATGTGGCTGTTTGAGCCTTGTAGAAAGATGCTAAAATTTTGGGCAAGGTAGAAAATATTAAATGTGTGGCTAATTTAAAATCCTTGTGTTGTATTTTCTGGGAATTCATTAACTGAAAAATTAACTTCTGACCAAATTAAGAACTAATACCTACAAATTCTTTAAACCATGTTTTTGGGGTAATTCAACTTCCAAGAAATATCTAAAATGAGTTTTTTTTAAAAAACTGCTTGTATTCACTTCATTGAACAGTTTCTGTTTCACTGCATACATCCAAATCACTTCCAATGCTCCAGTTCAAAGATATTCAGCATTTTAACATTGATTTGTATTTCTACAGCAGATTTGACATTGTAAAATGTCCACAGCATGCTACGATTTTTCACTTGGTGGCTCAGGAGCAAGGTTGGGAGGTGACCAAAGAAGTACCAAGTTTCATAATTAACTTGCTAAATGTTCAGATCCAGATTGTTACTTCTCCACTTTGAAAGAAGAGATATAACAATGATGCTACTTAAAGGTTTTAATGGAGATAAGTTAGGACATGCAAGTTGAGCATCCTTGCAAAATTATGGGTCATTTCTCAGATGGCTCTATTGTCACAGCAATGGTCCATGTCTGCTTCTGTGATGCTAATGTTTTAGTTTGTAAATGCCTTAGTAATTGTTTTCTTGTTTACTTTTTGTTGAAAGAAATATGCGAGTCTTTTATAGAATGAAATGTTATATCTGAGGGGGAATATCTAACTGGAAGCAGAATCTTGTGCATTGTAAATCAGCCAACTCCCAGTAGTTCAAGGTCGGAATACTTTCATGTGTCGTTGAACTCAACAATCTGAAATACAAATTCCTTTGAATACAATCCTTTAGAGTGAAACAAATGTACCAGAGAGATGGTATTTAAACCTCAATTAGTCTTTTCCTGATGGTGTCTGCGTACAACACAGCAAATTGAAATAGTATTAGGAAAGTGCAGTTCTTTATAAAAAAAAAAGTGTTTTCTTTACTTGCAGACCCTAACGTTCCAAATGTTCAGGTGATCAGTTTATCGTTGGTATGTGCATCTGCACCTCATCCCTTAGTCCTGGATTTAACAGGTGAGCAAAACTCCCTACTTAGCACCTTCATAACGTTAAATGTGTAGAACCATCTATGTGTAAATTTCAAAATAGTGCATGTTATGTTTATTTGATGTTTTATTTGAAATAGTAGTTCAGGTCTAGCCTGGCTCTGCCATTTGTTCTTGTACAATCAATTTCTGGTCCTCAGAGCAAGTTTCTCCCATCTGTCCTCATGATCCTTTGACATTGGGGATCAGTTGCCTCCAAGGCTTGAATGTCTTCCTTGAGGCTCGGTGACCTGGAATATTGTAGAGATATGGTCTGGCATGATTACTTCTGACTTGTTCCTTTGGGCATGGATTATCATTGTTAGCTTTGTTTACAGTTTCCCAGTGGTGATGTTGAATGTAAAGACCAGCAAAACCATTGAATCTACTTCATTCCTTGCTATTAGTAACACTTCATGTTCACATATAGCCCCTTTTTCCTTTCAATTATGGTATGTCCTAGTATTTCCAGTAAATGTCACGGTTTATTAATCTACTGATTTTTTTTTTCCATTAACAGTTGATCCAAGTTATCTTGTATTCTTGAATTTCCTCAGCAAATTCAATTGCCCTCCTGAACTGATGCCTGTGGCAGTGAATTTATGAATGCAAGTCAAAAATGGAAGGTTGCTTCATGCTGCAATTTCCTTCAGCTGATTCCGGCAGCCTGTGTAGCAATTGGGTTTCTGTATACCAATAAAAGGAAGGAATTGTTGCCAAGTGCCACTTGAGCCCCACTGTGTTGGAAGTGGATTGTCATGTTCTCAGCAGTGGGTTGCTGGGAACAATTGCTTGTACGTAACTGTTCGACTTTAAAGTTCTTGTGTGATCATTCACCAAGACTGCTACTCTGCAAAACTGACCTCATTCCCAATTGCAGTTAAAAATCCTTCCATTATTGCAACCTTCAGTTATGTTCTACCTTGTAATGTCTACTGTTCCAGTAGGTTCTTGTCTGTTCAGTGGCAGAGCCTTCGAGCATCATGCTCTCTGATAATCTTAAAGTGCTCTGCAGCTTGCCAGTGGAAGCATCTTCGCAGGCTTATCACCAGCTGCAGCAGCCCCTGTGCTGCTCCATTGACTTTCTCCCTGGAGTCCAAGAGGTGGATGTGACCTTCCACAGGCTTCCCAGTTCTCGGGCTGGAGATCTGCTCGCTGAGCTTGTGCTTGAGTAAACCTGCCGATCCACTTTCAAATTATTAGTAGACAATGACTGCTGGGTGAAAGGTAGTTGTATTTGTATTTCTTGTTTGACTATTTTAATTGATTTTAGTGCATTTTAGCTTTTTAACTATTAAATTCATCAATGCTGAGTGTTAGTGAGGAGGTGATTTGGAAGTGGTTTTGCAAGCCCAGCCAGGTGTCTGTGCTGATGCAGCTGCTATAGTGCACTGGGCTTCACATTACCTGGAGGCAGGCTCCCAGTGGAAAGTTGCCTGTGGACCATATTGGAACATACTGTGACATGAGGCAATTTTTGGCTGTAGAAAATCTGTCCCTATTTCTCAATTGCACTTCCAGTGACCTTTAACTACTCCACAAAGTACTACTTGGTTTCTGGTACTATTTGGTATTTTTGTATTTTTCAGTGCACCAAGGGCACTGATTTTTAAAGTGCTTACACAAATGTCCAAACTAGTGTAGAACACAGTACAGTGGAGTTCCATGAATATTTTGTTTGGTTTGTGTTTGACCAAATGTCTTTATTTTCAGGTGACCTTGAGAACTTTAAAAAGAATCCTTTTGTACTGAAAGAGGGTGTTGAATACAGGATTAAAATTTGCTTCAAGGTTTGTTTCTGCACTTGGAAATAGTTTATTGAAATCTTTGCTTGTTAATTTTCTGGTCTATACTTAATTTCCAAAATTCAAGCAATCCCCATTGCTTCCAGCTTCTTGCATTCTGCAGCCCTTGGCTGCTCTGAATAACACTGGGAAAACCACAACATTGGGAGCAATTACGCAAACAGCTGTTTGGTTTAAGCTGGATGTATTCAGCTTTAGCACGTCATCAAACATTGTCATGTTTGTGGGACTGTCTCTACATCGACAACACTTAGAATTTAGGAGACTGGTTCTAATTTTAGATGTTTTGTCAATATCTTCTTCCTGTCTGAAAGAAAACAGATGAGCTGGGAAACTGGTAGAAAAGTCGTAGTAATCCAGTGGGAAAATTAGGAAGTTACCAGAAATAAAATGCAACCAAATGCTTTATTGTAGGTACAAAGGTTATTTTAATATCTACCGGTCACACCCATGGAGGCTGAAACAGAACAACAACAGTGTATGTTGTTATGTGGGCCTGTGTGATTTCATTTATTGCTGCCAATTGTAGCCAGTTTGCTGCTCGCCTGTAGGTTGGGGCTTTAATTGCTCACTGGTTACCAACACACTAATGGTGCCTTAGCCAAAACAACCAATTCTAGAGGGTGAACATCCTGTTTTAGAGCATATTTGAGACTGGGATTAAACCTGTCCCCCTGACTATTGGCCAATAGGCATTACGTGATTGTAAATGAAAATTAAAAATTCTGCGGATGCTGGAAATCTGAAGTACGAGCAGATAATGCTAGAAACACTCAGCAGATCAAAGACGCTTTATCAGAACTGTTTTGATGAAGGGCCTTCAAACTGAAACATTAGTTCTGTTTCTTTCCATGGATGCTGCCTGACCTGCTGAGTGTTTCTAGCATTTTGTCTGTCTTACTGGATTGTAATCCTGCAGCAGAAGTAGCACCTCTGAGACTTCGTAGCACCTCACTGACCACTGTTCTGTTGCACTCAAGATTCTTGACTGAGTGTGTTGCTGATCTGTGTACCATTGTCTTTCTTTAAATGTTTTATTGTAATGTATAGTAATTGCTAGTTATAACTCTAGGATTTTGTTTTGTGATTACAAAGCAGAAATACAGTTGAGCTTCAGGCTGTTTCATAAACCCAGTTACAGGTGATTTCTATTGTTTCTCAATAAGGATGTTAAAATTGTAGTACTTCATAAATTGGCCTTGAAATACTTTGCTGATTCTTCATGCAGACTGAACATGAGTATAGGGTCAGATCATGCAGGGATTCCCTTTGTATATTTGAGCTTGCTGTCAGCTGCCCCCTCCCATCTGATACTGTTTCTGACTTGCTGGATTTGCTCAAACTGAATGAGTTTAAAAATTTCCTTTAATCATTTGAAAGGTCAAAGTCATCGTTTTTGGCCTCTGCCACAAATTCTATTTTACAATTTTTGCATTTAAACCAGACCATTCAACCCTGAGGTGAGCACCTGGCCACTCATCCATTGATCACCAAAACCATTTACTCTCTCTGCCTTAGCAACACCCCTTTTTGATGTCTGCTCATCAGCTAAAGTCCTTATCTATGCCTTTGGAATAGTTAAGTGTGAAGGTTACAGTGATATCCTAGTCAGCCTCCCACCTTCACCCTCACCAAAATTAAGGTGGCCCAAAACTCCATGACTCGTAGCTTAATCTGCACCGAGTGGTGTCATTCATCACCACTGCTTGCTCAGCAACATTGGGTCCTGGTTTAATAGCACCTTTATTTTTAAAATTCACATCCTTGTTTTCTGATCTGTTCTTGTCCCTCCCAGTTTCTAACTTTATCCTGTCTTGCAAATCTGTTCCCTGGGTTCATCCATTTCTAGCCTCTTGTGTATTACTGATTTTAATCAGTTTACTGTAATCGTCCCTTTTGCTGCCTATTTGAAGCCTTAGATTCTGTTGAGTTTTTCAGCCTTTTTTGAGGATGCATTTTATAAACTTGACTTTACCTCATTAAAATCTCCTTCCTTGGCTTGATGCATATTTATATTTGATCAAGTTTGGCTATATTAAAGGCACTATATAACTGCAAATTACACTGATAGATATCGCAGTGCCATTGCATCCTAGACCAAGCCCTAGACCTCTTGGGAGGAGAGGTGATAAGAAATCCATTCCTGTGCCCATTGTGCCTACTATACAGTTTTAACATTGTAGATCTTTCACCATTTGTGCAATGCAATTTCACACCAATGGATAAACAAAACCTAGAATATGAAATGTTGTGTAAGTAGATTGCTAAATGCAGATATTTATTCTGAGAACTGTATTTAATACAAGTGACTCAATGAGTCAGATCAGTAGAAGAACTAACATCCAATGTATAGACATTGAGGTCATTCAATCTCTGTATTTTACCAGGTTAACAGAGAAATAGTTTCTGGGCTGAAATATGTTCAGACAACGATAAGGAAAGGAATTAGAAGTGAGTACAACTAAGCATAAATTTTCTATATGATCCTAATGTGTATTTAAAAACCTGTCTAAAATAATGCTGTGATGACCTTGTGCAGTTTCAAACTCTCTGTACCCTTCTCCAAAAAGAAGCTTCTTCCTCCTCCCACCTCTGCCAAATAGTTCAGATGCTTCCTATTTCAAAATAATGCATGTCACAAATACGAGGACTTTTTGTATGTTAGTTCAGATAAAGTGATCCTTTATCTTTAATGAATGTCTCCTTGATGTTTTTATAGTTCATTGTTAGTATTGCTCTGAGTTGAATCTTGGCCATGGTTAATTAGATTATAAGTAATGAAATTTTTGTTGAAAGCCACACAAGGGATAAATTATGAAATAGGAATATTTGGCACAGATGCAAGCACTCTAAATCTGAAATGTAAATGAATTCTATAAATAGTAGCTCTGAGCACTTCTGAAGTGGGGAAATATCTGGAGAAGTTTTTTTTTAAAATAAGGGTTTCATAATACAAAGTATTGGATGCCTGTTGGGTAATGTACACGGGAATCTGGGGAAAACTATGCATATTGTATTAAAGGAGTATAACCTGGTGCCAACCATGCCAACTACAGATGCACATTAGCTTTTGAATTTATATTGGATATTTATCATTCTGGGTCAAAAGATCACTCCTGTAATTCAGCCCTGACTGCCTAGGCAAAAGCATGTGGTATCTGGTTAATGCAACATGAAACAGAAATTCTTATTACTGTCACTGTATTGATGAGTGCCAGTAATTTTGTTAGGACAAATTTTTTTAAAAAAATCTAGTGAGATTGTCTGATTAGAAAACTGCATGTTGTTAAACATGTATATCCATTAGTGTAGAAGCTCTCATTTAAATTTATTTCCAAGGTTTATAGGACTTTCATAGAATATATATGAGAAAAGTGGTGTGTCCATCCTGGCTCTTCAGATACGTGTGGTCTGTGGTCCACTCCCAAGAAATGTAGGATTTCACTTGACCACCTTAAGCCTGATTGGAGGCAAGGGAACTGATGGAATTGCTCTGCTGCGAACCAGCATGGATCTGATGGGCTGAACTGTCTCCCATACCATAAGTCTCAAATACATAACCTCCAGTTTTGTTTAATTATCTAATTCAGAATATATCCCTTCAAAAACTCAACTGGGAAAGTGGTTAAATTGTGACTGGATAGTGAAGACAAGCATGATAGTAACTTTGAGTCAAATTATGTTACCAGAAAAGGAATTGCAAGTCTGGAGTGGGAGGGTTTAAAAATAATGGTGGGTGGGGTCCAAGAAAAATTTCAAGAAACTGCAAAAGCTTTGTGTTTGGGATTAGCAGAAGTAATTATGGTGCCCTTAAACAGCGAGGAGAAACCATAACAAGCGAGGAAAGATGGGAAACCAGTTTTGTCTTCGTAGTCTGAAAGCAGGAAGCCTGTATCGACAGTATCTACAGAAATGTTTGCTTTCCACTACTAGGTCCTGTAGTAGTTGACGGATTACATTCCAGGAGTTAAATACAGATTCACTTGGTAGAACCCTGCATTGACATGGTCTGACAGTTTCCCTCAAGTCTGCCATTAGTTGTATAACAAATAGATTTCCAGTCTGCTTTAGTATAGTTGAGTGCACGGGTGAATTAATTGCCGGGGTTGAAATGATTGTAATGGTGAAGGGCTAGGTGGGAAGAAATACTCTCCAGTTGAGAGCAAGTGTGACCTCAGAGCTGGCCAGTTCATGCAAGAAGTACTTTCTCTCACAGGGTTGTATAAATCTGGAACTTCCACCCACCCAATCTCAAAAAAACAACTGAAGTTGAGTGTGCTGGGGAAAAAAAATCAGGGTTTTCAGTAAGGATTATGGAGACAAGTCGAGTGACTGAACACAATACAGATCAGCCAGAATCTAATTAACAATCCAGTTGTATCAAATGGTCCCCCTCGTGCTCCAGATGGAAGCGTGGTGGCTGCAGGGTGGGAGGAACCCTAGGCTTTAATGGTGTATTATGCTCAGATATTGGGAGTTGCTTATCAGGCTCAAGGACAGCGTCTGTCCCATTCCGATAAGACAATCGGATGGGTCTCTTGTATGATAAGATGGACTCTTGACCTCTCACTCTACCTTGTCATGGCCTTGCACCTTATTGTCTGCCTGCACTGCACTTTCTCTGCAACTATAACACTTTATTCTGCATTCTGTTATTGTTTTCCCCTTGTACTATCTTGATGTACTGATGTTGTGAAATGATCTGTATGCATGACATGCAAGACAGTTTTTCCACTGTATGAAAAACACTATGATGCTGGAGGAACTCAGCAGGCAGTCAATGTTGTTGACTGTCGACAGTCAACCGTTGACTGCCTGCTTTTCTCCACAGATGCTGCCTGGCCTGCTGAGTTCCTCCAGCATCATAGTGTTTTTCATCTAGATTCCAGCATCTGCAGTCCTTTGTTTCTCTAGTTTTTCACTGTACCTCAGCCTGAAGACTTGCACTCAACGATTCAGAAACAGCTTCTTTCCCTCTGCTGTCAGATTTCTGAACAGAGCATGAACTATCTCATTATTCTGTTTTTTGCACTATTTTTTAATTCATAGTAGTTTTGTCTTTGCACTGTACTACTGCTACTGCAAAACAACAAATTTCATGTCACCCAAGTCTCTGATAATTCTGATGTAACAATAAACCAGTTTACCAATGTGATGAGACATGGAGAGATTACTTAAACATTGCTTTTTCTTATGCATTTTGAACAGTTGATAAGGCTGACTACATGGTGGGGAGCTATGGACCACGTGACACCGAATACGAGTTCCTCACGCCACAGGAAGAAGCACCCAAAGGCATGATGACCAGGGGCAGCTATGTTGTCAAATCTGTTTTCACTGATGATGACAAAGTCATTCACCTCTCCTGGGAGTGGCAGCTCAACATCAAGAAGGATTGGAAAGATTAATCAATGCAAGGCCAGCTGTAGTCCATCCAATAGAGGAAAAAAAAACAAAAATACACCTCCTGTACCAAAGTTAGCTTTTTTTGAAAAGAAACAAAATTGTATTAGATTTATACTGCACAGCGAGATCATTGGCAAAATAAATCAAACCCTTTTTTTTTGGTAAGGCACAGGTCAGATGCATGGCTACATGTTTCATTCTCCTATTCATTTGTGATTCTTCCCCTTTGTTCTGCCGACAGCCTCCTTTTGAGGGGGGTGAGGGGGCTGCAGTTTTTTTAGAAAGAGGAAGTGATATGTAAATCAGGCTTAGCTTGATGCCCCTCCTTGGGGTTTTGACCGTTTGTTTCATTAGCACAGTGCTAAACTTGGAGAGCTACGTGATCACAATGTTTAAACTAGGCAGAAGAATATAATATAAAGCTTTAGAGGCAGTTCTTTCTGAGATTTAATCCTGTAATTTTTATTCTGTGTAACCATGTTGCCTTATGTATGCTAAAGTTGTTTATGGAAATAATCAAAGAAAAAAAATCATGAATTTCTTAGTCGTCTTTTATACCAGCATGGATTTAGAACCAATTTGTTTTTTCCTGCCTGAAGACCTGTGGGTGCACATCCACAATAAAGCTAGTCTAATCAGTGATAAGTTTTCTGAATGAATACACTCGTTTTTAAAAAAAAAAGTGCTTGTACAAAATTGAGTATTGAATGCGTACAGTTCAGAGGGATTTTTTGTGCTGTCTTGGTATGTTGTGGAATTATATGGTGGGGATCCTGTACTGATTTGCATGTAGCTGATGCAAAATGGAGCTATCTGAACACTCTTTCAACAGTAGATGGTGCTGGTAAAATATCGTTTAAAAAATGCTTTTTTTTAAAACTTGAATGTTGGAAAGAGATGGCCTGAATAATGTTATGCCTCTTTGTATTTTGTGCCACACATCAATCTGCCTCAGAATTTCATCCCTGGATTCTATGCTCCATTGTCCAGCTAATTTTGACTAGTTCTGAGTTTTGAACATGGCATATTTAAGAGTATTCTAAGCAGCCAGCATATATCATTGGTAGCCATTGCGGTTAGAACTGGGACCAAAAGTGATTTTACCTGTTTGTCTTGCCATAGTCCCTCTTTCCCCTATTACAGCAATGGATTTTTTTGTGTTCTCTCCTGACTCCTGTGTGGACTGGACATTAACAGATGAAAGAACAATACCATCATTTTCACAGCAAGTATAATAAAATATTCAGACTAAAGTATTTGTTTTTCTTTGTCAACAAAAAACATCCATTTGTGTAACATTTCTGAATAATGAAACATCAAGGTTCCTTGCAGAACAGTTACCAAGCAGGATTTACTCTGTGACTGGTGAACAGCATGGTACAGAGTAAGTTGATGCAGTATCTTGGGAAGAGTGGTTGGAGGTTCAGATGAGGATGCTGTCACTGCTGGAATAATGGGAAGAAGGGATTCACAAAAACCCTGAAATGGAGGGGGTGCAAAGATGTGAGGGTTGGAGAGAGACAAAGCCATGGAAGGATGAGCAGTAGAAGAGAGAGGTTGCAGGGCTGCTTTTGGCTATTGAATGGCAGATGGGTGTCCTGCATGACTGCACATTTTTATCAACTACCCCCTCTATCCCACCCCCCAAATAATTACATCTCATTATTGGTTCCCTGTTGTTGAAGGATGCTGACAAAGGAAAGTAAATTTACATGAAAACAGACTAAATTTGTATTACTAATTAGGTGTAGCTTTTTGTGGTGTTCGTCTTCTAGCCAACAAAGCTTGTGTAATTTTCTTCAAAGTGCTGCTTTTAAAACAAAACATGTTTATAATGAATCCTTCCAGAGAAATCATGAATATCACAAAATACCAGTGCTCTTAGTAATTCAAAGGGTGAGTTGTCAAATTCCTTTTGAGGGCCATTTACATAATGGAGTCTCCACTGTGATCAGCCCTTCTGTACAATCTCCAAGAGCAAAGATTTGGACTCTGGTAGGGAGGAGGGGGGTGGGGGGGAGAAGAGAACATAATTACATTTGTCCAAAGTTGAAATTGTTTGTATTCAGTTGAACATTTTGGTGGGTAGTGTGTACAGTTGCCATGTGGAAAGATTTACGATGATGTTACTGGGACTGAGGCCATAAGCTGTATAGGCTGGGACTTTTCTCCCTGGAGCATAGGAGGCTGAGGGGTGACCTTAGAGGTTTATAACATCATGAGGGGCACAAGATAAAGTGAATGCTCAGTCTTTTTCCCAGCATGGGTGAATCCACTGTAGTTTTAAAATAGGTTTAAAGTGAGATGGGGAAGATCTTCCACACAAATTGTGGTGGGTAAATGGAATGAACTGCCAGAGGTGGGTAGAATTAGGACACTTAAAAGACATTTGGATGAGTACACAGATAGGAAAGGTTTAAAGGGATATGGGCCAAACCTGGGCAAATGGGACTGCCTCAGTTAGGAAACTTGATCAGCATGGGCCAGTTAAATCAGAACCTGTTTTCCGTGCTGTGTAGCTTTCTGATTCGGTGACTCTACCCGCTGAGCTTTGTTCATTGGGTCAGAATCAAATATAAACAAAATGATAAGCAGGAAATTAAGATTGTTTTCCAGCTCCCACTGGGGAAACATCTACCAATGAAGGAAAGGAGAAAGGGAGGCAATCAAAGCAGTGATTGGAGAGCATGTAATAGAAGCATTTGCTCTTTCCTCTGACAACTACACCTGAAATAGACTCAAGAAATCTATTTCTTTCTGAAAGTTTTATTTTTAAACTGTTGCTTTTGTTGGAGGCTCTGCTTCAATGACTTGGCCTGTCAAACGTTCTGCCTTTTCCCATCTGGCCATGCAACAGGGGAGGACGGTGTGCGCTCTGACCCTGCACACTGGCTGGATTTCCTGATGATGCCCTTTTTGAAATTCAATTCACAAAGCCTGCTTAATATTTAAAATAGTAACTTTTTTTTTCTAGATTGGATATCAATTAAAAGTACCTCCAACTTTTTCTTAGAGAAAACAGGAAATGTATTCTCAATGAAGTGTTTCACTCTGCTTTTCCCTGTGGCAAAATTTAAATTCGTAGAAATATGTAAATAGCAAACAAAACAATGAAGTACTGCATTTGTTTAACGCTTGCACATCCTCTTAAAGTGCTGGACTCCAGAGGGAGTGCAGTGAAACATGCTGCGTGTGGCAGTGCATCTGCTGGAGGTCCTCACTTCCATCTGGAATCACCAACTCCATGTGCCAAGATTGGCTGCATTGTGTCAAGTTGATGGCGTTTTGCCAGTGGTGTCACAGCCCTGATAGCAAGTAGAACAGCTATCCTGATAATAACAAGCTGCTGTTTAGTTCTCAAGTTAATTTCTTGGTCTATAACCAGTGTATGGGTCATCCATCTGGTGGTGTACTGTGGAGTCTATAGGGACTGGTCAACAATCCTTTTTGATTACTAATTGTTAACTATTGGAGGGATTTGATAAGGGTTAGTCTGTGCCTTGGGTGTGAGTTAGGTCATGGACAGCAGAACTCTGGATGAGGTTAAGTTGATGGTATTTTGCTGGGCTGGTCAGGAGGAACAGCAATGGAGAAATCTAGGAGATGAGGGTTGTCAGTAGACGATGGGGCAAAGCCAGCTGCAGAGTCTGTGGGTATTACAGAGTACAGTATTACAGCATTGGCTAATACCTGGTTCTTCCAGAGGAGGGCGTTCAGTCGTTGGTTCCATGCGTACAGAAGTCTATATGTCTTGTCAATCTGCATTTGGGTGGTATTGGTTTATGTGGGAAGTTCTCCTGCTGCCCTGGCCAATACTTAGTACTCACTCAACACAGTCAGTTGTGTTTAAGGAAGCTTTCATGCTTCAGAAAGCAGTGCATTGGCTGTAAGACAGTGTCCTGAGGTCAGGGAAGGCACTGAAGAAATGCACGTCGTCTTCCAGTGGTCTTTTGGCCCAGGGTCATTGGCTGCTCTCCCCAGCATGTCTGATGGTCACTGGTATGCCAGACCAGTTGCTAGGTTACTCCATTCCCATGTCTGGTTAGCAGGATTTAAACCAGAAACCTACCATATTTGGTCACCAACAACCTGGAGCCCTGGAGTGCCACAAAAGATGAAACTCATTATTTGGAAACGTCTGACAGACCTGTAGTGAGATCGGGAGATACTTTGACCCTATCCCTGTCCACTCTCCCTCTGTCTTCGGTTTTAGTTCTGCCCACTGCGATGGGATGAAAGGCCTCTGATTCTTTGTCAGGTCATCAGTTCCATTTGGCCCATTTCCTGGGGGTTGACCAAGTGATGATAATTACCTGCTGTTTAGAGCCACTCCAATCCCCTGCTCCCTCTCTCTGGTAGTCAGGGAACAGTGAGTCAGCCCTCAGTGTCTTGGGCTCCACAAGGTGTGTGGGGATGTTTGATGGTCAGTGTGGGTGCTGATGGACTGACAGCCTGTTTCTGTGTTGTATCATTCCAGGGGGACTGGAGCAATGGAACGTTGGCCCCAGTCCCTTGGGTAACAGATTGCAAAGTGCTGTATTTTTCAGTGGTCGTGTTTCCTGCATGAAATTACACCTTGCAAAAGTGGCCCAAGTACTAATGATAGTGACTCACACTTGCATGTGAATCCTGTGGCAGTTGTTCACCAATTAGCCTTGCTGTTCACACTGTGCCCATTTTTACTTGTATGCCAAGCTACAGGAGCCGAATGGGACTCCGCTGACATTGGACGGCAGCTTTAGAACTGATGGCTGACCGTTCAAGCATCTTCCAACCGCAGAGGGCCACAAGTGAAGGGAACACTTCCTCTAGCATTTGGATTAACCCTTCCATGGCTGTATCTGTGGTGACACTGCCAGCAGCACTCCATTTACGGGAGGCATTCTGGCCAAGGCTGGTCACTCAGGGTGAAGGCAGGCATTTGTCCTTCCCGAGAATCTTCAGAGCCACCACATCCTACCTGCATCTCTCCAATGTATTCACAGGCTCCACTCTTTCAAGGCTGCTGTCACTGAGATATGTGGTATGCAACGGGAAGACCTTCAGTGGCACTTGAGCTTGGACTGCTCTCTCTCAAGCATTCTCACTGCAGGATTGCTTAAAGCAGCCTCAACAGGTATCTGCCATGTCTCCCAGTTTGCTGCTCCCAGCTACATTACACAGGCCACTGCCCTCAGAAGAAATGATCCCATCTCCAGTGGCTTCAATGAGGAGCCGGTTTGATCTCAGACACTGAGGTTGGCTGCACTTCTGGCTTCTCACAACTGCAGGCAGCCACTGACTGCACTCATGACCCCCCCTCGTGTGGAGTTATCCACTGGTGTCCTCTAAATGGTGGGAGATTGAAAAGTGCTGATGCTGAGGGGATCTGTGCACTAATCACTGAAAGTTAACATACAGGTACAGTAAGGAGTTAGAAGGCAAGTTGTACATTGGCCTTTACTGCAGGAGGGTTTGAGTACAAGGGTAGCGACCTGGGCCCTGGTGTGATGGCACCTGGGGTGCTGTGTACAGGTCTGGTCTCTCGCCCTCAGGAAGGATCTACTTGCAACAGAGTGGATACTGCAAAGATTCACCTGATTTATTTCTGGGAATGCCAGTTTATAGTTTGAGCAGAAATTAAGAGGACTGGGCCTATGTTCTCTGGAGTTTAGAAGAATGCAAAATGATCTCAATAAAATGAGCGGGGCTTGGACATTAAATGACAAGTTAGTGTCTTCCCTGACTAGAGCAAAGGGTCACACTCGCAAAATAAGGGGTCGACCATTCAGGACTGAGGTGAGAAGACAATTTTTCACCCAGAGGGCGGTGAATCTTTGGAATACTCTACCTCAGAGGACAGTGGAGGCTTGTTCACTGAGAACATTCAGGACAGAGATTGATATAAGATAGATAAGATTTCTTCATTAGTCAGATGTACATCGAAACACAATGAAATACATCCTTTGTGTAGAGTGTTCTGGGGGCAGCCCGCAAGTGTCGCCACACTTATGGTGCTGACATAGCATGACCACAACTTCCTAACCTGCACGTCTTTGGAATGTGGGAGGAAACCGGAGCACCCGGAGGAAACCCACGCAGACACGGGGAGAACGTACAAACTCCTTACAGACAGCGGCGGGAATTGAACCCGGGTTGCTGGCGCTGTAATAGTGTTACGCTAACCGCTACACTACTGTGCCTGTGATGGGCTGTCAGATATTAAGGGAACCATAAAATACAGGATTAGTGCAGGAAAGTGACACTGGGGTAAAAGGTTAGCCATGAGCTCATTGGTGAAGCAGGGATGAAGGGTTGAATGGCCAACTCCTATTTCCTACAAGGGCTGCCCTTAGTAATCCACAGCTTTCTCTGGACAGGTGAAGTTTGCAACGCCTCAAAGTCGAGTTTAGTGTCATCTGCACAAGTGCAATGAAAAACTTCAACTTGCAGCAGCATCACAGGCGCATACAGGTGGTTGTGAATCCTCACAAAGATTTCCTCATGGTGAATGTGGCTGAGAAATTCCGCAGAGCTAGACTTGTCCAGTGGCTAGCAGGCAGTTCCCCACACCCGCTCCCCCTCCAACCGCGGCGACCGAGTGCAGATACAACAAGGACCAGGATGGTGATGGAAAGCAGCGCAGGCTTCCTGAAGCTGAGACTGTGTTGCTTGAGTCAGCCCAGGGTTGTCCTACAGTACAAACCAAAGCAAGGAGATGAGGGATGGAGCTACAGCCTGGAGAGGAGCAGGGAATGTTTGTGCTCAATATTCACAGAAGCTGGGCGGTCGTGCCCAGACACTGTTCCTGCAGGTCATCCGGTGTCTGCAGATGGTGGGAGGGTCTGGGACACCCGGTGTCTGCGGACGGTGGGAGGGTCTGGGACACCCGGTGTCTGCGGAAGGTGGGAGGGTCTGTGGATGGTGGGAGTTTCTGGGACGCCCAGTGTCTGCGGACGGTGGGAGGGTCTGCAGATAGTGGGAATTTCTGGGACACTCGGTGTCTGCGGAAGGGCGCCCAGCATGTGGAGAGATTTCCTCTCCTGAACCGTGCTGTGGAGATGCTGTGAAAACATTTGCTGCCTTACTGTAAATGTCTCCCTGCTGGCTCTGTGACCGTCCTGGGAACGAAACAATGTTCATTGTGCAGATATGATCTGTAGAGTATTAAATACAGACACTGGAGCTGAGGTTTCTTTGGAAATTCTGATTAAATTTACAGTTATGGAAAACTCCATGACACAATAGTCAGCTTGGGCTGTAATCGCCTGTATCGCCTGCAGGCGGCGGTGTGATGTGAATTTCGAGGGAGCAACATGCAGACGCACTAAAATGGACTTTGTTTTTTGTTCTAATTATGTTCCTTCCCTTGTAAAAATTGTGTATAATTTCTGTTTAATTGATGTTTTTCTTGCTTATCTGGTGCTATGTGCCTGTGATGCTGCTGCAATTAAGTTTTTCATTGCACCTGTGCACACATGTACTTGTGCATATGACAATAAACTCAACTTTGACTTTCACACAGACACGCAGATGCACATACACACACAGACACCACACACACCCAGATGCATCCAGACACACAGACACCACACACACACCCAGACACACAAACACCACAGACACGCACACACAGACACACAAACACACACACCTAGACACACACAGAGACACAGACAGACACACACAGACACCTCACACACAGACACCACACACACATACAGACACACAGACACCACACACACATACAGACACACAGACACCGCACACACATACACACACACAGATACCACACACACAGACACTGCACACACAGACACCACACACACATACAGACACACACACACAGACACCGCACACACAGACACCGCACACACAGACACCACACACACATACAGACACACACACACACAAACACACACAAGAGCCACATCCCCAGCACCCACCACTCACCAGCTGCTCCCCCCCACCCCAAGGGAAACGCTGCGTCCCACTCAGGGCACTCACCGACCAACACTCTCCCTCTCCCCTGTCCCCTGTGGCCTAACCCGGTGTAAAAAAAACAAACTGCTGGAGAAACTCGGCAGGTCAAACAGCATCCGTGGAGGAAAAGGAATGGTCGACGTTTCGGGTCAAGACGTTTCAAGTCCTGCTTCAGGACTTGCCGTGATGCGTGGATCGTAGACGATAGTGTTTGTAAACTGTGGCGAATGATCTGACTGACTCGGATATACTGCAGTCACACAAAACCTGATGCTGGTGATCTCAGGGAGCGGATGGGCAGCAGAAGCCACAGAGACAGTGCCCGGGAGACCAGTCCCTTCCTTGCCCAAGGCTCATGGTCCCAGGAAACCCGTTCTGATCTCAGTTGAATTAGGAGTGGCGTTGGGGCGGAAGGAGGTACAGCAGGGATGTCATGTGGCCCCTCCGTGGGGGATAACAGGAGGTTCATCGCCTGAGGTTCTTCATTCACAAATGGATGGTTCAGACCTCCATTGGGAATGGCGGCAGTTGTGGGGAACGCTCCTGCTGGGGGCTATCCCATCAGTCGGAAATAAACAGAGAGGAAAACCACGCAGTCTATTTATTGAAGAATTAGGTTGCCAACCCAGCCAGCAATTTGTACCTTTACTGTAACAAAACATTCGGGATGGTTGGGTGATCCAAGTCACATCCAGAGATAGTTGGAGCTTAGAGAGGTTCATTTTAAAGAGGGCCTCGAAGGAGGAGAGAGCGGTGGGGAGGTGGAGAGGTTTAGGGAGGGAACCCCTGAGCCAAGGCCCCTGGCATGTCAACCAATGGACACAGGAGCCAGGATGTGTTGAGTTGCAATGTTGTAACAGCAGGTGAGTCCAAGATGTCTATAAGACCATAAGATACAGGAGCAGAATTAGGCCATTCGGCCCATAGACTCTGCTCTGCCATTCAATCATGGCTGAAGTTTTTTAACCCCATTCTCCTGCCTTCTCCCCATAACCCTTAACCCCCTCACCAATCAAGAACCTAGCAATCTCTGCCTTAAATCCACCCAATGACTTCGCCTCCACAGCCCTCTGTGGCAACGAATTCCACAGATTCACCTCCCTCTGGCTGAAGAAATTCCTCCTCATCTCAGTTTTAAAGGGACGTCCCTTTATTCTGAGGCTGTGCTGGACTCTCCTACTGGTGGAAACAGCCTTTCCGCATCCACTCCATCCAGGCCTTTCAGTATTCGGTAGGTTTCAGTGAGATCCCCCCTCATGGTACCCGTGATGTTCAGTGCTGTCCGAGGGGGAGGAGAGCCAACCAGAGAATATCAGTGGGATTACTGCTGCACTTAATCTGCAGTGACAGTCATGGCCCTGAGGGATGGCTACCACACAGTTACCTCTTACAATGATCTGGAAGGTTTGCAGAGGGGAGAGGAGTTGGTTTAAGTTGAACAACCTGGCCAGGACACAGGTGGAGACTCAGTACATTCAGTCTCCTGATCAGGCCAGTGCTGGCTACCAAACAGCAGAAGAGGAACTTCTTCAGCCAGAGGGCGGTGAATCTGTGGGATTTGTTGCCACAGAGAGCAGTGGAGGCCAAGTCACTGGGTGTATTAAGGCAGAGATTGATAGGTTCTTGAATGGTAAGGGGGTTAAGGGTTAAACCTCCACTTGTTTAACGAGGCCAAGCTCCAGACTGGTTGTGTGTGACGTGGCTCCTTCTCAGGGTAACAGAGTCACACAGAACGGAAACAGGCCCTTTGGCCCAACCGGTCCATGCTAACCAAGATGCCCATCTAAGCTAGTCCCATTTGCCCACGTTAGTCCCATATCCCTCTAAACCTTTCCTAAACCTGTCCAAGTGTCTTTTAAATGTTCTTATTGTACCTGCCTCAACCACTTCCTCTGGCAGCTCGTTCCATACACCCACCTCCCTCTGGGTGAAGGTGTTGCCCCTCAGATCCCTTTCAAATCTTTCCCCTCTCACCTCTGCCCCCTAGTTTTTGATTCTCTTTCCCTGAGGAAAAAACTGTGCGTTCACCCTATCTGTGCCCCTCGTGGTTTTATACACCTCTGTAAGGTCACCCCTCAGTCTCCTACATTCCAATGAATAAAGTCCTAGCCTGCCCAACCTCTTCCTGTAACTCAGGACCTTGAGTATCCTCATAAATCTTCCCTGCACTCTTTCCAGCTTAATGATCTTTCTTATAACAGGGCAACCAAGATTGTACACAATACTCCAGGTGCGGCCTCACCAATGTCTTACATCTTGTACAAGTGCAACGTCTTGTCATAGAATGGCTACAGAACAAGGGGCCATTATATCTGCACCGACTCTCCACCAGAGCAACTCCCCACTTTCATGAGTCAGAGAGTCTACAACAGCTTCCTCGCCCTGGGGAGAAGGTTGGGAGGTTTGGTCGGACTTGCGGGATGACTCCGTGGGTGGCCCCTAGTTCCCACCCAGCCAGCTGCAGCCACCCAGTCCCCTGGTTGGGTGTGAAGGGGCTGGCAGGATCACCTCACTGGTCCCAGACAGGAGGTCACCAGAGTCTGACTAGCTGTGGAGTTCTGGACAATGTTTCAGTCAGTTTGGACAATGCTTGCTCACTGCCTGGTACTTTTATACGGTTTATTAGCAATAAATGGACTTTGTATAAGAGGACTGTTTAATTATTCCTTGTTCTTATCACTGCCTGTGTGTTTACTCTTTGGACTGACTGTACCTGGTCGACGCCAAGGTGATCACGCTTCAGGTAATGATTGACAACTGTCGCCATTACTTCACTTCCCTCCCCTTCCTTCCATCATCCCTCCCTCATCTCCCTCCCACCTCCCCCCCTGCTCCACAGATCAGAGATGGGGGCTGGGCAATCAGGAGGAGTTAGGTCATTGGGGGGACAGGATGCAGAGGCAGCCGAGTTTTGGATGGAGGGCTGTTCTGGGTGGCCCGGTGGCACAGCGGGTAGAGCTGCTGCCTCACAGCTCCGGAGTCCTGGGTTCAATCCTGACCTCGGAGTTTTCACCTTCTCCCCGTGACCGCGTGGGTTTCCCCCGGGTGCTCCGGCATCCTTCCACGTGCCAAAGACGCACGGGCTGCTGTTGGTTGCCACCGATGTGTGGGTGAGTGGTAGAACCTTGGGGGGGGGTCGACGGGAATGTGGGGAGAATGAAGCAGGATTATTGTAGGGTTAGTCCGGGCAATGGACAGTACAGAGTGGATGGGCCGAAGGGCCTGTTTCTTTCCCTCATTCTGGGATGCAGTTGTGAAACTTCGGAGACTGTGAGTCGTCAGACGTGTGTTGCCACAGGAAGAGGTCTCTGCCAAGAGGGAATCCAATGTGTGACGCAGACTAAGGAGCAGGAGATTTTCAGAAACTCTACTGGAATTCTCAGGAGCTGGAGAGACCATTTGATTAATGTGCCATTGAACAGAGCATTAAAATGCTCTGTGACTGCCAAGTTGTACCACTGATCCAATCAGTCTTCACCAGCTCAGCACTGTGTGTGTGTGGAGCCCTATCTGATTGGGACATCCTTGTTCCAGCTCCGCAGGGAACGTCAGGGAACGCACTTGCCAGATTGTTGGGAGCGTTTTAACTTCATGGTTTATTGCAGTTTCAGCTGTGGCTCTGGCTGGCCAGGAGACAGTAGAGTCAGCTCCAGAGCTGTCAGTCCAGCGGCCAAATCAGGGCCTTCAGACACTCCGCGGGGAAGGTGCAGTGTTACACACGTGTTCCTCTCACCCACACACGTGTGGCACCTCATGCACATGTAGAGCACAGCCACACTCAAACATACATGGCACAATTACACCCACATGTGGCACACACGTCAAATCCACACACATGGACACCCCATCCATGTTACTCCTCACTCTCACGGGCGTGACATACTCCAAATGTATGGCACACACATGTTCACGTCAGTAACCCTCACACGTGTGTGTTACCCTCCCATGCTCACACGTGTTACCCTTCTGCTCTCACACATGCGTGTAACCCTCCCATGCTCACGTGTTTCACGCCCATTCTCACATGTATGTTACCCTCCCACACACACGTGTTACTCTCACCCCCTCACACATTAACCTTGCACCGTCACACACGTGTGACGCACACTTTCACACACCTTCTACTCCCTCTGTTCCAGGGGTGAGACCTCCCTCCCAACACCTTGAGTGACCAGGTTCAGCTCCTCCTGACCAGCCCTGGGTCTCCCTGTCACACGACCCTTCCCCAAGCCCGACCAGAGGTGGCCTGGGTTGTGAGGTTATCTGAGATAGGACTTGGGAATTGGTTTATTATTGTCACATGTACTGAGATACAGTGAAAAACTTTGTTTTGCAGGCCATCCATACAGATCAGTCCAAACATAAGTACACTGAGGTTGAACAAAAGAAAAAAACAATAAGAGAATTCGGAATAAAGTGTTACAGTTACAGAGAAAGTGCAGCGCAGGCAGACAATAAGGTGCAAGGGCCACGACGAGGTAGATTGTGAGGTCAGAAGTTCATCTTTATCGTACAAGAGGTCCGTTCAAGAGTCTGATAACAGTGGGATAGAAGCTGTCCTTGAGCCTGGTGGTACGTGTTTTTGAGCTTTTGTATCTTCTGCCCAATGACCAGACTGTGTTCACAACTCTGCAATTTCTTGTGGTCTACAGCCTACCGCCGTAACAGGTCTATAGCGGACACCATCTCCCTGGCCCTACACTCAGCTCTGGAACATCTGAACAGTAAAGACACCTACGTTAGACTATTGTTTATTGACTACAGCTCTGCCTTCAATACTATAATTCCAAGTAAACTCATCACCAAGCTCCGAGACCTGGGACTCAATACCTCCCTCTGCAACTGGATCCTTGACTTTCTGACCCACAGACTGCAATCAGTGAGGATAGGCAGCAATACCTCCAGCACGATTATTCTAAACACTGGTGCCCCAGAAGGCTGCATCCTCAGCCCTCTACTCTACTTCCTATACACTCATGACTGTGTGGCCAGATTCTGCTCTACAAGTTTGCAGATGATATCACCGTAGCAGGCCGTACCTCAAATAATGATGAGCCAGAGTACAGGAAGAAGATAGAGAGCTTAGTGACATGGTGTCATGACAACAACCTTTCCCTCAATGTCAGCAAAACATAAGACTGGTCATTGACTTCAGGAAAGGGGACAGCGTACATGCACCTGTCTACATCAAAGGTGCTGAGGTCGAGAGGGTTGACAGCTTCAAGTTCCTGCGAGTGAACATCACCAATAGCCTGTTCTGGTCCAACCACGTAGACACCACAGCCAAGAAAGCTCACCAGTGCCTCTACTTCCTCAGGAGGCTAAAGAAATTTGGCATGTCCCCTTTGACCCTCACCAACTTTTATCGATGCACATAGAAAGCATCCTATCTGGATGCATCACGGCTTGGTACGGCAACTGGTCTGCCCAGGACTGCAAGAAACTGCAGAGAGTTGTGGACACAGCCTAGCGGGTCATGGAAACCAGCCTCCCCCCCTTGGACTCTGTCTATACCTTTCACGGCCTTGGTGAAGCAGCCAGCATAATCAAAGACCCCACCCACCTGGGTCATTCTCTCTTCTCTCCTCTCCCATCAGGCAGAAGGTACAGGAGCCTGAGGGCACGTACCACCAGGCTCAAGGACACCTTCTATCCCATGGTGATAAGACTATTGACCTTATACAATGAGATGGACTCTTGACCTCACAATCTACCTTCTTTAACCTTGTACATTGTCTACCTGCAATATGACACTTTACACTGTTCTGTTATTGTTTTTACCCTGTACTACCTCAATGCACTGTGTAATGAATTGATCTGTACAAACGGTATGCAAGGCAAGTTTTTCATGTACCTCGGTACAAGTGACAATAATAAACTAATACCAATACCAAGCTGTGATGCATGTGGATAGGATGCTTTCTATGGTGCATCTGTAAAACTTGGTGAGGGCACTGGGGACATGCCGAATTTCCTTAGCCTTCTGAGGAAGTAGAGACGCTGGTGTAGAGTTGTAACAGGGGTACTCTGGACCCAGGGTTCCTGGTAAAATCAGTCTAGTAGTAGCACACTACTACTATGCTGTAGTGGTTTCTACAGCTAGACTGTAGAAACAGCCTAGCTGTAGAAACCACTACTGCATAGTGGTTTCTATGCTGTACCTCCCTATGATCTATAAAATCATAGGGAGATACAGCACAGAAACAGGCCCTTCGGCCCACCGAGTCTGTGCCGACCATTAATCACCCATTTACACCAATGCTACATTTGTCCCATGTTTTATTCTCCTCACGTTCTGATTCAGTCCCCCCAGGTTGCACCCCTCACCCACACACTGCGGGCAATTTACAGCGGCCAATTAACCAACCGACCCCGCACGTCTTCGGGATGTGGGAGGAAACCGGAGCACCCGGGGGAAACCCACGCGGTCACAGGGAGAACGTGCAAATTCCACACAGAGTACCGGAGGTTGGGATTGAACCCGGGTCTCTGGAGCTTTGAGGCAGCAGCTCTACCCGCTACACTAAAGTAGTTGGAGGTGATTGTGTGGGGAAGAGCGTTGGGGGAGACGGCCACTTCAAGTATAAACAATTCTTCCTCTCATTTGAATGACCAGTGTTAATGCAGCACCTTGAAGGTGGTGAAGCGCGCTCTGGGGTGTAAACAGGCAAAACACAGAGATGTTGGGATTGGATAAGATTTCTTTATCAGTCACCTGTACATCGAAACACACAGTGAAATACATCTTTTTGTGTAGAGTGTTCTGGGGGCAGCTCGCAAGTGTCGCCACGCTTCCGGTGCCAACATAGCACGCCCACAACTTCCTAACCTGTACATCTCTGGAATGTGGGAGGAAACCAGAGCACCCGGAGGAAACCCACGCAGACACGGGGAGAACGTACAAACTCCTTACAGACAGTGGCCGGATGGCTGGTGCTGTAAAGCATTACACTAACTGCTACACTATTGTGCCTGCCCTTTGGGGACTCAATGCCAGATAGGAGCTCTTCATAAGGGGAGAGGGAGGATGGGAGGTTAGGGAGGGAACTCCAGAGCTCAGGGCTGGGAGACAGCTGCCTATAGTAGAAGAAGGGGGGGAAGGTGTTATACCAGGAATGCAAGAATAAACAGCCAAGAGGTCCCTCACCCTTTACATATGTCACACTCACGCCTTTACAACACAAGCTGCAGAACAGAGAGACCTGGGGATGTTTATAGCCCGATTAGTGAAAGTGGCAGAACAGTTAACCAAGTGAATAATATGGGATCCAGGACTTAAACAGAGCACAGGAGGCAGGAAATGGTGCCACAAAGCTCCAGCCGGGAAGGCTGTGAAGATGTCGGAGAGGATGTGAGGAAGATTTGTTGGAATGGTCTGGGCCGCAGTTATGGCTACATAGTCGAGGAATCGGGCTGTTCTCCTTGGAGCAAGGAAGGTTAACAGGAGATTTGATGGAGGTATTTATTAACATAAAGAATGTAGATAGAGTAAATAAAGATAAAGGGCTGATAATCAGAGGGCAGAGATTTCAGGTGGTTGATAAAAGGAAATGTTAACACTTTGAGTGTTTAGGGGCTGATCGCACTCCCTGAAAGGGCAGTGGATGAAGATTCAACTTTACAACGTGAATTGGAGATGTACTAAAGTGGGGAAGTATTGAAGAGGGTTGGGACAGAGCTGGAGGGTGGGACTGACGGGAGGCCTCCTACAGTCACTACGTTGTGTATCTGCTGAGCTACTTATCAAATATTGAAGTGGAAATTGTTCCTGAAGTCCATTCAAAGCACATTTGTAAGTGGGACTGTTGAAGACTTATTTCTGAGGGATTTATTGTATTGTATTATTATGTTGGTTTATTATTGTCACTTGTACCGAGGTGTATTGTGGAGGGTCATGTCTGTCACATGACAGCATTGCCTACAACCTGGTCGGAAGACACACCACTGCCAATCAAGGCTTGGCCCTGCCCCACCCTCAGTGCACACCTGACCATTGGCCCCTTTAAGTACCTTTGTACTTGGCCTTGGGCCATTGGCCTTTGTAATCGATTAGTCCTTGCTGGCACCGAGCCATTGGCCCCCTGTAAATTACCTGGGCTGGACCCCCCCCCCCCACCAGCCCTCCAGCACTATAAAGGGCGCCACGTGGGCTTGGCTCACTCTCTTTTGCCACCTTCGAGGGATCACCCTGCTTCACTCCAGGCCGAGTACCATGGGACGGCACTGGAGACATCGTTGGTGAGGTGTTCACTGTTAAAGGGTTGGGAGCGTTTTAGTTAGTGTCCCTAGTAGCAGAGAGCCGTACCTGCACTGAGGCAAGGGGTGGTGGGTATCGTATTGTTTTTCCTTGATTGTATGTTCCTAGTTCGTTGTGTGTGTCTGTGTATTTTATCCCCGGTGCGATCTTCCCACGCTCGGTATAAACTGTGCGCGCGTGTGCGTTATTCCTGTTACCATTTCCCCACGCCCATCTTTTGTAAATAAAATCATTTACTACCAGACTGTGTTCAGAGTCCTTGCTTTTGAGACCCATCGAATCTGTTTTCTCACTCATAACATGAGATACAGTGAAAAACTTGTCTTGCATACCGTCCGTACAGATCAATTCATTATGCAGTGCATTGAGGTAGTACAGGGTAAAAACAATAAGAGAATACAGAGTAAAGTGTCACAGCATTTGTTAAAGTGTTAAGATTTGTTAAAGGATTAAAGAGTTAGGGCAGGTATACACAGGTGGCTTGGAGGCTGGCAGACTTATGCCAGTGGGCACAGTCTGGATCAGGTGCTGATGATCTATGTTAATGACTGCAGTGAAAGGACAGAGTGTGACAGTGCCCTGGGTTAAACAGGATACAGAAAGGAAAGGCAGGATTCTGATTAATAGAGCCAGGGATGTCTTGATGAGAAGGCTGTGATCTTTTCACATTTAATTGTCCTGGTTTTTTACTTATTCACGTGACAGGGACATCACTGGCAAGGCCAGCATTTATTGCCTATCCCTAATTGCACTTCGAACTGAGTTCCTTGCCAGTCCTTCTCAGAGGGCAGTTAAAGAGTGAGCAACGTGGCAGTAGATCTGATCGGTGCTGGGACTGGTTTATCATTGTCACGTGTACCGAGATACAGTGGAAAGGGTTTTGTTTTGTGTGCCATCCGAACAGATCATCCCATACATAAGTACATTGAGATATCATAAAGAAAACGGACTGCAGAATATAGTGTTCCAGCTCAAGAGAGAGTGCAGTGCAGGCAGGCAGGCAAATAAAGTGCAAGGGCCACAAAGACGTAGATTGGGAGATCAAGAGTTCATCTTTTAGCGTATTAGTCTTATAACAGCGGGATAGAAGCTGTCCTTGAGCCTGGTGGTACGTGTTTTCAAGCTTTTGTACCTTCTGCCTGATGGGAGGGGGAGAAGAGAGAATGTCCGGGGTGGGAGGGGTCCTGGATGACGTCGGCTGCTTTACCGAGGCAGCGGGAAGTGTAGACGGAGTCAGTGGAGGGGAGGCTGGTTTGTGTGATGTGCTGGGCTGTGTCCACAACTCTCTGCAGTTTCTTGCGGTCCCGGGCGAAGCAGTTGCCGTACCAAGCCGTGGTCCATCCAGAGAGGATGCTTTCTATTGTGCATCCATAAAAATTGGTGAGGGTCATCGGAGGCATGCCGAATTTTCTTAGCCTCCTGAGGAAGTAGAGGCAGAGAGACCAGACTGAGGAAGGTTGGTAGACCTCCTTCCTCAAAGTGTCACTGTGAACCAGACCAATCTGGTAGCTTCACAATTACCACTGTTCCAAGATTATTTAGCTTTGAATTCCCCAGTGGATGTGGTGTAATTTAATGTCCTCCGATCCGGGCGACATCCTGGTGAATCTACTCTGCACCCTCCCCACCTCCTTCCTATAGTGTGGCGAGCAGAACCGCACACAGTACTCCGAGTGCAGTCTAACCAGTGTTTTGTAAAGTTGCAACGTAACCTCCCGACTTTTATACTCGACACCCCGAGCTATGAAGGCACGCCTGCTGTTAGCCTTCTTCACCACCCTGTCTACCAGTGTTGCCACTTTCAGGGAACTAATGACTCGGATTCCAAAGTCTCTCTGTTCATTGACGTTCCTTAGTGCCCCACCATTTACTGTCTATGTCCAACCCCCATTTGACTTCGAAAATACATCATGTCAGATTTGTCAGGATTGCCTATGCTTCACTCAACTTTCCACCTGATCCATATCCTGCTGTAACCTTAGACAACCTTCCTCACTATCCACGGCACCACCAACTTTTGTGACACTTGCATACTTACTAATCACACTTCTTTCCTGGAATTTGGAAAGAAAATGGTTTGCTGGTCCTTGTTGCAAAGGAACAAGGAAGTTTTGCTGAGGTTATACAGGGAAGTTGTGGGACCTCACTGAACAGGCTTGGTTGCCTGACTCTTACCTGGGAGTTCAGTGCGATGTTGATTGGCTGTCTTGATAGCCGGAAGTAGGATGTGGCCCAGTGAGGAGAGACGAAGGAAGGTTAGCCCAATCACTGGAGCTCAGAGGAGTGAGAGGTGAGACATGCAAAAGACTACAGGGTAGATGTTGAAAGACTGGTTCCTCCACTGGAGAGTCCAGAAGTGGGAGTGGAGAGGGGTTGTTCACAAGGAGAAACTGCCTCACATGGAGAGGCGTGAATCCTTGAAATTCCTGAGTGGGGGAAATTGGTGAATTGGTTTATTATTGTCATGTGTACCAAGCTTGGGCTGCCTATGCCATAAACTCTCGAATCCCCTCCCTAAACCCCTCTGCCTCCTCACCTCTCCCTTTTACCACAGCTGACTAAACCCACCACTTTGCCCAACCTGACCTGATACCGCTCTTGTTGCTCAAGGTCAAATTTGTTTGATAATCTTCCTGTAAAGTTCCTTGGAATCTTATACCCTGTTAACAGTGTGGAGTGTTGTAAGAGACTATTGTCCTGTTAACTCTGGAGGGATTATATGACCCCGATAGTCAAATTAACAGCACAGCCCACAAAAAGGAACAAAATTCTGCATGGTGTCTTCCTCATCTTTTAATGTAATTAAATTTTAGCCTAGCATATTATTGTAACTTTATATCACTGTGGAATATTGTGCACTGAATGTAATGAAATATTAATATAGTGTTAATGAGACTGTATTTTATTATAATCTCGACTGCTATAGATTACACAGGAGGTTAGGGATGTGACCACAAACAGAAATGGTATTATATTGCAATGAACAGGTGGCTTGGTGACCATTAGGTGAAACAATATTTACTCAGACAGAGAAAGGAGCTATAAATCAAAACGGCTTTAAATAAAGTAGCATTCTATATAGAGAACTTCAGGATTATTTCTTCATAAAGCTGCCTTTTGCTTTCAGACAGTTTTCAAATGATGTTTGCGTTAACCATATAAGAAAGAGTGAGAGACAGGCTGGGTGTACAGAACAGACACAGAAGATCCTAGTCATTGAAAGTGGCTACACAGGTGGACAGGGTGGTTAAGAAGGCTTATGGAATGCTTGCCTTTATTAATCAAGGTATTGAGTGCAGGAGTCAAGAAGTTCTGATGCATCTCTATAGAACTCTGGTTAGGCCACATTTAGAGTATTGCGTGCAATTCTGGTCACCTCACTATAGGAAGGACGTCGAGGCATTAGAGAGGGTGCAGAGGTGGTTTACCAGGATGCTACCTGGATTAGAGGGCATGTGCTGTCAGGAGAGGCTGGACAAACTTGGGCTCTTTCCTCTGGAGCAGCAGAGGCTGAGGGGTGATCTGTTGGAGGCGTATAAAATTATGAGGGGCATAGATAGGGTGGACAAGCAATATCTTTTTCCCATTATTGAGCGATCCAATACCAGAGGCCATGCATTTAAGGTGAGAGGGGGTAGGTTCAGAACAGACGTGAGGGGAATGTTTTTTACTGAGACAGTGGTGGATACTTGGAATGCGTTGCCTGATAGGGTGGTGAAGGCAAACTCATTGGGGGCTTTCAAGAAGGGCACATGAATGAGAGGAAAATGGAGGGATATGGGCAATCTGTAGGTAGGAGGGAATAGCTATGTTGGCACAACATTGTGGGCCAAAGGGCCTGTTCTGTGCTGTACTGTTCTAAGTTCTACGTCCAAGGGCTGTTAATATGAGCTCACAGCTAACTGGGCTGTAGCACTGAGGGTGCCCTTACTCTCCAGAATGTTTCTACCGAATATCTTCCCATTCATGGACCAGTCCCTCTGGGGGACAGGGCGTTGTTGAGGGAGGTTGTGTGTGGGGCTTTGGGGCACTGGGATTTGGCAACAGTAGAAGGTTCACATCAATGCAGGATCTGGAGGCTGGGGCAGTGGTGGGTGTGGGCTGCAGGGTGTGTGGCGGGTGGAGGGGACTGAGGAAGTACAGAGTGCAGGAGGTGGATGGGGGGCAGTGACGGGGTGAGGGAGCATTGGGGGTGTGTGTATGTGTGAGTCGTAAAGGTAGATGGGGGTTAGGGGTGAGTTCTGTGGGGGGGGATATGTTGTGTTGGGGTTGGTGTGGGGTTAAATTGTATCGGGGCGAGTTCTATGCGGAGGGTGTGGGAAGGGGGAGGTGAATAGTTTGGGCAATTTTGGGGTGAATCTTATCAGGAGTGTCGTGTGGGAAGGTGACCTGTGGGGTGATGTGGGAGTGGGGTGGTGTGGAGGGTTTGGTGTGGGGGGGGGGGTTGGGGTGAGGTGAAGGTATGGGATGGGGGGTTCAGTTGTGGGGTGCTTTATTCAAGGGGTGGGCGTGGGTGGGATAGGGTGGCAAGTTGTGTGTGGGAGATGGGACAGAAGGTAGGTTGTGAGGGAGTGGTTGTACTGCGGTGTAGGGCTGTGTGATGGGACAGAACCGTGTATATGGAGGGGGGAGGTGAGGGTACAATGTGGCTGTGATGGTGGGGGAAGGGGTGTGGGATCGTGTGGGATGGGGGTGAGTTGTGTCGGGGGTGCACTGTGGGCATTGGGTTGTGTCAGGAGGTGTGCGGACAGTGTGGTGTGTGAGGGTTATGGGGACAGTATGGTATGTGAGGGTTATGGGACAGGGGCTGAGTTATGGGGACGGTGTGGTGTGTGAGGGTTAGAGATGTGGAGTACTACAGCATGGAAGCAGGCCGTTCGGTCCAACTTGTTTAGGGTATCCTGCACTAGGACCCCCAAGTCCCTTTGCACTTCCGAATTTTGAATCTGCCTGTTTATTTCTTCTTCGAAGATATCTTTATTAGTCACATGTACATTGAAACACACAGTGAAATGCATCTTTTGTGTAGCGTGTTCTGGGGTCAGCCCGCAAATGTCGCCACGCTTCCTGCGCCAACACATTTCTCAACATTGTATCTCCTCTGCCATTTCTTTGCCCATTCTCCTAAACTGTCCAAGTCTCCCTGCAACCTTCCTGATTCTTCAACGCTTCCTGCTCCTCCACCTATCTTGGTGTCATCTGCAAACTTAGCCACAAAACCATTTATTCCATAACCTAAATCATCGATATGGTGTAAAAAGAAGCGGCCCTAACACCGACCCCTGTGGAAAAGACACTGATATATTATGGAGTCACCAGAAACAGCCTACTTTATTAGTTATTGTACAAGTTAGAAATGTATTAAAGACTTGGGCCTGTGAATAATTTATCACAGGTAATTGACCATGAATATCAAGATAAAGGTTTAAATTTTCCCCTCCTGCTCTTAAGGCAGAGTTCAGTCTACAGCTAAAAGTGCTTCAGTCAACTTTATTGCTGTAATTCTTATAACTGAGATGTTTTCAAGGGGGTCAGACGGTGCAGAGGCAGACCCTTTGGCCCACGAGACTGCACTGACCATCAAGCAGACATTTACAGTAATCTTTTTTTTATATAGTCTCCTCATCAACTCACCCGCCTTCCCCACATTCTGCCACTGACCTACACACTGGGGGAAATTAACCCCCCAACTCGCACTTTTTAGGGATGCGGGAAGAAACTGGAGCATCCGGAGGTAAGCCACGTGGTCGTGGGGAGAATGTGCAAACTCCGCACAGGCGGCACTGGGGGGGGTGAGGATTGAACCCGGGTCAGTGGAGCTGCACGGCAGCAGCTCTACTGGCTGCGTCACTGAACATAACATGATTACCTTTACCTCCAGGTCAGAATTTGAATGAGAAAACAGGACCACAAAGTTAATTATTTCTGGTTTACTGCCTGTGTCATATGCAACTTAGCAGGGAGGCAGGGAGATTAGGTGAGCAAAACATGCTGGTGAGGGAAAGGGATACTGACACTAACACACGAGCAGGAGAGAGGAGCAGTGATAACAGGCGCTCAGAATGAGCACTGGATAGGGACAAAAGGGAGGTGGGAGAGGGCTTTAACCAGTGAAACAAGGTTGATGTCCAAGAGATGTAACAAGTATAAATGAAACTGGGTAAAAACAGCACAGAAAAAACTAATGGAGCACAAAAGTAGCCAGAGAGTAAATAAAATTAAACAACAGTTGGATAAAGATATATGAAAAGATAAAGGGAAAGGAATTGCTTTTAAAACTGAAATGAGTTAATAGGAACGTACGTGATGTCTGTAATAAAACCCGTGACTGAGGCAGTGACACGTTGTGAGGAACCAGATGTGACCGGGATTACTCAGACAATAGAGAAAAACCAGAGCTGGGGTTTAAACATGAGGTTAAGCAAAGAAAGAGAGAAAAAGGGAGGATTAGATGTAGTCAATGGGGATAACACAACTTGTTCAGTTCTGACCAAGGATCTCTGACCTTGAAGCATTAACTGCTTCTCTTCCCACAGATGCGACCTGACCCGCTGAGGGTTTCCAGAATTTTCTGATTTTGTTTGAGATAACACAATGGTTGGAGCCAAAGGAAAACAATTCACGCAGAGCTCGAATCCATGTGAGTGGAGAGAAGCCAGAAGGAGTGTCCTTGTTCACTTTGCTTTCAGACTCCGCTTCCAAGTTTCCCCGGACTTCACCTGAGACATTTAAACAAAATAGTTCCTCTAAAGTTAGCCCTGTTTCTCCACAGCTGTTGCCTGACCAGATGAGCATTTCTAGTTTTAATTCCGTCAATGGCGAAACACACGGTGAAATGCATCTTTTGCGTAGAGTGTTCTGGGGGCAGCCCGCAAGAGTCGCCACGCTTCCGGCGCCAACGTAGCACGTCCACAACTTCCTAACCCGTACGTCTTTGGAATGGGGGGTGGAAACCGGAGCACCCGGAGGAAACCCACGCAGACACGGAGAGAACGTACAAAGTCCTTACAGACAGCGGCCGGAATTGAACCTGGGTCACTGGCGCAGTAATAGCATTACACTAACTGCTACAATATCCTGCCTGCCCCTAAAATTTTCGGATGAAGAATAGAAGAGGATAGAAGAAGAGCAGAAGGATGCTGGTCTTGAATTATTCTTCAGTCAATAAGCAGAAGATCTTGCCATTATTTTCTTGCTGTTGGTGGGATGTTGCTGTGCATAAAATGGCTGCCGTGTTAATGGCTGCAAAGCTCCTTGTGAAGTTCTGAGGCACAGCAGATGTTAAAGTTCCATTTTAACTCTAAACTCCTGAAACTTTACTGGGCTAAAATCTCTTCACTTTCCTGGAGTATGGTTGGCTGTTCATTGTTTCACCCCAGTCACCACCCTTCATTGGGGTTCTTTTTTTTTAACCCTTCCAGTATAGCTGTTTCCCATTTCCTCCAAATCTCCACAGGGTCCCCAGTCCCCATCACAGCCCAGTGTTGGCAGGCTGTCCCTCCGCCTCAACCTCAGAACATCCAGCGCTGAATGTTTCAGAAGGCAGATGGTGAGGCTGCTGCGGGAGATGACCAAGTCCCTGGAAATTGCATCATCTTTGCTAACAGATTGAGCAGGTAAAACCACATATTTCATCACTGTCTCAGACTGGTTAAACCGTAATTGCCTCCCAAGTGAAACTGAATTCTCACTTGAGATCTCAGACATCTCAGCACTGCCTGGTTATCCAACTAAATGGATCATCACTATGGATGTATATTGTTCCGTCCCTGTTGTATGCACATTGAGCTTTACTTTGTAATGAGGAGATGTAGGCCAGTGGGTTTAACTAGTTATAAATTCAGTAGACTCATAGAGTTATACAGCACAGAAACAGGCCCTTCGGCCCAACTCACCCATGTTGACCAGCGTGCCTTCTTCAGCCAGTCCAATTTGCCCACATTTGGCCCATATCCCTCTAAACCTTTCCTATCCACGAACATGTCCAAATGTCTTTTAAACATTGTACTTGTACATGTGTGCCAGTGCACTCACTGGTGCAGGAGGGGATCTTTCTGGCGAGTATACATGTGTTTGGTGGTAACGTGTTGGTTGCCTTGCTGGAGCACATTGTTGGCTTTTCTGCTGTATATTGGTACGGTTATTACGGTGTTCCTGAGTATCAGTGAGCTTTAAAGGGGTAAGGCTGGTGAGTGTTGAAATAGAATCACAGAGTTGTACAGCACGGAAAGAGGCCTTTCAGGCCATACGCGTCCATGCTGACCAAGATGTATATTCAAGCTAATCCCATTTCCCAGAATTTAGCTCATATCGCTCTAAACTCTTGCCATCCATATAACTGTCCACATACTTCTTAAATGCATCTAATATACCTGCCTCAACCACTTCCTCTGGCAACTGGTTCCATCTATCTACCACTCGCTTTGTAAAAAAGTTGCCCCTCAGGTTGTCATCATGGCCCACCGTAGGAGGCTGTATCTCAGATAGCAATGAGTCGGGGTACAGGAAGGAGATAGAGAGCTTAGTGACATGGTGTCATGACAATAACCTTTCCCTCAATGTCAAAAAAACTGGTCATTGACTTCAGGAAAGGGGGCGATGTACATGCACCCATCTACATCATGGGTGCTCAGGTCAAGAGGGTTGAGAGCTTCAAGTTCCTAGGAGTGAACATCACCAGTAGCCTGTCCTGGTCAAATCATGTAGATGCCACGGCCAAGAAAGCTCACCAGTGCCTCTACTTCCTCAGGAGGCTAAAGAAATTCAATATGTCCCCTTTGACACTGACCAAATTTTATCAATGCACCATAGAAAGCATCCTATCTGAACGCATCACAGCTTGGTATGGTAACTACTCTATCCAAGACCGCAAGAAACTGCAGAGAGTTGTGGACACAGCCCAGCATGTCACTGAAACCAGCCTCCCCTCCATGGACTCTGTCTTTACCTCTCGCTGCCTTGGCGAAGCAGCCAGCCTAATCAAAGGCCCTACCCACCTGGGTCATTCTCTCTTCTCTCCTCTCCCATCAGGCAGAAGATACAGGAGCCTGAGGGCAAATACCACCAGGCTAAAGGACAGCTTCTATCCCACTGTGATAAGACTATTGAATAGTTCCCTTATACGATGAGATGGACTCTTGACCTCACAATCTACCTTGTTGTGACCTTGCACCTTATTGTCTACCTGCACTGCACTTCCGCTGTAGCTGTGACACTGTATTGTTATTGTTTTTACCTGTACTACATCAACGCACTCTGTACTGACTCAATGTAACTGCAGCGTGTAATGAATTGATCTGTACGATCGGTATGCAAGACAAGTTTTTCACTGTACCTCGGTACAAGTGACAATAATAAACCAATACCAATACTGGTTGGCCCATTATAGGAAGGATGTGGAGGCTTTGGAGAGGGTGCAGAAGAGGTTCACCAGGATGCTGCCTGGATTAGAGAGCATGAGCTATAAGGAGAGACTGGACAAACTGGGGTTGTTTTCCCTGAAGCAGCGGAGGCTGAGGGGAGACCTGATAGAAGTTTATAAGGTTATGAGAGGCATAGATAGAGTAGACAGCCTGTGTCTTTTTCCTAGGGTCATAATGTCTAATACTAGAGGGCGTGCATTTAAGGTGAGAGAACTCGAAGCTCTTTCCAGTTTAACCGCATCTAAAACTCCCAACACAATGAGCTTGTGAATTTCCTCTCATGCAACACTGAATTTCTTCTCATCTGTCCTTCCACAATGGGTTGAAACGCTGCGAATCTCAGTGGGTCATGCAATGCCTGTTAGGAGAGGAATGGAGTTAACATTCTGAGCCAATGAACTTTCATCAGAATCTAACCAATCAGATTATCAGAAATGATGCTGGCAAGTGGAGCATTTGTCCCACTGAGCCGGCATTGTTGGGGGCTGTAGCAATGGACGAGCTGAGGGAGTGGAGCTGGGCAATGTTACGGAGGTTGGCAGTGGAGACGATAGTTGATCAGAAAGTATTCTCAGTGCAAAATAGGGCAGCAAGTTTGAGGACAGTTAATGCAGCCTCAATTATCAACAAAATGAAGTAACGTGTGGACTGTGAATCAGGAAATTTATCTACACAATAATACTGGAGGAACTCAGCAGGCCAGGCAGCATCCGTGGAGAAAAGCAGGCGGTCAACATTTCTGGTCAGGACCCTTCTTCAGGACTGAAGGTAGGAAAAGGGGAAGCCCTATATATAGGAGGGAAAAGCAGAGCAGTGATAGGTGGACAAAAGAGGGGAGGCGGGGTGGGCACAGGGTGGTGATAGGTAGATGCAGGTAAGAGATGGTGATAGGCAGGTGCGGGGGAGGAGGGGAGAGCAGATCCACTGGGGGGTGGGTCAAAGGTAAGGAGAGAAAACAAAAGGGGTAGAAAAAAAGAGAGGCTAGGAAAGGGAAGAAAAGAAGAAGCATGGCTGGGGGGCAATGTGGGGATTATTTAAAGTGGGAGAATTCAATGTTCATGCCGTTAGGCTGCAAGCTTCCAAGACGGAAAATGAGGTGCTGTTCCTCCAGTTTGTGCTTGGAATTCTCCTGTCAGTGTTGGAGGCCGAGGACTGACATATCTGTGATAGTGTGGGAGGGGGAGTTGAAGTGACTGGCAACGGGGAGGTGCAGGTCGCAGTTACGGACAGAGCGCAGGTGTTCTGCGAAACGGTCACCTAGTCTGCGTTTGGTCTCACCAGTGTAGAGGAGGCCACACTTGGAGCACCGAATGAAGTAGATGGTATTAAGGGTGGTGCAGGCGAATCTCTGTCTCACCTGAAAGGACTGTTTGGGTCCCTGGATGGAGGTGGTATAGGGGCAGGTGTTGCACCTATGATGGGGGCAGTGGAAAGTTCCTGGGGTGGGAGCGGGATGGGTGGGGGGGGACGGGGGAGGAGTGTAACTAGGCAGCCGCAGAGAGAGTGGTCCCTGCGAAAGGTAGAAAGGTGTGGGGATGGAAGATATGCTTGGTCGTGGGGTCCTGTTAGAGATGGCGGAAGTGGCGGAGAATGATGTGTTGGATACGTAGGCTGGTAGGATGAAATGTGAGGACGAGGGGGACCCTATCGCTGTTGGGTCTGGGAGGGGTGCTGTAATTTATCTACATCTCTAACCACATGTACCTATGCAAATCAATAGAGATAAGTCATTGACCCAATTGTTAATCTGTGAAGAAAGAGTTAACATTGGAGAAACTGTTTCATTCAAATGTCTTGAACCATTAAATGTTTGGAAATGTACTGTATTTTAAAGGGCAGCTGCACAGAGACTTACATTTTGAGCAGATAATTACTTTCAGTAACTGTTTTCATAATTTCACCACCTCTTCCTGTAGTTCTGTCACTTCTGTTTGTTTTGATTAAACCCTCAAAGGGGCTTCCCCAACCAATCCCCACTTCCAATGACAGGTCAAACCAAAGCCCACCTTTATCTTTCAATTTTCAGCACATTGAAAATATATTCAATTTTCTTTCTACCCTTCAATTCTTGTATTTAAAAAAGTTAAACAACTGTCTCAGGAGCACTTTAGATACACTGTGTGTGATCAACTGTCTCTATGGGTGAAGTTGGTCAAAATAAGTCTTTCTCTGAAGTGGGTCTCTTCTGGGGGAATTTCTCTATGGTGCACCACTGGTCCTAGGAGGGCATCACTCTCTCTCGACTGGGCTTGCTGAGTCTGCTCCCACACCTTTCCTCAGATGGAGTGGAGTAGGAACTCCATCTACTCAAAGAAGTAGGAACGGTGACCAGGGAGAGTATCTCTGACACTGTCTTTCTATGTCTATAGAGTGGGGCCGGTCTAGAAGTTACACACATACTCTCTCTCTGGGTGCAACTGGGTTGGCCTAGGAAGGTTTCCCCATCATGAGTCCCCCTATGATCACTCCCTCTGGACCTGCCCTACTTCAGGGGAACGGGCAGAGGTTTCTCTTTTTTTTGAATGGAGTTGGGGGGGGGGTCAAGGGGACCCCCTCTCTCTCTTTGGAGTGGGACCAGCCTAGGGGAGACTTCTCTCCCTCTCTCTCTCTGGGTGCAGCAGAGCTGGTCCAGGAGAGGTTCGTCTCTCCTTGACGAGCCTCCTTCTCCCTGGACTGGGTCAGGGGGAAGACACAGAGGTCTCCCCAGTTTGTACATGGAGTAGGGGTGGTCAGGAGGGCAATATCTCCCTCCCTCGGTGGGAATGGGGTGGGACAGGTCAGGGAGAGGCACCTCTGGCCGTGAGGGGGCTCCTACCGCCTCACCCACCATTTCCAACACTCTCCATCCCTCACCCCCAGGCCGACTGACCGCCATGATTGATGCTGGCGGGAACCGGCTGCCCTTCGACCGAGCTTCACTTCCGGCGTCCGGGCTGCGGCCAATCAGGTCGCTCCACGAGCCGCTAAGCGGTGATTTAAGCGCCTGCGCGGCCGGGCGCTTCCTTCTGCCCCGTCCGCTCGCGTCGCCGCTGCCACGTTCCCGCCCGAGGAGCCCCGGCCTCGCCCGCCCGCCCGCCCGAGGAGCCCCGGCCTCGCTCGCCCGCCCGCACTCACCGCCGTCCAGTCCGCTCCCGCTCCGCCATGTGGCCCGTGCGCCTGCTGGGTCTCGTCGCCTTGGCCCTGGCCGCCGACATCCCCGAGGAGGACGACGTGCTGGTGCTGAAGAAGGACAACTTCGAGGAGGCGCTGCGGCAGCACCGGCACCTGCTGGTGGAGTTCTGTGAGTGCGGCCCGGGGGGAGGGGGCAGGGTGGAGAGGGGAGGGGGCAGGGACAGGCCCGGGGAGGGGGGAGGGGGCAGGGACAGGCCCGGGGGGGTGGGGAAGGGTGGAGGGGGCAGGGACAGGCCCGGGTGGGAAGGGTGGAGGGGGCAGGGACAGGAGGGGGGAGGGGGCAGGGACAGGCCCGGGTGGGAAGGGTGGAGGGGGCAGGGACAGGAGGGGGGAGGGGGCAGGGACAGGCCCGGGTGGGAAGGGGGCAGGGACGGGGTCCGGGGGGTGTGGGGTGGAGGGGGCAGAGACGGGGGGGGGGGGTGGGGGTGCGGGGGAAGGAAACGGGTGGGGGTAGAGTCACGGGGGCCTACCACTGGCAGGGAGAGGGGATGGGGATAACGTGGTGTCCCGGGCCTGAGGGGTGGGTGGAGTGGCGGGACAGCCCTGCCCCGGGAGTCGGGTCACTCGGTGGGGTTCAGTTGTGAAATTAACCACTGCATTGCTTAACTAGTTAAGTTAGCGGCGAGTAAGCTAGCTTCCCCCCCCCCCCCCCCCCCAAACTTTAAAAGCAGATGCTCATCTCCCTGGGGTGACCAGAACCGAGACTCGTGCCTCCCACCACGGGGCCGCATGGCGCTGCTTCCAGCTGGGCTGAGCTGCAGTGTTTTGTCTTTCAGTATGGTGACGGTGGTTAAGTGGAGGCTGTGGTTATGGCAGCTGCTGTCCGGCTGGAGTAGGGGCGTCTGTGGGGGTGCCCATGAAGCTTTCGCTGTCAATCTGACCGTCTCTTTTCAGACTCAAGGTTTATTAAAGAGGTGTTTTTCATGGTGTTCTGATATTTCTTTGCATTGTTTGTCTGCATGCCTGGGGGAAGGGCCTAATTTGGGAAGGGCAACTAAATGATACTGGATTTTTAAAAATGAGGCATATGCTGGAGATGCTCAATTCTCTTGGGATGTGAAGGAAGAGAGATTTCGTTAGAACCGAGCTGATTGCGTTTTTAATTCAACAGTTCTGCATTCTTCCCATACTCGGAATCTTAATGCTTCCTTGTGGTTCGCATACAATGCATTTGCGCCGAGTCGCACGTACTCGCAGCGGGGGGGAAGCTGTCGGTGTAAACGGGAGGGACCGGGCTAATTGATAGCTCGAGTTGTCCACTAGCGATTCGCAAAAATGGAGGGGGCGGACGTTCTGCAGCAGCTTTAAGTTGACGTGTGCGAAGACCAGTGGCTCGCTTCCTTACCCTCGGATTCCTTGGCGATTGCGGGAGGGTGTGTCCCTCTCGGCTCCAGTGTGCTCCGAGTTTGAATTGTGCCAAGCTTTCTCAGAAACCGCAAGAATAACGCATGATTTGAGACGTTAGCCATCCACACTTCAATGATAAACCGACTGTCGATTAATTTGAAATATTGGTTAATTGGTTACTGTAAATTTATCTCCATTGTAGGTTAAGGGGTAAGGGATCGATATTGTTACTCGGAAACTTGTCACCGCCTCGATAAACTGGCTTTTGTGATAGGCGATACGAGAATGTTTGCCTTTTAATGAACTTTAGTGCTGGTGAATTGAGGATGGAAAAATCGAACGAAGGTGTTTAAATCAAGGGTGTATGTTCATGGGGATACTGAGGTCTTAACTGGCTTCAAGCTTGCATTTATAACAACTAGCCCCAGTGATCTGTTAACTTTAGTTTGTTAGGGCAGTCATAGTGTACGTGATTAAATCATAGTATACATGATTTAATTACCTGTCAGTTTTTGAAGTGTGCTTGGGTCAGTTATAGACCATACATCATAAGGCGACCTGGATACTGCTCCAAACTGGGGAAGAGATTTGATCTGTTGCTCTGAAAGTACTTGCTTTCTGACTTGTGGGGTTGTCTTCTGGGCATATTTTGTAACCTGGAGTTCTAGTGCCCTGACTGCTCAAGCAGCAGCTATGTACAGTTGTTGAAAAGTAGATGGTTGTCCTGCCCTGTTGAACAACAAATCACTTGAATTAGCAAGCCCATCGTTATAAGAAGCTAACAGTTTTGGGCAGCAGCCACCAGGTTGTTTGCAGTGACTTTTTTGTGTAGAAATAAAAAAAACTTGATATAGTATAAACTGTTGGAGCGGCTTTAAAATAGTTAAGTGCGAATAAGATTATTGCCTCTTCATTGGTATTGGTTTATTATTGTCATTTGTACTGAGATACAGTGAGAAGCTTGTCTTACAAACTGTACAGGTCAATTCATTACAGAGTGCAGTTACATTGAGTTAGTACAGAGTGCATTGAGGTAGTACAGGTAAAATCAATAACAGAATACAGAGTAAAGTGTCACAGCTACAGGGGAAGTGCAGTGCAGGTAGACAATAAGATGCAAGGTCACAAGCAAGTAGATTGTAAGGTCAAGAGTCCATCTTATCGTATAAGGGAACTGTTCAATAGTGTTATCACAGTGGTATAGAAACTGTCCTTGAGATTGGTGGTATGTGCCCTCAGGCTCCTGTATCTGTGGGTTGTATATTTTAAAGTTTGTCTCAAAATCAAGTAGCATTCAGGAGAAATACTTTACCCAGAGGAGTTGGAATAAGGAACCTGCAGCAACTAATTTTTGAGTAGTGTAAATTCATTTAAAGGAACTCTCAAGATCACAAGATAAGGGAGCAGAAGCAGGCCATTCGGCCCATCGAGTCTGCTCCAAGGAAAAGGGAAAAAGAAATGGGGTGGGGAAAAAAAGAGAGAAAAAAAAACTATTCTAATCCCATTTGCCAGCCTTATCCCCATATCCCTTGATACCCTGACTATTTAGATATCTGTCTATCTCCTCCTTGAATACCCCCACTGATCTGGCCTCCACTGCTGTGCGTGGCAAGGAGTTCCACAATTTCACCACCCTCTGGGTAAAGAAACTTCTCCTCATCTCTGTCTTGAAACTGTACCCTCTAATTCTAAGATTGTGCCCTCTGGTCCTGGACACGCCCACCAAGGGAAACAGCCTAGCCACATCTACTCTATCCTTACCTGTCAACATTTTAAATGTCGCTACGAGGTCCCCTCTCATCCTTCTGTACTCCAGCGAGTACAGTCCAAGAGCCGACAAACGCTCATCATACTTAAGCCCTTTCATTCCTGGAATCATTCTCGTAAATCTCCTCTGAACCCTCTCCAACGTCAGCACATCCTTCCTAAGATGCGGGGCCCAAAACTGCGCACAGTATTCCAAATGAGGCCTCACTAGCGCCCCGTAGAGCCTCATCAACACTTCCTTACTTTTATACACTATACCTCTCGAGATGAATGCCAACATAGCATTCGCTTTCTTAACCACCGATCCAACCTGGTGGTTAACTTTTAAGGTATCTTGTACGAGTACCCCCAAGTCCCTTTGTACTACCGCACTATCAATCTTCTCTCCTTCTAGATAATAATCTACCCGCTTATTTCTACTTCCAAAGTGTACAACTGCACATTTCTCAACATTGAATCTCATCTGCCATTTCCTTGCCCATTCTCCTAAACTGTCTAGGTCCCTCTGCATTCTTTCTATTTCCTCTATGCTCCCTACTCCTCCACTTATCTTGGTGTCATCCGCAAACTTAGCCACACAACCATTTATTCCATCATCCAAATCATTGATGTACAAGGTAAAAAGGAGAGGCCCCAACACCGACCCTTGCGGCACACCACTAGTAACCGGTAACCAACCAGAACGAGATCCTTTTATTTCCACCCTTTGCTTCCTGCCAACCAGCCAATTCTCCACCCATTTTGCTACCCTGCCCATAATTCCATGACCTCTCATCTTATTAATCAGTCTCTTGTGAGGCACCTTATCGAAGGCCTTTTGAAAGTCTAAATACACAACATCTACCGCCTCTCCCTTATCCACCCTACCTGTGATTTCTTCAAAAAACTCCAATAGGTTGGTCAGACAGGACCTCCCCTTCACAAAACCATGTTGACTAGGTCCTATCTTGCCTTGCGCCTCTAGGTATTCGGTAACCTCCTCCTTGAGGATAGACTCCAATAATTTTCCCACCACTGACGTCAGACTAATAGGTCTGTAATTGCCTTTGTGCTGCCTCCCACCTTTCTTATACAACGGAACTACATTCGCTACCCTCCAGTCCTCCGGAACCATGCCAGAATCTATCGATTCCTGAAAAATAATCGCCAACGCCTCCGCTATCTCCACAGCCACCTCCTTCAGAACCCGGGGATGCACCTCATCCGGTCCGGGAGACTTATCAGCCTTAAGCCCCTTTAGTTTTCCAAGCACCTTCTCCCTATTAATTTCAATTGAACTCAGCTCCAATTCGTGAGACTCCTGACTAATGGGCACATTGCTTATGTCCTCCACGGTGAAGACCGATGCAAAATATTCATTCAATTCCCTTGCCATCTCACTATCATCCATTATAATACCTCCTGCACCGTTATCAATTGGTCCTATGTCAACCCGTGTCTCTCTTTTATTCCTTATGTATTTAAAAAAACTCTTAGAATCCTTCCGAATGTTGTCCGCCAGCTTCCTTTCGTAACTCATCTTTGCTTTCCTAATGACCTTCTTAGTTTCTCTCTGCAGATTTTTAAAATCGTTCCAATCTTCTGTTTTCCCACTAATTTTTGCTACTTTGTACGCCGCCCCTTTTGCTTTTATTTTATCCTTCACCTCCCTCGTTATCCACATCTGTGCCTTTTTTCCATTCAAAACCTTCTTTTTTCTTGGAATGTATCTGTCCTGCATTGTCCTTATTTCCTGTAGAAATTTCTTCCATTTTTCCTCTGCTGTCCCTCCAGCTAACTTACTCCTCCAATCAATTTGGGCCAACTCATCTCTCATACCTTTGTAATTTCCCTTATTCCACTGAAATATCGATACACCAGTTATCAGCTTCTCCTTCTCAAACTTGAAACTAAACTCAATCATATTGTGATCACTTGTTCCCAGTGGTTTCTTTACCTTTAGTTCCCTAATCACCTCGGGTTCACTACACAGCACCCAATCCAAAACAGCCGATCCCCTGGTGGGCTCCTCAATAAGTTGCTCCAGAAAAACATCCCTTAGACATTCCACAAACTCACTCTCCTGAGTACTACCTCCTTGCTGCATTTCCCAGTCCACCTTCATGTTAAAATCCCCCATAATTATCTTCACATTGTCACTCTGACATGCTTTTTCTATCTCAATCTGCAACTTATGGTCCACTTCCTGACTGCTGTTCGGGGGCCTATATATGACTGCTATTATTGTTCTTTTACCCTTGCTATTTCTCAGCTCCACCCATAAGGATTCCACCTCCTCTGACCCAATGTCCTTCCTTTCTATTGATTTTATATCGCTACTAACCATCATGGCCACACCCCCCCCTCTGCCTACCCTCCTATCCTTCCTATATACTGTATACCCCTTGACATTCAGTTCCCAATCACATCCATCATGAAGCCACGACTCAGTGATTGCAACGATGTCATATTTATTAACCTGTAGTTGTGCCACTAGGTCATCTACTTTATTCCTGATGCTACGTGCATTTAAATATAGTATGTTTAGACTGGTATCTGCTATTGATTTTATTGTACCTCTATTGATCAGCAGATTATCCTGACTTTCTACCTGTCCATCCTTCTTACTATCTTCGCTACCTACTATCTTAGACCTGTTGATGAGTGGCAAGATAAGGGCACAGGAGGTCTTCATCCTGTCCAATCCCTACTGGCTTTGTTTCCTTCAAGTGCTGTGATTGAATTGTGTCTGCATTCCTTTAAGCTCTGCAGGCTGTAATTGCTTGCGAAATGATTCTGATTCTTTTGGCAGTCATGAAGTAGACAAGAGAAGGGTAGTGGGGTGCAAAAGGATTAGTGAGTACAAAGTACACATTTAACGTCTTCAGTGCAGCACTTCAAATTTGGGTGTGATTATGGGTGCCATCAAATGAAAGGAACATTCTGAAAAGTGGGAGTTCTCTTGCCAAGACCCTTGTGTGATGAGCAGTCTCATTCCTGTTTCTAGGCAGTGTTAACCAGATGAAAAAATGCCACCCAGATGGATATAATGGTCTGTCTGGTAATTGAATAAAGGAAGCACGTATGCCATCTCTTGCAATCACTTTGCTCATCTCATTGGTTTCCATGGATCAGATGGCTTTCCTCCTGATGGTGTGCTGTTGACGTGGAGGACTGCAATCCCCTGGTTATTTTTACTGTAAGGATCAGGAATTAGTGCGGCTTTTCCTCTAGGATGAGGCCAGTTGTTCTGGGAGAGGTCCCTTTAATCACAACAGATTTGGGAAATAGTTGGTGCTGAACAGCTTTGACCCATGAAGTATTAAATTTTAGCCATTTTTAGGGTGGTGCTTCTGATGCTAAATTGTTTCCTATTTGCAAATGATCATTTGAAGGGTAGGGTGCAAAATAACTCCCATGTGGTAATGAAGTTGCAGACATCTAAGTGATTCTATGAATGTGATCTGTGAGCTGGAATGAGGGGAGATGTGAAAGAAGTATATAAAATGAAGGAGTTGGATAATGGGAGACTCCTTGGGGTCAGACTAGAAGTCATATTTATCAAAGGGGAAGGGATTCAAATGACACAGAACTTTTTACATGTGATGGTAAGATATGGGAGCAGAATTAGGCAATTCGGCCCATCAAGTCTGCCCTGCCATTCAATCATGGCTGATTTTTTTTTCCCAACCCCATTCTCCCACCTTCTCCAAGTAATCCTTAACCTCCTTACCAATCAAGAACCTATCAATCTCTGCCTTAAATGCACACAATGACTTGGCCTCCACTGCTCTCTGTGGCAATGAATTCCATAGTTTCACCACCCTCTGACTGAAGAAATTCCTCGTCATCTCAGTTTTAAAGGGATGTCCCTTTATTCTGAGGCTGTGCCCTCAGGTTCTAGACTCCTACTATTGGAAACGTCCTCTCCATGTCCACTCTATCCAGGCCTTTCAGTATCCTAAAGTGGTTGGAATCTGGAATGCTCTGCAGTCTCTACTGTGTCCTTAAGAGGGTATTAGACTTTTTGCATCACATCAACCCTTGTAACAGTGCAGGACTGCTACTGTGCTGTTTTCGTGGGCTGACTGAAGATGGCAGAGAGACCGGCACACTTCATTTTAAGGCACTGTTCATGAATGGCTAGATTAAGCAACATTGGCACATCAAATACAGAAGTTGTGTGGTCCAGAATAATAAGCACATTTCAGCATACCTAACTGCCATTTTTCTAGTGTTTATCTTTGAGTTTCTGTGGTTAATTATTGCTTTTGCTGCAGCTTTTAAAACTTTTCCTGTTGTGCATATATTTGCATTGCCCAGGAAGAGTCTCCTTCCCCCCCCCAAACTTTGGGTCTTTTCATCACTGATCCAATTGAAAACTTGCCCCCTGACGAGTTACCATTTGCAGTGATAATGATTAGGTTGTATGTTGTGTTATCATTTTTTTAGTTCTCAGATTAAGTGACTAGTGGTGGATGTGCCATTAGGATACACTGGTCCATGGTGATTTGGCTAAACTTAGGTTAGGCCAATAGTAAGGGCACTATCATTGGTCATGAGGGAGTCATCTGGTACCTTGGCCCCTGTTCTGTCTCGACAGTGCATGGGTATAGCTGCCCATTAAAGATGGGCCTGATCTTTCAAAGGTTGGTGAAAGATGTTTCCTGATTTTAAAAAAAAGCATCAGAGCAGTGGGGGTACCAAACATCCACCAATCTTGAGGGGAGAGACACATGTAACAGCAGGCTTTGCTGCCAGCTGCTTTCAGGAAGGTGAAAGTACAAAGCCAGTTCTGGTACTGAGTGGCATTTTATGGTTGCATTGAAAATGTCATTTTCTCAGAATCCATTGTTAATTACTTGGCTGCAGTTGCTTCTGGATTTATCAGCTACAGGGAACTGTCTTCTGCATTGGTTGCATTGCCTGGCCAACTGCCTCAATCTCTTCATTGATGGTTCTTGTGTGTGGTATGGTGGTGTAATTTCTTTGGCAGCTATCTACCTAGCACAAGCTTGTTTGTAAAAGATCATATTAAAATGATTCTTGGTAAGAGGATGTGTGATTTGGGATCAATGGTTGCAGGTGTCAAGGCATTACAAGCTGCTTGTGCCTCTGGAGTATTTTCGGCAGCTATTTGAATTGAGCTGAATTTGCAGTGGTTGGGAAGCATGAGCACTCCAGTAATATTGGGAAGAATTAGTGCTGGAGGGTTAATCAAAATGCATATGCTAGAAATCTAAAATAAAAACAGTGCTTGAAATACTCAGCATAGCAGACTGCATCTGTGGGAAGAGACTGTTAACATTTCAGTTCGGAGACCCTTTGTCAGAACTGCTGAGTATCTTGTGTTTTTATTTTAGTACAGCAAGGTAACTTCGGCAACAGTGTGTGGATGCTGTGGCTGTTTTGAGCAATTGCTGCACTAACTGAAGATCCTTTCCAGCCTTGTCTGCAGTTTTGTCTTGTTAGAAACTTGGGGTATTTTCTCATTTTCAAGTCCATTCCAATTTCATCTGCCCTAGATTTGGCACTGGTGGAAAACTATGAATGCTGTATTAGAGATTTGCCTTCGTCATTGGTGCTAAAGGGAACACTGTGCAGCAAGTTTTTCACCAACATCTTTTGATAGTGCTAGGGGTTATCCAGCAAGGAGCAGATATGATACTCTTACTTAAGAACGGTGAACTTCAAGAAATTTCAACAAGCTTCCTGCACCACATTTCTTGCAGTTTGCAATGACAAAGCTTTGTAGTACCAAAGGAATGCCCTGCTGTAGGGATGCAAGTGCTTGCCTGTCTACACCTACATTTCACAAGACAAAGGAGCAGAAGTAGGCCATTCAGCCCATTGAGTCTGCTCCACAGAAAAGGAAAAAAGAAATGAGAAATTGGGGGGGGGGGGGGGCAAAACAAAAAACCTAACCCCAATTTCCAGCCTTATCCCCATATCCCTTGATACCCCGGCTATTTAGATATCTATCTATCTCTTCCTTAAACACCTCCAATGATCTGGCCTCCACTGCTGTACGTGGCAAGGAATTCCACAAATTCACCACCCTCTGGCTAAAGAAATTTCTCCTCATCTGTTTTAAACCTGTACCCTCTAATTCTAAGATTGTGCCCTCTGGTCCTGGACTCACCCACCAAGGGAAACAGCTTGACCACATCTACTCTGTCCAGTCCTTTCAACATTTTAAATGTCTGAGGTCCCCTGTCATTCTTCTGTACTCCAGTGAGTACAGTCCAAGAGCCGACAAACGCTCATCATATGTAAGACCTTTCATTTCAAGCTGTACCATGTTGCTGCATGATAGCACAGTCAAGTTTCCTTAAAAAAAAAATTAATCTTTTCAGCCTAAAAATCTGGCTGAGTGCTGTTTGAGTTCAGCAATATTGCTGCACCATTTCTGTGAAACCGTTCTAGGAATTGATAGCTATAACCTGGAAACTAACTTTCAACCTATTTGCATCTTTGTCTCTGTCCTGCTCCTGAATGTGAAATGGACAATTTTCAAATTCTTTGGCTTTTGATGTGTTCCCAATGTAAGCTTTTCTCATGCAAATATTTTAACATGGGTTTGGGAACTTGCACTGGTGGTGGTGAGATGCGCTGATGGTGTTTGCATTTTAAACACTGGAGTATGTTTGAAATTTAGTTTGGGTGACCCTGAATTTTAACTCTACATTTGCTGGTTCTCCCTACAGATGCCCCCTGGTGTGGACACTGCAAGGCTCTTGCTCCAGAATACAGCAAAGCTGCTGCAAAGCTGAAAGAAGAAGGCTCTGAGATCAGACTGGCAAAAGTAGATGCCACTGAGGAATCAGACCTGGCACAGATGTTTTCAGTCAGGGGATACCCAACCATTAAGTTTTTTAAAAATGGAGATAAGAACAACCCAAAGGATTATGCAGGTATGGAAAATTTCTATTGTAATATTGCAGTAAATACACTTAGAAGAAAGCTGTACTATCAATATTTTAAAAATGGTGAAGGAGCCAATTTGAGTCATTTCATTTGAACCAGTTCTACTTCCCCTAGTTGGTCTGTCTCCATCCCCCACACCATATGCTCTGGCTTGTTAAATACTCATCAGGCACTTTTGATGCAAGATTTTTGCTTCCATCTCTCAGTTCCAGTCCCCAGACCATTCTATGGATGAGAACATTTTTCACAACTCTCCTGCTTCCAATTATCTGCCTCCAGATATTGACCTCTAAGGAAGTGGACCCTAATCACCCCCTCTAGGCTGATTGTAAGTTTATACACTGAGTCCTCCCTCAACTAAAGTAAACAACCTTTTGCCTAGCCAGTCCCCATGTAACTAACATTCATTGACCATGCAACTTCCTGCCACGTCTCCTCTATGCTCAATCTTGTGTCATCAGTCTTTTCCGCAATGTGAGCAGAATTGTATGCCATACTTGGCAGTCACTTGAACCAAAAGTGGTTCAATTCTGCTGGGGTATTGCTTCGACTTATAAAGTGTGCAGTTCCATGACATACAGCATCATGAAAGCTGACTCTGCTGGCTATCAACCACTTATCTACACACCAGGAACAATTTAGAGGGCAATTAACCTGCCACCTAGCAAATTGAGGTGAAACCCAGACAGACAGATGAACTCCACACAGACAGCACTGGAGATCAGGATTGAATGCCGGTTGCTTGGGCTGTGAGATGGCAGTTCTTCTAGCTGTGCAACTGGAGTCCCAAAATGTATGTTCCTTCAACAGTCTTAAACTGTCAATACTTTCTGCAGATGTTCCAAGGTCCCCCTCTCTTTTTCCATATACTGTCATTTATTCATCCCCTTGCCTGATTTGCCTTCCCCAGATGTCTTGGACTTCTCTAATTTTCCTGCCATATTGGACCTCCCAAATCAACAACTTTGAGGACATGGGTGGCAAGCTCACGAGAACATCACATACAGGTTGCCCTTCAGATTGCACGAGGTTCTGACCTGGAAGTGTATGGGTGTTTGTTTATTGTTACTGGGAATATCCTAGAACTTCTGCTGCCTTCTTCCTTGACACAATAGGTTGCCCTCGATGACTCCTTGTTACCACAGAATTCAGCCATTAGTCAGACTTTACCCGTGTTGAATGTGATTCTTTATTGATGTACTTTTTCTAAATGATTTGTACTGTTTTGTTTTTCAATAATCCTCTGATTAGCAAATTGGAGTTACTTTTCACTTGTACAAACTACTGACAGGCCAAGATTTGGCCTTCATTGTCCTCGTGTGGTTGTGTTCTATTGGCAAATTATGTCCCAAAATTGTACTGAATCCTTGCCCTGAAGTGCATTTGCTTTGTACTTGCTCATTTTGCTACTATAATTTGAGGGGGAAATTAGTGGTTATGTACTGTTCAGCTTTCTGCTGGCTAGAGCTGTGGTACTGCAGGAGTGTGGTTAGTTTTTGTTCTATACTTTAAGATATTAAACTTGGGTTCAGTTTTCTTCATTGTGGGTATGCATAGTCTCTGGGTCAATATCCTCGATTGCCTTAATTTTGCAGTCTGGGTAGCAAATTCATACAGACGTTTTGTGCTTCCATTGATGGGGCCTTTCATTTCTTTGCTGCTGGGTCACACTGGTGCAGATGTAGTTGGTCTACATGAAGACAGAATATTTTGATGTTTCCTTTCTAACACTCAACTGTTAAGATTCCTTCAATCTGATAACTTGGTCAAGATTGAGTCTAAATTCTGACTTTAAGACATTCCATATTTGAAGCTAAATTGTATTTTGGTGCAATGTAAAGCTTTAGTTTTGATCTGTTTGATTAGTTCTGGGTGGGAAAATTTGTTCTTGTGGGTTTCCTGTAGACTGTCTGTGACTGAAACTGAAACGTAACACTTCCTTAACCTACAGAAGTCTGATGTAAAACAGTCTCTGGTCAATAACTTTACTGGTTTCTCTATAAATATTTGTAATGTATTTATAGAAATTCTCTTCTGCAGTGATGAAAGAAACTGGTCTTTTTCATCGGTTGAGTTACTGCCTCTATCACTCAAATTGTAACCTTGGTGTCAACACTTGAGTAATTTGCATCCTGATCCCTGCCTTAAAACCGACTAGTCTAGAGCAGTGCTGTTTTGAAATGCTTTTGCAACAGGGATTTCTTGCTGAGGATAAATGGTAAACTTTGTTTAGACTGCTGCCTGTACAGTCAGTTTGTTGCATTGGTCAAAGGTGAAGCAGTACCCCAACAGACACTTATTGTCCCATCTGTTTTGTAAAGGGCAAGACTGAGCACAGGCATTGTTCAGATGATTAAAAAGCAAGAAGTGGCAAATACAAGAAATCTGCAATTAAAACAAGGTGCTTGAAATGTTCATCAGGTTGGGTAGCATCTTTAGCTCGATCCTTCAGTTGAAAGCTGCTTCAGATGCTGCCTGATCTGCTGAGTACTTGGAGCATTTGTTTCCCTTTAAACCTCCACAGTTGGTGACTGTGGCTTTTTGATGGCAGAGACCTTGCACTGATACTCCTCACCAGTGCCCAGTTGTGATTGGTGAGTTTTATGTTTGCTGAGCCCTAGGAGATCTGCAATCTGATTTGCCAAATGAGCTGTATTGCCTTTTTGTGACACATCTCGCCAGTTCAGTGCTTTTACTGATGTATACACTGTGGACTGGATTGACCTTGCTCTGTTTGGCCATCTAAAGTTTAGGGTTCTTTGCCAGCTGACCCTTGAAGTCCTGGTCTCTCCTCCCCCTTCTTTCCCCACCCCCCACCCCCAACTCCTCAAAAGAGTAGCTAGGTGAACATCAAACTCAGATTTATAGGGAAGCTGTGCTATTTTTAAACTGGCCTTTAAATAGTGTACTTTTTGCTTTGGGCTTAACCAGCTAATGATAGTTAGGAGCCACACAGGCTGCTGCTGTGGCTTCAGGAACCCAACTCTAGTGCAATAATTTAATGATCACTGTCTGAGAATAGACTGCTGTTTGCAGAGATGTATGAGGTGGCTGGTTTTAACAGAAGGTACAATTGCATATTTCTGTGTAAATGTACACCACTCAAAATGCTAATGACAGAAGTAGCTTTATGGGGAGTCATGAATTTTGCCACTGAAATCTGTAATTTAAGAGATTATAAACTTGGAATTTAACAGCTCACATCTTCCATTAAAATCCCAACCACGATGATTAAAGGGTCTGGGGGTTGCAGCCAATTTACACTACAGTGAATCTGTGGAATTAGCAGTGCTAACAAACCATTTGGTCCAGGCAGTTCCAGCTGGTGTTTGTGCTCCATAGCAACCTCCCTTTACATAGTTATTTCATCTACCCTGATTAGCATATTCTTAAACTCCAATTCATAGCAGATTTTAAGAATAAACAGCAGTGGAAGAGACAGGCAGAAAGGTAATTCAATGGATCCTGTCATCTTTTCACTCGGTGTATCAGTGTTGTAGGTTATTCCTCCAAAGTGCAGACTGCACTAACCTAGTGCAAAGCAACAAATGGCTTTGGGGACCTCAGTGGGTCAGGCAGCATCTGTTTGAGGGAAGTGTACAGTTGATGTTTTGGGTTGATACCCTTCATCTAGGCAGGGAGATGGCCAGTATAGAGAGGTGAGGGGAAGGGGTAGAGGAAGAACTGGCAAGCGATAGCATCCAGGTGAGGAGGGGTGGTAGGTGATAGAGGACAGAGTGGAGATAGTGACAGTTGTGCTAGTCCTGTCTCTGCATTGCACTAGTCTAGTGCTGTTTATCTCTGGGTTTGAAGGTAGTTGTAATGAGATTAGTTTATCCCATGAAGAACACAATATTGGATTCAGTCACTTGGTTATTGAGGAAAGTACAATGCTTACTAGTTTAAAGCAAGAATTGAGAACTAGAGGAACAGGAGTAGTTAAAATCTTGTCCATTGAGGTGTGCTCTGCCATTCATTATCACTCACTTCAGCTCCATTGTCCAGCACTATCCACGCCTCCCTTGATTCTCTTGATATCCAGAAATCTCTTCAAATAAGTACAATGCCTTTAAAATGTTTGACTCTCTTTAGCTGGAAGACAGCATGAAGATATTGTGAACTGGCTGAAGAAACGCACTGGACCTGCAGCAGACACCATCACTGAGGCAGATGCTGCTGAGAAGCTGGTGGACTCCTCTGAAGTGGTTGTCATGGGGTTTTTCAAGGTACTGATTATTGCTTCAAGATTTGTGAAACATGGACAAGCTAATGCAGCTCTGCCACAGTGAGGGCGCTATATAATGCTGGTAAGGGAGCTGTACTGTTACTAGCTACCTGTTTGTGTGTGGTGTACGGTAGATTCGGTGTCTGTTAAGCTGCCATGTGCTTGAATCATTTTTACAAGCCGCTAACTACATTTCCCACAACTGTCTTTTCATTGGTCAGGAAATGAATACTGTCTGTGGGGAGAATGGACTAAAGTATTATACAACACATACCACAAATGCAGTTGGATATACTAAACTGGACAGCTTGACTTGCTACTTAGCACGTAGGATTGTTTGTGTAGAATTGTATTGGTATTAATGTCTTGTACAACTTCAACATATCTCAACTCCTGTATTCAGTGCCCTGATTTATGAAGGGCAATGTGCCAAAAGCTCTTTACAAGCCTATGTATGGATCTGGAGGAAATAGCAGAGGTACTTAATGAATACTTTAGTATTCACAATGGAAAAGGATCTTGGTGATTGTAGTGATGACTCGCAGCAGACTGAAAAGCTTGAGCATGTAGATATTAAAGAGGATGTGCTGGAGCTTTTGGAAAGCATCAAGTCGGATAAGTTGCCGGGACAGTATGAGATGTACCCCAGGCTACTGTGGGAGGTGAGGGAGGAGATTGCTGAGCCTCTGGTGATCCTTGCCTCATCAATTGGGACAGAGGTTCCAGAGGATTGGAGGGTTGTGGATGTTGTTCCTTTATTCAAGAAATTATATTCCAGTGAGTCTTACCTCAGTGGTTGACAAGCTGATGGAGAAGATCCTGAGAGGCAGGATTTATGAACATTTGGAGAGGTATAATATGATTAGGAATAGTCAGCGTGGCTTTGTCAAGGGCAGGTCCTGCCTTATGAGCCTGATTGAATTTTTTGAGAATGTGACTAAACACATTGAAGGAAGAGTAGTAGATGTAATGTATATGGATTTCAGCAAGGCATTTGGTGAGGTATCCCATGCAAGGCTTATTGAGAAAGTAAGGAGGCATGGGATCCAAGGGGACATTGCATAGTGGATCCAGAACTAGCTGGCCCACAGAAGGCAGAGTGGTTGTTGACAGGTCATATTCTGCATGGAGGTCAGTGACCAGTGGTGTGCCTCAGGGACCCTTACTCTTCATGATTTTTATAAATGACCTGGCTGAGGAAGTGGAGGGATGGGTTAGTAAGTTTGCGGATGACACAAAGGTTGGAGTTGTTGTGGATAGTGTGGAGGGCTGTCAGAGGTTACAACGGTATATAGATAAGATGCAAAACTGGGCTGAGAAGTGGCAGATAGAGTTCAACCCAGATAAGTGTGAAATAGTTCATGTTGGTAGGTCAAACATGATGGCAGAATATAGTATTAATGGTAGGACTCTTGGCAGTGTGGAGGATCAGGAATCTTGGGGTCTGAGTCCATAGGATGCTTAAAGCAGCTGCACAGGTTGACTCTGGTTAAGAAGGCATACGGTGTATTGTCCTTCATCAATCGTGGAATTGAACTTGGGAGCAGAGATATAATGTTAGTTGTATAGGACCCTGGTTAGACCCTACTTGTAGTACTGTGCTCAGTTCTGGTCGCCTCACTACAGGAAGGATGTGGAAGTCATAGGGTACAGAGGAGATGTACGAGGACGTTGCCTGGATTGTGGAGCATGCCTTATGAAAACAGGTTGAATGAACTTGGCCTTTTCTCCTTGGAGTGATGGAGGATGAGAGGTGACCTGATAGAGATGTATAAGATGATGAGAGGCATTGATCGTGTGGATAGTTGGAGGCTTTTTCCTAGGGCTCATGAAATGGTTGCCACAAGAGGACACAGGTTTAAGGTGCTGGGGAGTAGCTACAGAGGAGATGTCAGGGGTAAGTTTTTTTTACTCAGTGGTGAGTGTGTGGAATGGGCTGCCAGCAGCGGTGGTGGTGGGGGGTATGATAGGGTCTTTTAAGAGACTTTTGGATAGGTACATGGAGCTTAGAAAAATAGAGGACTATGGGTAACCCTAGTAATTTCTACAGTAGGGACATGTTTGGCACAATTTTGTGGGCCGAAGGGCCTGTATGTGCTGTAGGTTTTCTATGTTTCTATCTACTTGTGATGCCACTTTTAAGGAACTGGATGTATTTCCAGGTCCCAATCTTGGTGTCATCTGCAAAATTGCTGATCCAGTTTACCATATAATCATCTAAATCATTAATATAGATAAAAACAATGGACCCAGCACCAATCCCCAGCACACCACTAGTCATAGGCCTCCAGTTAGGGAGACTACATCTTCTACCACTCTCTGGCTTCTCCTGCTAAGCCAATGTTGAATCCAGTTGGCTACATCATCCTCAATGCCAAGCGACAACCTTCCGGACCATCCTTCCCTGTGGGACTTTGTCAAAGGCCTTAAAGTCCATGTAGACAATGTCCACTGCCTTGCCTTGATTAACCTTCCTGGTAACCTCCTTGGGAAAACTGGTTAGACATGACCTACCATGCACAAAGCCATGTTGACTATCCCTAATCAGACTCTCTCTATCCAAATACTTGTATATCCTGTCCCTTGGAATACCTTCCAGTAATTTACCCGTGACTAACATCAGGCTCACTGGCCTATAATTTCCTGGCTTATTTTTAGCCTTGAACAATGAAACAACACTAGCTGTCCTCCAGCACCTTGCCTGCAGCTAAGGATGTTCTAAATATGTCAGGGCCCCTGCAATTTCTGCACTAGCCTCCCACGAGGTCTGAAGGGACACCTTGTCAGGCCCTGGGGATTTATCCACCTTAACTCACCTCAGGACAACCAGCATCTCCTCTTCTATAGTCTGGATATGGTCCATGACTTCTCTACCCTTTTGCCTCAGTTCTATAGTCTGTGTCTGTCTCCAGAGTAAATACTGATGCAAAAATTTCATTTATGATTACCCCCATCTCTTTCTGCTGCATGCATAAATGACCATACTGATCTTCAAGAGGACCAATTTTGTCCCTTGCTACCCACTTGCTCTTAATATAGCGATAGAAACCCTTTCTTATACTCATGGCTCATTTGATCCTAACTGCCTACACCTGATATGCACCACCTTCTTTACCAGGGTCTCAATATCCATCAATAACCAAGGTTCTCTAAACTTTTTATTCTAACAGGAATGTACAGATTCTGTACTCATAACATTTCACTTTTGAAAGCCTCCCACTTACCAAGCATCTCTTTGCTGGAAAACAGCCTATCCCAATCCACATCTGCCAGATCCCTTCTGATGCCATCAAAATTGGCCTTACTCCAGTTTAGAATTTCAACCCAAGGACCAGTGCTATCCTCCATGATTATCTTGAAACTAATGGAATTATGATCACTAGATCCAAAGTGTTCCCCCTACACACATTTTTGTCATCTGCCCTGTCTCGTCCCTAAGAGAAGATCAAGTATCGCGCTCTTTCTAGTTGGGACCTCTACATACTGATTAAGGAAACTTTCCTGAACACATTTGACACGAACTATCCCATCCAATCCCTTTACAGTATGGGAGCCCCAGTCAACATAGGAAGTTAAAATCACCTATGTCACAACCTTGTATTTCTTGCAACTGTGTATCTCCACAAATTTGTTCCTCTAAATCTTATTGACTACTAGGAGGTTTACAATATAGTTCCATTAACATGGTCATCCCTTTCTTATTCCTCAGTTCCACACATTGCCCCAGTAGATGAGTCCTCCAGTATGTTGTCTCTGAGCACTGCTGTGACACTTATCTTGAGTAATGCCACCCCTCCCCCTTTAATACCTCCCCTCTATCATGTCTTAAAACATTGGAACCCTGGAACATTGAGCTGCCAGTCCTGCCCCTCCTGCAACCAGGTCTCACTAATGGCTACAATATGACAATTCTATGAGCTGATCCATGCTCAAGTTCATCTGCCTTTCCTACAGTGCTGCTTGCATTGAAATAAATGCATCTCAGAACGTTAGTCCCACCATGATAATCGACTAGTTGTTTTCTGTATTTGCTTGTAGGCTTAACATCTGCTTTTCCCCACAGCCTCCCCACTTGCTGCTGTGCCACTCTGGTTTCCACCCCCCTGCAACTCTAGTTTAAACCCCTGCCCTGAGCAGCACTAGCAAACCTTCCTGCAAGGATATTGGTTCCCCTCCAGTTCAGGTGCAAACTGTCCTGTTTGCACAGGTCCCACCTGCCCTGGAAGAGCCCAATAATCCAAAAATCTGAAGCCCTTCCACCCCACCCCGCACCATCTCCCTAGCCATGTGTTAAACTGCACTATCTTCCTATTTCTTGCCTCACTAGCAATCCTGAGATCACCACCTTGGAGATCCTGTCTTTTAACTTAGCACCTAACTCCCTGAACTTGCTTTGCAGGACCTCATCAGCTTTCCTGCCTACGTCATTGGTACTGATGTGGGCCATGCCTTCTGGCTGCTCGCCCAATTAGCTTATCAACAAGACTTGCTCTGTTAACTCCTTCCTGCTCTAAAGTGCTAGGTTATAACTAGTCAATACAGCGGTGTTACTTGGATCTTTGTTCTGATTCTAGATGTATTTACAGTACTGGATTAGGCATAAGCAGGTGGCGCATCTTTCATTGAATAGAAATGGGACCCATGGAGCTATCTTTCCAGCAAGTTGACTAAGTTGTGGCAGGAGGTGAAATGGGTAGTTCTGAGGGTGGTGAAGTTTGGAATGGTGACCTGGAGAAGGCAGTATAATTTGATCATATAGATTTCCCCTGGTCTTATGGCAGTGTCTGCACTTCCCCCTGAAAGAAGAGGTCAGATTATGGAGGATCACAATTTGCTAAGGATTTGTTGCTTTCATTGTTAAGGATTACATTCATTGCTAACTCTGCAAATTAAAGTTCAAATATCAGTACACCCAGCAGTTGGAATGTGAAATCATTGAGGCTCCTCTCCCTGCCTGCAGTGTATCCATCTTTAGATTCCCCCATTTGCAATATATGGTTAACTTCCCACTGTACAAGAAGAAATGATCTCAAGTGATCTGAGACCAGATGATTGGATGTTTCAATGCCTGGCGGGCTCCCCTTAGGCTCCTGCTGACCCTGCAGTCTAACTGATCAAATTGGATCCTTTGTTCCTTCTACTTGCCTCACCCCCATAAAGTACACAATGCTGTCCTATTATGGCCATGTTCTTTTCTGGCAACCCCTGGAGTCCTATCATTCCCATTTGCAAATTAGTATCTCCTATATTAGCCTTCCCACTTCCCACAACCTATGTTCACATTTTATGCAGCAAAGCCTTATTTCAGTGTGCACTAGTGTGACACCAACTTCTTGCCCGTCCTGAGGACTGAGCTTTGCATAGTCACCTATCCTCTTGCCTGGGTTTCCCTTGTTCACTGTTTCTCTTGCTGATCTGGGTGGAGTTAAGTGGATGAGTGATGGTTGATGTGGGCTGAAGGGCCTGTTTATGCTATATGACTGTGACCTGATTAGATTACCCTGGCTTTAGTTTGTCAGAGCAAATGGTATTGGTATTTGGTCTTGGTTTATTATTGTCACTTGTACTGAGGTACAGTGAAAAACTTGTCTTACAAACTGATCTTACAGGTCAATTCATTACACAGTGCAGTTACATCAAGTTAGTACAGAGTGCATTGATGTAGTCCAGGTTTAAAAAAAACAATAACAGTACAGAGTAAAGTGTCACAGCTACAGAGAAAGTGCAGTGTAATAAGGTGCAAGGTCACAACAAGCTAGATCGTGAGGTCATAGTCCATCTCATTGTATAAGGGAACTATTCAATAGTCTTATCACTGTGGGGTAGAAGCTGTCCTTGAGCCTGGTGGTACGTGCCCTCAGGCTCCTGTATCTTCTACCTGATGGAAGAGGAGAGAAGAGAGAATGTCCTGGGTGGGTGGGGTCTTTGATTATGCTGGCTGCTTCACCAAGGCAGTGTGGGGTAAAGACAGAGTCCAAGGAGAGGAGACTGGTGTCCGTAATGCACTGGGCTGTGTCCACAACTCTGAAGCTTCTTGCGGTCTTGGGCAGAGCAGTTGCCATACCAAGCCGTGATGTATCCTGATGGGATGCTTTCTATGGTGCATCGGTAAAAGTTGGTGAGAGACAAAGGGGACAAACCAAATTTCTTTAGCCTCCTGAGGAAGTAGAGGCGCTGGTGAGCTTTCTTGGCCATGGCATCCACGTGGTTTGTCCAGGACAGGTTGTTGATGTTCACTCCCAGGAACGTGAAGCTGTCAACCCTCTCGACCTCTGCACCATTGATGTAGACTGGTGTATGTACACTGCCCCCTTTCCTGAAGTCAATGACCAGATCTTTAGTTTTGTTGACATTGAGGGAAAGGTTGTCATGACATCATTCCACTAAGCTCTATCTCCTTCCTGTACTCTGATTCATCACTGTTTGAGATACAGCCTACAATGGTGGTATCATCTGCAGACTTGTAGATGGAGTTAGAGCAGAATCTGGCCACACAGTCATGAGTGTATAAGGAGTAGAGGGCTGAGGACACAGCCTTGAGGTGCACCAGTGTTGAGAATAATCGTGCTGGAGAAATTGCTGCCTATCCTCACTGATTGCGGTCTGTTTATTAGAAAGTCAAGGATCCAGTCACGGAGGTGTTGAGTCCTAGGTCTCGGAGTTTGGTGTGTTCCTCAATGTATCCTCAGCCTTGAATCTCTTGGCTAGCTGGGTAAATTTTCAACCTTGTTTGGTTCCAGTCTGTGCTACACAAGTCTTTTCTGTTTATTTTCCAGGGGTGGTTGTTGTGACATCCATGTTTGCAACTTTGTTCCCTGTGGCTATTGTGTGAATACCTGTAACAGTGTGGGTGTGCAAATGTCTGCGTGGGTTTCCTCCGGGTGCTCCGGTTTCCTCCCACATTCCAAAGACGTATGGGTTAGGAAGTTGTGGGCATGCTGTGTTGGTGCTGGCGTGGTGACACTTGTGGGCTGCCCCCAGAACACGATGCAAAAAGATGTATTTCACTGTTTTGATGTACATGTGACCAATAAAGATATCGTATCCTCACTTTAATTGGGACAAGGTAATATTTGTAGGGTTTGTGTATGATTTGAGTGGAATTCAGTTGTCTGACAAAACCTTCTGTATTTCAGGATCTGGAAGGGAATGATGCCAAAACATTCCTTCAAGCTGCAGAGGCCATTGACGAGGTGCCCTTTGGAATCACTTCTGATGCCGACATCTTTACCAAGTATGATGTGAAGGAGGATGGAGTTGTCCTTTTCAAGAAGGTAAAAGGCACTTGATCGAATGGGATTGGGCTGTAGCTTAAGTTTTGAGCAATTTTTACCTTAGCTAGGTTTGGTTGGCAGCTTTCAATCTGAAAATTTTGAACCCAATACACACTGACTGTGACCTGATTGCCACTAGTTGGCAGTAAGCATTGCATATTGCAGACTATGACTGTTGAAAATTTCATTAATTCAGGTTTACCAAAGCATTCAGCTAAATGGATATCATTAGGGGTGCTTTACAGTGGTACACCAAACTGAAGGGATGCCCAACAGCCCAAATACACTTGTAAACTGCTGCATAAGTTTATGAATTCTCAAGTCTACAAAATAGTGGCCATTTCCTTCTGCAGTAAATGCTGTTGAGCTTGGTAGCTGGTCATTGATGCAAAACTAGAATTGCTAAAATTGAGATTTCTTTCTATTATAAGAATATGGGGTGTCGGGCAGGATGGGCATGACCTTGGAAATAGTGAGGGTCATGTCAAACACTTAAGTGTGCTGGGAGTCCAGGGCACTCAACTTGTTCTCAAAACTAAGGGGATTTTCTACTGTTGAAGGATTTGGAGCAAAGATGCACATCTGGAATGATCCAATTGCACAGCAGAAAGGGGCTGTGACTTTCCTCTGTCCTTCACTATAACAGGTGGAAGCACTTTTTAAAATTTTATTTACAGTGTGGTAACAGGCCCTTCTGGCCCAACGAGTCCGCACTGCCCATCTTAAACCCAAATTAACCTACCCGTACATCTTTGCAATGTGGGAGGAAACTCTCGCAGACACAGAACGTACAAACTCCTTACAGTGGGAATTGAACCCCGATCGCTGGCGCTGTAATAGCGTCGCGCTAACTGCTATGCTACCATGCCGCCAGATGCAAGGAGGTGCATTCCTTGAGCCAGCACTTAAAGCAAGCATCCTTCCCTTTCCAAGTGGTTGCACTAATTCCGAGGTCCATGACTTCAGTGGCAATGTAATGGGTGGCAAGGTAAATGATTGTGTCCCATCCTGGATCCTAATGCTTTGAGACACAGCACATCTGTATCCACTCGTCCGATTGGTAGCTTTAGTCCTAAACCACTTGCAGTTTGAATAATTCAGACCTGTTGATTCTTTCTTGGAAGTGAGTTAATATGTTTGGAATGTGACTTAAAAGCCAAGATAATTGTTTGTAACCATATCAAAATTCCCTCCCAGCAAAGCTATTGAATCTAATGTACAGCTGTTAATACAGGATTAGATTGGGCTGAGGAGCTGGAACCTGTTACCAGCAGATGGCAGTACTTGAATATTGAAGGAATGTAGGTTTGCTCTGCCTACAGTGCTTTAGAAATCACTGCAGTGCAAATGCACAAGGTTTTGATTGCAGGCAATTTCCACCCTCTCCCTGGGATTTTGATCTAAGGAAAAGTGCTTAGAAATTTTTCATACTTGCATACTAGTGCACTTAATTGCTCTTGGCTTTTGAACCCTTACCACTTGTACTGAAATTCTAAAGGTGACAACCCTATCAAACTTCATACATTTTACATGTGATCTTTATTGGATCGCAGGTAATTTTTGGTAACCATTAGTGATTCTAGTTTCTGGAATTGACTCCAGAAGATAGTGTTGCATGGTGCTGTGCATGTCTCCCAGCAGCATATTTGCTCTCTCTGCTACATAAACTTGTCCCCATCCTCTGCAACCCCCATCAGTGTAGGGAAAAGAGTGCAGGAGCCTCTGTGCAGATAGATGTACTGTACTATGCATTCTACTGAGGCTAATGCTCTAACTCGGGTTGCTCTTATTGAGTATTTGAACTCTTCCTGTGCTGTAGTAAGATTTTTGTGGCATGGTGACACAGCATTAGTGGTGCTGCCAAACACTACCAGCAACCTGGGTTTAACTCTGTGGAGTTTGTACCATTCCCTCTGACTGGGATGCTGCAGTGCTCTGGTGTCCTCCTGCATTCCAATTACTTGCTGATTGGTTGATTAGCTGCTGTAGATTGCCCACTAGGGTAGCTGGTGGAATGGGAGTTGATGGACATGAGAGAATAGGTTACAGGGAATTATGTTGAAGAGGATGTGTTCTCAATGCTCAGCTGGCATAGACTTGATGGACTGAATGGCCTTTACTTTAGAACATCTGAATCAATAAATGTGGGGAAAGTAAAGCTGGAGATGTCAACTATGGCAATACTGCTGCAGTGGGCTCAGGGTTTTCAAGATGAAGGCCTGAAATAACTGAAATTTGAAAGTAAATCTCTCATTTTCATGTGCTGTGCTCAATTAAGAGTTGCTTCATGTTACTTGTAAGTTTAATGAGAGCTGGCTGTGTTTTACCTGTGGTTGGTGTGTGCCTTTTTATTGTCTGCTTCTAATGAGGACATTCCCTGTAACCAGGAGCTGAAATGGCTCTGGGTGGTGCAGCTAATTAGCTGAGTGCTGATGTTTAATGCAGTCGCTGCTAATTGCAGCTTGCTCTGAGGCAATTAGTGGTGAGCAATAGTTGGTTATTTACTTCCAGAGTGTATTGCTGAGTTTTTGTCCAAGTCTTCAGTGTGGGGCCCAATCCCTTGCCTGCTGCTTTGTCTTGTGGGACTTTGTCTCCCTGCCATATTGAGTTATGCACTTGCCCGTTAGGTTTTGGCAGGACGTTCAACTCTGCAGTTGCTTCATTATAATTTTAAGTTCCCCTGTGGGTGATGGAAGGCAGAAAGAAGTGAGACATTGTGAAGTCAGTACCCGTTTCCAGAGCTTTGAATCGGTTTGACTTGTACTCGCCGATTTCTCTAGCTGTACAAATTCAGAAACTTGGGCAAAAGATTGATTGCTATGAATCACAAGGGTAACATGATGTGATGAAATGCACAGATGTAATTTGAAGGAGGCCATGCTTGGAGGGTCCTGTTACCGTCTGCTATTGCATTTTCATTTTCTAATTGAAAACCTGATAATTGTTTCTTGTCTATTGTGGCCACGTTCACTTTGATCTCAGGATTAAGGTGAAGGATGCTGGAGTGCTTGTTCATCCAGTTTTCGTCTAGGTGAAAAGGCCGTGAAAGTGATCAACTAGCACCTTGAGGTTTGTTTGCGATGTAAACTGTTGCAAATGATTAGGCCGTCGGAGAACTTTCTCATGTGGCATAATCTGCAATTTCTTCTGAAACAAATACTATGTGCTGAAGCCACTGTACTGGGTCTGGTGCTCTAGAGCTCCTGTGGAGTTTTGCCCTTGAACCATCCCTGGGAAAATAGCTGGCGTTCTTTAAACACACTAATTGCAGAATGTGTAAAGGGCCAGTATCATGAGTGTTTATTTTTAGAGCTTCAATGAAATTTGTGCCATCTTAATCACTGGTGCTAAATCTGGTGATGAGTGTGTAATTTCATGCCTCCTTATGAATTTGCACCTTTAAAGTGGATTGGTGTACTACAGAGATGTGTTGATCTGCTTAATTTCCCTTCTAAACTGGGGAACCAGAGCCTATAGATAGAATGCTGTTTGTTTTTAATGGGTATATTGTTTAGGGTATTGTGTAGAAGTGATAAATAATCTATGCAGGGTGAGGAAGTTTTTCCTTCATGGAGTAATATACAAGCATGGGAAAGTCTAAATCATTCTGATTTTGCAGGAATCCCTTGAGTGGAAACTCGTCGATTTTAAACTAATAATCATTGTAAATTAAAGTTCTGCAAGTTTGCATCTGGTTCAGTTGAAGTCCTTGGTCAATGCCCAAGTCTAGTTCTCTCAATTGCTTTAAAGGTGTATGGTGTAATCTGCAATTCTTCTGCTGAAGCAAGGTGTGTGAGAAGCCTGCAGAAGGGAGTTAACTAGAACCATTTGTTTCTCGTTTTGTGTTTTGGGGCAGGTGATTAGTGTGTGTTCTCGCCACCTCCCCTCCCTCAACTTCTCACCACACCTTCCCCAACTGGAAGTGAAATTGGAAAGCTGCCTAAAGTGATCCCATGGGAAGTTGAGTAGCTTTAATTGTCAACAGCTGCAGGCTGCATTGTAATAAAGACAGTTAATAGACTCTTTCCCCCAAAGCCATGCTGATGTGTATGCTCCACCTGTCTCCTATCCTTGATCTAATCCCATCCACTCCACACATCCTCTTGTTTATCTAGCACTGCTGTTGACCTTACCTACTTGCAGTAACTTTCACGTTTTGTCCATAATTCGCTGTAGATTTATTAATAACCAGCTTGTATTTGTTAGAGTTCTGTCCTTGCCAGCAAGAATTTTGGTTACTGGTTTTTGTGTAAAATCGCCACCTGCAAATCCCTATCATTTCCTTTTGATTTAGCAGACCATTGTTAAGAGGTTAGAGGGAAGTCAATATCTGATGATTACTGTTACAAGTGGCATTTCATGTGCCTTTGTGTTCTTGGGTAGTGATGTTTTTCTGTAGCAATCTACAGTGATCAGTGGTGACTAGGAGACTACATCTTTGTGTGCCATACTTTGTGGGTGGATTTAAAACAAGTGTTGGGGATGCAGGGAGGGGAAGGAGGTAATGGATATTGTACAGGCTGCAGGGAATATTTTTCAGCTTCCAGAATAAAATTTGGCTTTTGAGACTGATAATTTGGGGGATAATTTGGGGGAAATACAAACACTGTTCTCAGTTCTGGGATTTTCAGTCCTATTGACCCAATGTCCATGCCTGAGTTTGTGCTGGTATTGGAAGAAACAGGTGGCGTCGTCATGGCACAGGACCTGTCATTTGGCCTGTCAAGTTGATGCTGGCTCCTTATAAAGCGGTCTTGTTTTCCTGTTCTTTTACCAGGCCTGTAAATTATTTTCAAGTGCCTCTCAGATTCAATTTTGAAAGCACCAACTGCTTCCATTACAATATGTTTGAGATAATTATCGCTTTGGATTTTGCATTCCATCTTTTGCCTATTAATTTGTTGGTCTTTAGAAGCTCTGAGCTCCATCAGATCTCTGCTGCAAGGAAGTAATCAGTCTCCGGGGCAATCTTGTAGCTGAAACCCCCCCCTGGCGTGTGGGGAAGATGACTGCTGTTTTGACATGTTGCCAGACAGGTGGATGTACCTGTTGGGATGTGCACTATTTTAACTGTTTTGCTTCTCTTCCAGTTCGATGAGGGTCGTAATGTCTATGATGGAGAAATTACTAAAGACAATCTGGTGGAATTTATCAAAAACAACCAGCTGCCTCTTGTTATAGAGTTCACTGAGCAGGTAGGCAAATAAATTTGAACTGTTCCTAAAACCATGTCCTGGCACTGAGCTGCAACGGAGGTGGGACAGATGTTGAATGTTACACATTTTTCTTAAGTTGGTTATGGAGACAGTTACTTGACGAGTGACCTTTATCTCCATTGTGCCTTTTGGCATGGTTAAATGCATTTGGAAGAATGTAGGGATAGTGGTGTCTTTGTTATGTTAATAGGCTAGAAGGGATTGGTTTATTATTGTCACTTGTACTGAGATAGTGGAAAAACTTGTCTTGCATACACTCGTACAGATCAATTCATTACACAGTGCATTGAGATAGTACAGGTTAAAACAATAACAGAATACAGAGTAAAGTGTCACAGCTAGTACAGGTAGCCAAGGTGCAAGGTCATAAGGTAGATTGTGAGGTCAAGAGCCCATCTTATCATATAAGGAGTCAATAGTCTTATAACAGTGAGATAGAAGCTGTCCTTGAGCCTGGTGGTATGTTCCCTCAGTCTCCTGTATCTTATCCCTGTTGGGAGAGGGGAGAAGAGAGAACTGTCCAGATGCTCCAGAGATGAGTGTCGGCCCAGGGAGATGGCGTCTACTTGTAGACCTGTTCTGGCGATGGGTGAATTGCAGTGGGTCGAGGTTTTCCGGGAGGCTGGAGTTAATGTGTGCCATGACCAGCCTCTCAAAGCACTTCATTCTGTACCATCTGCTGGCATGGATTACGATGGTGGCTGCTGGAAAGTTTGGAGTTGAATGTAAATTTAGAATTAAAATGCTGGTAGCGGTGACCAACTATATAGTTCCCTGAAAGTGACACAGGTAGACAGGATGGTGAAGGCATTTGGCGCACTTTGGCAGGGCTTTGAGTACAAGAGTTGGGATGTTGTGTTACAGCTGTACAAGATATTGGTGAGACAGCACCTGCACTATTGTGTGCAGTTTTGCTCACCTAGTACAGAAAGGATGTTTTTAAGCTGGAAAGGGAGCAGAAAAGATTCACAAGGATGTTACTGGGACCGGAAGACTTGAGTTACAAGGATTGGTTGGGTCTTTCTCTGTGGAGTGAAGGAAGCTGGTTGACTACAGGTGTGTAAAATCATGAGGGGCATAAATAAGGTGAATACTCAGTCCTTTTCCCAGAGCATACTAGCTTAAAACTAAAGGGTATAGATTTAAGGTGAGGGGGAAAAGATCTAATAGAACATAGAACAGTATAGCACAGGAACAGGCCCTTCAGCCCACAATGTTCTGCTGATCCAGGATTCAGTCCTTCAGGACCTCACCTGCGGCTAGAGAGGACCGAAAGATATTGGTCAAGGCCCCAGCAGTTTTGTCTCTTGCCTCATGTACCTGGGGTATATCCCATCGGGCCCTGGAGACTTATCCACCTTAATGCTCTTTAAGAGACCAAAACTACCTCCTCCTTTTATCTCGTATGCCCTGGCGTATTAGCATGCTCCACACTGATCTCCCTGTCCTCCACATCCTTCTGCTTGGTAAATACTGATGCAAAGTAATTAAGGACATCACTCATATTCTCCTCTTCCGAGCACATGTTCCCCTCCTTTATCCTTGAGTGGTCCTACCTTTTCCCTAGTTATCCTCTTGCTCTTGATGTACTGTATGTATGGAATGCCTTGGGATTCTCTTTAATCCTACTTGCCAATGACTTTTCATAGCCCCTCCTGGTTTTCCTAATTCCCTTGAGTGCTCTGTTTGATCCTAGCTTCCTAAGCTTTACATAGTTTTACATAGTTTTCCTTTTCCTTGACTAAATTCACCAACTCCCTTGACATCCAAGGTTCTCTTACCTTGCCCTCCTTACTAGAACATCCCTGTCCTGTACTCTGCAGCTGGTCTTTAAACACCCTCTGCATGTCAGATGTGGACTTGCCCAAAAACAGCTGTTCCCAATTAATTGTCCCTAGTTCCTGCCTAATGCTCTTGTAATTTGCCCTGCTCCAATCTAATACTCTCCTGCAAGTTCCATACTTATCCTTATCTATGGCTATCTTAAAACTTAAGGAGCTGTGATCACTGTTCCCTAACTGTTCTCCTGCTGAAAGGTCTGTCACCTGGCCAGGCCCGCTACCCAACACCAGGTCCAGTATGGCCCCTCTTCTCATTGGACTATCTACATATTGATTTAAGAAACTCTCCTGGATGCACCTAACAACTTTTGCACTGTCTAAAGCCTCTTGCACTAAGGAGGTCCCAGTTTATATTAGGGAAGTTGAAGTCCCCCACAATGACAACCCTACTAATTACACCTTTCCCTAATCTGTTTGCATATGTTCCTCAATGTCCTGGTGGCTATTTGGCAGGATCTCTAGTATAATCCCATCAGAGTGATTGCACCTTATTTTTGATTCTACCCATATAGACTCGGTGGATGAGCCCTCCATTATGTCTCCTCTGAATGTAGCTGTGGTATTGTCCCTGATTACTAGTGTAACTCCTGAGGGGCAACTTTTTCCACACAGGGTAGAAGGTACATGGAACAAGCTGCCAGAGGAAGTGGTAGAGGCAGGTACAATTACAGTATTTTAAGACATTTGGGCAGGTCCGTGGATAGGAAAGGTTTAGTGATATGGGCCAAATGCAGGCAAATGGGACTAGCTCAGGTAGGCAACTTGATAGGCATAGACAAATGGGGCTGAAGGGCCTGTTTCTGTGCTGTATAGTGCATACTGCTGGATTATCGTTGACTGACCTGGTTCCCTGATGCCCTTCAGGGAAGGAAATCTACCATGCCTGGTCTAGCCTGCAACTCTAGAGCTTGGACTATCAGGTGGGCGGTAATTGCTGCCATCGCTGGTGACATCCACATCCCATGAGCAATTAGTCCTATTTGACCCTTGAAAGATTGAAGATTTGGAGTATGTGCTGCCTTGTGTAACATCTAGATCTGGAGCCAGAGATGTGGGTTAAAAGGAGTTCTCTATTTGGAGATGAGAAACTTAACCACACAGGGATCTTTGAAAATCTCTGCCTCTGGATGCTGAGTCACAGTACTTCAAGGCTCCAATTGATGGACTTTTGGGCACTTGAGATTTGGGTGTGAGCTCATGGGAACAGACTTGATGGATGTGCTGTGAGCAATGGATCGGGCTTAAGGACTACCTATTTTTTATTCAGCTGTGTTGGTATTGGTTTATTATTGTCACTTGTACTGATGTAATGAAAAACTTGTCTTGCATACTGATTGTACAGATCAGTTCATTACACAGTGCAGATACATTGAATTAGTACAGAGTTCATTAATGTAGTACAGGTAAAGACAATAACAGTACAAAATGTCACAGCTACAGAGTGCAGTGTAATAAGGTGTCAGGTCACAACAAGGTAGATCGTGAAGTCAGTCCATCTCATTGTATAAGGGAACCATTCAATAGACTTATCACAATGGGGTAGAAACTGTCCTTAAGCCTGGTGGTACATGCCCTCACGCTCCTGTATCTTCTACCCGATGGAAGAGGAGAGAATGATCTGGGTGGGTGGGGTCTTTAATTATGCTGGCTGCTTCACCAAGACAATGAGAGGTAAAGACAGAGTCCAAGGAGGGGAGGCTGGTGTCTGATGGCTGGGCTGCGTCCACAACTCTGCAGTTTCCTGTGGTCCCGGGCAGAGCAGTTGCCGACAGTACTTGGTCCTTGGAATGTGTCAGTAGATGCCTAATTAAATGACGATGAATAAGGTACAGTGAAAACTTTTCAATTCTGAACAATCTCTTCTGGGTTCTTCTTGCAGTCTGCCCCGAAGATCTTTGGTGGTGAAATCAAAACCCACATGCTACTGTTCATCCCCAAGAGTTCACCAACCTTTGAGGACAAATTGAGCAACTTCAAGACTGCAGCAGGAAGCTTCAAGGGCAATGTAAGTGAGAAATCTTTGACTGGTAGAAAATTTTATCAGTGGCTTAAGATGCCAACTTTGAAGGAAGTCTTCAACACATGGCTTCACATTTTGAGTATGTAATCCAGTCAGATTTATTCTGTCATTGTGCATCTGGTGTTGATGTGAGGTTGTCCACTCTGCTTTTGAGAGCCTGTTGTAAATATTAGTGTGCCTGGATACAAATTGTATTCCAACAATATTGAGGCAAAGTGAAACCTCAGGTGTACAGAGCATTGTCATGTCCTGTCCTGTCCTGGAGCACCTCAATTTGGCTGCCAAATCTGAGATGCAGTGAAGGCAGAGATTAGTGTTATGGGGACTGGGTTTCGTACTAGCTTTGTGTTCCCTTGCAAGTGATATGGATATGGTATTTGAAATTAGTCACATTACATGGCAAGTGCTAATTTACTTCAGCTGATTAAATCTAAGATGGTCATTGTTTAGAGCTTGTCTGTTTAAGAATGAGGTGCCTGTTCAAATCTGGATGTACATACACATTAATCCAAGTCGTGGGCTGTATTGAATGAGCCATCAGCAAAGTTTGTAGGATCCTAGTATTCACTAATTCATGCATGGTGTAGGGGTAGTCATGTTGTATTGGTACAAAACCTGGATTAGGCCACAGCTGGAATACCATCCATTCTGACCACCAAACTTTAGGGTTAATATAAGTGTTCCGGGAAGAGTACAGACAGTTGACTGGAATCTTTCCAGTACAATTACACAAGGCAAGCTGTGGTTCTTGGAGTAAAGGTTGCAGGGAAGTTTGATAGTGGTGTATCCTGGTGGGTTCAGGTCGATGAAAGCAGTGTACAATTGGCTTGAGTTTAAGAATGCGGGTTGTTCTTTCTGCCAACTGATGTTTTTTTTTCTCAACTTTCCTGACAGGTTCTGTTCATCTACATTGACAGTGAAGTTGAAGACAACCAGAGAGTTCTGGAGTTCTTTGGCCTGAAGAAGGAGGAATGTCCTGCTATTCGTCTCATCACTCTTGAGGAGGAGATGACCAAGTACAAGCCAGAGACAGAAGACATCACAGTGGAGAATGTCAAAGGCTTCTGCAACCAGTTCTTGGAAGGGAAGCTGAAGGTGAGGCCTGTTATCAGTTGCAAAGTACTCTGTGTGAAATAGTTGCCCTAATGTAAAAAGAAACTTGATAGTATAGGACTTGGAGAAATTGAGGTCCTCCTCGGGTTAAAATAGGACTTGGAGAAATTAAGGTCCTCCTAGGGTTAAAATAACTGACCTGCAGATAGCTCGTATGAGCATTCAGAAGACCAGTGGGATGAATTTCCTGGGAGCTGCAGGTATCTTCTGTGGTGCGGGAACTCTGTTTGTGGCATTTCGTTGCATCTTGCAGAGAAGTCTGGTTTAACTACATGTTGCCCTTGGCCTGTGTTTTCATACAAATATATTGCTGGGCACTGAACTTCTGACTTGAATTGTTCAGGTTATGAACAGTCCTCAAGGACATAACCCTGTCACAAGCTAGGGAGGAACTGTATTTATGCAATTGAGAAGTGGGCAAACACTTGAGAATGGAATTCAAGGGGTGGTTTCAGTGTGAGCCAAAACTGAGTGTCCTAAAGGTACACCCAGGATTGGGTCATTTTCCCTCTCATCGCAGGGATGGTGCTCTGGTGCACATTGGAGGTGTTGGCAGAACCTTCTGAGTGCTCAAACTGGAATAATGCCATGACCCCAGTTTAACAACAGTCATCTTGCAAGTCTAAGCAGAAAGTACTGGCTGGACCAAGCACATGAGGCCATTTCTAATGAATGATGGACATTGATAGAAACACAAAGCAGCCTAGATCGAACTGGGGGAAACTTGCATTAGGGAAGTATGGATCCACAGTACTGAGAGCCTGGATGAAGCAAATTGGTTTGAGGCCAGGATAGAATGAGCTTTATGATTGCAAAATGCAATTTAAATTCCAGATAAAACTATTTTATGTGCAGCGATTTGTTTACCTTGTGTTTAAAAGTGCATTCCTGCTTCATTGGGGTGTAGTTTCCTAATGTAAAACCACAGACTAGGGAGTCCTGAGGTCACCCATTCTCTAGAGCAGTTATCGTAAATGGTGCTAAGTGCATTCATTTTGGTAAGTGCACTTCAGGTCAATAAATAAGGCATAAAGGTCGAGAAATGGGCACGGAATGTGATTACCCAAAGAAATGAGTGGTGTGATTTTCGTTTTTGCAGTGTGGTTGGGGTCTGGAATGAACTGTTGGGAGTAGTGGAGGCAGATTCAATTAATCCTTGAAAAGGAGCTGGATAGGTTTGCTGGGCTAAGAGGGTGTGGAATTGGGGCTACCTGAATTGTTCTGACATTGAGCTGATATTTATAGGCCAAATCTGCAACCTTTGAGGTTTTGTAGTGGCTTGTATGTAAACTTGAACTTAATATTTTGAAATGTCAAGCTAATCAATGACAATTTTATCTGTTTAGCCTCATCTCATGAGCCAAGACATCCCTGAAGATTGGGACAAAACGCCTGTCAAAGTCCTTGTTGGCAAAAACTTTGAGCAAGTTGCCTTTGATGAAAAGAAAGATGTTTTTGTTGAATTCTGTAAGTTCGTCAAGAGTTTGAGCTTTAATCTTATTTCTCTTGAGCGGGATCCTTGCATTGTTCAGTACACTCCTGGAAAGCCCATGACCCCAAAAATTTGCTAGTCAACTTTTGGTCCTGAGCTCCACCTTGTAGCCCTCAAAATGAGTGCTGGTTGGTGTAGAGGTGTGAATGGTGAAGTAGAATCCAGTGGAGCTCCAGTGTTATGAACAGAGATTGTATTAGCATTAGTATAAAGTTTGTACCATTTCTAAATTTGGGGATTATGCATTGTGTGTAAAACATCTGCTTTTGCTACCCAGATGCACCATGGTGTGGTCACTGCAAACAGCTGGCTCCTATCTGGGAATCTCTGGGAGAAAAGTACAAGGACAATGAGAAAATCGTCATCGCAAAGATGGACTCTACAGCCAATGAAATTGAAACTGTGAAGATCCACAGTTTCCCGACACTGAAGTTCTTCCCTGCAGGCTCCGAGCGGAAGGTGAGCAGAGTGTCAGGAACCTTGCTATCAGCAGTGTGATTCAGCAACCATGTTATTGCCATTGGCTCCTGTGCAGAAGGGATGACTTTGGATTCCTGGCAGTTTCTCTGCAGGCCTATTTAAACCACCATTCCAGCCATAAATAGTTCAGACTGGATGTGACTGGCTTTGCTGGAATGAGGCGGTCTGTTCCTTATTTAGAATTGTGAATTACTGAAACTTGTCCACCAATTCTGCTGGTGTTCAATATTTTAGAGGGTGAACATATAAATTGACGTGCTGTAAATGTGTCCCAATATTTAACCATGCTTTGAATAGTTAGAAGTTGCTTCCTTTTGATTTGTACTATGATCAGATGCAGCTCAATGCTGTTACAATAAGGATTTAAATGGGAACTGGAATAGCCCATCTGGCTGTTCGAACCTGCTCCACTGTTCATCACAGTCATGGCTGGTCTTCTACCTCTGCCATTTTGTGCACTACCTCTGTACTCAATTCTCTCATCCTGAAATCCATGATGTGTTCTGAGTGACCTCAGTGACTCAGCCTTTGGCCCTTTGGGATTTGGAAATCAAGATTCACCACCCTCCTGAGTGAAGAAATTTCTCCTCACGTTGTAAATAGCCTTTCCCTTATTGTGAGACTGACCCCTGGATCTAACATCCTGCCTGCGTCCAACATATGGAGCCTCCTTGAGAATGTTTCAGTCAGCTCTTGTTCTTCTAACTCTGGGTGGGTAGATGGGGCATTTTCCTCTCCCCTCTGGTTCTGGTAAACCTATCAGTCCTGGAACCAGTTTAGTGGATCTTTGCTGTACTTCCCCCATGATGTACATCCTTGGGTAGGGGGACCAAAATTCTGCATATACTTGAGGTGAAATCACACCAAGGCCCTGTATAATTGCAATAAGACATCTTTACGTCAGTACTCAAAGACCTTGATAACAGCATATGATATGCCTTCCTGATTGCTTGTTCCATTTGCATGTTGCCTTTCCTTGACTTGTGGACAGGGAACACCCTGGGTATCATGGGCCCTTGCCAACCTTAGTGTTGGTGTTTGGAAGCCTCAATGCATCAGACCCTTGTTTCTCTGGGGAAAACTGAGTTGGAAGTGATGTTCTGATATGCAATCTAGTTTGTTTACAAACATTAGCAATTTAAAGCAGTTATCTTTAATCTTTCCTAAGCATTCAAAGCATCATATGCAGTACAGCAGTAACTTGAAAATTCAAATGCTTAATTTCTTCATGAAACATTCAATCTGATTTATATTTGCAGGTTATAGATTTCAACGGTGAGAGAACACTTGAATCATTCATCAAATTCTTAGAGAGTGGAGGGACAGAAGGAGGTACTGCAGAAGAGGTGAGTACCACATGGGATTATTAAGCATTGCTGCATTGATTTAGTTGGTCTGGGTGGTCACTGTCAGCTGGGAACTTTAGGGGGAAGGGGTGGAGGTGCTCCCATGGTAACCAGGGCCTGAAACATGACAAGGTGAGCAGAGCATGGAGAGCTACCTTGTATTCCATTGATAATCTGTGGGAAGCATGGTTTAAGTAACCCAAGTCCTTGGCCAACCATTGTCCAAGTTAGGGGTGCTGCCTCCTTTACCGTGCCTAGAACACAGAGCAGTACAGCAGAGGCACAGGCCCTCCAGCCCACCATGTTGTGCCAAACTAATTAGTAGTTAAACACCTAACTAAACTAATCCCTTCTGCCTACATGATGTCCATCTCCCTCTGTTCCTGTTCCTATCTAAGAGCCTCTTAAACACTATTGTATTTGCCACCACCCCTGGCAGCACATTCCAGGCACCTGCCACTTTTTTTGTTTTTAAGAAAAAAACCCTGCCCTGCACATCTCCTTTGAACTTGTCTCCTCACCTTAACTGCATGCCCTCTAGTATTAGATATGTCAACCCTGGAGAAAAGGATACCAGCTGTCTACCCTATCTATGCCTCTCATAATCTTAAACTTCTATCAGGTCTCCCCTCAGCCTCTGCTTCAGGAAAAAAAAAGTCCAAATTTGTCCAACCTCCTTGTAGCTCATGCCCTCTCATCCAGGCAGCATCCTGGTAAACCTCTTCTGCTCCCTCTCCAAAGCTTCCACATCCTTCCTATACTGGACCTGCTAAACAAAAGATCATGGCGATGCGCTCCCTCCATTTGTGTTGAAGTTCATAAGTGCCAGTTGACACCAGAAACCTTTCCTGATGCATTTGGAGTGTGACTCCCTTGCTCGTGAAGAGGAAGTGTATTAGCTGACCAGTGAATGTCTGGCAATAGCCTGATTATCAGGAGTGTGAACCTTGATGGGTTCTATCATGCAGCTTCATTGCTCTCTGCTGGTAGCCCCTTGTGTTACGCAAGTGGGGACAATGTCCCATTGGAACTTGAAAGCAATCCTTTCGTGCTGCAGATACACATACTACGTGTAAATAGTAACCTGTCTCTGGACCTCCATCCACTAGATGAACTGTGGGCAGTTCCAGTGTAACTGTTCAGGCTTAGAGGTGTTTAGATTGAGCCTTGTCCTTTGTGACTTGGGGTTTTGCCTTAACATAGAACAGTACAGCACAATATAGGCCCTTCAGCCCACAATGTTGGGCTGACCTTTAAACCTCGCCTAATACTATCTAACCCCTTCCTCCACATATCCCTCTGTTTTAAATTCCTCCATTTGCTTATCTAGTAATCTCTTGAATTTGACCAATGTACCTGCCTCCACCACCACCCCAGGCAGCACATTCCATGCCCCAACCACTCTCTAGGTAAAAAAAACCTTCCTCTAATATCTCCCTCGAACTTCCCACCCATTACTTTAAAGCCATGCCCTCTTGTATTGAGCATTGGTGCCTTGGGAAAGAGGTGTTGGCTGTCCACTCTATCTATTCCTCTCAATATTTTTTACACCTATCATGTCTCCTCTCATCCTTCTCTAAAGAGTAAAGCCCTAGCTCCCTTAGTCTCTCCTCATAATGCATGCTCTCTAAACCAAGCAGCATCCTGGTAAATCTCCTCTGCACCCTTTCCAATGCCTTCACATCCTTCCTATAATGAGGTGACCAGAACTGGACACAATACTCCAAGTGTGGTCTAACATTGTCAGGAAGTGGCTGGGAAAGCTGAGTTTCACAGGAGTATTTTCAGTAAGTTAGCTTTGGCGGCTAGGAATGCCGCTCGTCATTTGGTGCTGTCCTGTTTTAGCAAGTGATGTCTGCGGATGCCTTTCCCATTCCAGAATACTTCTAGTGTTGGTGGGTGTTTCCTGGAAAGAGGGGTGGGGTGGTGAGGAAGAGGCTGATGTAATGCTGTGAACAGCTTGTGGTCTGGAAGCTGCCATCATCTCACACCACCACCTGTTTGACAGGACCTTGAGGACCTTGAGGATGAGGAAGGAGAGGATGAAGACACAGATGAAGAGACAGATGATGAAGCTGATCATCTTAAAGATGAATTATAAAGAATTGCAACCAAAAACACTACAGCTTTTTGTACAATTCAAAATGCAGTAAACATGAAATATTTGACATCAAGTCTGAGTTGATAAAACCAGGGAATATACAACCAATTGTCGGTGCACATTGTGCAGTTGTCATCAATTTGTTAATTTATTAGGGATCATCATCCTTAATTGTTCAAGCCACAAACTGATATCTATATTTGGGACTTTTTTGTTTCCTGTTACTGATTCATGTAATGTACTTTTGTACAGATTTTTAACTTGTTTGTATTAACATTGTCTTTGCCTGGTGATGGATGGTTTTCCTGCACTTGTCTGAGTGCCTAAATAGAGGTGAGTGAACTAGAGGCCACTGCTTTTGGGGGGGAGGGGGGGGTGAAATTTGGGGAGGGGGACCTTTGGAATTGTTCAAAAGTAAAAGGAAGAGGCATCTAGTTTTACAACTCAGGGACTCTTCTGTTTGTGTTTTTTTTAAATCTGGACCCAAGATTAGCTTTTGTTTTGTTTTGAAGTGGGTGGGGAGGTAGGGATCACCACACAACAGATGGAGCATTGGGGTGAGGGCTTCACCAATGAGTTGTGCAATTCTTCAAGCATTCCAACGTGCTTAAACTGAGGCAAAGATTTGGTGGCCAGGATGAAATTAAAGAAAGATTAAACTTTTCCATTCTGAGACTTCTGTTTGCATTTTGTTGAGCTGGTTTCTCTGCGCCCTTGAGGGTATTTACGGTTGTGGAACCCATGCTGTGTGTGAGGCTAGTGCCTAAATGGTGTCCTGACTGGGTGGTGGCCCTGGAGTCCGGCTTTCCCCAGTCCAATGGTTCGAATGGAGCTGCATTAATTGAAGGTCTGAGTTTTGCATCTGATAGTGATCTCAATTTGATCTGTTCCTGTCCTAATCTGCACATGTGGCCTGTGGAGTTTGAAATATCAACAGCAGCTGATATTAACTCCACTCACCTCCACAAGGGTAATTTTCAGTAAAGGCAAATAACAGGCCATGTCTTGGATGTGGGAGGGAATGAGTGGGTGGGGAAAGACCTACAGAACATGCGAACTCGTACACTCTGCCACAGTGCGTCACTGCTGAAAGTGAAATGTACAAACCTGAAATCTACAGATTTTGCTTTTCACTATGCAGGCTGTCTGTGTAACAAGGTGACTCAGTTTGTCAATACTTGATTTTTGTCCATGAGTTGGAAAATACACAAATCCCCTGATACCATAACACTGCCACAGCATTATATTGAATGGCATCGAAAGCACAAGACTGAAACCACAATTACTAAAAGTGGAGAGTGAAGCAAACTCATTCTGCTGTTCAAAGGCACAAATGTATGTATGTCAGACCTTTGAATTTAATAATATGGGAGCTCATTCAGGTGTAGTTGGGTGTTTGTAACCACATCCCCAGCTGGCATTCCTTGGAATAACTGCTTTGGTAAGCCGCTTTCTGCACTTTGTAACCACCTGAAGTTGCTACTGCAGATGCTGGAGGTTGGGGCACTGGGCACAAACCTATCACAGGGTCTGAGTAGCCTTGTGCTCCCATGAAGCTGATGGGATTGGCCAGAATCCCTCCAGGACTCACTGCTGTGCATGAGGATGTAATGGTCTCTGCTGCACAGTGGGGCCTGTGAGGGTTTGGGAGAAGGGTTGAAGTGGATCTGAGCCACTATTTTCAGTATACACCTGCCTATAGTTCCCAGAAGGCTCTCTGAAGTTGTACCCTGTCCAGTCCATGTGGTGGACACCTGATACCAGCTGTTGGCTGGAGTCCACTACTGTGGACTTGATGTTCTAATCTGCTGTCAACAGTTTCTCCTCCAGCTGATGTTTCTACTTCATTTTTCCTTTGACGCGGGTCATTCAGCCTGTCTGATCTCTGCTGGCTCTAAGCAATCCCACCATTCCTGTTCCCCTAATTTCCCTGTAACCAGTTGCCTGTCAATTAATACCCCTGCTTGTTCCTGTAAACATCTACACTACAGGTAATTTATAACCGGTTAGTCTAGTTAACTGCAGGTCTCTGGAGTTTGGGAGGAAACGAGCATTTGTGGGAGACCCACGCTGTCAAAGATCACCCGCACCCTCCACACAGCGCTGGAGGTTAGAATCATCGCAGTGAGGTAACAGCACTGCCTACAGAATCGTTGAGCAAGCTGCTTTACTACTTATGTCTGATCAACTACGGAGTTCCAGATGAATTACTGGGTGCCCAGAATTTCCTTGCTGTATTACTGCTGAAATCATTGTCACCTATTAGCCCATCGAGTTTGGACTATTTTTGAAGCATCATCACTCCTGGTACCTGCTCAGTGTTATTTTCAATGGGAGCCTTTAAATCTCATCTGCTATGCGGGACCCATCCACCAAATCTTCTGGTCCATCTCACAATTCACTGTTTAGTCAGCTGTACGTCTGAGAATTGTGCCTTGTACAGCTGTTAACATTGAAATTGGCCTTGATACTGGAACCTCTGCTGCAGACTTCTGTCCGATTAAAAACCACCGTCCACTGTAGGTTTCCTGGCAGTTTTCTATCGCTGCTCCTGACCCTTTTTACCGCACGATCTTCCATCTTAATGACATGCCTATTATACAGCACCTTTTGAAATTTCATGTGCACCACATCAGCTTCGGTTCCTGCCCTGAAAAGATCTCTGAAGTTAAATGTGGTTTGCCTTCCGCACTTGTCCAGCTGGCTGCTAACTCCGCCCCTGGTTCTTGTCTCTGATCTCCCCACAGCTGAAGTTGAGGCTGGGTTCATCCGTTGCCATTTTTGAACGAAGATGTAACATTTGCAATTCTGCAGCCATCAGCCACCGCTTCTGCCCCTGCAGATCTCTGAGAGGGTCTGCAATTCCTGTCTACTCCCACCAACCAAGGAAGCATCCAGTCTGGACCAACTGTGTGATCACTGCCAGTCTTCCCTGTACCGCCATCGCCCACTACTTCAACCACCTTTGAGAACCTAGAACACCACAGTACAGGCCCTTCGGCCCACAATGTTGTGCAGACGTTTCATCCTGCTCTAAGATCTATCTAACCCCTCCCTCCCACATAGCCCCCTATTTTTCTATCATTCATCATTAAACACGAGCAGCATCCCCTTGGAAATCGATGTAAAGTGCTTATTTAACCCCTTGGCCTCCATAAGTAGATCTTGCCCCCTTTGAATCTCCAAGAAGCTGAGGAGGTGGAGACAGAAGATTTCGAAACTGACATCCTAGGGATGAATTATGGAGAAATTCAACTAAGCACAACACGCTATGCTTTTTGTCAAATTCAAGAATGCAGTAAGATGTGAAGTATCTGGGCATGAGCGAATATCTCGTCGTGCAGCTGTCGTCAACGTGTTAATTTGTTAGGGATCATCATCCTTCGTTGCTGACGCCACAAACTGATTTCGAGACCTGGGACTTTGTGTCCTGTGCTTCCGTGCCAGGACTTGTAACTTGTTTGTGTTAACATTACGTGTTTACCTGCTGATGGATGGCTTTTCTGGCACTTCTGTCTGAAATGAACAAAGCGGGAGGAGATATTTGGTGGCCCCACTTCTCTAACGGTTTACATGTATATCGAATATTTTTAAATTCCCTTTTATATTTCTCTCTCTCTCTCTCCCTCTCCCTCTCTCCCTCTCTCTCTCTCTCTCTCTCTCTCTCTCTCTGCTCCTCCCTTGTTTACTCGCCCTATGACCAGTCTGATTCCCACTCGTTCTTTCAACGCTGACATCCGTCACCTGCCCTTTTACTTTCTGGTCTATTTTATTTTTGGTTTTGGTTGTCCAGGAAGGTTTGAATGGCTTGAATATTTCTACCTCTCTCCGCATGGGGTTCAGTAACGTCCCATCAAACATATTCCTCGACACTGTACGCCTTTGCCACAACTGCCAGCGGGTACTTATTCCCATCAGTGCAGGATAAAATGAATTATTGGAATTGTCAAAACGATATTACAACCAAATAACATTAATTTCAAACCAAACGTTGTGAAATGACTGCTTCCAACTGCGACGTCCAGGTTGTTATCCCCAGGATGTTGCAGAGACCTGGAATCAAATCTGTCAACGGTAGTCTTGGTATTGGAATTGGTTTATTATTGTCACTTGTACCGAGGTACAGTGAAAAACATGTTTTGCATACAGATCAATTCATTACACACTGCATTGAGGTAGTACAGGGTAAAAACAATAACAGAATACAGAGTAAAGTGTCACAGCTACAGGGGAAGTGCATTGCAGGTAGACAATAAGGTGCAAGGTCAAACAAGGTAGATTGTGAGGTCAAGAGTCCATCTCATTGTATAAGGGAACCGTTCAATAGTTTTATCACCGTGGGATCGAAGCTGTCCTTGAGCCTGGTGTTATGTGCCCTCAGGCCGTGTGATCCCTCACCACCCCCTGTGCTCCGAGTAGCAACACATTTGCTCTTCTCCGTAACCGGGTGAGGTAAATCCCCACTGCTGTCAACATGTCCCTCGGAGCACATGAGCCACGGCCGCGGGGAACACACATCGCTTAAAGTTAACCTTGTGCGTAACCGGAAAGAAATCTCCTGGTGTCGCAACACAGAAGTGGCTCTTTGCTCATGAGTCTCCCACCTGTCACCTAACCCTATCAACGCAAACTATTTCCCCCGTGTTTACCCACCTCTCTCTGTCTGTGATGCGGCGCTGAGTTCCACATTCTAACCGCGCGGAGAGGACGCCTGTCCTGTTATCCCAGTCTGACTTATTGACTTTTATTTATGGTCTTGGCCGCCTTCAAAAGTCTACATTTCCCCTCTCAGACTCCAGCTATAACCTCTCGCTTCTGGGATTGATCGAGCAACTTCCTGCACCTTATTTGATTATTTCTGTTGCAGTGTTGGAACCGGAATATTTCACCGTCCCTCCCAGTATCCTGTGGAACATCAACATAACTTCCGAGTCCCACCCCACCGGCGATGTGCCGCCGTGCTGTGCCCAGCTGATGTCCTTGTCTGTTGCTGCTATTGGTGATGCAGAGCTCCCTCCCCGTGTCCCGCCGCCCCTCCACCACAAACCAGTGGGTGACCCCCGAGTTTTACAGCAGGGAAACAGTCCCATCTCGGGGGGGAGGGGTCACCCACTTTCTGGGAAATTAATGGGTGGAGGGGTGGAAACTCGGGGCTCACCCACTTTACATGCCGACCCGAGCCAATCCCATTGGCCCAAATCCCTCTAAACCTTTCCTATCCCTGTACCTGTCCAAGTGTCCTTCTAACGCTCTAATTGTACCCGCCTCCACCACCTCCTCTGGCAGCTCCTTCCGCCCTCTTGTGTGGAAAGAGTTGCCCCTCAGGTCCCCATTAAACCTTTCCCCTCTCGCCGTCAACCTTCCCCGTTCCCGTCAGTTACAGGAAACTTGTTCAGGGTCACTCAGAGGGGGAGTTACAGAGAATGACTGCGCACAAACCAATTCGGTCCGTCCCATTTTCGTTAGTATCAGCTTTATTTTTAATTCCGGATCAATCTGTTAACTCTTTACCTTCCACAGCTATCAGTCCAGTAACTTTTTTTCCTTATACAATATAAACTTTATTCATGATAAAAGACAAACTATATACAATTACAAAACAGTGCAAACCTTTACATTCTTGTACAGATTATCCACTAGTGTTGCCTTTTTATATAGAAAACAGCGCTGATGCCACACGTGGCTCCCTGGAAACTACCCGGTCCCGTATTTACAATATTTAGGGGCTTTCTCGCCTGTCCCCACCCCTCCCTCTCCAGTGGCAGAAGAACCCTAAACTGTAGTCCTTCCCCACCGAGCCTTTGCACTGGGTGCGCCCAGCTTCAGTGCGTCCCTCAGCACGTACTCCTGCAGCCTGGAATGTGCCAGCCGGCAGCATTCCCCTACGGACATCTCGCAGTCCAGTGACTGCCCATGAACTCGCCCCGACTCCCGCGTCCTCGGCGTGCCCCCAAAATGTACCCACAGGCCTCCTGCCTCTGTACCGGGGTTTATGTCCCCCTTCTCGGCATCGGCGAGTCGTTAAATGGTCTCTGAGATGGAACGGGGAGAGGGGACATTCAAAGCTCAAAACCAGGACCCGGCAGATCATGGCAGCGGTGGTGCAGCGGATATCATCACCGGATTAGTAATAGAACATAGAGCACAAGAACAGGCCCTTCGGTCTGCAGTGTTGTGCTGAACTAATTAAACTAGTAATTAAATACCTAACTAAACTAATCCCTTCCGCCTACACAATATCCATCTCCCTCCATTCCCTGCACATTCATCTAAGAGCCTCTTAAATGATTCTATCGTATCTGCCTCTGCCACTACCCCTGGCAGCACATTCCAGGCACCCACCTCTCTCTGTGTAAAAAACCTGCCCCCTTTGCACCCTAAATGCACGCCCTCTGGTATTGGACATTTCGACCCCGGGAAAAAAGATACTGGTTGTCTATCTATGCCTCTCATAATCTTCTATCAGGTCTCCCCTGAGTCTAGATACCCAGGCTAATCTAGACACCCAGGGCTAATCTAGACATCCAGGGCTAATCCTGACACCCAGGGCTCATCTAGACACCCAGGGCTAATCCAGACACCCAGGGCTAATCCTGACACCCAGGGCTAATCCAGACACCCAGGGCTAATCCTGACACCCAGGGCTAATCCAGACACCCAGGGCTAATCCTGACACCCAGGGCTCATCTAGACACCCAGGGCTAATCTAGACACCCAGGGCTAATCTAGATACCCAGGGCTAAATCTCAGGGACCTGGTTCGAATCCCAGCACGGCAGATGGTGATACACTCAAATTCTGGAATTGGAATGAAAATCACCGCTGTAAAAACCACTCTGGCAGCGAAAGCATGGGTCACCTAGAGAGACATCACACACACACTCTCATTCTCTCCAGTTGTCCCTCTCTCTGTGAACCTGTCCAATTCCGGTGAACACGTTTCAACAGATTATCAGCTGATTAGAAAGGAATCGGGGATAATAACCATTGTGTGTGTCAGAAAACAACACGGATCCATGTAGGTGACACCAAAAAACGAGCGAGTATCCTGAACGAGTGAAGATTTGTGGACACAGTGACCTTTGGACGATCAGGAACAAACTTGTCTCAATCACCGTCTCTTGGTCAATCAATCTGGCCTCACGGGTATCACTTGCGCACCTTCTCAGGTGGCACTTGGATGGGATAAACAGCCCAAAGCCCAAAGCACGCCATTCGGCCCAACCAGTCTCTGCTAGCCATTATGCCTCATCTAAATCCATCAGCAAGACCCTCCCTCTCCTTCCCCCTCACACACTTTAAGGAGTGTTAAAGTGCGTCGGCATCATTCGCTTTTTCCACACTTGCAGTGAGTTCCACGTCCACAGGGGAGAGAAAGTTCACAATTCCCTCTTGGATTTGCTCTAACCGTGGCTTTCAGTACACGTGGGCAAAATCAGGGAACAAACTGAACTGTAAACGGGCACGGTTGCAACAACGTGAAACCAGACTGGGAACTTGCAACGTAAGGTCATCCCCGGGGTCTCGGTTGCGATAATCTAATGATGCCGCAGAACCTTGCGACATATCAGTCAACTCAAGGTCACCCAGCCAAGCCTAGCGGCGCGGCCAACGGTCCTGGAAGCAGCGAGGTCTAATGGAGAGACGAGAGCCTGCAGAAGTTGGGACGTGGAGAGACACGATCTGCTGGGGGAACTCAGCGGGTCGAGCAGCATCTGTGGGGGGGGGGGGGGGGGGGGAGAGAGAGAGAGAAGGAACTGTCGAAGTTTCGGGTCCTGATGCGGGGTTTCCATCCCATAAATCGATCACCCTTCTCTCCCGCCCCACCTCGCCCCCCCCCCCACACACACACACACAGATGCTGCTCAACCCGCTGAGTTCCCCCAGCACATAGTCCGTTGCTGAGTCCAACATTCTTGCCATGACTTGTTTGGACATCCAAGGAGGGGGTTGAATGAACGATTCCCTCCCCCCCCCCACCACTATCCTTAACCCCCTACCGTCTGCCCCTGATCAACCAGGAGAGATGCTGCCAAATCTTGGGCCACGCCTCGGGCTCGCTTGTACACGCTACATAAATGCAACTGGTGTCTCTTCAATCATTTCCTTTAATGGACCATTCTGTAATAAGCCCTTCCCTTCACCCCCCCCCCCCCCCGCCTCCTCTGCCCAGCGGCTGAGGTCGAGGAGTGAGGGGGTGGGACACACGGGAGCCGCCCCGCTCAGTGAGACAAGGTTCCCATAAATAGAGCGGACAGCGGTATATAGGGAAGTGTGTCCGAGCGCAGGACAGTTCTCGCCGCCGACCGGAGTGCCCCCAGTCTCCACGTTATCCTGCTTCAGCCCGACCCGTTCGCCATGAAGTATTATTCCACTCGGGCCAGGTACGCGGCGGCCCCCGCCAGCCTGAAGCCCAGCCGTGCCGTCCGCTTCCCCAACGACATTGTATTCCAGGATCACATTCGCCAGGGAGACCTGGAACAGGTCGGGCGCTTCATCAGAGCGAGCAAGGTCAAACTGGACACCATATACCCATCCGGTGAGTCTCTGATCCGGGGTGTGGGAGCACCCTCTGCCCTGGGGTGAGGGAGCACCCTCTGTCCCTTGAGGGAGGGGAGGGGTGAGTGAGCACCCTCTTGAGGGGGAGGGAGGTGGAGAAGCCTTTGGTTGGAGTGATCCTCCCTCCGCCGAGCTGGTGGGAGAGGGGCCCTGTTCGTGGGTGGGGTGGGTTTGGGGGGGGTGGGTGAAATTCCCTGGAGGGTCCCCCCTGTCCTTGTGGTGTGGGAGGTCCCCGGGGGAGATGGGGAACCCCTGTCTTTGTGTATGTTGGGGGGGGGGGATCAGGGTGAATGGGGGGGGGGGGGGTGGAGAGGCACCCCAGACTTGATACTAGAGGACATGCATTTAAGGTGGGGGGGGCAAAGTTTAAAATGGAATGTGCGGAGGAAGTTTTTAACACAGAGCGGTGGGTGCCTAGAACTGGCTGCAGGGAGTGGTGGTGGAGGCAGATACAATAGAGGCTTTTAGACGGGCAGGTGAACATGCAGGGGTGTAGCTCCTGTGCAGGCAGAAGGGATTTAGTTTAATTTGGCATCATGGTCAGCAAAGATATAATGGGCCGAAGGGCCTGTTCCTGTGCTGTACTGTTCTATGTTGAAGAGACCCCCTGTGTTTTGGGAGGGGATGGTGTGAAAGAGACCCCTTGCCCCGGTTGACTCCCTCTATCCTTCCTGCAGTGTTGGGGGTAGGGTGAGTGTTGGTGGGATTTGGAGAGAGTTCCAGTGGATGAAGACCCTCCTGTCCATCCGGAGGGACTGGTTGTGGGGAGATAGCCCCTGTCCCAGTTGGCGTAGTTGAGGAGGGTCTCCTGACCTGTGTGCGGAGACTCCTCACCCACCAGCAGGGCAGGGTTGGGACTCTGCTCTTTGCTAAAGGGGGTCGGGCAACTTTAAATCTAAATTATTTACCATCCCTGTAACGTGAGTTGGGAAGAAGAGCAATCTGCTGCTGCATTTGTAGAGCACCTTTACCCTCGCGGGATCGTTGTGGAACAACGTCTGACAGCCAGCTGCAGTAGGGGGTGAGGGGGAGGTGGATCCGAGGGGTAAACTTCCAGGAACAGGTTTCAAGGAGGGATCCCAGAAGGTGCTGCCCCCCGTGGAAGGGAAGGGGTGGAGTAGGTTCCAGGGGCAGGGAGAGGGGAACAGCTTTAAATGCACCTTCACCTGGGAGTCACTAATTGTACCAGAGCACTGTCACCTTTCTGCTGACCTTTATACCAGACCTCTGGTAGTAAATGTTCCTTCATGCATCTCCTTGCATTAACTTGGATCAGGGTACCTTACAGTAGAACTTCCTCAACTTCAATATCACGGAGTGACTTTGGCACTAAACCCTTCTGTGATAACCTCACGATTGATCCTGCCATGCTGATTGGTTCCATAGTTCAGTACAACACAGGGACAGACCCTTATTGAACGGTTCCCTTATGCAATGAGATGGACTATGACTTCACGATCTACCTTGTTGTGACCTTGCACCTTATTGCACTGCACTTTCTCTGTAGCTGGGACACTTTACTCCGTACTGTTATTGTTTTTACCTGTACTACCTCAATGCACTCTGTATTGACTCAATGTAACTGCACTATGTAATGAATTGACCTGTGCGATCGGTTTGTAAGACAAGTTTTTCACTGTGCCTCGGTACGTGACAATAATAAACCAATACCAGTATCTGTACCAAATTAAACTAATCCCACCTGCCTGCACACAGTCCATAGTCCTCCATCCTCTGTCTATGCATGTGCCTGTCCAAATACCCCTTAAATGTTGCCGTCGTAGCTGCCTCCACCACCTCCCCTGGCAGCATGTTCCAGGCACCCACCACCCTCTGTACAACAAAAACTTGCCTAGTAAATCTCCTTTAAACATTCCCCCCCCCCCCTCACCTTAAAGCCAGGTCCTCTCGTATTTGATATTTCCACCTGGAGGATAGGTCTCTGACTATCTAACTGGCTGATTCCCCAATCGGTGCCAAACTTGACCAGCTACAGATAAGATATTTATCTGAAAACAAAGATAATTTGGTTTGTTTTAATTCCAGGAATGGCAGCTCTTCATGAGGCCGTCCTCACGGGAAACCTGGACTGTGTGAAACTGCTGATCAAGTACGGAGCTGACATTCATCAAAGGGACGAGAATGGCTGGACAGCCCTCCACATGGCATGTAGTGACGGACACACTGAGATCGCAAAGTAAGGACGCACTTCACCCCGACGCTGGCAATTGAACGTCAACGTTTGAAGCAATATTTTTTTTAAAGATCTACTGTGGGAGCTTAAGTGTGGCTAGCTGTTAGTTGTTCATCCTTAACTGGCTCTTGAGAAGGTGGTGTTGCAGTCATATGAGGCATTCGACATGGAAACAGGCCCTTCAGCCCATCAAGTCCATGCCGACCATTGACCACCCATTTACACTAACCCTGAATTAATTCCATTTTATTCTCCCCACATTCCCATCAACTCTCCCCCAGACTCCACCTCCCGCTGACATACTGGAGGCATTTTACAGCAGCCAATTAACTTGCCAGACGGTGGGGTTTTTGGAATGTGGGAGGAAACCAGAGCACCCGGAGGAATCCCACGCAGTCACGGGGAGAATGTGCAAACTCCACACAGAGCACTGGTGGGGGGGGGGCAGTCAGGATTAAGCTTGGGGTGTTGGAGGTCTGAGGCAGCAGCCCTACTAGCTACACCACTGTGTTGCCCCAAACCTGGTGACGACACTCCCACAGAGCAGATGGGGAAAGAATTTCAGCATTTGGATCCAACATGAAGGAGTAGCGATGTACTTCCAAGCTGGGACAGAGTGCAACGAAGAGGGGAACCTGTCGGTGGTGGTGTTCCCAGGTTGCCTGCTGTCTAAGGTGAAAACGTACCCACGTACCTGCCGCCCTTGTCCATCTAGGTCATGGGCTTGGGAGATGCTGTCAGAGAAGGCCAGATATGTTCCTATCCATATCACTGCCTCGGTGCCTGTGATGCTGGGCTTGGTTCACTGGGTCACAGAGGGCAGTCTCTGTGATGGAACTTCAGGGTTGATTTGAGCACTAGATCTGGGCTGACTCTTCAGCGAATTACCGAGGCATTCCTGAAATTGTAATTTTTTTCAGATCTAACTTCACATTGAAGATCTATTGACCCTTGCCCTAGAATATCCCAGAGGATTATGTAAAGAAAAGCATTGGATTTTCCCTAGTGTTCCAGCCATTATTTGTTCCTCATCCAGCACCTAACCAAATTGGTCATCATCATAGTGCTATTCACAGGAGCTTAATGTGTATCAGTTGGTTTTCTGCATTACAGTAGTGACTTGGCTTCCCTTTGGGATGTCTCAAAGGTGCTTATATAAATTACATTCTCTCCAAGCCCTGGCTTTATTCGTATGGGTGCAGAAATGGTTATTTCCTTATTTAATTGTTCTTGCATCAGTGTTTCATTTTGCCTTTTGCCCTCCCAGGTACCTGCTGACTCAGGGAGCCCAGGTGGATGCGCTGAACGATGATGGGGAGCTGCCTGTCGACCTGATTGACCCTGAGGACGTCGAGCTGCAGGTGCTTTTCGGGCCCCGAGGGGCTGTTTGATGAGGTCCCTGAAATCATGCAACGTGATTCTTTGGCTGAGGTCCCGACCGGACCAAATCTTCAGCTGCGGATAGTAAACACCAAGTGTACTGTGATGGTGGAAGGGAAGGAGAACTTGGGCAAGGACCTGCGCTGCTCCCCTGAGCTTATTCCCTTGTGTTTTTTGGCTTCACCAATGCCGTTTCTTCAGTAATTTTACATGATTTTATCAAAAAGTTAATTTTAAAGAACATTTTCACAACAAGGATTATTGGTCAAAATTTCAGACTTCCTGCAATGGTGTTTAGGACTGACCACTGTGGCAGCTCATGGCTATATACTGACAAATAACCAGTCTTACATGCATTGGAGTCTTAACTTGTGGCAGTTCCATTGTAATTTGTATTACTTAAATAATCTCACTTATTCCAGTGTGAAGTTTTAATCTTTTTGGTGAAGAATGTTTACTGAATTTTAAATACAGTTTACCAAATATATTTGCTATTTTCTCCCAAGCCTTTCTACTTGCTTGTCCCTTCAACACACTCCTCAAAACCTTCCTCCTTATCCACACATTTGTCCCAAAAAAACCTTTCACCGCCAACCTCTGTCTGATTATTCTCCTGTAAAGCAACTTGGGATGCTTTACCAGATGTTGAAGTCATTGTTATGAATACTATTGTACGTACAGGACCATGCTTTGTATATTTATAAATGAATAAAGTTCTACATTTTGTTATGAAGAGTTGTAAAAGTTGACTTATTTTATCGGCTGTGTGCTTTCAATGCTGTTCCCAGATTGGGTGAAGCGTCAGTCAAGCCCACATTGCTGTAAATGACTGGGATTGATTACATGTGTATTTAACTATCCTCTAATCACTGTGTTCTGCTTTTATTGGGAGATGTTACAGTAGTTCCTGCCATTAGCTCTGTTCCCTCTGTGTTCTGTGTAAATTCTCCCAGACCATTAAATACTCTGATTTCTGATTAAATTGACATCATTTGCTGCAGAATCAACTGTTTCCTGTGAACCCAGGCATGTAGTCCAACCCATTGGATGGGATTGTGTTGGATACAATGAGATGGACTCTGACCTCACGATCTGCCTTGTTGTGACGTTGCACCTTGTTGCACTGCACTTTCTCTGTAGCTGTGACACTTTGTACTGTTATTGTTTTTACCTGTACTACCTCAATGCACTCTGTACTAACCCAATGTAACTGCACGGTGTAATGAATTGACCTGTACGATCGGTGTGCAAGACAAGTTTTTCACTGTATCTCGGTACAAGTGACAATAATAAACCGATACCAAAACCAATAGAGGCACCCTGCATTTAGCATCTTGCCTTGTATCTGACAGCTCAATGTCTGCTGAGAAGGGTGTTCCCTCATTGCCTGTACTTCTGTGTCCCTTTTATAATGAAAGGTGTGGTGATAAATCTCAGTTTTCCCTTTATTCATTTCTATACAGCCTGTGTACTGAACTCTGCTGGTTCTAAAGAAAGCAACCTCGAGTCTAGGCAATCTCCGCACAACTACATAGAACAGCACAGCACAGTACGGGCCCTTCAGCCCACAATGTTTTGCTGACCTGTATTAACCTACTCCATGATCAATCTAACCCTTCCCTTCTACACAGCCCATAACCCTCCATTTTTCTTACATCCATGTACCTATCTAAGAGGCTTTTAAATG